>NC_139325.1:22157500-24557500 GCF_056507025.1 Lutjanus erythropterus | reverse complement strand
TAAAATTATTTACAATAAAATAAAAATGGACATTTAATAGGAATTGCCTTTCCTTCTATTTTACCCTCAGAAGTTGATATTTTAAAAGTAAGGCTGTATAATCCTTAAAACCACATGAAATCCCTCAAGCAGAGAAATCCTCAGGTTTACTCTGCTTCAGTAAACTGCACAGGCTAAGTGCACTCTGGATACCAAACATACCTTTGGCAACAACTTAACTCTAGCAATCATCGTCAAATGCATCTGTGACTCTCAGTTCTTCAGAAAAATACAGCATCTACAGGAGTCACCTGGGTTCAGTCTAACCTGTTTGCAGTCGGAGGCCAGCAGGTTGAGGCTGCTGGTCGAGATGGTAAGGCTGATTGTCATGCCAGCAAACTGCAGGTTACTCTTCCCCAGGATGGAGGTCAGACAGCGTGAGGACGGCTGCGAGGGAGAGGGATGTGGTCCATAAGAGATAAACAAACAAGGTGCATAAACAGAAAACAACTGTCCTGTTTTTTTTTTGTTTTTTTTTTACTTCAACAAGGCACGATAGCCCATTGAGTTCTCCCTGTCTGTGCATGAGTGAGTGGGCGTATGTGTGGAAATGCCTGTGCGTGTGGGAGTGAAAGAACAGCTGCGATTGTGAAAGTGATCCTGTCTCCAAGGCCAACTGTGACCGATGGGGAGTAGACGGGACAGTTCGCACGCTGCAGGCTGGGCCAAGAGCATCGCACAGCAGACCACGCCAGCGCGACTGTGCCAGCCCCATTTATCCCAATCCTTCGCCTGCTCTCATGGCTTTCATCCATATCTGCTCCTCAATATTTGGCGTACGCTGTGAGAAAAACAGCATCAGGATGGGATGCTCGTGCTCAGCCACATTAACCTCAGTCCAGCCAAATCAGAGGGACTAGACGACTTTAATCTATTCTGGTTTGCATCCTATAACTGTTTTGTCTGGGGTGCTGCACTGCCAGACATTCCTTGGTCAAAACCTGCTATACAGCTACAAGCTGCTGGATTTAGCCACCTGCTTTATGGACTGTTTGGGTGGATGTTTTTAGTTTTACAGGAAAACTGTGCACAGACGTGTAGTCTTTAAAACGACAGACTGGCGGCTGTGTCCGTTAATCTGCAGTGCTTCTTTGGCTTGACACTGGCTCCACACAAGCTGCTACTCCACCTCTCCAGCCTCCCTTGTGACAAGAGGGAGGGAAAACAGAGACCAGAGAGTGATTGGTAATTACCTGCGAGTAGTCCGCTAACCACAGAAGTGTACAATCAGCCTAAATCAAGATCTGTTAGTGTGTGTGCGTGTAAGGGAGAGTGTGTGACTGAATGGCCAACTGACCACAGAGTGGACAATCAAGCTAAATCTAGCTCTTATCCAGAAAACCCTTCCCACTGCCGCCCACTTAAGCCGTATAAATAAATAATGCCCTGTAAGGGTGTGTGCTAGTGTACATGGTGTGTACCTTTCTCCTGCGCTGGGCTCCTTTGGCTCCTGGTACTGCCTCGCACACCACAGAGATGGCCTCCCTGAAACATTAACAACATGCAATGAGGGTTGCAGCAGCATGTCATTAACCCTCACACCTTCCTGGACTCGCAATTATGCGCATTAAATGAGATCTGGCAGTGGGTGATTGAATTTATCGTCCCTGGCAACTGTACTCGGCTTTGCCACGGAGACAAACATCACTACGGAAACCAGAAGGAAACCACCAGGATTCCAGAACATTCTAATTTAGGGGCTGGGAGAGCTGCAGGCGTGTATACACACACACAAGACACACATGCACATACAAGCAGACACTAACGCAAACAAGCAAAAGAGAGCGGAAGCAGAAGAGAAAGCAAGACATATATGAAAGGTGAGAAGCTGACATTTCTCTAAGTCTAACCACACTGTTACCATCTTGCCCCCACACGCCAAACATGAGACATGAGATGAGTGAAAGCCAGCAGCAGACGAGCGGCATGAGATCTCACCTGGTGACCTGAGTTCTGGTGTTGAAGTCCAGTGCTCGCATTGACTGTAGCACCTCCACGCAACCCATGTACTGCCCAGGAAACAGGAAGGCAACACATTAGCATCAGTCATTTCCTACATCGCCGTCCCATTGGACAGATTCTACGTCAACTTCGCCACCACACTGGACAGGGCAAGACTGACCAGTGAACAATTACATGTAAATGAGGGAGACGCAGTTTTTTTTCCTACTCCATGTATACCATAATGACAGCTCCCCCTACTCACATTTGTTCACAGGTCAGTCTTGCCCTGTCCAATACGGTGGTGGCACTGATGTCAGGCAACAATAAGCAAAAGCAGTCAATGCAGCATCTATATATAATATGTCTATGGGGCTTCACGGCACGTCATCAATCGACAGGTCTGCCATGTTGGAGGTACTGGCCGTAAACAATGCATCCACACTTGCAACTGTTCCCAATTATTTGCTGCCTTCAAACAGAGCCCTGTTCACAAGATGAGTTCATTTGAACACCAATGGTGGTATTCACAACCTCATAAGTGGCAATTTTCTGAAGATGGAAGATGTTTATACGACTTTCCATGCCATTATTCATCATCGTTATTAATCATAAGTTCCATCTGAATGCAGCACTCGACACTTCCTGAGTCCCAAAGAGCTCTGATATCCAATAACAGTTGAGCAAACTTGGTACCTTGGTTAATTTTCTTCTTTTCCTGTAAAAGCCACATATAGGGTCACATCTTCAGTTAGCTGTTATGAAATGTTATCTAAACACTAGTTAACCAGTTAGCAAATGCTAGCAAAATGCTTGCTAACTAGCTACCTAGTGATGAATGTAGATTAACTAGCTAGTTAGCTAAGACTTTACTAGATATGTAAATGTGTGTCTTTTGCAGGTTCCCCAGCAACATCTTTTAACCATCTTCAGACTGTGGTTTTTCTTTTCAGCCCAGACGAGTTTGGCACATAAACATATTTGAGGACAGGAATCAGAAAAGGAGAAGATTGACAGAACCTACCAAACTTGCTCAAATGTCACTAAAGCACAGAGTGAAAAGGGCCCGGACTTAAAAGGGTCCAGTGTTGCTCAAAATGGTCATTTCTGGTCAACCAAATATTAGCTTGTAATCTTCTCATCAATTTACTTTGTTAATAAACTGGTTAAAGAGGTACGTTTATGACAGATCAGCAACTTGATCCAAAAAGCTGAATTAGCAGGCTATCAAACTAAAACCGATTTACTTAAATGGTCCAAAATGTAAAGATTAGTTGATCACCTACCTTGGTTTTTACAATACATGTCACTGATGAGTTGATACTGTGCCTTTCCTCACTCATCCACACACCCTCTGGTTGTAGGCTTCTAAACCTTTGTAACATGTAAGGTCTTCAGCTGTTTATGGGCTTGGTGAAAAAACAACGAGTTCACTACGTCGGCATAGGAAATAGAAGGCAAAATTGTCGAGACGTCATTCCAAGACAAAAGAGCCAGCTCATATGGATCTTAAATTTTTCAAATCATAGCGATCTTTTCTGCTGACTAAGTCCTTCACTGTAGGTTCTAGCAGCTTCCACACATTTCCTGAACATATTCTGTGGTTTAGACACCCTGAAGTCAACTTCTTATTAAGTGTATAATTTATTCTGTTGTTTACAACCCAGTCTCTCCAACATGGCCAGGTTACTGAACGATCTATGACTTAGGTCAAAACACTCTGAGGTATCCTTTCCTCATGTCCATGTCAGTGTCTAAAAATGTGAAAGAAGCGTGACTGGAGAGAGAGATGTGTAATTATCCATTTGAAAGAGGAGTTAGTCAGAGTGTGCCAGTCACTTACCCGTACAGTGTAGGAAACACCGGTGGTGCTGACCACACTGTCGGAGTGCAGCCAGCCACGGGTGGGCTTGTTGACAAAGGAGCCATGGCGCGTCCACTCATCTCCTCCCAGCTGCCCTCCTTCCACCCGTGCCCTCCTGGACGCCCCTCCCAGCCGGTTCATATCCTGCAGAGGAGGTCGGGGAGGGGGAGAAGGAGCGGTTAGAGGGGGGAGTGGGTGATGGAGCGGAGGGGAGGAGCTAGAGCTGCTCCTGTCATCCCCGGAGGACTCAACAGGCGCCTGAGGCTGCTGCGGCCTGCTGGAGGCCTTGAGTCCTGGGAGGAGAGTGGCAGAGACACCCAGACGAAGGGATCCCATCCTGGGGAAGAAGGAGCACAGGGTGGTGGGACTGTTTTCAGCCGGGCGGGGAGAAGAGGGGGGCAAGATGGGAGTGAGAGAAGAGGAGGAGAGAGACGAAGGTAAACCAGGGGAGGGAGTGAGCGGGGTGGCGGGACTGGAAGGAGGGAACGAAGATGGATTGGAGTTTGTCTCATCAGTTGAGCTCAGCGATTCACTCCGAAAGTGGGTGTACTTGGTTTTTGGGACGAGCTCCATAATGAATCTGCAGAGTCAGTTTTTGTATCCGTGCAAGTCCACACAGGCTCGAGTGATTCGATCAAAGTCTCTTTGTCTCAGCATTCAAAGTTTCTCTCGAAAAGGACACACAGCCATCTGTCTGTCTCCCTCAGCGTAAGAGCTGTATCCATCTGTCTGGATGCCTGTCCTCCACTCATCACAGGGCCGTCGAAACCAAACTGCTTCAAACACGGATTCACCCACAATGAAAGCAGGATGAGAAAAGGCGCAGAGGAAATGCGGGGTGTTCCAGTTAATGGTCAGATGTAGATGAGAAAAGTTTGTTTTTAGTGCGCCAGTGCAGATCATGTTGTCGTCAGTTCAGTTTTAAATCTGCACCAGTGTTAGTTGTGTTCCCAGGGACTGATGATCACATGGTCTTAGCTCTCCACAGAGTGTTCATCTTGGTGTTTTTGCCATAATGTAAAACAATATCTGTGAGTATCTTGTCCCGGCTTAATAGCCTCTCAGTGAGGGCCAGTCATCCAGCTGTCGCCAGCACCATGGAGAATCAACACAAGTGATTGTCTCTCAACGCCCCCCTTGCGCGTGTCTTATTGCACTGAGGGGTGCGCGCTTGTACGTGATGTGTTTACATGCATGAGGCAGAATAAACCTTCCCTGCCCACAATGCTTCTTAGATTATCTGTGTACGTGTGTGTTGGCGTGCTCGAGCTCCCAATGGCAGCACTATCCTGCTTGACATGGGCCCATAAAAATCCTATTAGCAGCCAACGATGAGATTGCAAGGGGGCTGCGCGCACCAACACGGCAGCACCACACACAGACAATGCACAGCTCCAATTGGTCGATACTACAGCGAGCACCTGCAGAGCTCAATGAAGCCCAGAACTGCTAAAGGAGAGAGAGGAGGAGGCTTACTGATGTATGGCTAGTCTCCAGCGCAGCACGCTTTCTTTAACACCCACTTTTCAAATATTTCACCGGATTCCTTTTTTTACTCCCTCTCCCTCTTCCTCCAAATGGTCTCATGTCCTCTCTGAATAGCCCTTGCTCTGTCCCTCCCTGCGTCTCCTTCTTCTTCTTCTCTCCTCTTCCAGATCACTTCTGGCACAGCCTCGTTCCCTTTCTCTGCACTCTTGCCTCCCTTCTCTCTGTCTCCTCGCTTCTCCTGGAAACCCTCTCGCTTCCTCCACACAATATACTCTGCCAACCTCTGTCTCTCCAACGCCTCCGCCCTCTCCCGCGCCACCACTTCCTCTCTCCTCTTCCAGATGATCTCCCCCTCACCCCCTCCCTCGTCTGCTCGCCCGTTCTCCAGGCTGTCCTGTTTAACAGTCCCTCTGTATAATATGTTAATGGTGAGCCCTGTCTTTCCGCCTCTCTAACGTTAAGATCGGGGATGGCTAGAGGCTAGGCATGGTCACCTATTTAGACACCAGTGAAAGAAAGAAAGAAAGAAAGTTAGTAATTAAGACTGGGCCAGCTGATTGGGCCCGTTCCTGACTGAAGTTCCTGATATGGCTAAAACAAGTGAGGCTGCCTTGGTTCAAGTGTGTTCCCTAAAACTGGCCACCTCGGTTAGGATGGTTAGGTTTTTGTCTGGAGCACCATTAGATCGTGGTAGTTTGATTCTGAGATGTTGTCTGTGTCTGGTACAGTGATACACACTGCAGTAGCACGGTGGTGATGTAACACCAGAGAATATAGGTCATTGGCTGATGACGACTACCGGTGGGCTTGTTGTGAGGGTAATGAGACCTGATTGGTCCGGTTTTGAACTCCCAACCCAGGGTTCCCTGAATGGTGCTGGAGGCTCATCAAGAGTTGAACATGAACTCGCTCACCCAGCTGGAAATGCTCGGTCAAAATCGGCACTCTGCTGTTATATGTTGATCTCTCTTCTGACCCTGTTACCTTATTTCTGCCTGGTTCAAATAACAAGCCCAGATTGTAGTCAGTTACCTGAGAGAGGAGCGTTGACACAGCTCCATATGAACAATCCAAACTGCTTCCTTTCTTATCTAAGGCAGGGCTTATCAAGGAGCAGGTTAGCTCTCAGTTGTACAACAAACTATTGTCCTCATATTCTGCATAGACCAACCTAGAAGGCAAACAACAGTCTCTTAACATTAACAGTCTCTCGCAGAGTCCCACTAACAGAACAGTCTGCAGCAGTTTGACCTCAGTAGGAGGCAAGGCTACACCTACAGTCCTGCAGCAATCTCGCTGGCCTACACCTCAGTGCATTTGAGGCATAAGTCATATTTACAAGCCGTTGACCTTTACTCCCTCAAAGGAGAGCAGGGTTTACACACACCTTCCCTAGACTACTTACACAACGTTGCAAATTTGGCACCAAAGTTTCAGTGATGCCGAGCAAAAGGGTTGATTTTTCCGTTCGCTGACATTTCAGAACTTTAACTGTGACTGAAGTAAAGCGGGCCAGCTTGTAGTGGGCGCTGGATGCATGGCAAAGGAACAGTCGCCTACACCAGTCTAGCACCACAGAGGGATTGTCTAGCAATTCTAGCTAGTCATCCATCTGGTCTTGGCCAAAAAGCACCATGGAGGATCCAGTCACACTCTTGCACTGCCAGACAGGCTGGGCTAATCTCCAGAAAGCTGTAAAGAAGTATGGCTGGAAAAGTCACAAAAAGACGACCCCTATTTGGACAATCAAAGAGCATGCAGAACAAACAAACAGTCTGTCACACCCCTAATAAGACCAATCTTCAGAGGGAAATAGCACTTAAAAAAGGCAAAAGATCCAACATAAACAGAGTCCAGGTGTATTCTCACACACAGGGGGGCTGAAATGCTCTATGAGCGGAGTTAACCCTCACACTGCCCGAGGATGTTTTAGTGCACAGAACACAGTGTAGGTCAGGTGACTCCAGAGGAGATGACCCTCTACATGAGGAGAAATCCTGAGTCACCTACACACAGGCAGTAACAGGAACAGACTGTCACAAACACAGCACGCTTAATGATCAGTGATTAGTGGCCTTGGGGCCAAGCAGCTGCACAGAGTGATATGTACAAGTGAAACAGTACGATAATCTCATTTATCCAGTCATTCCTGATAATGGTACATCAGTTTGACTGATGAAGATGGTAGTTGCCGTTGATAAAGGTGAGATTAGGACAAGCGGGGCTGAATCGGCACACTCAAGACAAACACACAGAATGGGGAGGGGGAGACAGGTGACCTGAAACAACCCTGATTCTCGGAGTCTGCCGCGCTCCACATAGACAAAGACTGTCTAGTAAAGAGAAAAATCTGTCTAAGAAAGAAAGAAAGTCTAAAAACTGCACACAGCCACTGACTAATCAAGTCTCCTGCTTCTTATCTACTAAATATACACAATTACCTAATGGAACAGCACCAGTTTTTAAAAGATAAGACAAGAAAAAGCAACTTTACATCTTGTTCTGTCTGCGGCTGCCGCCCGTTGCTATGGCAACAGACATTAAAAGAGATGCCTGCGGAGGATATACACTGAGAAGTCCCGACAGCCGCAGAAAGCTTCAGACAAAGAGATAACTGCTTTGTCAAATAAATCAGATGCCAGCAATTAGTTGCTGCATCAAAGGCTACACATAAGAGCTTTTTTCATCCAACAGGAGGAAAAACTACAGACTCCTGGAGAGATCAATAGGTTTCAGGAAATGATCAAAGTTTGACCGGCGTCGCGCCAGCCATAAAACCCAATCAATGTTGACATCCCATGTCGGCTGCATGCACTGACTCCAACTAGGGCATGTAAAACTGTATGATATTATTACAAAAGAACAATAATCACTTTTCTAACAACAGTTTAAACAACAACAGCTACACTAACATTTACTTCTACAAGACAACACTGATGTTTAGAAAAGTTGCATAAAAACAACCTGAATATTCTGTGCAGCAGCTAACAAAGATAATGATTGTATAACATCCTGCAGATCTTATGCTCATAGAGAATAGAAAATCAGAAGTCACAAAGAGAGTCTATATTTACAAAAAAACAACAAAAAAGTGATTCAAATTGTTCTGTATAAAGTGAGTTGAATCAATTTCTTTCAAGTTCAAGTTCTTTGTTTTGTTTTTTTTTAAATGAATGGCATAAATAGTTGTTCCTTTTTTTGGTTTAAAAAGCATACAGTTGATAATCCATGGTGATTCATCTAAAGCTGGGCTCACATGAGAAGCACATTAATGTTTAAACTGCCACAGACTGTCCGGTCATCCGTCCTCTCCTTCCTCTTTCTGGCTCTCCCGTCCGTCCACTCCCTGAAAAACGTGCTTCTCCTCTGATCCGCTCTTCCGCTCGATTAATTCACAAAGTCACTGCCGGCAGCTCCTCTCCATCTATCCTCTCTCCTTCGTTTGGCTGCCTCCTCTTCTCTTCCCTCCACACACACACACACACACACGCTGTCTCTTTTACTCTCTTTCAGCAGATGGTGAAAAGGCAGCGCTGCCAGGATGGACAATGGCACTCCTTCATTGTGCTCCTCTTCTCCCCTCACGTCTGTCTCTCATTCCCACTTTTCCTTCCACCTCTGTCTGTCTGTTAGGGGGACGATCACGCTGTCTGTCCTCCCCTCCTCCCAGTCTGGGTGGGTGATGCTGCCTCCCATTTTCTCTCTTACTGTCTCTCTCTCTCTCTCTCTCTCTCGCTCTCTCTCTGTCTCTCTCACACACACACACACACACACACTCGCGGCTGCTGCCTCTGCCCTCCCCACCTCCCATCCTACCTCCTTCCTGTTTCCTCCCCTTCCCCCCACCTCCTCTCTGCAGCCTCAGTCATTTAGCAGTGTACATGTGTATGTATGCACAGCAAGATGCTGCGCTCCTGCACATTAATGCACACACACTCCGAGGGGAGATGGAGATGTGAAAAAAAAGGGGAGAGAAGCGGGGGGAGAAACGTGTGTTTGTGTGTACATATGTAGGGTGGGAAGGTTGTCCATGTTGGCTATTCAAGGCTCCTCCCTTATTCATGTTTGGTAACCTGAGAAACAGGCTGAAAGAGTGGCAGAGAGGATGGAGACAGAAGGAGGAAGAGGGTTCACCCTCCCTCGATGGGCTGCACAAAGTGTGATATGAGGTCACTCTATATAACCTTGATAAAAGTGGACAAATTTAAAAAGAAAGACAGACTGAAATTCACATAAAAATACTCTGTGTTACTACATGACTAGTGCTCTCTAGGGGGAAAAGGACAGGTTATTGCCAGGCAAGCACAACAACTGAGTGCAGACAGACAGCAGAAATCCCACAGACTGAACCCTACATTCGAGCATATCTGATAAGAAGGCAGTGTTGCAGAAAGCAGAGGAAACCACCCATAGAGTGACACAGGAACCCAGCAGAGTGGATATAGCAAGGAGTCCTCAAATGACACCCCAATATACAGTTCCTGCAATACTGCATTTGACCACCGCGCCATCAGCATGGGTGCACTCGGGGACACGAGGGCTCAAAATCAGGCAACTGCAGAGAACTAGAGTGTCATTCAAGGTAATAGCCATCACCTCACACACCATACGGTGATATGATTGGATGTGATTGGTGTGATAGTGATTGTTGAAGATAGTTCCCCTCCACCCATAGCCTGCACCATCGCCTGTAACCAGTGAAACACATGACACATTGTGGCTTAGGGTTGACAGAAAGATAATGACTTTCTTTATATATTTTAGTAGGTGAATCATTTTTGAGCTATGCTGAATTTATATTAAAAATAGTCACTCAGCTGACGGTTTATTACTAAAACAATGCAGGCTAATACAACAATACTGCAAATATTTCAGTTTGCCTCCAAAATGATCTTACAGTTGAATTAATACCTCTTCAAAACCTTCAGATTTATTGCAGGACTGTTGTATTAGACTGCATTATTATCAATCAGATGTGCCTAATAAAGTAGCAAATCTGTCATTTTAAGTAAGTTACTCAAACCACAATAAATTTACATACAGCACTGCAAAACTACTCAAGCATGGTTACACATTGCGGCTTCCAGTTTCATTAGAATATGCATAAATAAGTACTAACTGTTCAACCGCTGCTGGGAAAAACCTTTAAATATAAAGATGCTAAACATGTAATAAAAATAGTTTGTTTTCTCAAATTATTGGTAGAGGGGCAGCAGTATAATGTATCATACTGTATTGTTTCTTCTGAAGACTGTGCTTTGTTCAAAACCTGTTGAATAATGATTCTGTTTTCTGCTGTTGCTGAGAAACCTAAAATGGGTCAGGCAAAGCTCCACTTTTTCATTTCAAAGCTTTAAACATCACAATTCAATAAAGTTGAATTATAATAAATTGGAAATACAAAATTAGGGCGCATCTTGCAAAGAGCTTATATCATGATATGTCGAAAATGAATCAGACTGTGAATTATGTGAATTATTACACCCCTACTAACAACAGGCATGTTCACAATATCTGGGACACTCATTTTGAGCATTTTTGCTGTTACCATGCAGTCCTACATTTACAATTCTTTAAATATAAGACCAATATTTAACCCTCCCGAAGATAAATGGGTCAAAGGATTACTTCTAGGAGGCCTGACTTCATTTAAAGGGATAGTTTGGATTATTTCAAGTGGGGTTGTATGAAGTACTTATCAAATAGTCAGTGTATTGGTTAAAGGAGATGGTGGTTAGCACACCTCCAGTTTGAAGTACCAGCACGGCAGCTACGTAATGTACTGCTATGGACAGGATCAGCAACAAAAGGTATTTTAGCCTTACTTAAACTAACCTAACTTAAAAAAAGCTCCACCCAAAAACAATGAGTTTAAGTGTACGCTATATTTAGAATACTTTCATAGCTTTGCAGTAGTTTCCTGTCAGAGGAGGCTGTCTGACAGGAAAGTCGTTAGCTGTTATAGAAGGCAAATATTGCTCTCTCCAAACCAACGAAACCTCATAGGCAAATCCGTCCTTTTAACTAGCACAACAAAGGACTAGTTGGTCTAAAACTATCTTGATATGTTCGCTTATTTGCATTAAAGCGTGCCTTTAATTTTTCAAAGGGGAGGCAGTTGTAAGCCTGCAGCTCGTGTGTTCTGCAAGGTAAAATTACAGATTTCTCTATCTGATAGTAAGACGAAAAAATATTCTTAATCTAAAGTACGCTTACTCTCATACTGATTTTTGATCCTGTCCACTGCAGATCATTGCTCAGCCTCCGTGCTTGTTCCTCTCTGCTTCTCCAAACTGGGGGCATGCTGAACGGCATCAGCTGTAGCTAATACACTAAGTCATACAACCCCACTTCAAATATTCTGAACTATCCCTCCTTTAAACCTCTTATCACTCTCTAAAACACCATTATAGCAGTTGATTTTCAAATTAGACATGAGAGTTTTGACCTCATGACCTATTTGGCATTGTCAGGTGGTGAGAAGAAACAACCCCTTCGCCACTGTGTCACGCTGTGTTTTTGATTACCTCGCCATTGTATCATTTGAATGTCTTACCATATATTCCATCGGCCAACACAGGCTGCCTGTGGGTCTGTAACCCTAAAAACACCAAAGTGCACATCAGCACACTGTACACACACACACATACACACACACACAAACTCATGGAGCCAATCACAGCCACGCTCCAATGCCGCCCTTGCAGCTACTTGACTCCCAGCATGCTTTGCTCCCAGGATCAGCTGTGTGTGGAGAGGGTCATGGGACCTCCTTGATATAAACAAGCCACTTGATTAAGCACACAGAGACACAACATCGACTTAAGACAGAGATAGAGCAATGAGACTGAGTGGGAGAAAGTAACAGAATGAAAGAACACAAGTGACGGGAGAAAGGCAATATAACACAGTGTGCAAGTTGAAACACACTCTGTGGAATGAAAGGAATTAACTGAAAGGACCGCATGTGTAGGTTGTTTGTGTCTCAGCTTGCCCGACACGGGTTTAGTGAGTGTGCGTTTTGTTTCTGTGCATGAAGTTGATGGAACAACTGTCTGTGGAAGCTGCAGCTAGTCAGTATTTATTAGATGAAACAGTCAGACGGACGGAGACGAGGCTCTGGTTCTAATGTACATGCTGCAGGGCCACATCTGCTGTCTGCTCTTACACTCTGTGTGAGTGTGTGTGTGTGTTTGTGTGTGTGTAATGTGATTTGACCCGCCTCACTCCTCACCCCCTTACGTATACTAGGCCAAAAAAACATGAGCGTCTATGAGTAAACGGGCCTAGTCACTGACCTTTTCCCTACTGGACCATCGCCAGGCTGAGACCCTGTCTAACATCAGTTCACATTACGGAGACAAGAGAGACAATGATGAAGACGATGAGCACAGAGGGAACAGTGGGAGGGAGCGTAAATGACAAGGGGAAAACCTCTCCGACAGAAAAAGATGTGCATACACACACGTACAATACGGAGAGCAAAATGGCAATCAAATTTTCAGAAATTAGGGGTGAGAGTGAACATTAGATTAGCCAGGCATTCAGCAGGAGGCCTTTCTGCTGGTTTCATAGCTCACCACGCACACAGCAAACATGTGAGCTGGCTATTTTGGGTTGTGCCAGCCCCCCTCCACCACCACCCCTTCTAACCACACTCCCACATCTCTATCTCCTTCCATCATTCCCTTCCTGCTGCCACTCTCCGCCTCTCTCCGCTTACAACTACTCCTTCGCTATAACATTTTATGTGTCATAAATGACATTTTTACTTCACTTAACTTTCCTGTGAAACTTTCGGCTAACATTTTCTGTGTACCAACTTAAGTTTGTCTATAGTATTGTGGATTGAAACCGTCAAGAGCCAAAAGTTATCAGATCTTGTTTACATATTTTCTGATCAGATATCTCTTGATTTAAGGTTTCACTTTACCTATTTTCTGCTACTCCATTTAAGCAAAGTTCCTCTTTCTGTAGAGCTGGTTACGTTTAAAGAATTATACGCTGCTGTGTTCAAGAAGTTCAGCTTGTGAGCAGTTTACATAAAGTATTGAAGTAAAGTATCCACTTTGTTTTAGTACAGGTACCATTTTACAATCCAAGCCACAGCAGATTAAGGATAAGACTTTAAAAATAAAGTCTCAACAGTCAGTTACATGTTCCACCTGTCAGGTATTATATGACACCAATATCAAAAAAATGTCCAATGGTATCCAGTCCTGTTCCACTTTCACATTAACTATTAACCACAATTTCTCTGATAAGAACGAGGTGAACATTAACAGAACTCAAGCATGGCTACTACTCAAAGAAAACTGAAGGCAAGCTGTTTTATTTAGGAATACAATACTGCCATGTTGGTAAAAGGTACAAATATTTCTATACGTTCCTGATCTGCAAACAGTTAAATTAATTCAAAAGGAGATTCAGTAGTAGGTTAACACTGTACATAGTAGGGGTGGAAATCCCTTGGCACCACACGATTTAATTCAATTCTGATTCAGAGGGCTACAACGCAATTTTAAAACAATTATCATTGAATCTTGATGCATCTAAATTTTAAGCTTTTAAGTCAGGGGGTGCCGGTTGGATTGTGTCCATCTGCAGATGCACACACTCTGCCATCCTCACCAAAACTCAAGAAGTAATCTAGTTCAGAACATACAGGTGATCGTAGTGTTGAGAATTGGATTTTAAATGTCCGATTGGCTTTTCTGCATTGATTCAAAATCTTTCAAGAAAGAACCCTGATGCATCTAACAATCAGCTATTTCCCCCACCCACAGTACACACTGTGTCACAAATATTATGACTTCAGACTCAACTTGATATAATTAAAGAAGACCTGCAACTTGACTTGCCTTTTGACTTGACATGATACCTTCCCCTTTGACCAAATCTGAAACAGTCTTTTATTTAAAAAACATGTGCTGTGCATAAATTAGTTTCCCTTCATTCCCTACATGAACCAACATCGACGCAATTGATTCTCAGCAAATTCCCCTAAGTCACTTTGTTTGAACCATTCTGACAGCATCCAATTGAGATGCAAGAGAGAACCATGAAGAACTACAACCAGGTTACTGAGGGGGGCGTCACAATTTTAATATTTTAAGTTTCAATAACTGATTCAAAAATCCCAAATCAGCGTTTTTCCCACTATTATATACCACTTACTTGCTGCATCCTAAGAAAAAAAACAACACTTCAAAGATGACACACGGTAGCTTATAGGCCAATATAACACACTTGATACTATGTAGATTAAAGGAGAATTTCAAAATGTAAATGGCAGTTGTCTGGGCATAAAACCCATGATATGTTAATCTTTACAAATCAAGACTCAATAGCCCAACCATGGCAATGCCACAGCGCTAAAAATAACATGTTTAAACTGAATCGAATCATGACCTTAAAATCGATAGAGACTTAAGACTTACTTTTGACTTGCAAAACACTGACTTGATCCTACCTCTGTTATTTAGCAAAACAAGTTCCTGTTTTGTCGTCTGCTCAGCAACAGAGTGGGCTTTAATCATTGCTTTTTATTTTTTTTATGTCAAATTTCATCTACATAACTAAAATAAAAAGCTTTCCCTATCTTAAAAGTGTGGTGTCACTCAGTATGTGCCGAGCAGTTAAATGTTTCAATATCATGAGTGTGATGATTTATTGCCCTCTGAAATCACTAGGGGGAACAATCTAGTGCATAAACGAGTGATAAGAATTCTGCCAGGGACAAACCAGGAAATGAGAATTTAGCCTGCTCCAGCTGCTTGATATCAACCTAACCCTAAAGTGACCTAGATTAATAATCACACACCCAACACATTACCAGGGCCAAATATAGGTGGAGGACTCGTGATCTGCAAAATAAGAGCCGACTTCTAAAAATGCAATCTCAGATTTCTGCATAAAAAGAGATCCACCAAGATAAAGAGTCACCTCTCAACTCAAAGCACACTCCACAAAAGATTCACAGTGACACATTGTACATGCCATAGTGAATAATACAATCAGAACCAGACTCCAAAAATGTCAGACTAGTCTCACTTCTCATTTTGAACACAGGACGGACTTTTGATCAAACCGCGGTTCACATAGTGTGTGAACGCTGAGCATGTTGCACTCGACCGAGCAGTGCAGGAGGAAGCACAGCTGAGGCTTGGTCCCATTGTGTAGAGGCAGAGACGGACAACCACATGCTACGACCTCGAAAACAAACTCCGACAGTTTGTTTCCCGAACACACTCTCACCACACTAGACACAAACAGGCGTACCCCTACACCGGCAGACAGACAGATATAGCATACGCATCAGACACAGACACATCTTCACATGGACAGACAACCACACATAATGTCCTGTCAACAGTCTTGAAGTGTTTAAAGCAGCTTAGTACCTCTTCACTGTGTTTTATCAATAGCCAAGTTTCAAGTATCACAAGACTAAATCAAGGCTAATATCAGCGCTAACATTCACTGCTTACAACAAAAATCAAAGCTTATTTCTGCAATGACTTGTGTGTGTGTGTGTATGTCTGTGGGCGAGTGTATGGCTACGTGCACAAGCATGCACACCTGTCACCTGTCAAAGTGAAGCTGTAAGTGTCACACTGCGCCGTCAATCAGGAATAAAGCTTTCACTGGTGACCGATACGGTTTGAGCAGAATTGGACAGATCCAATTTTAATCAAGTGGACTTTGGATTGTGCCAGTGCTGTGATTGAGCGTCCGAGATGCTCCGCTCTGACTGACAGATTGTGTATCGGGCTGTCCTTCAATCCATATGTGTTGTTTTTGTCCTCGTATTCGCCTGGGTGTGTATGTGTGTTTGTCTGGCCCCTGACAACGTGTCTGAATCTACCATTTTTCGGATCAACTGTTGATTGGACCCTCTCTTCACCTCCATTTCATCGGCGCAGATAACTTCCACCATATAATATCATGTCAGGGGGCTGCTGGTCTGGGCAGTGTGGCTGACCCTGATAAGAGCACCGAGCCCACTCGCTCTCAGTCGCTTCAATCATCCCACATATCCTTGAGTCTGTCTCCATAATCGTCTGTCTGTCCTTCACTCATTCGTGGTGAACCTTAACTCCGTCGCAGCGACCCCGGCGTTTCAACACGTCTGAGGTGAGCTTTGCTGATCGGTCTCCATGGATACGCTCAGCACAGAAGAAATGGTGCTGCTTAACAGTAAGTTTACTGTGTGTTTGTGTGCAGATTTGTGTGTGTACCGATGAGATGTGTACTTATCTCACTGACCTGAGGAGATTCAGCTTGACTCTGACACTAAAAGGACCCTTTTCTTTACAGACTTAAGTAGGACTGCAATAAAGATTATTTTCATTCTAAATTTCTCAATGATCTTTTTGTCTATAAAAAGACAAAACATTTAAAAAAAATCATAACCTCTCAAAAACGACATATTCAAATGACTTTTTTTCTGACCATCAGTGAAACATGTAAAGATATTCAGTTTACTATCATGTAAAACAAAGAACAGCGGAAAATCTTCACACTGAAGATGGAAGCAGAGATATTTTGGGGGCTTTTGTGCCTTTAAATGTAATAGAATAGCTGAAGCTCTGACATGAAAGGGGGAGAGAGAGCGGGGGATGCATGTAAAATGTCTCACACAGGTTGTTATTGTTATCGAAGTATTAATTTTCTGTCTATTGACTCATCGCTGAATCACATAATCATTACAGCTCTAATTAGTTTGACAGTGGTGGAGGATGTACTGAGATCTTGTACTTAAGTAAAAGTAACAATGACACTGTGTACAGTAGAAATACTCTAATATGAGTAGAGCTGAGTATTGTTTAAAAAATTACAGTACCACTAGCTTTTAAATGATAACGATACCAATAGGGTACTTCATTTGAAACATTTCTTTCCTACTTCATTTGATAACCATGATGTGAATGGAAATATTTGTGAAAAAAATCCTCTTATGCATTTATTTTTATCAGATCAGCCATATTGTAAAAAGATTAGTTGGCATCTGTCAAATACACCACACTAGACCTCATCATTCCACAGACTGGATGGGTTTTAGCTGCAAAGACTGTTTGCAGTGATTGGATGATTATAAGCAAAACCTATAAATAGTAATTTTCTGCAAGATCTGGGTGCAAAAAGGATCAACTCGAGTTTCAAGTTTCAATACTACGCAATGGTGGGTTATTTTAGTCAATACCCTAGTTAGAAGTAAAAGTCATGCATTACAATTTTTCCATAAAGCTACAACAAAGAGTTTTTAACTGGTTATGAAAACATCTCAATTTAATTCTGATGCTTCTTTATGACCTACATAAATAAACTGGCCCATTTCTATGTAATTATTTTTCATGCCTGCAACCAGGTCTTACTCTCCTTAAATCAGATGAAATGAGCCTGTGTTTACATTTTGCCCAGCAAAATTACAGTGAGTAGCATGTTAGCCACTTAAAATGAAGCAGAAGAGGGTTTTATTAAGATAAATTTATTTTTTGAATTATGTTTTGTGGTTATGGCTGTGAAAATACTATTGCTTTTGTCCACAGCTCCAAAACCACGAAAATATTCAACTTCCTTATAGAAGATTGGCATCAAAATATGGGCCAAAGTACCAAAGTGAAAGTACTCATTATGCAGGATGGCACATTTCATAATATTGTTTATTGTAGGGCCGCAACCAACAATTTTTTTCACAGTCCATTATTGGATGATTATTTGCTTGATTAATCAATTGAAAGTTTTGTTTTAAAATGTCTGAAAATGGTGAAAAATATGTGTACATTTGTTACTCAAACTGATGAATAGATTATCAAAATAATTGGTGATTAATTTGTTAATCAAGTGATTAATCATTGCAGCTCTAGTGTATTATGTTATTTGATTATAATTACTTATGTATTCACGTGTTCATGACTGTAATGATGCAGCTAGTTAATGTGGTGCTAATTTTAGTTACTTTATACACTAAATCTGCTGGACAGCTGTTGCATTTTAATAAACATTCTTCTTAATTTATAATCTAAATCATAGTTTGTTGATTAGATTTTGTGTTATCGATCTGAATATGCAAAGTAGGTAGTAACTTAAATTATCAGAAAACTGTAGTGAAGTACCATTTTTGCCTCTAAGCAGTTACTGGGGTAAAAGTGGAAAGAAGCAAAACATGGAAATTACTCGAGTACCTCAAAACTGTACTTAACTTACAGTACTAGAGTTAGTACACAAATAAGAGTATTGTTGTGTCTAATACATAAAGCAAAAGAAAAAAGGCATTTTCATAATCTGTTATCTATTCATTTACTGCAGTCATAAGCTTGGGGCCACTCACTTGACTTCTCATCAGTGACTATTTTAAACTGCAGTGTTTTAACAGTGGATGTAAGTTAATGTTGCTCGACTGACAACTTATGAGACTTTAGACTCAAACAATAAGACGTGAAAAGTCGTTTGACAGCTTGAGGACGAAGTTAAACATTCAGCTAATGTGTGTACAGCCCAGTGTGATCATGAGCTACATTTTTACAGTAGCCCGACAGGCTACACGACACTGAGCTGTCTTAATATAACACCAGCAGACGACTTAACAAAGCCATAACAATGCTTCCCTGTGGACGACACAAAGATAGTAACTGAACCGTTTCCTCAAACTTCTCATATTGTGTACAACAACTGACGCACAGCACGCACACAATCCCAACCCATGCCCCCCCAAAAAAGTGTGGTCAACTTTAACGAGCAACTTACCAGCTCTCTTCCTCCCTTTCCCTCGAGTTGCCCCTCCTGCCCCACCAAGCTGTTGCTGCACAAACTTCAGCTTAATTGCATCTAACGGGGCAAAAAGGTCGATGGTTTAGTCCGCCGGATGCCTCGCAGTTTGGTTAAACTTCATAAGAGATGAGTCTAAACTTCTTCTTTCCTCTCCCTTTCCTTCCCTTCCTCCTCCCCCTCATGCCTCCCCCTCCACGAACAGCCACGACAGAAGCCACTTCCGCGAACAAATGGCAACGTCATCTGGCCGCGGATCCTCGCTGTGAGAGTGTGTGTGTGTGTGTGTGTGTGTGTGTGTGCGTGTGTGCGTGCGTGTCGCACCTGGCCCGTTCAATGCAGATTGCGCAAATGTAGAAATCCCACATCGTAAGCCAAAAAAGCATTCACACGTAATTTGCTTAAATAAATACCACATGCGAGCAACATGTTTTTGTCCTTCAGTCACCACAAGACCAAAACAAAAATCACTTCTGTATCACCATCACCTTCAAATGTTCATCTCCTAGCAGCCACGTAGTGTTCATTTGTTACTGGGTGTATGTGGGACACTTTGATTTATTATTGTGCTATAAACATAAAAATGTCAATTTTTAAGTGTAGAAGTGGTTTGATTTAACCGAGCTGTTCGTAAACGCACCAGAAACATAGTTGATTGTTCAGCATCATTCAAAGATGTAAAAACTGACCTTGTGGGTTGTTAAAGTGTCCTGAGCTCAGCAATGACAAAATAAGGAAATACAGGCAGAGAGCAGTATCTGCACACACACCCACCCAATTTCAGAGGAATCCACTCTGCATATATATATATATATATTTATATATATATATATATATATATATATATATATATATATATATATATATATATATATATATATGTATATATATATATATATATATATATATATATATATATATTTTTTTTTTTTTTTTTTTTTTTAGCCAATTGACTATTGTTAAAGCTTGATCCTTTGCACACTAACTGCAAATCTAACACACCCACTGCCAGTTTTGTTAGTTGTAGTTGTGT
Organism: Lutjanus erythropterus; assembly: GCF_056507025.1. Classification (NCBI taxonomy): domain Eukaryota; kingdom Metazoa; phylum Chordata; class Actinopteri; order Lutjaniformes; family Lutjanidae; genus Lutjanus; species Lutjanus erythropterus. The sequence continues at coordinate 24,537,365 of NC_139325.1, read as the reverse complement.
TGTTTACATCATAATAAGCATGGCATTTAATGGCATTTTTAATTTTTTAATCTTAAAAAGGCAGTGAATTCACAACACTGGTCTGGTGTTAATTTACACTTTAAAGATACTGTTCATCCCCAAATCAAAAATAGATATGTATCCATTTAGACTGTTTTGACATAAGTTACAGAGTTTTGGAGGTATCAACTGGATGTCTGCCTTCTCTGAAATATGAAGGATTAAATAGCACTCGGCTTGTGGTGCTCAATGCACCAAAACAACAACAACAACAACAACAACATTTGAATAATTCAACACCTGTGTCTTTCCAGAAATCTTGACTCAGTTACTCAAAATAATCGACAGACCTTATTGTGAGCAGTTTCATGGAGGAACGTCTTCCAATGCAGCCAGTGCAGATGCTGATCTGCACATGTGGAGCGTTTCCTCCAGAAAGTAGTGTAAACAGAACTAATAGGTGTCTGTGGGGTCTGTAGCTGTCTGTGTTCATGTCTGTTTTTAGACTTTATTAAAAGTCTAGTCCCTTCATTGCCATCACATCAGCACAGATTCGATGGGCACTATCTAAAAACAGTGACTTTCAAGTAAACTCCATAATTTTTTAAAGTGATCAGGAATAGTTTAATAGTGAAATGAGATTAACCCCTCTGTGCAAGCCGTATACCCTAAAAATACCAACAGGTAAACTCCTTGAGTAGCTCGATCTTTATGCATAATAGCGAGGCTCATTTTCTCAGAAAACATTCTGACATGTCACAGTAGGAAAAGCACAGGTGTAAATGACAAAATAAACAATGGCTGGATTCCTGTTTTGGTGCCCTGGTGTTGTTTATGCTGGTTTACTGTCACACTGATACTGCTCACTGGGACACTTCAATAGAACAGTGTCATCACACTATGAGTAACATAACATGATGAGTCACACATGTACTCTTGCTTTACAAAATGCAATCTCCACATCATCTCTGCCAGGAAAAAAAATGGATGAAAAGTTAAAGGGAAAAAACTCACATTAAGTAAAAACTATGAGATACAGTAATCAACATTGTAATTCAAAATTATTAATTATATATGTTGACATATTATTTAATAATGATCACTACATCCTAATTTTGTTTCAAGTCTCAGTATATTTTCTCATTTTTTAAAAATCTTTCCAAACTGTTCATTAGTGTTTTTTCTTTACTTGGCAGAAATTGCCTCCATATACCTTTAATTGCAGATCCATCAGCATTTAAAAAGAAAAAAAGTTCTTTTTTTATAATATGGCTAATCACAATGTAAATACGATATCATACGTAATTATTGTGACAGCTAAATGTTTATGGTTGCTTGAAAGGACTGTTTGTTGCTTTCTAGGCGAGTGGACATAAATGCAGAAGGAGGTTCTTGGTAATGACTATTACCATCCTCAGAACGTCAACAGATTTTTTTTTTTTTTGTACTGAAACAATGCAAATTTAACCACTAATATCTTAAGCAAATTAATTCACCGTCCACTCGTTTAATTATAAGCCAGTTGTACGCGTGCCACCCGTAGGCAAGAACAGGAATAGCAGCAGACAGTGTGGACAGCGGTACTTTGGGGTCAATCATCGGTTATCAACTCCTCCAGCCAGCAGAGGCAGACGATTTACAGTCGACTCAGTATCACTTCGGATTTTGGGTTCAAGAAAAGAAGTCCTGTCTTGAGCAGCAGTTAGCATCATGCTATTGGAGTAGAGATGGGGCTAAGTTCCGACACTCAGATAGATAACTTGTCTGTGCCATTCGTTTAGCTAAAACGTATCATATTCACTTTGATCAAACGAGAAATATCGCCCCGAAATGTCTTTGTCGTGTCTAGCCACTGATGTATTATGTTTCTAGCACAGTTACTTCCGTGTACATTGAAAGGCAGGTCGGTAAAGCCCACCTTCGTGGATGTGATTGGCTGTCGGACCTCTCGCGAAGCTCGTTCGTAGTTGTGATTGGACGGCTAACGATACGTGTGTTTTGAGTGACATGTAGCCAGAAACGGCCGGATACGTAACGAGGACATAAAGCGGCTCAGGAGTAAGTTGCCTTGGATTTAACGAGTTTTGAATTAAATTATAAAAACAGCATATTGTGTGTTTCCTCACAATATATGGTAGTGGAGAGAAATCGGCTGTACAGACAGAACACAAGCTAATATATAAGTGTTCTTGAATGCTAATGCTTGCTTGTTGCTAGTGCCCCCAACGATGGATTAAGTAACCTCGCAAGGAGACTTGCTACAATTAGTTAATAAGATTTTTCATACAAGTGCCTGACGGGTCGATTGTTATTAAGCCACCATGTGTTGTAGTTTTTATTAAATGAATGTGCATGAGGGTCATTTAACTATTTCGTCACGTCCCTGAACTTGCAGTGTTGCGCAATTTAGAAACTGCAGTCATGCGAGGATAGTTCACTCTAATCGGTCCTTTCCTTGGAAATCACAAGGCTAGATGGTAACAAACAGCGAAAGCCGGCTGTATCGCACGGACACAATCTGTCTTTGTCCTCTGACCGCTGCACTCAGCTGGCAGCTGTCCATAACGATCCTACCTCTTCTTCAATCATATCTTCCCTCACTTCATGTCTCCGCCAGCGAATTTGTCTTCACTCCTATCAACGTGTTTTCTCATTTCTTCACATCTGCTTCAGGCAACGTATAGACAGACCTCACTTGAGTAATGTCAATAATTTAGCTATTAGTTTGACTATCCGATATGAAGGTGTATCAATGTCATTGATGCATATGAATTATTCAATAAATAGAATATTCCTTCAGCTATAATAATACCTGATTTGACAGAATATGTCAAAGCATTTAGTTTGAATTTTCTGCAAAAGTTTAAGTATATTTGTGAGGTTTTTTGATGAACTTTACCCAAAAAAGTTAATGAGCATTTGAGTCAGACCTGCTTTTGTTCTTGTTGTAATAGTGATGACAGTTAACCTAGAGTTGGTGTAGAGCTATGAACTTGTTTTAAAATGCAAAAATGTAAAATTGTTGGTCATCCTATCTGTGTCATTGTCATCTGAAAAAAAAATTCATATGCATCACTACCTTAAATACAACTCATCCTTTCTTGAACCTCTTTTAACTTGAACTTTTGAACTTCAACTCCAAGCCCTATCAGTTGACGTATGTCAAGAAACAACCGATAAGAAGACATTGTTAACTGAAGTGCTGCCTGTCATGATTTATTCTTCTTTCTCTTTTTATATGATTTTTCTTTCTCTAATCTGCTCATTTGTGTGTCTCTTCCAAGATTCTCCCTGGTAGGAGACAAGTTATGAAGGAGAAGAGGGCCTGAAGTGTACTGAAACATTTGGCATACGCCATATGGATTCTTCATGTTGAAGTAAGATTTAAATGGAACTATACAGATCCACATAGGGATAATAGGTCATCACAAAAGCAACAAAAAATATATCAAGAACAAATGCATTGTACTGTATGTCATGACAGACCTGCTGTTATTGACCCATAAGATTTGTGGCTTTGTTCACTTATGAGACCTGTCCAAATTTAAACTTGAGAGCGAAACATACACGTATAAAGTGCAAATGCTTAATAAACATTATCATAATCATTTTTCTTTTGTCTTCCAGCTTTGTTCTTCCAAAGCTGAGTAGAGCAGTGGTGCGTGTGAGGAGACTGGCGGCTCAACTCTGTGAAGCAAACATGTCCACAAACCACCGGGCCTTCAGTCCGTCCTCTGCTGCCAAGGGAGATGCTCCCACCGCAGCCATTCTCATCATTGGAGATGAGATACTCAAGGTGATTCAGCGTTGATGGATACTTGTGGTTTTGTATGACTTTGAAGCTGTATTTGTGTGCTTCACAGTTTCCTACTGAGAACCCTTGAAACAATCCTTGAACAATCAAATCCTTTGTTGAAATCAGAAAAAAACATTTTTTTTCTAATGAATCTGAGCAATTGAAACTATTCTGATATGACATCCTAATTCATCAGTATGCATCAGTTCTCTGGACTGCTTTGCCTTCCAGGATCCGCAATTCATATCCTTGGGAAAGCCCTTTGACGGTTATTTGATGTGGCAGCAGTGCTCGGTTTTAAAATGACAAGTTCACCATTATTTCTTGACTTGACATGATCATGATTTAAACATGAAGCCTTTGATTTTGTCTGACATGCTCACTGTGAGTCATTGAAATTTCATCAAGCAAGACCTTTGAGTCATTGTTAAGTCCTTGAATGTAATATTTAACCCAGAGTGGAAATACCCAATTAAAATGTGGTGTCTCTTCTTGTCCTTTGTCTCCCAGGGTCATACTGTGGACACCAACAGTGCCTTTCTGACACGAGCACTAAGGAAGCTTGGTGTGTCTGTACAGCGCATAACGGTCATACCAGATATACAGGAGGTCATTGCCAAGGAGGTGGCCCTCCTTTCGCCTCAGTACACACACCTCATCACCTCAGGGGGCATAGGCCCCACCCATGACGATGTCACCTTTGAGAGCATTGCCATGGCGTTCCAAGAGGAGTTGTATCCCCACCCTGAGCTCGCGCAGCTGGTTGAGGAGTTCTTTGGTGTGGTGGATAAGAACAGTGCTGCTATGAAGCTGGCCATGGTACCTCGCTCAGCCCAACTCAACTATGGAACTGACCCTCAGACTGGACAGCTGCTTCGCTACCCACTGGTGAGTGAATGCAGGATGGAGGAGGATTAGCTTAGGTCTTTCATCAAGCTATTAAATGCTGTGGATCATATAATCATACAACACTAAATTAGATCACATTATACCCAATTTATAAAGAGTCGGCATCCTCCACCTACTCACTGACTGCCAGCACTTCTTGTTAAAATTGATGTCCCAAATATCTGCTGTGCTGTGTATTACCTTTTCAGTCTGCTTTTTGGGGCTAATAAAACTTGTTTAGCTGACACAACTCTCAGGAAGATGTTCACTCAGTCACATAATGTTCTGTCTGTTCCATCCTGTTCTGGGGTTATTTTAGGAGACAGATTGCAACATCAATGGCTAACCAGACACTGCAGGAGTGAAATGTAGCTTCTCACAGTGGGTAAAATTATTACATTGACCGTTTACAGAAAAGAGCAGTGTAAGGACCTGCACAGAGACACGGACATGCAAGTATTTGTGTTGGATTGTGCTGGAATTTGAACAGTACATGTTTATAGTTTCCCTTCGTGAAGATCATATTAACTCTGTATGTTTAACATTTGAAACCCTTATGATTCTATTTATACTGAACAGTTTCAAGTAGAGATGCACAACAAACAAACATACTTTTTTATCCTTAAACTTGGTCTTTTGTGCCAATAATCAAATGATATAGCTACATAAATGTGTGCAGTGACTCCATTTAAGCAGAATTTTCACTACATTGTACTGCTTTGCTCGACTCAACTTGCCTTTGGTACTTCTACCTAATTTTTCACTGCAGATAGTACTCCCTCAACATAGGTGATCGTCATAGCAAAGCAATTCCAGCAGCTGGGAAACAAGACACAAACCACCCGTTTGTGTCTTGAGAAGCTGCAGCCTTTATTCACAGGCAAACTTTAACCTCCATTGTACATTTACTGCCAGATTTACAATTCCACTGCTCACCTTTTACTCTGTTTCACTGACACTCTCTGCCACTCGCTTTCGGTCCAGCTACACACTGACCAACATTATGCACACCACAGGCGCTGGGCAACTCTTATAACGGAGGATATGAAGAGATGGTGTTCTTTATATGTCTGCACTTGGTCAGCTGACCATAGTTTGGTTTTGAGGCCTGCCATTTTCAAGTGAATAAAAAAACTGTGGTAGCTACTGACAGTAAGTTGGCTGTTTCAAAATGCTGGGTTTGTACAGAATGTCCTGTGTCGTGTCCGTGGTCTGCAGTGTTTTCTCGTCACCTTTTAGTATCAGCTCAGTTTGCATCGAGCTTTGACCAAGGTGATACCAAAGAAAAGCACCGGGTACGATCTGTAATTGAAAGCCAAAAAAGAGCAAGTGCCATGTCTTCTCTGACACACTTAAGCAATCAGATCAGACAGAAAACAACTGACCACTCTGGTCAAATTTTCAAAATAAAACACACAGCAACTGACTTTAAAACAACAAGTTGGCCTGATATCAGAGTGATATGGAAATGAGTTTACATGGGTGTGCATAAGACTGACATAACACCTTCGTAACCATGACATGACACCTGTCATGACCATGAGAGAATCTTTCCTAATGTTCATGACGGTTGTCCTTTGGTGTTATTCAGTGTAATTTTTAATGCAAAGTTAGGGTTAATCTACTTCTTCTACATTTACAGTTTTTCAAATCAAGTATATTAAATAGAAGCTAAACTCTTTGACAGTCATAAAAAGTGTAGAAACAAGGAAGACTATAAGGTCAGTTTTGAGATGTTAACTACCTTAAAATATATGTTATTTAGAATTATTGGTCGGTGTACCTGAAATAGAAATTACACAGAACCATGGAACATGTAGGTTTAGAGAACGCTGACTGTACGTCCATGTATTTTTTCAGTTTATGATGTGTCCACCTTCTTCTCCCAGGTCAGTGTACGTAACGTGTTTATCTTTCCTGGGATCCCGTCTCTGATGGAGAGGGCCTTCAACGGGCTGGAGCACCTCTTCGCTGGGTCGGGGACCACGTTTCACTCTCGTGAGGTAACACCATGACCGTACCTATCATTTCTAAATCCACCGAACACTGTGTTTTGAGTCAGCTAACCAAATAATCTCTGCTTTAGGTGTTTGTGGATGCAGATGAAGCAGAGATCGCCCCCGTGCTGACCAAACTGCAGGCTGGTTGGGGCCGGAAGGTGGCTCTGGGCTCCTACCCCGACTGGTTGAGCAACTATCACAGAGTCAGGCTGGTCCTGGACTCAGATAGCCAGGAGGAGGCGGACAAAGCCCGGACACAGCTGCTAGACGAGCTGCCCAAGGGTAGCGTGGTGCCCTTAGTAACTGACCCAGTGTCCATCGCCACCGCTGAAGTGTACTCAATGGCCAACAACGGTGAGCGGAAGACAGAAAGTGGTGGATGATGGTTGTTAAACTACTTCAACTTAATATAAAGTGAATATTGCAGAGAACTCCACTTCACACAGGCATTGGGACTAATAAAGGGAGCAAAAATATTAAAGTAATTATTATAGTCGATTATAAAGAAGAATATAAGTGGCATGAGACTGAAATGAGGATAGAATCAAGCATCAATAAAATAAAGACAAAGAACAAGCATATATTTTTACTCTAAACTGGACTTCGGAATGAGGGATAATTTATATTATATATGTAACAAACTTTAACTACATTCACTGCTGTGGATTTCATTTTCCCACAGGCACACCGTTGGGTGAGAAAGTTCTGTCTGCTCTGAAAACGATAGAGACTGCACTGGATCAGTATTCGACAGAGGAAGTCTGCGTCGGCTTCAATGGGGGCAAAGACTGCACGGCACTGCTGCATCTCTACTACGCAGCACTGAGACGGTAAAAGGAGGGGAGAGGAAAAGAAGGCGATGATTTAATCAGGACGGAACAAATGACCTGAGAGAGAAAAGATGAAAGGGAGAGTCAAATTAAAAACATAATGATACCACTTGTGCACAGCGGGGTGTCACAGTAAGAAATGAAGAAGAAAAGTAGTTCAGAGACAACTAGAGAAAAATCTAACGAACTAATATTTTGACTTTTCCTGATCTGGTTTGGACAGTGGGAGATGGTGATAAGGATGAACAGAATCTCTTTTTGTTTATATTCCATTTATCTCTCTCTTTTTCTTTCCCCGTCTCCTGCCAATCTCAGGCGGTATCCAGATGGTAAAGACAAGGTGAAAGCTCTGTATATCCGGATTGTCTCTCCGTTCCCAGAAATGGAGAGATTCCTTCAGGACACGATAAAAAGGTGAACCACCGATCGATCCTGTTGCATACTGATAATAAACACATCTCAGCTCATTGTTTTTGGAGATTTTTTAAAATAGATTTTAATACCTAAGAGGTGTTAGCAGTGCAAATATAGTCTGAATTATTTGAAGTTGAGTTGTATCAGGTACTTATTCATAGACGTTTTATTAGCTCCAGTAGATGGCTGTAGACACACACACAGTTTGGAGAAGCAGAGAGGAGTACCAGCATGGACAGAGTCAGCAGCAGAATGTATTTTAGCCACTTAAAGTCCCACCCTAAACAAAAAATCTGTATCATTTTAAATGTATGGTCTATTTAGATTATTTTCATTGCTTTACCTTACAGTCGAACAGTGTGTCTGACTGTAAACTGCCAGGACCTCTTGGGCCAAACAGTAATTTTACTCACAGAACACGAGAGTTGCTGTTCTGCCGCTACTTTTATCTGTTAGTTTGTTTGTGCTATTGTGTGACTTCAGGGAATCCATACTATCCTTTTAAAACACCAACTCCCATGTTCTGTGAGTAAAATCACTTTTGCAAATGGAGTCTGGTTGCTTTGGAGAGAGCAATATTTTTGGCATATAACGCCAGTTTCCCATCAGAAGGAGCTGCCTAAAAACAAGGTTAAGTACTGAAAATATTCTTAATATAGCTTTCATGACTCTGTCTACAGTAGTAAATTTATTATCTTCCTACACAGTTCTCCTGCTGCTTCTCCAAACTAGGCTCATGTTGATTGCCTTCTACTGTAGCTAAAATACTGACTATTCTACTATATAGTTCAAATAATCTGAATTATTCCTTTAAGCTTTTCTTGTCAAAAAAAAAGTGTCCCAGTCCTCTATGTTACAGTACGGCACCTAAGTATTTGGCGCTGTGTCTCCCACAGATATGACCTGGATCTGTTCTCAGTGGAGGGCAGTATACGGCAGGCGCTGAGCGAGGTGCAGGAGAGGAAGCCTGAGCTGAAAGCCGTCCTGATGGGGACCAGGAGGAGTGACCCCTACTCACTCACACTCACACCCATGTGTCCCACTGACCCCGGCTGGCCGGACTACATGAGAGTCAACCCGTTACTGGTGAGACACACGCACAAGTTATTATGTCTTGTTGTTTCTCTCTTGTTAGATTTTTCTTATCTTGGGATGAACAAAGCAAAAGTTATATCATTTAAGAGCATCCACTTCAACAAATTTACAGTACACTAATTTATTTTAAATCCAAAATACATGTAATCAAAACACAAGTTAAACTTAAGTAACATTAAGTTTTGCTTCACCTGTTTTTTTTTCTTTTATCTTAAGAGCACCTGCAGACATTAATTATAGAAATAAGAAGCAAGCAGTCCTTCAGTTTGCCCACATTTTTAAAGCTATAGTGTATAAAGCGCTGCGGGAGAAACTGCCTTTTGACTGGTAATACAAATCTGTTTTCACTGCTCGAGCAAGGCAATTTCCCCTTGTTACACTTAATGTTATTTGTCATCTTGACTGAATTTTCAGAGTGCAGATCTACAGGGGTGTGAACAAAATATCACAACACCTGCACAGTTTAATGTTCGACAACAGCCCTGCAGTAATACTGCATTTGCGAAGCTTTAAATGATGTCATGAATATTTTGCACACGATATTTTGCAAAACAAATTGGTGATGTGAGTCACCACCTCTGTGACATTCTCAACAAATGTCTGACATTAAAAGCTTCACATGGTAGAAGTTATTGCAGGTGTGTTGTGCTGGATTGTATTACATCAGGCAGGGTTTTATGACAAAGAGCCCATCTTTTGTAGGCAGCAGCCTCTGATGTTGTTGCGCTTTCATCTGTTTATCTTTTTATTGAGGAACAGATCCACATGAGCGGAAACACAATGTCACAAGCTTTATTTTAGATTTGTTAATGTACAGTCGAAACACATTTTAGTGATCACAGTCACAGTGATCAGCTACATATATGGATAAAAAGCTTGGGACAGATTAATTCCTATAAACATGCTGCTTAAATAGTTCACTTATAGTAATTAAGTAGTCTGCTTACAGTGTTCGTTTTGGGTTTTCTCTTAAATGACAACATAAACTGCGGTAGGCTAATTTTATTTTTTTAACTCACCTCGTGGAAGTCTGTCTGCCTCTGTATATGTGTGTACATTAAAATCATGATGGGAAAGAGTCATTTTCACTGAGAGAAAAGAGATCACTGTTAAAGGTTTCCACTGTATTTAGAAATGGTACAAATACTTGTAGAATGGCTGTTAGCCGTCGTACTTTGACAGCCGTATTGGTACATGTGATACATATAGGGGGATGCTCAGCAGTTCACCTCATTGTATAATAATTTATGTGTGTGCACCGCAGAGGACGAGTTCCCCTGAATTGAACTAATCATGAACCAATCACAAACCAATTAAATGTGATGTCTCCCAACGCTCTGCAGGACTGGACGTATCATGACATCTGGTCGTTCTTGAGGACGTTATATGTGCCCTACTGTATTCTCTACGATAAAGGGTAAGAATAACATTCAAACTTCTCAGGCTTTGTATCCTCCACTTATTCAACTTTCAAGGTTCATGCTGGAAATTCTTGAAAACACTTGAGTTTAATGTGGTGTTTTCAAGGTTTGAAAAATACTCGGACTTTGGATAAAGTGCTTAAAACTACTTGAAACTGTAGTTGCATTACTTTCATAATAAATGGACCTGTGACTGAATACTTCACTTTAAAGATGAAGAAGTAAAATAAGAGCGAGGCTAATTGCTTTTGCGTCTCGCTCAAAATGAAGATGATTCTCCTCAAGCTTCTCCTCACTGGCGTGTGATTACGCTCTGTGTGAGCTGTCAGTCTTTTGTGATGCTCTGATGGAGCAGTGTCCGGGAGGCTAACAGATGGTACCACGTTGGGAAATGAAAAGAAAAAAAGTTTTTTAATGAAACTGAAGTTATTTGTCTATGAGTTATTTGAGTGATTGCTTAATATTGGCTCAGCCATGTTATGTAGGAAGCTGAGTTTACTTACAGAGAGGCGACAGATCTTTAAACTTTGTTGTTTTCTTCTTTAATTTGTCACCTTTTATAGGGTGCTACAGCCAAATGTAATTTTGGTTGTTTATAGCACAGTAACATTCGATTTAATTGTGATGTGAAATCATCATTATATAGTACATATTGCAACTGCAACTACCGTTATTTTCGTTGTGAATTAGTCTTGTCAAATATTTTATCACTTAATCGATAAGTTATTTGGTCTATAAAATGTCAGAAAATGATGAAAAACATTGATCAGTCATCAAATGTCTTGTTTTGCCCACAGCCCCAAGTTATTCACTCTACTGGCATAAAGGAGGAAAGAAACCAAAAAAATATATTCACATTTAAGAAACTAGAATCAGAGAATTTTGCCCTTTTTTCTTTCGCTTAATTGTTTTTTAATATAGCTGGCAATTAATTAATTTGTCAGTTGATTAATTGTTGCAGCTAGTATATATATGTATAGAAATGTCATTTTCTGTAGCTGTAAGGTGCTGGAAAAGCTTGAAAATACGCCTCATGACCTGAAACCTCTTTGTCCATCTGCAGGTACACTTCACTGGGCAGCATGGACAACACCTGTCGAAACGTGGCCCTGCAGATGGTGGATGGGAGGGGGGTGACGCGATACAAGGCGGCCTACCTGCTGGAGAACGAAGAAGAGGAACGAAACTCCCGCGCCTGAGTCTCCTCCTCACCGTGTCACCTGTTGCTGATGGAGCCGGAACTCAGATCCTCCATACTGTTTAAATCTGTGGAAACATTTTTTATTGAGTCTTCATGTAAATGTTTGCACAGTGTCTTCAGGATAAGATTGTGAAGGAAGTCTCTGTATGTGAGTGTGTGTGTGTGTGTGTGTGTGTGTGTGTGTGTGTGTGCCATTTGTTTATACATGTGAGTCTCTAAAGTAATGGCTCTCTGTGCTGCTGAATAAAACATCAATCTGTGTCATCTTTTTCCATTGTCATGTTACTATTTTAAGAGGAGGCAGTGTGTGCAGGGCTTTCAATACTGCTCTTATTCATGAATCCATTTGTCTTGTTTCTAAGTCCGGTAAGAACATTGTGTGCAGAGAGAACAGCCTGTAACAAACTGGATCAGTAAATTAAGTGAGAAGGTTTCTGTCAAGGTGAGAAAATCAGCTTTTAGACAGTGAGAGCGTACAGAGACCAGTGAAGGTCAAGCAGCAGGCTCATATTGATTCATGGGTAATATCCATAATCACAGACCGAGCGTCTCTCCTCCTCCCTCCTGGTGTAGTTCTCCCTGCGCTCCTCACGGGCGCGTTGTTCGCACTTTTTCCCATTTAGCAGCCGTGATTAGAAAAAAACGACCTCCTCTGTTTCCAGACATGATTGAATCCAGGCTCATCGATCCTCTGCCCGCCTGGAGATTAGTGAACGCCGCGCGCGGAGGATCGATACCGGCCGATCTAATAAAGCGGGTCGCTTACGAGGCCACCGCGGGGTTGCACACACTGTTACACCAGCAATTACCACCTCCAGCCCGGCTAACTTATCTGTCCGGGCTCCACGGCTTGCTTGATTTATTAATAATAACAGTAATAAAAGAGGCAATGAACAGAGGCTTCATAATCACAGCACAAATGTAATGGTGTGTGCGCTTTGCTGGTGCGATAAAAACACCGGGACATTGTCTGGAATGATGATATTTATGTGGAAGAAAATTAGATTCCTATAGACTTATAATGTGTCTGAGGCGGCCTCCCTGTATGGGACTCTTAAGTTTGCCCTACTTCCAGAGCATATGAGTATAAAATGCAATAATTCGGATAAAAGTTGATACATTAATGCACTTTTAAGATTATTTCTTATGAATTTATTGCAGCTTCAAAGTTTCTTCCTGTCGTGGTGTCTCTATAATATTGATGTAATACGATTTGAGAGATATATACATCCACAGTATGATACAATATGCTCATGACCTTTACTGAAAGCTACCCTTAAGTTTTTATACAGTAGGCCTATCTCTTACAATACATTTTCTTACTTGCTGACTATACATGTACCTGTACTGTAGGTATACTTGAGTATTTCTAGTAGGCCTACTTATACTTGTATTCCACTTCATTTCAGGGAGAGATATTAAACTATTAAAATGATTATAATCACAATTTACTTAAGGTGTTAGAAGTTAAAAGTTTATGTATAACTATTGTATTATGTTTTTGAATTAATGTTACTGCTGCGTTGACTTAAGTGTGTATGTTGCATTTTACTGCTGTAAATATTTGCAGTTGTTCTACTTTTAATTACTTTATAGCCTCGGCGTCCTGTGAGAACTGTGTATCTCTAAAAAGCAGAGTTTTCATGAGCTCAGAAAAACAACCCTGCTTTCAGTTTTGTTACAATGATTGTTCAGCTATTCAATGGGGTTTTAAATATTTTATTTAGTGTAGGTGGGAGGGGAATCTTCTCAATCCTTAGGTTTATCAGAAAAACTCAAAATCACCCAGTGTGGAGATCTGGGCTATGAAAGTTTGTAATCACAGAAGTACCTAGTAAGTTAACAAAAGCTGTCAGACAAATTCAGTGGAGCAAAAAGCACATTAACTTTTTTTTTTTTTTTTTTTTAGCTTTTGAAAGGGGACATGACAGGAAAAGTTTGGGAACCACTGCCATATGGTTTCATTAAATAAATGCTCAAGGCCCAAAGAGGTATCATTATTCAATATTCAATGAAACAGGGAAGATAAAAGAAAAAAAGAAAGAAAGACAGATTTGTTTTGCAGAACCTTGTTTCTTCTTGTATTTTACCTCATTCATCATGCCAGGACGCCCTCAGATTCATCATGTGATACATAATTGATGGACCTAAACCGTGGGGTGTAGTTAACTAGTTCAGTTATTGGTTTAACTAAATTCAGAGTAGCTTTTTCAGTACATTGGGTCATGTAGTTTAGGTAGTTAATTATAAACTACATATTAAGGGTATTCTCATTACATTTTTTTGCCACACATTACGGCACAGTGCCACAGCTCATTGGCCACAGGTGTCATATAATGATAATCACCTGCTATCTGATTGAAATCACCTGTGGTTTGCAACCAAGATGTGTGATCAAATACTATGAATGATTGATGATTCCAGCTCCACAACTGCTCCCTATTCTCTCCTTAAAACACGTCCTCGGGCTGCCTGAGGATCGACCCGCTCCAGTCCCTAAATCAAACACACCTACGCCGCCAGTTCAGTCGTACCTCCCTGAGATTCCAGACTCAGATTATGATAATTTGATGTAGTTTGGATGCTGAACTTTTCATTGTGAAGTAGCTAGTAGGTTAGTAAACTACAGGTTTAAAGTAGTTTCTTCAACGCTGGATGTGAAGTGTTTCAACCAGCTCCACCTCGACCGGCTAAAACTGTGAAATGCCGTAAAAAGATCAGACTACTTCTTCCACCACTGCATTTGTTTTATCACTACAAGGATACCAGAGATGCTAAATTGATTTTGACATTTGTGTGATATCTTTATAAAATTTATTTGTCCTTCTGTTCCATTGTCTTCCACAGTTTCATCTTCATCCTCTTTCACTTGTCACTCCATCACTCTCGCTTGCCTGTTTCATCCTTCATGTCTGTTCTGGCTTCACTACTGTACTCAGCCACTATCTACTGTAGTCATCACACCACTTCCTTCCTCACTGCCTTTCTCTGGATTTTTTTTTGTCCTTCCTTCAGAGTAATGTTTTGATTTTGATGGAGTCAGGATAACATCTCAGATGACATAGTGGGAGGATATGAGTATTGATATGGGTATTTTTTGTGTCCTCAACTGCGTATTTATGAATATCTTATTTTTTTTAAATTTCACACTGCTGTGCTTTTGAAACAGCGTCTGTTTGAAATCTACAAAACTGCAAACAAAACATTCTTGAAATTCTGATACAGCAACTTTTGAGTCGTTTGAGACAAAGTGGAACAAGCAAGTGGCTGTTTTTTTTTTTCCCTCCTGTGCATATTTAAACTTAATTGGTCCTCCAAAGACAGATTTTAGGTCGGCTGGTGGAAGTTTGATCACAGCAGCCACTTAAGGTGATGTGAGGATAAGAAGAAGAAGAAGTGGGGTGATGAGAGTCAGCTCCTCTGCATTAGGTCCTCCGCTGATACACTCGAGTGTTTCTCTCCAGGTGGGACTCTAAACTATAACAAAATCTCTAACGGTGTGCATGAAATGGACTCAGCATGACTTAAGATCACTTGGTGTGACTTTGTACAACAACATGCGACAAGCTTTGATATCAGAGTGAACTATCCATTTCAGATGCGAGCCTGCCTTGGTGACTGTGATGCTTTTCTCTAAAGGAATATGTTCCTAATCCAATTCCTCAGCAGTTCCTGCAGTGTAAAACGAGACTTGAAGCAGCATGAGACAGCAATTCAGGCGATGTCCTGGGAGGGATGCTTAACACAGAGGATGAATAGACACTCCGTTGTCAGAAAGCATCAGGAGAGAAGGGAGACCTTTGAGTCTATGCAAATTACCAACCCATCTGCATGTAAAGCCAATCGACCAGAACACGGGAAATAGGATGTTCAGTATCAAAGTGTCACACATTAAAAGTGGATGAAAGTAAAGAGAGAAATAAAAGAAAGGGAGGGAGAATGAGGAAGGAGGCTGCTTTGCGTGCCGCCATGTGAAGTGTGACTGACTTAGCTCGTTTGTGTCTGGTTGTGGCGTGTTCAAATAAAAGCCAGTCTCATAATCCTAAGTTTGTCACAGCTCGCAGTCCGGTACACACAACCAAGACCCCCTGCTCGTAGTCGCACACATGGGATGCATTCAGAAATGCTTTTTCACACAGCGGGCTCGCTTTAATATAAAGGGGGCCAGGGTCTGTGAAGCTTCAACCGGCATGCTGAAAACTGATGAGAAAAAATCAGCCCAGCTCGACTCAACTGGAGCTCATTTGCACTCAACAGCCATAACTTAAACATGGTGCAGGGTGTTAGAGAGATGAGAGATGCTTAACACTAGAAAGGCCCAGCCAATGTCAACTGATTCCTGTTTTTAAAGATTAGGGCTGCATTTTAAGCATTCAGAGAGTCCTGCTATGACTTTCCTGAGGCCAATTTTATGTATGAATCAGTGTAAAACATCCCAAATCAGGCATGGAGATGGTATATATGTTTACCTCTTTCAGATGTCATCTCAAGCATCTTTAAACGTTAGCACTTGTTTTTCAGAACGTCCTTGGGTTGCTCTCATGTATGAAATGTGATACTAATGAATCTGAATGGGAAGACAGTGACACAAAAAAGAGGCATGTTAGTCAGTAAATCTTAGACATATGTGAAACTTGCCTTTCTTATGTAAATTTTTAGAAATGTCTCTTGCTTCTCAATTGATTTTACACACGAATAACAGCAACATTTTTGCGGAATATCAATCAGGTTTCCGGGCACAGCGGAGCACAGAAACGGTTCTTGTTAAGGTGACCGTGGAGTTACTGCTTGCCACTGATTCTGGGGCTGACTCAGTTTTAATTTTGCTCGATTTGACCTCTGCATTTGATACAGTTGACTGCAATATTCTTATTAAACACCTCTAAAACGGTGTGGCTGTTAACCCAAAAATGAAAATTCAGTCATTATCTACTCACCACCGTTGAAAGTCCAACTTAGTTTTTTAGTCTACAGCAGGATTTTCACAGGAAAACAGAATTGCACAATCTCCCAAACAGTTTAAATAAATGGTGACAAGTTTTCTGATGTAAAAAATAAAAAAAACAAACCGAAAAGAAAAAAAAACAACAAAAAACAAAACATAAAATGCCTCCACACTACTCGCCTGGTAAAAATCCAGTCTTCTAAAGCCCTAGCATGCCAAGTTGATTTGAAAGATGTAATTTACACCATGTTTTTAACCTAAATCTTCACTGTAGATCCTCAGCTTGGAGACATGTTCACGCGTGAGCGCTGTTTGAACTGGGTGTGTGTGGTGTGATGTGCCGTGCAAATGAAAGGCATGTCGGGACTTTAGGAGACTTGGATGACACCAGACGAGCAGTATTTATGCTTTTTTTTCCCAGTGTTTTTTCCATTTCAAAATGGGTCAATGTTCACTTCAACTGGTTGGGAGATTCTGCAACACAGTTTTCCTGTGAAAGCAGTGTTTTGTGGACTGAAGTACTGGCATGAGGGTGAGTAGATAATGACTGAATTTTCATTTCTGGGAGAACCATCTTTTAAGGACTCTGCTCTTGACTAGTTTCTGTCCCATCTTTCTAATAGATTCTTCTCTTTTCTTAATGGGAGAATTCTCCTCAGTCCCAAGCGCCCCTCTAATGTGGTGTTCCTCAGGGGTCAGTTCTTGGGACCATGCTATTCATGGTCTATTTATTTTTATGTATTTATTTTATAGTTTTGAAATTATTATTATATTATGTTATGTGGATGATATGCAAACGTATGCTCCACTAACAGGTGATGAGGACACTGACATGCTTGTCTCTCAGATAAAAAGCCGGATGTCAGAAAATTTCCTCCAACTCAATGAGTCCAAATCTGAGGTCCTTTTATTCGCATATCTGGGAAATGTCATTCACGTTTTTATCTTGTCACCTCTGAATTATTGTAACTTTATTCTGTCCTCAGCCACAAAGCCATTTCCTTTCTCCAGCTCATTCAAAATTTGATCGCCAGGCTTCTTAGTAATTCTAAGAGACAAGACCATGTAAGTCCTATCCTTGCAAAATTACACTGGCTACCTCTTCGATACAGAATTGATTTTAAACTTGTGTAAGTTACTTTTAAAGCCCTACATGGCCTTGTGCCTGCCTACATCTTGTTTGTCTAGGTTTTAGTCCTCTTTCATCATTTGTATTTTATGGTTTTTAGTACATTTTATTTTATCAGGTCCCATGTTTTATATTGTTTTATTTTATATTGTTATGTTTTCATTGTTTTTACCTGGTCTGTGTATATTTTTTCCTTGTTCTGTATAGCACTTTGTAAGTGTGTTTTAAACAGAGCTATTCAAATAACATTCAATAATAATAATATTATTATTATATATCTTTTGACTGTTGCTCGAGTTGAACACAGAACAGCTAATGTGTTTTCCCTGCTTCATCATAATCTCATCCATCCACATTCATCACAGTTTCGTGTGACACACCGGAGTTGCCTGCTTTGTGAGCATACAGCAGAAATAATTACACTGTTATTGGCTGCCTGACATGTGTAAAGGATGTGAATAAGAGTGCCACAAGCAGACACGGACAGTTTAGACTTGATTTAGAACAAACAAACTCTGCTTAGACACCTGCCCCACCTGGAAATTAAACCGCACACAATTCTTCAAGGCTACAAAATTATTCAAGAATAATCCTCAGAGTCTCAGCCCAAAAAAAGTGCTTTTTATGCCTCTAGCAGAACTCTTATTGTAAGTCAGTCAGCCATTTCATATAAATACACAAAAAACCCAACAGATTTCTTCAAAGCTGGGTGTGTTGTGATGGGGCTTCTTCAGAAATTAATGTGTAAATGCAAATGTGTTATTTCAGTAGACTCATTTTCTTCAGTGGTTTTTAGGTGACATTTTGAATCTGCAATTTGAGAAATGGTTTATGTGTGATTTTGGGGGGGGCAAGTTATGGGCTTTCTTGTGTCATTATCATAACCAATCTTTTAAACTAGCAATAATTTACTGTCATAACTACTTCATAAATCAATAACTTCCAATGGTTTCTGCATCGGTACAATGAGTTTGCAGGCCTCCATCTTTTTCAAGGAAAACTCTATCTATCTATCTATCTATCTATCTATCTATCTATCTATCTATCTATCTATCTATCTATCTATCTATCTATCTATCTATCTATCTATAAAGTGTAGTATAACTATTGATCAGCTGTGAAGGCCATTGGAAATACTCCTAAAAACAAGTGAAGTGAAACCCACCAGAATAAATAAGCGGGGATCTTCTTCCTCTAAATCTTCTTTGAATCTAAAGTAATTTAAGTAGCGGCTCTGCTTGTTATAACCCACTTCACAGATTTAACATCTTAAGTCAGTTTTTTACTCTCCACTGCATGAAGGGTCAGATTTTCACCATGAGAAATATATACTGTATCTGATTATAAAGTGTTGAAAAAGTAGATGCAATATGTGCAAGAGATGTCAAGTGACTTTAACATAGTCCCCAAACTTGATATAGTTTCAAACCCTTTTGCAGGACCATTCAGTTCTGCACACACTTGAGACGTTACCTTGAGGAGTAAATAACACTCAGACATATGGGTGCAATGGCACCCAACAGAAAAACAACAACACTTTTCCTGCTCACAGAGCTTCTGCTTCCTCATGCTAGAAGATGCAATGTTTTTTTCTGCATCCAGAGCTGTGAGACTGAGAGGTCAGGAAATTCAAACTGTGATTCAGTCCCATTTCCTGATGCAAAAAGGTTTTTCGGAGGTAGGCAGATATGGACAGTTAGGAGAAGAAATGACAAATATTAAATAAGTGAGCTGGAAAGATCAGTGGAGCTTCAGTTTGCTCGCTTTGAAATCTCTGGCCGGCTCTGCCCATCAACATTTACAGCCCCATCTCGGTCAATTCAAAACACAGCAGCAAAAGTTGCAGCCTAAATAAAAAACTCCTGAATCAAAAGGAATGGGAACTATTTCTAAATAGATTATGCAATTTCATTTAATATAAGCCCGCTCCACTACTGAAATAACTTACACATAGACAGTTTTTGAAGGTTTTGTTTATGTCCCCCTTATGTATCCTGCTCGGTACATACGTCACTTTCCTGTTGCTGGGTGAAAATAAGCTTGTCAATGCATGTGCTTTTGTGGCAAACTCTTCATCACAGGTTAGTAGATGGTGTTTCTGAGTAAATGAGGTGTGCTGACTGTGCCTGTAGATTGAAGTGAATCAGAAAAGAGTCTTAGTGATCATATAACCAGAGCTTTTACTGTGAAAAAATATGTCCCTACCATAAAATGTCTGTTTTTAGTGTGGAGTTTGGTTTAACAGGCAATCCACTCAAAAACCGCCAGGAGCAGAGAGTATTTTAACATTAATTCACATATATTCAGCCGACCTACCTTCTGATAATGAACCTTGTAAACAGCATAAAGTGACATAGGAAGTGGGGCTAAAGCTGACCTGTTTTCTACTTCTCTCGGCTCAAAGTAAAAGGTTGCTTAAAAAGTGCAAACAGCTTTGCCATCCCACTCCGTGGTCCAGGATAAATCTAGGGCTGGATTTCTTCACCCCGCAACCCTCTAATAACTTATGAGAAACTTATGAATAACTTATGAGATCTACAGCCTTGGTCACAAAACCAAAATTTTCAACTTCAACACAATGCCAATAGTGTAAAAATATGATCCTCAATTCCCCTTTCAACACCACATCAATGAGAAAAGAAAGTCCAAGAAACACAAAGTAGGATAGTTTTTTAAATTTTTCTTAACAACTTGCACTTAAGGCTGGTACAGAAGAAGTCACTGAACACTGTCAAACCAAATTTCAGGCAGGACAGTAAAGACTGAACTGAAGTGAGGTCTTGAATGAGCACTTAAGATCATTTTTTATAGCCTTGGTACTTTTGATTCCATAACAAATGGATACACAATCGTTTTAAATGCAATTCATCGAAAAAATAATAAAAAAAATTTAAGTGTCCGCACTTTTGACAGACTCATACATTTACTGTAGAGTTTCAGTGCTGGCTAGTATATATTCTTCTGAATGGAAACTTTTTGCTAAAACCCACCTGATGAAGCCTTTGAAGGACAGATATGCCCAAAGAAAGCCAGCATGGCCTTGCATCACTTCACTGACCAAAGGAAATGAAGAGCTCATTTTCATACGGATGCTGTGACTTCAATTAAGTGAAAAGAAAAAGCCAACAACACGAATTCAAAAGACATTTTTCTCAAGGACCTCATGATCTTGAGGTGTTTCTTTTCCAAAGTTTTCAGAAGGACACTTCCTGCAGTAGGGTCGCCCTCTCACCTCACCTCACCTCACCTCACCTCACCTCACCTCACCTCACCTCACCTCAGATCACCTTGGTTATGAAATATGTGAAATGTACACCGGTCAGGATTCACAGCAAGAATGTCGCTACTGATCAAGGTGTTGATTACACTCTGGCAAACTCTTCAATGGTGAAAAACATCTCTCCAAAATTCAAGGAAAGGCTTGACACACGTGTGTCAGAGACATCTATAAACTTTGCTTACACTAAAAAGAAAGGATTTAATACTATAATCTTATTCAGCTAAAATAAAGCTTTAAATTTATTTCAGCAGGTAAAATGTTTGCTGTAAAATTCATTCAAGTATATAATTAGATTTTTTCATAAGCCTGAAAACACCAGTTCCCAACCAATCAACCTTCACGGGTGGTCGTATATACTTTAGATTATTATTTAAATTATTATTTTATTTAAATTTAAAAAAAGTCACATAGGATAAGGGCACACGCATAAAACTCTTAAGTCTCTGCTAAACAGCCTGCATGAGAAAAGTACACAGTCAAAACAACCAAAGAACTAATAGAACACTGGCCAAATGTAAGAGAGAAGAAAACACTTAATTTTAAGTATGTATGATTATTAAAAATAAAAACAATACAGGCAGAGAAGTTTATAAGAGGTTCATAACAAAATCAGTAAATCTCATCTCTGATGCAAAATTCACAGGAAATAATCTGCTGAAAAATTCATCCAAATTGCTTGTTTTACACAAAGTTCCTACAAGTAATTATCTGGTTAATTGTACGGTTTGTCAGTTGTGCTGTACTATTATTGTCATGCATTGAACATGATATGAAATGTCCCTAAAATATGTCACTTAGTCTGAGGTCGTCAGTTTACTCAGTGATAGAAATAAGGTGTCCATTAAAGAAAAAGGTTGGGAAACACTAACTTAAAAGATGTTGACTAGTGAGCGTACCCTTTATATGTGTGTGTGTATATGTCTTAATTTAAGTAATGGCAACATAACTATATAAGTATTGTTTGCTTCTATTAATAAGCAGAGTTTTGTGTTTCGGAGGATGTAATCAACACGGCAATCCGAGCCTTAAATATTCAGCCAGTTAGATATAGGCCAACTTATGACAGCAGAACCTGCTGTGTTGAAATTTGATACAGCGTAATTACAGTGTCATGGAAAAGGAGAGCTTCAATATGGATGGCAATAAGGTTTTTTTTTTGTCAGAGTGATAGTTAAGAACTAAAATTGTCGAGGAAATTGTTTATGATCACAGTCGTCCCCCCAGGAAGCCTTGACGTGGGATTTTCACGATCTTCTAAATTTATATAATATGGCAACATCTGTCCATAATTATGAAGTTTATACTGGAGGGCGAGCGCAGTTGCAGCTTACACTCAGTGGACTTATTCAAAACATCAACATTGTCAAGTACAAAGACAGTATATATGAATTTTTTTTGCTATGATTGTTCAGGCTTTTCCTGTCTGGAATCAAAGATGAAACAGAAAAAAACTCAATATTATCACACTATTACATAAAAGCTCTGGTTGATGCTGGAATAAACAGCCGTACAGTTTTCACACAGCTGAAATGGAAGCAGTGGACACAGGCTCGCTTTTACTGCTGCTGCTTTTTAAGTCCTTTTCCTTTTTATACCGGTCTGAAAGTATCCTCCTGCTTTCCGCTGATTCCAGTGTGCTTACTCCATCATTCACAATGGACAAAAGAATGAAAACATGGGCTTTGGAAATTTCGACGTGAAGGTCAAAATCAAAGGCAGTTGATAACATGCCTCAACAGTGACAAACATGTCATCAGAAGAGATCATAAACCATGAAATAGGAGCATTAGCCCCATTATCCAGGAAATTGCCTTTCTGGCTTCACAAGAGGCTTTACATTACAGCTGACATAAATGGAAATGCATTTACAGCTTATTTGGATGTATACTTCTATATTTAAAGACACAAAACAGAAACATCTTGTCTCGCTCTGCCTCAGTTCTGTGTTTACTGAAAAGAAATACACTTTAAGGTCAATGTATTGGCAATGATGCTTCAGGGTCTATTAATACCGGGAGTCTATTGGCTATCTGAGTCTTATCAGACTTTGGCGGCCCATAGATAAAAACTCAGCTCAATATTCCACCAGGTTACTCACATTACAGTGGCCTTTTACACCACAAGGTCATTTCAAGTCCCTCAAGTCTCCTTATCTCCACACTCCCGTATGTGTATTACACTGGATGTGTGTGTTCTGCAAACAAACTTGTGTGTGTTGTCACCGAGACCTGCGGTTGCAAAAAACATCGATACTTTCAAAAGTGAAATGACGATCGACTCTGCGCGTTTAAATGCAATCATTTTTATTTTGCTGTCTTGTTGCCGTATAAAAAAAAAAAGGCTCAGATTGCAGTTGGCTCTTCACAGAAGAAGCTACATTCTTCACTAAAATGTGAAAGCAGAACACGATCCAAAAAACACAAACACACACACACAAATCAAACACAAAATCCTAGTTTACATGATTGGAAAATTCTACATCACTGTAATTATTAAACAAATATACAAACACCATTTAGGAAATTAACATATATATATAAAAAACAAACAAATGGCATGACTGGTGTGATTCAGACCATGACACCCAAATATTTTGAGAGAAAATATATTAAGTGCTAACAATGTAGTTTTTTTTTAAAGATTGAATAAAATGTGCAACTAACCCACAGATTTTCTGAGCTCAAGTCAATCAAATATTCACTGTAAAAATCCAAAAAGTAGAGAAAACCCAAAATTTCAAGGCAACTTACTGTAATCAGTTTTTGAGTTCTGAGCTCGACTTAAACTGCTGCATTTTACCGACCACTAATATTTTGTCGAGATGATTCATTTTTCTTCCTTAGATTAACTTGAATCTTTGAGTTTTAGAAACTCACAAAAATGTGCATTTCAAATATTATTGAGTAAACTCACTAAAGTGAAAGAGAATAATGTTAATATTTTAATATTTTCAGTTAAAACAACAGCTAACTGTGACCAATTTTTAAAATACATTTTTAGTTAAAATATCTCAACAAATGACTATAGCTCTATAAATCTAAGTAAGTTGCCTTGAAATAATTAGAAATATATAAACTTCATTTAATTTCATTGAAAAATATACATCTACAATATATCCAATTTCCATTTAACAAAAAAATCAGTTAGATTAATGGCTAATTAATTATATTTTTTATTAATTCATGACAGTCAATTAGAGTGATTTCTTTAACAATTTGGCAAAAAAATTAAAATAATGCCACCATCAAATCGTTTAATGTATGAAACTACATTGCAGCAAAGCGTATTGAAAATATACCAGTATATACACATATATCCAGAGTATAAATCATTGTTTATGTATGCGAAAAAGTATTTGTTGTCTGAATTTTGCATTTAAATATCAGAGTTCTCACTAAAACATTGAATTATGGAGTTAATATATTTTGATTTGCAGAATATATTAACTATACGGTAAAATCTAAAATGAAGGATCCTGTGTAAAAAACAAAAGAATCAACAATAAAACCAAGAAAAAGCTTGAGTGCATATTTGCACATGTGGTTGGTCACCAGGAGCATCATCCAATCAGTTTCCTCTGTGGCCCGCACTGTGTACAGTGGAGCCAGACGAGCTGATGCTCTCCGTTTACCCATAAACCCCTCTGTTCAGTGCTTTACTCTGCAGCAGAAAGAGGCGTGTGGAGGCAGAACAGCAGGGGTCCAATCAGAGAGGACAAACTCCCAGTCCAGGTCCCACTGTTATCAAACAGCATCAACATCTAGTGTCCATTTTCTGAGCTTATGGCCATCCCAGTCCAAGTCCAGTTAAACCAGTTTAATCCCAGTAGGGGGCGCAGCAGCCCTGCTTGACTATACCAGAATATTCCCCAATTCCTCATAAAACGCCAAAATCTAATTAATCACAAAACTTTAACACAATTATCTCACTCAGATGCAAGTAAGGCAGTTTAAAATGTGTCAGTCTTTTAAGTCTGCTGATGCAGAGCAACAGAAGTCAGCAGAGAAGTGACTGAACTCCAACCTGAGCCTCCCAGTACAGTAGTTTGTGTTTATTTGGCCACTTTTTTAACTCGAGGCAGCTTCTCAAAAACAAGTAAGTCCAACACAATATGTAGAAAACGAGAAACAGAGGTGAGAAAACTTTGTCCTGACAGCCTCATTGTTCTTCTGGCATCAAAGAGGGATACGAGCCTTATGAGAAGCTCTATGTGTAATATTCTGCACTACTACTAACACAACAGGCAGGTGGGAGAGGAAAATAACAAGAAATGAATCAGTGTTATTCTGCTTGTCAGTCCCTGAGTCACAGTGGCCCTGTTCTGGAGAAGACACCTGATTCGTTCTGGAATTTCACAGGTAAAACAGCCACGAAGGTAATATGTGTCGTTTGCGATAGCTTAGCATAGATTGCATTGTGTCATTCACTGTCTGAGCGTAGATTGCATTGTGTTATATCTCCCGATCTGACTGGAGAACGGGGTGCGAGGTCAGCCGTGAGGATGGACGAGGAGGTCAGGTGATCAGCAGGAGGAAGACGAGGATGAGGAGGAGTCGAAGTGAAGCCGTCCTCAGTGAGGAAGCTTGATTTCGAGGTGCAGTTACTGAAG
The DNA here is from genome assembly GCF_056507025.1 of Lutjanus erythropterus. Taxonomy (NCBI): domain Eukaryota; kingdom Metazoa; phylum Chordata; class Actinopteri; order Lutjaniformes; family Lutjanidae; genus Lutjanus; species Lutjanus erythropterus. Next base: position 24,511,757 of record NC_139325.1, on the reverse strand, counting down.
GAGAGAAGGGAAGTTTATGAAAAACACAACATTATGAATTAAATTCACTGTTCTACATATATTCTTTGGAGAATTTTGTCTTATTTTCTTTGTATTAAGACCAACAAGATGGACTTTAAGTTAGATATGAGTGGGAGACAACTCTCTCCTTAAAAATACCGTCGATTAGCATGAATCAAAGTCAAGGATCATAAGGACCTCTAAGATTTCAGAGGACGATCATGGACATAAAAGACCATAATGTAACCCAGCTTCATTTCATCTTTTATTTTACATGTTGTCAAGCGATTCACTTTACCTATGACGGCCCTGTCTGTTGTCCCCTGGTCTCTCTGTTCTGTTTTTTGTCAAAAAAACAACAAAAATAAGGTTAAAGGTGGCCAAAAGTATGTGGACACAAGTATCCAACACCAGTTTTCCAGTCAGCGCCTTAAAAATCATAATGTTACAGCATGTAATGATATTTTAGAGGCAATGATTTGCAGTTTGTGGACGGTCCTTTGTTTCTGAGTTTTGGGGGCACAGCTGTAGAAGAACTTGACTGACCTGCTAAGAGCCTGTACTTAGAGTAGAGTTTTCAGGTATCTGTATTTTACTTGAATATTGATTTTCTGACTTATTTTACTCATTTTACTCATTTTCAGACAAATATTTGTACTTTCTAGCCCTTACATTTTCAAACAGGGTCGTTATTTGAGTTATAATGCCCCTTATTTGAGGGGAATTATTCATTATTTTTAATTTTGCATCACTGTGTGCCACCTTCCCACCTCCAGGACCGATTTAAACCTAAATGGATGGAACAGTTACGCTTTAAAAAAAAAAAACCAGACAATTCTTTGCACAATGGCTGTAGCAAGACGCACCTTGCACAGAAACAGTTTGTAGAAATGTCCGTCAGAGGGCTACTTTTTACTTTTATACTTGGAGTACATTTCAGAGCCTGTACTTTTTCATTTTTATTTGAGTAAAGAAGTTGAATCAATACTTCTACTTTTAACAGTCATTTTTACACAAGTATCAGTTCTTCTGCTTGAGTACAGAATATGTGCACTTTTGCCACTTCTGACCAGAACAGAGACCTCGCCGCCCCTATATCACCAGCGCTTTACTGGCTGAATGGGAGCAAATTCTTGCAGACAGGCTCCAAAATGTTGTGAAAAACTTTCCAGAGGATGTGAAGTCTACCATAGCCGCACATTAATGGCCATTGTTTTAGAATGAGATCACATATTGGCATAACGTTAAGGCGTCCAGAGGTGGTGCCCACTGACTAAGTTCTATTACTAATAAATCAAAAACTGGTTTAATGTTTGTTCTCATTTCTCATTTTCATGTTTTCATACAGATAATGTGCATATTTTTTACTTTTTTCTGCAATAAGCTATAACCGATTCATGCAAATAAACCACGTTTGAACTTGAACTTGAGAGACTCATCAGTAACCTCTGAGTGTTCACATACATGTGGCTATGTAGAAAAATTTTCCTGTTGACTAATTTCTATGACAGATTAATCAAAAAATGGTTTGATGTAGATTCTGATTTCTCATTTTCTTGTATCATAAAGATAATGTGAAATATTCTTGTTTTTTGTTTTTTTTTGCATCAACCGCTAATTGAGTCATGAACATAAACCACATTTGAATATGAATTTGAGACAGACAGACAAAAGGACACAGAAACAGGACATATGTAACCATACAGGCGCATCAGTGTAACGTTTGGGTGTCCACATGCTTTTGGCCATGTACATCATTTTCCATTTGACTAATGTCTACTATACTAATTAATCAAAATTGGTTTTGTGTACTCAGTTCCATGTTTTCATACATATAATGTGCCACATCTTTTGCAACAGTGGTTGTAACGATTTATGCAAATAATCCACATTTGAACTTGAGAGACAGACACTGAAACAGACCTAACCATACAGATGAATCATCACGATGCCTAATCGTAAGAATAAATTGGTTTTGCGTCTCACCTTGTATTTGTTTTGAGCCCTCTGATGCTGTAATAGGAGAGAGAGCAGAGAGGGAGAAAGAGGAGAGACGATTTAGATAAAGTTGAGGCAAAGAAACAAGTTGCTGATTAGTCATTTTTTCATGCTTAACTTTCTCAATAAAGCTACTGCTTTGTGGAACAAAAGAAGCAAGAAACAGACAAATGACCGGGGGAAGGTATTTACCATTACTCAACGCCTAACGCCATGAAAAATGAGTACTGACTGGCTGTGCAACCCTAAATATGTCCCCCTATGCAAATTCTCTTAAAGGTCGGATAAAAAAAGCGCTTGAGAAGCATGGCAACAGGAAAAGATAGTGTTATGTAAATGAGGAAGAGTAAGAATGATGGAGATTATACAGAGGGGGTACAGGAAATGAAAAAGAAGGGGGTTAAAAAACACGAGAAAATTCAAAATGACAGAGCGAAACCAAGAAGTGGACAGAAGATGAAAGGAAGACCCGAGTGAGAAAGTACAGGGGAAAAAAAGAAGGTTGGAAAGATTGAAACAAGGTCAGACAGAGAGAAAAGGGAGGGAGAGAAAGAGACGGGATAGGGGGGTGTTTGTGTCTGGGCGTCACTTTCTCAGCAGGGGGCGGACTAAAAGGAAATAATGGAAGGAGGGAAGGATGGAGGGATGGGAAGGATGACGGGTTAGGGAGGGGTGGTGAAGAGAAGAGGAAAAGGACAAAAAAAAAAATACAGGTAGTGAGACTAAAAAGCGGAAACGGTTAAAAACTCCTCTGAAAAAGGAGCTGCTGTGTAGCATCAGTGAAAGAGGACAGAAGGGTCAGGAAACAGGGATGAGGCTGCACAATTGCAGCTGTTATTAAATCGATCTATGGCCTTGAACCCACCTCTGACACTGCAACGCCACACACACACACACACACAGGCAAACACCTGAAGACAAAGTGTGTATTGACGTCTTCAGGAAAACTACCACCTATCCACATGATCCCACAGCGATCAACTGAGATTATGAGAGAGGAAATGGCACATTCCCACCTCATCTGTCGCAGACACACACACAGGGAGGAAGGCTTTATTAAAACACCGTGTTTGTCTGTGAGAGCCATCGTGTACCTACAAGTCTCTGCAGCAACATGTCGCTCCGACAGACAAGAGCCACTAAATTACTCCCAGGTTCTGTACGACTAACGACCATCTAGGGGTTAACGAAGCATTAAATAGCATGCTGGGTCCGGGCCTCTCGCTGAGCTGCCGTGTGTGTGTGCTTCTGTGGCTGTGGTTGTGAGTGTTTGCAGGACAAATCAAAGCAAACAGAGAAGAATAATACTCCAACAAAATGTGCTTTAAATTAAGGCTGCATAACATGGTAAAAAAAAAAAAATCATATTGCGATTATTTTGAAAGATTCGCGATTAACAGGATTTTTTTTTTAAAAATGTGAAAAAAACCCTAGTAAAATCATGACGATGTAACCTTTGTGGGACTCTGCAGTAAACAAACATGTTTTCTTATGTCTGAAGAACAGTATTTGTAGCACAACAGTACTTCATTATAATGCTGTTTTGCATAGACATAGATTTTGGTTCACATATCATGCAGGGTTCCTTCTCATGGAAATTTCAAACGCTAAACGTTTAAATTTCTCCATTCTGGTTATTTGATTTTTTTTCCCCACCAATTTGTGCCCTTTCTGCATTGATAGTGGAAATGTCTCTATTTATGAAAAAGGAAAATACAAATTTCAGGGGCCAAAATATAATAGAATATAAAGAAGTGGTTCTGTCAAAATAAAGTCCTCTGATACTTCCATTTTTTTTATTGAAGGGGATAAACGCACATATTCTAAATATCGAGGGGGACCTGTTTCCTCCTTCCTCCCTGAAATCTACACCGATGCTGTTTTGTCACACATTTTTCCTTCAAAAAATTGCAGCTTCTGAGATTTGATTATTGCACTCTGCCATACTGCAATTTTGAATATATTTTGATTGATTGTGCAGCTCTACTTTAAACAGCGCTGCCATACTTGCACAAAATAGAGCAAAAACTGTTGAAAATTTAAATTGAAAAATGCTGCATTTCTGCCATAGAAGTCTTTTAATACAATTTGAGAGATGACCCAAAAATATTTATTAATTAGCATTTATTGCATTGTGTTGATAAAATAGGAGCATAATGACATTAATCATTTAAATCAACAAAAAAAATATTTAACAAAACTTACAAAATAAAATGGTTCTATCAGCAACTTTTTTTTTTATTGTGGACATTATGGACGCAGCGACCGTTATAAAAAAGATTTTTTTTTACGACGATCAAGCATATGTTTTCAATCAAGCTTCTAATTTATTTGGGTTGAGGAAAAACTCTTTGCTCCACAGTATCAATTAGCATGTGTGTTTAACGCCACGCCGCTCTTCGAAAAACGAAAACGTTAAATGCCTCGTGTTTACCCGACTGTGTGTGATATGTGTGTTTTGATCGGGCTGTAATCACATCATCACGAGCAAAAACTGAACACTGTGTACTCTACTGTGTGTCAACATCATAATTTTGGTCATGGTGAGCTCCGCCACAAAATGGCGTCCGCGGTGATGTGACTGCAAGAACAGAGCCGTCTCTGCACTGCAGTCAGGAAGATGCAGGGTGTGTAACTGTACATGCACAACCGTGGCGAAATGTGTGACTCTGTCAGGGTGTGTGTGTGTGTGTGTGTGTGTGTGTGGGTGGGTGTGTGCGCACGCCCGTGTATGTGTGTGTGTGCGTGTCTCCAGTCGGCAGAACGCCCCACTGCAGAGACAGACACTGTTCCACCATCCCACCTCTCCTCTCATGCCGCCATTTTACACACGCAGAAGCTAACCCTAACCAGCCCTGACTGTTCGCACTTCACTGAAAACGAAAAATGTTGCAAAAATCGCGAAATGGCGAACAACCAACGCAATTTGACGAAAGCGGTTAAAGTAAAATTTGGACTGTCGGGTTCGGGATGTGAGACAGCTCGGTTGGGCAAAGCGGTGTGTGTGTGTGTATGGCTGTGTTTGAGTTTGTCCTTGCGTGTACCGAGTTCAGAGGGTACAAAGGTATTTGGGCGAGAGTGGAGGGGGGAAAGGAAAGCAGCGATGTAAGAAATTTCTCAAAAAAAAAGAAAGTGGGGAAAATGGTGAAGCTCTGCAAACTGAAATGAGTGCAATGGACTGCTCACAGCGGGAGAACGGCGGAAAAGAGGGAACGGAGATGGAGAGAGAAAGGGAATCAATTAGAGAGAAAGGGAAGTTGGTCTGTAATGGTTTCTCACAGTGGGACGGCTGAGAAAGAGAAAGGCGGAGAGGCAGAGCGACAAGGAGAACAAGAGAGATAAACACGACCGACTGGAGGAGTTTTAGGCAGAAGTTGAGGCAAAAAAAAAAAAAAAAGAGAGAGGTGAGTATGGAGCGAGAGGCAAAGCGAGCTGGTGAAAGATGCAATAGCGGGCTGCAGGGCGCCAGAGATTTCACATGACACCAGTGTTCTGCTGCCGATTCAGAGCCTTGTTTTCTGATGCAACATGGGCTCAAGCACCTTTCAGCACAGCTCGCTCTCTGGTGTGATTCGTGACAGCGTTGTGTTCAAATAAACATCACATCACTGTGCCGAAAAAAAAAACACATCACCAAAACCTGAGAGCAACCAAAAAAAATGCCTTACAATGCTCCAGCCAGGATGAGGAAACAAGTAACATCACACACACACAGACACACACGTTCACAGACTAGGGCTGGGTACCACACAACGCCTTTATGGCACCGACCGCTTTGCTTCAATACTATTGAGAAATGCCTCGTCATTTGGTACCAAATTTCAATACCTAAGGAGTCTCAACAACATCAGTGAGCCAATAAGCACACAGCATGCTTGTACCAAGATCTAATAATGCTGGTGATTGATAGGGATGCAGGAAAAACTCTACATTACGTCTACGGTTGGGTACAGAAACCTTCACGTTCCTATACATTCGGCGCCGACTGAACCGACATGCAACACAGATTTTGCATCCACGTTTAATGCCTTCAGCTGTCGACTGACATACTCGTCGTGTAATGTGTACGTTACAGACAACAGAGCACATCAACATCTTCCAGTGTGGGCGTTACTGGCCCCCGAGATAAATCACATCTCCTGTTCCCAATTCCATTTGACTTCTGATTTTAAGGTTAAGATTTGATTACATTTTTCGATTTACTATTGTTAGACTATTGAGTCTTGATGTGTATAACAGATCATTGGTTGATGTCTTGCCAGCTGTTATTTACATTTTCAAATTATTCTTTGAAAAGATCTATATGGTATCAAGTGTAATATAACAGATGGTAATATTGTATTTTCTTTGAACTGTTGTTTTTTCTCTTCTGACACGCTGGGCGCCACAAGTAAGCGGGTTGGAGAAAAAAAAAAAAATAACAGGAGAATAGCAGATTCTGCATTTGATTTTGATTACTGAAATCGAAAGTTAATTCTGATCAATTTTTTTGATTTAATAATGAAATTGTGGCAGCCATACATGCAATGTGTTGTAATAACTTGCCATTTATATGTATGATGGAGAACCAGCTGATGATGAGGACAGCAGCCTTCACTCAGGTTAACAAATATGATCATATTTCTGCAAAAGAATTACTAACAAGCTGAAGCTGAAGTTTGTAGAGTACAACTCAAAAATGATTTTGCAGTTATTAATAGTGCAACTGTTAATTGGTGTTAGAGAAGCAATAACACAACAATTGCATGTCTAAAAATGAGCACAACAGTCCAAATAGTGAATTAGAGCCATAGACCATATTAAATAGATTGAGATCCTATTTAATATACAGTCTCTGGTTGAACCAAGTTGTTTTCTCCGCCCCCTCCTCCACAGACTCAAGGAAGTTCACGCAGGCTGCAGGAATACTGCAGGAGTGAAAGATGTAAACTGATCAGTTGTTTGTGACTGTTAATTGTCTGTCAAAGTAAAGCTAAGTGTGTTATCATGAAAACAAAAGTGGACTTACTAATGATTTCTAAGACTCATAAACACTTAGTCATTGGTGAACATTTGGCATTAATTTGAACTTTAATTAATGTAAAAAGTAAAGTTTTCCAGCCTAGAACGGACATTTTAAAAGAAGAACACCACAACTGTAATTAGAGTAACGGGTGTTTCAACTTTACATGTTTCTGTAATTTTCTGATGACATATCATGGCCATTTCATTATTTATTACAGTAAAATATATTACATATTTATATTTTAAATGAGAGTAGCTCAGGTTTTATATATTATGTACATTTGTTATTTGTTATGTTTTATATATTATAATTATTATTATTATTATTATTATTATTATCACAAGCATAAATTAGCCCAAATTTGCCTCCACAGGAGAATAATCAGGTCTTTAATGTCACCAGGTTTCATTTTTTGTTTCTTTTAAAAAAGCAAAAAGTGTTAGTTCAGGCACCATAGAAGCAGACACACACAAACACAGACACTGGATGCCATTAGGAGCGTCCTGCGTCACTGAATCTGTCCTGCCTGGCTTGTTGTTGGTTTCTTGGGTTAAATTAAGGCGATAAACACACACATTCACACACCGGAGAGGAGACCGAGGGACTGGCGAGCGGTAGCCGACCTTGGAGCAATGACAGCGTACCTGACGGGCCCTCTCCCTGTCACCACTCTGTCCTTCAGACCACTGTGAGGCCGGTGTGTGTGCTGATAATTAATTTACACACCCACAACAGGGCATCCCCACATGGAACTACCGTCTAATCACATGGGCTGCTTTCTGGAGAAGAAAAAAAAAAAAGTTGGAGGAGAGAAGAAAGGAGGGAGGTGCAAGGTTTGAAGTTTAGATAAGAGATGAGATGTATCTGAAGGACGAGAGGCTGCAATCACCGAGGGCCACACACACACACACACACACACACTGACAGAGCACCCTGCTGCCATGCTACCTGTCAGATAAAAGGCTACCTGAGCAGGAAGGAACCAGAGAGTATGTGAGGTGTTACCACAGGGAACAACACAACAACAGCTGTGGTAAACCACTACTAATGGACAGTCAAAGAGACCCTCCAACTCTCCTTCATCTCCTCCTCTCATCCATCTCATTCGCTCATCTCTCTCAGGCCTCATGTATTCTCATCCCAACGCACTTGCCGCACAGCATGCGCCCGACAAAGATGGAGCGGATGGCGGAGGAACAGGGAGAGGAGGTGAGTTGTGCGAATAACTGTAATGTGGATATGGAGATACAACAAAGAGATAGAGAAGACACAGGGAAGGTGGGGTGGAGGAGGAGGGGTGGAGTCAAAAGGGGGTGGGGAGGTAGGGAGGGAGGGACGGAGGAGGAAGTGTAAGAGACTACCATGGATGGTGCCTAGATTAGTTTTGCTCCAGTAGCGAAAGATCATAAAAAATGAGGAAGGGAGGAGAGAGCTGAGGAGACAGAGAGAAGGGGAGGATTAGTGCCACTTCAGGAATGACAGAAGACTAGAAAAGAAAGAGCGGGGAGGCTGGAGTGGAGTTGGAGAGAGGGAGGGGTTGGGGGGAGGTGGTGGGAGTGAAAGACAAGGAGAGGGAGATCCTGAAATTTAGTCGGGATTAGTTTTGGTTAAGGAACAGGATGAGAGAAAAGAGAAGACGACGAAAGGAAGCAGCAGTTTGAAGTATGAGCATCTTTGTAGGCAGAGTCTTTTTAAAGGGATAGTTTGGATTATTTGAAGTGGTGTTGTCTGAGGTACTTATCAATAATTAGTGTATTAGATACAGTAGATGGCAGTTGGCATGCCCCCAGTTTGGAGAAGCAGAGAGGAGCACCAGCACGAAATCTAAGGAATGTACTGTGTGTTTTAATGCTGTTTTAAAGAGGAAGGTATATTAGCCACTTAAAAAAAATGTCCTCCTAAAAAAAAACAGTTTAAATTTCACTGCTTTACTTTGCTGTCAGCCAGCCTTTTCCAAACTCCATTGGCAAAATCAATCATTTTACTTGGCAGAACGCAGGAGTTGCTGCTCTACCGCTGCCTCGATCTATGAGTTTGTTAGTGTTATTGTGTGACTTCTGTGTTTCAAAATGTTTATGTTATTTTATTTTAAAAAAATCACACAATAGCACAAACAAACTAACCAATCCTGGAAGCAGTAGAGCAGCGACCCCTGTGATCCACCAGAAGAGGCTGTCTGAGGGCAGTGAAATTAAATATAACATACACTAAATTAATATTGATTTTTTTAGGTTGACCTTTTTTTAAAAGGCAAAAATACCTTTTGTTGCTGACCCTGTCCACAGCAGTACATTGCTTTGCCTCCGTGTTTATGCCTCTCTCTGCTCCTACCGGCATCTACTGTAGGTAATACACTGATTATCAATCTTAAGAATTTAACAAATTAAAAATGTATTAATTGAAAATTAATTAAATTTAATTTTGTCTGGTGGAGGCATTTCTTGACTAAGGAAACTTACTTAAAATGAGAAAGAAAATGCACAAAGTTTGCAACCCCAACAAGTATCTAATACAACCCCATATCAAATAATATGAATTATCCTTTTAATGTGAAATATAAGGGCTTTAACAATAAAGTCAAGTGTGTGTGCGTGCATCTCCCAGCCTGCATAATCCAGGTGATTTCAAATATTTGGATTATTTCCGACTCACATAGGCCGATCAGGGAATTCTGTCAGAAGGTCAAGACTACATTAGCATTTTCTCACTGAACAACTATCTGTGGTCTGTCTAATTAATGACAGCAGGATAATTAACATATAAAAAAAGCCATCAGCCTTCACTCTGGTAATAACGCAGCAAATTACTCCCCGTCTCGCGCTGCAACAGTGATGGCATTTAAGAATTCATTCGAGACGGATGGGTCTCTTTTTGTTCTGGTTTTTAATTTTTTTTTTTGCTTTCCGCCAGAAATTTAATCAAAGTGGCATGGTTGGGGGGTATTCGTTAAGATGACATGTAGGACTTTAGTGAATCAGTCTCACACACATGCAGAGACGCATGACCTTGCGACCAGTTTTGCTGGAAAAAGTGTGTGTCAGTTCAGGCTGGGACAGCAGGACAAGGCCCCCTGCAGATAGCACTGGGATGGGAACTGGGACAGACGTCTCAGACACGCATATGAGGGCACACACATACCCACACACACATGCACACATAAGCACACACACTTGTGCAAATTAAACCGCCAGAAAGCACACGCAAAGGCTGTTAGACTCATGCAGGAGCACACACACACACACAAAAAAGTGCACAGACACAGAAAAATGGTCATACACGTAGAAATGGTCACACACACACATGCACAGACACACCAACAACTGTACAGGGATTCCCACAGTGACTGGGCAGCATTCCCAACCGGAATGGGCAGCTCACTGGACTGGAAGACTAACATTACTCCAGGCGCACTCTGGATTAGATCAACGCTGGGAATTTCACACTGGGACAGAGAGATGGAGAGTGGGAGAATGAGGGAGACAAGGAGGTTAAAAAAAAGAGGAGAGAATGGAGGGGAGGGGTGGGCGAAGACGAGCAAACTAATGCTTAAAAACCCTCAATCCAATTAGGTTTAAAAGCCGAGGTGGAGAAGAGAGGAGAGTGGAGTTCATGTAGTTTTAAAAAGGAGTAAGTCTCATCTGATGAGGTTAAAGATAATGCAAGTTATTTAGGGGTAAAGATACTTTTAGGTTCATTGATAAAAGTGGGGAATTAGAGCGTCTGAGAGGAGGAAACAGTGGTAGATGAGTAGCAATCTATGCAGCCCTGATAGTAGAGATGAGAGGAGCAGAGAGGAGTCTCTTGCTGTACAAAGGACGAGCATGAAAGGAAGAACAGATGAAAAGAGGAGTGTACTCACTAGGCTCACAGCACACTGTGACACGCAACTTCATACATGGCAAAGGAGGGCCTTCATCTGTGGGTAGAGCTGCAAAGAACAGGGAGACAGAGAGATTTAAATACACTAAACCCAACAAACAGTCTATAAAGATACATTTGCATATGCTGAATTAAATATTTCCATCAAATCTACTCTTTGAGGACTCTCTTTGTACTTTTGAATAATCTTGCGACGAGAAAAACTCAACAACAACGAGGTTTCTACCATATCAATACCTCATGATATCAGGAGAAAGGATTACACCTTCTCCCTGTGCGAGACAGACATATTTCACACTTATCTGCAAAACTAAATAAAAACAATAAAATATACAATTGAGAGTGCAGCCATAAAAGAATGCAGCAGCTCTGATATCAATACTGATCATGGCTCTCGTGGGAAAACTGGCAGACATCAGCTGTATTAGCTGTCAGTTTAGCATTGCTTTTAGCAAAACAAATCTGCCTGGAAACTGCAGTTAAATGGCTTTATATTTGAATTATTCACAAACAGCTGCTAACTCAACAGGGACCCGCCACACAAGCTGAGTGTATGATCGCTAACAGTCTGTCTCACTTTGTATCTGTAATTTCAACTGATAAGATACAGCGCAGAATATAACAGTGAGGCTGTGTTATAAAGGCACTATCTGAAGTGGCTGAGTGAGCTCAAATCACACAGAAAAAAACACAGAAAAACAGGGATAACATCTTTGCTACTTTAACAACGCATATGGTCTGTCAGATTAAATGCTGCAAATAAATGAAATACATGAAAACTGAGAGGCACTTTTACCAGAATATAGACAATACCAGCAAACACAGATATACTGCCAGTTGCACGAAACACAACAAATGTGAGTTCCAACCCTGCAGAAGTTTCCAAGGAAAACTAAAAACATGCCTTGACATGTAGTTTTGCTGAAGATCACCACTCATGAAGGAGCTAATGATGCTTCTTTATGGAGCTTCAACCTTTGGACCTTAACTTAAAGTGCACAAGTCCATTGAAAAATAAGTTTTGCTTTTTGTTACTTCATCTGAATGTTTGAAGTTCGCTGTGCAGAAAGACGTACATGCAGAGTTTGACATGAGAAGGATTCGTCTGCGAAAGCAGGAGTGTTTCTCTGAGCTCACCTTAAATCTGAATTTAAGGCCTAGCTAAGCCGAGCTTGAAGCTAATTGTGGTCCTGTATGTCACTCATACGTGTTATGTTCACAACTTCAAATACCCTGAAATTAGACTTTTCAGTGAAGAAAACAACATCCTGTGTCTGGTGGTTAAAATTGAAATGAACAATATTTACATATTCATAGATTCTGAATTTTCCCGTGTGAGAGAAATAGTACATGGGGCTTTTAAAGATGCCCTCCAGACATGTATATTAAGACGTAAATACCAGAGGTCTACTTGGAACGATAATGTGTGTCTCAGGGTTTCCGCTAGTGTACTGCACGTCTGGTCCAAGCATCGGGGATTGTGATTCTTCATGTCAAGACATTTATGCTCACATATGTTTATGCTGAAATTTTATGTGGAGTTCAAGAGTCACTAACAATGTGCTGTCAGGTTCATGCGGCACAATAACTCTATTTTTCCTCTGTATTTCATGATGTTGCACGGTCTTGTTGATGTTAAATGTGTTCATTGTAGCGCTGTAACGTCAGTAAAGGCTCATTTTAGTAATTAGTCTATTCCGAAATTAGCAAGTGTTAATTGTTGTTGCCCTACTGTGACCACACAGTTAACATGGTTACTGCAAAGGCTGTTTAGTATTCTCTCAGTCACACGGACTATGCTGATCTCATTTAACAGTCCTTAAATGCTTATAGTTAATGCTGCAGTCACCAGTACACAGTAAACGCCTGAAATCCAGCTGAGTTGAATAGGTTATGTGAATGTTGAACTGATGACGTGTTTTGCATTGTGTACGTGTGATTGATATAGCAACTGGGTTTGTGCTGAAACAATTAATGAACAGTTGAATGCAGTGTGATGTGAATCCATTGCAAAACAGGAGCGAGTGAATTGGCGTCTTTTAGAAATAAGATCACATAGATGTATGAATTAAGATTGTGATTCTTTTCTGATAAATCATGTAGCCCCGATGAAAATGTATCCAGTGTTTTCCCAGCAGCTACAGGCTAACAAGAAACTCACACTTTATCTTGAATAAATTACTAATTTCTCTGGGCTTTACCATCGCTGGTAACAATTGGGAAAATGTAAGTACACAACTCAAAAACATATATAACATAGATCTGATCATTTTTATACATTTAAATGCATAAATGTTACATATTATGCTTTAAAGTCACAGGGCATTGAGCTCTATAGGCCAATGTTACTGTCGCCTCAAATGGTTCAGTGTTAGGAGCAGCTGACTATCAGAGGATGTCAAGGTGTTTCCTGTTTGTGGGGATCCAGATGTGGAGAACCAGTGGCCGCTGGCCAACAGACCCAGAGAGACAGAGACCCAGAGAGAGTGACCCAGAGACCCAGAGACAGAAACCCTGAGACAGTGGGATGTCAGTGTCATAGTCTATGGGAGTAGAGAGGAGCTGAGCCCAGCTCAGACTGAGCCAACTAATGCCATTAGTGTTTCTAATACTATTGTTCTGTTCTCCCGGGCTAATGCCATTATAGTGTCTCCAGTGCTGCGGGCCCATTCAGCGCAGAAACCCCAGAGCCAGACATTTGGACCAACTTTACGCCTTATCTTTGATGTGGACAAAACACACACAATCGGTCTGAGCCCGATGTGGCCCGGCCAAGGGGGGGTACACCCATTGTTGCTTTTCTCTGAGCAACCACAATAGCTCAGTGTGTGTGTGTGTACATATATACATGTGTGTGTTAGTGTGTGTGTGTGTGGAAGCACTCTCTCATGCCCTCACAATGCTCCATTGTCCCTCGGACCGCAACAGTAATTTATGTAAAGATTCTTTCTCTCCCTCCGTCTCATCCATCCCTTTTGTTGCTCTCCCCTTTCTTTCTCCGGTGTGGATTCCTCTCTTTCTCCCCCCCCCCCCCCAACCCCACTCCCCTCCCTGTCCTGTACTGTCAGACTGTGTCCATCTTTTGCTCTTTCTCTCCCTCTGTCACTCCTCCACGCTTCTCTACCTCCGTCTGCTTCTCTGCCTGCCTTTTTTCCCCCTCCCCTCACTGTCGTCCCGTATTGATCTCCATTTCTTCCTCCTACACTTTGCGGTCCCTCTGTCTCTTTGTTGTCACCCGTCCATACGATGCTTTCACTTGACTCTTTCATTCTCTGCCTTGTTTCATGTCCTCCCCCTCTTGGTTGGACTGACACCACAAGTTGTAAAAAGTGAGAAAAAAAAAAAAAAAGTCAACCGATTTTTACAGCCACTAAGCCATCTTCTGCTTCCCTCCCTCCCTTTTTTCCCTCCAGTGGTTTGAAATAAATGAGTGAGGGGAGAGGAGCGCAGGAGAGTGTAATGGGCAAAGAAGAAACCTTTGCTGTAATTGTGTAACAGCCTACAGGTTTAAGAAAACATCAAATTAATGTCAGTCAGCCTGAATTTATGGAAAACATTAATGCTATAAGCTGCAGTTTGCCAACACTCAAAGCCTCATAAAAAACACATTGGCTCAAGCTGCTCTCAACCTCTTTATCCCTTAAAAATGTAGGGCTGCCTGCCTGGTCACCCCACTTCCTCCAACACAGGTGTCTTTGCACAGTCTGATGAACTGAAACATCAAATATTTACATCTTTTTCTCCTTTCGGGCTGTTTTACTTGGCTTCCAGTGCATAGAGCCCGAAGCGAATATTCATTGCTTCTCCAAAATAGAGATAATGCACTTTGCATATTAAAAACACACTTTTTAGCCATTTAGTGATGTTCAATTCCCAGCTCTTGTCTGTTAATTAGAGTGACTGGATGAGAATGGGTGAAATTCGGGACAGGGGATTTGGGGGTGGGGGTGTAATGTCAGGTGGATTAAAATGCACAGAACAAATCAAATAATTTAGAGTAACATCAGACTCTAACTGATCTATAACTAATTTTCAATTAATTTTATGAAGATGAGCTGCAGATTCTGAGGACGCTGTGACTGGCTGCGATTACAAGACACATGAACCATTACGCACAGGTGACTGGTGTGTTACAGTCATTTTAAATGTCTTTTAAGCAACTAAGATTGTCTGTAGGCCAATATAAAACATAACTAAATATCGGAATTATCCCTATAAACACAAAATGTCCCTGCAATGTTGTGACTGTGACATTTCATTTGTAACATCATGATGATGTTACTGCAATATTACAGTTACAGCATTACCATTAGTTACACTGTTGTTACGGTGCTGAAATGTTAAAATGTAAAAGGTATCCTCTGGCATTTTTGAAATGTCTGTTAAATGTCCCATGTATGATGTTTCCTGTATTTTATATCATGATGTTGCTGCAACATTACAGCTAAAAGGTTACATTGCAGCTATATTCCAGCAACGACCCTGTCTTAGTAGGAACATTGCATACAACATCCCTGTGATATAAAGTGATGTTATGACAACATCTCCAAGAAGTGGTGGAAACCTTGGGGCAGTTTAATGTACTGGTGACGATACTCTGGAGTTTCACTTGATATGTTATTACAGTGTCACATGTTGCAACAATTACACTGCAACAACTTTGTGTTAGTAGAAATAGTCTATAGAAGTGATCTGATAATAATATTTTCACAGATTCACATGTTCATATTATCTATTACTATTTTTGGGACAAACAGGAGAGGATCCAGGATTCAGACCAATTGCTTGTAACAGCATGCCATGGTCACCCCACCGTCAACACTTCTTGAGGCACATAATGTTTAAAAAGGTGTACAAAATGACTGGGGATGTGATCAAAAAGGGTTAAAAAGGCATTTTTCCCATTTAATCTCGACTTATAAAGAAGATAAATTCATAAGTATTCAGGTATTGCTTCGGAATCAAACAATTTCATTGATATGCTGCCCTACTTGAGACGCACTTGAATCTCTGACAACCTGGATACATGATGCAACTTCCCCCACACAGAGAAACACACACAAGCTTCTACTCACAGCTGTAGTAGTAGTGTCGCCCTGGCAGGAACTCAAACCCCAGAGAGAAGGGAGTAAACCTTTGGATCTTTTCAGAGAAGCGCACCGGTCCAAAGGGAGCATAGGGGGTGTTACACTCCCACCTCTTGATGGCCTTTCTGGTCTCCACACAGCCCTGGAAAGACGCCTCCCCCACCAGGTAGAGGGCCAGCGTCTCTGGCTGCCCGGGGCCCAGGGTCCCCTTATCTGGGTAGTGTGGGCAGTAAATGTCCAGGTAGTCATTCAGAGTCACCTGAATGGACAGATCTCCCGCTGTTAACCTGCAAGGAAAAACGACAACGGCATGAATATTTCACGTAATGATTACACAGAGTAATACATGACTGAAGGGGAAAGAGAGGTGGTGATTAAGCACAGACAGACAGAGAAGAGAGAGATGACAGGTAGTCCATAATTCCTTTGTGCCTGAAGGAATGTGGATAGTTACAGCAGATGGATAGTTCATCAATATTACACATAACGATTACACATGGTGATAAAACAAAGTTGTACAGGTCTTAAAGAGTGTTTGAAGATTTCATATATCACTATGATACAACTCCATTTTATTTCCATAACAGAAAAGGATCTGTGTTGAGCAACAAATATGGTAGACAATTCGTCAGTGCTGATTAAGACCAGTTTAGGGGGAGATAAAACATGTACCTGCTATAGACACTTGATGATAGCAGTAAAAAATTGTTTGATCGAATGTTCAGTAGTTTCACTTAAATACATTAAATGCGAACTGCCATGACAGCTCGTAACGAATACGACCCAGCAGAGAAACAGTGTGTGCTACAAGTGATACACAAGCACCCAATCATTTAACAGGTGTTTGGTTGTATAACATAGTGGACAAAGCTTACGGATCTGGCCGCCATTATTCGTCCATTCTGCTGAATGGATCACCAACCAGCTCCAAGCTCTTGCCGGTACTGCACATGCTCTGATAGCCAAAAAACAAGATGGCCACTCCCATAATGCCAAACTTGAGGCTTCAAAACTGTTGCCCAGTTTGTTCATACTTGCCATCGACATGTGGCAAAACGAGTGCAGGCAATGAGGAAATAAAGAAGGACGGATCAGCTCAGCAGTATGGCATTTGTTTTTTTAAGTATGACTGATATCTGAACACCGTTGTGTCTAAACTGTGGAGCGGAAAGACAACAAATTTATCTTGCCACATTAGCCACTTCCAAGCTTTGGAATATGCAACATACAGTCAGTCACAACCTACATTTGCTACATCTCAAGCAACAATCAACAGGCAGTCTACCTGGAGAGGTACTCAGCAACAGTCTTGTGTAACTTAACCCTCTTTTCTCTTTGTCTTTATCAAAAACAGGACATTAAAAATCTTCAGTTTTTGATACTTGCTGAGATTAAACATTTTATCGTGATGAATATCGCTCAGCCTTAGTTCAGTGTAAAATACACGAGTCGATCTGCTTTCCATTCTCCCTCTACACAGAGCAGATATATAGTCCACAGGCGTGTACAAACTTATGCGGACGTGCATGTGCATGCACAACCACGTCTTCAGTCAAGGTTGACTGGCTTTAGGCACAACAACAACTGTGGACAAGACAGCATCATTAGAACAGAAGAGCTGCATAATGCATGCTCCTTTAGACTGCAGATTCTGACTTCCTGTCAGCTACAGTATAAAGAGCCACCCGTGTACAAGCTAATATGGAGAATGAGAAACTGAGGGAAGAAGATGTAGGACAGAGATGTAGAGAAGTAAATTTAACAGGAAGAAATCACAAGACTTTGTAAGAATCATAACAGCATGAAAAGACAAAGCGGGAGACAATAAATGAGGAGAGAAATGTGTGACAAATGGAGGGAAGCAATGTGAGTGATGGAGTGACATGAGACGGGGCCCAGATGAAGACAGAAGGAGAGCGATGAAAAGAAAGCTGTTGAGACAGGTTAAAGCAGAGAGGTGGAACAAAAAAGAAATGAATAAGAAAGCCATAAGAAGAGGAAAGTTGGATGAACAGGTGATGGGGAAAGAAGTGGAGTAAAGAGAAAAGAAAGTAAAGTGTTTTAATTAGCGACCCCAGAGAGTCTGAGTGCAGACACACAGAGAGGAGAACAACGGAGTGGAAGAAAGAGAGGAGACGGACTTTAATTGGTCTCCTCTTCGCATGGAGTGCGGGAGAAAAGAATGAGGGGCAGAATGTGGCTTGGGCAGAAGGTTGAGGTCCATCAGTGGGAGTCTTTATAGAGGGGTGACAGAGCGGAGGAGAGAGGAAGGGAGTGCTGGGAGTCAGTGAAGGGGAACATGGGAGGGGGAAAAAAAAAGAACGTGGAATGGGGAGGGGAGGACGGCAGTGGACGGCGGAGTAGACGGCGGAGTAGTCTCAAGTTAAGTAGGCAGACAGAGAAGAGACCAGAAGAATAAATGAGAGGAAGAATGAGAGGAGGAGGAGGAGGAGACAGAAGTGAAATGAAACAGATAGACATGACAGGAAGCAGGAGACTGTGATGGTCCAGCAAATCTGCAGAGGTTATCAAAGATGGATGGAGCAATGAGAGGAGAAATGACGAGAGAATAGAAATCCACATTTTCTGCTAACTTTGAACCAGAATGTGGTACGCAGTGGTGTATATTTCTGAGTGAGATAATGGAGCAGAAAAGCAGGAGAGTCTGTGTGTGTGTGTGTGTGTGTGTGTGTGTGTCGTGGGGATGCAGGTGAGACCCTGGAGGCTGGTCTCACCAAAGCTGCTTCCTGCTCAATAGCTAGCGCACAGAATTGGCGATCTATCAACGGGACAGGACACCATCGATCAGGATGCCTCACACAGGACACACACACTCCCCTGATCAATATGCCTCCTGCAAGTGTGTGTGTGTGGCCATGTCCGATAGCTCTATTACCTGTGTGCACTAATTACAGCCGAACAAAGGCACTCAATTGTCTGGTTAAGAGAACACAAAAGCACATAAGCCAGTGTGAGCACGCTCATACGCACCCACACACATGCTGTCACACATGCTCACACACTAGGGCTGCGTACCCGTCTTCAGTACTTTTATGGCACTATCAAGTAAGGGTGGGTGATATTGCCAAATGCATGTCGCAGTAACAGTATGTATTACAAAATAGTAATTGCTCTGTAAATTCAGTTAAAAATGGTATAAACTAGGAATGAAATATCAAAACATCCCTGTGCCTACATCTGGAGACTTCTTATTCTTAATACTATGTCAAAAGCCTGGTGCTTCTCATACAGCTGCAAATGAGTTTACACCAACATCATTTGAAGGCCCAATGCGTGTCTTTCAGCCAGTAATGGGTTACTGCAGGCTTCTGTATGAGAGACAAAATGTTGGCATCTGACAAGCTGGGAATGAAAATGGACTGAAAGATCAGGATGTCAATTTTAAAAAATAAAACTCAAGATTTGTATCATATTGCATTATATATTTTTTATTTTTTTTAAATTGTTAAAATGTATTTTATAGAATTGGTACCTAAACAAGTATCCTTCAAAATTTCTGAATGATACCCAGCCCTATCATACTTATACACACACCCAGCAGCCCGTTTACTCTTTGTACTACCTGTGGTGTTTTCTGAAGCTTCTCTGAGGCTGAGACATGTTTACTTAGGTGCACCACCTGTGGAAGTGTGTGTGTGCGTGTGTGTGTGCACATGTGTGCATGTGTATGTAATAATAGACGTGTGCTGTGTCAACATGCTGCACCCCCTGCTATACATGTCATTCAACTCAGGCTTCCTCTGCACTACTTAGGTCCCGTTCACCCCCCTCTTCCACCTCCCAGTTTGCATTCCTTCTCACCCTTTTCCTCCCCTCGATCTCGTCCCTTGTCTTTTCCCACTTTGGATGACACGCACTCATCCCCAATCTATTGCTTCAGAGGGTGTAGCTCCTCCTGCTCGACCTCCTATTTCTGACTCCTCACTATCCTACATTACCCCTGCCTCCTCCCCCCTCTTCCTCCCGCAATCCTCCAACCTCGGCCATATGTACGCCAGCAATTACAGAGACGGTGTGCTCTACTGATGTCAAACTGTCAGCCCTCTTCCCTTCCTTCCTCCCTTTCCCCTCTCTCTGGCCCTGGTAGGCTTGGGTACGCCCTAATTACACTCCGCATCCACCCCTCCTGCCAGCCACCATGCAGCAGAGTGGTGACAGCACAGGGGCATCATGGGAGCACAGAGGAGCTGTGGGTGTCAAAGAACAGAGTGCTGGAGCAGCCTATCAGTGCGAGAGTCCTCTGGAAGCGGAGGCAAGGATTGGCTCGGTCCCGTGCTGAAGCAGAGGGGAGAGGGCAAAGACACAGCACACACGCACAAACACATGCCCATTTACATACACACACAAACACATGTTCACACATGCCAGAAACATGAAAGTACTTCAGGAGAATAAAACATGCTCTATCCCCCATGCCAGAGGGTGATCAGTGACACCCTTCTGAGGACTGGTGCAAGCTCTTGGTTGATAAAGAAAAATCTCACCGAGGAGCCAAATCAAAAATAACATGCTGCGCTCTCCAGTGGAAAAACTTGAAAAGGCTAACATTTATCTTTTTTACTATTATTACAGGAAATCACTTTCAAAATTTTAAAAATTGAACATAACCCATGTCCCTCCCGATGTGTGTCCATGTTGCACAGAAGCATATATATAGTGAATGAGTGTGTGTGTATGAGTGTGTGTGTGCAGTTATAATGAAATGCAGGGGGTTGACTGTGGCAGAGACCTTTGATCCTTTAATATGAGAGAATAATTAAAGGAGCAACAATCCCACAACACGGCTTCAGGAATACAGAACAGATACTCGATCACGCACAGCAGCTGCATACTATGCATACTGAATACACTTAGGTACTTAACGCAAGTACTGCACATAAACATGGAGGATAAAAATACTCTACTACAATGAAAATGCTAATATCATGCGTACACTGCGCTGTGCTCCCTAATGACTTAAAAAAAATGTATATACACTGTAGTTTTAATAAACACTTTCATGCTTGTGATGGTATGCGACCCAGCCTGCAGTAAAAGTCTGTTGGCTCCTTGTAGTGATGATGGGAGGCCGAAAGGCTTTGTGGAGCCTCAGTTCTTCCGTGGTCGATCACAGCGGGGCGATCGCTAACTGTGGTCACTATGTTGGCTGGGCACAGCAAGCTGTGGTCACTGTGCTTTGGCTGGGCATAGCATGACACAGCTTTAGCCTCCAGGGTGGGTGCTGCAAGAACACTTCTGGTGATACTTGAGGATCTGTGGTGCTCTCTGACAGGATGACTTTGTGGAATGGTATTATTTATTTTAGGGTGTTTTTGGTGTACCAGATGGGTGGGGTTTCTCGCACGATGACAGTTGAGTAGATGTCGGATGAGTCATTAGTATCAACTTTGACATTACTAGACATACTGGTTGTCTCGGTATTCTGGGTGTCACAGTAGTGTTTGGCTAATGCAACTTGTCGTAATAGTCAAGTCACACCAGCATTTTGAATAGTCAACTTTCACACTGAAATTAATTCATTGAAATTGAATAGCTGTACATCAGTCGATTTGCTTGCAAAGTTGAAGTAAATCTGTTGCAGGGCAAACATTTGTTCTGCTGACCAACTACAAACTGTTTTGCTAACCTTTAAGGGGAGAAAGAAATCATGTTTTTCGTAAAAATAACTTGAAAATGGGAAACAAACCCAGCCTCCTACATGAAAGATGTGTTCATCCATGCGTCCACCTTATCATCCTTCTTTCATGGACTTTGTTTATCTTTATACTATGTGTGTCGTATGCTTATTGCTTATTTTAACCAAAATCATGGTCTTTTCCTAAACCTATGAAAAGGAGAAAAGCGATCCGCACACCAAAAGAGCTCCCATATACAATTTTTTATTTAGCGTGACGTTTTGGGCTAGAACGTTCTTCCTCAGACTGCTAATCATTAGAACAGAGTCGCCATTTTAAATACCCATAATGCAAGGATGCAAGAATACTAAGTGATATATGCGATCATGTATAGAAGAAAATATATATAATATGTAGACAAATATATAATATGTAGATACATGTTAAAAAATATATGTAGAAAAACACATCTATATATATAGAGAGAGAGAGATACATAGATATACACATTTTTTTAACGCATGTTTCTACATATTATATATTTGTCTACATATTATATATATTTTCTTCTATACATGATCGCATATATCACTTAGTATTCTTGTCAAATGGCAGAATTGTATTCTTGCTATTGGAAATGTACCACATGGTGTAATCCTTGCATTATGGATATTTAAGATGGCGATTCTGCTCTAATGATTAGCAGTCTGAGGAAGAGCGTTCTAGCTTGAAACGTCATGCTAAATAAAAAATTGTATACGGGAGCTCTTTTGGTATGCGGATCGCTTTTCTCCTTTTCATGCCTTTGATACTTCTGTGATCCAGCACCCAACCCAGTGGGCCTCGGGGATGTGCGTGTCCTATTTTTATCATACTTTTCCTAAACCTAACCAAGTATTTTGGTTGTCTAAACTTACCAAAACCCAATCAAGCGGTTTTGTGGCTAAGCCTACTCAAACTAAACCTAAGTGTGCAGTTTTTTAGCCTAAACCTACCCAACCTGCGGCCATTTCAGAGGCGCAAACAGTGCACCAATGTACACACACCATGCTTATTGCGTTCTCAGCACTGTGTTCTCGGGAACGGACGTGCCTCTTTTTAACTTTTTGTCCATTAGCAACAGAGTTACCTGGCAAGCCTGCTAGCCTAGTTATAGTGGTTAGCATGTCACTATGTACTTCATTAGCAACAGTAGCTTGCCAGCTAGCCCCCTGCACTACATCAACAGCCTTACCGCCCCACCTGTTTTGTGGACATACTAATAATTTCTGCTGGTCAGCTTTCTGGAAACAACATGGATGCTACAAAGGGTAGAGTAGGGTTGTTGTACTTGTTAAAGCATCTGGATGATGGGTTAGTTGAGACTAGCATCACGGTGGATGTTCTTGTTGCTATCCAGTTAATGCTGCTAATCAATCAATTTTCTAACTAATCTAGGTGAGCGCTACTAATTTAGGTGGTTCTATATGCACAGCAACTAACAGGTACAGCCAAATTCCATTTCATAAATTACATGTGAGCAAAAAAATGACATGCAACACGTGTTAATAAAAACTTACCAACCAAATATTTACTTTGGTTTCTGCGCAGATGATGTCAACAACTCAATAAGTCATGTATCATCATTTTGGACTACTTTCTGAGTTGTTGTTACAACTAGAGGGAGTGTTAATGTGAATATTCCTCATTCCTGATTATTACAACACCACATGAATGTAGGATAAAATCAAAGATTTAGTGAAAACATTTCTTGACTAGAGGGACTGTAGAAAACTTAAGGCAAGCAAAATGGAAATTTCTCATATGTGAGCACACCTGAACACTCAAAAAAGAAAAAAAAAAAAGAACTGTGATGTTGGGCAGGTGAATAAAAGACTTTGGAAGTCTTTCATGGGAAAAACAGCACTGTAGTGTGGGGGAATAATTGATGGAAAGCAGGGGAGAAGTTTCTGATATAACAAAGAGCCCAAAGACAGTCCAGGAGGAAAGAGGGAACATGGCAGAACTATAGAGAGATTCCTTCCTTGAGGTCTCCGAAGCTTCAGTGACCCTGTGCTCCACAGGCTACCCTGTCTTCACAGGAAGAAAGAAAAGGAATCATACAGCTGAAGTGCTGCAGCCATGAGTCAGAGAATAAGAGGAAACTTCACCTGCACCATTTCCAAGAATTTGCATGGCTCAAACCTTTTTGTTTCCCATTTCCTCTCCCCTATTCCATCTTTCTCTGCATGGATATAAAACGGAACAGAATCAGGACAACCCCCACTCACTCCTCCTCTTTTAGTTGTGCCCCCCCTCCACACCCACACAAAGCCATGCTGTGTCCAGAGCCCAAACACCAGTGTTGTGTCTAACCTGGTGCTTACTCCCCTCAACGCGCACAAACAAGGACTTCACCCCCCACCTCTGACCATCTGGGCCCCCCCACCACCCCGCCGGTCCAGCTGGCTGAAAAATCCCTTTACCACCCCCCTCCACCCTCACACCCTCAAGACTAGATTCTCAGTGTCATCAAACTGTGGCCAAAGACTGCGATCAACCACTCCTCACAGAGAGGAAAGAGGGACTTAAGGGGAACAAGCTGTTGCTCTTATCTGCTCTTTCCTGTTTGGTATGCCTACGTGAGTGTGAGTGTGTGTGTGTGTGTGTGTGTGTGTGTGTGTGTGTGTGTGTGTGTGTTTCCTTCAAGGTCAGTGGGAAGTGTATGTCTCCTCTACACTAGTCCTTTTGCTTTGCTTTTCAATGGCTAAAGTGGCCCAAATCTGATTTTTTAAATTTTATATACATACTCTCTCTGCATAATTGTCATCTGCTCACAGTATGGACATTTGTTTGTTTCAGCTAAACCTGCTCAAAATATGCGATTGACCCTTTTCTTACCGAGAGTAGATGAGTTTCTGTTTGTTTTTTTCTAATGTGAGCTGGAAAGCTGGAAGTCTCAACTCATGTGTGTGTGGGAGAGCGGATAGAAGGAGGGTTTTAAAAGTGTCTGTGTTCAGCACGCAGTGCTTTGTGGTGTCTAACTGAATCTCTGTGGCTTTAGGTTCATGTTTGCTTTGAGCTGCGTACGAGTTATGTTAAGCTGCTGCTGATGATTTCCATTTCACAATTAAAAAACTTTTACATAATAAAATAACGGGGGACTTTTATTGTGAAGAATTTACAAGAAATAAAATGTTTATCAACCATTTCACAGACGCTCAACTAAAGACAAATGCATCAACAGTAAATAGACGCCTTCAAGTGAGTGCAGACCGAGTTAAACCAAGTCAAGCAAAGCAGCACATGAATGAAAAAGGAGCAAAAGAGTCAGAAGTTACTGACAGACAACAAATCTTTACTGCCTCAGCCAAAAAGGGACGTAAATTAGCATGTCCACTCAGGTGTCATGTTTATGTCACTGCCGATCGGAGCTGGAGCCGATAAATACCAGTGACTACTGCAGTCATTTGACCCAGGAGTGAATACCAACTGTAACCTTCCCCACTGAAGACAGAAAACAGATGTTAGTGGTTTTTTTTCTCTCTTGTGTAAAAATGAATAATGATTGGTTTTAATGTAGAAGTTGACTTCAGTGGTTTACATTTTTACAAAAGCCTGCTGCTACCAGTTCATACTGGGATCTGATTTTGGCTACATTTAAAAAAATAATGTGAACAGATGGACTAAAAAAAATCAAATCTTCATAATAAATCAGATCTTAACATTAAGACTTGCGATGTGAACATAACGTATGACTCCTAATCTTTAAATGTGTATGGTGAATGAACTTTCCATCTACTTAAGTCTGTGTTTTTTCTATAAATGCAAGTTCTGAGTACACACATTATATTAATATGCATCAAGATCCGGGTGGCTAAACAGTTTCCTGGGGGGAAGCCCTGTTGCGTCAGAAAAACCTAATTTCTGTCCTCATAAGGGTAGAAGGATATAAGCACAGGTGGACACACACTTTGTAAAGCATCATATCGATACGAATTTGGTGCATAAGTGCTGGTGACAATGGCTGTGGCTGTATGTGTATAACGTAGATGAAGTGATTGGTTGCACATTTCTTACCCTACAGGCTCCACTGAATGACCAGAAGACACAGGCCATTCAAAGTGTGTGGATCAGCAGGCTCTCTCGTGGCCCCAGCACACTACCCATCAATTTACAGACACGGATAAAACACCCAGATATGCCCACAAACACACACACACACCTGCTGCTTCAGGCTCTAAAGGATCTCCAGCCTCAGGTTAAGACAGACCCTATTTTCTGCCTGTTATGGCATAGGTCCTCCCTGTGCGTGTGTGTATGTGTGTCATTCTGTGGGACTCAGCAGCACAACAGGATGTATGGCTGCGGCCATCAGAGCTGAGGAAAATTGCATGATTCGGACCCACAGGACCCATCAGTATGGAAACCAATCCATCGGAACCATTTTGATACGGCTGCAGGTCTGCAGAAACCATCATCCCCCTCTGTGGCAGAGCTCTGTCATGCATAGGCACTGCTCTCCATGTGTGGTCCGGCCTGATCCTAAAAATAAGCTTTCCAGTGACTTTTCCTGGAGGTATGAAATTACTGTCCACAATAGAAATGGACAAGAGTGCAGTCTTGCAGTCTATGACTCGTTTATATTCTCGCCGTTTGACCAAAAACACTGAAATGTTGCCTCACTATGCCCACCAGCACGGCAGTAGCTGAAAGTGTTGCCCGATTTGACACTCTCACCTGCTCTGTGTAGAGGTGGCCACACTCGGAAGAGGAGTGCGAGGAAAAAAGGGCACAAGCAGAGGAGTTTCAGCTCCCACGCAGAGAGGAGTGACGGGGAAAAGTGTACGGCATGGGCGAGAGTGGGGTGCACGTACAGCGAGGGGTGTGCGAGGGGGTAAATAAGGTCAGACGTGCCGTTGCCAGGACAACAACCAATCCGGAGCTGGGATTGGAGCCAAGCCAATGCCCCACCCATTCATCCTCCGCTCCATCCGTCTTTTTCCCCTGCATCCCTCTATCGGACAGCCTAAACCTCAGAGTAATGAGTGCTCTCCATGTTTCTGCAGTCTAAATGGAGCTGCAGAGTAAATACAGGGCTGATCTGTACAGGTGCCAGGCTCGGATACATAAACCTGAATATAGCTACAGCGCCTCACCGCTCAGACACTGACAGCACAGCGGACAGAGGGGGGAGGAAGACAGTGTGACAGCTATGATGGGTGGACACAAAAAGCCATGATTCAAACTGTTTATGAAATCTATCAAAGTGTATTGCTACGAAGTGGCAGCTGAGCTGATCCACTGTGTCAACATCATTTGTCTCATGTTTATGTACTAACTTTCTGTTTGGGCTCTTCAGCTTTAGTGCCAGAGCAGATGAAGACAGGGTGTAGACAAATTAATGTTAACATTGAAGTAAACCCCACTACACAAAGGTTGGTCGTAGTGGATTCGTGCCACTGGGGCAGGTGGAGTTTGGTCAAGGGGGATCTTTAATCTGTTTATTCTAAGTAAAGGATAATGTACAGTGAGTGGATCATTATTGGGAAATAAACCCCAATAGGATGATGCAGGAAGGGGTCTTAAATCACCCTGAAGCGTTCATTTCCCAATAATGACCTGTTCACTGTACCCTATCCTGCTTATCACGCTGTACTTACTAAGAAAATAATAATATGATAATAATTTGATACAAATATTAAGTTAAAAATGATTTTATTGAATTAAAAATAATTGTATCCCCCTTCCAGATGATCTGAGCTGAACAGTTTGTTCTTCATAGCAATGGTCTGTTATTCAGAAATAACTGAGCTTACAATGCCTTAATTGACCAATCAGAAGTGATTATTTAAAAGGGCTGTGTAATGAACATTATATAAATTAATGGACAATTTAAAAAGTGATCATATATCTATTGGTTTAAAGCTGAAACAGTTACTAACTGACAGAAAAATAATGACTTTTTAAGCAAAAATGACAAATTCTCTGGTCACATCAGTTACATACATCAAACATCATTGAGATTATGTTGTTTTTCAGACAAAACAGGCATTTTAAAGATGTCACCTTGGGCTTTTTCACCATTTTCTGACATTTTAAACACAAAACAATTCATCATAAAGGCAGAATAATAAATAATGAAAATAGAGATTGATTGCTACAGGATATTTGGGGCTGATGCTGACATTAGGGAGTAAATCGACATTAGTATCGATATATCAGCTGAAACTCTTGTTTATATAAAATCCAAAAAGATGTCAGAGAACTGAAACAAATTTTTAAAACAAATATGAAGAACAAAAAAACAAAAACAAAAGCAATCTGAATTTTACAAAAAGGATCAAACATATATAAACTGCAACCTATTAAATTAATGTAAAAATGTAATCTGCGTTGTATCTGTCTGGCTCTAATCATTAGATGCTGAATATCATTGGGTGATATTCAGGTAAACAAGCTGTTTAAAGACATCACCTTTGGCATTTTACACACCAAACAATTCATCCTATAGGCAAAATAATAACCAATAACCAATTGTTCAGTTTGTCATCTCCTGTCCTTATTTCAGTGCATCTTGCATTTGCATCAGAGATTTTGTTTCCTCTTCAAATCATAAAAACGGTTTGTTTTTGTTACGATGTTGGGTAAAAGATGATTTGACCACTTTGGAGCTGTCAGATATTTTACTAAAGTGCTGTTTGACAGACTTCATTTACAGACAGCAAATACCGCTAATTGGCATTCAAGCAAGCACAACCCGGCTTTGTAGCACTGTTTGTAATTACGATACATCAGAAAAGCTTTTTTTCCTCGAAACAGTATAATCTTTCACATCACACAATAAAAACAACCTTTTAATAACAACACTTTATAGTTTTTTTCTTGATTTCTTTAAAAAAAAATTATTTTATTCTCTTATTGGTTTTTTACAGAGTCCTCTCTACACCCTCATTTATTATATTAACTATACTTAACTACACTTATCTGTGTCTCAGGTCTTTCAGCAGGGCCCACCTGTGTAAGTGGGTTAAGGAGGACATGCCAGCAACACCCCTTAAAACACACACACACACATTTACTCAGATACACTACTCACAACGGTGAAAAGGGCGCTCGCAAAGCAAACACACTCAGCCAATAAATCAGACTTGGCTTTGAGAATCCATCATTTACTAAGTGGGTCACACTTCTGATGCCGTAGACACTCTTTCTTTCCCATTCTCACACTCTGGTTTTGTCTCTCGCTCTGTGATGTGAAGGTCAATGCTGGACAGGCAGCATACACTATTCATCCCAGGTGTTCACTCCCTCCTGCTTTCCCTCAGCGTCTGATAATTTGGTGGTTGTTAGCAGAGCCTGACCGATATTTCCTGGTCAATACTGATATTAGAGAGTTAAAAAATTTAATATTGATACATTGGACGATAATGTTGTCCATCGCCTAATGCTGACAGTCACTGACTACTGAAACCTCTACCATCGTAGCGTGATTTAAAAGCGATCAATATTTGCGGAAGTGTGTCCCCTTGGATTTGCCATGAGGCAGGAGCTTTGGTGAAGATATGTCGCTAACATGTTGTAAAGAAAATAAAAAGAAGTTGTTCTTGCTGATCATGGCAATAGGTCTCTACTCCCATTTATCACTGTCTCATTAAAACTCCTCATTTTGATGAGCTGAAGACACGTGATAACATTGATGGCAGCAATGCTTCTTTTCATTGTGTGCCATGTAAGTTTAAAAAAATCGTATTGGTGTATTCTTGATATATATGCTTCATATATTTGACACAAATTAAGAAAAACAAATCAAGTATACCTAAAATGCTGCCTAAAAAACACACACACACACACAAAAAAATTATGTTATGTAAAAAAAAAGTTTTCATATCAGTGCGTATTGGACAGCATTCATACTGACATCAATAAAGACTGATATCACTGTGATAAGCCAATATTGGGTTGATGATATCGGTTGGCTGATATGTATTGATCAGGCTCTACTTGTTAGCAAAGGAGTGGTCAGTTGGAGGGCTGCAGCCATCTGTCAGTCAGTCAAACACACTCTCACACACTAACAGTTAAGTCAAGGAAACCTGGCCTAATACAACCAACAGGCCTGAATTATTTAAACAGAAGGAAGGAGACGAGGAGAAGATGGAGGAGAAAGAGAAGCACAGCAGTTAAGGAGTAAATAGAGAAAGCTGGCCCCTTTCAGTCCTTCTGACTCCTGAACTTATTTAAAAACTCCTATACTTGGTTTCACTCCCATCTGCTTTCTTCCACCCCATCTTCTGCAGGTCTCGTTTCTCCCCCCCCCCCACATCAGCGTGCTGCCTACACCTTCTCGTCCTCCTCTTCCCTCCATTGCTTCTTCCACCACCATTTCACCCACTTCGCCCCCCCTCACCCTCCCCTCCATCTTTCTCTCTGTTTATCTAAGCACTTTCACGGTCACTGCTTTGGAATCCCAGGAGTCTAAACTGGCCCCTTCCCTCTCCCTCCCCTCGCAGCAGATCCATGCCTCTCTCTCCCTCTCCATCTTTCTCCGTCACATCGGTTAAGATTCATATCGCTCCATGCATCGGGGGTATGGACGGTCCCCTTTATTCTCCCTCAAGGCAGCCAGCTTTGTCCTGTTCTAGTCACGCACAGCCACCCACCCCACCCGCCCCGCCCCGCCCTCACACACATGAACACATATTCACACCAGAGGTAGGACACTTGCACTGACGGTGTCTCAAAAGGGAGTAGAAATCAGAGAATTTTTAACAATATCTGTCCATTTGGCTTCAAGTCGACCAATACTGGGTTTTTGGGACCAATGCTGATACCGATATATTGATATCCTTTATACAGAATTTAATATAGAATATATACGTAACTGATTTTTTGCAATGATGACATTTTACAGTCAATAAACTCTATCATCCAAAATGATTTCAGGGCACTTAAACAGAAACTTTGACTTTTTTTTATTTTTTTAATAATAATACAGGCTTAAATGTATTTTATTTTGCTTGTTTTATTTTTCTTTACTTGTCCACAGAAGTGGCAAAAGTACACACATTCTTTACTTATATACAAGCACAAATAAAAAAAAAATTACCCTGGTAAGATGAAAAGCCTTGTTGCATCGTTTTCATCTTGTTACTTTAACTTTTACCTAAGTTTTGTCTTATCACAACGTTTGTCGTTTTTGTCTTGTTACATCTTTTACACTGTATTTGTTGTTCCGTCTTTCACATCGGTTTTTGTCTTGTACCATCTTTTAGATTTTTTTCATCTTGTTGTATCTTTTACGTCATTTTCGTCTTGTTACGTCTGTTGTGCGTGATATGCACTGATGAATGCACTAAGGAATTGTCTGTTCTATGTTTTACTGTCCTATCCATTTAGGTTGAAATCAGTCTTGATGTTGGGAAGGTGATGCATAATCATAAGAATAATCAGATATAACAGATATTTATGTTAAAATGTAGGAAGTAAAAGTAAAAAGTTGACAAAAATAAATACTGAAGTAAAGTGCAGATACTTGAAAACTCTACCTAGTATAATAACTAACTATCTGCACTTAGTTACTTCTGATCTCTGCTTGTCTGGGTGGCAAGTGGTTTAGAATTCTACTTGCCCAACAGTTTGTTGGTTTTTTCAGCCTTGCCCAGCTGGGCTAGTGAGTTGCTACTACTACTACTACTACACAATCCTTATTGTTGAGCCCTGATTATAAATAACCATAAATAACAATGAAGATATTAAACCTGAATTAGAAAAAAAAAAGACCAAATAAATACAGGATTCTGCATACAAAAGCGAACAAATAAAACAATCTGTATTACATTCTGTAAAAAAAAGAAAAAGAAAAAGTATCCTATCTGCACATAAATGCCGATACCCACATACAGACATAGCTCTGATAGGCCAGTATCAGACTGATAATATCGGTCAGCCAATATATTGGTTGGGCTCCAGCTTGAAGGCTACAAAACGTGTGTTATTTGTAAACTCAATACAGCAAAATCAGCTCCAGTACATGAGATTATCTATTGCTTTACAGCGTGTGTAATAAATTTGGGCTGATATAAGTGGATGCCATTCCCTGCCTCAAAGCTGGTTGCCCCTGAATTTCTTAGAAAGGCAAGTGGAGTTCCACAACACTGATGAAGGGTTTAGACACAATAAGAACGAAGGAGGGAGGGAGGGAGGGAGAGAGGGAGGAGGAAGGGGTCTAGGAGCAGAGAGGAAGGAAGTGGCGAGGGTCAAGAGGAGAGGTGCAGACGGCGGTCTCACACAGTGCTAACAACAGCCTGACACTGGACTGGGATTAACTGATTAATTTGGGATTAAAGATGACTGGTCGCTACTTAAAGTAATGAACCACAATGACCCAAAATTACAGGATTAACACGCACGAGGTACAGTGTGGGTGAGTCCACTGTAAATCAGCTGCTAAGTAAGAAAACACCACAAAAAAGTCCCACTTGTTTAGGCATTCAGTAACTACCTTTGATGAACAACAACACTGCTCACAACAATTTTCCATTCTGAAAGGAAATCCATCAGGGAATCTCCTTAAATGTTAAAAAATGTAGCGAGTAAGGGATTTTTTTGACTTTCATGACTAGGCATTTGTCACTGGGTGTATTCTTAAGGAGAACACACAGATTAATTCCACAATCATAAACACGGAGCGTCTGCTCCTGTGTTTTGAGAAGCGCGCTGCGTACGAGAACTCCATTTCCAGCTGAATAGGAGAGCAATGAGATTCATGAGTTCTCCTGCTACAAGGCCATAGCTATGGAGATTTGGGACAAGGCTATTTCCCCTCTTCCATTCAGCACAAAAATACCACCACTACTCTGGATGCTCTCAGACTGTGTGGTTGTGAATTACAACCATCTGATCACTGGTGATGAATATAACAAAACAGACTTTTGGACAGTGACAGAGAGCAATTTATTAAAGAAATGACAGCTTACATTATAAAAAAAAGTGTAAAATATGTTAAATGAGTGACACAATGTAATCAGATTACCCTCAGGGAAAGGTAGGTTTACCGTTTGTACAGTATGTCCAGTTTTTAACTCCCCGCTCTGCATGCTAATGTGTCAGCAGCCTGTGAGTGTAGTAGAGATACCTTAACATCCTACAAAAGCAACAAAAACATGCACCACCTGATGAAAATCTATCTGGCATGACTCAGGCAGAATGCATGTAATGTAATTAAGTTTTATTCATGTTTGCCAACTTCCATCCTTGCTCTCTAATGTGTCCAACGCAACAAGCAGCTAGCTAGCAAGAAATGCACAGTTATCTTAAATAAATTATGGAGTATACAATTCAACAAAAATATATAACACGGGTGCAGTGTTTTTAGATGTTTTTATGTTGCATATTATAGGTTTAAGTATGCTATCCACACTTCACAGTCTAAAGTTCAAGTGAACTGCCACAGGCTTATTACTGTCTGTGGCTTGTGTTTTTACCCACACACCATCCTGTCACCAGCATCACCACCTACAATCCTAAAATATTTTTCAGTTGTAGTGGTAGTAGGGTCCAATGTCTAGTGTTTTCACAGGAGGCCATGTCAATGAACTGGCAACAGTAAGACTGGCTATGGTTTCACTCGAGACCACAGCGGTGTTGTGAGACTCGTGAAGTCTTGAAATGTTTGTGCAATGCGCATAGTGGTATGTTTTCTTTTTCTATTTCAAAATGCATATTAAAACAAAGTTTTACAGGAAGGAGACCCAAAAAGCAGAAATGAGTAAGCACATTAGAACTTCTGGTTCTCTTGATCAATGGGTTTTTTGAATGGGGTTTTTGGTTAGATGCCTAAAATGAGGTCTGCAGTTAACATGAGCTTAGCAGATCTTAACATTTAGCTGTATAATATAAAGTACGTCAGTAAAGACCCCACTCATTAATTCTGAAGCTTTTACGGTAGATAAGGCGCTCACTAACAAGTGGTAAAAGGAGATTAAGGTTTTTGGGGACATTAAATGTCACCACATCCAACACTAGTCACTTGCTGGTGGTGACGTCAAGTCATGTGACCAGGGTGTAGTTGGTTTTTAGCTTAACATTAGCTTTTTACCTTGGGTGATTGCGTCAAAATAATAAAAGTGGTGTTCATTTTTGAAGATTATGTTGCTAAACAAAACTTGTCATTTGCCATATGAACTTATTGTTTGCAATAATTCAAAATTCAGAAGAAAAATCCTATTGGTGCTTTGTGGAGGGAACCAGAGCGATGCTAACTTCCATGCTGCATCATTTTTACTAAATGCATCTGAATTCTGATTATACCTTTTTTGTAACTGTAATGAAATACAGTTGCCCTTTTTATATGCTGATTACATAACTCACATGTAATCCATTACTCCTCAAGCCTTTGCACCATACTGCAATAAAAAAGTGGCAACAAATAGTAAAGGGCGAACAGATACACTCATCTTGCTGCACGACTGCAAGCTGATCAAAGAACTAATTCTGAAGGGGAAAAAAAAGTCCACATTCCTCAAACTCATAAATAAAAGATTTGATTGGAACAAAATGTTGAGAAAAGAAAAGGGAAGGGCAGAAAAAAGAACAAGGAAACAGAGAGAAAAAATAGCAGTCAGAGTACCAGGAGACAGGGATCAAGCTGCGCATTACTGCACACCCGAAAATCATGTGGTACTAGTTATTGCTACAAAAATAACACATTCAAACACACACACACACACACACACACACACACACACACACACACACACACACACACACACCCATATCTCATCATCTTACTGTAAAGCCTCAAAAATTCAGCACAGGCATGTTTGAATAAACCACATTCCATTCATATTTTGTCCTTTTTTACTCAGGTTAAGACGCTCTGCTGTAATTTTACAAAATGCACAACCATACACAGTATGCTTAGTCAACACACACACACACACACACACACACACACACACACACACACACACACACACTGACACACACACTGACACACATACACAGACAAGCCAGAGAGAGCAGTGTCAGTTCTAAATGGGGTGTGATTCCTACTGGGGCTCTCCCCAGAGTCCGAGCAGCCGTGTGTGTGTGTGTGTGTGTGTGTGTGTGTGTGTGTGTGTGTGTGAGAGAGAGAGAGAGAGAGAGAGAGTGTGTGGCAGGATGCTGGTACTATTGGTAGTGTGTGTGCGTCTTTGTACCACACACCTGTATACGAGCATGCGTCACAGTGTGTGTGTGTGCGTGTGTGTGTGTTGGTAGGGAGGGGAGGGGGGGGGTTTGCTCCTCACGCCTGCTTGTGACAGTGATAGTAATACCTGCTGACATCTTTTCTTCCCTCTCTCCCTCTCTCCCTCTCACCTCATCCCTCCATCCCTGGGGGCCTTCCCGAGCTGTTTTGGGAGTTGAAATCTGTTGACTCTTTCCCTACCATCCTCTCCTTAACGCATTCTCCATCCCTCGCTCCCTCCACTGCAGGTCTAATGTTTTTACAATCTCTGGGGGCTGATGAGAAAAAAGGGAAGCAGAGAGAGGGAGTGTGTGTGTGTGTGTGTGTATTCATATCCGGTGTGTGTGTGTGGTATGTGTATGCCAGCCCCAAAAAGAAACAGAGAAGAGGAATGTGTGTGTTTCACATCACTGGGGGCTGGAAAGTAGGGTGTGCTGCCATACTTCTGGGAGGCAATGCCAAAATAATATTAGTTTTTGTTCCACCATGGAAAAGTCTCCTAAAAATCATAAAGCAGATCCAAAATATCTACATTTGTCATGTGATCCATCTCCTCTGGAAATCACAAAGCACGGGATCAAAGGTGGTTTTTTAGGAACTGACAATATTGCTGAAAATAAGTGTTACTTGAAGCTCCTTTTACAACTGTGAGGAGGTAATTCTGATCAGCAGAATCATTTATAAAAAAAAAGGTCGCACATACACAGAAGTATACACCCCCTAAACACACACACACACACGTTCACACCCCTCCAGGTATTTTTATCTGGGTGTCTTTTTGTTGTGTCTAGATAAAGTGTAGAGGGGCTGTGCTTTCTAACAGGTTTATTAGTCCATAAAGTTTGTTCTGGTGTGAAGACGGCAGCCTCTAATCTCTCCTTCTCTACAGCTTCTGGATGCACACCATTTCACTGCAGCGAGTACATGACATGGCAACTCAATGCGCTACTTCACAAGACAGGTGGGTTTTAAATGACCAGCAGGACATCATCAGTTCTTACCAATCAATAAATAAAGACTGACGAGAAACAGGGCAACTTACTGAATTCCTGCAGTGTATTTTATGTTCTTTTATATTTAGGGAATTTTCAATCCACTTTCTCTAGTGACTGGAGGCCTGTAATAGAATTTGTGTGATTTCATTCAAAAGAAAAGTACATTTTGTCCTTCAGTATGCCTTTCCATGGCAGAATGCCAGCTCGTGTTATTATTACAGAGGCAAGTCATGCACCCTTACAAATTTCCTTTAAAACCACATCACTTAAAAGTACTTCTCTATAGTTTTTACAAGACATTTTGTGACTGGAACAGCTGTGGAAAAAACTACAGTTAAAACTACCAGGTTCCTTGTAGGAGTGTAAGAAAATACAGATACACTTGAGTAACGCAGTGTTATATTTTGTAATACGGTATTGATTCTCAAGCACTGTATCGTGATATCGCTTTTCTCTTGTGTTTAAGCTCCGACCACTAGATAGCAGTGTTTTATCTATCTTCACTGTTCTGAATGCATTAAAAAATAAACTTCTTAAAATTTTCTGTTTATGGCGGTGTTTTTTGTATTATGATCATTTTCCTAAAATTAGATTTTAAAAAGAAGCAATACTTCACCTTCCTTACAGTGCCACAATATATCGCAATATATTGAACTTAGCTCCTGTATCATGATATGTATCGAATTGTCAGATTCTGCCGATACACAGCCTTAGCTCCTTGAGTTGTTAGCTACACCTAATGACATACTGCAGGCCAACATGCTCATTAAAGCTAATAAATAGAACTTTGATATTGTATTGACTTTGGAAGCCCCTGTGGACAAAAACTGTAGTGTTTCCATCATCAAAAAAACTCAAAATATAATGTGAAAAATAAAAATATCTGAAGAAAAATCTCCTCCTGCTTCTTTTTAACTTGCTAAAGTATTACTCACTCTAACTTTGCCTGTAAAAATATGAACATATGATCTTCCGGTCTGCTTACTGACCAGGTCGCAGGCATTGAAAAAAACTAAATAGCCAATGTTGTCGGTGATGGCCTCCTTTTGTAATGTAGGTCACATGGAGGCAAAAAGAGAGTGTTTCATAGCCCTTTGAATACTCCTAGTAGTATGTGTCACTCACATGGACATTTTTCTTTAGCACTGTCTCCAAATTTTTGGCTTGTGCCCTGAACTGATCAGACTATAACTACTGCACACAAGATGTGCTGTCAAGGTCAGGCACAAATCGGACTGATTTGTAGTAACTAAAGTTAAAAGTTCATATAAATTCCACATGCCACTGTGCAAACAAAGTGTTTCCTCACAGGCATCATCAGGTTTATTGAGCAAAACAGACAACTAAATGCAAAAGCTATAAAATAAAAGAAAAACTGCAGCAAATGTTGTACTGGTGCACATCATCTTTAACAACACAAAGGCAATTAAAGAACTTTTATGAGAAGAGCAAAGAGTTCCTCTCCATGCAGTAAATGTGAAGGTCTTCTGGCTGACTTCCTAACCGGAGGACTTTAGTGGCCTCCAGATAAGGTGTTCATGTGAAGCAGTATCTGTTGGCGTCCAATCTAATGCATTAAACCTAGGGGTGGAAAATATTACGATCTGTTTAATCGTAATCACAATCTACAATCTAAATTACGATCATTTTCCTCAATGTCAGACTAGAGCCAGACTAGAAAGAGCCAATGATTTTGCCAGTTACACCATCAAAACACAATATTGCATATATTACACAGGTTTCAGAAGCCAAGTGATAACAGAATAATAAAATAACACATTTCAAGTACTCATAAGAGCCAAGTGAAGTAATTTGTCCAATCAGCATTTCCATCTGGTTGTTTGCATCATTCTGTTGATTTGTTCATGTAGTGCAGATCTGCTCTTCAGTGTAGTTAAATGAAGTTTGGAAATAGAAAGAAAATATGATTTGCCTGAAAAGTAAATTTTGGAAGTCTTAGATCACAACGCCCGTCTAAACCCAATATCAGAACTTGTTAGATAAATCATTTGTTACTATTATCTTTGTACGTCCAATGTACAATAACTGGGGAAACCTCAGTCTCAACCACTGAAGGTGTAGTTTTGTTCCTTTTTTCAGAAAAAGTATTCTTCATAAGCACCTTTGAAGACTTCAGGCATGATGGCGAACATGTGTGAGCGTCCTCCTGGCAGCGAGGACCTTGTATGGTACAATAATCCAGGTTTCTGCTACAGCCTTTTGCTCTGCCTGGGTCAATACTAATTCAATTTCTGTCTCAGGGAATTCCCAGGTTGCCTCTTGGCAGGATTTCTGAGCTGAGTGGAAGAGCATTGTGCGAGGTTAGATGTACTTGAGAGTGTGTGTCTGCCTGTTTCTGCGTGCACGTGTGTGTGTGTGTGTAAGTCCAAAACGCACATATTGGCTAAACAACGAGCAGATTGTGTTAGTTTGGTGAAGCTTAAGTTGACAGTGTTTCCCACATTTCTGAGTTCCCATATTCTCACGCCACAATTTAATTGCTGTTTTGTATGTCAAAGGAATACACAGTTGGCCTGACACCTACAACAATGCCAGCTCATTGTGTGCCATGAATGAATGAATGCTCTCCCGCTCGGCGCTCACCAACAGCCCTTAACCACCATAACCACCTTCTTCACACACGTACGGCACCAGCAGCCATTTTGTGCCAGAGCCAGGTTGTGCCGTGCCAACGGAGTGGCAGACAGCATTGAACCTCATTTCATTCCACAGCTGTTCCACCCCACTCTGAGACATTCATACAATACAACTTATTACAGCTTAATGCAACCTAATATTGATGTATGTGTGTACACAGAGAAACAGGGCAGCGTGCAGAGAGAAATTGGGAAAGAGATGGGTCCATATGCAGTCTAGTGATAATGCAAGAAGCCGGCGATAATATCTGGGTGTTAAATTGGTATCGATTGACTAAATATCCTGACCAGGAGGAGAGAGCGGCCGTCCTTTCATGCTTGTACACCATGTCTGCTCCGACGGCTCCGAGCTGCACTGTGACTATCTGATCCATTTTAATACAGACATCCTCACCGCCAGGCCTCTGCCCAAACCTCATTTTCAACGCAGTGTGCTCGAGTCTTCCTGTGTTTGTGTGTGTGCGTATCTCTGCAAAGATTATTTTTGTTGTGCAACTTTTATGTTGGGTTCATTCTTGGGTATAATGTAACACTAAACAGTCAAATGGAGGATTACTGATTTCACACAGATATACATAAAAAGAAGGTGGTGTCAGTACAGCGGGTAGTAAACTGGACCCATTTCTGTAAAGATCTACTAGAAATACACTCAACAAAAATATAAATGCAGCACTTGTTTTTGCTCTCATTCATGGGTTGAATTAAAAGATCTAAGACTTCTTCTGTGCACACAAAAGGCTTCTTTCTCTCAGGTTTTGTTCACAAATTTGTTCAAATCTGCGTTCGTATGCCAAGATAATCCATTCACCTGACAGGTGTGGCATATAGAGATGCTGATTAAACAGCGTGATTATTGCACAGCTGTGCCTTGGACTGGTCACAATAAAAGGCCACTCTAAAATGTGCAGTTTGATCTTGAAAAAGGACATTTATTAGGCAGTGAAATATGGCTATTTCACCTGGGACTATAGATACCAATTTTCTTTCCCCCAGGAGATAATAATCATGATCCGCCCTACACTGACTCTGACTCTGATTAGCTAGTTCTTGTTGCCTTTGCTGGTTGGCTTGGTTTAGGCATGAAGAGTCACCGGTTAGAGTTAGGGTAAGAATATCAGGGTAAACCAATCAGAGTCAGAGTAGAGCGGATCATGACTTTGCCCTCCAGGGAAAAAAATAGGTTTGGGTTGGCGTGATGTGATAATCTTACCCTGCCCCAGAGATGTGACAGTACGGATTTTTCACTACGATGATGGCAAAACAACATTTTCCAGCAGGATGGGGTTTTCCTACGACTTCCTTGATAATCAACTTTAATAGGACTTTATTGAAACATACTGTCACAATCCTATGATGCCTTGGGTTGAGTCTGTCGACCAATCAGAGGCTATGTTCTGGATGACAGTGCTGATCCTTAGGCGTATTAAAAGATCAATGTGCTGATCTCAACATGATCAGCCCTTCAAAATAAAATTTGCTGTGATGATGGTATTGACCTCAACCCTACAGTGGGCCTCATATGGTCTCATATATTGTAGTAACACAGTTACCAGCACACTCTAACCCTTAACCAATCACTCACAAATGCCTAAATCTAACAAACCAACCAATGAAGACAACAAATACTAGCCAATCAGAGACAGAGTAGACTGGGTCATGACTTTGCCCTCCTGGGAAAAAATTGTGCAAAAAAAAAAAAGATCTATAGCCCTATGTGAAATAGCATAGTTGAGCTCCCAATAAATATATTTAAAACAGCATATTTTAGAGTGACCCTTCATTGTGATCAGTGCTCACTAACATGGATTTAAACAGATTTATGAAAAAGATTTGAGAGAAATAAACCTTTAGTGTGCACAGAAGTAGACTTGCATCTTTTAAATGGGAGCAGAAAGTGATGCATTTGTATTCTTGTTGAGTACTAAACTTCACAAAATGAAGCCATGTAAAAGATGTGATTGCACAATACTCTAGCTTCAGGCCCCACCTTTAAAAACCCAAGTATCCAAAGGCAATAACACGCCTTTTCCCTCCAACACTTCAGTCACACCTAAAATCAACTAACCAGTGGAAACAAAACAATGACCTATTTAGACGAGAGGCCGGCACAGTGGATGGTATGTTCCCACAGCCGTGCACCGCTGGCCGGAACTGAGGCTTTTTCCAGTCAGAGGCACTTTCACTACTCACTGTGAGTAGCAGGAGGAAAATCTCAAGAATCTAGTAAAAAAAAACATGAATCATGTGCGAGATCACACATGAATCAAAACCTTGAGGGTTTTAATAGGGCCTGGTATCCTGGTGCATTTCTGGGATTTGTTTTGTCCAGAGCTGAGATTTATCACGCTCACATCTCTGTTCAAGGAAACAAACAGTTCCCTTTTACGCAAACCAGCAGGTCAGTTCCAACAACACACATGCACACAAACACCTCTAAGCTATTGTTCCACTGAAATGAACTTCAGTCGACAACAATGGCACCAAACGTCAATCCACTGGCGTACAAATCACTAAAATCACTGCCTTGCATTGTTTTCCGACAGAGATGAAGCAGCTCAAGTGTACACACAGTTACCTCATCCACAGTTTACCTCTAGATAATACACTCAATACCACAAACAAACAGACAAAGCACATTTACAAAGACAGATAAGGTACACAATCGCGCTCACAAACAACACACATCTCTGGATCTACACCGACTGCAGCGCAGCAGCAAGTGAGACAATAGGCATTGACACAGAAAGACACAGAAAAGGGAGAGAGACATTGATACAGCCAGATGACAGACGAGGAGAGGGAGAGACGTGGAGAGACGGGTAGGTAGAGAGGGAGAGATTGCTTTGTTAGCAGGACAGGGAATAAAGTGGTAATTACCTCACTGTGGGTTTGTTGATTATAGTTCAGCCAGGTTCTCCATGTTAATCATTTACCAGGGGAAGACAGAGATTAGTACAGAGACAGACACAGAGAGGAGAGATAGCAGACAGTGCGAGAAATATATTCATTTGCATGCACACACACACACACACACACACACACAACAGAGCAGGAATAGACACAGACAGGCCGACCGACCGACAGAGAAATAATAAAAAATTAAATAAAAAGGAAATCAGTCTGGAAGTGCAATCATCTCCCCTGACAAGAAACAATTACGAACACTGTCTGCTTTCACTTTACTGTACGCTGCGTGTGTGCGTGCACACAGATCAGATGTGTGTGTGAAGGTATGCAGAATGTGATTTACTTTGGTATTTAAACGAGATCATTCATGAGTGCACACACAGAGGGAAATGATGCATAAACAGAGCAGAGATTACACGGAAGACTTATGAGGGCTGCTTTCAATAAAGATACAGAAAACCAATACAAATATTCATCTCCTCAACGCACCGTTTAAACATGCTTCACTGGCTCGGAGCTCGCCCTAAGCCTGTGTCAGAAGAGGGGAGAGAGATACAGTCAGGAAGGAAGAAAGGGAGAGTTCAGAGGGGTCTGGACCGGTTTGTTTTACATGCTTTAAGGTCCGTGTTTAAACTTGCAGAGTGCATCCAAGTGTGAGCAAGAGAGGAGAAATTGGTTCTAATATTCAGACTGTGCAGTATGTCGCTACGTAAACAGTAAAATCTCCAATTAACACCCAGATAATCCACCATTCTGCAGCAAAGAAATGGCAAGAAGAGGCAGGAAACAAGAGCCTGTGATCCAGAGGAACTGTTGCAACAAGTTTGCCTCCTGCCATGTTGGATAAGAGGGAAAGCACAAGCTGAGGTGCGGGCCAAGAACAAGGGTAAGTCAGAGGACGAGGAAATGGAGTAGCTTATTTAAGGTTCAGCTTTGGGTGACATTTATTCTTGTTACAGATGTACGAGCAGCCCATATATAGATGGTAAAAGCCTCTTTCAAGCCCAAAAAAAAAGGTAATGCAATCCTTAAAGTTTTGGTGCTCTGAGTAAACTTTCTGACAGATCCTGAGTGAATTTATGAGGATGAATGCGGCACAAGAGGCGGACACTGTTGTATCAGCAAATAGGCTGGTCAACTTATTTGGTCCAACAGGTTTTAAAGCACACCATGGTACAGAGGAGGGGGCTTAATATACCAATAAACTAGTCTGGGCCTGCTGCTACTCAGGGGAGAGCTCATGTATACTGTCAGCACAGGAGCAAACACACACTCAAGCTTAAAGCGCCCTGGTTATAATATTTTACTAACCTTTAACTGCTCCAGGAAGTAAAAAAATAATTTCTCCTCTAATAAGGAACTATCGCTCTGAGAGAAACACTGTAATAAAATCGAGAAGGATCGTAAACCCTGTTCATAAAATCATAAAAGAGGGCAATCGAACCACTTGAGCCCCACAATGAAACAGGCTGGGGTATCTGACTCCACCATGTTCTGCGCTGACCCTGCAGTCAGTCTATCACTTCCATTTCAGGGCTCCATTTTTCAGTCTGGAGGGTGCTAAATGTGTGCCAGTTAAAGGGTTTCGCTGAGCCTTTGTTACAGCCATATTAGCCAGCGAAGAGCAGAGCAACATGGCCCTTCAGTCTCCACTTCACTGCCCCTGCTTCATTAAAACCATAAATCTAGATGTCGAAGGAAAGGTGATGGTCAGAGAATGTCTTCTGTCATCCGTATTAAAAGGAGCCTGTTTGCTCGCTAACTACCGTTATGTTATATATGAGCTGTTAATGTAATATCTGTAAAAGCAGCTCGATCCTCTTTAGG
Source organism: Lutjanus erythropterus (assembly GCF_056507025.1). NCBI lineage: Eukaryota > Metazoa > Chordata > Actinopteri > Lutjaniformes > Lutjanidae > Lutjanus > Lutjanus erythropterus. Next base: position 24,468,556 of record NC_139325.1, on the reverse strand, counting down.
TGTCCAGTGTCAGAGATTGCAGGGGTAATGAGGGCGTGAATGTTCCTAATCAACGGTTCGATTTTCTTCAGCGCCAACATTTACAAAGAAGGTTGAGCCAACTGAAACGAGTACCAAGGCCAAATCAACAACATTCTGCCATTATTCTCCAATAAATTTCAGGTATGATGGTTAAACCTATAAAGCTGGGGTAGGCACTATATTTATGGCATCATCGGGCAAAAGTTCCATTATAACCTTTGAGCAATATGTTATTCAAGTGGTCTGAGAGACTTCAGCTCCTCCTCTTGGCTCTGTATTTAAGCTTTAGAAAATCTAGCCTGTGATTGGAGGCTTTGACGAATCTCAAGTTGATAAGATAGTTGACTTGAGTATTTGACAACCTGCGAAATGAGACTCAACAATTAACTCTTTCTCCAGAACCACTCACTGCACCTTTGATTGATTGAAACACAGCATTGACATATTAACTTGTAGTGTTGTGGTGTTAGCAAGCAGTTAGTAAAACATTGCCTATTTACCAGCTCTTCAGGGAACGTGACAAGAGACTTTGGCCAATCACAAGATAATAAGACAGTCGAAGTATCTGACAACCCGGGAATGAGACTCAACAGTCAACTATCTTTTGCCAAAACAGCTTTTTGGAAAAACAGCATTGAGAAATTAGTTTTTAATGTTGTGGTGTTAGCAAACATTTGCTTATTTACAACTCAGCAGACATGGAGCAACATTAGCATGCATTCATGTTTCCAACAACTTTGTGAACATAAGTCCAAATTTCAATCTCCTGTAAGTCCAATATTTGCTCTGCTTTGTTCCTCCTCCAACTCCTGAGGAAAATATCTTTCTCTTTAGCTGCTAAATGCTCCACTAGTCTCTAACTTTGTCCCACTGCTGCTTGATGTTGACCAAGTAGCTTACAGAAGGTTTAATCAGACCTATTTGTTATAAACAACACTGATGAAAGCAATGAAACTGAATCAAAACAATAAAGTTGCTGGCTGTTAAACCAAAACAATTAGCTGAAAGAAGCTAAAACGTACTATAGAACTGCGGGGGCTGCAGGGTCAGATGATAATGCTCTGTGGGTTGCAGTGTTGGCAAACATTTAGCAAACAACTGCCTATTTACAGACCCAGTAGACACGGAGCAACATTAGCATGCATGTCAAGTCGTGATTCTGGCAACCAACAAGTCCAGAATTCATTCTTTTCTAAGGTTATGTACTCTGTTTTGTTCTCCCCCAACTCCTGAGGGAATATCTGGCCCTTTTGGTGCTAAATGCTCAGCTAGTCACTAGCTTTGTCCCGCTGCCATTTGGTGTTGACTTGGTTGCTTACAGTGGATAGAGGAGTTATTTTGCTATAAACAATGCTGGTGATAGTGGTGATTTTCTGCCTGTTAAAATGAACTAAAAGAAGCTAAAATGCTTTGTAGAACTGGGTGGAACTACAGAGACAGGTGAGAATACTCTGCCAAGTTACCTCTTTCACATTATATATTGCTATTTCATCCATTGTTTATATAAAAATGATTGAAGCAGCTTTAAGAAATGGGCCGAGACATGTTTAGAATATTCAACATTTATGGTTAATTTTAGACTATTACAACACGGTGGACAAACAAACAAAAAGACAATTGTGGTCATTTTATGATCTAGAGCACCTTCTGTGCATCGAGTGGAGTCCTGGACCTCGCAGTGCAGCGCCAAGCCAACAAAAGCATCACTCTCCTGTCCCTGTGCTCCTTTTCCCATGCCAGGCTACATTTACAGGCCTCAGGACAACCTGGCTGGCAGGCAGGCAGCTAATAGAAAATATGGTATGGGAAAATGACTGAAGCTCAACTAATCACACCGCCAATATCCATCACTGGGCAGGAGGGAGTCGTGAGAGATAAAGGGAGCGAAGGAGGAGGGTGGGGAGCGCAGACAAAAAAATGAAAAGGAGAGTGGGATGTAACAAGGGAGGTAATGAAGAGTGAGGAGAGGAGAGTAAAGGAGAGGAGAGGAGGAATGAAAGAGAGTCCTAGCTGTAAACCCAGGGGATTCTGAAGCGGGTGCAGCATCACGGCTGCGCTGATAGCTTTGTGATTGGGTGGTGTTGCTGATGAGAGTGATTCTCTGCCACAGTGGGTTACCCTCCGCCGTGATGCTGATGGCATTGTGATTGTGTGGTGTTGCAGCCAACTGTGTGGCCCTGCCACAGGCTGTGACCATTCATCCCTGAATCTCTGGGGAACAAGAAGGTGCTTCCTAATCCTCACAGTGTTCCTCCCCAACACATTTCTGTTGGATCCCAATTACAGGACCGGGTTTTACCCGCCTGGACACACTGGATAGAACCTCGGCTGACTCCAGTGCCAGCGGAGTCCTGCAGACTTGACAAAGGAGCCCTTGGGGAAATTATCAGTCCCAGGAGTCATATTTCTGTCACATTTTGTGCATCCACGAATGTAAAATACGAGACAAAACTGTGACTGACAAAGTGGTCTCTGTGGCCAACGGCTAAAAAGGTCATTCATCTGAAAGAGCGTTTAGGGAATCGGGCCTAACATACAGCTAGAGTCTCTTAGGCTTCGTTCACTAATGCACAGATCTGTCTTTTTGTTTGGCTGTTAACATTCTCTTTTAAATGTTGCTAATATCAGATTTAAGCACAAACTCGTCAAGGTCCTGAACTGACCCGCATGCGCTAAAGAACAATAGCAAAGACTTCACACACAGCACGCTGTTATACAAAAGGCCAGCTTTTACAGTTTAATTTATAAGTTGTTTAGTAATGAAAGCCAGTAAATTTGTGAGCAGATGATATCAAGGACAAGGAGAAATGGAGCCAAATTTTTAATTATGTTTTTTTTTTTTAAGCAATGACTGCTACTACTTCAGAGGTGTGAGGGGATGTGGAGTCAGAGCCAGGAGTGGTGGGATTGTTGCATGAATGGCTTCACAGAAACAGATTTTATTCAAATTTTAAGGATGTCAAGGAACGCTTTTAACTGTCTCCACAAGAGTCTTGCTGCAAGACACTTCAGGCTAGCGAGTGACATAAAAGTCGCAGGAATTATGATATGAGACTGAAGTTGCATTGCAAAAAAAAAAAAAAAAAAAAATCAGGACTGTATCCGACTAAGAACCACATATGAAAGTGGCTCAAATCAGAATTGAAAACATCAGATTCGAAATAACTTGTGCTGGTCACACTGCCATGAGAAAAATAGATCTGAGTCACGAAAAAATAAATCAGATTTGGGCCACTTTTGCCTGCAGTATGAACATAGCCTAAATAAGCTGGTGAGAGGATGGCAGATGTGTTATTTTGGGTTGTAGGCCTACCGGCCCTGCAGGTCCTCCACCTCAACCCTTCAATTAGGCAGACTGGAACACCTGGATCAGCAGGTGAGCCTGACTCTGCCTGGCTAATGGCCCCAATCAACCCATTACACACAGTCACAAACACACACACACACACCTTCCCATTACCTAACTACATACTCGCCGGTGCACAGCAGCGTTTTAGCCTTTAATATACACCTGTGTCCCCAGAATGCTATCTAGGACACAAACACTTAGGAAGAAACCCTTACTTCTGCCATTCTATAAGTAGCATAATCACTGACTCCAAACAGCAGTGGACAGGTGAAAGCCAGGGTTAGAGCAGAGTCATTGAGATAAAGATAGCTGCAGGAGTAGAAGGTGAGATCAGGCCAAGGAAAATTTAAAAAAAAAAAGTTTCCTTTGATCAGGGCACTCAAATGAGCTCCTCTGTATCCCCAGAGTTCAGGCTTCATAATTTGACTAAAATACCTGTGTGATAGCTTTTGGGTTAGAACAGGTTTTAGGTAATCATACCTGCTCTGCACCCCTCTTCAATTAAGCACACAAGGACGTGATGTGCCGCATAGCAGAGATTCTTTAAACCAACTAAAGCCTGACTCATTTAGCAGGAATTATTGTGCTCGTTGTGAAATAGCATGGCAGTGCAAGTTCAGACCAGCCACGTTTGTTCTCTGCAAAGTAGGTTGAAATGAACCAAATTCTGCTCTTGACATTAAACCCTCATTTGGCCCGCAGTGACAGGGAGGAGCGCACAGAAACAGCCTCATTTCGTCCTGGAAAGGAGCATCATTAGTGTTTTTTCTTTCCCCCCCCTCACCTTGTGTTTGTTGAATTCCAATACACGACGTGTCGTTTGGCCACAGCAGCTGAGATTATGTTCAAGAGGAAGATCGTGGCTTTCCAGGCAGGCACAGCTCCCGGTGTCCAAACTGAGGAGCCCATCCTGACCGCGCAGGGGCCGCGGAGTGACTCTCTGGCTCCCAACTGGGAGTGGCGCACAAAAATCAGGTGAGCAACTTTTCTCCCGCAGCTTCCACAAAACTTCGAAACAACAAAGCCTCTACCTCACTTTGACATGATGCATTTATAAAGGTGAAGTGATTAAAAGTCGCTTAAAAAGGGTTAAATCACAGGCTGCAGAGTGGAAGGTGTGATGGTTCTTGAGAGTTTGTCCATGATCCGCATGGTTTTGTAATGAGATCGCTTCACGGGACTAAAAGAAAGACTAAACCTGAGTTTAAAGGTCAGAGTTTCCAGTTTCCAGTAAAGGGTCAGAATATGAATTGAAACTGGCAGCTGGTTTGGCAGCAACAGGCTGCGGAGCGCTGGAAGGGCGGGTCCGCTGAGCTGAGGGCGGTGCCGGGGGAAACTTTGAGCCAATCAATCCACCAGGGTGTGGTGATGCGTGACACTGTGGTGCAAAGTTAAATCCTTGCGAGGTGCGCCGACTGGTGTGGAGAGACAGTCTGTCACTGTTCCAGTTTTTCAGGACCTGCCCTGGGACCCTCTGTCCTCCTTTCTCCCCCCCGATATGACTGATCTGGAGCTGCATTGTTCAATTTGTTTAAATTTGTGTCCAGGCTTGGGGAGTAACTGATTACATGTCACAGGAATATGTAATTAGGATACAAAAAGCAATTGTACTCTATTACAGTTACAGAAAAAAAAGACTGAGTAGTTATATTTAATTAGGAACTATACTCTATGTGCAGTATTGGAACACTTCATGAGTCTCAACACAGCTCTGGACTGACTGAAACCAGACACGCTTAGTCAATTCATTATCATGGTCTCTAGTGAAATGAATTATTTCTCTGCATGGAAATTTCAACATTATTTTGTCTTAAATTAGAAAGGAGGAACAAGACCACAGTACCGAGACGATTCTGTCTTCAGCTGTGAAAACACTGTTGTCATCCAAGAACTCAACATCGTCTTTAAAGAAACATTTACAGGGAAGACTAACTGCTAAGATTGGTTACAGAGACCAGCCTTTAATGTCCCCTACAGAGACCAACTGCTGCTGTTAGCTAAACAGATAAACTGCTAATGTTGGCAACACAGACCAACCACTAACTTTTTACAGATCAACCGCTAATGTTAGCTACACAGAAATCCAGGTATACCTAGATAACCTCTCAATACTACTTCTACTACTAGATATGGCAGTTTACTTGAAGTTTGAGTGTGTATGTGAATATTACAGCCTCCTTAATTACCTCTACTGGTCTAAACATGCAAACGTGGATAACAAGAGAAGGAATAGCTGGACAAACAATAAACCTAAAAACAAACATGAAAGTTTCTAGTAAGTTAAACAATTTCATCATTTGGTATTGAAGTAATCCAAAAGTAATGGCAAATAATGAAGTTACAGTAATTTAATGTTGTGATACTTGGATTAGGTTGCTGATTACATTTTTAAACAGGTAATCAGTCATTGTATCAGAATACATTTTTAAAGTAATCCGCCCAACCCTGTCTGTGTCATACAATAGGCTCTAGCAGGCAACTTGTCAGACCCGGAGCAGTTCGGCTCTGCAGCAGCTGGGTGTTTTGCTCATCGGTACTCCAGCAGCGAGATGCAGCTGCTTCACAGAGATCAGCAAGGAAACGTCCTACTTTACTTGCATGAGTGATGCAGTCAAAGTTGAAGGTACGGCAAGAAACTCAGCCTTTTTCTTTTACAGCACGGTTAGTCATTAAATTAATATTCTGCCAAACCTCAGACAACTGGAGCAAGCTCCAGTTAGCAGATCTCATAATCTTGATCTACGACCAAATCACACATTCTGTTGGACTGACTGATTTATTTAGGCTATATCTTCTTCTTTTGTGTCATGCAGACAAAGTGCTCAAACCTCATGGGTTTTCAAGAGACTGTGAAAATTATATATTTTATTTTTATATAATAGATTTATATAACCAAATGCACAAGGTTTCATATACATATAATCATTAAAACAGATATTATGCAACATACAATGCTTCTGATTCAGTTTATGCAATTCCTAGTTCACCAAATGTGTGTGTGTGTGTGGGGTCATGTAAGGAAAACTGAAGAGGTTTTGGCAGGACAGAGTATCCGAAGATGTTTCCCATGAGCGCAGTAAGTGCCAAAACAAAGCAAAACATGATAATAAAGACAATCAGAAGTTTGATGAGGAGATTGCAAAAACAAGAGGGGGATGGGGATAGATTACAGCTGGCTAATGACAGCCCCTGGCGCCAAAATGGTCATGGGAGATATCTGACAGATCACATCATGCATGAACTGCGGTGATAAAAAATCTGTGAGTGAGATGAGACTTTGATATTCTTCGAAGATGCCCAGATTTTGTTTGGACTATGAATAAAATTTACAAGTGGAGAAACCAGCTCGACTCTCCGTAGTATTTACTTTGTGTCTAGAATTACTTCAGTCTGAGTTCATTGTGCAATACAGATTAAGTGTGGTATAATGCTAAATTCTCCACAGCACCAAAAATACAGTTGCAGTGTTCCTTTCATTACAAACTAACAGTTTATTTTACATCTCAGTCTCACGACACAGTATTTTGCTTTCTCTCCCCAGCTTGACAAATAAAATTTGCTACAAAAAAGTTCCTTTTCTAAAGCACAACTGAAGTTTGTTATAATAATTCAGCTTAAAGAAATCAAGATAAATGAGCTGAGCTAGAGCACTGACAGCCTCTCATGTAATTTGCTTGTCCACTGTCAAACCAAGATATTTTCACTGATCAGCACCATTGAAACAAAATTAAAAACAACTGAACTTCTCTCCAGTGTTTTTGTTTAAAGTGTGCTGTTTGTGTTTTGCCATGATTTACCACTAGTCTTCATTTCCATCATCAGGCCACAACAATGTTCAACATAATCTGCAGATCTTTTTCATGTTCTGCAAGTAAAACTTTGCCAACCATGTACAGTAATACACCCACAGTCTGGTTGTCAGCTTTAACTCAAACAAACAAAAAGCTTTAATTTGAAGAGCTAAATTGAAAACACAAATGAAAAACAATGTTGGAGACAACACTCTTCCTGCTTCACTTTGAACTGCTGAGAAAACAAAGTATAAAATAAAAATAAAACAAACAAAAATACCCATATCCTCCTTAATTCTTGAACATGTAATGGAAGTGACTGCATATATATGATCAATACATGCTCTGGATTTTCTAAATCCCCTGTCCATGACTTCCTACCAGCCTTACAACATATGATAATGGTACAGCTCAAACTAGGGCAACAAACATTTCAAGGTAAAATGAGGCGTTCAGGTACCCAACTCACAGATAATCAAACAGTGGGGAGCAACACCACAAGTCGTCCGTAAGATCCACATTTAGCTCCAGCTACACTTGGCTATATTGTGTGCGTGCGTGTGTGTGTGTGTGTGTGTGTGTGTGTGTGTGTGTGTGTGTTGATAAGTATTAATTCTCTGGTTGTTGTCAGCCGCCCCAGGGGAGGGTGTAGTGACAGTAATCACTACGCCTCCACGGGCGAAAGCCACTGGTGGTCCTCTCTAATTATCTGATTCTCTAAGTGTGTGTGTGTGTGTGTGTGTGTGTGTGTGTGTGTGTGTGTAAGAGAGAAAGAGAGAGAGAGAGATTACTAACCCAGCCACTGTTGCAGCACTATCAGTCATCCAAACAAAGTTACATTGATAGCTTTGTGTTATTAGCTGCTGCAACTGCACATTTGGCTATTTCCTTTCTGCAGGACCCCCCTCCTTCTATCTTTTATGTGTGTGTGTATGTGTGTGTTTCATGGCGTACATGTGTGTATGGCACTAGGACTCATTAGCTCACTTCCTGGAGGTCCTGATCATTAATTTCCCATGATGCCTCAGTGCTCCTGTGTGGCTAATTTGTCCCTGGTGTGCTAGCACTCCCTCAGCAAACGTGGAGCGGACCACAGAGGAGTAACTCCCTCACTCTGCGGGGGACTCTTTCTCTCTTGTTCTGATTGATCTATAGGCCCAGACAGTTCCTAACAAATTTTGTAAGAGTGCCAGAGGTTAATAATACTTTGTGAAAATTCATTTCATTCTCTCTCTCTTTCTCTCTAAACCTTTCCAACTTTCAATTTGGAATTGTCTGCAGAACATAACAGTTTAAGTATTCAGTGGCCTGCAGCTAACACTTCTGTCTCAGACTATAAATTGACCAGTTTCCCCCCTTGACTCGGATTAGATTGGAGAGAAAAGTGGTCTCATTTACCCCATGGGAGCCGCAATTGAAATCTACAGTTATGATGCACTAAATTAAGAGCCGTGTTGATTGCAAAGCTGATGGATCTTGCACGTACTAATGGTCGTTTTAACTAAACGGGCAGAAAAATAAGACTTTACAGCTTCTCCTCACCCTCTCTATGTCTTCCTCCTCTCTTCCTCAATATTTGTTTCAACTCCCATGTGTCTGCTATTCATCATTATCAGCACTCTTTCCAAAATCTTTCCTCTCTTTTTCCTTTAGTCTCCATCCATCATCCGTCCTAATCTTTCCTCTCATTGATCTTCTCATTACTGGTCAAATATGTTTTTTCCCTGCCTTCTCCTGGCACAGTTTATCTCAGCAAACATTTTCTCTTATCCCATCGAGTCTAAACCTGCATCCAGATTTACTCCCTTATTCATGTAAGATTTCTGTAAACCTCATTTGCACTTAAAGCCCCCTGAAAACTTGATCTATGACTAAATATGTAACAATTAAAGTTTAAAGCTTTGGTGCGTGACATTTACAAGGGTTTATTGGCAGAATAAGGCAGAAATGGAATATAAAATGCATAAATATGTTTTCATTAGTGTGTAAACACCTTAAAATAAGAATAGTGGTTTTCATTACCTCACAGTAAGCTGTTTATATGCACAGAGGTTGCAGAGGTTTCTGTGGCTTAGAGCACACAAACCAAACATTGGCTCTAGATGGCCTTTTGCATTTTTCTGTTTTTTAGTTTTGTGGTCAACATATTTGGATTGGGAGGGAGAAAGGAGGAGGTGTCTGCAGTCTGCAGGCTCATTACTAGAAGTCACTAAATCCTTGCCTCCTGAAAGCTGGATATATGATTGGATCAATGATCCAAGATGGGCCCTGTGTGTGTGTGGCCTGCTGTGTGTCTCTGCCAGCACTGTGTGTGTTTGTGTTGTTTCTGTCACTTGTTACTCTTAATGTCAACTCTCTACTGGTGTACGATCGCCAAACACTGATGGATCTTCCACTTTCTACCCAAGAAACAGAGTTCGGGGATCCCAGCTCACCTTTGCCGCGCCTTAGCTCCGCCTCTCCGGCGCAAGCGCTCCCGCCACCGAGGTAAACGCAGCGGTCAGCTGGTGAGGCTGAAGGCCTGCATGGCGCGTCTTTCTACGGCTTCCTGGACCAGGTTTGGAGCGATGCCATGCATCTTTACTTCTCGGCGCCCGCTGGACTCTGTTGACTCCTGGCTGGTACCTGTTCTCGGCCCGGATGAGATGTTCCAGCTCCGCGGGCCCTGCTCTCCCCGTCCCGGACTGAATCTGTGTAACCTGCGGCCTCTGAGTCGAGCTCCCCGGACAGTAACTTGTTCTTAGGGATTTCTCCACGTCCGGAGGATTGGACTTTCTCTGTATGACTGAGACCTGGCTGAGTGTTGGTGAGTCCAGCGCTTTCACTTAACTTTTACCTCAGAAGTACTGATAATTTAACTCCCCGCGGACGTCGGGCCGAGGTGGAGGAACTGCCACTGTTTTTAAGAGTCACTTTGTAAACAGTTATCGTTTCCATCCTCGTTCACCACCTCTGAACTGAGCCTGTTTGAACTTTGTTTCTCTGTGTGTGTGTGTTGTGTTCAGAGGTCTATCGGCCTCCCAAATACAAATGATTTATCTGATTTCCTGGCTGATCTGAATATGATCGTGTCCTTATTGTTGGGGGTTTTAATGTAAGTCAATGGCAATGGACTTTTTAAGCCTCATTGACTCTTTTAATATTTTGCAGCCTGTGTCTGGTCCCACACTTAATCTGGTTTTATCTTTTGGTTTGCCTGTTTTTAACTTAGAGGTTTGTGATGCAGCATTTTCTGATCATGTCTGTAGTATTTGAGGTTGCTCTTGTCTGTAATACAGTTAAACCTCGCGCTGCAGCCTGACATTATTAACTCTTCCACTGCTGTTCAGTTTGTGTCACTGAGTGTTTGGACAGAGATACGGAGGAGCTCAGCTCGTGGTTTCATTCCACCTGCCAATCCGTTTTAGACACCGTGGCTCCGCTAAAAAACCAGGCAGGCTAGGATTAAATCTGAACCCTGGCTGAATGACACCACTCCTGCTGTCAGACGCGAGTGCTGTGGAGCTGAGCGATGACTGCTGGCATCATTATCAAACAACTGTGAAAGATGCTAAAAGGAAACATTTTTCTGATATTATTCTGTCTAACTGTCATAAGCCTCCTGTCTTGTTTAAGACCATTGACTCTGCTCTTAATGCCCCACAGACTGTCTGTATCGAGTCCTCCCCTGCTGTGTGAAAACTTCCTTCACTCTTTCATTGATAAGGTTTCCTCCACTAGGGCTTTAATCTCACCCTCTGCCTATGACACTTCAGTCTCTGTGTCCTGCTCTGCTGTCTTTGACAGGTTTCAGCCTGTGTCTCTGTCCTAGTCACAGAAGACTGTTGGTCAGTTGAAGCCCTCAGGTTCTCCGAATGATGTGGTCCCTCCTCGACTATTTAAAGAGGTTCTCCCCAGTATAGGGTCCTCTGTTCTGACACTTATCAATAGTAGTTTGTCCTCCGGTGTGGTCCCCAAAAATTTCAAACATGCAGTAGTGCAACCTTTGATTAAAAGAACCAGGACTAGATACTGCTGTTCTTTCAAATTACAGGCCTATCTCTAAATTGCCTTTTATCTAAAAAATCCTTGAGAAGATAGTTTGCAGCCAATTAATGTTTTTACTGGCAGAGCACAAAATTTTTTAGGTCTTCCAATCTGGTTTTTAAACCTTGCACAGCACAGAGTCAGCTCTTTTAAGAGTTTTTAATGATATCTTTTTAGCTACCGACTCTGGTGACTGTGTTATTCTTGTGCTTTTAGATTTGACTGCTGCATTTGACACAGTGGACCATGAACTTTTAAAGAAAGATGCATATTCTGTCAAACTACTCAGGTGTCTTGATGACATAAAGGCCTGGATGGCTATAAACTTTTTAAATTTTAATGAGAAAAAGACAGAGGTGATGGTTTTTGGTGGCACCACTGGGCCCCCCCTTGTAGATCTTGGTTCCTTGGCCCAGTTCAACAGTCACAAATCTTGGGGTTAAAGTGGATGCTGATCTCAGGCTCGACTGTCGGATCAGTTCGGTCGTTAAATCGAGCTTCTTCCAGTTGAGGCAGCTTGCCAAAATTAAACCTATTTTTTCAAGGCAGCACTTTGAAACAGTAATCCACGCCTTTGTGACCAATAGGCTGGATCACTGTGATGAACTTTATGTGGGGGTTAGAGGTCCTCCGCTGCACGTCTTTTAACTGGCACACGTAAACACAAGCACATGTCCCCCATTTTAGCCTCACTTCACTGGCTGCCCATACATTTTAGGATCAGTTTTAAAATTCTTTTATTTACTTTGCATACATACAACGTTACATTTTTCCATTTCAGCTCCTCCCGCTTCAGAGCGCATTGAAGAGTTAGCCTTCAGAAGATTCTTCCAGGTGAAAAAAAAAAACCCTTTCAGAGAGCCTAGAAAGCTTTCTTGCTGAAATACCTTAAGAAATCAGGTGACATAGTATAAAGAGCGACAAGTCCACCCTGGGAGTGGATTGTGGTGGATAAATGGGTTAAGCACAGGATTTCCACTGAGGAGGCTGGGGTTGACTCCCGTGTGAAGCTTATTATTTTTTGACTTGGATGACTTATTACCTCCATTTTTAAACATATATACAGTTTAGATAACAAAAGTATGTGCTTAGATGTAAAAAAAAAATGTGGTTTGGGTTAAAATGGACCATTAACCTCATGTGAGAAGGATAATTTCTTCCATTGTTCCACATGGTACCAATGAGAAGAACACAGACAAAACCACAACTGTATAAAATTTCTCTAAAACTTCAGTAGAAATTCTGGCCTCTAAACCAACTCGAATCAAGTTAAAGACGATTTATGAATGTGTCAACTTGAAGTCCAAGGCTGTATTGATTTTCTCCAGTTGTCTGCAACATGTTGAAAGCTAGAAATTATTTCTGCCATTGCCCCAGGTCTGAACTAGTTTTTTCTGTCATTATCAATAGTTTAAGAGCATACTTTCAGGTCTGTCCATGTCATTGAATCTAGGGTAAGAGGTTTAATAAGTGGTTGGCTGTGTTTTTTCCATGCATATACACAGATAGAGAAGCTGACATAACCACAGAAAAGATGAGGTGTTTGTCTCCAGAATGGCTTCAGTGATCCTCTGTGGGGCTCCATGAATAAACACCATTCTTCCAAAAGATATTTCCTCATTTGGTGTTTTGATGATGGTGGAGAGTGCTGTCAGTCCAGAATCTCCCATAGGTGTACAGTCTGGTTTAGATCTGGGGATTGTTAAGGCCATATCATATAATTCATAGCCGGTAGTTCTGAGACACTTGGCCTCCTCCCAGACAAAACTTGGAGAAAGGTGCCCCTTCAGTTTACTTGCTTAGTTTTATTCATTTCCTGTATGCATATAAGATCAATAACACTCAAAAAATACGCCAAGAGACCCTTATATTTCTGTTTGACACAGCTTCTGATTACACCAAATACATAAAAAGAGATCTGCACCAAAGCATTTCTTAGTTTCTGACTCAGGGAAAAACAGTAAAATTCACCAAACTGCTCTCTCTTTGACCCGATCACACACAATTATGATACTCATTTCATAACTTGTAATATTTTTTCATGTCAATTCACTGAGCCTTGCTTGAAACTTTTCAGAGCCCCCCTGCGAAGGCCTGCCTCCAACTTTGAACACCTCTGCATTAAACCATTCAGTGACCCCTGAATAGAATCATTTGTCACCCATATGTACAAATTTTATATTTATTAAATGTTATAAATCTTTTATTTTCTATACATTTTGCATTAATTAGTACTTATTATTTAATGGCATATTCCAAACGAATTTTCACAATTTGAGGGGGGATATTTCTTTAAGTCCCTTCCCCTCATTTTTTCTTGCTCTTCCTCCTCTTGCTCTCCTCACCATCACTTCTTCTTCTCTCCATTGCTTTTGTACAGTAGTGTCAGTAGCCTCTTAATCCTGTTATCTCCACATATACAGGCTGACACCAAGCCACTCGCCAGAGCTGTAATCAACTATCCTACACATACACGCACACACACAGCTTGAACACACTCCTCTTTCTATATCACTCTGTCTCTCTTTCTGTCACACACACACAAAAACAGACTCTCTCTCTCACACACACACAGAGCGGGACTGGCCCCATTCTCTGTCTTCTCTGTAATCCCCCTATTTTTGGTCTCTTACTATTTTGATCAGCCATATGCCTGCATGCTCACACACATCTTGGCCCGTCTATCACTCACCATTGGAGAACTACTGCTTTCCCATAAGATATCTTGTCTTCGCCTGTCAATCTTCCCTCTCCTACTTTTACGCTACTACACATCTTCTTCCTCTTCATCTCTTTACACCCCGTGTTTCTTTCTGTTCATACTTATCTTCGCTTAAAGGTAAGATAGGCAATTCTCTAGAAAGGTGGTTGATAATTGTGTCTCATTCCCAGGCTGTCAAATGTGTGTTTTTGCAACTACATAACCGTTTGGTCAGTAAACCAGATGTCATGCTGGTGATACTGGGAACAACAGAATAGATTACACACTGAATATTCAATTTAAACCAACTTTAGGATGTCTAAACAACAGAAAAGTTCAGGGAAATGTGTGGAAGCTGCTAAAACGTACAGAGAAGGACTTCAGCAGGTGCAATATTGAAAGAAAGTAAGGCTAATAGGTGGTGAGGATCCACTGGAGCTGCACAAAGGTTTGGGAGCCTACAACCAGATGGTGTGTGGATAAAGATTAGTGATAAAGTAGGCAATCTGATCTTTACATTTTTGAAATTTGATCCAAGATTTTTAGACTTTCGAGGCCCAAATGCACTGAAAGTTTCTGGTGCCCATGTTTTTGAAGTACGCCTACTGTTTTAAACGGTTGAACACACACCAAAAGCGTTATGAAGTGTCAAATTACTTTCAATTTTTGCGCATCAAATGAGGACCAAAGCTTTCTTCTGCAGTGACAGTACCTGCTTGGAGGGAAAAGCAATAAACAAGAGGAACTTGCAGCAGTGAGAGAAAGAGGTAGAGCATGTGAATATGGACAGATGTTACTGATGTTCTGTGGTTTATCAGTGAAGAATGAACACCGCAGACTGGAGTCTCTGTTAACAGTGAGAAAGAGACAGATCTGTATAAACATCTGTCACTGCACTGCATTATTATAAGCTAAGATGACCTGTTTCTCCCTCTTACAGTTTTTACCCATTGCTTACACACTTGTTACAGAAAAAACTCAAAGCCCTACACACAAGCCGAATAAGACACAGCACTTTGAGAGTAACATCAAACTTCTATTTCAAAATGAAACCTAACAATCCTCTTTGCAACAAAATGATGCACCCATGCACCTTTTGAATTACTCCTTCAAAGCAGAAACAACACTCTGATGTGCATCATACAAAACACTGCTGTCTACTACTTTGTATACATTTTTAACTTCCTCATCTGTGAAAGACTGTTCCAGTACAGTAAATCTACTCACATTTGGATGAACAGAAATGACACTGCATGTTTTACGGGACAACAACAACAACAAAAAACCCCTGAGTGATCAATACTCTACAGCCCAGCCTCCCTCATCATCTAATGTTGTTGGAAATATGTCTCTGTCTATTGCCTGGTCCTTTTCTTTCCTGTTGGCCTCGTCCTCCTCTCTGTCTTCCTTTTACTTCTCACTCTCGCTGCCTTCAAATTGTCAGAGAAGAGGCGAGTTTACCTGAGGTCTGTTTGTCTATTTGTGAGACTCAGATTGATTGGCTGAAATTCAAGTTTACCGTCTGCTGTGTTGTAACACAAACTTGCTGCCTAATACAAAAAACATGAGTACAAGTGCACACCACTTAGTCATTATACAGAAAAGGCCTGAAAAAAAGGTGAGAATTTAAGAAATAAACTATTTATTGTAATAATACTAAACAGACAAACAGACACATACAAATAGAGACCCTTTCCAAAATACTGCTGGTTCTGTGGTGTTGAAATTTCAAATCTGATGATTGCAGTGAGTCATCGGAGCATCGATTGACACTTGGCAAATGAGGCACATCAGTTGTCACTCTCTGTGTATTTGGGCTTTAATGGTATACCAGTACGACTTTCTGGGTCAAATCTGATCTGTCATAAACGTATAAAATATTAAATGTCACTCTTCAACCAATTTATAAAATTCAATTGATGAGAAACTCATTTTTATTCTTACAAGCTCGTTTTTCAGTTGATCAAAATTGACCATTTTGAGCAATCGAAATCAGGAACAGTTTACGTTCAGTACTTCCAGCATGGCTGATCTTTGGATTGATGAAATGCCATGAAAACACTATACTGACATTTTGGGAATGAGACTTAACAATCAGCCATCTTGAGAGGAGCAGAGGAGCAGGAGCAGAAGTCTAGTTTTCTCTCAGACCACTTGAATTACATTATGCTTAAAGGACTATTGTTTTTTAAATCTGGCTTAATGATCAGCAGGAATGTTGTGGTTTTTTTTTTCCTCTGATGGGTCAATGAGCAAATGAACTCACTCACCCACACACACTTACAAAAGAAACCTTTTACCAACTTTCTCTTTTCCTTTATCTTTGTCATTTTGTACTTTTATGGTGCAGCTTTTTTCCCCTAGCCTTTCTTCTGCACGCCTACTACACTTATTTGCAACAGTGCCAATTTTATGGGGTCATCACTTTACTTGTGTGTATTTTTCATTTTCACCTTTTCCTTTTGTAAAAAGTACATTGTGTGCGGCTCTTGCCTTGTGTGTACCTCTGCTCTTTTCCTCCCCCTCTCTCGCTGCGTCTCAGTTCCGTAATTACAGCTCTGGACTCAAGCAGTGATGGTAAATGCTTTTCTATTCCCCTCTCTCCATCACTCGTCCTGAATCTCCATCTTTCTCCTTTTCTCACCAAGCAAATTACATCTTGGTTACTATGGAGACGTGTTTATTGAATGCTTTTTGCCGCACTTTCTTACTTCCCCCCCCTTTCCTTTTCCTCCCCTCTTTTTTTCCTCAGCTTCACCTGTCGTTCTCTGTGTTGACTTTTTTCTTTCACTCTCGTAAGTTGATGGTCATCTGTGTCTTTCCCCCTCATTTCATTTCTCGCCTTTGTCTGAGGAACCATTTCAACTTCTTTGGTGACTAATAGTTGCCATTTGTAAAGAAAAGATGACAATTGAGTATGTTGGATAGATTTTCAATGCAGTAGATGGGGCTATTGTTGTCGCCATGTACTACATGTAAGCAGATAAAGAAGGCAAAGTCTCCTTTACGGCATGTGCTATCCATTACTATCGACTGTGTAAGTGGCCCCCACTGAATACAACACTCTGAGATGCGAGCAATCTGATTGTGTCTCTTCCTTCTGCTCATCATCACAGATACAGTGTCCAATCTGCTTCTCTTTCTCTCGATCAGCTCTTTTTCTGTTTGTTCATCTCTCTTGCAAAGCTGCTGAGCCTGTTCCCAAACTTCAATACTCTTTTGGTAATGATGGATGTATCCATAGCATTGAGTGTAGAAAACTGGCACCTACCCTCAGCTGGCGTTGAATGCTTGCACAATTTCTCGTCCTAGCTAATTATTTGATCAGAGTTACCTGCTCAAAGTGAGGCTATGCAACTTTTGCTGGAGAGTGTGATCAAAAAGTGGCAATTTCAAGATTATGGTAACTGCAGAAAATAGTAGAACAGCAGCACAAATAGACAAGAGGTGTAAAGTTGGCGACACGACTCACTGATGCTGCAGACACACAGAAATATTTATTTAAAGTTTGCCGTAGCCAAAATTAGCCACCATAAGCTACTGGTACCAGACAAAGTGAGAATGTAGCAGCAAAACACTGTTTCTGTCTAGTCTGTTGAACTGAGCAAGAACTGCATAACCCAGCTTTTAAAGTTGAAAAAGACTTTTCAACTTTTTGTCTTGCATTTACAAATTGTATTATTGTTTGTGCTGCAAAAAAACAAACAAACAAAAAAACTTCACACAAAACTGCTTTCTGTTTCCTCAGAGCTCCACGGAGAAATGATTAACACCACTTTTGAAGTAAAATAGAAGTGTTTCTAAAAAGCTGAACTGAAAATTACTGTATTTACTGTAATGTAAATTTTAAGTAAAGGAGGTAACCACACACACTATATATGAGATAGTTTCATATAATAATCTCATAAAGCAGATAAAAGAACATTTAAAAGAGCACTTAGAACTGATGGATGTGCATATAAAAATACTTAAATAATGATACCAAGAAAGCACAGTTGAAGTATGTAGGACAATCAAGTTGAAATAAATCATTAAAAATAGTAATATGATATGATAATGGAAAGTAAAAGATTATTAAGTGTAGGCCATCCTATAAAAGTGAGTTTACTTTCTATCAACACTAATGACAAACAGAGCTTTTTTTTTTTTATCCTTAAATTAGTTGCTTTACTTTTCACAGTTAGCTTGGAACATATTGTTTGTTTCATATATAGTGTTCATGAGCATTTTGATCATCATCTCAGTGTCTTAGATAACTGTTTGCATCATTAGCTATCTAGCGAGTGACCAGCTAACATTGCTAACGGTTGTCTAAGACACTAAGATGATTAAATACTCAAAAACACCATATATAAAGCACTACGGTACTGTGCAAGCAGTACAAGAGGGCATGGCAGGGGAGGGAATGTTCTCCTATAGAGGTGGTTTATGAATTCCTCCTAACTGATGGAGAATATACAGTATATACGGTGGTTCACTTCTGTTTAAGTGCCACAATAAGCCGTCACAGTGTGACAGCAAGCTGGCATGAACAATACCAGGACCCTGAAAGTGTGGCAGCTAAATGGAATTCATTCACCGTTAGTTTCATTATTTTCACCTGTGCTTTTCCTACTGTGACGTCAGACGGCTTCTGTAGAACAGCCCTACTGTCAGTAAAAGGATATTATGTATGTGCTACAGCACAATGACTCTTTTATGGTAACATAATTTTTATGCATGCGCAGTATAAAATGAATAGTTATTACATGGTTCTTGTATATAATCTTGTGGCTTTTAGTAAGTGGAAAAAACAGATTTGTACAGGAACATTTTTACATATTCCTCAGTGTAGGGTTTGGAAAAAACCTTTAATTTTGGTATTGACAATCCCCAGTCCTCATGTTACATATTGTTCCTCTTTCCCTTGTCTTCCCGTCCTCTCCCCTCCCCTCTCACAGCATTTGTGGATGATTAGTAGAGTCAGATGGAAGCAAGAAGAGGACACGCAGGCCGCTCTGCATATTCATCTGTCCTTCTGTTCCTTCTATTCACCGATCTGCTCGCTGCAGTCTCTCTCTGCTCTCTGTCCGCTTTCCCCGCGTCCTCTCTGTGTGCCAGCACTCATCCTCTCCCCCGAACACCTCCACAATTTATCCTCTCTCCTCTCCCTTTCTGTCCCCTACTGTACTGCGTCTCCCCCCGCTCCTCCGCTCCATCCCAGATGGACTGAGTGAACCCTCTGTAGTAAAATTAACTTTGAGATGAACGAGGCTATGGCTGTTTGCGCATGCAGTATGAAATTCTGCCAAAAAATCCAGTGAAGGTTATGTCTTGATCTATTTACTGCCAAGACACTCCACTTTTGTGACTTGCAGCTTCTCGATTTATGCTCCGGTGTCTAAAGAGAAACAATTCCACTGTGTGCCAAAGAGAGATTTCCATTTAAATACAGCCAAAGAGGAGGCAGCGGGGCAGTCTAGTGGTTGAAGTGACTGTCCCATTACAACACATGGGGGTTTGAACCCCATCAAAGTGCCTTTGAGGAGGACACAAATCCCTCACCTGCTCAGTCATGTGGCTCTGAATGAGATAAGAGAATAAATGAATATCCATCTTTTTTTAGCAGCTGTGTGCTGTGACAGGAGAGGCCAACACATACAAGCACTCAACTGTCATTTCGTGTGTTTTTATAAATGCTCGCTTTTGATATCAATATAGAAAAGACAAAATGGTGACAGTGACACCTTGATGTAAAGTCATAATAGTACATATCTGCGTTTAAGTGGATCCACGCTCGTAGGAGGATCAAAACTGTCGGATTCAAACAAAACTCCATTTGGTTTTTGTCTTTTTTTTAACCCTGGGAAGACTGGGGGCAATTTTAACACTTTTCCTTCATAGCTCACTGCCTACTTGAAGCACTCTAGTCATCTTTTGACACAAGAACCACACATATGGGCACTAATTAGGAATACAAATGTCATGAAATAAAGATAATCAAAACTATATAGATTTAATTAGAATTAGAGTGTAAAAATTGCTCCCATCATGGGAGTAACTGTAACAGTAATTGTAACGCTAAAAACCCACTGTGTCTAAAATGAAAGCACAAATCAAAGTAATCACATTACTGCTGTACTATCTAATAATGTTACTTGAAACTTTTTTCTATATGGTTCAAATTCTTTTAGATGTCAGGCTTCGTACACATTCAAAGCAAAAATCTATTTCTATTTTTACACAAGACTAAGCAACTGTTCTAGTGGTAAATAATTTTAATAATTTGAACTGAGTTAAAAAAGAAATCTTTAATATATTTACTGCAGTAAATCATAAAATGACCATGACATGCCATCAGACATTAAGAAAACATGATAGATTAAAATACCTGCTGCTCATTCACTGTTACAGCTGCAATGTCCTCCTTTCTATTTCTATTCTGGGCCACAATAACTGTTTAGTTTGCTTGTTCATGTTAATTTAAAGTTCAAATTAATGTCGAATGAGTAATTGTCTGTTTATGAGTCATAAGAAACCATAAATACTTTTAAGAAGGCGTAGATGTTTATAATGGTTAAACTGAGCAATATGTTAATGGCCCGGCAGGCAGTAATACAGGCAGCCAATAAACTCTTAACTCCAGAGTGTGTATTTTTGTAGCAGTGGGCTTTTGTGGCGTTCATCTTGCACCTCTGCAGCGTTAGTGCGGCCTGTTTGAGTTTCTGTGCACCTGGGGAGGAGGAGGCAGGGGAAACCTTCAGTTTAACCATTTAACCACAGATTGTATATTTAGTATGGATTCAACCTATTTAATATACAGTCTATGGCTTCAGCTCACTGTTTTGGATGTGTGGGTGCTACACATTGCTCCTTTAAAAGTACACAGCAAATTAAGAAGTTATATTTTTGCTGTTAGTGAAATCTGAGAAAACGCACAGCTAATTATACTCTGGTTAAAGTCGAGTATCTTATATTTAACTCTCACTTGCCAGAAGTTGGTGTCAAAGCCAAGTGTCAAAGCCGAGTGTTTTTTTTTTTTAATTAAACATTAATATTAACTCTGAACTATTTATGCTTACCTCCAGATAACCTAGATGTGATTCCTTAAGTGTTCAATTAACCATGTCCCCATCGCTGTGTACAGACCTTCCTCGACTAAAGACAGAGCTCGTCATTGAACCTGCACACTCGGCTTTGACCTTGGTTTTTTGAATTATTAATTGTTTTTTGTCTATTAACATTATGTTTAGATATTAATATTTCTCCTCTGACGCCTGTTCTTTTTCTCTTTTAACTGTGAGCCACTGTTAACGTTATACTATAAAGTTTGAGCGAAAGTTTTCCTGTTGAGCTGATAGGTAAGATAAACAAGCAGCTTGAGCAGTGTTTTCAGCTGTGGGCTGCATATTGTATAGAAGAGCAAAATAATGAGCGTGCTGTGCTGTTTTGACCAACTCACTTATTTTAGACCCTAAACAAGCGTGACAGCATACATTGTTCCATATTGTTATGTTTTAAAATGTTTATGTGGCACACATGTTTTAAAATAAATGAGTTTCAGCTGAACTTTGAAAGTAAATTTTAGTAATTCAGAAAAGCAATATTTACATCTTACAGTGTTAATATGAGGGTAACATTGTATATTTACAAGTAAATGTGGAAGAGTTTATGTGTAACACTACATACATCAGTTGGGAAAAAATAACACTGGTTATTGTTAAGAAGTGTTAAATTCTAACTGAAAAGAGTCATTAATTACACTAAATTCATGTTAAGGTACCAACTCTCCAAAAAGAGTTAAATTAACACTCTGTGGTGTGGATATAGACAATTCAAAAGCGTTGAAATCAATTCTGACAGTATAAATTTGGGTATGCTGACTTAACTGTGTAATTTTACATTTACATTTAGTGAAATATGTAAATTAGAAGTGTGTCATCACAAACAAACAATGTTGTTCATGCTAATTTTTAGCCAATAACCTTGAGATAAAAAAAATGTAAATTTAAATTCCCAGTCATCTAAACTCGTGTCAGCTGAAGAAAAATACAGTACATGCAAAAAGTAAATTTCATATTGAAAACGTGTGAAATGTTCCTGCTCCAGTTCCACAGACAGAGAAAGAATCCTGCTGAGCATGTGCAGAATAAGTTTCATCACTCTAGCTTCTTTTCTGTTGTTGTTGACGGAGATGTTTTGTACATCTTCAAATGATACAATCAAGATTTATTCAAAAAAACGGAAATAAAGAAAAAATTGTAACAAATTAGAGTTACCCTTAGTCTCCCCCTGTATGTTCAGTCTTTGTTACTTTTGCAGTGTTTGTGCCTTGCTTCATAAAGTGTACACAGACAGTTTGTGTCTTCGCGTCTCTAATGTCTGACTGTCGTTGTGTGTTTTTGTGGGCAGCGAACTGATGGGGATTTGGCAGACGTGCTTATGTGGTAGGAACTAAAAGCAAGTTAATTGTTCCCCCAGGAAACGTTCAAACAGGCCGGACCACTTAGAATTATGGGCTGAGAATAAAAATGCATATTTAATTTTTTTTTCCCCCCCTTGTCAATGACTTTTTTTTCCCCATCAACGATTTTTCCTGTGAGTTATTACTGCGGAACTAGACACTAGCTGTGTGTGTGTGTGTGTGTGTGTGTGTGTGTGTGTGTGCGTGCGTGTGTGTGTGTGTGTATCTTTGTCATTAAAAAGCCTCTTTTATGCTGTTCTTACATCACAATATTTGACAGGTTTACTGTGAATACCTGCAAACATTTAATTAAATGGAAAATGTGTGCATATTTTCCAATAATCCCACTTCATGCTCTGTAATTAACTCTACATACACTTTTACTTAATTGCTCTTAGAGGAGACGCACTGTAAAAGAACAAACAAATATGCTCAGCCTATAGCTAAGACCACATAATTACCCTGATCAGATTTACCTTCAGTACAGACACAGAAAACTAAATGAACAAGAGCGTAAAGATTCTGTTAACAGGTTTCATAACTCCCACGTGTCGATATGGTGGCTGCCAGTTTGTGATTTGAATTATTAATTGCTACTTATTGTCTTATTGCTCGAGGATGTGGATTCTCAGACTGAAAGTGTCTGTCGTGCCGTTCCTCCCCTCCTCAGAAGATGGGTGAAAGTGATATCTCCTAATGATTGTCCTCCTCTCCCCCCTCACCCTCGCTGTCTTTCAGTAAATGAGGGAAAGTGATATGGTTCTCTAATGACCAGTGTGAATAATCGCCATCTAAATAAAGGCTCTGTTTGGTGCTAGAAATCTCCCCGTCTGTCTCTCGCCATCTTTCTCATCCTCTCATTAACCCTCCGCTGGCCCATTACAGTCTGAGGAATAAGAGCTCCAACAGGGTGCTTCCTTAAGGGCTGAGGTTCTACCCAGAACCAGCTGCTTCTGAAGAACCCTTTTTTGAAGAAAGGGTTCTTTGTAAGAATAAGGGTGCCATTAAGAAAAGTACCTCCCAAAAATTTTAAAAATCTTTGAGGAACTCTTTTGTCAGAGTTCTCTGTGGAACCCCCTGAGTGTGTTCTAGATAAAACCCTGGAAATATAAAAATGTTCTTGGTAGAAACCCTTGCGTGGGTTCTAGAGAAAACCCTTGGCACATAAAAAGGATCTCAGTAGACCTCTCTGAGTGTGTTCTAGATAAAACTTTTTGAATATAAAAAGGTTCTGGTTAGAACTCCTTCATTGAGTTCTTTTTAGCACCTTTAGAATGTTGAGGGGTTCTGGGTGGAACCACCAGATAAAATGCTGTGAATATAACCAGTTGCCTCTCTTTTTTGAAAAGGGGGTTTGTCAAGGGTTCTTTGTGAGAATAAAGGTTCCATAAGGTCCCTTTTTATCCAAAGAACTGCCCAAGGATTTCAAAAATTCTTTCATCTTTTCTTTGTACCATGATATAAAAGGGTTCTCTGTAGAATCCCCTGAGCGTGTTCTCGATAAAACCCTTGGAATATAAAAAGATTCTCGGTAGAACCCCTTGGTGGGTTGTAGATAAAACCAGTGAAATATAAAAACGTTCTTAGTAGAACCCCCTGAGCATGTTCTAAATAAAAGCCCTGCAATATAAAGAAATTCTTGGTAGAATCCCGATTGTGGATTGTTGGTAAAACCCTTAGAACACAAAGAGGTTCTCGGTAGAACCTCTTGGGTAAGTTCTTGCTAAAACACTTTGAATATAGAAAGGCAACAACCAGAGAGGGTTTTCAGTGGAACCATACACCACAGATGGGCTCTCAGTAGAACCTCTTACACAGGTTCTGGGTGGTTCTTTGTAGGTTTCTGTGTGAAACCTATCACAGAAGGTTCTAGGCAAAACTCTTTATGTTGCGTTTTTGGTAGAACTGTCTAAAAGGGCTCCAGGTGAAGGTTCTCCTATGTGGAAAAGCCACAGAACCTTTATGGTTTTAGATAGAACCTGTGTTTCTCAGCGTGGAGCTGATGAATGAAGTGTTCTCCAGCCTCGTGTCTTTCACACCTCTGACTGCACTTTTCTTATTATCACCAGTGTGCGTCTCCTGGCCGGAGTGCTGCCTCTCTTTCATCATCGCTCTTCTTTTGGTTAAAGTCTTTTTCTTTCGGTCCCATTGCTTTTCCTCCACCTCAAAACCAGATGGTCCATTTTTTATGTGCTTGTCAGTTTTCACATCCCCAGTCCATTACAGCTGTTGGGTGTGTGCGTGCATGTGTATTTTTCTCTCCACAGATCAGAGAGGAGCTCAAATTGACATCCATTTCGGCTGCACGTTTAGCTTTTATATCCTCAGCCAGAGTGAACGGTGAGAGGAACCGGAAGACATGAAAGAGTAGGAGAGTGCTCGGGAGATAAAAGAAAAGCACTAGAAAAACCTCGCTGTCTGTCCGCGCGTTTATTTTGTGCTTACTAAAGTTCTTCTTCTCGCACATTCTCTCTCTCTGCGTTCGGCTGAGGAGGAGCTGAGTTATTAAAACGCCAACCTTTCCAACAAGAGGCAATAAATCAAACTAAATATCCAGGGGAGAGGGAGAGGGAGGGAGGGAGACGGAAAAGGAGAGAGAGGGAACATGGAAATGAAAAATAGGGAATGGATAAGTCTAGGAGGGGGATTTGATGAGCAGAAGGCTTGGGAAAGAGGGAGAGGAGACGCAATGAGAGAGAGCGGTATTATAAATTGATGTTGGGGATGAGAGGAGAAGAAAGTAGTGAGGAAAATAATGAGAGTCTCATCCGGCCGGTTTGATGCCTGCCCTCGCCTCATCCACTTTGATTACAGACAGACAGGCCGCCCAATCAGGGTTAATTCACCATCGCTGCAAATCAGTCAGTCAGTGAGTGGCTGGTTTTCAAGGAGACAGGAAATGTTTTCACCAGTTTGTGGAAAAATGTGGCTTCAACCCTCAGACATCCAGACATCCATTCATGGATAGATGAACAGATGGATGGATGGATGGATGGATGGATGGATGGATGGATGGATGGATGGATGGAACCATTATTTTCCTTAACTTAATACTTTTTTGGTTGTTTTATAAGATCTTTCTGAAGCTGTTTCACAAACTTTCTTCAAAGCTGTGCAGCTGTGATTACCTCTAGTTCCTTTGTACAAACACTGGAGGATAATGTTGTCCATCAACAGCATGTTCAAGAATCTGTCATTTTTCAGGATGCATGCTCACTATTTTGAGTTTACTTACTTTTGTAACTTTTTAGCGTGAATACCACAATACCCGTTTAGAATTAGTACAGTATGTACTGTGGACTCGGGGCTTGACTGTATCAGTTTTGCCAACAACAAAAGGTAGAGAGGGTGAAACACACAGACAACAGAGCCAACATCTTTGCCAGAACGAACAAACAAAAATAAATAAGTAAGACTCAACTCAAAACAAAATTCAATATTTATTTGGGGAAGAACTGACCTCGTCATTGAATCAGCACAATATGTCAGACCATGTCACAGCCTGAAAGGAAACCAGAAGTTTTCCTTAAAACTCTTTTTGACTCTTTTCTTCTGTGGTTCTCATCTAACAGTACCATTACATTCAGTTAATAATAGTGCTATGTCTCATCCTATTATTTCTTCACAATCATTTTCAGTATATCTTTGGGATTTTTTGACTGCTGGTCAATTTTATACAATTTTCAGGAGCTTTATAGACCAAATAATTCATCAAAGAATAACATAGATAATAGATTCATGCATAATTAGTTGCAGCCAAATTGTCTAGAACAGTTTTTCTCAAATGGTTGTATTCCAAGGGGTACTTTGTAGTACTGAAAGGTGTATGTGTATATATATATGCAAATGTAAATAAGCAGGCTATAACTTCCTACCTTTATCTTTATTTAATAATCACCAAAACAGCAAGGCAGGACGATACAACAAACTTTGGAGTTCACAACAAACTTCTGCCTTTACTATTTACAAATGTCATTCTACTCTGTTACACCCATATCTCTCCCCACAAAACAATAATAAGGAATAATTACTGCACATGGAAATATATAGATGAAATCACATTTAAAGTGCTACAAATGACAATGAAAAAGTAATATACTGACCAGTAACTTAATTCTCCAAGTGCATAATAACACTGTAGAAATATTATTACTGATATATATCATGTACCCTGTGCACTGTACAGCTTAATAAGAAACACAAAATTAACTCAGCAACTTAAGTGCTAAAAATAACCCAAAAATGTAATGAGTACAGTAATCATGGTTACATACCCACTGTACGTTGTAAACCTGGTACTTTACTGATGATCATAGGAGGAGACAGGGGACAGAGGAGACAGTTTCAGCGTGACATTGAAAGGGCCTCGAGGTTAAGTGGTTAAATGGTTTAGGTCCTCTTAAGTGGCTGTTTTTTTTCTCTCTCTCTCTTCTTCATCCCGTGCTCCCTCTCTCTAACCCATTCGTCTTTAAATGCCTAATTTGAAAAGAGAGACATCAATCATAACTCAGACCCACAAATACACACTGAGAAACACACACACACACACACACACACACACACACACACACACACACACACACACACACACACACTCATTATTCCTATCCACATGCTGTATATTACGTAGTGTTCATAGACGGACATTGTGATTGTGTGTGTGTGTGTGTGTGTGTGTGTGTGCTTGTGTGTGTTTCTTTTTTAGGGATTCAGGAGACTTCCAGGGTAATAGAGAGATTCAGGGAGCGTGAAAGAGAGATGGAGCAATAAAGAGTAACACTCTTGTTCTCCCTCCTCCATCTCGTCCCCCACTGGACCATGAGATGGGCTGTATTTCACTACATGCATTTTAAAAAGAAAGCAATTATTATTTGCCAAGTCTGAGAATAATTATGTAATTTTTTAACAAGCTTCCTCTAAGGGCAGTGTTTTGTATTTTGAAAGCGCTGAAGTTCTTTTTTTGGGGAGGAAGATCTGACTTTCTAATGTATGAAAATAGAATTAAGGAATTTCCCTGCTGAGAGCTAATTTAAGGTTCTGCTATTAAAAAGAAACCAGCTGATCAAGAACATGATAGAGTTGGAAGCTTCAGTCGTGGGTTTTTGTCTGAAGATGGTCAGAGTTTTCAAATTTGGGTCTCCTTTAATAAATTCCAACATGTTTTTCCTAATTTGTGGCTTATATATGATTATTAGGATTATTAAATTCTCTTAAATTAGTATCAAATCATCTATTAGATATCTACTCTGTGAATCAGTCATAATGAAATGTTTTTAATATTAATATTTTTCTTTTAAAGGACCAGTTTGTAGGATTTAGTAGCATCAAGCAATCACCTTGCAGATGGTAACACCCTCTCTCACTCTCTCCTTCCTAGTGTGTAGGTGAACCTGCAGCGGCCAGATAACTGCAGTTCCAGGTGTGCTTTATACACACTCATTTCCCAATACAGAGACAAATTCTATACCCTTTAAAAAAAAATCCTTTAAAAACCTTCTGTCAAAGCGAACCCAAGTTAACAAACTTAAACTTAACAGATTCTCATTAGTGTCTTATTTCTTTTTGACCTACACTCTGGGAACTCCTCCTCTGATTGGATAGTTGTCACTGGCTCCACTGGTTAGGCTGGTAAACTTTAGGGTTATGGTGGGATTAGGGTTAACCAATCAGAAGCAGAATACATTATTGATCATTTTGTGACCTGTATGGTAAATAGGTTTGTTGCTGTTTTGATGTAATTTTACAAAGTTTCAAATGGATTCCTGAATTATTTTGTTACTAAATATTTCTTGAGTAATATAGTTGTTTTTTCCAGTTGTATTTGGCACTGGAGAATAAATAAACGCTTACAGGGTGATAAAGGTGATAACACTGGATATAGAGGCTATTTTCACAGAAATTAATACAGGTGTGCCTTGGGTTTTCTACTTGCCCTTTGGTGTGCCTTGGGCACAAAAAATTTCAAATCTACTGCAATTGACATCAAGAAATTAAGTGAAACTAAACAAGTAAAGAAAGGGGGTGGGAGTCAGGGGGCACAGTCTCAGAGCCTGCACTAATGAAAACATACTTAGGAATATTACATTTAATTTCTGCCATATTCTGCCTGTAGATTCCCGTTAATCTTACACACTGGACCTTAAACTGAATTCCTTGGTAGTTAACAATCACATTTGCAATGCTGAGTAATTAAATCCGGGAAAAACTTGCCCCCCTTGGTTATTATGAGTACACTTTTCTCATCTTGTGTTTGTATGTTCAGACTTCTGGGTCTGAGGCGAGAGCTGACCCTTAGAAACGGACTTGAAAGGCGGCAGCATCGTCCCACTGCTGTGAGCATGCAACATAACTGTGTGCAGCGTGAGTGCATGAAAACAGCATGATGAATAATGGAAGAGCAAACACAGATCATTTGGAGAAAACATTAGCCCGAGACTATAGCTATTGTTTGTTGTGCAGTCAGGTTTTGTGGTTGTATTTTCTGTGTTTTAAAATGCAAAGTCACATGTTTTGTATTTTTGCCATCAGAATCTTAATTTATCAGATATCAGCCTTTATATTTTTCTGTGCACATCTCTGACTGTGCTTTTCTCTTCAGCATATAAATTTTGCCTCTTCATGCTGGAGGATGTGAATGAGATGTGGAAAATAGCATATATTAATAAATGGTTTTACATTAATGAATGGACTTAGTTCAGCTCTGTACTTCGAGTGCTTCCAGACACACACACACACACACACACACACACACACACACACACACACACACACACACACACACACACACTACCATGTCATACACAGAAGGTAGCTGGCACTATATGCTGCTACTAATTGAATCACGTATTACATTTCCTGGAGGATTAGTTTAGCCTGAGAGACTGGTGACTGCATGGGCTTTAAGACAGTTGGTGTTTGTGCGTCTGTGTGTTCATTGGGATGGAGAGCCTACATATCAATTATTCATCTTGTGTGCTGCTCAATCAGATACTCAGGAATCCATCTCTCCCTCTTTCTCACCTGCAGGGATTACAGGAGGTGCGGTGATGGGACACACTAGGCTGGTTTCACAGTAAATTAGCATGCTGCTGTTGTTCTGGCCACGAGGAATCTGAGTGTGCCACAATGGTTACTGACGGAAGACTGGGTGATGCTCATGACACTGGTTTTACTGGGTGATCTGATCGCCCCTTGCAGTAGGAGGAGTTTCAACCTCCATGACCTAGAAGGGGGCGCATGAATAATAAAAAATAACTTTTGAAGGGTATTTCAAACTGGTTAGGAAATACTGTAAAATAATGCAGGCTGTGTTACTTGATGAAACAAAAGTTTTAGGATCAACCCTTGACAATGTGGTTTAAGTTTTGGAACAGGATCTTATGAAGTGCAGCCTGCAGATGGAAACAATTTCTGAAAAATGTCACTCAAACGCATCTGCTATACATTGTAGCTTACCAAATACATTATGAGCAAATCTTTATCAAGACTGAGGGACAAGACTGAGAGTCTGCAGCCACGCTAGTGTCTTTGTAAGGTTGTACTGAAACACATCTGTACTTTGAGCTCGATGCTCCAACAGAATTCTGACATGGTACAATGACGATGCAAACATGCATTACAAATCATCTTCTCGGAACCATGGATATTTGTATCCAGTTTGGGAATTCTAGAAAGTACTGCAGGGATGATATATTTTTGCAGGCCAACCTGGAAACACAAGCCCAAGAGAGTTTTCCATTAGATTTTGGACATCAGATTGGATTTAGATTCGGGCAATAATTTTATGCATGATTTGCTCAGCAAAATAATCATCACAAATTGACAGATTTCTGAAGCGTAAATGCAGTCGGCAGAAGTAAAGAGCTAATGTTAGGCTACAAACAAACTAGACCACGGTGCATGACTTCAAATACTACCATCATTAACACGTTCTGTCCGCATGTCACTGTTACATGCAGTGTCTGCAACAACCTCTGTAGTCTAATTCATCACTTAGCAACCACTTTTTTAAAGACCCATAAAACCTTTAAAATTCACAAGTAGGGTATTTACTGAAATGTTTCTGCCTGTGTTAACCACAGACCTTATTCCAAGCATCCGACCCAAAACTCATTCAAAAAAACCAACTGACTTTGTTGCGAGGGAACTGGAGGTGCAAATATTTTAACTCATTTCTGTGCTTTAGGGCTCATTCCTGCAGTACTCTATTGTCGTTGAGATTGTTCATTAAAAGAAAAGTACAGGAAATGTTAAGATGACCAAAGTCATTGAGATAAATTGTTTGGAAACAATACTTTAAATGCTTGTACAAAATTCATCAAGAGGATGTTGAGATATTTTACAGAATATGTGAATATCCGATCTGCTAATAGATCTATGAAAAAGAACCACCAAATATGTTAGAGTTTATCTACTTGGGAATTTGAAAATTCGTAGCCAGCGTCATGTCAACCCATACTGCAGTGGAGTTACAGAGGTTACAGAGTTTTTTTTCACTCTGAACCACAACTGTCACTCTCTTGATGATGTGAGAAGAAAAGTCAGGGATTCACTGAAGGCATTAGAGATTCATCCTCTGGGGGATCATGAATGTATGAATGTTCACAATTTCCTGGCAATCTGTCCAAAGCTGTTGAGATATTTCTGACTGGACAAGAGTGATGGACGGACTGACAGATTGACCTTGTCATCCTTGGATCCATGCTGTCTGAAAATTACAGGCAAAGCATCTAGGAAGAATACCTCACATGACTGTTTCTAAAATTTCTTTCCTCTTTCCTCCCTTTGAATCAGCTTGAGCTTTTTTCCTGCAGCTTCTGTTTTGTTTATGTTCTGAATTCAAGTGCAGTTGATGCATTACCATGCTATATGTGTTCTGGGGTCACTTAGACATGACGGGCAGGTAGACAGCAGCTTGTTAGTGGGCTCCGACTGTGAGCACACTGCAAACAGGTGGGAGTCCTCTGCTCTGTCTGTCTGTGACCCTGCAACAAGGAGCTCACACAAAGTGCACAGACCGGTGGCAAAGGTCAGGGGGCATGAAGTAAGAGATAAATATTCACATAAGGAGCCCTGAAGAGCAGAAATGAGATTGCTGAACAGCATTTTACAATATTTATGTTTGTTTATGCTGTGTTGACTACTATCACCCCACCAATGCTGTTGGTTAAACGGATAAAGGTAGCACCTCACTCACTGAAAAAAAAGCCACTTGAAACCGTTATTACTTCACATCCTGTTGATAATTTGTTGATTTCTGAGTGTTTTAAACTTATCCTCTTACACACTTATGGTGCATTTAAATATCAGTTGAGGATGTGTTGGTATGAGCTGGATTTTGTGGCTTCACAACCAGTTTGGAAGCAACAGAAGTGTGATGTGGAAACTTGAAACTCGTGCACACATACGCACAGAATGGACTTTTCAGTGAAGTAAGAGACAGCCTGTCTCCACCAGTTAAACTTTGAAAATGAAATATATTTGCATACTCATAGATTATGGATTTTTCAATGCAGGAGAGGGAATAGATATACTTTTAATTTTTTTCTAAAAGTTAAATAAAATTTTTGTGCAAATCCATATTAGATGTACAATTGATTAAACTTAAAACATGGCTGCAGGGGATCTTTAAATGTTACATTTAAAAGTTCCTGTTCTGATCATAAAACAAGTATCCATATTCATTTGAAAATATACACATCATTTATGACATTTAGAAATGTCCTTTAAAAGTGTAGTAACCAATTCTGAAGAGTCTCCCAGGTTGTCATATATTTATGTTTTGCATGAGACCTGTGATTGGCCAAAGTTTCCCTTCACCCTGTCACAAGCTACAATTTTTAAAGCTTGAAAAAAGATCCAAGAAGAGGAGCAGAAGTCCAGTTTTCTTTCATCATTTAACAGTTAAAAAGGAATTACACACACCAACATGGAAGTTGGTCGGAAAAAAACAGGCTTTGAAAACATGAAAAAGGCAACTAAGTGCTCACTTTGACAGATTTCTTATGTCAGGCAAATTTTACCTCTACAAGTTGATTTTTTTAAACCATACCAAAATTTCTAAGTAAGAGCTGAAACCCACAGCTGCTTGCCAATCAATGTAAACCTGTATATGTACTATAAGTAAATATTAAGGCAATGGTCTATTCTTATAAAGTCAATAAATAAAAATTATTAAAATTAAAGTACAAAATTAACGTACAAATCCCAATTCTAAAAATGTTGGAACGTTGTGTAAACGTTGTGTAAACGTTGTGTAAAACAAATAAAAACAGAATGAAATGATTTGCAAAAATGTTTCAATTTGTATTCATACAAGTTCAATACACTACAAAGACACAATTGATGAACTTTATTTTCTTTTTGTAAATATACACTCTTTCTGCATTTGATACCTGCAACATGTTTCAAAAAAGTTGTGGACAGCAGCAGGAAAGGACTGAAAAAGTTGTGGACTGATCAAAAACACCTGTTTGCAACATTCCACAGGTAAACAGGCTAACTGGTAACAGATGATAGTATCATTATTACCCAGATTAAAGGGGTATCCTTGAAAGGCTCAGTGGTTCACAAGCATGGTTTGGGCAAGGTTCACCACTTTGTGAAAACTTCTGTGAGCAAATAGTCCAATGGTTTAAGAACAATGTTCTCAACACACAGTTGCAAAGAATAGATGATAGATTTCACCGTCTAAAAAGCATGATATTCTGCAGACATTCAGAGAATCCACAAACCCACAAGCAACACTGCATTAAAAACCACATGATTATATAAATATATAAACAATATTACTACATATGCTTGGGAACACTTCTGAAAAACACTGTTGGTAAAGTGAAATGTTACATATCAGAAATATCCAGAAACACTACTGACTTCTCTGGGCCCGAGCTCATCTGAGATGGACTATGCAAAGCGGAAAAGTGTGCAGTGGTCTTACGAGTTGACCTTTCAAATTGTTCTTGAAAGTCATGGACGTTGAAAAGCCAGCGTCTGTGATGGTATGGCATCATGTGTAACTTGCACATCTGTGAAGGCCCCGTTGAGCTGCCATTCAGACATTCAGTCTTTTTTTTTGGAGGTGTTCCTGCCTATTTCAGCAAAACAATGCTGAGTCACACGTGTTACAACAACTTGGCTTTGTAGTAAAACAGTTCAGGTACTTGATTGACCTGGCTGCAGTCCAGACCTGTCTACCATTGAAGTGTGGCGTATCACGAAGTACAAAATACAACAACAGAGACTGTTGAACACCTGAAGTCGTATATCAAGCAAGAATGGGAAAGAATGTCATTTTTAAAACTTCAACAGTTAGTGTCCTCAGTTCTTAAATGCTTACTGAGTGTGGTTAAACAAGGTGATGTATCACAGTGGTAAACGTATTTAATTTAGAGTGTATACATTGAATATTAAATATCTTTTCTTTGTACTGTATTAAATTGAATATAGGTTGAAAACGATTTGCAAATCATTGCAGCATGTTTTTATTTATATTTTACTCAGCAACCCATCTCTTTTGGAATTGGGGTTTGTGCATTGTTGCATCATCATTTGCATTGTGACTACACAGTGCGTATGGTATTATTTTGCTTCCTGCTGTGTCTGTATATACAAATGCCAAAAACAAGAGCTGGCATGGGCCACCCTGAGCTCCATCCAAATGTACCCCTCATTATTCCCTCCATCCCTTTGGTCTCATGAGGGAAGAGGGATGCAGAGGACAACAATGACAGGCTGATCTGCTCCTCAGTTAGAACAGGGAATGAGGGATGAGCCAGAGGAGGACAGAGAGACGATAAAGAGGACAACAGTAGTGCTCAGAGGCTGTATGTGTTAAAAAAAAGAGAGAGAAGAGGGCAGAAAGCAAGATAAGAAGAGGTAAGTGGTTTACAGTACTGTGTATACTGTATGTAGGAGGAGTGGAGCAGGAGCAGCAAGACTATAGGAGGCATTGACTGGCTTGGAGAGACAATAAAAATAGTGCTGACATGGTACAGTTAATGTGTGTGTGTGTGTGTGTCTGTGCGTTTGTGTGTTTGTCAGCAGGGAAGTGGGAGTGGAGATGAAATCCTTCCCGGAGCAGCAGTGATAAAAAAAGAAGGAATGATGTGACAACAAAGAATAGAAATCAAAGTGAAGGAAGAGGAGAGCACAGGTTGCTTCGATTACGATTCCAGATGTTAAATCGTGCCTATTTAGTTAACTGCTGACGGGATCGATGAGGAAAATTGAGAAGGCAAAGGGAAGATGGAGGTGGAGGGAGGAAAGTGTGGGATGAAAAGTGTCAGAGGAGGACTGGAGACAGCAGGGTACTGAGGAAGAATCGTGAGAGGAAACCCTACTAACACATGGTTGTTGCAGGAACGTAATTTCTACATCATTTTTGCGATTTGACGTTGCTAAATTATCAAATGTAATGTTGCTGGTTATTTTAAACATTGCAGGTATCTTCTGTAAATGTTTTTTGGATATGTGACAGTGCCACTTTGTAGCGCTGAGAAGTCACATGCAACGGCCCTACTAATGTTGCTACAGTGTAGTGTTTTAAGTGTAATGTTGTAATAATGTAGCATTTTAAGTGTCATGCAGTAATATTTCTGCAGTGTAACATTTTCGATGCGATGTTGCAGTGACGCAGGCACAAAAACCACTGAACGCAGGCACCGTTTGACAGGAGAAGTTGACTTGGTACTGAGTTATTTCAATCGATACCTTGTAATGCTGCTGAAACGTCATTACATCATAAGTGAACAGACGCCACAATCACAACAGCTCAGTTACAGCGACATACTGTGTTTGGAGCGAATATGGTCGCCACGCAAAAGCAAGACCAGAGAACAAGAGGTAAAGAAGGGGGGAGAAAAGAGGAATGGAGGGTTGTGATGATGGATGTGCTGCTCTCGTTTCATGCCCCCTAACGAAGACTCTAATTAGTGTTTGTGTAATTCCACACTGTCTCCTCCGCCTGCTCATCTTAATTAACTACATTCATCTTCCCCTCCCTCCATCCATCCCTTTCTCGCGCCCTCCCTCCCTCTGCCCTCCTAAAATAACATACTGACTGTCTGAACCCCACCTGGACCAGACCTGCTTTTACTTACTCACTATCTCTCTTTCCCTCCATCCCTGACACTCGCTTCTTCTACTCCCCACTTTCTCTCCATCCTTATGCATCCTTCTGCCATATGATGTCTCTCTCCCTCTGTTTTCTTCTTGCCTCACCTGGAAAAAAAAAATCTTTTTTTGCTTTGTCTCTCTTGCAGCTGACTGTGTTAGCGCTTGGCCAGTGTAAAAGCCTGCCCACCCCTGTGAGTCTCCAGAGTCTTGTATTGTGACGGCCCATTTAGTCATTCTGGTCATTAATTTCATCAATAGGCTCAAGAAGTAGCAGCGACACCACCAGAAATACACAGCTACTCCAAGTTAGTCATACATTAAAGCCAAGTGACACCCCCCCCCCACCACCTACAACACCACCAACAGAACAACAAGCAAATAAATTTAGTTGCAACTCTAAAACAAATTGAGGACGACATGAGGCAAACAAAACAAGGAAACAGGGGAAAAAGGAACCACACAAAATGATTTCACTGAATCTGGCTCTACTTCAACTATATGAGGGCCAATTGGGTTTAGGGGACAGTTACACAAGTGTTTGAATGGCAGTTGGAGGAGGAGAAGTAGACGGACGGGGCTGTGTGAAGTGCATTTACAGATGGAGATGACAGGGCTGTTGATGATTGGTCTGTATTGTGTTATTGCAGCGAGTGGCGGATGGATCGGAGTACCTGCCATCATTTAGCCCCAAAGTCTGAAATGGCTTTCCTGCTTCCAGCCTTTCAGCAGTCAGTCAGTGTGACAAAATACTGCTGGGAGTCAGAGCCTCTGTTTCACAGCACCCTATCTCTGCACAAACACACACATGCACTCACTCGAACACACGCACACACACACAATCGTAAATATTCTGCACACATGGGTACCCATGCACACAAACCCAATCAGACGAGCTGCAGAAGAGGGCCCTTTGCACTCGCGGTTGCACAAATCAGGTGCCATTCAAAGATACAACAGAAAAAAGAAACATTCATTTATATTTGTGTCTTGTGTTCTATATGGGCACTGTAAAAACACCATACAAGAATTTAGTGGAATCAATCAATCTTTTGTCATTATCCAAGGTTTATTTACTAAAGTTGATTAAACTTAAAAATTATTTTTATTCTCAGACTCAGAAGCATGATTTCTTCCAACATGAAGTCTTTTGACTTGAAATAATGGGTTGAATAAATGTACTATACAGAGATCAATCAACTCTCCTCTAAAGAAACATGATTAGCATATTATAAGACTTCCCAGCATGCATTGTTTGAAAGTTAAAACTCCTTGGACCCTTTATTTGTATCTTATAGACTTTGAGATAAGTCATGGTTGCTTGTTTTCATAATAATGAGAATACAGTGAACCTTGATGAAGGGTAGTGTTGAATTAGTTACTTAAAAGTTGATACACTTTATGGCACGCCTTTGTTAAATATTCAGTTTTGATTGGTCATTCTAAGGCATGTTATTTCTGTATAGCAGGTCATTGCTATGAATGCAGGTTTGATCACACTCTGGAGAAGCAATAAAATCTTTTTCAAATCGACAAAATCATTTTTAAAACAAACAAAAAAAAAAAAATAAAAATTTTGTGCCAAACTTGATATTTTCTAAAGTAAGTAGCAGTGTAATAAGTGGGATAATGTACAGTGTGCTGGTCATTATTGCAAAATAACTGCCTAAATCTCTAATAAATGTTCCGTATTATAAATGTTCGTCAATGTAAATGAAGAGTTGTCAGTTCAACTTAATTTCTTAAACTTACTGAGCATATTTTCTTGGGTACAACTGAATTAATATCATGTTTATTTGGCAACAAAATTTAATTTGTTTTGAATCATTGCAAAATTACCTTGTCTTCTCAAATTCAGTCAACTTTTAAGGCAGCCCAGACACTAACTTTTTAAATGAAAATAAATTGTTTAATTTTACAGTGTGTCAGTGTGTGTGTACACACGTTTGTGTATACAGATGCTCTGGACACAGCAGTAAGCTCCCGTTAGCTGACAGCAGCAGAAATGATTTTTCATCCTCTTTGGTATGGACACCAAAAGACCCACTTACACCCATAACGTACCATCACAACCCAGAATGCATTTCACCCTTTAAATTTGCTGGCCTGTGCTGGTACAGATAGTCATCAGACTGCACATATGGAGTAAAGGTGCGCACACACACACACACACACACACACACACACACACACACAAATGCTCAAGCTACACCCACACACATGCAACATTCGTAGCAATTACAAGCCAATTGGTGCCACCTCCTGCTGAGGGTCAGAGGTTAATCTAGCGGGGTTTCACCTGACAGCACTTCCTCGCAGCGGCCGAGCAGAGGGAAGAGAAGGAGGCCAAGAGCAACCGGCAAATAGAGATAGAGCGAGGAAGGAGGAAGCCAGGAGCAATAGGGTGACAGAGATAGCAGTGGAGACAGAAATAAGGGGATTGAGATAGAATGACAAAGAGGAAGCTACAGGCGAGAGAGAAAGAGGGAGAAGAAGAGACACACTGTAAAAAAAAAAAAAAGGCTTAATTTAAAAAATCCCAGCTGCCTTAAAATTTTAAGTCGTCTCGATTTGAAAAGATAAGTTGAGGTAATTTTGTAATAATTAAAAACAAATAAACTTTTCTAGTTACTTAAAGTTGATATCGATTCAGTCATACTTGTGTAAACAGGTTCAATAAGCTTAAGATACTAAATTGAACCAAGAACTCTTCAGTCCCTCTGATCAATATTAGCTGCAGTTGCTCCTGTTGGACCTCTGTTGTGTCAGCATTGGCACAATGATAATATATGAATAAATAAATTTTAAGTGTAAGGGGGTAGAGACTGAATTCAGTACTAAACTTCATTGTGGTTTGCTGTATTTTCATAATTGTAAAAATAAGCGACCATGACTTATTTTAAAGTGTATTAGAGACATATGTTTTCTTTAACTAAAAAAGATGGGTCTAAGAAAAGTTATAAACTCACACAATGCATGCTGGGAAGTCTGCTAATATGATTATCATGTTATCATGTTGTTTGATTTTAAGCTACTGCAAGGAACTTATTTTGTTGATTCTGGAGGTCCCCGTGGACAAATCACACAAAATATAATATAATGTCAGAACTTTGTTAGTGTGAATAAAAATCTCCACCAGCCTTGTTTTAACTGTCTGCTCACTGTAACTTTGGCCAGTGAAAATGTAAACACAGGTTGTTTCACAGGTTGTTGACCCTTTGGCAGGAATTAAGAACAACTATACAGAAATAAACTATCTTCTTGCAGATGGTCGTTTGCTTATGTAGGTCATATAGAGCCATCTGTATTAAACTGAAACTCTTTTATATTCAGTTTAAAACTCCTTGTCACTTTAAATTGATTGAGTTTATTGACCTTTGTAGATTGCATTCATTCATTTCATTATTTCAAGTCAAGACTTAAAGTTAGAATAACTCAAAATTTTAAGTTCTGATGTGTTCTGAAATTAAATACTATAAAATTCAAGTTTAATTTACTTGAAAAAATAAAACGTATAATGCAGATTAATGTTATTTTAATGAGAAAATATTTGTTGATTCCACAAAAGTCCTGTATGATTTTTTACAGTGCAGTAAGCAGCTGAGATACAGGCATAGAGGACACCGGCTGTCTACCCATCATGATGGTCCGAATGGGCAAAAAATCTCCCCACCAGCCTTTCAACTTCCTGCACAGATATGATGTCACTGTCAGCAGCTCTGTGAGGGTGGAAGGTGCCTTTAGGCATTGATCTCAGATCGGCTTAGCCACTGGAATACCTAACCTTTAACAATAAAAGAAAAATGCAAATCTGACCTTAGATGACAGTGTAAGTTAAACCTCTTCCCACTCTCCTAATCTCGGTGCCCACTGGGCTCGGCGTCACCTGTGCTGCTGCCGCTGCTGCTGCTGCTGCTGTTACTGTGGCTGATGAAATGTAGATGTTACAAAGAACGGGTGGCAGCTGGCTTTTTCAACCTGCACCTGTTCCTTTTCCATGTGCGTGTGTGCATGTGTGTCTCCCGGTGCATCCGCAGGGGGAGGGGATGTTCTTGTGTGTGTGTGTGTGTGTGTGTGTTAGTCTGTCCGTGTGTGCGTACCTGCTGTCTTCAGTGTTTCTGTGCTGTCTGCAGAAGCACACTCACGGGGGCTAATACAGTACTGAGACTTGTGATATATGAGGCGTCAAGAACATTTGTCTAAATAGCCCCAAAGC
Source organism: Lutjanus erythropterus (assembly GCF_056507025.1). Classification (NCBI taxonomy): domain Eukaryota; kingdom Metazoa; phylum Chordata; class Actinopteri; order Lutjaniformes; family Lutjanidae; genus Lutjanus; species Lutjanus erythropterus. The sequence continues at coordinate 24,428,896 of NC_139325.1, read as the reverse complement.
CCAACCACTCTTATACACAAGCTTGCAGCACTGCACATATACACACTTGCTTGTGAGACACATGCACACGTTGCCTTAACTATCTACTTAAGTGGCCTTAACTTTTACATTCTTGCCAGGTCTGTAAAAACAAACAGTACAAACGGTTGACAAAATAAATGAGGAACCTGAATGAATGAGTATGGAAACATAACAAAGATCCTTCAGACTGTCATGACACTTTCATTACCATGTCATGACACCTATCAGGAAGGAGTCTTTAAGAATGTTTATGACTGTTTCATTCAGTCATTTCTAATGCAAAGTTGACATTGTTTGAGATGTCTTTGTCCTGTCATCTCGACATCATCAAACATTAAGAAATGGTTTAGCTGCATGTTTTAACATTACATTATATTGCTGTATGTGGTCGGTTTTCCAAAGTTGGACTCATAAATATGTCATTAAATGTTATAATGCAATTTACATCGTCTCCTGATGGACACATAGCTGTTAGCTGGAGTACTTTTTGTTAAAACAGCTATCTGCTGTTTTCTGTAGCTGGTGTTAGCAGGTTAGCTTGGTTAGACATGGTGCTAGCTGCCTAATTAGCTGACCACAGTGCCAGGAGCCAAACTCTGCAAGAAAACCACCTTGGTACTATATTCTCTGTCATCAAACTGACCACTGTTGGCGTTAGAGGCGCCTAAGGTTTCTTGGTTAATGTCAAGTTGTTATCACAAAGACAAATGAACTATGCATTAAAAATTACATAACTGACCAAATGACCCTTAATGATATGATATGAATGTCATAAACATTTCTAAAGATTACATAATGCAGTTAAGCAGGTGACATCCTATCATGCTCTGTGACAGGTATAAAATACTGAGAGAGCCCAGCAGGCATTGATTTTGGATCATATAGAAAGAGTAAAAAATCTAATTGACTTCATTATGTGATTAAACATGTCTGTCCTGATGGAAGTCATCTCCTCCAGGAGACAGTGATAATATCCACAGGGCACGTCACCCAATGCTTTCATAAAATTGAATGAAATGTTATAGTTGGTACAATCACCACATTTCAACTCAGTTGAACAGCTAAGGGAGATTTTGGACAGACTGTCATGGCAACACCAAGAGCCACATTATCAAACGATGGTCATCTCATGTCTGTATCAGTTTAACCTAACAATTTTTCTCATGTAGGTTATGATTAGTTACAGTCGGCATAAATCAACAGACAAAGGAGCCAACACAACATGACTGGATTGAGTTGAGTAGAATTTTTGACGTCATGATCATTTTAATCAAAATAATGTGCAGATTTAGTCATTTTTGTGATGTCTGATTGTTTTGAAGTTAAATTGGACACTTTTATTTGTGTATACTGGAGTTCATTTTACATGTTATATATTTTGTGTTTTTCTTGTTGTTACATAATATTAAATTACTGAATAATGAATGACTATTGCAGACCCAAGATGAAACTGACAGAAGCGGGGTTTAGGTAAAAAGTTTAAAAATGGTCAGGGCCTTAGATTCTAGTTTACACAAACCTCAGTCAGATAAAAGATCCATGAGTCAGGCTGATTAGACTAAATAAACACCCCCTCTGCTCCTGCACTGTAATAGAGAGATGCGTTTTGGCATCTCCCCTCTTCTTCCCTCAAATCACCCACTGGTTGCCCAGCTCCTAATTAAGAGACTTTATAAACCACAACGACACCAGACTCTAGGTTCAAGCCTTCTGACTCAATACATTGCAGTAATACACATCTTTTTTGGATTACTATCTTGCATGTTTCAATTTTTTATACTGCATACAGTGAACTTTTACACATTCTTGTGGTAAATACTGTGAACATTCTTGCAAACAAATGATTATTTTAAATAACGTATTGTGCAAATGTTACATTTTCCCATATTTTATTGTCAGTTTCCAACTATGATCACTGTTTTATACCGAAGCACCAAATTCCTCATATGTGAAAACCTACTTGGCAATAAATCTGATTGTGATTCTCATGTGTGCTGTGATCTATCACGTTTCCCTTTTGCAGGAGTATAAATACATGGTGGTGAGGACTCTTTTCTTCTGTGAAACAAATATTATTACTGGTATTGTAGTGGTAAATTAAAAGTATGAACTATGAAATGATGTCAGGTATTTTTAGTGGGTGAATAATAATAATTTCTTAAAGAAATGCTGTCATCTTTTTTATCTGTCCAATATTTTGTATTTATGGACTAAAAATAAAGATTTGTATTACTTTTAAAAGGATGTGTAAACTCAATTTTGCCAGTCAGAGTTGAAGTCAAGTGTGTCTAGTGTCTTTATAGCCCAGTACACCTCCAGTTATTACTGCATCCCACCTTCGTCCTCATTTTCTTTCCTCTTCAGTCACTGTAAACTCATCTCTCCCTTCACTGATGCGCTCTATCTGATTTATGTCAAGATCTTTGCTTAAGAAATGCAGAGTAAGTGAATACAGGTCTTTGTCTGTGAGTGTGATAGTGGGAGAGAGGTGGTGGGAAATAGAGATTTGTAATTGTGTGTCATTCTCTGTGTGTGATGCTAGTCAGATATTTCTATCAATGCTATTGTTGAAATGATCCACCTCTCAGGCTTACCTGCAGATTATGATTCCCTGCAGGGCTGCACAGCCTGAAATAATTACAAAACACATTTATTTATCCAAAAACAGACATAAAACATCACCCAGACAGTTTAATAGCAAATGACGGAGGCAGAGAGAGTGTTGACTCATCACCTTGAGTGGATTTGTGGGTGCGAGTGTCACAGAGTAGCTCCTTAAACCTAAATCTAAACTTTTCCATACTTTTTTTTTTCTGGAAACAAACCACTCATGTCATTTCCTCAGAAATCTATCAACAGAGATTCCCTGCAATGAAAATAATGTCTTGAAATGGGAAACTCAGCAGATTCCAGTTTTTTGGATCAGTGCCGCGGTCTCGCAGCTACTGACACTGACTTCTGATGTGGAAGTTTAATAAATAAAATCATTTCTCCATGGTAATTTTCGTCAAACCTGCCAAATGCAGCCTAAATATTTGACATGGAAGGAGAGAAGATCAGTGAGAAGTGAGATCAAAGGGTGGGGGTGTGTGTGAACGCGTGCGAGTGTGTGTGTGTGTGTGTGTGAGTGTGTGTTGGGATGGTGCAAGTAGTGATGAAACGTACTCTGCAGTGTGATATTTTCAACACCACCAAAATTCCGCTCCATCTCCTCCACACATGGCAGTAATCTAAACTCAAAGCAACGCGACTGTGTGTGTGTTAGTCTCCAGCCACTAGCAACTATTCTTCATATTCCTGTCACCTACTCTTCTTCTCTCTCATCTTCCTCTGTCTCCAAAACAACACACACACATGCACGCACACACACACACACACACACCAAAGACACACACACAAAACAATTGTATTTGTCTTTATCAGTCCCTCCATTTTCCTCGCCCCTCCTTGTGTTCGGTCTCCTTCGTTCAATATTTCATGCCGTTGAGAGCGTATCTATTCTGAGCTCTCTCTTTCTTTCTCTCTTTCTACACACGCCCTCTCCTCCCTCTTTCTCTCCCTCCATCCCTGCCGTCTTCTTCTTTAAAAAAAAAAAAAAAACCCTCCTCTCTCTACACATCACTCTTGCTGTCCTCTCCCTCTTTTCTGTACCTCTATAAATCTCTCCCTCTCCCCTCACTCTCTATATCTCATTGCACTCCTAATGTTCTGTGCCCCATCTAACTCTTTCTCCCAACTCTGACTTAAATTCTCTTCCACCCTTTCATTTCCTTTTCCTCCCCCTCGCCTCTGTCCTCTCCCCTCTCCTCTCTCCTCCTGCGGCTTGTCCAGACGTTTGTGATTGGGGTGTCCCAAGTAGGGCACTGATCATTTCTCATATCTACTTTAATTACTTAAATTACAGTATCTTACAGTTTCTTACATTTGTGTATCTATTTATAAGATAAGATCTCATTTCTTATTTACATCTTGTTTCATCCCTGTAGTCTTGTTTCGTCTTTTATGTCTTTATGTCATTTTTGTCATTATGTTTTTGTTGTCTTGTTATGTCTTTTACATCTCGTATGTTGTCTTGCTATCTCTTTTATGTCTCGTTACATCTTTTACGTTGTCTTGTAAAGTCTTTATGTGTTATTACATCTTTTCTGTCTTGTATGACGGCTCCTTACGTCTTTCATGTCTTGTTACTTCATTTACGTCTTGTTACCTTTTTACGTCATTTTGTTACGACTTTGTCATGTTACATCTTCTCTGTCTTGTTATGTCTTTTTGGTCTTGTTACATCTTTTACATTAAAAAACTTAAGTAATGAGTCTATTTTGAAAATGTAAGGAGTAGAAAGTACAGATATTTGTGCTCAAATGTAGGGATAAGATAAGATTTGATCAGCTCAATGTTTCATTATTTACTATTTTTTGTTTTTTTGTTTTTTTTATTTTGTCATGGGAATTCAAAAGACACACAAACACAAACACGAGATCGTCTTTGTTATTGACATTTATCAGTGCTGTGTACTATTTGTATTTTACAGTTCTGTGCTTGCTGTTTTGGGCTTCAAAATTTTTGTTAGCTTTTTTTGTGGAATACACCCCAGGTGCACTTCTTCATGTATAAATAAAGCATTGATTGTTTGAAATTTTGTAATCCTGAGCATTTTTGTTAAGAATATTTTGAACAGAGGATGGTTGTATTCTCTCTGGAACAAATTTGCTTTGATTTTTAATAAATTATAAAAAATGTTTTCACTCGCTCCCAGACTTTCACTGTAAGAAAATGCCTAAAACAGGCATCACAATCAATTTTTTTTTTTTTTTTTTTTTTTTTTTAGAAAATCATCAGTGAAATCAAGCATTTTAGCCCACAACAATCCCAAAAAATCTGCAAATTTCTGGAACAGTTGGTTTGAACTAAAGTCCCAACTTTCACTGGAAACACAGCCAGCCATACTTGAGGATAATGAGGTGGCACTTGGGTTGGCCAGTCAATGTCAAGGGTGGCCAGTGTGTCCCGCCCAAGACTGCCCTCCCTAGAAGCACCCCTGTTCTCTTTCATCCATTCTGCTACTGGCTCACTTTGCGTGACTGTTCAAATGTATCAGCTCCTCTTCTCCTTCCCTTAACCCCTCACTCCTTCTCTCTCCTCATTCCCCCTTGGATTCCTCTCCAACCAAAACACAGAGAGAGCCCTGTTCTCTCTTTTTGCACCTCTTTCGCTTTTTTTTGCATCCCCTCCACGCCTCCCATCACCCCCCTCTCCGTTCTCCTACTCCCATCCAATCTTAGTGGCACCTCTCCTCCTCATCCTCCTCCTCCTTTTTTTCCCCCTTCTTCCTCTCTCTCGTATACTCGGCTCCATCTCTTCCCTCCCCCCCACAGTCTCCTCCTTGCTCTTAGCCTGTACCAGTGTTGTTTTAGGCACAGCAGTGAAAGGTAAACAGAGAGATTGAAAATTCGTGTCAGTCAGTCGGGTGAGAGAGGGACAGGGAGGGAGGGAGAGCGGCAGAGGTGGTGAGGGAGCGAGAGGAGGCGGGGGGAGTGTCAGTACAATTTACTAACACAACAGTGAACAGCGAAGCAGGCCAAGACACAGAGCGAGCGGGAGGCGGAGTGAGAAAGAGACTCCCGGTTCAAGAATGCCATTGAAATGCAGCACACATACAAGTGTACAGAAAATATAAAGTGTTTACTGTATATTCACATGATGTTCATGTGCATACAAGGCTGCTGAATTCATATGTGCATTGTTTACTTCCTGTGGCCCCAGAGACGGATGTGACTCCTATAGGGGCCTAATATCCAATTATCAGTGCTATGAGAAAGCTCCGATTAGATTTCGAGGCTGCAGAAAGGAGCACTTGACAGATGTGTTGCTGGCCGGCTCTGGGTTGGAAATGTCATAAGAGCCTCGGTGTCACCGCATGCAGTCAGCCCCGAGGTCGTTTCTCATAATAACCCCAATACAAAAGTAATCCAATAGCACTGCAGCCCACGACTGGAAAATCCAACCTGGATGATTAGAATTGACAGGAGAGTTTGCTGAAACAGAACATGTCAGCGTCCGTTTCAAAGAAAGCTTAATGCAAAAACGAGAAATGGAATTTTTGTTATTCAAAAAAGTAGTGAATCCATGCTTCCTCTGGTGTTTGATTTCCAACTTTCTCCTCTTGTGCCTGAGTTACAGTTTCTTTTAAAATGTAGCCGAACGGTATATTTATAATCAACCCCCTGTAGCCTCCATACAGTCAATCATCCATGTACTCTAGGCTGGGATTTAAAGGGTCAGCTCACCTAAATGGTAACAACATATTTCCTCACTTCATTCCAGGGATATCTGGCCAGCTGAGATCTGTCAAAAGTAATGAATACATTTTCAAAAAATCAACAGCAACATCTTTCCAGAAACAGCGTCCATGTTGTTCTGAAAAAATCCACAGAACATGTGAATGTGATAAAATATTTTGACTTTCTAGCTTATTCTGGAGCCTTTGACCATAATCTATGGCCTTCTTCAGCAAGTGGAGCTTGCTCATGTGTCATCACATGCTCGTACAGAACTTTGGAGGAATATTATTTTGCTAAAACTGACTTTTTTTTTGGCTATCCTTCAGATCCCAATGAGATGCTTGATTTCTTCTTCCAGGCGGCAGCACATGAAAGACAACTCGTGTGTTAAAATACATACACTACATAAATGCAACACAAGGGAAGAAGTGAAAGAAGAGAAGCATACAGGCCATACCACATATCCATATCACATTCCACCGCAACTCGAGGATTATGTAAAACAGCAACATGTTTCCTTCAGGGCAGTTTGTAAAGACCTCTTAAGGTATTTAAAGAAGGCAGTGCTTCTTATGATATTTTTGCAGCTCAATAGTACATGCTTGAAATTTGTAGAAAAGATATGTGAACCTTGATTTAGAACATTTTGATCAAAGATATGTGTTCCCAAGGTCAGGAAGGATCCACCTCACTCATTTTCATAAACACATTAACTTTAAGAGGTAAATAAGAACAATGACAGTACTCGCATGTCTTTCTGCTAAATATGAAGCAGTCAGGAGACACTTGGTTCAGTCTGAAGGAAGCAGAGACAAGAGCCAGCCTGACTCTGTCTAATGGTAACAAAACTGTCCTATCAGCAGCTCTGAAGCTCACTAATTAACATGTTATATTTCACGTTTTTATAAACAACATGTTACAGTTTTATGGGGGTTATGCTTTGGACTATTTTTTTTTTCGCTCAGGCACATGATAACCTGGACTTTTCACCATGAGGTTGCGGGGCAACCAATGGAGAAACAATATATCGCATAACCCATCATATAACCACCAAAGAGCCAGGAAAGTGCTTCCAGTCTTTATGCTACGCTAGGCTAACTGCTGGTCTTGTGATACCAGACAATCAGAGATCTCGCCGCTTACCAGGAGATTTCTGAAAGTAAGGTAGTTGCTTGAATGGCTGAGTACAACTGCTGGATGCTTCTGCATATCAGCGCCCCAGTATGAAGGGCTGCCCTATAGACTTAAAGATTGGTTCTGTGATGGAGGGTTTTTTAAAACTCTAAACGTTTCTACCAACTTTGAACAACGAAAGGTGGGAGACTGTCCTCAGCGAAGTGTTTAGAGACTGCCTTGTGAGTCTAAGTGGCTGGAGCTTTATATTTAATGGACAGAGAGTGGTATCAATCTTCTATTCTAATTCTCAGCAAGAAGGCAAATGAAAGTAATTCCCTAAATGTCGCTTTATCGTCTTAATGTTGTGACCAGACATTTCTGAGCCAAAAAAACAAACCAAAATCTGCATGGAATGCGTGTATGTATGTTTATATGTACATGCGCAAATGTGTGCATGTATTTTTAATTGCACCAGGTGTTTGACTGCTGCTGTGATACTACACAATGCAGAGTCGGGATAAACAGAGATACAACACGGAGAGACTGAGGAGAAATGATAGACGGAGGAGCAAGGAGAGGAGGCTCATTAAAAAGTTGCATGCCTGCTGTAACTGAGAAAGAGATGGAGAGAGAGGCACAGGCGGAAGAGACAGGTAGACCACCAGAGACAAAGCTAACAAAAGACAGCAGCAAAATAGCAGAGCCAGGTTTCTGGGATCGCAGAGTGGAGAAAGTTTGCATTGGAAATGGGAGAATAAGGTGAGGAAGAAAGGAAGAGGAGAGAGTGAGACAGAAAGGGGATTAAATGGACAGCTCATGAGAGGGGTGGAAGGACTGGAGAAGACAGAGGGATTCCCCGATGGCACCTCATCTCTCTCTCTTTCTTGCTCTCCTTCTCCCTATTTCCCTCCTTTTTTCTCCCAATAAATCATTCTGACTTCTCCTTAACCAACTCATTCCCAGCAGGCGGCAAGAAAACTGTAACAATCTTTCTCTTATCTGGTATCTCTTTCTTTTTCTCACTCCTTCCTCCTGTCTCTTCCTCTGTCTGGCCTGCTCCTCTCTCACACAAACACCCTTCAGACGCACAGTTTGTGGCAGTGGAGGTGACAGAGGGGGGCAAATTACTGAACATTTTAATACGTCTAGCTATGGGAATATATGAGCCACGTCACACCTGCATGAAAAGATCTTTATCATTACTTAATTGCTGTAATACATTTTGAATCTAAAATGTAATTTATGGAAATCACTTAAGGTATTCCGTCAAAAATTTAAAGGGAAAGTTCACCTCAAAATCAAAAATACATATTATTCATCTTCCTGTAGTGCTATGTATCCATCTAGATTGGTTTGGTGTGAGTAACACCAACAGATATAGAGATGTCTGCCTTCTCTCAAATATAACGGAACACAATGGCACTCTGCATGTTTTTTCTTTTTTTTAAATTTTACAGCAACGTCTCGACAAATCATGACCCGGTTACTCAAGATGATACACAGACCTTGAGTGATGAGTTTCATGTGATACGTTTTTTTTTCTACTGAACTAATCCCAATAATTGTATCACAGTGCAGACAGAAGCATGCATCTAGTCACGGACGAGAGGTTACAGCTCAGCCGAGGAGGATCCCGTTAATGTTTACATCCTGCACTGTGACAAGCACAAGGCTCCTGTCATGGTCGAGATCAGTCCTGGTCTCAAGACCAGTCTCCAGACCGCATTTTGAAGGTCTCAGTCTCATCTCTGAATTAACCTAATTTTTACTTGGTCTTGTCTCTGTCTCAGACAGAGAGGTCTCAGATTTTATTTTAAGATCACAACAGCGGGGATGCCTGTGTATCATCTGATTTATTTGCCATTTGTCCTCTGTCATTACTGTGAATGGATGTAAAACTTCCTCCTTCAAATGCAATTAATAACTTGACTCAATTTGAATTTTTTTGTTGGGCTGCTGATACTGGCTGTCACCTCAGCTCCTCGCCACCCTTTCCGTGCATCCAGAGAAGGTAATTGTGGGAGACAGAAGGCACAGCTGTGGCTGTCTGGGAGGAGATGTTGGCCAGATCTTCTGTAGTAAAATTTGGCTACCCAAACCACAAAGTGTTCAACTGCAAAACACCATCTAAAAGAAAAGACACAGCAGTATGTAAATTCTACAGTGCAACACTGCAGAATTTGAGATGGCTGGGACCATGTCAAACTTTTTTTTAGCACCTAGAAAGGAAGTATAAGTGTAAGTGCTAAGTTATGCTTTTGCTTGTAATACACATGTCAGCTCTGACATAAACATACATGTTGTGGTAATAGAGCTAGAGATGTGACAGCACTTGGTCTTGACTCAGTCTCATCTAACCTGGGTCTTGGTCTTGATCAGCCTGGTCTCACTCCCAACTCATCACACACCATCGATTTGTCTCCGCCCCTCAGTGACGCATACAGACATCCACTGCTGAAAGCAACGCACTAGGCTTGTCAAGTAAAACTTTGAATTAAACCCCATCTGTGGCTGTATAGGACACACCAGACATTCAACATAGTATAAAGAGGGAGAAAGTCCACACATGGAGGAGGTGATGTGGATACATGGTTCAAACAAACACAGGACTGCCATCCAGGACACCGGGGTTTGTGTCCTATGTAAAAATCAAAATGTAATTAAAGGTTTTAAGGTACATAAACATGCAACACATGAACTGCGCCATGTGGCTTTCATGTTGGGGCTTCATTTACATCACATGGTGCACGTAAGTTAACACACATAGTTTAATTCAAAGCATGAACTTTTATTAAACCTACCCAAGTAGTTTTGTTGCCAAAACCTACTCGAACAGTGACAATGTTAACCGCGTGTTAAAAAGGCTTTCTGGCAGCATCTCATACAGCTGCTAAAGGGTACGTTGTGTACCAGCATGAGATGCCACAGGGTGTGACAAAGTAGCTGGTAGTCAATGAGCTGGGATGAGAAGGATTTGGACATTTTTGTTGAGTTTTTTAAACATATTTTTTTGTTCAGATGAATTTAAATGTGCTTCAATCGACTCACAAGAAACTGCAGGCCTGTCTGGTGCTCTTGAGGGCAGGACGTTCTTGTCACAGGAAAGATTTGAAAAATAGGTCCAAACATACTGGTGCACAACAGACTAAGGCGACAAAGTTTTACTGAATGACGAACGTTTCGACGCCCACCGCATTTTCATCAGTTTTCATCCAGTATGTTTGCACCTATTTTCCAAATCTTTCCTGTGACAAAAGTATTTTTTGTCACTTTGAGCACCGCAAAGCTGAGTGCCATCTAGTTCCATTATATTTGAGACACGGCAGACATCTCTACGGCTGATATCCCCAAACCTTGGCAACTCACACCAAAACAGTCCAGATGGATAAATAGCACTGAGAGGAAAAATATGTATTTTTGACTTAGGGGTTGAACTGTCCCTTTAAAGTGGAATCACTACTGCGAACACGTCCAACTATAATGTAACATGAAGTATATTTTCTTTATGGTGGATGGAGATTACGTGAGAGACCGAGCCTGCGTGTTAATGTACTGCAGCAGCTATAAGAGGATTGTGCATGATAATAGTGTTGTATTAGACTGATTTACAGCGTCTGGGGACCCAAGCCAGCGGGATGTGTGTGTGTGCGTGAGTCTATGGGTGTATTTTAGTCTTTGTAATAAAAATGCAAAAGTGTGTGTGTGTGAGAGAGAGAGAAAGTGTGTGTGCGTGTGGCTGGGGAGGAGTGTGGGGGGTTTGAAAAATAGACTGCAGATGGTGGCTGCAGACGTATATCTGGCAGAGAGAGAGGGGGGGGGGGGGATTCAGAGCTTTCTACTTTTACACCGGCGGTGGAGGTCGAACAGTTGACAGGAAAAACTTGAAGTCGCAGTCGCAGCGGTGATGCCTGATGTGACTCGGCCACAGGATTGAAGGAGGAGGAATGCGCTTTTGTCGCTCGCAGGGGGGTGGAGTTAGAAAGTGAACGAGCGCTGCCTACCAAACAGAAGAGAGGAGAAGGAGGAGAGAAAGAGAGAGGAGGAGAGAGAGACGGGTGGGCAGGTTGCTCACCGTAAACGATGGTTGTCGGATAGAGTCTTGAAGACCTAATGAAACTGGCTGGTTGAATTGTTTGCAGCGGGTACAGAGCATCAGCAGCCCCGGCGACAGAAAGCTTTCTCTGCATCTTTTTTTTTTTTGGAGCCTTGGAAGGAAAAAAGAAACTGCAGTTGCAACGCAGATAAGACCAACAGTTAAAAAAAAAGAAAGAAGAGGACTTGCTTGATATTATTTTTTGCACCCTTAATTTTCCTTCTTTAAGCCTTTTTCACGCCGCACAACTCTTTCCCAGGAGCGTTTCATGCCCGGAGGAAGACCGACCTCCCGCTTGGACCCGATACCGGCCTCCCACACTCCTCCGACGGGCTCAGAAGCAGCAGTTCCCGGTGAGAAGAAAAGAGAGGACCCCGCTCTTAAGGACTTCCACAAAACCCCCCTCATTTGAAGGATTTGTTGGGGGAGGGAGGGAAGGAGTGGGGTTCACCACAATAGACTTTTATAACAGTTATTAACCAGAGCAGCTCTTTAAAGTCTTTGCACCGTTTTGTATGCATGCATGAAGCTTTTGTTTCCCCCTCTTCCCCCGTCTGTTAGGCATTTGCTGGGATGTTTGAGTCGCGTTGTTTGGTGAAGGTGGGGTGAAGGGACCGAGAGAGTGGCCGCCGCCGCCGCCGGACGGAGAGACCGAAAGGAGGGACGGAGGCCGAGAGAGGAGCCGGGAGCATGGCTCTGGTAGCGCTGTCTCTCTGGGTGCTAACGAGTCTCACCTGGGCGGACCTGCTCCAGGTGTCAGCCAACAGGCATTCTGTGTACTGGAACAGCTCCAACATACAGTAAGACCCCCCAGTACTGCTCATGTTAATCAGTGTGTGTAAGTGTGTGTGTGTGTGTGTGTGTGCCATTTCTTTTGATCTCTCTATCCTGCACCTGGGAAAAGGGAAGGAAAATGTCCTGATTTGCACTCCCTGGGCTGTCAGCTTCACACCATCACACTTTGAATTCTTCAGTGGTTTATTTCTGCTTTCAGCTTTGCTTGATTGTGTCTTTATCAGGACAATAGCAGCCACATTCCCTTATGTTTTAAGAGGAGGAAATGATTTAGATCCACACACAAAAAAAATGTTTAAACAGGCCTCTCATGTTCCTCCCAGTATGGTAAAGCTATTTTTGAGGCTCACACTGCTCTGTCAGACCCCTACTGTGCAGTCAAGGTGGCTTCAAGTAATCTTTTCAACACCTTTATCTCCACAATCAGTCAGACATATCTAGTTTCTGTTCCTCTAGAGCTGCAATGAAAAATTAAGTTTATTGCCAACTATTTTGATAATGCATTCATCATTTTGTGTGTGCTTTTTTTTAAACAAAAAATGTCTAAATTCTCAGATTTCAGTCTCTCAAATATGAATATTGTCTCATTTCTTTAGTTCTTTGTGACAGGAAACTGAATATCTTTGGGTTGTGGACAAAACTAGATATTTGGAAAACAATGAGCAACACTTTTATGGACCAAACAGCAAACGAAATAATCTATAGATTAATCAGTAATGAAAATAATCGTTAAATGCCGTCCTATGTTTTTCAGTCCATCGACAGTCTGTGCATTTTATTATTCATTCAGTTACCTCCATCCTTTTTCTGTCCCCTGTCCTCCACCTTCAGCCATGCATGGTGGATGATGGAGTAGAAAGAAAAGGAAGGAGAGAATCACATGTGATTCTCTCGCCTTCCTTTCCTCCGTCATGTGGCTCTCCTCTTCTCTGTCTTCTCCTCTATCTGGTTCAATTAGGAGCACTTCTTCATCCTGACCCCATTGTGTTGGAGCAGTGTCACTATTCAATCTCTCCTCCTTCTCGCTCCCTCTCCAACTTGCTCTCTCCTTCTATCCCTCTCTAACCCCCTTTCTTGTTTACACTCAGTCCGTTGGCCTTTTTGTTATCCTCCTAATCCCTCACTCCTCGCCCCTATCTTGATTCAAGTGAAAAAGCTTCTTTTTTCCCCTTCTCTTTTTTTGAAAAGCTTCCTTTTTGATACTGTCCTTGTGAGTCCATGGCTCTGCTGCTGCTGCTGCTGGATCCTTAAAGAATGTAGCGTCAGTCTGCAGCAGCAACACACTGTAGGCTGATCTCTCTTCCTGCAATTCACAGTAAAATCTAGTAAGTATAGGTTGTGCTAGCTGTGTCTCAACATGTCCTAATCTTTATGTCCACGATTCATTAGTTAAATTCACACGCGCTTTCTCAGCTGCCCAGAATATGCATATAAAATGTCGCAAATTTCCAAATGAATGCAAAATTTGACATTAAATATTGGCATTGTGAGCAATATGCAACGTTATGTGATCTAATGTATTTAGATTTTCTCAGTGTCGTCTCAAATTTATGCACCAATCAACCTAAATTTTAGGTCTCAGAGGTGCACGATAGCGCATGTCACATTTTAACACACACCTTCCTTTTCGCTCTCCATCTTGCAGTGAATCCTGTCTATGTCTAAGCTGTATTTCAGCTCTCCAAACATCTCAGTTTGTGGTATTTACCTCTCCAGCAAAATTTACTGGGCTCCTAAGACAAGCACTCAGACACACGGCGACTCACATTTTACAACCGCGCTTATTAAAGACGTAAACAATATGAAAACTCAGAAAATACACTGTTGTTTTTGCAATGATTCTGTCCGCCAACAGTAACTCTAGGCCAATGATTTTAGTTTACAGTGTAGAATAAAACTATGAGGGGCAAGTGAATTTATGCCTCACAACAGAATTACCATACATGAAGTACTGCATAAAGTAATAGGAGTGGAAAACATAAGGTCATTGGTTGTGGTGCAATACTGTAAACAATATTAGTTTTCCTCTATGTGAGAAAATTGTTGCCGCGCTTTTTTGTTTTTTACAGAAACTAATATTTCGTTCCCTGATATTTTTCTGCAACTCTCAGTATGGACGGTGCTCATTTTCAACTTATATACTTTTTTTGCTCTGTAATAATTTGATAATAAATGCTAATGAAATTCCACCTTCGGTTTTCATATCAGAGACAGAAGTTGATTTAGATAAAAATGTGGAAAAAGCGCTTGAAGGCATACAGGGAAGGAGAAGAAGTGAACCCTGGACCTCTTGGTGCAATCAGCTCGAGGTAACATGAGCAGTTTTAACCTTGGTAAAATGTATACTTAATTAAGCGATCCGTCAGCCGCTTTTTGCCGTATATTCAGACTGTTTGCCGTTAACTAAACAAAAAGGTGTAGCTGATTTTTCAGACAAAGCAGTGGGAGGACTGAAGCAGTCTGGAGCAGCCTAACCTTTAACCTGACTGTCCAGGACCTGAGTGCTGCAGAGCCCCGCAGTCTCTCCTTCCTCTGCACACGTTCACTGCCAATACGGTTTCCATCCCAGCGGCAGAATATTCTTAGCCCCTGCAGTGTGTGAGCCTTAGTGTGTGTGTGTCTTTTATAAAAGACTGTGGTTAATTAAAGAACAGTGCATCTCAGTGGACCTGCCTCATCCCTGATCTTCCCATCTCTCCCTCCTTCTCTCTTTCCCAGTTCACACATGCACAATGACAATGTGTGAGCAGTGAGTGGGGATAACTTTTTCAATTCAGCCTAGTTATTGAATTAGGAGACAAAGGGGCCACGGACAGCGGCACACAAAAGGCAGATACACTGCAGGATAACCTGTCTAATCTACCCTGTCATACGCTTCTGAGCCATTTTCCAACGGCACAGATCCCATTTCCTGCATTTATTTTAATCTCTACACTCAAACACCACAACATTCAGCATTTGTAGGGTTGGCTGGCGTGCCTTTAGCCGTTGGCAATCGGCCTCTCTGGAGTTTCTCTAACTCACAGTGCAGTGTGGAGGTTTAGAAGGCCAATAATAAGCTGTAGTATAGCTGTCAGTTTGAGTGGTAAACACATTGTAAAGCCTCAGGACCCTGCAGTTTCTCAACCAGCTCCTGACCCCCAAGCCACTCATCAACCACAAAAGACAGGCTGAAACCGTTACCAAGGATTAATTCCTTCACACACACGCATGCACACACGCACACATGCATGCTTGTAACTGTACATGTGCATATATCTACACAAACACACTCACACGTCCCTGCTGTATACTTTTTTTTAACTTCGAGAAGATGGATCATTTCCTGCGTGTGCGTCTTGCACAAAGGCTGTTGCCACTGCCTATCAGTCACTTGTCACTGATATCCCTGGGCATGAGTGTGTGTGTATAATGGTGTGCGCTTGTGTGTGTGTGTGAAAACTAGTGTATGTGTGTGTATTTGCCCTGTTACAGATGTCTCTGTTCATTGATGGGTGACCGAAACAAAAACAAATCCATCAGTCCGTTAAATCACACATTATCTTCCACCACCTGGCAATTAACCACCGCTGTGAGTGTGAGTGTGTGTGCGTGCATATACATGTGTATGTGTGTAATCTAATAACACAGCAGTTAACTGGTTTGCATAATAGATATCTGGTGATATCTCTTAATTTATCAGTTGTATATTTCGAAAGCGATTAGGTTTCGCATAAACAAACACATTTCTAGACAGCAGCTTGCGTATGTGTGTGTGTTTGCATGTGTGTGTGTATCAATGACACTGTCACCTCTCAACGCATGCCACTGGAATGAAGCCAGCTATCGCAAGCAGAATTTGCCTCTCATATAAATGCACATGCGTACGTGTGGTAATCGATGCCGAGGTGGAACTTGTTTTATATTCATCCAGCTCGTCAGAGTGTGCAGAGACACGTCACGGAGGGCGGGAGAGAAATAATGCAAGAATATGAGAAGAGAGAGACAGTGAGAGGGAGAAATACTATGGGACTGGTTAGAGGAGAGAGCATGTCAGGAGGAATACAGATGGATTTTGTGTTGAATTATAATAGAGCGCAGGGAAGAGGGTCATCATAATAATGATAATAACGCTTGGCCATTGCCCTGATACACACATGCTTAGTTATCACAGTACCCTCCTAGAAACAAGGGTTTTGAAAGGGTTCTTCCTGAAGTGCTGAGGTTCTACCCAGAAGCCCTGGCTTCCGAACTACCATTTTCTGAAGTGAGGGTTCCTCATGGCATTCTTTATAAGACTAAGGGTTCCGTTAAGAAACCTTTCTATCCAAAGAACACTTTTTGGAAGAAAGAGTTCTTGAGAATTATTGAAAGAACTCTTTTTTAAAATAGTTCTTTGTACCATACTGTAAAAGGTGTTCCGAGAAGAACGCCCAGATCAGTTTTAGATAAAACCCTTGGACTATAAAAGGGTTCGCGGTAGAACTCCCTGTTTGCATTGTAGATAAAACCCTTGGAATATAAAATGGTTTTCATTAGAAACCCCAGGTGGGTTCTAGATAAAACCACTGCAATATAAAACGATTCTCTGTAGAACTCCCTTCTCTCTGTAGAAGCGTTCTTTATTTGGACAAGCTGAAGAACCCTTTATAGTTCTAGTTAGCGCCTTTATTTCTAACAGTGTAGACACTAAGACGGAGACCCGGTTTGTGTGTGTGTGTGCGCGTGTGCACGAGAGAGGGAAACGCAGACACAGACGAGAGGATTAAGCAGGCCAATCAACCATCCCCTTGACAGCAACACAAACCTATCTGTCTCCCAGCCCCACTTAGGACAACAACATTTACATTTATGAATATGTGCACAAAGGAGAGTATTACTCACTCACTATCACAGGGTGCATGGCCCGCCTGCGCGTGTGTATGCATGTGCGTATGTGTGTACAATCCATCCATCATAGACGATTGCGCTACCGCTACGTATGTCAGCCACCACTGTGATGTGTATTTGCGCACATGCACGTGCACACACAGAGAAAAAGAAGCACACACAGGCTCAGTGATCATCATAACAGTTATATAGACACAGTGATCAGACTGTTCATTAGTAACAAATAATAAGGCCACATAGTGTACAGGTGAATGGATTCTGTGTGGTTGTGAGAGTGTGTGTGTGGTGTGCAGACGCTCGCACAGAGACGTCATTAATTAAAAGCAATAGGGAACACCTGTGTGATGGATGACTACTGTTTGCATAATAAGATCCAGTGGTCTTCTCCGTCTCTCTCTGTACGTGCGTGTGTAGGAGGAGTAAATAAATTTTTCTGATTGGACAGGTATTGTCTGCTAGGTGAGCCAAGTAATAAGGGACATGTACAAGAAAGGATAAGAAATGAAGTATTTTCTCGTCCTTTATCTTTTTTATCTCTTTGGGGATGAGCTAGATTTCAGGAGTGCTCCTACCTCTCTGTTCTTCTTCCCTCATCCTCCGATCGCCTGATGGGAAAGCACTCTTGGGGTGGAGGTATTTTGGGAGCTGTGTGGTTTAATGTGACTGTTGTGAGACTCTGTCAAATTAACTTGGACTAAATCTCCCTACGCTCTTAGAAATAAGGGTCCCAGAAGGGTTTTCCCTGAAGGGCTGAGGTTCTAGCCAGAACCATTTGCTTCTGAAGAACGCATTCTTGAAGAAAAGGGTTCTTTTGATGAAAAGCGTTCTTAATGGAGCTCTTAGACTCACAAGCTATCTTTTTGGAAGGGTTGTCGAGGATTGTCAAGGATCCTCGAAGAAGTTTTTCATCAAATGTTCTTTGTACCTTATCATAAAAGGGTTCTCTGTAGAACCCCCTAAGTGGATTCTGGATGAAACCCTTGGAATATAAAAAAGTTCTCTGTAAAACCCCTTAAGGTTGTTCTAGATAGAAACCTTGGTATATAGCAAGGGTCTCTGTAGAACCCCTTGATTGTGTTCTAGATAAAAGCCTAAGAATATAAAAAGGTTCTCTGTAGAGCATCCTCTGCATCTTCTTGATAGCACCCTTAAAGGTAGAATGGTTCTGAGATGGTTTTGGGTGAATTTTACTGTAGAAGGGTTCTCTGTAGAACCTCTCATGGGGTGAAACCTTTATGTTGGGTTATAGGTAGAACCTTCTTCATGGGCTCTCGATACCCCTCGAATTATAAGAGGGTTCTCTGTAGAACCCCTGTGTGTATTCTAGATAAAATCCTTGGAATATAACAAAGAACTCTTATAAGGGGTTCTGGGTGAAACCTTTCACAGATCGTTCTAGGTATAACCCTTGATGTTGGGTTTAGGTAGAACACTCTTAAAGGGTTCCGAGTGGAACCTTTTATAAAAGTTTCTACCAGGAACAAAAAAGGGTTCTCCTGTGGGAACAAACTAAAGAACCCTTTATAGTTTTTTTTTCTAGTCAGCATCATTATTTCTGAGAGTGCAGAGCTAACTACGAAATATGTTTTTCTTTGAGTTCTGGTTTTCCTTCACCTCACCTCAGCTCACCTCGCCCACACTTTTTCTTCTCTTTCCTTCTCGCAGCTTCTCCCTCCTCTCACACGCATTTGAGATTTTGACCAAAGCCACCTCAAACACACACCCTGCAGATAAATGTACACACACACACACCCACACATTGATCTTGAGAGAAAGACAAGCCTGAAATATTGAGCCCACCCCGTTTTTTCTACGTCTCTTGATTGGCTCTTTCATTTCCTCAAACGTTGTCTCGCTTACATGATCGACTAATCGGAAGCATTGCTGTGAAAATGGAGTATTGATGTTCAGCGTTCGTGCTTGCTCAGTCTTGAATCAAACGCTAACTGGACACTCTAATGGTTTGGAGTCATAGGAAGCCGGTTCTTCAGGATTTTAGAGATGCAGTTCTGCTAAGACCAAGCTTACATGAGAGTCAGGCTTAGTTGAGCAATTCTGATCAAGTCTGCCACAAAGTAAAGGTCTTTAGGTATAAATGCCTGGTCAGGATTAGTATTGATTTACGTGACTGCTTATTGCATGCTGCGTTCTCAGTGGATTGCACAGATGCTTTGCAGGCTGTATTTATCAATCCTTTCAAAGTAATCGCGAGAAATCACTCTGAATGGTTGTCCTGAACTAAAAACACGCTTACCTCAGAGCACGATTGAGGCATTCTGGCAATGAGACAACATCCACTTTTTAAGTTAATCATCAGAGTTTCAATGTGGACTCGCATTCACAACAATGTCCAGACGACGTACTGTACAGTAAGTCGAAGTGGGAAAAATAAAATAAAATACAGAAAATAGCATCACTGCTGGTGTTTCCCACAAGCTGAGAATGTATTTTTGGTAGTCAACCTCATGGGAGGTGGAGGTGTGTGGTGGGCTGCAGTGAATTCACAAGCCAAGAGCTGCACATGAATGCTGTGTGCTAGAAGACTTTTCAGTCAATGCTCAATCTCGGATGCATTTTCACGCAAACTCAAATAGTAAATACATAAATACAAAACGATATGTTTGATTGGGCGGAAGTATATTTAGATGGGTCACTCAAATCTAATTTATTTTAAGAAGTGTTGATGTGTATGACAACCTGCATTCACAAGTAAAGGCTAAAACATGCTTTTCCTGGATAAACATGATATAGAAATTACTCAATTTAACACTGCCTCTGTTTAACACGCTGCATGTTTAAAAAAATATATAATACCAACATCTGATTGCAGTGGAAAGGAAAGGGATAAAAAAAAAGAAAAGATCTAAGTGCTCATGTAAGACCTCATTTCAGTTCAGTCTTAATTGTCCTGCCTGAAATCTGGCTCGCAGCAAAACTAGACAATGTTAGAGCAGGTTGTTAATAAAAAGGAAAAAACTATCCTATATTGTGTGCCTCAGACTTTTTTTTCCCTCTTTGTTGTGGTATCAAAAGAGGCACCAAGAATTGTTTTTTTAAATATTAGTATTGTATTGAAGTCTAAAATTCTGATATTGTAAAAACAACAGTGTCACATGAAACAACATTTAAGTTAAAAACAAAAGACTCAACACAGTAAAACTCTTCTTCTGCAGTGGCTGGCAAACTAGCTTAGAGGTGCACTGCTGCCAACAACTGTCCCTCTCTTGTCACCTGAGAGTGTGGTAAGCAGTTCTGCTGCCCAAATCATGTTACCTTGCGAGGCAGCTGGATTTGCAAGATCACATGAGACTCCAGCCCTGATTTGGGACGTAGCCTGCCCAGAATATATACCAGACGCTCTAAGCATAGCTCCCATGGTGGAAACGGAATTGCCAAATCTCACCTTGTGGACACATTCAATGGTATACAGTACACATATTGCCCAACCCTACTATGTGATATTTTGTCACTACTGTCAGGCTGTTTTTATGCTCTGTGCATGTCTGTGTGCCATTTGGCGAGGATACTGCATGCCGAACATTTTGAAATGTGTTGATAAATTTACTTTTCAATGCTTGGACCAGTGATTTATGTGTTTCATGACAATGACAAATCCCAGAAAACCACAAAATTGTGTTAGATGTGTTTATTTTTTTTCATTATGTCTACTGTCAGGGAAATGTGTAGTATTGGAGCTCTGTGGTTCAGACAGTGCATTCACAGTTGCTATGTCCCATTCATTGCTGTATTTCTTTGTTTTCACTAAAGCATGAATGGCATATTTGGATCCCTGACAAAATCAGTCACAATAAATGTAAACTGTTTAATCCAGTCAGTATCTTTGACTGTCTTTATACATGTTGTTTGAAATCAGATGTTCTGTATTTAATATTTCCACATATGCCCAAGTGTGCATGCATGTTTATCATATCATTTGCCACCTGCTGGGAACTCCTAACAGCTTTGAGCATCTGCAGCTCAACTAAATCCTGGAGCAGACAGGATGACTTTTCCCTGTTAAGACAGCTGATAACGTGGGTTTTATTTTTATGCCTAAAAGGATGACTAAATATCTCTGTATCAGTATATCTCGAGACTGAGACTTTAGGGCCAGTTCGGCGTCCTAATCAGTGATGTGTTGATAAATATGTTGCCTGGTTTGGATTTCCCATTGCTTCAGTTTACACCCACTAACAACAACATACCATCAGTTAGATTGGACAGCCCAAATTACCCAAAGGTGTGACTGAGAGTGTGAGTGATTGCTCTTCCTCCTGTTCTTTGTGTTAAGGCCACTGTATCCTCTCACAGAAGTGCTGTCTGGACAGTCTGAAAATGATTAAAAGCTCCTCTCAGGTGCTGGGCCCGAGATGAGCCCAAGTCGCCCAATTATTGTAACTTTCCAAAACCGACAAGCTGACAGCCACACCTGTGTTCTGGCCAGGTGTGCACAGGTGTGAAAATGGGGTGAGCTCCAAATGCGGTGCAGATTCTTTTCACTGTCCACAGTCGGTGCTTAATGTACCTGTTGCTTCCATGTTGGCAGCGGCAGTTGCTACACGTTTTGGAGCCGCAGGGACTCTGCTCTGCACCTCAACAAAAAGCAGAAGAGGTGGAACTTGTGTGCCATCTATAAATGCATTATTTTATTTTCTGCAGCCTTTCTATTAATGTATTCTCCCTCTTTACTATCCGCACTCTCTACCTTGTCTAGCGTCTCCCCCACCTCTCTGTACTCTCAAAATGTCAAACTTGACTTTTTTGACGTGATTTATGAGGCATCACCTCTTTTGAGAGGGAACATTTTAGCCGTTTGATAAACAGGCTTCGTGTCCACTGTTCTTCCCTGTAGTTCACTCAGAATATGAATGAGCAGCTACGAATGTGACTGTGAACATGACTGTGCACTAACTGATGCATATCCCATATGTTTGTTGGATTATATCATTGTTGGCTAAAGTCCAGGGTGCAGTGTATAAGATTTATGGGATTTATTGGCAAAATATAGCTGAAATGGATATCCATAAATATGTTTTCATGTTTGTGTTTTCTTAAAAAGAGCCATTTATGTCTACAGAGGGCACGGGCAGAATCTACTTTTTTCATGCCTTCATACTCTCTTGACATTTTACCGTGGTATAGCCTATTATGACGGCGCACTACAGATGATATTACCTCAGTATAAGCACAACTGATTATCGTAGCGTTGCTGTTCCAGCAGTTTGGGAAACAACACACTTTCAGGGGCCTTGCTTTGGTCTTGAGGAGTTGCAGCCTTTATTCACTGACAAACTCAAACCTAAACTGTACATTTACTGCCTAACAAACAACTTCACCGCTCACCTTTTCCTTTGCTCAGTGCGCATTCACCATCGCTCTCTGCCACTCACTGACATCCTAACTCAACTAAAGTTGCACACTCATTACAATATGCTATACTCTTACCAATCAGTAGTCTGTTTGCTGGCTCTCCTTTATCACCTGGACCAAATCCAGAATACTTCCAGACAGGGGCAGGGGCATTTTTCTTTTTTTTACTAGTTTGTCCTGTAACTTTATCTCCCAGACGCCAAGCTTCTCAGCTCAACTGGCTACCGCAGGTTCTCCTACATGCTTAAGGAGGGGGAGGCCAAGTGTTTGCAATTTGTAAGCTCACTGCTAGATGTCACTTAGTCCTGTACACTGGTCCTTTTAGAGACTTTTGATTGCTCTTAAACACACAGGAGTTCTCACAAAGTCAGACACATCAATACTGGCTTCTCCTTTGGTGATTTTAAGCTGTTTGGTGTTTCTGTGTTCACTCTTCTGCATAACCTGGAGGTAATCCAGGGACAGTGTCTGTTTGAGTAATGTAAAGGCATAAAAAGGAAATGTAGAGCTCACAAATAAAATTAAGCAGTGACAGTAAAGTGACACTAAAAAGATTCTTACAGGACAGTTTGGATCTCAGCAATAAATTCTTAGAAATCACATCGCAATAAAAAGAGGTGCCGTGTCAGAAGACTCACGCGGGGTTTGTGCTGATTTAAGTTAAAACGGTGCCGCCTGAGTCCGGATGAATCCCTTTTGTTCTTGACAGCCAAATTATTGAATGACCGTCTTCTCTCGTTATCTGTAGATTTTAGGCAAAAACGCGGGGCGAAACAAGAATTTATCTTTCCCACCCATGTGTTAAATTTGAACAAATTGTCCACAGAGAACAAATCCCACAGCGATGGGCCGGAAGCAGCACACAGAATCACTCGCATACAGTATATACACACCGAGACGCACACACTTGATGTTGTTGTTGATATTAACATTATTCTCTGAGCCGGTGCCTAAGCTCCAGCAGTGTAATCAGGTGCTAATAACAAGGCTGTGATGTTTACAAGCTGTTTCAAAGCGCTTTATGTATCTGTGTGTGTGTGTGTGTGAGTATTCTCTATGTGATGTCTACTCTACTCCTCGCCAGCGCTCTTGGGGCTTTGGGGGGGTACTAATAATGTAGACTGTCAGCTCTTGCACACACACAATCGCGCACACACACCAGCTGCTCATATGGTGTGTTTGTGATGTGGCTAATGGTAGCAGCGTAGTGGCAGTCTGAGGCCATATGCTGAGCCTGATCACAACAGAGCAAAGTGCTCTAGCGTTAATAAACTCTACCGACATGACAATTAGGAATCCTCCACCTAAAGACAATACAGTCACACGTGAAAATGTGGCTGTTTTTATCAAAAACACTCACGCGCACACACCAGGAATCAACTGTCGCCAGCCGTGAGCAGCTGGGAGGAGAGCCACTGCTTTGACAAGAAAAGTGTCTATTGTCACTGCTCGCTGGGCAGAAATGATGCTTATTGTTGAAGCTTTGATTATGAATATTGTTATCGCTTCATCGAGACGTAAACAACTTCAGATCAGAATTGTGAGCGTGTATGCAGGAAGGTTTTATTCAGTTATATTCTGAATGTACCTTCACTGAAACAGGTTTTCATAAGAAACAATTATAGGGAGATGTGAGAAAGTCTTGATTATGAAGGTTTGATTTAGCAGGCAGAGACGAAAAAAAAGCAGGCAAGGCAGGGTCCTTACTTCACCAAACTGCAGAGGATACAGAATTATGCTTATTCCATCCACAGCGAGAGCGCGGCGGAGAGGGAGAGAGTCTTTAATTGAGGTTTTATCCATTTAAGCTGTCACTAAGAGGCCAACTCTGAAACCTTTTAACCACTCTCCTCTCAGTAATGACACAAATCAGAGAGGAAATGTGTTTGTGTCAGAGCGCCGGTGCGAACGTGTGTGTGTTCGCGTGTGTTAGTGTTAGTGAAGCAGGAGGGTAATTATGCGGAAATTGGGAAATGGCTAAGTGAATTATGACCTTGTTTCAGCAGAAGGCTTTAATCAGTCCCAGCCAGGCCAGAGAGAGAGGCAGAAATGTTCGCTACACAAGCACTCTGCTCCTGATGGCGACAGCAACCAGTCAGTATAACTGACTGTCACCTTCAACCAGTGTGATGTGTTAGTGGAAACCAGTCAGTCAGTACCAGGCATATTCAAAAACCACTGGCAGAGAGGTCGTGGTATGATCATGAGGCTGAAATAGTTTTGGAGTTATATTCGATTGTGATTGTTTTGGTCTCCCTTTGTGTATTCTGTTTCATGTAGGTTTTAGGATCGTGCATGTAGGTCAAGGCTGTTAGAGTAAGACGTATCGGCTAATATTTTAGACCAGCTGACTGTATATGTTGTCTGATGTGCACTGATATGAAAATATAATTTTTGTTTATTTTGTAGACAGAATTTTATGTATATTTGATCATTTTTTCTTAATTTAAGTGGCTGCAACTAGTAATGCTCTACATTATCAATTTACTGATCCATAGTTTGGTCTGTAAAATTTTAGAAAATAGTAGAAATTGTCCATCACAGCTACATAGAGTCCAAGGTGAAATTGCTTGTTTTGTCAAAGCAACAGCTCAAAAATATTCAGTTTACAAATATGTAAAATGCAGCAATTTTTGTATTTGAGTGTCTAGAACCAGATAATTTTACTGGAGATCATATTGTGTTATGATTTTACAAAAATATTCAATATTCTAAAATGTGTTATTTTGAAAGAATATTAGTTGCCGACAATTTTGTCGATCATTTAATCATTTCAGTCATTTTTCCAGCAAAAACTGTCAAACATTCACTGGTTCTTAAATATAAACATTTGCTGTTTTTCTTCGCCATTTGTTGCAGTAAATGAAGAGTCTTTGGAATTTGAACTGTTGGGTGGACAAAAGAAATAATATGAAGACGACTCTTTGGGCTGTTGGAAATTGTGATGAGCATTTTTCACGATTTTTGACTTTTTTGTGTGAAAAAAGTTAGCAGATTAATCGATAATGAAACTAATCATTAGTTGCAGTCCTACTTAGTTGTCAATTATTTTTCACAGTGTGATATACAGTAGATCAGATCAGAAAAATATTTGTTTAAATGCCATGATTTTGATTTGAGCTATATCACTGTGTTATATGTGTGTACATGAGTTAGGTCAACTTTATTGTCACATATCCAATTATATGTAGTACAATGTATTTATGACTTTATGAGTTATTTAGTGTGTCTGAATCTGCTGACAGTTGTGCTCAGATTTTGTCTTGTTCCTCAAATGCAACTACCAATTTAAACAAGATAAAATATAAATTATGTGAAATGCTGCATGTTTATTCACATAAATTTTGTTTGCTGCGGGACGTTTCATGCCTGATAGGAAGAGGGCTCGCATTAGCTCAGGTAAAAGATTGGAGAAGTTTGTCTTTATAGTCCCTGCTGGGTCTTTTATGTTTGTGTGTTCATTTAAGTGCACATATTTACATTAATGGTAATATAAGTGCACAAAGTGTTTCTCAAATTCCAGCTGAACTGAAAAGAACTGTAAACTGTGCTTGATACAATTTTCCTGTGTGAAGGAATTCTAAAGAAAAGAGGAGCATTAATGGAATGAGGTGCAAACAAAGATAAAAAGGAAAATAAAGCAGCCCAGTGCACATGAGGAATGCAACTTACATGATGTCGGTGTTACACAGAAGAAAGCTGTGCAACGAACAAAAATGTGAAAATTCAGAGCTTAGACCAGCGTGTGCATGCTGTTCTGGTTGATGCCAGTGCGACTCAAAAACTCTCCATGTTGCTGTGAAAACCTGCTAATTTTACTTTTGTTATAGCACTTTTCCGCCTTTAATGCTGATGTGTTTGTGTGTGTGTCCACATGACTGCTTATGTGTGGATGAAGAGTGTGTTTTGCTTGTCCATGCATGAATGGCTCTTGCTGCTCAGACGTGTGAACGGTCAGCAGCACTGCTGTGTGTCAGTGTGTCTCCGAGCGCCTCTGTTGGTTCTGGTCTGGCTGTCTATTTCTGTCAGCGTCGGATCGATGGCGTCCTACAGACACTGCACTCTTCTCCTGGATGTTTCAGCCTGTTCCTCCTCTCTCTCTCACATCTCGCCGTGTATCTGCCACTCTGCCCTCCCCTTCCTCCCTCTGCCTCTAAGTCTCTCCTGTTGGCTCGGCTCCTTGGCATCACTTCTTCTTCTTCTCCCCTTCATTGTCCTCCTCTGCATCAGCGTACTACTCTCAAGTCTCTCTTCAGATCAGACAATGAGCTCTCAGTGTGTGTAGGTGTGTGTGTATCCCTCTGTACGAGGGATTCCTGCTCCTGGCTTCACATCTTGACCACTTTGTGTGATGTGCTGAATGCCAATACGATGCTGCAGCTCTTCAATGCTTTTAAGGCATTTGTATGTCTGTGTGTTTGAGTGAGGTCTGAAACTATCAGGCAACGAATGTATATGTCAATACAGAGAATTAATTGACAATGATAATAATCAATTTATCATTTTGAGCAAAATGCCAAATGTTCTTTGGTTAAAGTGTCTCTAGTGTGAGGACTTGCTGCTTCTCTCGGTTTCGTGATATTTTATGTTGAATATGTTTGGATTTTGGAGAAAACATGCTATTTTAAGATGTCATCTTGGGCTGTAGGAAATTGGGGTCGGCTTTGTCATTTAACCCATGAATTAAAAAATAAAAAATATATAATAAAGATATTCATTAGTTGCCATCAACTGGTAATAGAAGTGGGTGATATCAATAAAATCTTTTATCATGGTATATTGTAAGTATGAGTGTTACGATTCTCAAACCAAAACTGAAAATGCAGCAAAATGTTTTTTGTTGTTTTTGTTTTACTTTGGTAATTTATGTTAATTTATAAAGCTAATCTGCCTGTATAATATTTGTTTATGTTCTTGATATTCCAGACTGACTTAATATATATATATATATATATACATATATATGTATATATAATTGTTCCTGTTGTTTTTAATTCAACCCCAAGGAAAAAACTAAGGTATGAACCGAAATGTGGATTTTGAGAATCGTTACACCCTTAACTGTATGTGGCAGGTTGAAACAATGAGCTGATTTATCGATTAGTAAGTCACCAAAAAAAAAAGTCTTCAACTAGTGTGATAAAGGGATATACTGTTTGAGATTTATCAACCTAAAATGCCAAACAGAGGCTTCTTAAATGTAAGAATTTGCAAAAATCACTTTTTTTTATGACATTCAAAAGGGAATACCTTTTGGTTTCAGCTCTTGGCTTGACAGCTGTACAAAATATTTGAAGGTGTCACCCTGGGCTCTGGGAAACTGATGGACTCGCATGCATTATTGAAAGACTTTTTTTTTTTTTGAAAAGTTCCAAAAAAAGAACAAAAACAGAAAGACCTAAAATGTCATTTAAAATTGTAATATAGATATAGATATCATAATGGTACTTTTTTTTTACTCAATTTCTGTTGAAAGAGCCAAAAACAATGCACGTGGTCCATCACTTTTGCTCACTTTATTAAAGACGTTTCAGTCTTCAGACCCTCAGTGTGAACATTGTTCATAAAGTCAGTACAAGAGATCAACAGTGAGCATTTGTCGATAGAATTTTCCAGTGTACAAGAACTTTGTAATAATTACACTTGCAGAAAATTCTATTGAGAAATCATTTATAGATTAAATAACTTAATGAGAAATTCTGTTTTGCCTTATCTGCTGATTAAATACCTGACAAATCCAGATACTTTATAACAGCTATGCAAAAAAAAATCCAATACTTCCATAAAGCAGTCCTAGTCATTGATTTGCAACATTGCCTGCAATGGCAATTGACAAATTTCTATTGACTTGCAGTAAACATTATGTTCCCTACTCATCCAGCAGTATCTGTGAGGTGTGTGTGAGCTCCTCTATCTGTGTGCATGATTTCATATACACCTCCATGTTTTTGACCTTTGATCTGCAGTTTGCTTCTATTTTTTTATGCATTCACACGAGGGACAGCTGTGTCTTTGTATCTGTGTGTGCGTTCTCTGAGCAGAGTCAATGGTTGTCAATGGAGGGAGATAGAGTGAGGATGGCTGAGAGCTAGCGATGCTGGCTGGCCTCAGTGCTAACACCCACGCTGTCTGTAGGCTCTGCTCTCCGTTCCTACGCTTTGAGGCACAGGAATGTGCTAGCACCGCTGTAGTAAGTCCGCATATGAATGAGTGTTTACTATCTCTCTCGGCCAACTTCTCCTTCTCCTGCCCGACTATCATGTTTTTTAATGAAAGTGTAAAGTCCATGCAGGGCGGCTGCTGGAGGTGGATACGTACACTGTCTTTATTTCACTTGTATTATAGGGAGGGAGAAAGAGCGTAGAGAGGATAGAGGGGGGTGGAGGGGGAGTGTATGGAGGATGTGGGGGTTGCAGGGTTGTTGTAATGAATGTACTGCAGTTAAAAAGAATTCTGTGTCACTTCCCGGGAGAGGGAGAAATAAAGGTGGTGGAGGGGGAGAGGGAGAGGGAGATGTGGGAGGAGATGTTGCGAAATAGGATGTGTTGTGTTGATGGAGCAGAGTTCTTTGCAGCCAGGAAAACTCTCCTCCCATCCGAGTATGTGCATTTATGTGTGTGTATGAGTGTGTGTGTGTGTGTGTGTGTGAAAGAAAGTGAGAAAGACGGCATGTGAATGCCCCACAGCCTACAAGCATACCACCCACACACATTACCCACATGTATTAGACCCATACATATGCATACTCTTCATTCTCCACCTCCTCTACCTCTCTTTCCATTTTCCCCTCTGTTTTCCCACTTACATATACGCACACACACACAATCTTTCACACACACGTGCAGGGAAAACTCGTTTCACAGGGACAATCTCTGTCATTACCTCCCACAGTTTCCTCAAGGGAGTACATTGTTATTTTCTTGCAGCCCTGATCAAATAAAGTGTAGCAAAGAGTGAACACACACACTCCTCCACACGCAAACATGTAGGAAAACACACACACCATACACTTGTATGTTTGCTAAACCGTGATTGAATAAAACGGAATGATGACACCCATCCGCCCACTCCCTGTGTGTGTTGTAAATTGTTACTTGCACCACACACGCTCACTTTTTTCCCCCTTGAGGTGAACACTAAATCCCAGCATATGTATTGCATCACGCATTGCAATTTTCTACAGTATCAGTCCAGATAATCAAAGGCTCCCATGACACTGTCCTCTTAGAGCATATGGGGCTGCAAGAGATGGGAGTGGATAGGCAGAGAGACCGGTTTAAGTCCGCATCAGCCATATCTGTCATTGCTGGAGAGAGAAAAGAGAACACAACAAGAAAGACCAGACAGAGAAAGAAGAAAAAAATTCATTGATGGAGGGCGAAGGGGAAGGAGGGGAGGGCACCGAAGAATAGAGAAAGGAGGGCCCTGCAGAACAGTACTGCCAAAACCGAGGTCAATTGTGATGAAAATGGCCGTTCACATGACCACAATAGCGGCTGAGTGACAGCACTAAAGCGGCATGGACGGGCTTATCCTGATCACTCAGGGCCTTGACTGGGGAAATCACAATGCCCTGGAGATCTGTCCTTTTTGGGCTTGGAGGATCACAGCGCGCCCACGGTCCCAAGCTTTGGCCCTGAAACGTCCCTGACATTACCATATCAATGCCGCCCCGGCTATTCCGCCAAGGAGCAGGACGGCTAGCGATAGTGCCTCCCGGTTAGCATCGCCCTGCGCCTTCACAAGGCTATTCAGTGGGGAGTCAATGCTAACTCAATGCTAAGTGTGAATGGGAAGAAGTGTAAGCTCACTCCTGTAGCGTGAACCCATGTCTGGCGGTGCATTCAGGCTGGTGTGTGTGTGTGTGTATATTTGAGTCTCTCTGTGTCTCTGCCCTTGTTGCTTTATCTCCCTGCTTTGCTTTATTTTTCACATTTTTAAGTTGTTTTCATGTGTCCATTGGGCTAGATACTGAAACTTCAGTCCGTTTTTGTGCCAATCAAAAGCGTAGAGTATTGATAATGTTCAAACACCAAAAGCTGGCTTTGATTGCTTGTGCTTCACATATTCTTTGATCACAGTTTCTGTTTCAAATCACAATTTTGCCAAATTTATTTATGCCAAGTTCTTGTACTGCTGCTTGACAACATTTAACTTTTCCATTTGTTTGAGACATTTGGCTTCTGTTATTAGATGAAACAAGTTTTATTTTTAAATAGAAAAACAATAATTCTTAAAATACATTAGTAAGAAAGGGAAAATGGAAATTTGAACAATTTCATGACAACTGGACAAAAATTTACTGGTTAAAATCATGTGATGTAGTTCTTTTTGAATTGACCTTGTGGTAAGAATATTTTCTTAGCTGCTGTTTTCGGAATTAAAGAGAAAACTTTAAAACTCAATGTGGACAGTAAATCCTCAAAGTGCTCAGAAAAATGGAAGATCTAACATGAAGACCAACTCTTTGTGAATCCATTATTAAGTGTGTTTATTAATTTTTTGGTATAATTTTCTAACAACTGCTAGCTAGTTTGAAAATAGTTATTTACCACAGTGGATTGCATTAGTAAAAGATCACTGACTGTATAAAGATGGTTGACTCATCTCCACTTCCAAAATATCCTGGATACGAGTGTTTCAAGATGTTTTGGCTTCACTTTTAGGTTGCTTGAAAGTAGTCACAAGAAGTCACAGTAGTATCATGAGCAATAACAAAAGTTACACAAAAAAATAATATTAATATTAGACAGCATATTAGTGTGTTGTTTTCAATCTAGTAAATGGTTTACACTTCGTTGGTCAAAAGTATTGAAACTTTTTTGATATCATGTGTTTAAAACAATACACTATCCATCAATTATAGTATTGAAAGTATCACAGCAATAAAAAAAAAGTGCTCATTCAAGACCTCAGTGCAGTTCAGTCTTTATTGTCCTGCCTGAAATTTGGCTTGCAACAAAACCAGACAGTGTTCAGTGACCTTTTCTGTACCAGCACTGTGTGCAGGCTGTTAATTTAAAAATATAAAAGAAAAAAATTATTCAACTTTGTGTGCTAGTTTTTTTTCTTTTTGCCATGTCATCGAAGAGGTATCAACTATTGCTTTTTTTATACTAGTAGTTTAAAATTCTGCTATTGTGACGTCTCTAGTTTATACTGTTGGCAAGCTGTCAGTTTGGTTAGTTATGTAACAGCTACACACCTGGCAGGTGGAATATGTACATTTTAGTAACAACTAATCTTTTACGTAAGACCTAGTTTGCGTGGTACATTTTGATTTTGGTGATGCATAAAGTTTGAGCTTCAGCTGGTCAGGGTAACTAGGAACAGGAAAACTAGCTGCTTCTACTATGCTACTAAATGAACCTTGTGCTGATATGTTTTTTTCTCAAAAGCATTGTTTTGGTATCAATTCTCAGGCATCATACCTCCTCGAGAATTTGACCTCCACAACCTTGTACAGTTTCTCTTAAATAGAAAAGCACTAAAACGGCAGTTAAAGGTGCAGTTACCGATTGTGGAAGGCAGCTGATTGTTGAGTCTCAGTCACAAGTTGTCAGTTTACTGACGCTTGGATTGGTTGTTTGAAGATGGTTGATTCTTGAGTCTCATTACCAAAACGTCATGAGCTAGGAATGAGACTCAGCAGTCGACAATCTGACCGACCTGTGTTTGGCCAAAGTCTCTCTAAAGCCTGAAAACTGAGCCAAGAGGAAGAGGAGAAGTTAAGGAAAGGTTGTTATTGAACTCTTGCTCAATCATCCCAAAAATATGCTGCCAAACCCAGTTTTAAAAGTGTATGAGAGAGAGGAGAGTATGGTGTGAGAATAGGTTCCCACCTCACTGTGTTGTGAAGATAATATATCACATGACACTCGCAGTAGATGGCCTTGATATCATTACAATGCAATCAGAGATATCAGCCAGTAAGAGTACAAGCCACAATGCAGTGTTAACCTCATTATTACACAGTGGGGAGGAAATGGATGATCTGGAGAAGAA
The DNA here is from genome assembly GCF_056507025.1 of Lutjanus erythropterus. Lineage (NCBI taxonomy): Eukaryota > Metazoa > Chordata > Actinopteri > Lutjaniformes > Lutjanidae > Lutjanus > Lutjanus erythropterus. The sequence continues at coordinate 24,396,346 of NC_139325.1, read as the reverse complement.
CGGCTGCTTTTTAAATGATGCAGAAGGGACGGAGAACGAGATAGAGCGAGAGGAAGGGAAGGGAAGGGAGGAAGAAGGAAGGAAAGGAAGGAGAAAATCGATGGCTAAAAGTAAAGGATGGCAAACTAAAAGGGCAATGAAGAGAGGAAGATGAGGAAGACAGGTGAGGTATTGGCCATAGACTTCTTGCTTTGTCATTGGAAATCAGAGCCGCGGGGCAGGACACTGTTTGATTTTGTTGTTCCTGTTTTAATCTGTAAGTCAGACACACACACACACACACTCACAGATACCCTCCAGTCTGTCACTGAGTATCGGCAGAGAGCTGAGAGGTTATCATGCGTCGTCAGGTGCCAGACCGACTCTTGGTAGCAGGTTTGTCATTTGTAATTAGAGAGTAACGGAGAGCTGGCTTGTTTTTTCTCACCTCCCCTCTCCTATTCTCTGGCTGAAGGCTGTCTCTGGGTATCGACAGACAAGTGACAGCACACACACACACACACACACACAAATACATGCACTGACACACGTTTGATGGGCCAAGTTTGATTCCATTAAGTGGAGTTTGTCAGTTAGTCGGTGAAGTGTTGGGGTGAATGCTGATTGGCCAGACAGCGAGTCCCACAGAGCTAAACAGGATCTGAAGCAGCCTGTTCAAACACTGAGGGTGACTGAGCAGTGGCAGGCCTAACTATGATTATTGTATGTCAGTCACATACACACACACACCCTATCTGGTGTTGTATGGCTATGTGGTCACGGTCCATGCAGCTCTGAGTTCTTGTCACGGTTAAAAAGGCTTCCTTCTGGAGAGGAGGGGGGAGCGGAGTCTTAAGACGAAGAAGGAGATGGCGATGGCGAGGAGGGGGGGAATAAGAAGAGCAGGAGATAATAGGAGAGGGCTAACAGTGGGGGTGGAGGGCTGGGATGGACCAAAGAGGGAGTGAAAAGGGGAAGATAGAGGCTGAAGGTGGGTTTTTCGGAGTATGAAAGCCTGCGTGCCTCCATTCCTGTGCTATTGATGTATTCTAATGCTAAGTGTGTAAAGGCTGGGCCTCGACTGGTCTCTGGGAGAGACGAGCCTTTGATAGGCACAACCAAGCTCTGGGACAGATCCCTCGCATACCATTCATATGCATATCTCTCACTGTGCGTGTGTGTGTATGTGTGTGCGCATGTACACACTTTTTTTGCCATTTAAGTAACTGTTTTTTAGCCATTTGCACCACTGGTAGATTGGTCTCATTTGCATATCAATGTGAGCATGTTTTAGGCTGTTTTTAGCATCGCAGAACCTAATCCTAAACCCCCCCCCAGGACCATGCTGCTGGATGTTTTTATGATCTGCCATCGTATGATTCTGGACGTGTGTGTGTGTGTGTGTGAATTTTTCATGCAGGGAGTGTTTGAATATGCAGCATTTCGTGTGTGGCCGTAGTGTAACGGACCACATCTGATCATGTAATTGGCCATATGCAGAAAGAGGGCAAAGTGCGCAGTCTCAAAGGGGGCTACATCTCACCAGCCCACTCAGGAGGTGTGTGTATGAGTGTGTGAATGTGTGTGCAGCATGATGCATGTGTGCCCTGTGAGCTATGTGTGCAGTTGCGTTGTTGTGCCGATCGCTTTGTTTGCCGTGTGTTCCGGTCCCCAACCGATTATAGCATGAAATTCTGCACACATTGTATAGCAATGGGGAGTCTCACATGTGGACAGACACACACAAACAAGGGCACACACACAATAACACACCAAAGCGAAGAGTCAGAGAGGCCTGTTAATGACTGTCGGGGACAGAAAGGGAGCAGAACTGTGGTGGTGTCAAGGCTTTGTGACAGATGCTGGTTGTAAAATGCCTTGCTCACAGGTTTATTGTTATGAAAAAAAAGTAACGATCAGATTCAGCAAGATTGATGTCATTCCTTCTTTCTTTCTCTTTTTTTCACACACACATACCAGGGCTCAACAATAAGGACTGCCCGCTTGCAGCAAGTAAAATACTGCGTCGGGCTAGTAAATCTAACAAGACACTTGCCCGATCAGGCAAGTGGTAAAAAAAACAATTAAACATATTGTTTTTGTCACACATCACTGTGTCGTTGTTCCAATTTATTAATTATTAAACTGGAGCTGCAAGGATTACTCGATTAATCAATTTAAAAAAAAAAAGTTGACAAAAAAATATCTTTTGGTTTTGGATTAACAAAACCAGACCTTTAAAGACATTACTCTGGATGGACATTTTTCACTTTTTTTTCCATCTTTTTATTGACCAAATGATTAATCGATTTATCTAGAAACTAATCAGCAGATTAATGAAAAATGAAAATAATTGTTAAGTGCAGCAGTAGATTAAAAATTGTAAAAATTGACTTTGGTAGGTCAGATGTCAAGGGCAAGTGAACGTGTTTGTGTAAAATTTGTGTAAACTGACACTCCTCCACTTCAGATTAGTACTCCTTCAACATAGGCGGAGCTGATTGTCATAGTGACTCTATTCCTGCAGGAGGGGAAATAACAGACACAGGAGCTCTGACCTGATCTTGAGAAACTGCAGCTTTTTTTTTTTTTTTTTAACTGATAAACTCAAACTTAAACTGTACAGTTACTGCCAGACTGAAAACTTCACCGCTCACCTTTTCCTTTTCTTCTACCTTAGTTTGCTCTCTCATGCTCACTCAACTAAACTTACACACTCACTACACTGCGCTGAACAATTGGTAGTCTGCAATGTTTGACATTTTACCTTTATCATCTGGATTCATATAAAATTCTCCCAAACAGGGGCAGTGGCATTTTTCTTTTTTACTAGTTAGTCCTGTAACTTTATCTCTCAAGGCTGCCGTGTCCACCAGATGACTTCATGTGGTGCATAGTGCGCTCTACAATACATAACCTTCATGCAGCATCCCTGAATCAGTTTAAAAGAAAAATACTTTGATGATATCATACAGTTTGGATTTCTTAATTCCCTGCTATACTGAAGCTTGGCTTGCTTGCTAGATTGTTTTGCCTGCAAAGGTTTAAAGTTTCTGATTTAACTCTGGCTAGGAGCTGTGGTTTTAAATGTGTGCTGAGAGAAATGAGAACCAAAAATAAAATTATCTAGATAAAAGTCTCCCGCTGCTTCTTTTTAGATGGCTAATGTACTACTTACTGTAACTTTGCCTGGAAAAATGTAAACATGGGCTTGTTTTATCTGATTTCACAGAGAATCCGGCCTGGTGGCAGGCATTAAGAACAACTATACAGAAACAGCTAGTCCTCTTGCTGATGGTCTTGTTTGCTTACGTAAGTCATATAGAGGCATCAGTAAAAAATTAATAAATGATTCACACTCGGTTAAAAACTGCTGATTTCCACAGAGAGGAACGTATTAGTGGAGGCCGTGGCACGATCCCTGTCTGTCACAGTTAGAAGTCAGATCATCACTGAAAATGTCCTGGAAAATGATCTCTAGAAAAGAGTGGGAACCCTGATAGATAGATATCCCCCCCCCACACACACACACCCTGTGTCCTAATCCACCTCTGAGTCCTGGAGAGTCTCTCCCATCAGTGACCCTCCTTTTACTCGAGCACTTTGGTTTGTTTCCCTCCCTCCCCTCCCTGCTGGGATTTGTTCCTCTACTTCTACCTCTTCTCCTGCTTGTTCATCTTACTTCACCTCCTCTTTGTGTGTTTGTCTGTGTGCGCAGCGTATATATGTGTTTTTGTGAGAGATGGAGATAGGGAGGGGGGTGGGGAGTGTGTCAAAGAGTGCTCGCCTTTACACTTTCATTGCCTGCTTTCTGCTCAAGAATATGATGGATGTTTTAAAACAGAGCGAAGCCAGAATATCAGTGCCAGCCACTGATGTTGCTCTCACCTCTCAGTGTGTGTGTGTGTGTGTGTGTGTGTGTGTGTGTGTGTGTGTGTGTGTGTGTGTGTGTGTGTGTGTGCGTGCGCTTAGAGGCACTGGAGGTTATTTGATCTCATTGTGTTGTTGGAGAGGAGCCTGCTCTCTTGCTTTATGACCGGCGCTGTAGGGAGATATTCAGCTTCACCTGCCTCTCCTCAACAATCCATCATCCCTCTCTCAGCAGACAAACGCACTCCACTCATCTTATTACTTCCTCTCACACTCTCAGAAACATTTAAGACTTTCAGCTTGCACTCGCCGTAATGTATGCACATATTCTCAGACGCTCTCTCCACAGTTTGTCTCATAAGCCGAGAGGAACGAGCAAAACCGTCTGTGCGTTTGCGTTTCACGGTGTATAAATGAGTGACAAAGCAAGCATGTGCGCACGTCGTAATTCTGATAGTGTTTCTGCAAGTGATTATAGTGTGAAAGCAATGCGGCTCCTTCGTTAAGATCTTAAGTGTGTGGTAAACTGAACAGGGACGAGGACTCGGCTTAATGACTCTTTCTGCACACTTCATCAGATTGCTCGCCCGCAATATTGCCTCATATCACTCTCTGGCACCATTGGCGCTTAATAGTGTGTGTATGTTTGATAGTGTTTGCGTGCGTGCATGTGTGCGTCTGATTACGACGTATATTGCTTTGTAGAGCCATTACAGTTTAATAGGCATAGTGGAATGCACGGCGCGTTAATGCTCCAGCAACATGAAGTAATGACACAATAAAACAATTAAATATGGTGGGGGAGAATTACTTTTCGAACAAGCTGCACCTAGAAGCAATTTGGACTGAGACGGAATAAACAGAAAGTACAGATCAGGCTTATTAGGAGAAGAGGGGGAGCTCTACCTCTCTATGTCTCATCAGTGTGTCTGTATATCTGCTGATTCATACACTCACCAACCCAAGAGAAATTCTCCTTGAAATTAGAGAGAGGTGATTTCTCACTGATTATGTGCATGTTACCGTGAGCGTGTTGTAATAGGGGTAATGTGTTGCTCTAGAAGAACACATAACAGTTTTCAGATTCAGGGCTATTTCCATTATCGATTAGCCTGGCGATTATTTTTTAGATTAATTGTTTAGTCTATTAAGTGTCAGGAAAATTGTGAAAAATGGCTGACACAATTTCTCAGAGCCCAAGGTGATATTTTCAAATTGTTTTTTTTTTAATGAGAAGTCCAAAAATACTCAAATTACAGTAATATGAAATAGGAAACAGAAAATTTTCATATTTAAGAAGGTGGAAGCTGCAATTGTGTCACATTTTTACTTAATGAATTACTTTAATGATGAATTTATGTCTAAATTGTTATGATAAATTACTGTTTTGTGGTAAAAAATTGTTTTTTGCATTGTTATATTAGATACTTAAGTCTTTTCAAAAATAAAGCCACTTAGCAACTCATTTCTTATTTACAAATGTGTGTTTTTTTCCCTTTTGGTGCTCTGTTGTCCTCCAGCAGTCCAATATCAGTGGTGCTGAGTGAACTGGGAACTCATAGTTGTTACTATACCTGTGAATGTGGAAGAAGCAGAGCGTTTGGCCGCCTGATTAGTTTACCTGCCCAGGTTGTTGTTGATTTTGTCATTTTTCCTTGATTTGTGTGCTTTTACTATGAGTGTGTAAGCTATATAGGTAAATAGTAATTTTTTGTCAGTTTTTATGATCAGGAGTCTGCACAGAGTTTTTCATTTTGCCATCGACCAGTGAAATCAAAAAATCTGAAACTTCCTCCACACTGAACTAATTAAATATCCATCATTCTTGCAGCACTTTAGAAGCGGGGTATCCAGTAAAATTCAGCTCAAAACGGCACCATGCTGTGCTACACTGCACAACTCACAGCCAATTAGGACATTCCAATAGAAAACAATGTAATCAAGTCGATTGTGTCACTGATGCTTGCTTGCATTGCATTCACTGAGGAAACAGCCACTGTTGTTACTGTTAGATCCCAACTTGAAGCATACCGATTTTTTTGTCACCGCCCTTCAGCGTCTCATACAGGCTCACAAGATAGCATGCCTCTAGCATCTGAAAGAGAAGCTGCCAGAAAGCCTTTTTCAACATGGGGTTAACGTTGTGAAGTGGGCACATTTTGTGTAGAACATGGGTAGATCAAGGCCATGTTTGGGGTTAGTATAAGTACGTTTTGCCACGTGAAATGAACTAGAATGAGAATTGGCTGTCTTTTCTCCCGTTTTTCTGACCATGACATCCAAGAAGCATTTAGAGAATGTTATCACAGTTCATGCATAGGAGGCTTAGAGATGTTGAACCAATCAAATGCATGCATACTGTACTCTGACTTAATAATATAACTAGTTGATAATTTGGGCGAGTAAAGTATCTTACAGAGCACTGAGACTTTGTAAGGTGAGGCACTTACCAACAAGGCCACAGCAGTTAGCAGTACAGCTCTCTCACAGAGCCAGTCGCTAACAAACGGTTCCCTTTATATGTCTGCGTAAATGCTCTAACACACTAATGAGAGGCATCATTTCCAAGGTTAATCTAAATCACATCAGTGGTGCTCGTAGTTCATGTGAAAAATAACCCACAAATGAGCATTTAGGTCTTTTTCCAAAGCGTTGTTAAAATCTGGTTAGCGTCGGGCAAACTAACAAACAGAAGGGGACCATTTAAGGTCAGACCTCCAAACATATTCAGTGTGGGCGACAGCCATATGTGTATATCTGTGTTTAAATGTTGATTTGTTTATGTGTTGGTTAGTGTGGGAGTCAGTGTGACTGTAAAGTCTCTGACTCACCAAGCAGACGGAGAAACCACCAGGAGATTCTGAGGTGATTTGTCAATTTTTACGTAGGTGTTCTCAGAGTCTCCGTCTCTCTCTCTCTCGTCTTCTTCTTCTTCGCTGTCTTTCTCGCTCTTTGTCCTCTCTCTGTCTCACACGTGTGTTTTTATGTAATCATTTGTAGGGATCTGTTGAGAATTAGAGATCGAAAACCCATTTACAGAGGTTACCTACGTAAAGTCAGCCTATTTGTCTGCTGTGAAATCGAAACCTTACCCTCTGCCGCTCCCTCTCTGTTCCCCCTCTCTCAAACTGTCTCTCCCTCAACCTCTCCCTCTCGGGGGGTCACAACTCCACAATGGAGGAGCGATAAGAGGAGAGATAAGATGATTGGGAAGAAATGAGGGAATTTGTTAAAGATAGAGGGATGGACAGAGAGGTCATTAGTGAGGAATAAAGAGGCGACAGAGTGTTGAGGTGAAGCCACATTTGATGAAGGATGAAGAGGGAGGCCACATAAAGGTGCAGGTTTACCTTTTTGCCGTTATTGTTGATGATTTCCACCTTAAAAACAAAGCGTCTTTTGAAAATGCTCTCAAATTGGATGCATTTAAAAGCAATACATTTGGTCTCAAGTGCCACCTGTCACAGGCGCAGTAAAAGACTCTGTAGCGTTGACAAAGCTTCGACCGTTGCCGTGGTAACGGACATACAAAATTGGGATACTGCATTTTTTGTTTTTCTCTTTGAGGAGAGGAAGGAGATGATGTCTCAGCTGCACTGAAAAAGAGGCACAAGACTGATGAAGAGTGAGAAATTGAGCTCTGGTATTAAATTAGTCTTAAAATCTGCACAAAACAAAACCCTGTTTTGTGCGCTTGTAACAAGTACACAGAACATCTGCGCGAGGGAGCGTTTCTTGCAAGTATGTTTGTCCTTGTATCTCATTAGACTCATAATTACAATAATAGCAAAGTATATAATTAAATACTGCAAGTTTGAGGAAAGTGTGATGGTTTGTGTTGCCCCCTCATGAAACTTCAAATATTGTAGGGTAATTCTTACTGAAACTTCAAAGCCCCAAAAATGCTTTTCAGCACCTACTATAGAGCAAACAAGGGGGATATTTAATAAGCGTGATGCTAATCACCATCAGGGGGGCATATTGCCCATGTCTGGAAAGTGCAAAAGTGATTTCTGCTGCTGAACTTTTAACATAAGTTGAACTCAGATTTAAATTTGCTGACATGGTGGTCAACTATTAGGCTAGAAATATGTGTTTTAAATGCTAACGTTGTATTTTGTTGACAGATGACACAGACTGAATGGTAGGGAGTCAGAACAGCTGCCTACAACTACGAACCATGGTAACATACATTAGTCTAATCATGGTAGCCTTTAGCGTTTACCCATTGCAGATGTTGTAGAAGGTGTATTTCAGTATAAGGGTAACGCTTTGGATTCGCTGTTAATGTAACATGAATGTGAACTGAAACTCACTCTATCCTCACAAAGTTGGAAGTGTTTGCTCCTTTCGTCTGAAAAGTTGGATGGCACTGCCTGCACTCTGGATTTTGATTGTTAATCCCTGATCATGTGTCTTGAATGCAAAGTTCTTTCAAAGTCTCTTACTCTTTTATTTTTGGCTAGTTGAGGCGGAGCTGTCGCAGCAGCTGCACTTGTTGCTATCTTCAACACATTGTTGTTTGTCTGTGCTGATCGATGTTCTTCTTCTTTTTTTTTTTTTTTTGCATTTTATAGCGGACTAGAATACTTGTAGGCTTATATGCCGTCCCTGTCAGGCCTGGAAGAATTGCATCCCTGGTACCTGTGATACTGTAGTTAAATGAGTACTGTCAAATTTTCATAATTTTGGCAGCGACTTGGTTCTGGAAATCTGTTCTCATGACATCCTTAGTCGCAATACACAGGACGAACCCAGGCCCATACCTTGTGTAACAGGAAGCATTTATGACTCCCAAACAAATCACTGCTTAATGTCAGCGTGAAAATTATGTGGAGTATGAAGCCATGTTTGTTAAAATGGTCACTAGATGAAGGAGAGGCAACAATTTTGTGATTGTCAACTGAAAGAGAAGGATGAAGGAGAGATTTTGCTTTAAAAAAAATAGTTTCAACTCAGATGGCAAAGTGTGCATAGAGGCCTGTTTGACACAAAAACTGTGCTTTCAAATATATCTGCATTAGTGTGGTCATAGCTGAAGTGAATGAGAGAGGGAGAGATAGGAAAAGATGGGTTGGAGTGGGTGAGAGTGTGTTATTAAATGATGCGTGGCGACCAAAGGGTGGGATGGTGGGGGGGGGGGTCTGAGGATTTATGGTGAGAAATAGCAGGATGTGAGTGTGAGAAAAGAGAGGAGAGCGCAGAATGATGGAAAACAGGATTAGATCGACAACGCCGCAGGGAAGTGGTTTGGACCTGTAGCGAGAGGAACCGTGCGAGTGGGAAAAGTGACAGAGAGGGCCACTGTAAGAAAGACAGGGAGAGGGGAGAGAGAGCAGGCATAAATGAGTCAAGGTAGGGAATCAGAGTGGATAAGCTTTAGAGAAGGAGGACGAAAGAGATGGTGTTGGAGAGGGAGGCACAAGAGGAGGGAGACAGAAAGTCAGTGCAACTGTAACAGAGTCTGACACAAAGCTCCGACCTAAGCTAATAGCCTGTCTATTAATATCTCCTGCTAATGACTGCCACTCCCTGTCACAGAATGGCAGAGAGCGTAATCCTTATTCATCAGTTTTTAACTTTTACTTCCTGAATAATGATCCTAATAAAGTCTTAAAATATGGAGGAGAACAGAGCGACCTGCTGTGTGATAATCATTTTAAAATGACATACGAGCTGCAGCAGCAGGGGCCCAGAGAGGAGGCTGGGTTTAAGGCCAGAAAGGTTGCTGGTTTGAGTCCCTAGACTGGCAGAAAACATGTAGGAGGGGTTAGTGATGAAGTAACGAGTGTGTTAGGATATATTCAGACACAATCGGGCACTGCAGCAATTAGCCACAGAATTGTATAGCGGTGTGGGGGGTGCGTTTGTTTGTGCTTATAACTGCTGTGAAACAATCAGAAGCTAACATTTTATTTTTCTAATTCACCAGCTTTCCCGCTAACACAGCATCCTCTACTCATTCAGTCTCTACCTTGCATGAGCACTGCTGCATGATCACTCTTACTCTCAAATGGACACAAACCAAAGCAAGCTTCTTGATGTCGCTATTTTGTAGCATAAACTGCAAGTCAGACCCAGATGTAGAAGCTAGGTACACAAAATAAACCAAGAGAGGACACAACTGGAGGAGTATCATCATTTTGTCCATGAACTCTGTCTGAATATAACCTGTTTTTAGTGAAATCTGTGAAGCAGTCTGATCTTTGGCTGATGATTGGTCATGACATCAAGCTGTATTTCTCCAAAAGTTCGTTCTGTTTAAACTTCTCTGCTGCAGGCCACAGTATTTTTTCGATATCCTGTGCGGCTCCCACCGCCGTAGTGTTACTGGACTACACCCATTCAAAGTGAATGAGATGTCTGGCATTTTCACCAAATGCTCCCTTAGACCCTCAGACTAAAAGGAATAGTTTGACATTTTAGGATTTTCTTGCCAGCAGTTAGATGACTCTTACCACTCTTCTATCTGGCTGCTGAATATGAAGCTACAACCAGCAGATGGTTAGTTTAGCTTAACAGAAAGACTGGAAAGAGGATGGAGCCAAACTTGTATCCTCTGTTTACAGTCTTGCTGCATGGAGGCCAGTGACAATATTACATTGTTTACTTTTTTTTTCAGCCTCTCTTTCAAACTAACGGCAAGTGTGAACCAGCTGTGATGTCAGTTGGTTTGTGGACTACTATTTTGAAGCCTTGGCATCGTGGGGGTAGCCATCAGGGTTATTTTGAAACCAGAGCATGTGCAGTACCGATAAGGTGGTGGGTGAAGCACTGCGACCTGGGCGGTGCTTGGTTTTGGTTTGTCCATTCAGAGGGAAATAATTGTGGCCTGCCTGGTCACAAAGTTTATTGTATTACAACTAAACTGTTCACTGAAATAGGTTTATGAAAACATTTTAGACATAACCAAATACTGATCCATTCTCGATCAACAGTTTGAGCTGAGTTTCAGGAGGCTCCCTTGGAAACCGGACATACAATGGCAGCAGCCTTGTCGCCATCTTCCTCATATTCCAAGTGCGCAAGTAAACAGTGGACTAAAACATGTTTACCTTTCTTATTGAATACAAAAGCCAGATGTTGGTGGGTGTTGGTGTTTTTTTGTTTTTTTTGGTCCAGTATAAAAAGCACTTATGAGGAAGAATTGCACAACTCTGGAAAGTCATCAAGATGATCATTTTATCTTTCTTCTCAATGATCGCCATATAAACACAGAATTGTTTACTCATCTCATGAAGTACTTCACCAATAATTTGAGCCTACAGATATTTGATTGGCCAACACATCTGTTTCCAGATGCCACTGTATATCATTGATGTAAAAGTAGGGCTTGCTTCAACTCTTTTTGTTATTTCATCAGAGCCTTCTGCATTTGTACTCCTCTATTGTAAAATGAATGTGGAGGTTTGATTTTTTTCACAGACTGTTAATGCTGGTCTAAACACAGCTGAATGCTCTTCTCTCACTTAGCAGACGCTGTTTTTATGCCCTGTGACTACAGTGTTTACTCATATTTTACATTTTTCATCCCTTCACTTTTAATTCTATTTTAATACGCATGGTTAAAGACATTTTTAAGTACTTCTTGCCTTAACTCTCAGGCTCATTAATTCCCATTCAATTACAAACAGCACAGAAAACCCCAGAGACATCTAATTCAGTCAGTGAAGGTAATCAGTCAGTGTGAATGAGAAGCCAATAATTGTTTTTTAAAGTGTTGCATCAGCACACTGGCATCAGGATACACGGCCCTGCAAACAACAAGTTCAGGTTGCCCTGCTTGTAAAAACTTACACATTTTAGAGAAGAGTGAAACACAACACAACAAAAATACTGAGAACTAGACCTAAACTTGGTGGAACATTATTTGTCTTATTTCCACTCTCTCCTCTCTTAAAGACTGTGGACCTCAATTGATTTCTGGGTCACAGGCTGGAGTAAAGAAAACAAAGAAGGCAAGAGTGCATAAATTGTGAATTAAGAAAAAACAATCTCTTCTTTGTCTTTATAGACGTGTAAGAGTGTGCTGTCTGGAAAACCTCCACCCCAATGGACAGACAGCTGAAATCTATTGACAAACCAAAGCGCTTCCGGCGGTTCATTAAATCTAGATTTTGCAGCTTACAGCAGGCCTCTCTGTCCTGTAATATTTATACACTGTTTGTTTCAGAATATTAAAGAAAGTCCATTGTAGGAAAGAGAGAATATGTTTGCATGTACTTGGCAGACATCCTAATTCACACACAAGGGGAGGGAACCTGGGGTTCAGTGTTGGGGTGTATAACTACTGTATGTAATTCACTGACTAATTTAACAGCAATTTTCAGTAGTTGGGTGATAGTTTAACTACATTCAAAACTCAGTAGCTTTTCACTAGTTTAATACTTTTGCCATGTAATTTAGGTAGTTAATTATACAAAACCCCAATGTCAAATAAGTCTTTTAAGACTTTTCAAACTGTATTCATCTGAATACAGTACAAATTCAAGATATTTAATGTTCAAACTTTTTTTTTCTAAATATACACTCATTCTGAAATTTGATTTCTCCACCTCATTCCAAAAACGTTGGAACAGGGGCATGTTTACCACTGTGTTGCATCACCTTAGCATCTGAGGACACTAATTGTTGAAGTTCTGAAAGTGAAATTCTTTTCCATTCTTGCCTGATATATGACCTCATTTTGTGTTTCATAATCTTGTATCATGTACAGAATGTTTTGCTGAAAAAAAGCAGGAGCGTCCCTGAATAAGACATCAGCTGGATGGCAGAATATGTTGCTCCAAAACCTACATTTTTACCTTTCAGCATTAATGAGGCCTTCACAGATGTGCTAGTTACTCATGCCACAGGCACTAACACACCCCTGTACTATCACAGATTTTTGCGCTGGAAACAATCTGGACGGTCCTTGTCTTCCTTTTAGCCCAGAGGATGCAACATCCATGATTTCCAAAAACAATTTGAAATGTGGAGTCCATAGCACTTCTAGTCAGTCCATCTCAGTTGAGCTCAGGCACACAGAAGTCGAATACTATGATTTCACCTCAAGAATTGCTCCCTGTCTTCTGCATAAAACACATCCTTGTGCTGCTTTAGTGAGTACTGGCCTGCCCCTGTCCCTAAACAAAACACATCTACACTTTACTCAGTGTCAGTTCAGTTGTACCTTCCTGTAACAATATGAGATTACAGACTCAGACTCATGATAATTTCCCATGATGTAGTTTTAGTTATTTTGATATAGTTCAACTACCTTCATTTTGAAGTAGCTAATAGTTTGGTAAACTACAGTTTTAAAGTCGCTTCCTCAACACTTCTGGGGCTCATCGTGCTGCACAAAAACATGTGGACAGGAGATCAACTGTCAGTATTACCTGAGCTACAGTCATCTATTACATAAGGACTGGAAAGAAAGTAAAAGTATTGCACAATAGTAAAAGACTGCAGGAAGTGTGCAGAAATTTGCAAACAAGTTGGAAGTTTCCTTTAAACCTGCTAATCCCATAGAGCTGCTTGGTTGCCAACAGTAGACCGTGGCTGGACAGTTCAGACAGTAGAGCTGTGTTTTTCTTTATTTTCAAAACTAGTAACTCTCAATGGAAAGTTTAAGACTCAAAAAATAAAAAACTTAATTAAATTCTCCACAGTAGATTAACCAGTACAACAAATTGATATTTTCATTCTGAACACCAGTGTACAGAAATTTTGATTGCAAAATATGAAATTGCATGTGGAAAAATGACTTCATAATCAGTGAGAGGGACGATGGTAATAAACAGTAACCAATTACACTGTACGCACTCATTCCCTGTCTTCCCTCAGTTTATCGACCTTCCCATCATCACCCGAACCCTGCTGCTTCTCTTTCTTATTCCCAGTTTATGTCTCCTTATGTTCTTCACTTGCATCCTTTTCTTTCTCCTTAGTTCCTCGCACGTACAAGGCCAGGGAGACATAAAAAGCTACAAATCAAGGTCAGATGAGTCAGTGCAACATGTATTTGTTAAGTGGGATGCCTTTGCTCAGCCAAGCGACATTGTGTACGACACACATCCCAATTAATGACTTCCGCATAGGATTTCTTTATAGGATGTTGTGAAACCTCTCATCAGGCTTCACCTTCTGAGATCCAGTTTGAAATGTCCTTGAAAAGTGGAGGGTCTTGATCGATTTTGAGCACACAAGCTGGATGTTAGAGTGTGGTGGTGATAAAACACCAAATCTCTCTTTCCTCTATCTGCTCTCGCCTGCCTGTCTCTCTCCATTTCTTCAGCGTTTCTCTCCCTGAAACATCTCCCCGTCGATCTGACCCTTGACACACACACACTTGCACACAGAAACAGGGTATTCAAAAGTCAAAACACACACACTCTAATGTGTTGCTGTCTCTCTCGCTGCCCCACTTTGCTCTTTGCACAGTGGTTATGTAAAGACAGGACTGGTGTGTTCTCACTGCCAGTATTGATGCACATACATGCAAAATACCATACATACAGTAACACTGTCACGTCATTGTTTAACGGTGCATTCAGGCCTCTGTGAGGGAAGCAGCGAGATGTATAAACGACATCATATAGGCACAGTTGCGCTAGGGAAGACATGATGACGTGACATCGCTGCTCCCTCTCTTCCATAACGACCGCACTGAGAGGGAGCCATGAACGAGTGGGGGAGAAAGGGAGGAGGGAGTGAGGTAGTGGAGAGGAAAGTAAACAAGTTGAGAAAGAGAGGGGCGAGAAACAAGGGGGTAATAAAGGGAAGGCAGCGGCATGAAGGCTGACACTGCACATTCGTACTCAGTGGGAGGTCCAAAGTGTTTGTGTTTCTTACACCTCTGAAGTTTCTTTGTCTCATTTAGTCTTTCATAACAGAACGCTGATGGGTGTCTGTGCATGAAACGTGTGTCTGGACTGTCTGCTGCTGTATTCGCTGGCATGTAGATGACCTTTATACTGTTTTTACACCAGAATTAGCATGTATATGCGTTTTTTTTTAAACATGGTTATAGGGTTGTACCATATTATATAGCTAATATAATATGTGGTCATAATCTTTTTCCTGATAAGAGATAATTTGTATGGTGATAATGGCAATATTACATTGTTGACAGAATGATGTCATACCATTACAATAACAATAACAAGCGTTGCTACAGGCTAGGAGTTTTTTTCTGATGTGTGCTGGAAACATGTTTCAAAAAATAGTAAAGGAGGTGCAGAAGTTACAGACAGAGGTGACAAGCCTTCACTGGCGATTGTACCCTTTCTCAATGAAGACAAAAGCCAGAAGTTAGTTGGTGTTAGTAGGTTTTTTTGTCCAGTGTAAAAGGGGCTTTAGAGTCACCAGGGTTATATACCACGTAGACACTCACATGCTTGCTACATGTAAATGAACAGCAGTCTGCTCCTTGTTTCAGCTAGCATGACTCATGCATACACACACAAACAGAGCATTAGACAAGCTTGAAGGTTTCTGCTGTGGAGACACCAGTACAGTCAGCCTCACCCTCCCCTTCTCTTTCCTCCTGACCTCTCTGGCCTCCCACTCTGTCTCTTTCTTCCTCCCTGACCACCCTCACTTCCTCCATCCATCTCTCGCTGCTTTGTTTCACACGTCACTCACCCTTTCTCCTTTTTTCCTGCAAATTTCACCGCTAGCGTTGTTTTTCTCCCTGCAACAAACCGAATTTCTAGCTTGGGGTCTGTTTTTGCAATCAGCACACAAACAGATATAACAACAGCGACGCAGTGGCATGTGCACACAGAGACACACACAAACATAAACAAGGATTTTAATTTGTGTGTTTATGCAAAGCCAGCATTTGCTATTCAAACCAGCCGACCACAACCAATTACAACCAATCCAATTACCTTCTACATGCAACACTTGATATCAAGAAAAGGTCTGCTTAAACCTCACTGAACAATGCTGCCATTCCAACATGCACATGCACATGGATGATTGTGTGTGTGTGTGTGTGTGTTAGCTGACCCGCAGGTTATTCCCCGGTTGGCTCATCGTCATGTCTGATTGGCTGCCTGCCGGTTTCATCACATTGCACCAGAGACAGAAGCAGACCTCGTGGCCTCTCACCCAGGTCTCTCTCTCTCTGTGTTTGTCTCTCAGTCCGACGGAGCCGAGCTCAGAGCCCGCTGTTGGCTGACTTTGGTTTTGTCTGGCAGGCCGAGCTGTGGGGAAGCACTTTGATTGAAGAGACAGAACAAAAGCTCACACTGCCATCTTTGAAGCAGCTGTCCTGCACATGACAGTCTCGCACACACACTCGCACAGATAACACACACGCACATGCCAGACGTGGATACACTAACTGACACACAAACACACACTCGCAGGCATACACATATGAAGACAAGTCAGCCCGTAGCAGCAGCTGTGACACCTGCAAAGTGTGTGTATGTGTAACCTGTCTGCAGCTCACACATATTAGCAAACGTCCCTTTCTCTCACCTACCCAACACACACATACTCATACATGGATTCACACACACACACACACACACACACACACACACACACACACACACACACCATCTGCTTATCATCTCTCTGTTAATGTTGTCGTCACTAAAGCTTTACAATAGCTTTTGCTTCCAATCTGCCTGATTTAGCAACGACTGTATACAAGAGTGGGTGATATAGAGAAAATTAAAGCTTCACAATATCCATGAGCCTATGGTAATCTAATGTCTTGTGTTGTCTAACCAACAGTCCAAATACCAAAATATCAAATTTACAGGAATGTAGGACCAAGAAAAACTGTATTTGCTTACATATGAGAGCTTAAAAAAACACTTGGAAAATGACTTTAGAGGGTTCTGTAACAGACCTGAGCGGACATGTACATAGGCAGTTGTAAATGCCATGGTTAGGTTAGTTTTGTTTGTACTAGTCTCTGGAGTCTACTTTGAGGATGTGTTCCACTAATGCGCAGTAGATCAGCATCCGTTCTGGCCGTGTGGGAAGGTCCGCAGGGTCACAGCAAGATACATGGATGTCCGCACAGAGTCCACATGTACTCCCTCTCATGACAAAATTTACTTCACATGGACCCTAGTGGAACCTTGTGCACTCACTTACATGAAAAGTATCACACCATCTGAATGTGATTAAATGATTATCACTGCGTCTGATTAATTTTCTCAGCTATTCAGTGCACTCGATGAAATGTTGCCATGTGTAATTTGATATCAGTAGCAATACATAATCTAATTTATTTGTTTTTATTATATTTGCTTTCTAATTACATTTTCTGGAAATTGAATTAAGAATATGTATATAGTTTGGGAAGAGGGATGGGAATAGGCTGCAGTGGTAACTCAAATATTGCCATATTTTAAAATACATAAGGCTGTGATGTGGTAATGTGTGTGTGATAAAGGCATGGGTCCTCTTCAGCAGAGACAGCTATGTTGCACCGCCATGTTTCTACAGTAGTACAGAACGCACAAACCAAACAAAGACATTTGTGTTAATCTTAATTTTCACAGCCACCATACGTTCTCCTATACCAGTGGTTCCCAAACTTCTCCATGCCAGGTCCCTCCGAATGCAAGATGTCTTCACAAACCCAAAGACAACTTTTTTTTGTCTTTTGTAGAGTGACACTGAAGTTTAGACATTTTTAAACACTCATTTGAGAGGGTCTCGATGCAGAGAACGTAGTCGGGGCACTTAGAGCTATTCTTTTGTGTAGCAGTAAGTCCATACTTTATGTACACAGCATCATAAACAGTATGGCAGTTTTACTTGGCCTTGGGATTTTTGTAGCTGAGCTTTTGTCAGCTGGGCTGTCGGTCTATTCGTCAGGTCTTTTCCTTTTTAAAATGTGTCCATTTTTAGCACTAAATTTCAGGAGCAGAGCAAGCGGCAGTCCTGGTGAACGCTGACAGCTTATAACATGATGAATGATGTTTTGACCGGCAGGCAATTAGAAAGACAGGCATACCAAAATAAGATTTCAATATGCTATAAATTATTATAAATTCATAATAATTCACATTATGATAAGACATAAGGTATTTTCAGTCTGCAAGTTCACTGCCAGATGCAACTAAATCCTATACACTGGTCCTTTAAAATCTAATGTAGGCTCAAACATCAGGGAAAGTTTAATGAATCTGATATCACAAGATTGATATTACATTGATTTGTTACCCAGTTCCAGTTGTACACCCACCCACACCTATCTGCCTGAATGTTGACTTTGATCATTTCCTCTCCTGTTGTCACTGCGCCTGATTCACTCTGACTAGGAAAAAGAAAGAGAAAGATGACAGGATGAGCATGTTGCCGCAGAAAAGGTGAGAAAGACAGCCTGACAGGAAGAAATGGAGGAGAATAGATGGAGCTGGCAGAGGGAGAGAGACAGTGACCGCCATGAGGGAAGCTAAATACTGGTGTGCAGGAGCATTTAAAGTGAGTTAACTCTGCCTCAGAGAGACAAACTAAGTTCAGAGTTCAGGCAGACAAGCGTGTGCTGGCTGGCTGCCGCTGCTTTAGCTCAGTGGTAATGATAAACATTACAGCAAGCTAATGGATGGACGAGTCGCCGGCCGCGGCCTCTGATGTTGCTTTATCTCCTCTCTGAACACCCAACACCAGAGTGCTCACAACCTCCACAGCCTCGGCCAGGAATGTGTGCTAAGCAAATCACCGGCCACATGGGCTGACAATAAAGCTCAGGTTTGAATTTCAATCAGCCCATGACCGGGAGGAGGGATGGAAAGATGGAGGCAGGCAGGCAGAAGGAGCGCGCTGATGAGAGGAGGAGAGATAGAAGGATGGAGGGAAGGAGGGGAGAGATGAAGGGGTCAGCCCAGTGAGATAAGGGAGGGCAGGGAATGAGAAATGGAGTATGAAAGTGAAAGCAGATGGAGATATTTTACATAGAGGCAGATAGATGGATGACAGGGGGTGCGATGAGGGGACAGGGCGGAGAGATAATTACCAAGATAGAGAGGGAAGTTAAACGACAGGAGAGAAAGAGGGAAAGGGATTACAACTTTACACCACGGTGAATAGATTGGCAGTGGCAGACAGAGAGCGAGGGGGGACAAAGGGGTGCAGAAGACGAGAGGAACAGGTGATGTCAAAGAGAGACAGAAAAGACTGAAAAAGAAAGTGTGTTTGAAGGGGAGTAAGGACAGCGAGCGAGTGAGAAAGTCCTTGCCAGAGGGGACGAAAACGTCAGAAAGCAAACACAGTTGATTCATTTCTCTTGTGTTTTTTTTTTTTTTTTTTTTTGGTAATGTCAGCTGTGCCCGTTTGTGTTCTCTACACACTCGCGCACACATCTGTGAAGGCGAACACGCACGCGCCTACACAACTCATACAGCATCAATACCTTAGCCAGCTGCACACGTACACGCCGCCATTCATAAAGGCACAACAACGGCCTCCCAAGACATAACAGCATCTTTTCATATTCCAGAAATTGGCTGAATCAAAGTGCTGTTAACAAGGCAGGGAGTCGGTCTGTCAAAAGAGCTCCGCAGCAGCTGAGGTGAGCAGGTGGCACATCTGGTTTCAAAAGAGATATTTTTAAATCTCAAACCAGAAGGCAGCAATATACCAGTGACAGCCCCAGAGTATTACTGCATTCACAGTTTGGCAGTATTCAGTCCACTGGAGGTATATTGGAGCAAACTGGAGGTGTATTGTATCCCTGAGGAGGAGAAGGGTGGTAAACTCAGAGAAATAGAGCTGTGTAGTGGGAGGCTGTATTCTCGGCGTCCAGGTTTCCGGAAGTAAAAGTAAAAGCCTAGAAGTTGGAATATATTGCTCGAGTGGGCTTGAAAGTCTTACTGAATCATCAGTACAAAAGATGAGCAACTAAGTCAGAAAATATCTGTTTCTTTTATAAAAAGTCAAATAACCAGGTACGTTAAAATTGCAGGAGAGAAATTCGATTACGACCAAATATCTAGTCCTCAAGCTAAAACTTTAGCTGCATGCAGGGAGAGCTAATGATTATTGTGTGTTCAGACATAATTTTAGTGCTGCTGGAGCACACCAGAACCACACTCCAACAAGTGAGGAAATAAAATATTTTCAATTCACATAATCCATCTATTTAAAAGCACTTGAAGATTCAGTCATTACTAGTGTATTGCCTTAATCAGACAGAGCATGGTTTTTGCCATGAGAGGTTGTTTTGATGTGAAAAGTGAGGACTGACTGCCAGGTGATATTTTAATATGTGATGAAACTATTGATAAGTCAGTCTAACATTTGATTATGTGCTCAGTTATAGTTGACTAATGTATGTAAACTTGCCACCACAGGAACAGTAGTTAAATGACCTGAAACAAGACACAATTTAAGCACATCATAGGTGTTCTCAGTTAATTAATAGCGCTACAACTTTGAGCAGAAGAATTATATACAAAGTCAGTGTGAAGATGCAGTTTGACACTAACTTGCCCAGTTATGAAAATGCATCTGCAAAAATATCTCAACCTTTGTGAAAAATTCCCATGTATGCCAGGACGTCAAAACCTCTTTATAAACATACAGACACAAGGGGGAGAAAGGAGAAAGACAAGCAAACTTTTTCATCCCATGACCCAAAAGGTAAAGAATATGCCTCTCTTTCTGTCTAAACACACCTTTACTCGTACATTCAGCAATTAACTTTTAGATTTTTGGTCAGTTTTGGGTGGTGGGTGGATTTTGCTGCAGTGGCGAAGCATTCTGACCACATTCCTTCAGCTGACTTCTTCCGCATGGCAACAGCAGTTGAGGGTCATGCTTACCGTAGTTAGTCCTATTTCCCACACCAAATTGATGGAGCGAAAACTTGGTTTCTTAGAAATGAACTTGAAATATGTGAAACTGTTGGCAATGATAACATTGACCTATGCTGTTGTTGAATTATCCAGAAAGTGAAAAATACTTCCACAACCTCCAACTTGGCACCTCTATACATAAACAAGTGAATTATTACACCTGCAGGTAGAGCTTGGCAACAAAGATTGAGTTTCCCAAACTTTTGCCCTCTACAGTGAAGGTGAAAACAAGGTGGATGTGGGAAAATCCTGTTAAATACACACATACATTTTGTCCAACTCTTAGTCTCACCCCGTTCCGGTCGCTTTTCACCAACTGAACCGAAGTGGGCTTTTTAGGCCACAGTGTGAACTAACAAGAGAGCAGTGCCCGTTAGCGGATTGATGTTGGCTTCACCTGTGCTGACGAGTTTTTAGTGGAAGTGGGATGGAGGGATGAGGAAGGAAAGGGCTGAAGGAGTAAAGAGATTAGATAAAGATGAAGCCCGTCTTGTAGCTGTCCTGTTTGCGTGTGCTCCTGTCTCTGTCTGCATGGATGATAAAATATGACGCTGACTTAGTGTCAGACTCCTTGCTGACACATACTGTAGTTGGAAAGAGATTAGAGAGATGTGAGAGAAACGAGGGGTGGGGAAGGAAAAGAGAGAGAGGGTGAGGGAAGGAGAGTAAGAGATAAAGGAAGACAGATAGATAGATTTAGATACAATGGTGAAGACACAGTGGTAGTCCATGTTTTAAATAGAGATGCACCCATCTACTCTTTTCCTGATTCTGATGTCTGAATTTGGGTATTTGCTGATTCCGACACTGTACCAATACTTTTTTTTTTTTTTTTATTAGCCTTATAATTATTATTGGTAGGATTACATGAGGCTGAAACTGAACTTCAGTTTCGTGGTGAAAATTTCTTTGTCTCTTGATGTGGAAAGGTTATTTAGTTTGTGTATTGTAACTTGTGTAATGGTGTCCTTCAAACATTGTGGGACACTGTAGGATTCTGGCTTTGCTGAGAGTTTAAAGGAGCAATATGTAGCAATTGTGTATCCAGAAATGAGTACTGCAATCTAAATAACATGTTGGAGCCATAGATTGTGTATTAAATAGGTTGACTCCCTACCCACTGTAAGTTGATCAGCTGTTTATCACTGTCAGTTGTCTGTCAGTGTAAATCTAAGCCTGTTATCCTGAAAGTAAAAGCCCACTGCTCTGAAAATACACACTCTGGAGTTCAGTAGCCGCCTCTCTTACTGCCTGCCAGACTCCATTAACAATTTGCTTAATTTAACTGTTATAAACATCTACTCCTTCTAAAAGATTACTAAGGATTCTCTTGAACTCTAATTAACGTGAAACAGGCTTACAAAAATAGTCATTCCAGTCCAGAATGGAATTTTCAAAGGAGGACACTGTGGCTGTTATGTTGTTGTCAGAGTTGGGAATATTTCAACTGAGCATGTTAGCATGTTTCCTTAATATGTGATGACATATCATGCTTATTTTATGATTTATTACAGTAATTAAATTGCAGATGATAACATGTTGTGGAACTTAGATCGTAACACGGATCAGTGATGCAAGTACGATGCCCGATGAATGACTTACAGCAATTTCAGGCCCTGATCCTGATATTGGATTGGACTGGTCCCATCTTCAGTTTTAAGTTGTCATTTCTGTAAGTGCATGAGAATTTGCTCTCTTTCTGAGTTATTCTATCTCATCTCCATCCTGGTCTTTCTCATCTCTTACCTTCACTTTTTGTTCATCCTTTCATCTCTTCCTCCTTTGTTTTCCGCCGCTCTGTTAACAGTTTCCTTGACTTTGCTTTTTATCTGTGTGTTTGCTGTCGGCCTCTGCAAAACCAACTGGCCATGAGTTAGGCTTTTTCTGATTTACTGTCACTGTGACTTTGTCTCTCTCTCTCTCTCTCCCTCTCTATCTTTCTATCTGTCTGTCTCTCGCTCTTTCTCTCTGTCTCCCTGTGAGTCTCATATTAAATTTTAATTCCCTGCAGTGGAGAGCCAGAGAGCCTGATAGTGACAGAGCCTGACAGAGGCGTGGTAAAGAAAATATAGACAGAGTGACAGCTTAGAGGGCTGCCACGTGTGTGTGTTTGTTTGTAAGTGTGTGTGTGTGTGTGTGTGGAACAGAGAGGAACAAGGACATATGTTCAGTTTTTTCTATGTGTACACTGTTTTCCACTGTTATTTTATGACAGCTGTTTGCAATGTATTTAGATTAAGACTAGAGATTTGAGGTGAGCAAATGTACACAAATGTTAAACCTCTTTCCTTTCCTAAATGTATATTTGTGTCTGTTTTGAGTGCGCGCATGCCTTTGCCTGTTATTGCATGTGCACTGTCAGCAGAAAGTTGGCACTGAAACTGATAAACCATTATGCACAACGTGGGAGTGCATGTTTATGTGCCATTTTGTGTGTTGGTGTTCGTGCGAGCCGGCTTGTGTGTGTTAGGTTTAATGATCTTTTTTGATGGTCTGGTGTAGCGGATATTGAGATAGATGGTCCATATGCTCTTTATGGTCCATGCATATTTCATATTCCAGCAGCAAAGCAGAGCAGAGCAGGCATTGCTTATATGGCCAGGATGTTGCACTGGGACGTGGGCTGACTTTATGAGAGCTCATATACACATCCCACTGCTTTGTCCCCTTTGAATAAATGCCCAAGTATGAATAAATACAACCCATTTCATAACCCTCCACAAAGACACCTACATATCCATAAACCTTAATGTGGCACATGGAATATCAGATCTTAAATGGACCCATGTGGCCACCTGTTGTATGAGTCACTGGTGCATGTTTGCGTGTCACCCAGGACAGTAGATGAGTTAAAGTAATAACCCGCAGTTTCTTTATATGAATAAACGCTAACTTCGCTACTTTCCATTCCCATTTATGAAACACAATAGTGATTCAGCCGATACCTTTTTCATTTCCTGTTCTTTCTTGAGAAATACCCCTAAGGCACACAGAAAGTGATGTCTTTTATGCTTCTGGCAGCAGCCGCAGCAGCAGTTTGTTTTGGAATAAACAGATGAAGAGCTCAATAGTTAGAATGAAAGAAAAGAGAGAAACCTACAGGAAGTCAAACCTCATCAAAAGAAAGTGCAATGAAAAAGG
Organism: Lutjanus erythropterus; assembly: GCF_056507025.1. NCBI lineage: Eukaryota > Metazoa > Chordata > Actinopteri > Lutjaniformes > Lutjanidae > Lutjanus > Lutjanus erythropterus. Next base: position 24,372,542 of record NC_139325.1, on the reverse strand, counting down.
CATCATGGTGTTTCATATTTCGCTGCAATATTTCAGTGAAGGGATTTATGAATTTTATTTTTTTTGTGGGGGAGGAGGTGTGCAGGGTGAAAGCACCTACAGTAGTAATGATCAGTTAGTGTGGAAGATGTTACCCCCCAAAAAAATGCTAAAAAAAATAAAGGCCTATGTGGATTACCACTTAAATTAAAGTAGTAAGTCACAGTGAAGCTACAGTTTTAGCACAGACACATGCTGTACACCCACACACAAACACAAAGAGAAAATTTTTCTTTTTTGGCATGGTGTAGAATTGTTTTGTCGAGTCCATGATATGCTTTGTTCAAAGTGGTTATACACCTTCCACTTACTAATTTCACAAAGCTGCTCAGGATGAGGACATCAAGTTCATGTATTTGGGAGTGGCTTGTGTGCAACATGTCAACACGTTGAAAGGAAATTAAAATGAGAGATGCATTTTTTTCTGCTTTCTTAGCATCTTGAAAGGCATTAATGTTTCCTTTCCCTTTGAATAGCAATCGGATGCACAAACTCTAGTTTCTGATACAAGGTTTTCCCCAGCAGTTGTTAGGCCTGGTGGCAAGTGTCTTTTGACGGCGGCCCAGCGTGGGCCAGTGACAGAATGATGGCAGCATTAAGGTAGGGTCCTGTAGTTTCTGTGATAACATAATCACAACCGCAATCGTGGAAAAACTTAATTTTAAAAAGCCATAACACAGATTTTGTTTGGCCCTACATTAAGTCAGTGCTAAAAGCTGAAAATATCACATATTGTGTTGTTATACATAATTCATTTGTTCAAAACACATTTAAAAAAACAGCAACTATTGTAGAGTTTTACAAATAATCTGACAACATGCAGTCTTGGAATGCAGCAAAAGAAATAAAGTTGCAATTTGAGGATATCCAACTATTATATCTGTTTCCAACTGAGCCACCCCACTGTTACTGTAGTTTAAAAAGCATCTTAGAAATACATCCCAAGAAAATTAAATCCCCCAACGCTTAGGCACGGCAGGGGTCAACTTAGACCCAGTGGGCCACTGGCTTTTTAATACACTGGGGGGCACAATGTGATATTTTGTTTTAGTGCCAGCCCTGACTACAAATTTGACTTGAAGTCATTAGTTCAAGCCATTAGTTTACTAGTCATTGCATATGCATGATATTAATTTAATTATTTAAACATAATATTTTGGGGCGCAAGTGGTAAAGTCATGTGTCTGATCAATCAGTAGGGAGACGTAATTGTATGTAGTAGTCGTAATGTATTTCAAAACTGTGTAAATGAGGCACACACTCTGTGTGACGCAGGACAAAAAAGGCTGATTGCAAAGCATAGCTCCCAAATGGTGTTTGAGATGTTTTTTTTTTCTGTTACTAACAGACTAAAGAAAACTTGGTCGACTGAGACTGTTCTCGCCGAGCTGACTGTTAAGGCTGCCTTATTTGGTTTGGTACTCATGTTTTCAGATGCACTTGGAAAATCCCCTACACAAGCACACATAAAAGTAAAGTCCACATGAATGCACGTGTTGCTGGCTGTCATACGATGATTGACAGGTCGCCACCACATGGAGAGGCATATTGATTTCACGAGAGAGAGACAGAGAGAGGGCGGGGACGACAGATTGACAGGCCAGCAGAGGAAGACAGGAAAGGAGGGAGAGGTGTCGTCGGAGGAGGAGTGAGAGGACGTCAAAAAGATTGAACCTGAAATGAAAAATTGAACGAGAGACGGATGGAAGGACACTGATAAGGATGGAGAGACAGAGGAGGAGAGTAGGGCAGAGCGAGCGATAGTGGGGGGGCGAAAGAGAGTGAGAAAGACAGGAGGGGAGGGAAACGGGAGAGGGATGTTCCACTGATAGACTGTCGAGTCTGACAGAGTCTGCTCATGTTCAGTGGAGAGAGTCAGACACATCATGAAATACTGACACCCCCAAACACACACACAGACATACACACAGATACACAAACTGCTAAAATCAACAGGATTTAAAGCTTAATGTGCGTATTCGTATAATAACAGCTTTTATTAAACTTCACCCCTGTTTACTCTCATTTGAATTGCCATGTGTGCAACCTGCATGTGTTCTGTTGTCACCTGTCCCCGAGTTACATGTTTCTTTGCAAAATGATTTCATTTTCATCATTATCCCGCTCCATTTTCATGTTCCTTTATTGTTTACGTCGACTTGCACAGGCTTTGCAGAGTTGTAGGTTTCTGACAGGTAATTTACTGGAGTGTGAGGTAGATATAATACAGCAGGCCAGACTCAGTCTCTGGTAACATGTCTCAGGCCTGGTTAGGAGGTATAATTGGAGCAGAGCAAAGCTTCACACAGCTGCATTTCATAAAATAGAGCTGTGACAGTTAGTTGAAAGAATTAGTTGCAAACTATTTTGATGATTAATTTATTGTTTCAGTCATTTTTCAAGCATAAAGTTCAAACACTTGCTGGTTCCAGCTTCTTATAGGGATACTTGGGATTATTTTAAGTCGGGTTGTACGAGGTCCTTATAGTCGATAGTCATAGTTAAGGTACACCCAAAAAAATCAATATCAGTTTAAGTTTATGCTATATTAGATTATTTTCACTGCTTTACCTTGCCAGCAGACAGCCTTTTTGACAGGAAACTGCCTTTGTGTAAGCCACATATCACTCTCTCCAGATTCACCAGACTCCTTAAGGAAAAACAGTAATTTTACCTCGCAGAACAATAGAGTTGCTGGACGATTGCTGCCTCGATAGATTAGTTTGTTTGTTATTTTGTGACTTTGGTGCTTGAAAAGGTTACAGATTATGCAGTAACAGAAACTTGATTGAGGCAGCAGTAGATGCCAGGTAAAATTTCTTTGTCTTGGTGGCTTCAGAGAGAACAATATTTGGCTTATATGATAGCAGTTTCCTGTCAGAAAAGTCTGTCTGATGGCAAAGTAAAGCAGTGAACCCTCCCTCGAATCCCTTTAAATGTAAGGATTTGTCGCTTTTCTTTAAATGAAGAGCATTTTTCATATTTTTGTTGTTTTTTTTCTTCTGTCTCGGGCTGCTAGAAGTGAAATGAGCTGAAGTGAACTGCTGGGATGATTTGTACTGAGAGTCTCAGAGGTATGTTCATAACTGTCTGTTAGGGAGGACGAGGACAGAGATAGAAATCATTAACAGTCCATCGGTGTAACTTCACTGTTCAGTACTACATAGTTCTCAGTCTTTTCACATGTTTTCAGCCATGATTTTCCAACATGTATGAGGTGTTTTACAAGAAATACTCTCTTTTTCCTTTTACACAGACTTGAATCATGAAAATAATCTGCAGATTAATTGATAATGAAAGCAATCATTAGTTGCAGCGCTATTGTAAAAGCATCCCACCCACACACACTGCTTTTGAGTAGTAAACTGCACAAACTCAAAGTTCTTGTTTCCTGTTTCTGAGTGTATCACCACTAGTCACTTGTAAGCCTATTGTGTGCAGAGTTAAAACGTGGCATTGATAGATTTTTGGCTCATTCATCACGCAAAAAAATCTTTTTGTTTCTGTTATCACTTTGGCCTGCACACTGTGGAAGGTCTTAGCACTGAAACATCTGTGCTGTGTGCTTGTCTTTTATGTTCCGCTTTGATAAAGAATAAAAATAGAAAACTCTCGAGATGAAGTGAGCCTGAGCACTGTGTTTTTTGTTAGTTTTTTTCTTTTTGGAGTGCATGATTTTTCCCCTCCTTTTGTTGTTTTACTCCATTGATTCTACGAAGCAAAAATATTTCCTAAATGGGTAATTCAGTACTTATCACTTAGATTAGCATTGCATCTCAATGTGCATGCTTTAATTTCAGGCCTTTGTAACCGGGTATATTTGAATATGTTAAATTAATTCTTCATGTCACAGAGCATTAATAGAACATCCATAATGCTTGAGATGTTATAGCTCAGTGTCATCTTCTGTCTGACAAGAAAACCCCAATGCATTTAAACACTTACAGTCTTCATGCTGGTGTTTGTTTGCCTAGTCTACTTTTTCATCTCACCACCCTTGTGTGCATGCGAGTGTGTGTACGTTTGTGTGTGTGTTAATCCATCTGTCGTACACTGAGAGTAACAGAGCTTCTGTTTGCTCCCCATACCCTTGTGCATGTTCTGCTTCTGGCCTTATTGCATTGTGTTTCGTCTCTTTCTGGGCAAATTAAAAGGTTTAGGAGATGAAGGTTAGGTAGTTACAACTTGGCATTTGGTTGTAAAATTTTACAGTGGTGCTTTTGTTTTAGCAAGTGATATAAGAGAGTTTAATCTTCAGTCCGTTTTTCACCTTTGGTTGTCCCCTCTAGGATACACAACGAGTCAAGCAGCCCTGGACATCTAGCTGTTCATACAGTACAACACCAATCCAAATTTTCCCTGTATCCCTTAGTAACACACCCCTGCTCCCCCCCGTCTGCTTTTAGCCTTAATTCTTTGTTCATTTTGCAGCCAAACTGACATGTAACAAAAAACGTCTCCTGAAAACGGTGCAAAGCTGAATTTGCCACGGTAATAGCTGATGATTTGTGATAATGTGGAATAGTAATAAGTGGTACTTAATTAGCCATTAGAGAGACGGAGGAGAGATGGTGGATAAAGAGGGGATAGATGGGTTTTTGCACAAAGCAATGAACCCCTGTAGCCCCCTTTTTTTTGCTACAATAGCACCATAGCTAGGGCTTCTTCTGTCGTCATGGAGACTAATGTTGAAAGCCAGCTGTGGTTTTGTCTTGGAAGCCCATTAGGCTGGAGCTCAGTTGGCACTCCTCTCTGTCTCGCTTTTCTTTCTGGCTTCGCCTCCTTGGACTTACAATGGCAAAAATATCCTCTCCGTGTTTAACTTGTCTGCGATATCGGACATGGGTCAAATAACGGTTGCAAATCATTCTGAGCCTTTGTTTTACCCTGTTTGAAGTGCTTGATAGGGGATTTTTTTTCCTCACATTAGCCAAGTTGGCCGCACACACCCACACACAGAGACACAGTTGGCCACAGCACAGACAAGACGCAAAGTCCAAACTTCTCAATTTCAGCATTGTTATTTATTTACAGTGTTTTGTTTATTTCGAACATTTTACACACTAACATTACACAAAATAAAATCCCTCTCCCCTCCATAACGAGTCCCAACAACCCTGTCAGTCTGTCACCAGGGCATAGCGTGGTCTCAGAGGAAGCATAATCATATGTGATATCTTTCCTATTGTTGTTATTGTTGTGTGTTTACACTCGGTAATATTTCCCTGTAAATAGTATGTAATTCACATACTATTGGTTTCATAAATCTCACATTCTGTTCAAACATGCTAAATAGCATGTTACAAGAAATGTCAGACACAGTTGGTGGATGAGTGTTGGCCAGCGCTAGTAAAAAATGCCAACCCAGCATCAACCAAGACAGTAAAAAAAAAAAAAAAAAAAAAAAAAAAACAGTTAACAACTTATCCAGTGAGATAATTAAATACCTGAAGAAGTCCACATCAAATGGAAATGAGAGTGCAATTTGTTTCTGCATAATTACATGCTTTCTGTAGAAACAGGCAGCTAGGGAGGGACTTGTCGCAGTTGTCATTAGCGCTGAATGAGAATTAACGCAACACCCCACCCAAGCTATGCAGTTACAGACAGCATTCGTTAACATGGCGGACTTTTCCTGGACTGGGAGCGTACAGGAGTTTGATGACAGGGAATACAGTGTAAAAGTGTTTTTTGTTTGTTTGTTTGTTTTTTTGCCAGTTTTGGCTCCTGGCACCCTAGGGCTGATAGCTGCATGGCTAACTGAGCTAACAGCAGCCATCTTTTCATCTGCAGCTGCTGCGTGTAGGTATGTTTTGTGTTTGACCAGTTGTTTCTTCAGGTTATATGGCCAGCTTCTCATTTTACAAACATTGTGTTGTCTGTGTTGATTTTTTTTTTTTTTAAGTGTAGCTAAACTTGCGACTGCCAGCTCGCCATTACCCTGAATAACCGTATTCGTTCAGTAGCTGATATCTTTTATATGGTAGACCCCACCCACCTTGCAGTTCATGTAGGTTAAAACAAGTGCAAGCAGATAAAGAAATATTTGCAAATGCTATCTGACCTAAGTCGTCTTGATGAATGGCACTACTTCTCATTCCACATTGTCCTTCTGCCTGGCAAGCACTGTTTCTTGCCCTGGATCCCCTTATTAAATTTGGCTCAGGAGAGGGATCTGAGTAATGTTGTTGTTGTTGTATGGAACGACTTATCCCAGCGCTGGAGCTCTTTTTCCCCGCAGCCCTGATATTCAAGCCTCCAGACCCTGACCCAAACACATCAGTCAGCGGGACATGTGACTCGGCCAGGAAGTGGGCTGAGGCAGGCAGGGAGAATGATTGTTATGCAGCAGATTGATCAGGTTTCACAGGACACCGCCAAACTATCAATCTGTAGGACTGTACACACAGGCCAGTGTGTGTGTATGTGTGTGTTTTTGTGTGGTTTTTGCACGGGCAGGGTCAGGACTCAGTGTTGTGTGTTTGGGGCGGCGAATGCAAGAATCAATAGCTGGGTCAGAGGGTAATGTCTCACTGAGTGCTGAGTCTATACACAGCCATCAGACAGGATCACTATCAATCATGGGAGAGCTTAGGGAACATACACTCTCTTTCTCCTCTATGTGTGTCTCTTTGCCTCTGCTGGCCCAGTGTCTGATGGGATCACTATTGCTCATGTAAGGGCTTTGGGAACAGAGACAGCGGGAGATGTAGGGAAACAGAAGGATAGAGCGGCCCAGGAAGGATTGATGGGAGCAAAGTGATAGAATAAGGGGGAGATATTGGCTGGTGTTGGCAGATCCTCTGTGAATGACACTTGGGAGTTTGAGAGATAGAAGACACCTTGAAGTGGAGAAACCCTGCGGAGCGTAAAATAGGCTGGGTGCGGATGATTGTGAAACTGACGATAAATTAAAGTTGAAAACAAAATCAATAAACACGCAAATTAAGGTAAAGACCACAAGTCCGGGTCTTATTCACGGGTTAAACAACATTTTTCTTAATCGAAGTGTTCTGTCTTTCCTCCTTCCCGTTCTTGTCTTTCATCTGCCCACATCTCTGATCTCGTCTCCTCACGCTTTTTTCTTTGTCTTCTCATTCTGCGTGTGTTTCAGCCTCGGCTCCTGTTGCCATCTGTTGTTTCATGCAGTTGTTCATTTTAATTTCCTCACATGCATCCATCTGTGTCACGCTTGTTCGGACAAAAGCCCACAAAATAAAGCACGTGTGATTGATTGCAAAAAACCCACATGCTTAGAAATAAAGGTGCGAACTAGAACCATACAGGGTTCTTTGGCTTGTCTCCATACAGACAGAACCTTTTCTGGTTCTTGTTAGGACCTTTTTTATAAAGATTCTGCTTTATACAACCTTTTTTCATAATTTCAGAGGGTCCTAGAACCCAACATAAATGTTTGTACTTAGAACCATCTGTTAAAAGTTCCACTCATAACCCCTGATGAGTGGTTCTAAAGAAAACCCCTCTATTGTGTAATGGTTCCACTCAGAAGTCTCTCTGGAGGTTCTGTCCAGGTCTTCCATCTTCTAAGCGTGTCAACAAGAAACCCTTTTTATATTCCATGGGTTTTTATCAAGAACACACCCAGGAGTTCTACTGAGAACCTTTTTGTACTCAAAGGGTTTTATCTGGACCCCTCCCTATTTAGAACACACTGACAGGGTTCTACAGGTAACCTTTTTTATATTCCAAGAGTTTAATCTAGAACCCACCTTTTTATATTATGGTACAAAAAACCCCTGATGAACTCTTGATGAAAGTACTCTTTCTTCTAATGATGAAAAGGGTTATTAATGGAACGCTTAGTCTAACAAGGAACCCTTGACAAACTTTTCTTCCAAAAAGGGTTCTTCATAAGCAAATGGTTTCAGGTAGAACCTGAGCCCTTCTGGGGGAGCTCTTTTGGAACCCTTATTTCTAAGAGCACATGCATGTGCAGGAGAACATGTACATAATGGGTTAGGAGAGTGTTTGTCGAATGCGGCTCTGTGTGAAAGCGAGACAGCTCAGTTCAAAGGGCTAATAATGCCTGCCATTAGGTTTCGTGCGGCTGGAACACTCTCTCACACCACATAGTCGATATCCACAGGCACAGAGAGGAAGAGAGGGTATGATGGATGAAGGATGGAGGAAGGAGAGGAAAGAGAAAGAGTGCTTAAGAGCTCGAGAGAAGTGAGACAAGAGCAGAAAAATGGAGCAAACGAGGGAGAAGATGTGAGAAAGGGGGTGGAAATGGAGAAAGATTTGGAGAATGCTGCTCGTGTTATGGGATCATGTCAGTGCTGCGTGTGAGGCCGCTTGGCAAGAAACCCTGTTAGCTGTAATACTTTGATCAATTACCAATGATGAACCATCGCTCTGCAGGGCAGGACTGTGTGTGTGTGTGTGTGTGTGTGTGTGTGTGTGTGTGTGTGTGTGTGTGTGTGTGTGTGTGTGTGTGAGCGTGTGTGTGAGTGTGTGTGTAGCGGCCTTGAGAGAAGGCAGCATATTCCAGTCTGTTGGACACACTCTAGACAGGTATTGATTTCAACGGGGAGAATTTAGAACCTGCTCAACCACTACACCCTATAAGACACACACACACACACACACACACACACACACACACACACACACACACACACACACACACACACCTGCAGGCATAGACACATATATAACATAGACCCTTAGAAATAAAGGTACCAACTAGAACCATAAAGGATTCTTTGGCTTGTCCCCTCAGGACAACCCTCTTTGGGTCTTGGTGGAACATTTTTTAAAGGCTCCACTTGGAACCTTCTCAGAGAGTTCTACCTAGATCCTGACAAAAAGAACTGTATATAGAACCAAAATTGTGCATTCTCCAGTGTCCTCTGTTGATGAAATCTTTGATTATAATGGTTCCACTCAAACTGGTTCACTAGATAGCATCAATGATCTTGAACAGAACTGGTTCAAGAACCAGAGATTATTTGATGGAAAAGAGCCATGTAAAATATGACATGCCCACTTTGGTTCCCAAGGAAAACCTGCTATATTTCAGTCCTAGCTGGGAGCCAACTTTTCAGGTTTGGTGGAAATGCTTCAAAATGGTTCTAGGTTGGTGGAAGAGGCCTATGAGAAATGTTTCATTTAGTGCCTACAGGAAAATCTAGCTTTTTAAAAAATATTTTTGTATTTTTGGTGGAAATGCTCTGAACAGTTCAAAATGTGCGTAAACTGGAACAGGCCATGCTGGTGGAGAAGACCTATCTCGGTCCTTTTCCACTAAATATGCTCTGGTTCTTGAACCTGGTCCATTTAAGATCCTTGGTTCTACCTAGTGAACCAACCTGTGTTTCCATCAGTTTTGAAAGGAAGCATTGTAATCAGACATGTTATCAACAGAGGGCATTGCAGAATGCACAGCGACTTGTAGAATATAACACACCTTCTTTGGTTCCAGCTGGGAACCATCTTTTAGGGTTCAGAACAGGGCCTGTTCCATGCTGGTGGAGGGTTCTATCTGGAACATTTCCACCTCCGAAGAACCCTCGATGAAAGAGTTCCTCAAGGATTTCAACAATCCTTGATGAACGCTTTCTTCAAAAAAGGTTCTTCAGAAAGAATAGAACCTCAGTCCTTCAGGAGGAACCCTTTTGGAATCCTTATTTGTAGGAGTGCGTGCGTGTTCCTCCAGTGGTTCAGGAAAAATAGAGGGATGTAGAGGAAAATAATGAAAAGAGACAAGATGAAAGAGAAAGATGGCATTCTTATTCACCAGTGGCCACACATGTCAATATCTTCAATGTCAGCCAGTATTGAATTAGATGGCATCACTAAGGGGCATGTATACACACAAGCCTGTTTTTTAACACTCTTGTCTGCATGGTTTCTCTCAGGCAACAGCCAAATGTAGAAACAGAGAAAAAGAGAACAAATGGAGGTAAGGAGACAAAGGTGATAGAAAAGCAGAGCAGAGGGAGTGGAGGGAGGAGGGATACAGTAAGAAGGACTCCTGTCTGTGTTTGATGAGGGCCTCATTGATGCTACAGATCTCTGGGAGTCTCCATTCAGCGGGGGAGCCATTCAATTATACCTACCGCTCCGCTGGCTGATTGGAGTCCTCCTGCAACAATGTTAGCATCTCCGTACAGAACTGAGATGGGATTAAGAATTCTGGCCTCGGGAGGCAGAGTGGCTTTTTAAGTCTTGATTGGCAATCATTTGTAACACTGCTGGACAAGTTTTAATCCAGCCCAACCTCGTGTCCATCAGCACTGTCTCCTTTGATTTCTTTAACCTTGATTTATCTGGACATGCATAGTATTTTTTTTAATTTTTTTTTGCTTGGCAGCTCACTGATGCTCAGACACTTAGACACACATTCACACCCTTGTAATCCAATCAGCCACCTGTTGTTTTCTTCTTTTGATCATTGAGTATATAGAAGTCAGAAAGAATAAAAAAATCTCAAAACACACAGATTACCTCAAATGTTCCATGTTAACATCTTAGCATTCTCTGTTCTAAGTGACTGTTGGCAGCTAGTGTTATCCTGTGACAAAGTAACTGAGAAGCTGAAGCATCTCTGAAGAAAATTTGTTTTTGCATTTTAAAAAAAATATTTACCTGTCCTTCAAAAACCTCCATTCACTGTCTCACTTTGGTGAATGAAACGCCTTGACAAAACACACATTTTCATTCAGATAACTAGATAAAGAACACATTTTTAATGTACAATATGTAACAAGATAGTACACAAAAGATAAATAAATAAAAATAAGCAGAAAATCGCCTGTATTCATCATGACTTGGATTCCTACAATAAAATAGACACATGAACACATCACCCACACAGAACTGTTGTGGTGTGGTGTGTATTGGTGACAAAATGAAGTTTGATTGGACTCAAATGTCAAATTAAAGACATAAAACATCGCTAAGTGTAACAATGTGCGGAAGTTTCTCTTTTGCTGCTCCCTGATGCACCCGTCACAGGTGTGTGTGTTTTTTTAATTGACACAATTTTAATTAAAAACCAGCTTTGACAGGAGTTACTAAAAATTGCTGCATATGTGATGAACTCACAGTTTCTCATCTGGAATTGCTCTCAAATAAACTTAAGTTTTACTAAAATGAACGAATCAAACAGGTGTTTTTCACAGCAGACTTTTGACTTATCAAAGTAGTGAAAGCACAGGCGCCATTAACATTGACACTGGCTCGTTTCTATTTCTGTGTCCCAGTATGCCATGACACTGTGACAGTGAATGAACCAGCATGAACAATACCAGGATCCTGAAACTGGAGCAGCTAAATGGAATTCAGCCACTACTAAGTTTATTGTTTATGCCCGTGCTTCCACAGATTATGTGATAAAACCATTTCTAGCTATGTATTGCTAAAAACCTCATATTTAGACTAATGTAGCTCGTTGCATTGTACTTCCTTACATCTTTCCCTCTGGTTTCCATGGCACTTCACAAGGCCACTGATGAGATTATTTTGCTATAAATTTGCTATAAGGAACATTCTTCTACATTTGTGGACCGGTCGTCACAAGAGGGTTAGTAGGCTGTGTGCAAAATTTGCCTCAATAAATAAAAAGTGTAATGACCTGGATTGATTGAGTGATCAACGATCCAATATCAGTGATTCAAAGTGTAAACACTGATCCATCTTATCATTGCTAAGATACGCCTTTATGGTGAAATTCATGGCACATCTGTGTCACCGTTTCTGTCCAAGCGCAACTCCTTCCTAAACGTTCAAACAGTGCGAGCGCCAGGCAGATAATGGCAAGCAGCTGAGACGATGAGGCTATTTACTCCACTCTCAGGAATAAATCAGCAGTGTGGAAATATTTGGGATTTCAGAGAAAAAACGGGTCAGCAAACAAAGCATATGCCACTTGCTTACAATGCCGTCATCTCATCATCTCACTCTGCAGTCTGCTGACTTGTTGGTCTGGCCACAGTAATATTAGTTGGTCTATTTCATCACTGTTAGGCTGAAAAAACATGCATGCAGGCTTAAAAGTCTATCGTCTAGGCAGCTCCTATTTAACTGATTGTGTTAAAAGGGAATATGATATAATCTCATATCGATCACAAGCCCCTGATAGAATCAAAGCGAAGATCTTATCATGGCAGACTTTATATATCTATATTGCAAATATCCTTGTCCAAAGAATCCATACAAATAATAATAATAAGTAACATTTTGCACCTGAGAATATTTTCTAGTTAACGTTCACACCCATCCTTTTTCTGAATAGTCTAGGACAGGGGTGATAAACTCAATCACATCGGCATCAGCATTATAGTTGCCTTTAAAGGGCTGGTTGTAAAAGGAAGGTATAAATGTATCTACTTGTTATTGTATTACATAATTGCCTCTGCATTTGTGTATTGGTTGTAGAAATAACTTAAAAATTAATAACTGTCTCTGAAAGTCTAGTGTAGGAAAATAAGGGCAATCAGATATTCAAGTGTACAACTGTTATACAATTTCAAAAATTAAATATACATCGTAGTTTAAGTAATAAAGTCAAAACAACAATTGGGGTTGTTTCAGTAATGTAGCCTACCAGCAAGGTTTCAAATCCAAAGTGTAAACTTGCTTAGATGATAGATTGATATTGAGATGCCATCTAGCGTATACCGACAACAGCTTGACGCCTTTAGTGCACAGATAACTTATTGGGATGAATTCTGGGACGTGCAGTTTATGGACACTGTGCTTCTGTAACGCAGCTTTGAATTGTCTTGTACAAGTTATCATCTTTGAAAGCTCTCGTGAGCCACATGAAATGAGGCGCTGGGTCACCTTGAGTTTGAGTCACAAATTGCGCCCACCATGTAAATAATAGTGAATAGTCTGAGGCGCATTCATGGATGATTTTAGTGTCCTCATTGCTTATATACTGACTAAAGTTCTGTTGTTGCAAAAAACATGGTATGTATTCAGTGTTATACCATGCTATGACTTTGCCTTATCTGAAGGGGAAAACTCGCTGGCTTAAATCTTTTGAGCTTACAGTCTGCCTCAGTCAGTCCCCCCTCCCTTTCTATACAAAGTCTACCATCTTACCAACAGAGAACAGCAGCGTAAGCTGGTCCTCCAAGCTCTTGTTACAAAAAGGAATGATTGCTCTTACTGTCAAAGTGTTTTATTGATGTACAGTGCTCCAACAGGCCAGGCAGATAATAGGCAGGCAGGGGGTAACTCTGTGGCATTATGTTGCCTATGACTGATTTATATAGGCAACACACACTCTGCCTCTCTCTCACACTCTCTGATGTGATTTTACAGTAGTGACATTGATCCAGGCCCACTTTGATCTTGCTCTTAGCTGTTGCTCCTTCTTGCTCCCTCCCGCTATCACCCTCCGCTCCCTGGTGGCCATACTCTGCAGCTTTTAACCCCGACTACCCCCTCGTCTCATCCTATAAATCCTCCCATCTCTCTCTCTCCATCGTTCCATCACTCCATCCCTCTGGAAGCCTCTGCTCTGCTCCTCGGAGTTGTGTTGTGCTGATGAAACGTCCCGCTCCTCGTCTCTCGGCTTGTCCTGCCAGGTATCACTTCTGAGAGAGGAAATTAGCGGTGATCCAACACAAAAGGAAAGGCAGGCGTCAGGAGAGAGCGGAGGAAGGCAACACATCATGACATTTCATAAGCTACTCCACCTCTTAGTTTCTGTATCTCTATATCTCTCCATCTCTCTTTATTTGGAAATTTCAGGGAGCATTACCATCCAATAAACTCCAATATCATAAAGTGGAATAAAAAATAAAAAAAAAGATTACAAAACGGGGCTGCACGCAGAAAATGAGAATCCAGATTCTTTCAGTCAGAGTGGATTTTTCGCTCATGATTCTTAGGGAAACTAGATTTTTAAAATTAAAATATTTATTGCATTCTCTTTTGTCTTTGAAGCAGACCAAAAGAAGAATATGATGGTGACTGGTATGAGGCTGTCACATCAACTTTGCGCACCCCCAACAGACAGTTTATAGCCAACTGCTTCACTTAAATTACGAACATGAAACTTAAGTCACAGTACGATCAGTGCATGAAGCTTTGATTCTGTTGTCTAAAAACATTCAGAAATGCTCTTTTTATCCTTGACAATGAGTCCACTTTATTAATAGAGTAGATCTGTTTAATTCTCTTTAATGCTCTTTAATTCTCTAAAAACATTAGGGAGTAAAATCACGTTAACAACTGCCTGTACACTGTGTGTGCACACTTCTACAATGCAAGGCAATGCAATGCTTGTGCAATAAATATTACATTGTTTTTGTTGAGACTAGTACTTTGGTTGTTTGTTTGCTGACTGCATTGTCTGGTACATTGTGTGAATATACTTTGTGGTGTTGTTGAATTGGATTATATTTTTTTCCAATATTTTTTTAAAAGGTAATTACTTATGCAGGAGCATATTCACCTCACCATATGCCTTACCAAACAGTCTAACAAAACAAGACTACAAACAACAACTACTTCCGTTTCTTGTAGGTGCCACTGATTCAGACAGCTGGATTCTGGGTGCAGGCCAACACCAAGTACCAATCCAACACCAGAGCTCTTTTTTTCAGTTTAAGTTCTGTATCTCACCTTGAGGAACTGATTGGGATCATTTCTTTTGTCTGTCAAACAAGAAAGTTTAACTACACATTATGGTTGTCAAAAGTATCAAACTATAAATCCTTTTTTTTTTTTTTGCCATAACAAAACAATCAATACAATACAAAACAATACAATCAGTGCTGATTCAAGATCTCAGTTCAGTTCAGTATTTATTGTCCTGTTTGCTTGTTGGCTAAAAAAACAGACAGTGTTCAGTGACTTTTCTGTACCAGCGCTGTTTGTGTGGTGTTCTCTTAAAAAATGAAAAATATTTTTTTGTGTGTGCCAAGGTCTTTCTTTTTCCCTTTTGCCCTGGTATTAAACGAGTGGGTATTATTTTTTTAATACTATTTGAATTTTAATATTCAACTCTCAACTCTCCTTCACATAAATTTGTCATCTTAACTATATTGTTCTCAAAGGATTGAAGGATTGTTTTTGTACAGTTTTGTGACAACAGTTTTTAATGTGGTTTGGTCATAACTAGTGTTGTTGAAAATTTCAATACATATCAATTTTGAATATTTGAAATGCTTTCAATACTCATTTTTCTCAGTATTTTTACCAGATGAACTCTCTTGCTCTCTCTTCTTTCTGACAGCGAGTTGACACACACACCGCTGCAGAGCCCACATAACCCCACCTCCCCTCTCGTACTCACAGCGCTGTCTGCTTCTCGTCACTCGTCTCATTTGCTAATAGTACAAGCATTATACAACATGATCCTCACAAACTGCAACAGAAACTCTTTCAACTGTTCCAGTCTAAATATGTCATTTATTACAAAACTGATTCATGCATGTCTTCTCGTCTGAAGTCCACACAAAGGATTCAGTGCTGTACACAATCAGTCAGACGTGGAGTCGGATGAACAAAAGGAAGTTTTTAACCCTTAGATGCATAAGTCAGTCAAAATGACCCAGTGGGTGTGTTTTCTTGCAATATTTTTGAAAAGAAAACAAGTTTTACTCATTTATGTACATCATTGCCAACATTTATGTTGATTAGTGCCAATTTGGCAGCCAAGAATATTTAGAAAGTAATATAAAAGTGCTATTTTAAGTTATGTAAATAATTTAGTTTTAAATTTATGCTAATTAATGCCAACAGTAATATGGATTAAAGCCAATTTATGTTGTCTCGTATACAAGTATACTAATGAGTTGATGTTGATTTAAATTATTATTTTAGGAAGCAAAAAAGTGGTACATTGGCCAGATCATATTTAAGCGATTTTCAAAACTTTCCCCCTCATACGATTCCTTAAGACTTTTTTCATCTCTCATTCAGAACACATTCAGTACAGGACAAGAACTCATTGAGTTTGTTAATGTGGCAGTTTGTATGACGTCTAAATCTACTTTTGGGTAAAATGCCTGAACTATACGTTTTATCATATATGCGCTGTCATGTTATACCCTTGTTATTTTTTATCTTTTAATAAAAATATTTTTTTTGCCCTCAGTGCTGTGGCAGTTTTTCCCATAGTATCAAAAATTGTAAAGAATATTGGTATTTTTCAGGGTATTCTATCAAAGTTATAAATTCCAGTGTCGTGACACCACCAGTCACAGCTGGCTGGTACTGTTAAAAGGTGCTGTACTTCTCTGATCACTCAGTGGTCATGTAATGTAATCTGTGCATGCACTGTATACAAATGAGACAGCAGAGCTATAATTAAAAATCATGGTTTTTAATACATGTAATCTTCACTCCTACCCCCCAAAAACCTCTTCAATTGGCCACGTCTATTTTCTGATTTTCCGTGGACTGAAACTAAACTGTGTCAGATTATTGCAACATTCAAGGATTCTGACGCCACACTGCTGTTGGATTTGCTTTTATTCACACTTATGGAGAAACAGAGTCTGCATACGAGCTAATGCTCTCATGAACATTTATTAATATAGTCCTACCACCGTGTGATGTTTTGGGCCCTTCTTCAGACAGGAAGCAAACAGAGACACATCTTACCGCTTAATATTTATTATGTTTGGATGTATGTACTTTTTGCTTTCGGTAAAACATACGTTTTGTTTACATCCGTGTGTCCGACATGCCCCGCCCCCTCCAAAGATGTCACTCCATCAGATCTAAAAGTTTGGCAGATTAAGGTGAGATGCTTTGATGTTGCGCACAGAAAGACTTGTTCACACATGCAAACCGAAGCAAGCAAATGTACACACAGAAACAAGCTCAAAACACACACACACACACACACACACACACACACACACACACATCCACAGTGGGAATCCTAAAGCCAGCTTTTATCCTGGAGAAGTGATTTACTTTCAGATTACTCAAGATGCTCCAAGTTGCCCTCCCCCTCATTTTTCTCCCTCTCTTTTCTGCCATTATCCCTTCATCTTGGAGAACTTGCTTTTCTTTGGTAATGTAAAACTCTCCAACCGCCTGTTTTTTTTTTGTTTGTTTGGTTTTTTTCTGTCTGCTTCATTCTGGCTCTCTCTGCTCTTTTTACTCAATTTGCATTCACGCCTCCCTGGTGGAACCAAACTCATCCCTCACTCGTGTTCTTTCTCTCTTTTTTGCATTCACTATAAATATAGTTCCCTTGAAGCATTTTCCGCTTTTTTTCTGTCACTAATACCACAAGAAGTAAATCTCTTCTGCAGGCTAGTAAATGATGTAATGAGAGAAAGTGAGGAGAGGAGAGGAGGAGGAGAAGGAGAGCAAAGGATGAATGTTGAACAATTAATCTTCCGTTCATGTTGCTCTGAAAGAAGAAAGGGATGAGAAGGATGGAGAGCACGGGGAGAAAGACAAATTCAGGAAGGGTTTGAGGAGAGCAGTGAGGAGTGATGGAGAGAGGGAGACATTGGGAACAGTGTTTCGATCTTCATTTAATAATTGAATAATAATCTCCCTGGAGACATGACCTAGAACTGGCAAAGAGGGAGAAAGGCAGCAGCGTCAGGCTGAGGATGACACACTGCTGCCCCCTTGTGATTTTATGATGTCACCACTATAACATCTGACTGAGTGTGTGTCTGTGTCTGTGTGTGTGTGTGTGTGTGCGCCCATGTTCATCGGCGTGTGTATGATTTACAACTGCAACCTGTCTCTGTCACACAGATATGGGCTCGCGTCTGTGATGGGGAGAAAAAGAGGGCTTTTGGATGTCAGGAAAGAATCTATTTCACTTTGTCACACAAACTACACATGCACACACACACACACACACACACACACACACACACACACACACACACACACACACACACACACACACACACACACTCCCAGACACAGAATCAGACCTTATCTTCCTGTCAAGCCGAGTCTTTTTTAGGCTTGACGCTGATATATGAGCTTTGGGGGGGGAGAAATGTGGCCGGGACGTTGACGGCTGACGTGAGCGCAACGTTGCGCTCAGGTTGATGTACGAGCACTGGGGTTAGGGGACAACGCTGCGCTGACACCAGGAGAAGGAGCTGTGGCCCTGGGGCCTTCAGTCCATACTGAAGAGCCAGCTCCGCATTCTCTGCATGCAGCAGCCTTGCAGCCACAAATACACATACGCTAATACACACACACACACTCACACTAACACACCTGCTTTGTGTTATTAATAACTCAATAAGTCTCAAACAAAGATTTGTTTGACCCTGGGTGAACATTCAAGCTGAAAAGCGTGCATCTGAAACACAGCATCACGCACATTGATGTGAGATGTGCAGTGATGAATGTGGCATGTCTAGGACTGTAACTAGTGATCATTTTCATTATCGATTGATCTGCCGATTCTTTTCACAATGAATCGTTTAGTCTATAAAATGTTAAAAAAGAAAGTGGTGTCTTCAGATTGCTTCTTTTGTCCAACCAGCAGTCTAAAACCCAAACACTCATAAATGACAAATAAAGCAGAAGACATTTTTGCTTTAAAAAATTACTAAAATGATAAATTGATTATCAAAAATAGTAGCAGTAACAATTAATTTTCTTCCAGTCGACTAATTGCATTGCAGCTCTAGACAAGTGTGGTGTAAAGGCCTCAAAAAATGTGTGTATCTAAAAATGTACACGCGTAGTTGGAAATTAGAGCCAGTTGACAGCATTCATGCTGAATGTGAAACAAACATAGAAGTGACGTATTTTATCCTGTGTGTTGTATATTTTTATTTAGTTGGTGTGTGTGCAAGAACTGTAGACTGTATTCAATGCATGAATTGCTCTATATAAATAACATTTATTTTATTTACGAAGCCGGAGGTTAATTAAGTTTCATTTGTTTCCATGAGCAGTTTAGACACAATATTAAAATCTGACTGGCAGGAAAAAAAACTGTTTGAAATTGCCTATAAAACATGACAGATTCATAAAAATGCAATTAGTTTAAATTATGTAAATGAAACACCTTTGATTAGTGTCACAGAGGAAGTTTGAACAATACGACACTTGATATATGTGTATTCTGCATCTTTTTGATTATACTCATCCTGTATCTGCTGTCTCTCTCTGTGTCCAGTCTGCGTAGGGAGGGCTACACGATGCAGGTGAACGTCAACGACTACCTGGACATCTACTGCCCCCATTACAACGACAGCCAGCGCATGGTCGGCACCGGCGAGCAGTACGTCCTCTACATGGTCAGTTACCGAGGTTACAGGAACTGTGACCCCCAGCTGGGCTTCAAGAGGTGGGAGTGCAACCGGCCCCACGCCCCCCATGCACCCATCAAGTTTTCGGAGAAGTTCCAGCGCTACAGCGCCTTCTCACTAGGCTACGAGTTCCACGTTGGACAGGAGTACTACTACATCTGTGAGTGGAATCAAATCAATAATCAATATCATGTCAATAAATATCACTATTATTTGTGCATGTCCTCAAAATAGAAATAAAAGCAAGACTATAAATTGTATTAAATTGCTGCTCTTGCAGGAGGCCGATGAGATTAGAGTCATGTGACAAACACCCCTTGTAAGATTAAACATGTTATTCTTTTATCATTAAATGGATTTGATGATTACTCTGCTCAGATTAGCCAAAGTCCGTCCTCAGGTAATTTCAGGATAACAAATTGCTGTTTCACATCTAATCATATCACCCTGCAGTCAAGCAGGCTCATCCATTTTGTTGATAGTTAATCAAATTAACTCGGTACACCTTGCACCAATATGCCACTGAATAAATAATGAACTTTTAGCTTGTCATAAAACCATTTAAAAACAAATATCTCAGCCCAATGATAAATGTCTCATGCGTTTAATGGCTATATAATGAGTGCAGTGCTCATTTAAGATGCATTACATGATGGGAGATGTCTCTAGAAAGTTGTTTGGTTCTGCAACACCAAAATCAGAAAATCAGAAAGCGCTTCACCTTAGTCTGTGCATCACTACAAAGAGGCGGCTCCTCGTTTCTTATTTTTTTATGTGGGAAAACCTCCAAAAATTATAATAATATATTTAAAACATAATATTGTGATATGTATAAATTTGGTTAATAATATTATTTAAATGAAATATATTTTAACTTTGACAAACTGAATGTATGCTTTTTTCTAAATCTTTCAGGTTCAGCAGGCCTTTTTAACAGCAGACACTTGACTTGTCACAGCAGGAAAAGCACAGGTGTTACTAATAACATTAGTAGAGGATGAGGATGACATATTTTCACATGTGAGACCAAATGTTCAGGTTTTTTAATGTCCATCCTGTAGTCCTCCTTGGTGGTCTGTTTTTTTCTCCCACAGTCCAAACACATACAGGTCAGGTGAATTCGAGAGTCCCAACACATGATTTAGATCATCACTGAGTGGTTTGTAGTTTTGTTCACACAGTAGGGCTGAAGATTTTTCCAGTCCACAAGCAGTCATTAGTTTGAGTCAGTATATTATGATTTTAATTTAATTTAATTATTTACACATATATTTTTAGGCCATCAAAAAAATGGCTTGAGTAAGGAGCTTTTTAAAATATAAATTATACAGAGGGAAAAAAAACGAGCCACCTGTTATATACAGCAAAAATGATCATTTTGAATGTGTGTGAACAAGCAGCAAGAAGACCAAACATTTTGTTAATTTATTTCAACACAGTATAACCTCACGGAAGTCATTTTGTTCAAAACAAAGAAATAAATAACTTCCAACATTACGTAAACAGTGAACTCAACACGATGGATTATGCATAGTTGGAAATGAACTACAAACTCGCTCGCCTCCTGTCACCGCTGGAATCTGCCGTGTCTGTGCTGGAATCAGAGTCTGGGTCGCAGCCGAAGTAAATCACCTTGATACTGTATTCCCTGTTGTTAAACTGGTCCCCGTTGTTCTCAGAGACTGCAAATGGAGTTTGAAGTTCGTTTGTTTTTGTTTTTCATCTGCAACTAACATGTAAGTGAAAACTTGGCAGCGGTTCAGTCACATATTAGGGGGCAGCCCTACCGTACAGTCAATTAAATGTGTGCGTCTTTGTTATGTGAGTGCTAAACATGAAATGTAGCCACAGTTTGGTTATAAACAAGAGTGTCAGAAGCACTCTGAATCAGAGGTCCTTACCTGAAACTTTCAGGAAGTCACAACTTGAGAATTTACTTTCACACTCTTACGGCCCAAATTCTGTGCTTTTAACCATCCGGCACATCTGGTAACTGGAAATAAAACACTTACTACTAAGTAGGGCTGATCGATGTGCCAAAATAATAAATTATTGCAATTATTTTGACAGATATTGCAATTGCAATTTAGTGGAAATGATCATATTTGTATTTTGTTTTCACTGATGACGTGTTTTTGCTGGAGAATATGATTTGTAGGCTTGGACATCTTTATAGTCCCATAATGTTTCATTTTAATGTTGTTGTTAAACATTTTACCTTTAACAAAAATTTGGATATTGCCATATTATGACTTCAATCATACTTTGATTTATTTTTCAGCTTTACTACTAAGTTGTCTGTATCGCTTATTGTGCAGATTTGTGCAGATGTTTTTGTAGAAGGTTTAAAAATTGTTTGTTATGTTTAAAATTGTATATCAACCATGTTTAACGTGGAACGGTCACATCTGGCTGATATCCCATCTGTTTAACAAGGTCATTATCAGCGCTGATACTGATCTTGTTGTTTGGTTTGGTACATTACTTCTGATATGTTTCTCTGCATTATTAGTGCTATACAATACTGCATTATTAGTACTATAAAAATACCATCTTAACAGCACATGAACCAGGCACAGAAACATTTTGTGAGGCCGCCAAAAGTGACATGAAATATATTCATTATATTTTACTCATTCCTTAAATACTGTCACTTTAGATAACCTACATTTAATATAATACACTACTGTACACACACTCTACAACACTACTAAACTGAGGTGGGGTGGGGTAAAACATATATTCTCAAATGCATCGCAACTGTCTCTTTAAGAATATGAATCGATGCAGAAAAGTCAGTAATCGAAAATTTGTGTAAAATCCAATCCTCTACCTTATAATCACCTGTAACAATTTTGTAAATGTGGGCTGTATGTTCTTTACAGCTAAACCAAGTGGATAATGACATGTAGTGGTGTTAAGGATGGCTGAATGTGAGCAACTGCAGATAGATAAAATCCAACCAGTGCCCCCTGGCTTAAAGGGACAGTTCACCCCAAAATCAAAAATACACATTTTCCCCCTGCCTATGGTGCTGTTTATCCATCTACATATTTGTGGTGTAAGTTGCAGAGTTTTGGAGACATCGCCCGTAGAAATCCAACAGATTCTAAAGTAATTCTGGTAGATTCTACTGCAGAAAGTAAATTGTTCCTACATGAAACTGCTCACGACATATGTGGATTATTTTAAGCATCTGGGTCATGATTTCTAGAAAGAGACACTAACTAATTTTTCAGATGAGAAGGCAGACTTCTCTACAGCTGATACTCTACTACTCACACCGAAAAAAAATGACGGATAGATAGATGGATATAATTTCAAATTTTATAATTGAATCGAAGCGCACTCTGATTCAGAATCGAATGGAATTGTTTGGTGCCAAGAGATACCGACCCCTAAACTGCAGCCCCCTAACAAGGGTGTGCCAGGTTAGAAATAAGTTGTAGAAACCTACTGGTCGCATGGCAACTAGTGGCACCTAATGAGTGTTTCAGCAGTTATGTTTTGTCATCAGTGCTAGTGCTGTGTTTCGGTGGACAACTCGGCAGTTAAATGTGGAAGAGAGATGGGAAAGTCGCTACGGATTAAACGACGTATGGCTGGGGAGAAAAGGAGGTTTCAGGAAAATGGATCAACTTACTTTGTTGGATCTTGTGGGACAGATAAAGTGATCTGCCTTATCTGCAAACAGGTGAATTTGATCCTCAAGGAATTTAATGTTGACTATCATTATGAGACAATCCTCAAATCCACAAATCCTAGGGTTTTTCCTACAAAGCCCTCAGTGCCCTCATAGCCCTCGTATGCTGGCTTCTTAAGTTGGCACTCAGTCATGAAAACTTTGCAAGCCTCTAAAACTTTTATCACGTTTGAAACAGCAAAATCCAACGTTGGTCAGGTTTTTATTTCAGGAAGACCACATCATTGAAAGCAATAAACACATGTGAACACATAATAGCACCATGTTCATCTACTGTGCATTTTATGTTTTTACAGCCACACCCACCCATCATCACGGCCGCAGCTGTCTGAGACTACGAGTGTATGTCTGCTGCTCCACGGGTGAGTCTACCACTTTGTGTGTGTGTGTGTGTGGTTTGTGACCTGTAATGCAATGCTTGGACCTGTTTGCAGACTGTACCTGCACCCATCTGGCCACTCTACCCATCTGGCAGGCGCCGGGCTCCCCGCAAACCCACAAACCCGCCCACACACACACATACACACACACACACTGGCTGCATACAGATGCATACACAATCTAAATACAGTCTGAAACAGGCAGAGCTATTAATACTCCTGCTGAGTTTCCCCTGCAGCATTTTCACTCACAGCACAGAACTCCCCTTGCTCCTCTTTTTCTCTCCTTCTCTCTTCTTCTGTCTCTCTCTTCTTTCCCTTCCTCCACGGCAGCAGAAAGGAGCAGCTCCAGCTTTGAAGGCCCTCCTCACCTCCACCTCCCTCCCTCCTTCCTTTCCTCTCCTCATCTCTCCTTTCTCTCCTCCTCTTTCACCCCTCCTCCTTCGCTCCCTGTCAGAATCCATTTATTGCTGTGTGCGGTCAGTGGGTGGCTATGTATATGTAGTGTTAACCTCTCTCACTGGCTCTCCTTCCTTCAATCTCTCGACCCTCTTTTCGCTCACACACACACACACACACACACATACGCACAAACTCACACACACACACACATACGCACAAACTCACACACACACCCGCTCACACTCACACATATACACACAGACTTTGATCCCTGGCCTGTCCGGTCCTTTTAACTTCCACCGCCCTGTAGTATTAACCTCTCCTCCTCTCTTTTCACCCCCCTCTCGACTCCATCGCTCTCCTTCTCTTTTCACACACTGCCTCTCTTCAGTTTGATCTGCCTCCCTTCACCTCCCCTCTTCTCACCCTCCTGCTTTTTCTCTCCCCCCTCCTTCTCTCTTAGCCTCCTTCTTTCTCTCAGTGCTGCTGGTGATGTTTTGGCTTGTCAGTCTGCCCGCTCCGGGGAATTTTTTTAACCCCTGCACCCTTAGAAATAAGTGTTCCAAAAGGGTTCTTCCTGAAGGCCTGAGGATCTGCCAAGAACTATTTGCTTTGGAGGAGAGGGTTCATCAAGCTTTCATTGTAAGACTGAGGGAATCTGTTTTATCCAAAAACCTCCTTTTTCAAGAAAGAGTTTTTCGAGGATTGTTGAAATCCTTGAAGAACTCTTTAGTCAAGGTTTCTTTGTATCATAATAGAAAATCTCTGTAGAACCCACTGATAAATCCCTTGGAATATAAAAAGCATAGAAAGCCATAGAAATCATAAAAAGCGTTCTCCTTTATTCAGATGGCTCTAGATATATCCCATGTTGGGTTCTAGTTACTAAGAGTTTCAAGCTTTATGAAAAGTTCTACCAAGAACCAAAAAGGGTTCTCCTATGGGGACTAGCAGAAGAACCCGTTATGGTTTTAGATGGCACCTTTATTTGTAAGAGTGTGCACCCTTGCTTTGCTGCTGTCGCTCACGTTTCTCTCCGGGTGTCAGGTTGGATGTAATTAAAATCCTCAGCGTTAGCGATGGTTTAACCCTCTCCACCCTCACTCATTTCCTGTCCCACTCAATTTATTCTTCTCTGTTTCAGCCTCTGACGTGGATGATGAGCCAGAGCCTACAGAACCAGACTACACGCTTAGACCAGGCCTAAAACTTGACGATATTGGTGAGTCACACACGCATACACACCTCACTTTAACTTATACACACATGACGGTGAGTAAGTATGATAACACATCTGTCCGACTCGCCTGGATTCATAACAACAGACGATGACTCATGTTTGACGTTCAGATCACATCTGTGTCAAATCATTAAAATCATATTATTCACACTTTTCAAGCTGCCCTGTTGAAGTCAAAGGATAATTATTCTGTTTTTTTTTTTTCCAACAAATCCATTAACTGACTAAAACCAACAAGATTTTAGTCCATCTCTCAATACTTTCTGATTTCCATTGATTTTCTGAGACACTCAGCCACAAACTCATTTGATTTTGCTGAAGATGCAAATCTTTAAAAAATATGTCACAAATGTATAATATATATGCTTTATTTTTAAAAAGCTCACTAATTTCCTCAAACAGTTGGGCACCATAGTTCCTGACAAACGTTACTCAAACAGGAGCAAATAGTGCATTTGTGGTGGATTATTTTCAGTGGTGGATTAACACACAATTGGTGCTCTAGTGAGCAGTTACAGTTTATTGTAATGAAGGTTTTGTGTGTGTGTACATGTGGTACATTTGTGTTTTTTAACAGTTGTAATAGTCAGTGATACAGATATAGTGAAACAGATTCATGGTTGAAAAAAGAGAAGAAAACGAATACTATGCCTGATATCCTCTTGCTTTACAGGCATTTCTATCAACTTAGCAAGCTACTTAAACAACTTTTTAGGTGTTGTTTTTCAGTAACAGTAGTTTAATAAATGAATTCAAAATGTTATGCACTTGGTCTTAGCAGGTCTTTGCTCTCCAAGTGCCCTTCTAGTTGATTAATGATTCATTAAAGCAACTTTTAGATGAATTTTGTGTTTTCACATTGTCGCCTATAAATAAGAACTTAATATGTTTTTTCTCCAAATGCCTCTCGTCAGGCTGCATTTAACCCCAAGTGTCTCAACCAATCAGATAGTTTGGATAAACTGTACCAAGCCTGACAGGTGGAATTGAGGATAGCCAGAAGTTTTCAAACCAGTTTGTGCTGCTCTGTGAGCACATATTGATATGGTGAACTAAATAAACAAATCAGCATTTTTATTGAATCAAAGCTTCTCTTGTTTGGATCATGACAGTGGGACAATAAGAGGACAAAGACTGGAGAGACTGCAGTGAGTCTCTCTTACTGTGAAGTTTTAAAAAGAGGGTTGACAAAAAAGAAAAATGGAAAAGGTAGATGGTCATGTCCCCACATCAACAGTGGAAATTACACTTGTCTTTTCATGGGATTTGTTGACAATAGCAAAAAATAAAATAGAATATCATTAGCCTTATGATTCAGATACTGACAGCAGATTGATCATTGATATTTGATAGTAGTGTGATCAGTTAATTGGCCCTGTAGCATCAGAACCGGCCAGCTAAAGTGAAATGTGGCATTTTTGCAACAGAAACCTTCAGCACTGTAACTTTTCAGCACCAGCTGGCCTGGCAAGCTGCTGATCCTGCTAAACAACTACATGCATATTCATTTCACACTTGCTGTTTTCACCCCGATAAGCAAAGAACACAGAGTTTCATGGTTAGTTACCAAAAAATACTCATTCAGAAAAGGAAACGCTTGCTCAGATTCCCTGTAGTTAACTGCTACATGTTGGCAAATGTTTGCCCTTATGTTGTTCTCGTCTCGTCAACATTACACAACTGGTGAAGTCATGTGAATCACGTGAGTCATGCTAAATTTGTTAGCGCTGGAACTGGAGCAATTTTAGGGAGAAGCTGAGCGGTAAATCAATAAGTGGCAGACTTAAGGATAATCTCTGAGATGATCATGTGGTTCCTCTCCATGTTATGGCAACAACAGTGCAGCAGCACAACAACAACATGTACAGCTAGCTCGTCCTACCTAGCTGCCTCCATTACACAACCAGACCTGTGGGAATCAATCATCGAACTGTCTAACGTTCACGCCGTTCTCCAAGGTAGCCTGTAAAATATGGTGTCATGTTGTTGTTAATCAGTGTGTGTGCGCGCGCGCTCGCATGTGTGTGCTTGCCTAATAAATCAGTCTGTTCTCGTAACTGTCATAAGAAAACTCATCACTGGCTGCGGCGAATGGCTGCAGGTCATTTGAGTTTGTTGAGATACCTCTCCCTCACTTCTTTTTCCTCCCTCCATCATTCTTTCATCTCATTTCTCTCTCACTCCATCTCCTTTCTCCATGCCCTCCTCATCCTCCCGCCCTTTAATTCCCATCCTCCATTTTTCCTCCCAGAGCACAAGTAGGAATGCAGTGGAGGGGAAAGTCGCCAAAACCCAGTTTATTCACCTTTTGATGTGTGAAATTGAGTTTTTCCCTCTTTTAACATTTTTTCCCCAAAAAGCGATATTAATCTTGAGGTTATGGTACGCATTAATGCCATCACAGTGATGTAAGCCATATTAAAATGGAAAAACAGGCTTAATTCCTTTCTATATGTTCTTTATACCTTACGGTAAGCACACATTGAGTTGGAGTTAGTTCACCCATACTTTTGTCAGCCAGGCTGTGCTTTATAGTACACTAATAAGATATAACAAGTTATATTTTGTATCACATTGGACAAAAACTTCTGTATTAGACAGTAGTTGTACCCTAATTAGACACCATACACTTAGTGGTACACTAAAATTTTACTTGAGAGTTTAGTTCTATTGAAGTGTGTTGCTAATTACCCTCAATGTCTAATAAGGGCTTAATAAAGTGCAGATAGACCCTTATTAGAGCAGGTAATTAGGGACACATTATAACAGAACTGCAGTGTAAACTAAAATTTAGTATTTCCAAATGTTAGACCGTTAATTACCCTCTAATAAAGTCTAATAAGGATCTAACAATGGGAAATGCTATACTTTAGTTTACAGTGCAGCTCTATTGTAATGTGTCCCTAAATACCCTCTATTTAAGTTTAATAAGGGTTTAATAAAGGGTCTAATAAAAAAAAAAAACATGTGATTTGTAGCTTTGGGTTGTTACTTATTTTTAGTGTACTGTAAAATGAAGTGTGACTGTTTGCCACTACTTCACTGAGCTCTTATATTCTCATCACATCCTCACCACTTGTGCACCTTCCTTGCTTTCTTTCAAATACTTGTAAACACATAGTAAACACAAAAGATGCTCATTCCAATTACAGAAAATGTACACTTTTATTCAAAACCACACGGTACGCACATAATTGCAGGTTACGCACAAATATATACAGAAAAGCAGCAGTTACTTCCATAGAAGAATAGCTTCATTGGATGTACTCGAACAGATAAGGAGTTGTGACTGCATGAAAATACTTTTAATATTTAGCAAACGGCTGACACAATAGCACAGCACAAATTAGTCCAGCTCCTATGGGTCATTTTCACCTGTAGTGCTGTGTTGCCAATTAAATTAATAGGATAACCCAAGTGGTGCGAGAGGAAGTGAGGAAATCAGCGGGGAGCCGTGAAAAGAAACTGAAAACAAAGAAGCCGTAGAGTTTCCTATTCCCCTCCCTCGTTCTCACTCCCCCTGACTGCCGATTAGACTCATCACATCATAGTTTTAATTACCGTTATTCAAAGTTGACATCAGCACTTTTGCACAAACGCGAGGCGACACACAAACTGCTCAGTTCAAATCTGCCTGATTACCGTGTCTGAAAATGTTTAACTAAGCTGAATGTTGCAGGCTCATATCGTAAACCGGCCGTACGTGTCTCTCCCCTTCACTGCTCACAGTTTATTTCCTGGGCGCTGCCCCTTTCAATCAGTGTCTGCAGCTCAACAGTGGTTCCCTCCTGAATACGACCTCTAGTATTAGATTTCATTTAGATCTCATTTACAACACAGATGGAACGGTGCTAGCAGCTCCCCATGCAGCCATGTGATTACTGACGGCTTTCAGTGGGAGGATACTCATTTACCCACCCTGTTGGCTCAGGTTACTGCATCTGACGATCAGGTCCGGCCATTAGTGGGGAACATCAGAAGCTCTTTCTTTAATGGGGTTTATTGTAGCAATTACCACTCCTTTAAGCGACAGTGTGTTAGGGTTACTCTGCCAGCGGCACCAGGATGAGTCTCAGTGGGCAAAACACAACACAAACTGAATGCCATTTCTGTATTTATAACACTTACAGAAACCGTTGTGTTATATGATTTTTTTAATATTTTATTTTTGTAATTTTGTTTTAGTGGAACACAAAAGTGCAAAAGAACTTAACAGACAGGTCACCAGAGGCAGTACAATACAGCTCTCACATTATCAGCTGTTGGCTTTTTGTTAAGGGTTTCATTCCCAGCAGTCCCAACATAAAGAGAGGCAAACAAAGACAACAACAACACGTCTCAAGTAAGGTTCACCTTAAGGAAATGAAAAAACAGTAACTTAATATATTGGGTTTTATACATCATATAAATACACACTTTACACCTGCTAATACCACATGCTCATTAAGATAACAGGTGATCCACCGGTGTTTAAAACATGCAAGAGTTAATTAAGGACAGGACATTGTTGCAGATTCAATCTTCCTATTTAAGTAAAGCTGCATTTCAGTCAAAGTTGCACAACGTAAACACTGACCGTGACAAACTGATGTTTCTTTGGTAAGTGTCCGCACAATAAAACTCTCATCAGTGCAGCCTCCTCACATATACACACAAAACACAGGTGGGAAAATGACACGAGGTAATCATTATGCGTAAAACTAACTTCTTTTATTTTTTACATTTTTGTCAACATATTTAGACATCAGTCTACATGCAGAAGGTGTTTTACTACATGATAGTGTGTACTATTTTAATTGAATTCAGGCAAATATACTTTACATATACTTTGCCTTTTCATTGATTGTTAACACTCACAACGTGTGCTTCCATCTGTGCTGCACGTTGTGACGTCTGACAGCTGTTTCTTAATGAAGTCTGGACTTTCCCCCGAGTCCAGAGGTAGGAACTCCAGCTTTGAGTTCCATTGTATTTTTTTCTTGTTGGAAGCAGAAGAAATTCAAGTTCTGAAATACCTTGAATGCAGCTTTAAAACATATAAGTAGTTACTACAAAACTGTTGCAGTTTCGTCAGGAAGTGCTACCACGAAACAGCTACTTAATACCAGATGTGCCAGCTGATTTCTCAGGTGCATCAGTTCAGCTGGTGATGAAAAAAAAAACTGCTTCTTCAACATGTAATCAACTTCAGTTCCTGGGAAGCTTTGAAACCTGCTAGTGGCAAATGGTCCCACTTCTTTCAAGCTGTCTCACTGATGCTAATTAGAGATATAAAAATAATATTTCACGACACAGAAATGTTACAATATACATCATGAGGTTAAAAATGGACTGTATTATGTAGATGTAGATTATGTTTGTAGAGGATGCACGCTAAATATCGGGAAAGACAAATAATCTGCCAATAATGGAAACTTTATCTTGTGATTTATTTTTCCAGTAATGAAATTATAGCTGATAAATATCAGATCCAAAAATATTTGATTTGGCAGATTATGAAAACAGGATTTTTTTTGGCAAAATGCTTTTAAAAACTAAAGTATATTTTGATGTCCTGTACTAGAAAAAACAAACAATAATTTTAAGAGTCAGAACTGTTCTTTGTTTTTGTTATAGTAGTGATGTCAGATTTGGTTCAGTCAGAGTTGTGGAATATTAAATCATAAATCTTTGCTCTCTACAGCTGAGCCCTTGTTACCCTTGAGTGTGCACAAGCTGCATGTTACTTAAACTCCTTTTTAAAATATGATGTTACTATCTTACCATCTTACTATTTATCTCATTAATTATCTGTTATTGGTCCATTAGAACCAGGTGATTATTGGTTATCATATGGACTGTAAAAATTCATATCATGCACACTTAGTTGTTTGTGCAGATACACTGGCACCCTACTGACCTAATTTTACATGTCTACACCTAAAAACAGTCATGTATTGTCTTCCGTGGCTCTGTGGGAGTGTTATTAGGTCTTGAGTTGAAAGACATGGTAATTAATCAGTCAGAGAGAGTCTAATGAAAAATGCTATCATATCAGTTTCCTTTCTTATTTTATCCTACACTAAACCTCAAAAATTCCCCATGGAGGCGCAATACAAAATCACTTGAATGACCCTTTAATGAGGACGTTCTGACCTGGGAACACCACAAATTATAACTCCTAAACAGATTTCTACACAGTTGATTTAACACCTCTCTTGCAACAGTAATTAAAAATAATTGTTTTCTTTAAGTATTTGTTACAGGCCTCTTGAATTGCCTAACAGTGTACAAGGTCACTTATTATTATAATGTAAAATACAGTTTCCTGGGTATTAAATTGCCATATTCAATGTAATGTTGTGTAAAAGTACACCAAATGAAAATTAAACATTTGAAAAGAATGACATATACATTATACACCATATATATTCTTGTATTATAGGTCAGATAGAAACCATTACAGTTGATGGATAAGCACACACATGTTCTCCCAACCACACACACACCTCACACACAGACAGATACTCTAAACACAATCAGCGCCTAAGATATCTCCTTGTTCTTGTCAACATGACATTCAATTTCAGAGACGCCTCGAGGTGTCTGAGCTCCCTAATTATCAGGCGGATGCTGCCTGCTTTCCTGTTCCAATATGTGGCACACACACATACACACACACACACACAGCAATACACACAGCTTCCTCGTGCGAGCTGATGTTTGGCTCGGGAACATGTCAGAAGGTCATGATGTACGTCACATGGCCCCATGCACAAACATCGCGCCAAAGATGCGCGCCAATAATTATGTGTTTGTGACAGTCAGTGAGAGACAGTGTGTGCTTGTGTGTGTGTGAGTGTAATGAGGCGATTAGCACAGCCACACTTCAGAACCAGTTTTGCGAAATTTTCCGCAGTCTGCTGTTTGTGTCTTAAAAACGGCATTCCTCTGTCAGTCAGCGCCACAGTAACAGTGTCCTGACCCCCTCAGCTGCATGCTCGGTTACAGAGCGGTCAAAGCATTTAACCTGAGCGGCGCTGCTGCATAGACCTCATTAGATTGGCCAGCAGAGCATACCAGAGGAGGCCATCTCTAAAACCAGGTGTCAGCCAGTCATTACTCTGCTGTCTGACCCACAGGAGCAGCTGGAAATATTCTGGGGCTAGATACGGTGCCGAGTGGAAAAACTGAGAATATCTGCACTTCACTTGGATGCCATTGGTCCGTGAAGACAATAGTTCCTAATAAGCATCAGCCGTCCTGTGTATAGACAGAAAATTGTGCTCCTGTCTGGCCTCCAGTCTCATTAATCAAGTGACTACAGAGGGTGTGTCTGGCCGCACGTGTGTCTCATGAGTGTAGGCATGCAGCGAACTGTCTGGTGGCTTGTGTTTTTGTACATGGACTAGACATCGGCGTTTGGTGTGTAGCCCACAACAAAAGACCACAAACTATTTTTAGGACATGGCCAGGTGTACGTGCAGGGGAATTGGGGGTTGTTACAGTATATACAGTACAATGTGTCTGTGTGTAAAAGTATGCAAGTGTCTGACTGGGAGTGTGTCACTTTATTAGAACAATAAGAGCTCTCTGATAACAGCTGCAGCAGTCAGCCATGGCTCTGCTGTCGTGTTTAATGCAGAGGTTCTCACTCTTTTCAAAGTGAAAGCCCCCCCAGAATAATCACGGTTGATGATTGTGAGGGTAGGTAAAAATTGACAAATTGCAGGCAGGCAGCAGGTGAGAACAATAAACGATATGTATGATACAGTAATATGTTATTTTTCCCACTGAATAAATCAGAAATTAAAATGATTGTGCAGAATATTTGACATTTAAATCTGCTAATACAACAATATCAAGGCTACTGAGCTGCCAAGATCTTACTGTGATCTGCCAAACACTGGAATGTCACTATCTGATCTGACAGTGAAGCAGCCTATCTGAGAGCTGAAATGGATGACATAAAGGTAAAAATAGCTAGTAGAGAATACCAAATTGTGTACAGTACATTGAAACGAAGTATGTTGAAAACCAAATTGGATGTTGGGGAGAAATTTAGTGTGATTAGACACTGTGAGAATAACATTTTTAGTAGATCTTCTGCTTGTAAAAAGTGCTAAAAAGTATTAGCTATTAGCTGATTAGCCTGGAGCACAGGTGGTGCACCACTTTAGAATACACGTGTGTTCAGAAGTCATGTATGTGTGTTCAATCATGGGTCAGGTCACGGGACTTATTTTAACGGTGCTGGAGAGGTGCGGATTTGATGTGGAGATAACTGCGGGTAATGGGTCACTTTTGGTGGTCAGATTTCTGGGTGCAGGCAGGTGCGGGTTTGCAAAACTGGACCCCTGCAGGATTCTGGGTCTCAACTCCCAAGTCAAGAACCACTGTTAAAGAGGGAATGTGACTCTGTGCTCTAATCTGCCCGTCTCTCACTCAGTCTGTCTCATTAAAAAACTCGGTCATGTTTTAGTAAAAGCTGTGTGTGTGCTGTGTGAGCAGATTATTGCATAATTAGAAGCACAGATTAATGTATGTTTTTTCCTTTCAAGTTTTTGAACCGTAGAAAAAGAAAACTGCTATCACTGTAATAAACTGATATAAAGACATCTCTCATTCTTCCCCTTTTCTTTCTCTCTGTTTCTGTTCTGGTTTTTTTTTCAGATGAATTTAACCCATTTGTTCCCAAGCTGGAGAAGAGCGTCAGCGGAAGCAGCCCGTCCAGGGATCGTCTTCTCCTCACCGTGACGATGCTCCTTCTGGCCGCTCTTTTCATCTCCTAGCAACGGCCATCCCATTAGCGTCACCATGCCAACTAGCCTTGGGAGGGTGTACAGTATCAGCGGGTGGCAGAGTGGGCACGGGAGGGGAGGGTGGGGGTCAGGGAGGGGAGTCAGGAGGAGAGGAGAGAGGAGTTAAGATACCACAAATAGAGCAAAAGGCAAGAGGAGCAAGAAATGAGAGTTTTCAAGCATCACAGTGTGTGTGTGTGTGTATTTGTACAGCTGTGTGTGTGTGTGGTTTTGGCGGAGTTGAAAGACCTTCAGGCACTCGGTGACACAGACTGAACCGTATATTGCATTAAAGTCAGCCTGTGCATACAGATGCAGGTGTGTTAGACTGTGTGTGTGTGTGTGTGTGTGTGTGTGTGTGTGTGTCTGAACAGGCCACAGGTTGAGCTTGTTGAATCATGCACACCACACAAAGCATTTATACAAGAGGAGAGGACAGGCGGGGCTGAAATCCTAATAAAAAGAAGAAAAAGCTTCAAATCCACCCAACCAATTGAAAATCCTTTGAGGACTTTCCCCTGGATCTGATTGGCTGAAACACTTCCTTAGGGCTAGTTGCCATAGTTTCTTGCAACAAGACTTAAAAACTGAACTCAAATGAACTGAATCAAATAGATTTCAGCAAAACTGAACTGAAATTGCCTTTTTTTTTGTTGTTGTTGTTGATCTTTGATGATGCTGGGAACTTGTCCCAGTCCACGGAGGAGGAGGAGGAGGAAAAAAAAAAGGAACCAGCTGACAAACAAACTTCGCAGGTCCTGTGTAGGAGACTAGTCAAAGTAGCTGATAGTTCATAAACACACCCTGGGACTCCAGACGCCAGTGTTTTTAGTTGTCATCTCCACTCTGCTGTGTCATCCTGTGTTCACCATCACGTCTCGAATGAAGCCGACAGGACAGGACGGGGTCAGGAGGGGAAATACAGAGCATTTAAATGATGAATCATTCACTTCTTAAACGTTAATTGGGGGGAAAAAAGAAGTGGGAGGAATTTACTGTAGATGTGCCATTTACAAAGAAACCGCAAGTCGATGTTATAAGTTGCTGTGTTATTTTTCTGTCCTGTCTTTGAAGTACTCAGTTAGTCCTCTGTCATCTCTGAGGTTAACGAAGCACACGATGGCTACGGAGCAGCCATGGATACACTCAGCAATACTGCCCTCCTCTCAACCGACTGTTTGGAGGAGAGCAAGAGGAGGGACGAAGGAGGAAGGACGGTCACTCACACAAGCATCCGTGAACAGATCAACAATAAGAAGCTCTCCACTGATCAGTGTTGGTGTAGCAGCCTGCTCTACCAATATCATCTCTGTAAACCCATTTGTCAGATGCCACATGTAAACAGTTTTCTGTTACTTTATGAGTGTTTCTGCGTGTGTTTGAGTGACAAAACATATGTCCGAGTGTGCCACAAGTGTGTGTGCGTGTGTGTGTGTGAGAGTGAGAGAGTTTTAAATGGTACTAACAGCCTGAAAATACATCCACATACTGTACATCTTATAAGTCTGAAAATGCAAAATAAACAAAAAAAAAAAAAATCAAAACACAACTAAAGCAACAAGTAATACATACAAACCAAGTGCTTTGGTGGGGAGGTACGGCAATTCAAAACTCAGACAACTACTGTACCAGTCGGTTGCTGCAGAATAGCGTTTCCATAGCAACTAGCACCTTATTCACCATGGTTACCCCACCCTGCCAACGATGGACTCTCGTAGGGCATGGCTTACCATAGTAGCTGATAACAATGATGAAGGTGACGATGATTATAATGATAATAATGAAGATGACGATGATGGACTGCGAGCTGACCGCTAGCCACGCAGCGGCTCACCCACCGGCATGTGAGACGTTCAAGTACTCGTGTTAATGTCAAAACGGACAATGAATGGAATTCACAATGTCTTGAAATTTGCCAAGGTGGAATGTGATGTAAGCAGTTTTACAAACTTGAAGCTCAGTTTCCTTGTGGTTGTTCTTTTTTTATGTTTTTATTATTATTTTGTTGAGTTTGCTGTGGTGTATTTTTGGTTTTCTTGAGGGGGAAGATGGGGACTTAAAAGTTGGAAAACTGGGTGGGATGAGCCACATGTAAACTTGGGCTGCACTCTGTGAGTCAACTTTAAGGCCAAGTTATCTTGTAAAGTATGATTTCTAGAAAGACCAATACTGACAAATCATGTATCATGTGGTTCTCAACCTTTTTGATTTGCGACCCCTTTAAGGGACACCCCGACAATTACACACATTTGGATTAGGATCACCGCGAGGAGTGTTATTCAGCTGCAGAAAAAAGTTGTAAAACATGTTCTGTGTCTCTGGAGGGAGCTTTTTAAAAATCTGAGAAAATAACCATGATGTCACTAGGGTCAATTTGGATTGGCCGTGAAATCTTTAACAGAAAACTGCGTTAAGAACGAGGGCTATAAAGTATGAAAAACTTGGGCATTTAGGGATGTTTGCTTCTTTAACGGAGGAGCTGCCTGGAAGAGGAGATGCTCCACCCTGTCAGGCTCCGGGATGACGTTAGTGGTCACAGCAGCTTAATACAATATAGTCTTTGGCTTTCGTATGTCATGTCAGCAAAAAATGTTGTTTCACATTTTTGATCAGTCGAAAGCATAGTCGGCACACATTAGCTCACAGGGATGTTCCCAAGTCGGATTGTGGGTGTGTTGGCTTCAGTGTTTTTTGGAGCTAAGCACTGAAAGTTTGATCTGATCTGATCAGGTAAAATTATCCATTAATTCTTCAATATCGAAGACCTGAGGTGTTCTCAGACCAGATGAGATATTTAATCCCTCCAGGGAGTTCGGTGGAAGCTCATTTTGGCCGATGTATCTTTAACTTCATTCTTTTGGTCAGCCTGCCAAAGCTCATGACCATAGGCGAGGGCTGGAACATAGATCAGCTGGTAACTTGAAAGTTTGAGCTCTCTCTTCACCACAGCGGCCCGGTGCAGCACCCGCATTACTCATGAGCAAGACCCTGAGATTCTTGAACTCCTTCGCCAGCCGCTTAGTCCCTGCCCAGAGGGAGCAATCCACCTTTACCTGTCAGAGAAGCACGGCCTCAGACTTGGAGGTGTTGACCCTCATCCCAGCTGCTTCACACTCAGCTACAAACTGCTCCGGTGTGTGCTGAAGGTCATGGTCTGATGAAGCCAACAGAGGCACATCATCTGCAAAAAGCAATTCTGAGGTTAGAAGATGGTATGAAATATTAAAGCAGATGTTTAACCATCTCATGACCTGTCAGATTTGAGTCGAAACCCTGGACGGGTCCAGTCCACCAGGTTGGGAACCACTGACATATATATAGGATTTTTATTCTAAAGAACTTATTTTTACATCATTGTGTGCTTGTAGTTTGGAGGTAATGTGACTTTTTTCAGGTGTGTGTCAGTTATCACCCAGACAAGAGATTATATCTATGGAAACAAGTTATCATGCAGTTTTGGAGCATCATCGAGTGCTCAGTGTGTCAAGCAGCCCAGGTGTATGTGTGGCTCTTGGTGGGAGGGTGAGGTAGGACAGGTTCTGGGTCCTGGTGTGGAGTGGGAGGGTTGAAGAGCTGTGCGAGAGGGTAAATCACTCTTCAAGAAGTTGCACTTAAGAACTTAGACACGAGCGCAAGAGAGAGTGTGTATGTGTGTGTGTGTGTTTCAGGGAGAGTAAGAATCAAAGCTCATTTCTGTTCATCACTTCGTGTGTGCGTGCAGGAGCTTTAGCATGAGATGCTGTCTGTGTTTGTGTGTGTACTGGTGTCTGTGTGTGTGTGTCTGAGTGAGTGAATGGATGGGTGTGTGAGTGAGCAACAGTCTCTTTGTGTCTTCTCTTTCCATGTGCGTATGAGTGAGTGTGCGACTGATTGTTGTCTGGCAAAACAAAAAAAGCATTTAATAGTGTTGGAAACAACAATTACAATCATGTTTACCTTCGACTGGAATGAATTTAAATGAACTTGAAAATAAACTGTAAACTGAACAAACCATAACAGAGGTTATAACAATGATCATGATAACAAAATAATAAGCTTACAAATCTTACTTTTAACAAGATGTGTGTTCGGCTCTTTATTTGCCTTCCTTTTCTAATCCCCCCACCCCCTCCCCGCTCTCTGTGTCTTTGAGGATCTGAAAAAAGGGAACATGCGTGGAGCTAATCCAAGACAACAGATGGAGGGGTTGCAGGAAAGGTTTTACCTGGTATATTCAGTTCTCTGTAGATAATGTTGTTTGGGAGCTCACAGATGTGATTTTCCATATCAAAGTTGGTGTGGCGACGCTCTCCCCCAGCAGTAATACCTTTCCACGCTCCGATTAGGAGAGATAAGCGCTTCAATCACCAGCCCAACATTTGAATGACAATGGGACAGGCCAGCAGTGTGTACCTGTATGTCTGGACTGGCTGATGGAGGGATAAAGCCCAGCTGCTGCTGCTGCTGCTGCTGCTGAATGCAGCCAGGCTCACTTGTCTGTGATCTTATGCAACAGGTCTTTGTCATACAGGAGGTGTTCTCGACTGACTGACAGGACAGCACGAGGAAGAAGATGGACAGATAGAGAGGTCAGCACCCGGGTAGGTACTGTAGCAAGAAGATGTATAGATTGTTTGATGAAAGATAAGTTTTGGCAGCGGAGTCTGCATGCAAGCTGAGGTTTGAGTTTTGGAAGGAAAGCATTTAACTAAAACCTAATGTGAAACCAAGTGATACGACATCCATGTTTTT
The DNA here is from genome assembly GCF_056507025.1 of Lutjanus erythropterus. Lineage (NCBI taxonomy): Eukaryota > Metazoa > Chordata > Actinopteri > Lutjaniformes > Lutjanidae > Lutjanus > Lutjanus erythropterus. Next base: position 24,334,029 of record NC_139325.1, on the reverse strand, counting down.
GCTATTTAAGTCAATCCCTGTAGATTAGGAGCTATAAAAAGTTTACCCCTCTTCATAGACCATACCAGTTTCAACAGACTCCAGTAGCACTCAGCTTTTACAAAATGATCAAAGTATCCAAAGAAACTTGTCAAACCAGCCCTGCAGCTTAATCCACTTGTCTGTTGACCATCTGTGTGGTTATTAAGTCTCAGTCTAGATCTAAATCAGTCCGTTGATCAACAGAACATTAAACAGTAACTATCTTGTCAATCTATGAATTGTTTCAGGTTTTTAAGCATCTGTTGCTTTTCTTTATCTTATGTGATAGTGACCTAAATATCTTTTTTCTTTGGCCTGTGGGTCGACCAAAACAAGCTGAAGTTTAAGGTCCGGTGTGTAAAATTTGTTGACGGAATAGGACCAAAATGGAACATAACATTCATAAGTATATAGTTCTCATTAGTGTATAGTCACCTGGAATGGGCCCTTCATTTCTACACAGGGTGAGGCGTCCTCTTCCACAGATGTCGCCAAATTGAGACTGCAAAAAAACTGGATTTTCCATGATTTTCTTACATTTTAGAAACCAGATGATTGTTCTTTTATTATTCTTTACCACATGTGCATCACAAACATATTTAGCATATTTAGCCAACATATTTAACAAACATAAAAACAGATGATTATTCAATATATTAATTAAATAGTCCAACAGATAGAAAAATTGAAGATGGATAATAGATCAATCAATAATTATAATAATCATTACTTGCAGCCCTGTCCTAGTTTTGTAGACTTTGTAAAGAATAGAAATACAAAGTCTATAGGGAGTGTTTGATACTCAACTAAGAGATTTTGCCACTTATCTTGACATTTAATGATATACAATCATAAAGTTTTAGTTTTGGCTCCAACTATTGAAAGACCTGGTCCAGTTATTTGATTCATTGACACTCTATCAATGTCCAAAACACATACACACCTTTCTTGTCCATGTGCCAAAACTGGATTTTCAGTTTCCCAAAGCCTCACTACAGTGTAAAATAATCTCTCTGAAACAGTTTTTGCTTTTTAGAAAAAAATGCACCATTTTGAACCCCCACTGGCTCATCATCAGGCACACAGTTTTGTGTCAATTTGTTTGCTTTTATTAACACTGTAATGAATTAATATACAATAAATGTCCTTATCATCCTGCTGATATGGTTACTGATCCAGCTGTATAATGTTTAAAATACAGCATCATCGTTTCCATTTGGAAACAGACACATCATCATCCTAGAGAAAGAGGATCCAGGCAATGAATCAGACATTACAGCATTTGAAAAGTGAACTTGGGGGATAAATGCTATGACTGGCACTACTTAACAAACCATATTCTGGCAACATTAAGTCAGCTTTTCTGAGAATCAGTGATTCACTTCAAGCTGACAAGTTTCCACATATTTTTGCTCAATTTTTAAAATAGTCAAAACACCCTTTCCCTTATTAATCTGCAGGCTATTATTCTTCACTAAGCTTGCTACTGTAATTGGGTTAGAATCCAACCTATCAGGAACTAACACATTAAGAAGATTATTAAGTCTGAATAATTGATATTGCTTAATTTAGCTCAGGTAAAAGCCTTTCTGTGCATGTGTCCTCATCTTGAACCTCAGGCAGCTACAATACAATTTAACACAAAAAGGCGAATGAGCCAGATTTGACAAACAAACGGGGTAAAATGGCCAAAGTTTTCAGCTTAAAAGTGAAGTCACAATCTTTTTGCATGTCCACGCTGCAGTAGCCAAATCTGACCACTTGGTGCCGCTGTTCAGTCACAGCTTTGTTGAAAAGAGGTGCTGCTCTCTAATGCCCCTGCCTTGTAATCCTTTATCTGAATACACAAATCCATTAAAGCCACAATGGCATTGTATAACTGGAGTCATTGGGATTAAACATGCAGATTTATTTTACTGGGTTATGATATAACCGTTTATTTGCAGCATGTCGAAGCAGGTGAGTTCAGAGAGCTTTGCTGTGGCTCTCCAAAGGTGGGAATGTGCTGTGGAGGCCAAGGACGTGCACCCTCACATACCAACCATTGACAAATTATGCAATAAGTATGCATCCAAGTCTCCAGCAAATGACTGCTCACATTCAGGGTCTTCCAGTCACAAGCTTCAAGGTAGCTTTTCTGCCTGCATTCATTTATCACAATGAGTCAGGCTGAAGAGAAACGAATTCTGCCTCCTCTGATTGTGTTTGTTTTACTGAGAAACCAATGTTATGCATGGGCAGGCTCGTAAATATAAAGCAGCTTACAATAGGCTTCTTCAATATCGAGCAATTTTTTACTCTTTTGTGAGAACGTCTGACATTACAATTAACCGTCTCCACTGCACAGCTAAGCTCTGGTCCTGTCTTGAATGAAAAGTAATGTGAATTTAACACAAACGTCAAACTCTTACCCCAGATTACCTTTACCTTTAATGTCTTCCCAAAAATCTCCTTATTCTAATCTAAAACATAAGCACAAAAACTGTCCCCTCAAAAGAGTGAGGAACAGTTTGAGCTTCTTTCAAAGCTGCCCTGTAAAGGCTTATGATGTAGCTGCAGAGCCAAGTGTATGCATGAAGCTGTTATGGGCCCCTCAAATGTCCCCAAACTTTAGGAATTAAAGGAAAACTATAATTTATTACAATTGGGCTTTATTTTTGAAGCTCAGGCCACCTGTCCTTTTGGTTCTGATAACACATTAGACCCACCAAACTATTTGCTAAGTAATACTTTGCAAGTACTTTGCAAAATATTTACTGTTTTGACAGTTTATGAACATACTACTACATACTAAATATTTAGAACTAAAGCAAGCCAACCCATACTGATGCTAATATCTCAATGCATACAAAAAATGTAAGTATGCATACTGAGTATGTTAGGTGAAAGTTGGACCAGGTAGTTGGGCTGAAAGTTGCAGCAGATGATTGAAACAGTCCAGGCTGTAATCTTACTCTGTTCACCTTTTTTTAAATAAACACTATGAAGGAGATAGGGTTACCATTTTGAGGGCATACATATCAAATGTAAAACTCACAGGCCCCAGTGCAACTGTCCCACCTGCATTTGCACTTTGTTTACAACCTAAGCATCTGACCACTCATGCCTGTAGTTCCTTGGACATATCTTAATGGGTCGCCACATTCTGACATCTCAACAATTACGTTGGTGAGTTATTCTCAGAACCATTTGAATCAATGGCCTGAGCAAACAAAACAAAACAAGAATTATGTATAAAATCATATAAACTGTAATTTTCCATTAACATATGGTCTAGATATTTTAGAAAACCATCCCACACCCATCGATCTGCAACACCCAAAGACACGTAAGCAGAAAGAGCACAACACATGAAACAGATGATCCCCCTGTGTGTTGACACACACCCTGCTCCCCATGCTCCCTGAGTCACGTCTGTGTGGTGATGAGCCCTGTGACTGACACCATGGTGGAGCAAGGGAAGCCCTCCTACTCTGCCTTATGGCTCCTGCTTACCAAACACGCTCCTCACCTCGTGACTCCTCCTGTCTGTCTGCATGTTCATTCTGTCAATAAGCTTTGAATAATATTCTGTCGAAGGCATTGCTCTGAACATAAGGGGTGACTGCGTCAGCATGTGTGCACATGTTTGGCTTTCATGTATGTTATTGTGACCTGTGTGTAATGGCGTGTGCGTGTCCAGAGCTACAGAGGTTGCTGAGTCACTGATGTCACAGTGTGGCACCTAGGGCCAAATTCAGAACCCACCTGCTTAATTGTTCAGTCTGTGTCGTGATTAAACTCAGGTGTGGTTAATCAAGCTTCTGATGGAGGTAAACCTTCCCCCATCCAGCAGCTGTAAGAGTCTTCTAAAGAAAAGTTTGGAGCTTGTCCATGTTTTTCTTTGGATTCAAATCAAAAGCAAAGATGTAAAACTTGTTCTTTCTTCTCTCTGCAAAAACCTCACACATGTTTAAGGTCTTAGAAGAATCCTCATTTGTACACAGGGCCCATAACTCTGGTTACAGCCCTGTCTGGTCGACGCCAAAACACCTCTCACGGAGGGATCCCACCGGGTTTCAGCGATGCAATTTCATCACTGATCACTGATGCTGATCATTCCATTTCTCAAACCTCATGGTAGAAGCCTTAAGGTTGAAGTGTCATTTTCATATAAAACATTTCTGCTTTTCTATTCCATATTAAAACTCACAACCTGTTTGTACAATCCAAAGGAAAAGAGATGCAGATTTATGTGTTCTGCATAAAATGTTTTGTTTACCTTACTGCAAACACTACTTGTCTTTTTGGTGTTTTACTTGATTTTACAAAATATGCTTTACATACTTTAAAAGTATTTTAATTTGCAGACAGCTTCACTTTTTCAAATTTATACTGTGAGCAGCACAACAGTAAGGAACTTGGCAATTGGCAATCAGCCATGAAAAGGCAATCAGACTTTTGTACCTCCTTTCATCCCTACAAATGCAATGTTGTGTTTTCACCTGACAAGCACAAAACAGACGAGAGTTCTGTACATCTTTTATTTGAAAGACCAAGGAAATTCAGCAGTGCTTAAAAGTGCAATATGTAAGAGCTGGCCACCTGCCAAAGTCACACTCCAGACATTATCATAAATCACCAGAGTTAATGCTAACTGATGCTAAGTGTAGCTGCTGTTAGAAAGTTAGCACAGTTAGCTGTGCAGCTAGTGGTCCTATTGCTTACTGACTCTGACTGGACTGGGAACTTGGAGCACCAGGGAAGTGTGACTGATCACACCACGAACGTAGGAGCTTTGGACCACTGAGAGGAGGAGGTTTTCAGACCCGAGGCAGGGGGGAACAACACAGTCAGACCAAGCCTGGACACAGCCTTCGAGACCAACAGAGACCAGTTTGAGGACAGGGAAGACAGAACTGAGGTGATTTACAGTGGCGCTGACTCTTCAGACGATGAAGATATGGCAGGTTGAGGAGAGACGTGATGTGGGAGAGGAGCAAGAGAGGGATCCGACAGCACTCAGGGCCTTGCGGTGAGCCTGCCTCGACTGAGGCTGTCTTGTGATAAAAGGCTGAAACACCCTGTGACATCAAAGTACAACTGATCTGTTGCACTTGTGGCTTCATATAGTGGTCACCTCCAAGAACAACCCCACTCAGGTAAGTGTAGTGCTGAATCTTCAGGGATTGTAACAGCCAGTCCTGTTAATGAATCACCATCTATGTGGAGTAAATAATTTAAAAAATCTTGGTTTAGCAATGTTACAGTTCTTTTTATCCAGAAAAACAGCAGCTCCTATGCGACCATGTGTTTACAGCCCAGTCTTGATCGGACCAAAATGATGGCGACATTGACAGCAGTCATGCTGCATCTATGTATTATATATTTCTGGGTGTAACCACACCTGTATGGTAGCAACAATCAATGGGAGGTAATCACATGACTTAGATAACAACAAATTAAACACAAAATAACACAAGATATCATACAAAAAAGAAATTTTTTTTTTTTTATAAATTATGAATGGAGGAAGTCTCATATAAGTTTTAAACAGAGACTGTGAGAAAAATGTTTCTGTTATTTTCTCATGAGACTATTTTCACTCTCTTCAAAACCCAGCAGATTTGTTGTGAAAAGTGATCATGTGTCTGGAGAGGAAAACTGACAGACATATGGTAAAGGTAATTGTATTTGCATATACTCATACCGACCATATCTGAAGTTTTGATGAGCTCTTATGACGGTGCTGAACGTTACAAATTTCTCTCTTTACATCTTCTGCATTTCTTGTCCCGCCTTCAGTATTTGTACAATTCCCCGGTTTCTCACCACCCTGGTTGTGATGGGGCCATGCACGTTGCATGGCCCCATCACAGCTTTGCACTGCCTGCTTCACCGTCTCTCCATTTTCTCATCCTCCCTCCGAACGGCTGCTCTGACGCTGTCATTCGCCCCCAGATTTATGCTTTTGGTGTTAGTCATTGCCTGGCTTTCCCCTCCCTTGTCCTGTCATCACATGTCCCCCTCCTCTCTAAGTTTAGCACTAATCCTCTATTTCTGAGACAGCATCTGTACAGCCCTGACAGATGGGAGGGTTATATTTACTCTGTGGCTCTGTCTCACACATACATCCATATAATACACATGTACTTTAGCACTGCACAAATATTTAAATACACAATTGACAAGCAACACTCATTCATAAAGCTCTTGAGACTACAGAGTAAATATTTACAAATTGAAAGCATAATTGATGCTTCAACTCATCCCTGTGTGGTTTGTCAGGTCAAGAATTAGACAAACATGCAGTTAACATATGATGCACCATCACACACACGTAACAGTGTTTACCTATTCTCATGTATAATTGAAGTGTGTGTTGGCCTGGGGGTACTTTAATCTTTACACCATGATTAGAGATGCGTGTGTTGTGTGACTATGCATATTTTGTGTTTTTGTTTAAACGCATGCATTCATTTGTGTGTAGATCACATCTTGGAACTATAGTCTTGAGTTCAGATAAGGTATGGGATTGATTTAATGGATTTAGATCTAATTGATTAATCAGGGCCATGGAGCTGTGGGGTTTAACTGTACCTCTAACCAGCCATGTCCTCTTTTCTTATCCTCTAATCACCAGATTAACTGCCGGATTTCCGGAGTGACGGCCCCTAGGAGTTTTTTATATTTATGACGACAACAACAACAACAACAACAACTTGTTATGCCTGTTGTGACATGTGCACTGCAGTCCTCAGAATATAGTCTTGTCTGTGACATATGACATCTGTATCTTTACTATATACTTTACTGTATGTTTTTCATGAAACTGATGACACTGTTACAATAGAAAGCACCATATCGCTATCGTCTGTGATCCAAATGTGAAAACAAAAGACCAAATATCTTTTAGGACATTAAGGTGCTTCACAAAATACAATACCATACAAAATAGGAGCAAAAATAGCGAATTTTTTAAAAATTCCAAACTCACTGTGTTTTTCTATAGCTTTCAACCACACTACCCAGTATCAATGGATTGAGTTCAGGCTCAGCTTTACAACAAGTTTTATGAATGAAGTTAAAGCAAAGCTACTAGATTTGCATGTTGACAGATACATCTCCATGACAACCAAGTAAACTCCATCTCTCTCCATCGCAATTGATGACCATATTATTTTGATTAAAACAAAGCAGATAATCACATGAAAATAAGAATTGTTGTGGGTTGTTTTTTGTTTTGTTTTTTACCTTAGACTGAGCCTTTTATATCTGCTGAGGGTGTGGGTCCTCTTCCATGGAGTATGCCATACTGCACCGCCATGCTTCTATAGTGGCCCAGAACAAATATACCAAACCCTGGCTCCAGATATGGCCTTTTGCATTTTGTGTGAGTTTCAGGTTCTCCTATATGCTTGGAAGAAGAATATGAGATGAAGTGTTTGCAATCTGCGAGCTCACTACTAGATGCCACTAAATCCTTCACACTGGTCCTTTAAAGGTTTTCTTACATCTCTTGCTCTTCAGTTATTCAAAATTAAGTGAAATAAATAAACAGCTAAAAATTAGAGCTCTAATTAACAAAAATAGACGAAATATGCCGCCATCAAAGTAAATACCAAAATCTCTGAATTCCTGGGGTGAACTTTTCAACGTTCTTCTGATTTCAGTAAGACACAAAAAACACACTAAAAACCCATACATGACACTGGCAGCGTTAACTGACATGTGTGGTGAATGAGACATATGTGACGAGCTTGTCTGACTCACCTCTGTCATCAAAAACGTGACACACTTGCGTGTTCATCTACAGTTCACTTACGCACACACACAACAGTGATCCAGTCATGAACACACACACGCATGAGGCTGGGCTGCCATCAGGTTGGACATATTGTGTTATTTGTTTTCATGTGAAGTGTAACGTGCACGCATACAGTACAACACCTGCAGCACCCAGTGTGACCGCTGTTCCATAATTCATGCATATATTCATTTATTCATGCCACACGTGGGGAAAAAAATATGTTTACTTCACAACTTAAAGGTCAGGTCAGGATGACAGAAATGATTCTCTGATACATAACCAGGTGCAGATGTTCATCGGCATGGGAATGAACACAAATCTGTGCTTGTTTGGCTAAATGTGGTAATTTCCATGCAGAATTTTTTAGAGTATTAAATTAAAATGTTGCTCAGATTTAGCTGCAGTGTCACAGATGAATGGTTACAGTGATTCTAAACCCAAAATCATCTTTTAAGTGTCAAATACTCCACTCCTGTAGACTTGAAAAGTGGCTTTAATAAGTTTTTAATTTCCATATTTGCAGAGAGTATCTGTGTTCCAATGTGAGAAGTGAATCATGGTGAACAAAAAGTATCCAAATTATTCATAGAAACTACTTTAACCATTCATACAGCATAATTTACTAGTTGCCTCTATAGAAATTCCACCATCGCCGGGGCACTGCTGTTTATTTAACCAGAAAAAGGATTTGAGAAGTTTGATCTTCTTTGATCCTTTTATACCACCATGAAAACATGTCACCATTGGAATCCAAGCTGAGTGCAGCCGCTCTTCACCCCCAGTGAGGAAACTACAAACATAAAGGATGTAGTTGGACATTTTGGGAAATGTGTTTACATATGTTCCTGCCAATAGATAGATGAAAAAACACTGATTAATAAAAAAAGAAAAAATAGAGGGGTAAAAATGGATGGGAACTGAAAAAAGGCGTGATAAATTATCAAGAGATTTAATTGCTTTAAAGACAGTTTGATTAAAACGGCTGTGATGTGATGAATTCAGTCATGTTTCATCACTTTCCCTGTCAGATGAGTCAGTGGGTGTGGCTTTTTGTTGACATTTTGGCACAAAGTGGCACAAAGTGCTTGCTTCTAAACGATAAATGTCAGTTGATCAGTGTGAATGATGAAAGGTAAACAGAAGACAGTAACACAGCTCAGCTGATTATGTTTCAAATGAAATGTCTATCCAATTTATCAAATCAATTGACAATTTATCACTATTTTTTAATTCATATGAACTTAATTGCTTCCATTATTAATTGATAAGCCTTTATACCACTTCCATTTTTTTCAATTAGATTTTGTTACTAAATGATAAATGGCAATTTTGTGTTGTGAATAATGAATGTAAGACAGGGAAAATTATGAACCATGGCTAAGTTTTAATCACCATGTTTTAATTAAAATGGCTTTAAATTAATCAAATTGTGTAATTACTTATTTGATGATATGAAAACAGGTTTTCACGTCATAAGTGACAGCTGAGCTCTGCTCGTGACTGAGTCAGCCGCCTGTACGGGCTGGAACTTGAAATGACGTCAGCAGCACAAGACTGTAGGGCTCTTATCCATGATATTTTGGCTCCATTTTCGTGCAGCGAGGAAGTGGAGCTGCAGCGTCCATCTTTATTTCTGTCAGTGCTGTTGCTAGGCATATTTTCTCTTAACTTTGGAAAGAGCCAGGCTAGCTATTTGCCCCTGTTTCCACTATTTTTTGCTAAACTAAGCTAATCCACTTCCAGCTTTGGTGAATTTCCCAAAATGTTAAACTACTCCTTTAAAACATCCACCTTTCAAGCATTGAGGTCACTGTTTAATACTAAAAGTCACATTTTGGGTGGACGTGTACTTCTGACAGAATTAAATTGTTCATGTCACATTAATTTATCTGAAATGAGGACCAGAATAAAAGGCTTAATGCTCTACTTTACTTGTTGTTTTGCTAAGTTGAGCCTTGAAAATCCACGGGGTCCACATGAGTGCAAGACAGAGTGAAGTAGTGGATAATGGGCCATGGGGCATATGGTGTATCGTCTAGCTGCTGTTTTGTCCCTAGATTTCCTCTTAATCTCTCATGTGTCTCATTTTGACTCTGTCTACTTTTCTGTCCTGGATGCGTAAAAAGCAGCCATCCGTTTTTTACTCAAAGAGTCCCATTTCCACTTTTACCCACACAAGTCCCTCAAATGCCCAACGACTTTGAAACAAGCAGCTGAGCCCACACATCCACACCCACACACACACACACACACACATGAGCTGATGAGCACAACTGAAGCTGTGAGCACGTTGCAACTTGCTGAGTACTGCTTTGGCCAAATAGAGGAATTAATGAGGAAAAAAATAACAGGCTGTTCTAGTGTGTTACAGATCGGATCTTAAACTGCTGTATGTCAGACATTATAAAATAATATATCTCGTCATTTATACTGCATTGAACTTTTGGTAATACTTTATTAAAAGGGGTGTGCATAAGACTGTCATTACACAGTCAAAATGATGCCATGACATATGTCATGAATGCAAACTTAACACTGTTTGAGATGTGTTTGTTATGACAACTTGACATTAATCGAGATGAAAATGTTTTCATTATGACAACTTGACATTATCAAACTTAAAGAAACTGTTTAGCTTTGTGTTTTAACATGACGTTGAACCGACGCTGGCCGTCATGAGATGTGAGTCATGAATATTTTCCTTGATCTCAAGTGGTACATTTTGAACATGTCATATGATGCCATTAAGTTTTATTACACTGTGAAATACTTTCATAATGTTGTCAGTATTTGGACTTGTCATAAAGATTAAATGTTGTAAGGCCAGTGTGACAACAGAGTACAGTTTAAAGATGATTTAGCTCACAGTTTACTTGTTGCTAAATCAGGCTAACCGCTGTCTATCTGTAGCTGCTGTTAGCTAGTTAGCTCTGTTAGCCATGGACTAGCTGCCTAATTAGCTGAAATAACATTACTGGCGAATGACACTTAATGACAGCAGTCATTCAAACATGCATAAAGAAGCCCTCATGTTCATCACAGGTGTCATGACATGACTATGACAGTTTAATGACAGTCTTATGCACACCCCATCAAATCAAGTGTTACGGAACCTTAGTCCGATGTTGGTTAATTACTGTTAAATATTGTTTTCAACGTGCAGCAACTCCATGCTTCTGCTCTCGTGTCTTACATTAGCCTTATCCTTACGTGATGAAGTCTCATGGAAGTTTGACCTTTGAATTGATAGTCTGGTTGGAATCATGCTTATCTCACCAGGAGTGACTTCATACTGTAAATCTAATTGGACTTACATGTCTTAAACGCATGCTCAATATGAGTCTGAATTGAAAATCAATCATTTAACATTCATGTTTTCCCTGAGATAATTGCATGCTGTCAAATTGCCATTGTAATATGATTTTAAATGAACCCCAGGTCTTAGGAGTTAATTAAAAAACCTTATCAGTTTCTGCAGCAAGGAGTGATTTCAGTGCACAAGCTCTGTTTCTTTCCATCACACTCTTCCATTCACTCTTAATTCAATCCAGGCAGTTTAAAATTCATGGAAGAGGTTGTTTGTCAGTTCAGACTTCACTGTTGTTTTGCCAATCATTTGTCATTTTCTGCTCATGCGGCTCTCCTCTTTGTCTGTCTTCTAGTCTTCATTTGTCACTTAGTGTCACTTGAAATCTATATTTGACTGTGCCCTGTCTTGTTATAATGTCTCAGCTGCAGTAATATTGGAAAATGACGGCTTCTGGTTGACTCAATATAAGCCTCAACTGCCAGTGCCTCTCTGTGTTTTCACATGCTAACACACACTCAGACACTGATTACTAAACATTTCGTGCAACCTGCATCATGACAATGTAGGTTATTGTGCATTTTCAGTAACAAGCAGGAATTTGTGAGCAAAAATAGCATACTGTCAACGTGTCATTACACGTGTACATGTGCGCGTGTGTTTGTGTGCTTAATTACACGTGTATTTGTTAGCACATGGAGGCACAGAGCGACAGAGGGAAACATCCTCCCTTGGCCCTGATACACTGAACAGACAGCGCAGTGGTCTAAGCTTGTAAAATGAGTGTATCATCCCGTGCCCCCTGGAACACAAATAACCTCTCTCATTTAGACAAGACATGCACTAAACCTCCACTCATCTTCTTATCTCATGTAATTACAAATCAACATTGGCTTAATGTTGCAGGAGCTTCATGCTGAGTTTCTCAAAGCTGTTCTTCTTGTGTCCCAGACCGCCCTTTCATTCTATGGGGGTATGTTACCTCAAATCAACCCCCAAGTTTTAAATTTAAAATCTCTTAAGCGTTTGGGCTTTATCTTGAGCTGTATCACACATAATCTGTTGTCCTTGTACAATCTGAGATAAAGTTGTGTTATCAGGGTCAAGATTTTGGCATGTGAGGATAAATGCCAGATGTTAGAAACCCAAAATTTACAAAATGGAGATTTAATGATTTTCGAGGATTGTGTTATTTCTTCATTTGAATACATTTTCTTTAATGATCTGCATAAATCTGCTGACATGTTTATGCAAGTTGCTCCTTCATAATGGGATTTCATTGAAGCTTATGTCTCATTATATTCCAGTGGTTTCATAACTCAGCGCTCTGCCCTGATCTGCCCTGATTTTACCCTGATCTGACCCAACCTCTGACCTTCATATACACCAGATGCCAGAAATACACCAACTATTTGATGATGACAATGAGAGGTTGAGTATTACGACCATTGTATAACAAATTTACAGTTATTATCATGATAAATCTCTGTCAGTAACCTCTATAGCCACAGTATGCTTTCAGGTCACAGCATTTCATAATATAGACCAAGCCAACCCCTAGTTTGTCAGTACTGTCTCATTAAAACAAGTAACTGCAATATAGTGCCACTAACCCAGAGGTCAAATGTATTAGAGACATTATTTTCTGCAAAAATGCGTTAGTAATGAACTGCATATCATACTTGTACTCATTATCTAATGTAGGGATGTGTTACCTAATGTTCTTCCACTCCACAATCTGTCAAATGTAACCTCGGTTTTGATCTTTTGTTTCCGGTCAAGACCTCAGGTCCGTCACTGCTTAACCTGCTGTACATGCCAGCCTGATGGTTCCTGTTCATTAAATTGAAGTGAAATGTTCCAGATTCATCACTGTAAATGTGAGTTTTGACAGCGACATCAGATGAAATTCTCTTTTTTCCAAGCAAACTGCTTGGTTTTTGGTTTCCCAACAAGCTGCTTTCTAAAAGAAGCTCACACCACTCATTAAATCACCCCATCAATTGTCTGTGTGTAATTGTGATTGTCATATTTTCTCTACTATTGTGTCATTTGCTTTGGATCAAAAGATGCACTTCTGCTGATGCTTTGTTTCTGTTCTGGGCTTTGGGGTGCTTTTTTCATGCCGTCACAAATTATACAACAGTCTTTATACACAAGTGAAGTTTCAACTGTGTGAGGCAGAAGCATTTTTCCGCCTGCACAAATGCCATGTTATAAGGGTTGTTATAGTTATACAACCACTGCAATCTCACAGATGTCATAGATATCGCTCGTGTCTCCTTTTCAAATCTTTAATAGGTAACATTTCCGCATTTAAATGTCTGAAAATGCTAGGCTTATGTTATTCAAGGCAACAGTGCATTTTTCTGCTAACCATTGCTAGCTAGTCTCTATGACTTCTGGGAAAACACAGGATATATTGGATACGTCAGGGTGAGGAGGGAAGTAACGTGAATAAAACTTTTAAACATTATCTCATCCATGATCTTTTCTGCTTGAGTCACGTCAGACAGATTAGCTATGGTATTTGTTAAAAAGTGGAGACAACAACTCCGATAATCCCACAGAACTTCACGACATCATCAGACTGCATCTTTTGTTATTGTTTTAAGATTGTTTAATGTGAGAGAGACCTCTGCAGCTGAATTTACAGATTGTATATTTAAAGGACCAGTGTGTAGCATTTATTGGCATCTAGCGGGCAACCTACAGATTGCAAACACCATGCACAGTGCCTGTGAAACCTGCACAGAACCCAGAAGGGCCTCTCTGGAGCCAGTGTTTGGTTTGTCTGTTCTGGGCTACTGTAGAAACATGGTTGTGCAACATGTCAGACCCTGTGGAAGAGGACGAGTGCCCTCTGTAGATATAAATGTCTCATTCTGAGGTAATCAAAATACAACTGTTCTAATTTTCAGGAGATTATACACTAATGAAAACATACTTATGAACATTATATTCCATAAATCCCTATAACTCTTACAGACTAGACCTTTACATCATGACAGATACTGACCCTTCAAAATTACATAAACACAGCTCCACAGAAATACTTCCATCAGCAGCTAGTGGTGCTATGCTGAATACGAAGTGATTCTTACATTTCTTATGCAAAGACACATCCTTTCATAGCCATTCAAAAGACAGCAGGTGAAGGACAGTTATTCACTTTTTATCTGCAGCCTCTGATTTGTATAACACAGTTACGATGTTTGCCTTGCCAAGTGTTAGTCTTGTAAAAGCAGCATTTGGCGTACATAAAGGTACGTACTAACACATAAAATATCTTTTCTTCTAGATACCAAGCTTCTCTACAAAGCTTCAGTTTTCCAAGGAGGTTTCAGGTGAAAAGAGCTCAGATATTTGACGTACTGTGGTTCAGAAAACCAGCTCCTCCGGTAAACAGCTACTCTAAAACACCTGCATATAAAGAAGAAGGTGTCCAGAATATCCTCTGGTCTCTCAAGAAAATAAAAAAGTAGGCCTATGTCAGTTATGCAAACAGGATTTATTATGTTGAACTGTCAGTTTATGCAATCATTTAAAGTGTTTAATCAGCTTATTACCTCTGTTTTGTCAGTAGTCATATTATTGTGCACATTAATGTAAACAAAGCCATTAACCAAATGCAGCCTTTTTAATCAGGCCTGTTACATAAATTACAGACAGCGTGCAAAAATAATGGAATCTCATTTCATGGTGCTGCCACATCTGGTTACTGTGTCAGTCATCATCTTTGACTAAAAGCCTGATGATGTGCATCATTACACTCAGAAAACATAGTGATAAATATTTCAGTGTTTCCAGAAATGTGATTACAGCATACAGAGGGATATGATCTGCCCTCAGGGATGTATCTGAGAGGATGTATATTTATGTTTGGGATTCTGTACTGTTTATTCACAGTTTTAAATTAGAGTGCTGCGCATTTGAGCTGAAAAATGTATTAAGTACAAAAACATAGTCAAATACAACCCAGTATAACAGCCAGGCAATAGCTCACATGTTTGTGAGGCATACAGCAGTTTCGTTGATGCTGTGTCAGTGGCATTGATTTACTCTATCATTATTTTTAGACACTTAAGCTGTGTGGCTCTGGGGATGGAGTTGTTGGGCTCTTGTTTAATATGCACCACTTTGGTCCATACTGAAACAACCATGAGATGGGTTCCATGAAATTTAGAACAGACAGTCATGGTTCCCAGAGTATAAATCATAATGACCTTTGACTGATTTCTGCCACAGTGAGGTTGAGATCTTTGGATTTTAGTGAAGGGTCTCTACAACTGTACGACTTCATCATTTCAATCATTTGCACACTTATTAACCCACATGTTTCTGAATGCAGGGAGATCCCTAACATGTTCAAGATAATGGTGCATTTTCTGACAGTCGTTTTTAGCTAGCTGCTAGTTTCTATAACTTAAGTTACTGAGTTCTGAAGTAAGCAAGTGCAGGTTACTGTGAGTGCAAGGTAAGTATAACATGAATAAAGCTTACCTCGTGCATAAACATGATTTCTGCCTCATGATGATATTCTAACCACAGTTGCAGAGTCTGCTTATTATAACCGACCTTGGGCTTGTTTTTCTGTTGTGTAATTTACAAATATTAGTAGTCACTGGTTATGTGTTTCTGGGGGGGCTTGTTTCTGAAGTTAGTTTCTTATTTGGGCTTACTCCCCTCCTGTCTCTTTCCTCTATACCTGTCTAATAAGTTCAACATATGATAGTTTGCCCTGTTACAGGATCCGTCCCCAATCCTGCTGACAGTCAGTGAATGAGACGTTTCAAATCAAAATTGCGCAACTGTTGAGAGTTTCTTTAGCCATTTCCCTACCAGTACCAGGGACTAAGTCTGCGAAATATGGACAAAAAATACAACAAAGGGTTTTAGAAAGACGTGGAGTGGATTAAAAGACTCTCATTCCATCTTAATTCAAAGGCAGTGTGTAGATTCTCTAAGTGTGACATATATGCATATCATGCAGATCTTCTTTAACATGCCAGCACTGATAAACATAAAAGAAACACATTGATGTTCTCGTCAATAAGGCTTATGGCCAACAAGATATGTTTGTTTAACCTTCACTGATAGAATTATTCAACCAGTTCCCTAAATGCAACTTCTTTACTTTCATTTTTATTTGTTCCTTTTTTTAGTCTTAATATTTTGTTGGCCAGTTTACGCTGTTCAACTTCCTTAAAGTTACAAAGAAAAAATCAAAACTTATTGATTTCTTATGAAAAATAAAAGAAAATTCAAACAAAATAAATTCATACTTGTATAAATTGATCAAGAGGCCTCTTTCTCACACATCTTTTTTTGTTTGTTTGTTTGTTTGTTTGTTTGTTTGTTTGTTTTTTGAGAGCCAATAACTTTTTTGTGGTGTGTTTCTTCAGATTTGGTCACTTGTCTCCAGGGTGCCCCAAAGGTTTTCCTTACTGACTAGCAGTCGTCAGTTCAAGCCATTAGTCAACTAGTCATTGCATGTTTATGATCTAAATTGAATTATTTAAATATTTATTTTGGGTGCATGAAGTGAGCCACCTGCTAGCGGTAAATGCAGTAATCATTATTAATGTGTTGGAACAACCAGCAAGAAGACATTGTTATATTACTGCATTTCAACACAGAGGTCTTGTTTAAATTATAGAAACTTCCATCTTCACAAAAACAAATACTAACAGATTTATTAACACAATGGCAACATATTAATTTGTCCAAAACTTTAGTTTCTGAATAAATACCTGAAAAACTAAAGACATTCCTGTCAGCCTCAGCTGTACTTTGTGTTAGTGCTAATTATCAAACATGAGCATGCTAACAAGCTAAACTAAGACGATTAAACATCAGCATGTTAACAATGTCACTGGTGAACATGTTAGCATGTTTAGGTTAACTTTTACCTCAAACCACCCCTGTGCCTGCCAGTACCTCACAGAGCCACTACTGTGGCTGGTGACATCATGTAGAGATTTGTGTTGTCATATTGGACTGCATTATTCTAAATTGTGTTATTTTTCGTATCCAGGCCCTTGTTTATTTGAATGGGAAAAGGCTGCAGTATAATGCAACCCATTGTAACACTGCTACAAAGCTCCATCACAGAATCTACCAGAGTTGAATCAACACCTCTCTGACGGTGTAAACATAAACTTTATGAGCTACTCAAATGTAGAATTTATTGTTGGGCTGTTGTACTGGATTGCTTTAGAGCTCAGACATGTACCTAATAAACTGCTAACTGAGTAACTCTCATCTGGTCCCTCATGACAGAGAATGTGCTGCTTTTAAAAGGAGCTCATTTGATTTGCCATGATTGATGCGGGCTCCCAATGCTTATATCGATAATGATTTCCTCCCCATCAACCCATTTTACAAGTAAACCAGAGCTGCAAATTTGGTTTTTAAATTACAAAAAAAAAAAAAAGTAAATTCACTCAGGGACATTGTGTCTTCCTCTTGCGTTGCGTGCCATTGGTTCATGAAATTAGGTCCCTAAACTTCTTCGTTTTATCTGGCACACATGATAATCATTTGAAAACATCTATTCTGGGTTGTGGATAAAGAACAGGTTAATTATACAGAACTTCTCATGTGATTTCGTGCTCTCGGGGAGATTTGTTCCCATGTTCTCCCTCAAGTCTTCACTGAGGACGAACATTTCGGTTTGTGTATAACATGCTCCCATAGACAGACCCAGATAAATCAACACAGAGCCAACACACACACACACACACACACTGGCACACACAGTACAGTACATTAGAATCAATCCAAACACCTCATTAACACACATCCTGCAGGCTGTCCTTGATTCATTTTGGCACCAACAGCATATTAACACACATGTCTACCGGGGGGGTTATACCATTCTAGTTTACAGGCTATAAATACACTCTCGTCCTCCACAGAAGAGTTATACATAACAAGTCCAAAAATACCACTTGTTTCGCAGAAAAGATTAAATGATGAGCGTGATGGACAGACAAATACATAATGAAGACATGACCGAGGGACAGAGAAAGGTGGGGATTACACGTACCAACAGCAGTAAGTCAGTGGAGCAGGACAGAAGGGCGAAGGATGATGGATGATAGAGAAATGAAGGGATAGAGAGAAAAAAGTAATAATCTGCGAACATCTGGACATGCCAGCACAGAGGTGGTGTCTTACACTGACAAAGGTATTTATACAGTAAACACAAATCAAAACACTGTCTGTTTTTCTGTCTTTCAACAGAGAATAAAATATATCTGGCTTTAGTCAGCTTTTCATCCTCACAGTACTCTACTGGATAGTCTTCACTTTTTTTGTCTAGTTCAACCTCAGTAAGTGATTTCCTGCATTTCCCAGAACCACTTTCTCCTCCCGTGACCAAACATGCCTGGACTCATCCAGCCATTGTCTATATGTAGGTGCAAACCACAGTAGTGATAGCAGAGGTGATAATGATAGTTACATCAAGAGGTCCCTGGTGGGAAAAACTAAGTGTTGTTGTGCCCACTATTCACAACACAACATATGTTTCGGTTGTACTGCATCATGGTCTTTGGAGGCTATATTTTTGCTTCTCCACACAGGATTTTTTCCTGTTTGTCAGCATTGAAGCCCATGTAAAGTGGTAAGTGGCCTTGATCTTTAGTTCTGAGAGGGTTTTTCAGTGGTGGGAGACATAGTCAGATCTTTTACTTTAGTAAACATTCAGTTCCACAGTGTAGAAATACATGCCGTCCTCTCACTCCATTGGTGGTGGAACAAAATTTGTTCCCACTCTTCTACTCTCTCACACTCCCAGGTGATTTAAAGGATGGTTGCAGGACTTCCAGCTCTGCTGTTTCATTTGCATTTGCCATTGTGTGATTGACTCATACACCAATCAGTTTGTCGTACTAACAGTTAGTACGACAAACTGATTGGTGTATGCAATTGCAACAGGCTCCTAACTGCTTAGGTTAGTAACTAACCTAAGCAGTTAGGAGCCTGTTGCTCATGGCATATGGCTAAAAGTTTGCCTACACTTGTGAACTTTAGTTCCACATTATGTGCATAAATGTCCATAGTGTGTAGGTCTGTGTGTGGCTGTAACACAAGATGACCAGGGCAGAAATATAGAGTGAAACAAAGTTAAGTGAACAGAATTTATATAGGAAAATAAACAAACAAGAGATTCCTGATGCTATCGCGGTAACCTTTATTTCACAACATGTTTATTATTCTTCCCCAGTTATTGTTAATGATTGGTTTCTGAAGGGAAAAAAATTTGCCAGAAAAAGTTTGGGAATCACTGCAGTGAGTCCTTACAGTGTGATAGTGATGCACAATACCAGGAACCTGAAGCAGCTCAATGAATTTTAACCATCTTTTATTCAATTTTATAATTTGTGCTTGTGCTTTTCCCGCTGTCTTCCACATACAGTATAATACATTTGAATAGAACAAGGCCATCAGTATTGTTATTAGTCACACCAAATGTCTGCTGTAGAAAAGACCATCACCACTTGAATAAATAAAACACTGTCTGCCTATAAAGAGCAGAGTTATTTATATGAGTGCAGTCAAAAGGTGAAGATATTTTATTTGCCTGTTTTTATAGTTCTTTTCTTTTTCTGTGCTTTTAAAGTTGCAATTTTCCAATTCATTTAGAAGAATGTTGAATCAGATATTAACTTAATGACAACAGGTTATTTTTTTTGCTTGACCAGTCGCCATCATTTAACCATGTTTTACTTGAAAATTACGAGTCATGGAGTTAGAAATGGATGAATGAATTGCCTCTTTAGCACTTATCATTATCATTTTTCATGAGCACCATCTTTGCAGTCACTAGATAGTGACTGCAAAGATGGCGCCTATTCAGTGCAATAAGAATTGCTCATCTGGCTCATAAGCCAAAAAGGTTTTCTACTTCCTGTTTATACAGCCCACTGAACATGCACTGTAGTGTTGTCTCCCCTTGCCCCCGAGTTCCTGCTCGTCCCATAGACTTTACATTGTGATGACATTACAGATTTTTAAATCGCTTGCCTCAAGGAAAGTTTTATTAGTTTTATTAGTTTTATTTTAAGTCTATGCCGATGCTACAGGACAGCAGTTTTTAAATGATCTATTGGGAAATGGATATGAAAAATATATATACCCCCAACTTGCTGGGACCTTAAATATTTATTGAGATTTCTTCTGCTGATCTTGTTTTACCATCAATGATCACTGAAAGTGAAGTTAAATTGCACTTCAAAGCAGCTGACATGGTGAACATCATGAGGCACTGATGGCAGTCAGTTGTCACAGTTCATTTGACAATAACATGGTGTGAAAGGATCTGAGGAACTGATTAGTGCAATCATTTCCATGTTGTGTAACATCATATGCATATCATTTGTAATAACGGGAGATAGTCTGTCATGTGTCTTCAAGTGTGTGTGTGTGTGTCTGCATCCACTGTGACTGCTGACACAAGAGATGAGGATTTTCAAACTGACCAAAGTGAAGCAAAGTCTCTGTAATCATTAAGCCCAAATAAACTTTCTCTCTCTTTCTGTTTTGAATTCTTCACTTGTTTTTCTTTCTGCCACATTAATCTCAAATCTCCCTATTCTCCCTTTTTTTCTTTATATCTTGTTTGGTCCTGTCTGGCCTCTGACAAATGGTCGGTTAATGAGTTTGTTCAGCGATGGCCTTGAACGCCTGCTCTTCTCACACTGGTACACACACACACACACACACACACACAGACACACACACACACACACACACACACACACACTGAACTAATTGTTTCCCTTTGGACACAAACAGAATTCTGTTCAGATCCATCACAGAGCAGAAACAAACAGAGTTTTGACAGACACAGAGAGCACTGTGGTACGAGGAAACGGCAGCGACGCCAAACAGAGATTGGGTGATTGATGGAAGCGTGAAATGATGGGGAGAGACGAGTAGAGCCTTTGATCTCCTCTGACCTAGAATCAAGAGCTGGGCCACACTGGTTCCTGTAGTGTCAGGCTTACAGTACATAGATCTGAAATAACTTGTTTAATTTGATCTCTGTTTTCCTCCCTTATTTATCCTATATTTAATGGAAAAAATTTGGAAAAACGCTGTCTGTATTTTGCTTGAAATCCAAAACATTTTACAGCATGCATTTCAGGCAAATTTACGTTAGTTAAAAAGAAACAGGAGTTTTTTCTTTGGATAATTTTAGTTTTTATGTTATATTTTAAGGTTATGACATTGGAAACACTACAACTTTTGTCCACAGCGGCCTCTAAAATCAGCACATCATGACCTAGATTTTCTGCATCTGTTTGAGACAGGATGTGCCTGATTTTAGCAATGATGCGTAGGTGAAAAAAGGCAGTCCTTTAAGTTTGTTTTCTGTGGGGGTTAAAGGACATAGCTGAGAAATGATAACTGGAGGCCAGGTCAGTGCATTCTGAAGCAACCACATCTTTAGATAGTGAGTTTTATAAGATGTTTTGGGCCAGTTTGGCTAACTGATTGGTTTTGTCTGGCCTCATATATTTGGGTATCATCTACATGACAATGACAGTTCATTGAATCTCTCCTAATAATATAGCCTAAAAGAGGAATAAATAGGTATGGGTAGAATCACAGACCCTTGTGGAACTGTGACTAACTTTGGTGTGCATAGAGAATTCATCATCAACATGTACAGGCTGAGACTGATCTGGGCCCCATTTCCCAGAGCCTCCTTAGCATTACGTGCATCATGAGTTGTACCTCAAGGTCTCCCTTAAGCTTACAGCCTGTTTCCCAGAGTCTCCTTACCTTTAGAAGGAGGATTTGAACCACCTTTCCGTGCCTATTGTGTGACAACAACAAATTTGTACTGAACCTTTTGTTTGTATGAGAACAAAATAATTCACCCATTTAGTTATATCATTTATCCTGGACTTTTAAGAGGTCTCAGATTGAGTCATATGTCCTGATTCATACTCTGTTATATTTTGTAGACTGTGGGTTACGTATTTATTGGAACTATCTCAAGGTCTCATCTGGACTCTTAAATAGATTAAGCAGATGATCTTTAGTAGTCATAGCTTCCTTTGCTGTGAGTGAGGTCAAATGATAATGGCAACACTTGTTATGTTAAAACATAATTTATGAGCCTTTGCAAGCAATCAGTCAATGCATGCACTGTGGCGAAAGACAGTTTACAGCTCATGATGTACCTTAGCAGCTCTTCCTTAAGTAACACACTTGTAGAAAAAGAAGTTCCTTTGCTAAGGTATACCTTAGAAACCTTCATAGAGTGCTAAGGTACATCTTAAATGGGAAATGCAACCCTGATTAATCAGACTTAATCAAATTCAAATTCAGCAAATTTGGATATACATTGTTTTCACTGGACAGGAAGAGTATAAAAATATGTAATCTGAAACGTAACCAGTAACTAAAGCTGTCAAACAAATGTAGTGGAGTAAAAAGTGCAATATTTACCTCTGATATGTAGTGGAGTATAAGTATAAAATTGCATAAAATGTAAATGTAAAGTACAAGTACCTTTTCTTGTTAAGTATAGTACTCGAGTAAATCTACTTAGTTACAGTCCACCACTGTTGATACCACTGTCATGTCTAGGCTAAACATGAAGCTGCTGGCTAGCTTACCTGAAGACTGCAAACAGGAGGAAATAGTCTGGCTGTTAATAAGTAAACTTTACAGATTGTTGTAGTAAGATTTTGTTCCTTTAAGACAAAGTCAGACTTGCTGTTTCCTCTTGTTTTTAGTCTGTATGCTAAGCTAAACAATGGCTGCTGGCAGTAGTTTCATATTTAGCATACAGACATGAGAGCTGTATCAATCCTCTCATCTAACTAACTACTGCTTCACAGATTTACAGCATTTCTCTGTTTACTCAGCTCAGTCTGCTTGGCTCCTGAAACCAAATCAAACGTCCAATAACAAAGTCTAAACCAACAAGAACAGACAAGCCACAATTTGCAGGTATACTGGAGCAGTAATACTAAACAGGTATCAGAGGCTGCAGGGCTAAGGAGAAGGTTTCGAGTTTCAGTGCCTGGAATGACGCTGACCGCACCGTGGCATCACACTGGAGGAGTGGACAGTCCTGTACGCTGAGGGTTGACTCATGTGAAGGAACACAGAGCAGGTGGTGAGGTAAACAGGAGTAGTGTTTCTGGATGATGTAAATAGTATAGTATCAGTGAACCGCCTTACCAGCAGGCATGATGTCACCTTATTTAATGAGTGATAAGACAAAAGGCCTCAGGGATACTTAGCTAGAGTTTGTTCTTTCTTTTTTTCTTTGGTATTATGGGAAAATATTTACACAGACTGTACTGATTAAATCCCTACTGCACTGTTTTTACATGGATTTTTAACATTTTTTGCAAGTCATTTCACATCTATTCACTTTGAAAATGGCTGCTTTTTTGCTTCTGTTTTCACCTTTTTACTTTCTACTCCTAACATTTCAAAACAGGCTTGTTACTTAAATTTTTATGCATTTTAGGGAATTAATAATAATTTTTATTGTGTGTACCACTTTACCAACATCAAGGCTGATTTCAACCTAAATGGATGGGACTATAACACATAGAAAAGACAATTTCTTAAAGATGTATCAAGACAAAACAGACAAGAGAGGTAGACTGCTTACAGAATTTAGGTTAGCTTTGCATGTAAACAACCAATAGATTTGTCTTTCAGAGGGATATGTTTTACTTTTGTACTTTTGGGTAGATTACAGGCCCTGTACTTTACTGCTTTTACTTGAGTAAAAAGTTGAATCAATACTTCTATTTTTACCAGTCTTATTTACATAAATATCTTTACTTCTATTTAAGTAAAAGAAGTGTGTACTTTGCCGCCTCTGTCTGTCTCACATTTTCACATCAATGCATGTGTTTCTTTTGTGTCCATGATCTCCCTCTCCTAAGACTTACATGCATTACATGCATGCATACATAAACTCACATGCTTATATACACTAACAGATTCCATACTCTGCTGCACAAGGCAATAACTATGCACATGCATGCACACAGAGACAATGGTGGTCTTTTGAAGGGACAATAGTGCCTGTGTAAGCCTTGTGAGCTTTGCTGTGCCTGTCTCTGTGGGAGTTTAATGGATTCCACTTCAGCCAGACGCACAGAAAGAAAGGTTTTAGACGAGAGTTTACATCGTCTGTTCGGGGCAAAACAACCCAGCTTACAAAGTCCGTTCTTGAGAAACAGAGGTGAACTTTGCCCGTACACTTGTAAGATAAAAGTTTTATTGAGTTATGATAACGAGAACAACCATATAGGCTGGCCCTCTCTTGTTTTATATCTCTTTCTCTACGAGTTTCTTATCTGCTCTGGAACAAGGTGCACACACACCTGGGTAATAACTCTCACAATTGCAGAGCTCACCATGATCTAATGCACGTACACTGGCACATGTGACTCAGCACAGCAATAGTTCATACATCATGTGAATGAGAGCATGGAGCGATGCACGTACGTACTCCCTTCTAAATCAATCAGTCCTTTTTCATATTCACTAGGCCCTTGAATCTTTGTCCTTGCAAGTGTTTGTTTGAGATGTGTGCATTGGATGCCTGGACCCACCAGTTCTGCATCTCATACTTCCCATAATCCACCCAGCTGTGTCTGTTGTTGTCAAGGTAACCCAGACTCATTGGCCAGTCTGAAGGAGAACCTAATTACAATCCACCACCCTTCACCATCTCCTCTTATTCTATCCCTACATCCATCCTTCTGTCTCTGTATAAACCTCTCCTGTCCTTTCATCTCTACACATCTCAGGCTTGACAGAAACAAGAAAATGTGTCTTTTCAATAGATATATGACAGAGTGCTGCTTACTGTCTGCTCTTTCTGTCTCTCAGGCATCTGTCAATTAAATTCAGTCTGTCTGAATCCGTCTGATCCTTCTGACCCACAGAGACCAAGCAGTCCGATCCAGGGTTCACTGTAATAACCAGTCCTTAATTTGCGGAGACTCTAGTGGACTGAATTGTGCATTAAGGACACAGGAATCAGGGCTGGATGTCTGCAAAAACTGCCCTAAATACAGTTTGTCCCCAGACCATCTTTCTGCTTAATTCACACAAGCAAATGCGCAGCCTTCATTTTCTCCTCCGACAGCTGTATTAACACTGTACTAATGGCAGCAGACCAGTATCCTTTAAGCTGTAGTAGGTGTCTGTAATGTTGTGCATAAGTAGGGTTTAGCCTACTGTTAGCTGTCTGAAACTATGGACAGTAAGATGTAGGTCAGGACAGTCCCTTTGGGTGGACACTGCCAAGTTGGACATATTGTACGCCTATGTTCTTTTTTCCATCCAGTGTTTTCTTTATTGGGTCAGACAGACAATCTAAGTGATGCACGTTTAGACGGCTGTATGTTCACACATTAAGTCACTGTCTGCAGAAAAGTCAACACCAATCCTAATAAAACATGAACAGTTCCAAGAAGCATACAGATGTAAATCAACAAGAGTCAAACAACTCATGACTAAACCCTGAAGCACAGGCGCCCCACCCAAACACTTAGACCAGAGACCAGAACTTACAGAACTGTGTGTGCACTGGGTGTATATCTGTGATTCCATTAACTTGACATTTTGAATTTTCACCCATTTTTCCACATAAACAGGATTGCTGAGAATCTACCATGTTATTTTATGTTAACTTGAGCTTTTCTAACAACAGCTGCCCATGTAGGGCTCTGGGGGGGCAAAAAAATCTAGGCCTACGTAATGTTAGATGATGTCATGTGGTGAGGAAACTGCATGCTCTACCTGAGTTTGTGTTCTTTTGGACAGTTATCTATCCCGTAGGCGCAGGGGAGAGTTTCGGTGTCTGTGATCAATCATCCACCTACATAGGATATGTGGTTGTCATTGTTGCTGGGCAACAAGTTTGTTACTGTACCCATGAATCCCGATTCAGTGATGAACATGATTGCACGTTACCTCTGAACTATCATTGGTGGCTGATTTGATTTGACACAGTCAAAAGTGTCAATGGAAAAACCTCATACGAGCACCTAGCAGCTACCTTCCTCACATCATTAAGTTGCCCACTGGGCAGTGAGGAGAGTTCCATAGATAATTACAATCAGCATTACTGAAGCAAATTACATAATTTATCATAAATGAAGTAATTTGAAAAAACAAACAAATAAATGGTGCTCATACTGTATACAACACTGATCTTCTGTTGTCTTGCTGTCAGTCAAGCAGTTCATGTGGAAGTGCAATAATTGATGCTGTATTTGCATTAATCTAACCTCCTCAAGACGACCTAGCAGGCTATCTTAGTCGCTCATTCCTTATGTTCCCTCTCCTCTTTCAAGGCTTAATTTCATCTTTCTACTTTTCAGTACTAGTGTAAATTCTTGTAACTTATTTCCCATTTCTAATGTAACATTTTCTTGCCAAGTGTATCTGCTGAACCCAATTTACATATTTCTGCCTCATTTACTCTCTCAGACAGTATCAGACTTGGTCATTTCTCTTCTCTCCAGTGCTGTAGATCTGCGTAGTGACACGGAGCTGTTTCTGTAACCCTCCAAAATAAATTCAGCTTTATCAGGACAGAGATCGGGTTACCCCCCTTCACTCTCACCCTATCCCTCTTCCCTCCTCCTGCTTTTCTCCTCCCTCTTTCTTTCTATGTCTGTGCCCTCTCTTTTTCAAATCTCCAAATTTCCTTGTATCTTTGGAAACATTTCTTCTCTTTTTACCATTTTATTTTTTTCCTTAAAACTCCCCATCATGCTCATTTCCTGCACTCTCTGGTTCCCTTGTGGACTGGTGCGCAGTAAAATGAATGGCATAATTAGAATCACACACTCTTAATTGGCTCTTTCCCAGCTCCATTCATAACAACTCTATTTAAAATTACACCCCTCTCAGGGTAGGTGCGTCTCCTTGTGTCACTGGAGGCAAAAGTGTGAAATTAAGCCCGCCAGAATGCAGTAAAAGCACAGTGAACTCTGTACACGATGTGTGTGTGTGTTTTTGTGCGTTCTCAGTGTATGTGTGTGGAATGGACTCATTAGCCCGTGTCCTCTAATGAGAGCCACGGGTGGTTTAACACCTCGGCCCTGTAGACGGGGCCTGCAGCTATGCCAGCCTGATTGTAATTATGGCAGTCAGACTGAACAGACCACAGTGCATTAACAGGCCTCTTTCTGCTACGTCCTATTCTTTAATTAGAAATGTCAGAGCTGACCTAAAGGGTATCTTTGGACATTTCTCTGCCCTGCTTCAACAGAGACATACAACACAAACAGCTGGAGAGGGAATTGAACCGGCAACCCTGTTGGCAGCTATTTGTAGTCAGGGAATAATCTCCAGTGCGGTCATGATGGAGTGGAGGCCAGCAAAGAGGTGATGAAAAACTACAGGGATTGGTCCCATGACCATGTGTGTGTCCGAGTGTGTATATGTGTGTGTGTGTGAGTGTAACAGAAAGAGAGAGTACAGCCCTGAACCACAGTGAGCTAACCACAGTGAAGGACTGCAATTAAGATTTTTCTGAGAATAGTGAGAAAACAAGCAGAGAAAACAGTCAACTTTTATACTGACCATACAGCTTATACAAACAGACATCACAGCGTTGGAGATGCACGCTCTTTCTCTCTGTTTAAATATAAAAAATACTACTTCAAATGCTTCTGCAAAAATGTGCAATTGCAAAGGCAGTTTACTGTTGACTTGCTTATCAGCAAACACACACCTCGCAGAATGTGACAACCTTGAGAGAGCTTGGCTTGAGAGCTTTTCTGAGCTGTCAGGGTTCACTGATTAATTTGGCATTCGTATCATCCACCAAGCTTACTTTAATGAAATTTCAAGTTTGCTACATTTTATTCTACTGATTTTTCCGCTCCCAAAATACACAGTGCAGAGTGGACGCTAGCAGGACAAATCAATTTCAGGAGTTGACATTTTATTGAAATCCATATCACTGTTCCCCGGTGGATCACATGAATGCTTAATACACCTGTGGCTCCAAATGGTTTCGAAAAATCTTCTTATGTAGAGCAGGCAAACATTAAACATTAATATTTTGCAGAGATGAATGATCATTTTCTTCTATACAAAGAGAAGCAGAACAGCATAGTGCAAAGGTAAAATAGTAAGGAGACAGTTTCCCACAACCACAGACCCTCCAATAAGCAAAACATGCATTTGACATACACTGCATTGCACTGTGAACAAAACCTAAAAGACCTCAATATCTAAAAATATATTGCTTATATGTTTCCTGCAGACAGCTAGGGAGGAGGATTTATGGCAGACATTGATTGGCATGTACAGTAGCCAATAGTGCTGCATGTCATGTCTTCCTGCCATGCAGCTAAAGTGGTCCATGGATGTAGGAAGGAGAGAGGTCCTACTAGCTGACTCCTCACAGACTGAGAGCTCCCATTGAACACAACCAGACCAAGACCAAAACAGCCTCCGACAACAGCAGAGGCCAGTTTGACAATAGGAAATAGGCTACAGTACGTTGGTGAATTTCTAGCCAAGTTTGGCTCCTGTCACCATAGGAATGACGGTGGAAAGTCAGAGCTGGGAATGACGTCAAACCTGCATTCCAGTACAACAAGACAGAGAAAAACATTTCTTAGCTTAATAATAACACGCCCTGCAGTATTTTTGCATACAAATAGTGTAACAACATATAGGCTACACAAGCAGCCATCTTGGATTTGGAGGATGGGGTTGGTGAGGTTCCTCTGATTTACTGAGTGGAAAATCCAACTTCAGGTGGGATACTTATTGAAATGTCGGACTGGGAGCTTAGAAACTCCAGCTTTTACAGTTCAAATGGAATATACCATGAGTCACAGCTAACCAGGCTAATGGTAGTTAGCAGTTACCACTTAACCTTTACCTTAGCAATAAGTTAAGCTAAATCTGTCCATCAGGGATCTCCATAAACTCTAATCATTGTCAGTCTTGGAGACTGTGTTTGTCCCGATGACCAGCCGTGTTCACTGGGAGGTTGCTGAGCCTGGTTCTGTTTCCCTCTAATGGCAGAAAATATTTTTCCTGCATAAAATATGAATGTATGATTTAAAGTTGTGCTTTTGTGCTGTGAGGTAGCCCCCCAGAAACACTGCAGTCTGCCCCAGTGAACAGATGTATTCTTCTCCCATACTCCAGCAGCATCATGAGTGAGAAAACTTTTCATTTGAAGCAAATTTAGTGTATGCCTCACATTCAGTTTTTAATCATTTTCCAGCTAAATACAAACTCTGAAATACCATTTAAAATACCTACAACAGAATAGAATAGAATACCTACACGCAACTTTTTTGTCATTGTTTTTGTTGGCCATCATGGCTATAGGTGATGTATAGCACAAGATCTGTGATAAAAACACTTAAACATAGTTTTTGACTTCATGGAAACTTAAAGTGTGTTCATGAAATGCAAATACACAAGATGCAATGCAACCATACTTGTACACATCGGAACACACAAGCCTCAAGACAATCTGTCTTCCTAGACGTTGTTGATAAGTCAGTTTTTTTCTGTTTGCAGGAATCATTTTCAAATCTGACATCTACCTTTGACTGATTTAGGCCACTAAACTGACATGTTTTCATACCCTGACACATTGTAGAGTCAGCCGAATGTACACACAAATTCACAAACACACACATAAATCCCTATGATAGGCATAGCCGCTGACGTTAACCCACTTAAGTATAATATCCAATAATGGGATTAGATCCTTTATTCCATTGACGCAGAGGAGGGTAAGGAGAGGAGGGGTCCCACATGAACTGAGACGACCATAAAATCGGTCTTCAGCGAAAGCTACAGCACTCGAATACTCAGTTTCTTCCTCTACAGTTGCAGTTAAACCAATAACAGATGTGAGACTTTACAAGTGAGGTGCTGTACAGACTAGATGACAAATATCAAGAGTTCAGAGACATGATGCATTGTGTTTGGAAGCTCGCAGCCTTTAACCGTAAGCCTGTTATAACCAGACTCACTACGCCTTGGCTTCATACCTTATCCCCCCTCATAGACGTGGACACAGTAATGGGATTGGTTTTAATCGTATAAGAGTAACAATAGAGACTTTGAGGAGCTAAGTAATCCTGTCCGGTACTGTTCTTTGACTGTTCTTTGTATAACCTTCTGACCTGCCCTCAGCTAACCTGACCTCTGGCTGGAGGGCTGTATTAGATTACATGCTTACACTGTACAGACGTTGTTGACCGGAGGGACGAGAAGTAGACAGGCTTCAAGTGGAGGTTTCGCAAAGAGTTTTGTATCCCTTTAAAATAACTCTAAATATAGGTAGTGTGCGCTAATGTTACAGTAAAATACTACAAAATATATGAATTCTATCAGTAGCAGACTACAGGAATTTCAGACCAATTTATATCAGATTTACCACTCCTGAGAATCAGATCCATTTATCACGTGATTAACACTGTGAAAGGTTTGCAGGCTGGTTAGGTTTAGGCACTAAAACTCCTTGAGTAAGGTTAGGTTTAGGTGTCCTGGTTGAAGCTCCTGTGCTTGTTTGAGCCATCCACCCACCTTACCTCCTCCATGTGTGGACATTCTCCTCTTTATACTATACCAACAGTGCTGGGCATCTTATACAGACATAACGATTTGCGTTGAACTCACTTAAAAAGCCTGGTTAGTCAGTTTCAATTATGCATCAGGTATTGTCTATTTCCGTATGAGTCGCCGAGGGGCAGTGTGAATTCGTCAGTATCTGACAAGTTGGGAGTGAACACAGCATGTGAGCGGAGCGGGGGCGAGCAGGGAGTGTGAGTTGGGGAGGATTGGATGGAGCATTGCCCTTTGTCCCGCTCCAGTTTCACTCAGGTAGCATTCACACTACTGCTCTGATGCATGCCCAGGTGCCCACATTATTTTGAACTGTCGATTAACTGTCCAGACGCTGATTCTCCCTCTTCATCTACTTGGTGTATTGGTGTTCAGTTTGCTGTCTGCTATAGTCTAAAACATCCTTACTGACGTAAACTGATGTAAATGATCCTGCTGCCATACAAAAATGTGAACACCACGCACCATTTAGTCATCATATAGACTGAGCTGAAAAAAGGTGAGGATTTTTCCCAATATTTTATTGAAGAAATAAATAGTATTACAATAATAATAGTGAAGAAATAATAGATACCATATACATATAGCGACCTTTACCTAAATTGGTTCTATGGTGTTGAAATTTTAAATCTGAAGCCTGCAGTGCGCCATACAAGCTTCAACTGACGCACATATATTGAAGCTTTCAATGCATTTTAGCCTACAGGCTACAGTTTGAACTAAAGCTGAATTACAATGCAGATTTTTCTTTTTTAGAGTGAGCGATTTGAGCGTGGAGCGGATCAAACAGCTCCGTGAGTGAGGGGCATAAATTCTCACCGCTCCACTCCGCTCTGGGATTAAAACGGGGCTGAGAAATCAGACCTGTATCCTTCAATGTTCGGCCCAGATTATCTGGCAATGTGAGGGATTTACAGATCCAAATTTTAAACCTCCCGAACTCATTTCAGACTCATCAGGGCCACCATGATAATTTTCAAACATATTTGTTGTTTATAAATGAAAATGGTTACATCACTACATTACAAGCACCATCACAATAGCCAATGAGACAGAAGCAGCTGAGCAGTTGACAGTGTTGCAAAGACACCGTCAACTCTAGCCCTTGAAGCTAACATTAGCTATCATGCAACTGTTGTGTGATCCAGTATTTTTGGAATATCTCTGCCTTCATCGGATAAGACAACTGAAGACTTGACAGGAAATAGAACCATCAGTTCCCGCTGAAGAATAGACAAGCTGTGTTGGCCATGTCTCCCCGATATTTTATCATCCAGATTCTTTTATCCATCTGCTTTTGTTTTTTCTATCTGCAAAATGTTACTCCAGCATTGTTGTACCATGTGTCCGCTTTGTTTACTTCTACCTCCCCCTAACATTGCGCTCCCTCTGACACAATAATCTTGATAATATCAATAATGTAAGAGAGGAGAACATCTGTGAAGTTTCTCCTTACGTGTGTGATGCAACCAGATTTCATAATCATTATGATGGATTTTAAAACTTCTGTCGTGTGAGTCCAGCATTAGGTCAGTGTTACACCCAAATCTGGGACCTGTTAGATTCTGCGATTCTGTGTGTGAAAACTATGCAAAAGTTTCGACAGGTTTGGCCAGCAAGCCTATTGCAGATGGTAGTGATCAAAGCCAAATACGATCACAAAGACTTCATTTTGCCTGCACGCACCCGTCAAGTTTTGATTTGTTTGGAGTTCACTTCCAGTCCTACTGTCTTTGTCAAAATCAAGTGTGATCAAGGGACATGTATTCTGCAAAATTTATTACAATGCATCACATTAATTTTTGAGGCTGCACTGATTGTGCATCATGCCACAGTGACTAAGAGTCCCTGATGAAAAGTCTCCTCCAACAGAACCTCCCTTAACTTGCAACTGAATGATCTCAAAAGCATCCGTCAGATCCCTCTGAGCCTCTTCCCTTGCAGGATCAATGTGTGTTTGTGCGTGTGTCTAACTGAATCAGGGTATTTTATTCCATTAGTCCATTCTGCTAGCGAGAGGGCACCATCTGTTAGTTGTTAAGAGCTTGGGAGGAGACCACAGCCCCAACTGAACTGTCGCTCACTGCCTGTTTTAACTCTCCCAATAACCTCCAAAATATGACCCGACCTTCCCTGAACCTATCACCTGCTGCCATCAGAAAAATGAACGCACAACCTGTTCACACTTAACTTGGATAATTTCAGTCCCTGCAACTCCATAAATCACTCAAGTGAAGCATGTCTATCTGTGTGTGTGGATGACCCTCGGCTGATCATGTTTGGCAGCGCTGTGAAAGATGCCGTGCATGTAAACACGTTCCAAGGATAAACCATCCAAACCTCCTAGCATGTGTGTGTGTGTTTGTTTGTGTGTGGTCTGGCTTAGCTCGTGTACACTTGTGATAACCGACTTGACAGCTCACTGATCTAATGAGAACATTTTAGTTTAGTTTAGTTCCTAGGGATATTTTGGCGAGTACTGATGTTTGAGGTTAGTATCTGAGGTAGGGGATTAGACATGTATCGTGGTTGTGGCCAGTATCAGATAGTTAGTAAGTAGCCTCAATGGTTAAAGGCACATTCCTTTGTTTTATGCTAACATTTACTAATATCCAGCCATGACTGAATTGCCCCTAAAAATGAATTTGATTAAAAAATGAATGAAAATATAACCACTGTTGTCTGTGCCAAATAAAGAATGCAAGGCAATGTGTTTTAAAAGTTTTGAAAGATTGTGTCCCCACCTTTACATACCTCACAATGGCACCTATATACCTCCACTGCGTACCTATAGCCACGTCTTTTTTTGTTTTGTTTTGTATTTTACTTAAAATATTTGATATATGAATTGAGCAACGTGTGGCAAATCTAGTGAGTTATTCAGGCTATCAGGGGGAAAGTGAGAAATATACACATATCTATTATGTTGTAATTTATTTTCATGCATGTTGTAATCTCAGTCAGCACTGGCAGTAGCACAGTGTCTCTCTGTCTCCTCTGTGTCTTACTCTGTGTCTCTGTCGCTCTGAAGCTCTGTGACAACACAGTGAGAACAGGACAGAGAACAAGGCAGGGTGGTAGAAAACTTAGATGTGATGAGAAGACTGTCTCTTTAAAGTAACCTGGTGATACAGTTCATTTCGTTCACCTGCCACTGTGAGCCAACTCAGCCCACTGGTTGTAACTCAAGCCGGGAGATGTTTATTGTGCCCTCCAACAGGGAAATGAAAAATCCACCCTTGACTTACCATATTAATTTCTGAGGTCTGATCCGCAATATTGCTTGAAGAGTCTAACCAGGAATAGGAGGATCAAGTTATAAATGAAACCTCAAATTCAAAAAATTGAAACAGATTTTGCTGATCTCCTGTATTAAGTTCAACCTTCTTTTCAAGTTGTGCACTTAGATTGTTTTGTGCATTTAAGGATTGTAACTAGGATTCTGAGTGTGTTACCTTTCACCTCAAAAATATGTGGTTTAAATAACATGGCTAAACTTGACCATCTGTCCCACGGCCGCAGCCAGGATTTTAGAAATACTGAGGTCTTGAGTCCACATTTTTCCCAGCAGAACTACACCCACTTAAGAAATTTTTGACCAGCTACCAACGAAAATTTTTTTTTTTTAAAAAAAGCATACAGAAGTACATTGTATTTATTCATTTGATTGAATTTCATCCCCCTACCTTGTGGTTAAAATGTGGAATCAAAACCATGGATATGGTGCAAAACATCAAGCTGGAAAAAAATCAGATTCACCCTCAGCAGCTACATTAAGAGATTTTACAAAATCTGGGACCCATTAATAAACTATGTGACTAGTTTACCTGGCTTGGAACTATGAACTCATACTTCTACAGGCAGTCTGTCCTATCTATGCTTGAATGCACGATGACTATGATGTTTTTTTGTGTGTGTGTCTGCTTTTTATTTATTTTGTGTGTGTGTGTGTGTGTGTGTGTGTGTGATCTGTCTGTTATGGATGTTTTTTTTTCTTGCTACTTTTCAGTACCCTTTATCTTTTCGTACATATTTGTAACTTGAGATGATAGTCTGTATTAATGTTAAAAAAAACATTCTTGTTTCTGCTCCCATTTTTCATGTGCTGAAGAAAAAGATATCAGATTTCTTCTGTGCATGTAAAAAGTTCATTTCTCTCAAATTTTGCTCGCAGATTTGTCCATATCTGTGTTTATTAGTCACTTAACTATGGCTATTTCACATAGGGCTACAGATACTAAGTTTTCTTTCCCAGGAGGACACAGTCATCCTACCCATCCTCTCATTGGGTAGTACTTGTTCCCTTCCTTGGCTGGGTTGGTTAGATTTAAGTATGAGAAGTCGTTGGTTAGAGTAAGAATATCAGGGTAACCAATCTGAGGCAGAGTAGGGCAGGTCATGACTTTGCCCTCCTGTGAAAGAAATCTGGTATCTGTAGTCTTATATGGAATAGCCACAGTTCAGTGCCTAATAGATTTATCTTTTTTTTTTTAATTTTAGAGTGACCGGTCCAAGGCACACCTGTGCAATAATCATGCTGTTTAATCAGCATCTCTGTATGCCACACCTGCCAGGCGGTTGGATTACCTTGGCAAAGGATTTTAACAAATTTGTAAATGAAATTTGAGAGGAGTAAATTTTTGTGTGCATAGAAAACGACTTTTTACTTAAACCTATGAAAAAAGGGAGCAAAAATAAAAGTATGTATGTTTTGGTTGAGTATAATATCTTTAGCAACAGAACTCAGGGCAGGAATTGCCTGAATGTTGCTATAACATGTTGATAGACGTCTCTCACTACTATAGAAAACCTGATATGTGTGAAGGTGTGTATTCGCTTGTGTGTGGTAGCACAATAGTTGGACTAGACATTGCTGCCACCCACTTCTGTCATTCAGGAGACCCTGATTGAGGGGATCACCATGGTGACCACTCTCTGCCAAGAGGTACACACACAAAGACGCAAACAAATACACGTCGACTGTTTGACTAGAGGTTACATCAATTATTAATGGACTGTGGTCACTAAATTCATTTCCAGTCTCTCTTTAGACAGTCTCTTGAAGGATCACATCTTTGCTCCCACTCTGAGTGACTCCGCTTTGTGCTCTTATCATCATCAGTGTTTGCACAATGCAATCTTGGGGATCTGAAACAAGAGAAACCTGCAACAAAAGACTGCAGATAAAATCTAGCACATAGAAGAGCATAATAACTCTAGGTGTGTGTCTGAGTGGCTGAGTGTGGGTGGTTCTGGCGGTGTTATATTGGAAGTTGCTTTCTGTAATTGCATCTACAGGTGCTTTTCTAGTGGCACATTAGCTTTACGCCACACTCCTACTCACCAGGAGCAAACAATAGATGCAGGGATGATGGTTTAGATGCAGACTGTTATTGATTTTGTGTGCATGTGTGTGTGCGTGAGCTCCTGGGTCGAGCGTGTTTATGCGGAGGGAACAGGAACGGCCCCCCTGACATGGCAAGTGCTAGACTGAGCGTTCTTGATAATTAAGCGACTGTGCAGTTATGCAATGAGCGTGACCATGCCAGTGATAGACAAAGAAAGAACAGAAAGACAGAACAGGAGGCAGAGAGAACAGTGTGGCAGAGTTGGATGAATTACTGAGAAAACAAAAGAACCACCACTGAGAGAAAAAGATACGCTGCAGAGAAGGATTTAAAGATAAAGTTCAGTTGTTTGGTATTTTGTCTGGATGGAAACTTGGTTTTATGGTGTGTGTGGATTTATGCTACAAGTGGGCATGTAGTACACTATATTTGGAGGGGGTCAAGCAATGTGTGTATGCATTTAGGGAATGCTAACGTATCCATGACACGCATACATGCACTTTGCCCTTGCACCTGTAACATTGTAACCTTAGCAGACGGTGTGTGTTTATGTGTGTGTGAGAGTGTGCACCACAGGGCCTAAACTTGGTTAGCAGCAGGGTTTTAACTTCTTGCCTTCTCTTAACTTGTTGATCCTTTGGGTCTATCCATAGACATATTCAGCATAGCATGCATGTCATGAGTTTAAGGGTCACCATAAAAAAATAATACTTATCACTGACATATTGATATGTGTAACTGTAACATTTCACCTTAAGATAAATTTAAATATATGTGGACTTTTTGAAACTTCAAAGTTTATTTTAGAACCTGGAGGCAGAGATTTTCTTCCATTCAGCCACACAAACATTAACACCGATGTTTGGGTCACAGCTGGCGTTCCAGTTCATCCTAGAGGAGTTGAAGATGAGGTTGAGGTCAGGACTCTGTGCAGCCCAGTCAATTCATTACACACTGATTCACACTATTAGCCATATGGCCTTTGCTATTTGCACAGAGGCATTTTCATATTGAGGGCCTCCCCCAAAATCTTGCCACAATGTTGGAAATGTACTGTTGTCTAAATATATCATGGCATGTTGTAGCTTTTAGATATCCCTTAATATGATAGAAGCCAAAGGAGCAGTTGGAGATTTTGTGAACTAAATTTACTCTCTCTCTTGTCAAGAGTGAAAATGAAGACCAATATCACTGTTTAAGGTCCAGTCTGTAAGATTCAGGGGGATCTACTGGCAGAATATAGCTAAATGCAATATAATATTTGTAAGTATGTTTTCATTACTCTATAATCACCTTTAGAATAAGAATCATTGTTTTTTTGTTACCACAGACCTTTTTTTAATATCTATAGAGGGCACAGATCCTCTGCAACATACAGTGGCCCAGAACAGACAAACCAAACACTACAGCTTTACAGATGGGCTTTCATGTTTTGTGCAAGTTTCATGGATACCATGGTTCTCCTGCATTAGCATCCTGTATTGGCGATAAACTGGCGAAATGATACGTATCACAATACATGGGTTATGATTCAGTATATTGCGATACTGTAAGCAAGATGATACAATTATTTTTTTTATTGCGATACTCAGGTTTATTAATATTTTCTTACACCCCTAGTTCTCTGTGGAGGTTTTAATTTCTAGTTGTGCAACGTAGGTGCTTGTCTGTAAGTGGGTTCAAGTTTTGATCATATGATCATTTTGTGCGCGTGTACAAGGACACACATGTGCACATGTAACACAGTCAGTCTACAGGTGGTGGTAACATGCCAGGATGTGGTGCAACACATCAGCAAAGGCAGATAAGAAGAAGACTGCTAGCCAGAAAACATTTATGTAAACAATTGCAAATGAATGTATTCAACACCATTGTTAGAGATACACATAATGTGTTTTGTTGAGTAACACTGAATGTAAATGTAACTTATGTTTGTTTACAAGAACACTCCACACGACACCTTAAAGTTTGTCCTGTAAACCTTGGAACCTGGAGTCAACATCTTAGCTTGGTATAAAAACTGGAAGGTAAGACGGTAACAAAACCAGGCCAAAAGCACCTTTAACAACAGACATTTATGTTGTTTGTTTTATATTTCTAAAATCCTGCAGCAGCATTTTTTTTCAATTAGAAATTCTTCAGGTGTCCCCCGTGTAATAGAAATAATGAGACAATGATACCAAAGGTGTGAAATGTTACTATTACTAAGGAGCAGTATGTATGAATATGACTCATACCTGCATGACAGAGCTACTGTCCTCTTCAAAACCTCATCCTATCAACATATTTAACATACAAGGACTACCAACTGGTAAAATATATTTACAGATACTCAAAATATCCAAAACAAAATCCTTCTCAAACCAGTTTTGCAGCATAAGCCAATTCCCTGTTCACCATCTGTGTGGTTAGTATGATCCAGTCCAGATCTGAAGCCATTAGTCAATTAATCAGTCCATTGGTGAAAAAAAAACATTAATCAGCACCTATTTTGTTCTAATCTATTAATCATTTAAGTCTTTAAAACAAACTGCTAAACATTATCTGGTTAAACCTTCTAAATTGTGAGGATTTGTTTTTCTTTAGCTCATGTGATAGTGAACTGATTATCTTTCAGCTCTGGACTGAAAAAAATGTGATTTTCTACTGTATTATTAACCAAATGGTTATTCAATATATTAATAAAATATTGAGCAGATCATCCTACCAACATATTTAACCACTGACTGAGGATCCCAAGTATATAAAAAGAACCATCATAGTAAAAGGTTAACTTTAATAGGTATGTAATAAATAAATACAAAAAAAAACCACCAAAAAACAGTTCATTATTATTTTAGAAAAGTTACTCACGAGTGCCCCTAACCCATAATAGTGTGTGGTACTTTGGTACCTGTGGCAAACATGAACTCAATCAATGAACAGTTCTGTATATTAAAGCTGTGGAATTGGGTGCTTTTGACCGGGGCTTCCCAGGACTCCAGTACATAAAAAGGAATAATTAAAATAGAAAAAGAAAATAATGAAATTATTGGGAACATTATGACCAAGTCATGAAAAATGGGAAAGATAGAATATGACAAAAAGTAAACCTCTGGGGTCTTCAAGTGTTGAAATGTTAGGTTGTTCTTTCAGAGCTGCTTATTTTGACTTCAGTTAATCAAAATGACCAAATTTAATCTCATTTGACTTCATGGTTAAATTGCAGAGCGATCACAACTCACTTTATATTCAAAGGTAGAGTAAATTGCTCATGAGCTCGGCTGCAGTCTGAGCAACTCTCCCTGAGAGAAAGGCTTAAGAGATGCATCTCATCATAACTGAGCAACTGACTGCCAGGAGAGAAACAAGCGATCTCTGTCTAACTCAAATCCTGACATGAACACATGTACCCACACACATGTACACATGTAGCCACAGTCACACACATATGTAGGCCACACACAAATCATGCACACATGCAACCAACAGCATGCACGCGTACATACGCACACACAACCACCCACACACAGTCTTGGAAGAAGCCACTCACACTTCGCCCCCATAGAGTACATGTCAGTCCATCTGGGATCATTAACACTATGTTAATGAATATAGGGCTGGGGCATGTGAGGAGAGGAGAGACAGAGTCGGAGAGACACAGAAAAAGATAGAGAGAGAGAAAGAGGACAGAAGGTGGGAGGATGGAGGAGGATAATGGATTCTCTCCTAACAAATGCACTGCCCGAGGTACTTGTGGGGGGAAAAAAAACATGGATAAGAAAAGATTGAAAGTGAGGGGAGGGAGGGGGGAGAGGCAGCAAGAGGAAAACTGGACCACACCAAGTCGGAAGGGAAGTATAGGAACTGAAAGAGAGCAATAGAGCATAAAAGAGAGTAAAGTGAAGACGCTTGAGAGCTTGACAATGCGAAGAGAAAACAATACAAGTAAAGTAATCAGGGAAAGATGTAGCCAGTCCGTTCTGGCTGATGAGTGCTCCGTGGAAATAACTGAACAGATGAACAGAAGAAAGGGAAGGAAGGAGAGACAGCAGAGACAACAGATGAGCCGAGAGAACAGGCAGGGAGACAGACAAGGAGATACAGTATAACAAATGATGGCAGAGGCAATGCAAGCTGACTAGCGTGGTTAAATATTTCACTGGGGTTTGTTTGTGCTTTTGTGTGCTGGTGTGTGTGTGTGTGTGTGTGTGTGTGTGTGTGCGTGGGCATTGGAGTGAGAGTCCCTGGGAGACAGAAAGGAGGACAGAGCGGCAGGGACGAGTGAAGTGTGCCTGTTGACTGGCCGAGTTAATGATTCCTCTGGTCTGAATAGTGAGACAGTGTCCAGGAGGGAAGGAGGAGGCTCATTTACCCCCTGCTGACACACACATGCAATGTTGTTTTAGTGTGTTCGTGTCCGTGATGTGGTTTGATACCCTGCTAGCTTGTGTGTTGCACGCTTTGCACCAGCTCAGGCAAACAGTGACAGGGAGTAACAAAGTACAAATACTTTGTTACTGTACTTAAGTAGAGTTCCTTTTAATCCCTTCATTTGAACACAAATACCTGTACATTCTAATTTACTGTTTATGTGTACAATACGTACAATATAAAGACAATTTCTTGGTGTATCACTGCATATGATGCACAACAGCCATAACAAGATGAAAAAGATGTAAAGGTGTAACAAGATGTAAAAGACAAAAAGGACATAACAAGATTTAAACAGATGTAACAACAGGGAAAAGACATAAAAGACATAAGATGAAAAACACGTAAAAGACCAGAAAGACGAAAACAACATAGAAATATGAAACAGACATAACAAGAGGAAACAGACAAGGAAGAAGGAGATAGGACGGCAGAGAAAAGGTGAGGATCAGTTGGCTTTGCACAGAATATGACCCTCAGGCTACTTTTTACTTTTATACTTTGAGCACATTTCAGAGCCTGCACTTTTTCACTTTTTTGAGTAAAGAAGTTGAGTCAGTACTTCTACTTTCCCTACAGTATTTTTTCAACACGAGTGTCTGCACTTCTACTTGAGTAAAGAATGTGTGTACTTTTGCCACAACTGTTAGCAACCTCCCAGAAAACGCTCAGAGCAGAATCACTGCGTTCTTACAAGTTTGTCAATGCAAGAATCATTGTTCGCCCTCCTACTGGGCTAAATCTAAACACATGGAGCGCCATTAAGCAGAAGTGTGCCTCCCTGCGTTTGAATTGGGGGACCACCTGTATGCAGATGAATAGGAGTGAATAGGGGCTGGGAGACATGCCTTTGTGGTGGCGGGGAAGGAGCAGCTTGTTGGAGTGTGCCGCTATGAGCCAGAGGGCCAAGGGCCCGCAGGAGGCCGGGGATAAAGGGACAGAGGGCAGCAGGGTGACAAGCTGTCCATGTGTAGATGAAACAATGCCAAGTGTTAACAAGACTAAGCTAGCAGTAATGACAGAGGTTGGGTGAACAAAGGACAACTATTTGAAATGCAATCTGTGATCAACTAGAGTCAATATGGAGCACATTACAGTTATTTAGGCCATTTAAGCCCCTTTATACCCTTTTAATTGTATCATAATGTTGATCTTCCATATGACCTTTTTTTTCCAGTGCCAGTTAAGGTTATTCTCTGTGGGAGCGGAGAGAACGGGGAGGAGAGGCACAAACGGCACATCAGCAGCTGAGGCTCGAGGGCACGACAAATGATGACGTTACAGACCCAGGGAAAAAAGAGAAACAGAAATCAACAGAATAGCGTCTTGCTTTGTTTAATAGAGACAAGAGACAGCAGCAGAGATTAGAGCACTCCTACACAATCGAAAAACTCCAATAAAAACCTGTACAAGCACATGCCTGCGTGTTTGGGTGGATTGTGTTTATACACTTACCTGAAGTAGTTTCTCTGCCATCCCTGTTTGGCTCTTGTTATGTTTCGGTGTCGCTGACGCGCCCAGTGTTTCCATGTGTCTTTTATCTGTAACACCCATCTTCTTAACAGGGGTGGCAAAAGTACACACACATTCTGTTCTCAAGTTAACATACAGATACAGATAAGTAATGAAAATGTATTCAGCAGAGGTGGGAAGTAACAAAGTACAAATACCTTTTACTTCACTGAGTATTTCTTTTTACTTTCACTCCCTACATTTTAACACAAATATCTGTACTTTCTGCTTCTTACTTCTTACTTTACTTTTAATCTATTTGAGGGAATTATTAATTATTTTTATTTTACTTAATTTTGCACCACTTTGCCAACATCAAGAGTAATTTCAACCTAAGTGGATGAGACAGTAACAAATAGAAAAGACGATTCCTTGGAGTATCCATCAGTGCATATCATGCACGACAGATGTAACAAGACAACAAGTGACGTAAAAGACATAATAAGAAAAAGACAACACGATGAAAATGACCTGACAAGACAAAAAAGGCAGACAAAAACAGATGTGATAAGACATAACAAATCGAAAACTATATAACAAGTATAAAAAGACATAAGATGAGAAAGATGTAACAAGAAACAAAACAATGTAAAAGACACAAGACAAAAACGATGTAAAAGATGCAAAAGACGTAACAAGACAAAAAAAACAACATAAAATACATAACAAAATGTAACAGACAAAAGAGGGAGACATGACCGTGGAGAAGCGCTTTAGAAATTTGTAGAAACGTCCTTCTGTTTACTTTACTATACTTTGAGTAGATAGCAGAGCTTATTCTTTTTCATTTTGACTTGAGTAGAGATGTTGAATGAGTATGTCTGCTTTTACCGGAGTCCTTTTTTTACACAAGTATCTGCACTTATACTTCAGTTAAGAGTGTGTGTGAACTTTTGCCATGGCTGGTACTCAAAATATAAAAGTAAAAATTAATTCTCTGAAGGACAGGTACCTTTCATGTCTGTTTCTTCTTGTTATGTCTTTTACGTCATTTTAATCATGTTACATCTGTGTGATATGCACTGATCGATACCCCAAAGGGTTGTCTTTTCAGTGTGTTGCTGTTCCATCCATTTAGGTTGAAATCAGCGGAAGCAGGGACTAGAGTCACATGACCTGACTTGAGGCAGACTTAATTCACAAATTTGCTTAACTAACAGTGATAAAAAAACTCGACTTGACTTAGTATTCATGACTTGACACTCAACTTTTTTAATCAAATATTTGTATTTTTTTAGATATTAAGAAGTTACCTGTTGGTTTTGAAGCATAATTGGGTGATTGGGTGATGCATGCAAATCTGGCAAAGCAGCCAAAGCTAATGCATGAGAAAACATGGACCAGGCTTGTCCAAACATAATAAAACTCTTATGACCCTTTAACTTTTCATGACCAATGTCATTTACCTGATTTAAATATTGAAACTTGGAGAGTTATCAGAATCTCATATGACTTGACTTGTACTTGCATGACCTGAACAAAGACAGGGACCTCATTTGACTTGCGTAATTTTCACCACAGTAATTTTGCACGTGCATAATGTACTCCGACCACTGAAAATCAGTCTTGATGTTGGGAAGGTGGCACACAATGAAGCAGAATAAAAGTAATCAATGTGACAGGAGAGACTTGGAAAATTAGTCCAAAGTATACTGGAGCACACTGGCTTTCTTGGACTGGATGATGATGCATCTGGCATTGAAATGTTAGTCAATGAATAAACGTTGTTGCCTTCAGTCGGTGTGCTCCAGTATACTTTGGACTAATTTTCCAAGCACCTGCCGTTGCAAGATCACCCTGCCCTTGAGAGCACCATGCATGCCTGCAATTCTTTGTGAGTCTGTTGAAGCTCATTTAACCTCTTCCATCATCTAAAAATAATCAATAATTACCCTCAAATGCATTGAAACTACATTGACAAGTCTGTTTTGCAAATGTAACCAGTGGAAAGTGCAGATATTTGTGTTACAATGGAGAGAGTGAAAGTAAAAAGTTATCAGAAAAATGAATAACCAAGTGCAGATACCTGAGCACCCTACTAAAGTGCAATAATGAAGTATTTGTACTTAGTTACTTTTTACTTCTGCTTCTCAAAGTTTCACTTCACTTCCTTTTCATGTGTTCTGTCCTCTCTATTAAACTCTCCTGCTTCATATTTCTCTGTGCGTATGTCAGGAAACCCCTCCAAATCTCGAGACAGAGATCCCTGACCAGCTCTGATCCCTGCCTCAGGCCGACAGGATAAGAGGGAAGAGGAAGAAGTGGAAGAGAGAAGCAAGACTGAAAATTTAATAGGCTGGGGAGGTTGTTTTTTTTTGTTTTTTTTTTAAAGAAATAGCTGTCTCCCACATATTCTTAACCCCTCTTATCAAAACATTTATTCTTGCTGGGCTCTTCTTCTTTCTTCTGACACCATCTGTTTTTGTTTTATATATCTCTCCACTCCCTAAAACTCTTTGACATTTTCCCCTCCAATAAAAATTGCATTTGCTACAGCTGAGAGATTTGGAAAGAGGAAAATCAGGCACTGCCAGGTAGGCCTACAGGTATTCATGTTTTTTTTTTTTTACATAATTGCACAAGTTATGTAATTGTGGGATTTCCATAGCATGTTGAACAACTCGTATCAGATACTGTGACGCCTGGAGACATGTCCCTGAAAAATAAACAAGCCTATTTCCGCTTGCTGAAAGGTTTGTGTGGCTGTCAGGTCTTCCCCCGACTTCCTTTAATCCACTTTTAGAACTGTCGAGCTTTCCATCGTCTCAGACACTTTTTCTGTGAGTTTCTTTTTTGAGCCATCAAGTTTTCTCTGCTTTACTGTCATTCACACAAGCCCTGGTCTTCCCTCTCTGTGTGTATCTGTGTGTGCCTGTATGGGCTGTGGGAGGATTAAGTCTCACTCTGGGAGTCATGCTGCAAC
Organism: Lutjanus erythropterus; assembly: GCF_056507025.1. Classification (NCBI taxonomy): domain Eukaryota; kingdom Metazoa; phylum Chordata; class Actinopteri; order Lutjaniformes; family Lutjanidae; genus Lutjanus; species Lutjanus erythropterus. The sequence continues at coordinate 24,289,096 of NC_139325.1, read as the reverse complement.
ACTATCATAAGAGCCTGCAGAGAAGACTTGAAGGGGTAGTTTGGGTTATTTGATGTTTGGTTGTATGAGGTACTTATCAATATTCAGTGTATTAGTACAGACTCCACTTCAGTTAGGAGAAGCAGAGAGGAGCACCAGCACAGACACTGAACAGTATAGTGTGGAGGACAGGGTCAGTAACAAAAGGTATTTTAGCCACTTTTAAAAGATCAACTTCAATATCAATATCAGTTTAAGCGTACAATATATTAAGAATATTTTCTTTATTTTTTGTTGTCAGACAGCCTTTACTGACTGGGAACTGCCATTATCAACTCACTTTCATACCTAAACAACAGTATAGGTCAATAGGCAGCGACAAGCTTACCACACCTTGAGTACAATTTTGAAGCCACATGACATAACTTGTTTGTGTTGTAAAATGGTTATGGTTTGGTAAGGTTTGGCAATAAAAATTACTTGAGTAGATCTGGAAAACAATCATGGCTGGTGATAAAATAGCTTTGTTACATACAGTATATCACATGACAGAGATGATGCAATGGAAGTCACATACCTAATGAAACTTAAGTTACATAAAAACTTTTAATAACTCCACGTCAACTTTTCATTTCACAAAGGACTCAAGACTTGGTCTCCTGGTTAAAGTCAGTAGGAGGTGAAATGTCATTATTACTATGCCCACCAGAGGTTGTGGTCTAACACTAAACTGAAATATGAATAAGCTACTTGCACGTTCAACAAGACAAATGTTTATCTGGTGAGGACAGGCTGTCCATTATATAAGCCAGATGTTGCTCTCTCTAAACCAACCAAACTCCGTAGGCAAAAGCAGTAGTCTTACCTCACAGAACACAGGACATTCAGGTCTATCACTACTTCAATTTGTTAGTTTGTTTGTGTTACTGTAAACTATCCTTTTAAAACACCTAAGTCACATAATAACACAAACTAATACATCAAGGCAACTGAAGACCAGCAACTCCTGTGTTCTAGGTTGAAGATGAAAGTGCTGATTTCCTCCATGAAGTTTGATTGGTTTGCAGAGAGTGATACTTGGCTAATATAAAGGTGGTTTCATTACATTGTTTAGCTTCCATACTGGTACCCCTCTCTGCTTCTCCTAACTGAGGGTGTGCCAACCACCATCTAGATAATACAGTGACTATCAACAGATACCTCATTCAACCCCACTTCCAATAAGTCAAACTATCCCTTTAAATGTTTGTTTGCACACTTGTTTCTCTGTGTGTGTGTGTGCATGTTATTGGAGATCCAAGCTATCTGACTCTAGTTTTGGTTGCAGCAGGAGCGAGGAGGTGTATTTGTGGGTTGTGAACTTCTGTCTTGCCACACGATTGGTTATATATTAGATGAATGCATGATGAGGAGATCCCATGTTTGAGCAGCGGAAGTCTGCTGGCAGGAGGACGTGGGACACTGACAGTCACTCACTGGTGTTGTGTACAGTATGAGCGAGGACTGGGGGATCCTGTTGCTGCTAGTATGATGCCTGTGAATCACCGGCTACATTTACTGGAACAGTATTTACATTTCAGTCATTCCTTAGAGGAAATCAATACGTACATTTAAAACCTTTTATAATGTCAGCAGAGAAAGGTGTTGGATATTACAGGAATAGACACCTGTATATATGAAATTTTCCTGAGGTATTGCAGAAGGAGAAGTCATCATGAAGTGGAATTTTTAATTGCAATGTCAGGCATTGTTAAATGAAAAATATGTCATTTCTGATGCTGTTTCCTACTTTCAAAGTAAAGCTATAATATGGAGCATTTCCATATTAAAATGTCTAAAAATTCTAAAACTGTTATATATTCTGTTGAGTTGTGTACTTACATTATCACAAATGTTTCCAACAATGTTCAAACTCAGAGAAATCGATAGTTTACGCACGGTAACGGTGCATTTCCTGCTAGCTGTTGCTAACTAGTTGCGAAAACATCTGGGATACATCGGATACATCAGAGAGTGAGAAAGGAAGTCTGCGAATGTAACTGAATCTAATGAGTAGAAGAAGTGAACACGATTTTTGCCTGAATCACAGATAGATTTTCAACAGCGATGGTGGTTGTTTAAAACTGAAGATAACAACTCTCCTGCTACTTCATGACATCAAATATATATCAAACTATGTCTTATTGTTTTAATGTGAAAGACACTCCTAGTGGAAGAACTCCCCTATTGTTTGTTAAAACCAGAACAACAGACGTAATTTGATAACATGTAAAGTAGCGTCGGATCATGGAAGTTATTGTCTTCATTGTTAAAGAAGCACCATAACTGATGAAAACCAATTTGATTTGACTCAGGCAGAGTCATGTTCATGAACAATGTAATACTGACATTTTATTCATGTTATGTTTATTCACATTTGCCAACTTCCTTCTTCACTCTCTGACGTATCCTGTGTTTTAGTTATTTAATAAATTTTTAATAATATGAACACTTTAAAATGTATTTGTATAAAAATCATTAGGATTAGGAGGTGCTGTAGTGGATTTTTACTGAACTGAATGCTTCTATTCACATGATGGGCATTGAATGAAGTAGGAAAAAAAAATCAAATGAAGTACTGGTATTGGCACTAGTATTGTAATTTTTAAATGATACCCAAAGAATTTATCATGAAGAGGAATTTTTAATTGCGATGTCAGAAATTGTTAAATTGACCTCTTGTACTCATTATTCTTTATCACGGATGAATTCACTTCTTCTTCCTCCTTCTTTCCTCATTTTTGGGGAGACATGATAGAATGGAAAAGCACCCTCAGCCGTGATTAAACCCCCACTGCCTACGGGATCTACAGTCAGTGTGTGTGTGTGTGTGTGAGTGTGTGTGTGTGTGTGTGTGTGTGTGTGTGTGTGTGTGTGATCCTCTCAGAGTGCCAGGACGTGTGTGTGCTTGCCCAAGCCAAGCCTAGGGACAGTCAGACACTCAGCTTGTCTGCACATATAGATCACACACACACACACACACACACACACACACACACACACACACACACACACACACACACACACACACAATGCCCCCTCCTGTTTCCCTGCAGCTATGGAACTCTGAACCGGCTAACCTGGGCTGGGCTCCATCCCTGCCCAAGGGAAGCCCTCTCCTGCTGGGGCTACAGTCCTGCTGACACCCTATGGTCTGGACCTTATCCACTCCATCTGTGAGCTTGTTTTCTACAGTCACCTGTCTGGGGAAGCGGCTAAGCGGAGACCACAAGATTAGACTGACTGATAAGACGGTAATAATTCTTTATTATCTGACAGAACGTAATCAGTACACCAGCGTGCCTAGACAACAGCAGCCTGCAAGAACTTACACACACCATTCTGCAGAGGGTTCTCAAATTATTGAAACACATCCAGCGAAACAAGCAGAGCCAAAATCTCTTCAGTATGTAATATATGAAACTAATCTGCCTTGGCAGCATTAGTGCAGCAACATATTAACAGCTCAGTTTCAAAGTCCAAAACAACAATCAGTGCAAAACCGTGCAATTTAGCACAATGCAAAAAAAAAAAAAAAAAAAAAAAATTCAAGTTGACAAACTGCATTACAACTCATAATTACAACTCAACACAATGCAGTGAGTTGCAACATACAACACGTCAGAAAGCAATGCAACACAGCTTAACAGCAACACAAGCAACACATGACAGTGTTATAACACAGAAGACACAACAATAACAACAGAAACAAACATAACACAATGGATATAGGAACTGACTTATATAATTACATTAGATTTGCTTGAGTTTCGATTTTGTGCCACTTTATACTTCTTCTCCACTAAATTTCAGAGGGACAGTGTACTTTTTACCACACTACATTCATTTCAATGCAGAAGTTACTTTTAAGGCTAAAAATTTATATTAAATATCAAATCAGTTCATAAAATGATGCATTATTATAAATAGTTGATATCTAGCTAGAATTAGCTCAATCAACAACAACATTTAAGATCTGCTTATATGTTAATGTATCAATAATTATGATCCAATAATACAATACTTTACCATACAGCTTGTTGAATACTCAATTCTGATTGGTCAGTTACAGCATTCTACAGTCTAAAAGCATAATTAGTTTGTACAAGTGACAATGAAGAAACAGTGAATACAAATCTCGCAAGAGTTTCACAACTCAAGGGTTCCCATCTATGCGACCATGAACAACAGACCGTCATTATGGACAGTCTGATCCTAGATTCCGAGGACGTGGAAGCAATAAAAACGTTTTTAAATCAATAAAATCGTTTTTTTATTTGATTTTTTTAAAATAAATTATAGAAAATAGTAGACGTTTGCATCATTTTTTTTAAATATTTTTAGCAAATAGGTATGTAATAAGCAGGATTATGTACAATCAGCATATTCTTATTGTAAAATAAACACTTGTACATTGTCTCTTATATAACGCTGACTGTGGCCATCCTGCATAATATACTTTTAGTTTCAATACTAGTTCATTGTGTTGTCATACTTACGTATGTTTTTGAGTGCAGGACTTTTAGTTGTCATACATTATTTTTATAGTGTCATACTCCTACTTTCACTGAAATAATTTCTGTCACCACTGCTATTTTATAATTAGATTTAATTTTCTCCTCTTGTCCTTGAATGATACAGATTCTCTTTTATTCTCTTAACTGATTGTATTGTTTTACCAGCTGATAAAAACAGCTGACAGGTGACTTGACGTGATTTTAATTAGGTCTTAACTGTGTTGTGTTTACGTTTTCACATTTTATCTTATCGTCTTAATATTCCACTCTTATTGTAATTGTTTTTTATGCTTCTATGATCCTATTACAGTCCTGTAGTAGAGTTGTTTTTGTGTTCTCCTGGTCTTTAGTGCCGGCAGCTGCAGGGAGCGTCTCCTGTGGCTGTAGTGGGGCGGAGCATTCAGATGACCTCGCTCCTATTGGCTGAGGGGAGGAGCCACTCACAGACAAAATAGACAAGTTGCGCTTCAGTGCTCCAGTCAGGATTTACAGCAGTGCTTGGTCGGTTGCATTAGTTTAACCTACCTTCTTTACTACAGCAGGAGCGTAAACTCCACGACTGGTTCCTGTGCGCGTATTTACGCATTTAAATCTTCAACAACAGACGCGTTTTTTTAATTTATCGCGTACTACCTGAACTTCCTGTGGAGAAGAGGAGCGATGGATTTGGTGTGTCTGGTGTGTTTGGCGCTGAGCATCGGTGCTTGGTTCGTCTCTGCGGAGAGACACAGCGTCTACTGGAACAGCTCGAACCCAAAGTAAGTGCTTATGTGCGCTTTTGTGCTTTATGGTGTGTTTGTGTGAGTGCTAGAGCTTGTGTACAAGTGTATCTGCAGTCCGAGAAGTTGTCTAATGTGTGAGTACCTGTAAAGGGTCAATCAAAACTAACTGTGTGATGTCCCCAGAGGCGAGTGTATGTAATTATAGATAGACAGAGGAAAAAGCAGACATTTTCTGCTTCTTAAAATCTCACATTTGTAAATCTATTGCTCCTGTGTAATTAAATTCTGCTCGTGCTCTCAAACTGGCTACAACTAAGCATGTTGTTTTCATTAATGTGATACTTAAAGGTTCATGTGACGTTTAAAGTCAGGGCATGTGTGGTCTACCTTTAAACTCCCCTAACAGGATTGTGATCATGCTACTAGACTATTCACACACAGCAGCAGCAGCAGTGGGGTGTAAAAGCAGGAGATTGTGAGCTGGTGTCCAGACAGATGGACAGATTCACCACTATATTTAACCGCAACTCATAGACACAGACATGCTCTAATAGGAGAAAATAGACTGACAAGTATGAACTTGGCGAGTGAGGCTGTCTGTAGGGTCTGCACCTGCGTGTGTGTCATGGAAAGTCTATAAATGAGGATGAATCAGTATCATAATGAGTTTGATATAGCTACCACATCAAGACTCGGTGTGTTAAAGTGGTTTTTCATTGGTTTGAGATAGTGATAGTGTGTGTGTCAGAGAGTGAGATGCACACATTGCTGATTATTTTGTTTTGAGGTCACAAATGTAATGCTATCCGACCACTCAGTGGGATCGATGGAGCTTGACAGACGCGCAATAGCGCAGCGCGATTTATTGAGCTTTTAGCGTGGAGCGAGTGATCCTCAGCAGACAGTATTATTTTATAAGCGAGCTGAAACAGAAGGACAGGTCCCCCCCTCTTCTCTGAGAGATGAGGTCGATTAAAATCCTCAACAAGGGCACAAGCCATTATGGCCTTTTAGTCTTGTCTTGATTACATTACTGGCTCTCTAATTGCCCTTTAAGAATGACAATAGACGCGGGGGCTAAAAAAGAGCCCTGCAACAAGCAAAACAATTGTCCTGATAATTGGATAAAGAGTCTAATGGAAAGTCCTGTCGTCATGAGTAGTGCTTGTGTCATGGGTTTGTCCATGTGTGACTCAACAACCCGAGTTTGAACCCACCTCCACCTGAATTTTACACTTGAGTCACCACAGACAAGAGGGGAGGAACGGAAAAGAAAGAGAGAAATGTGAGTCTTTCTGGTCTGGATAAGAAAAGAAACTGGAGCTCCAAGTTTTCAAATGAGAAAGGCTGGTAAAAACAAAAAGAAAGCAGAGATTTATAGAGGACGGGGGTGGTCTAATAGTCAGATCTTATGTCTGCTGTCTCTAATCCCGCTCTGGACTATTTTCTGCTGTCAAATGGGAGTTGTATAACCAGAAGAAAAAATCATAATATAACACTAATCCCTTTTGGCGAGATGGCTAAACATAGACCCCAGCACAGACAGACTTAAACTTCACACATCACAACAACTCTTCACAAAAAGAGTGGCTATTCTGCTTCTCTCATATGTGTCATACAGACTGGTTTATCAGTCACTTCTGTTCAAAAGAGCTTTTTGTCATGGGAAACAAACGTTTACATTGCCAAAAGTGAAAAACAATAACAAAGAATATACATTGTTAGAGTAAGTGTGAAGTAAAAAAACACAAAAAATGTACATAAACAGAAGAAATGTGGATTTGTTCTGAGTACAAAGTAGAATTTTAGATTTTCAGCTAAATAATATAAATGCAATTAAGAAACAAATGTATAAACACAGTAATATCTATTAATATCTGCAAACAACCATTCAGTAAAATCAAGAAAACAATCAATAGATTAATCAGCAATAAAAATAATTGTCATATTTGTCATTTCAGCCATTAAATCATTCTCTGTCTTGTCAGATACACTCTGAAGAGGGAAATAGATTTTCTCAGAAAAGTAGCAACCAAAATGTGTATCAGGGGGATAATGGCAGTTAAAAGCCAAAAATGAACCCATAATCGGCTGACCTCCACATGTCACTCGTATTATAGTTTTTGCCACATTTTACAGTCTAATCGCCATTACTGCTCTATAATCCCTCATTACCAGACCCCCCTTCTCTCTTTTTCCATCATCTCTCTTCTTGTCTTCTGGTTTCCAGCTTTGACTAAAAGCCCACCTGCCCCGAATCGTCCCCGGTGATCAATCAGTCACCTGTTCGGAGGATTACATTGATCCATCAGCTGGCATAGACGGCAGCGGGCCGTGGATAATTGATGCTAATTGATTCTTGGACTGATTGTGAGCAGCAGTGATTTGTCTTAGGTGGAGGACAGTGACCAGATGGCAGCAGTCTGCCCATTCATGTCGGTGGAGTAGAGGGATGTGAAGCAGCTTAGACTTGTGTGTGTGTGTGTGTGTGTATTTTCCTCCAAACACAATTTATGTACAAGTGTGTTTGATTTCCGCCAACTTGTCAAAGCGACTTAATGATTATGGCTTAATGCCACACATCAAGTCCTGAAGGAATTGGCGTGTGTGTGTGTACAGTTTTCCTACATGACAGGTGGAGAGGCATGTTTTTCTCACTCTGGTCCGGTCTTGTTTTTACACTACGTGTCTGTGCCTGTGTCAATTATATGAGTGTGTGTGAGAGAGAGAGGGAGAGTTTGAACTTGTGCTGCCCTTTACCAGCTTTTAACGGGAAGTAATGTTATTTTTGTCCAGAGTTCATACAGGTGATGAAAAACAGCGTTCAAGTTGCGCCACTTTCATATTAAATTCCCACTTAAATGAATAGTTCATTTTGGGATAAAGAAATAAAATAAGTCACATATCTGCTTAGCCATTTTGTATAGGATGCCAAGTTTACTCTAGACAGACTGATGACACATTTTAAAATATGAAACTTTGTAGTGTTTTCCTTTAATTTGGCAGCCTTGGGTAAAATGGTGCCACAAACCATACTTTTGGTTGTTTATAGCACAATAATGTCTGATTTAATGGGATGAAGAAATGAAATAATCATTTTGAGTGTATGTATATAAATATATATTTAGCACAGCTGTACAGCGCTGGAAAAGCTTGAATCAAGCACCTTGAAAACTTACTTGAATTTGACTTTGCAAAAAATGTATGAACCCTGTTTGTAGTGGACTGAGAGTATGTGATTGTTAGTGTGTCTGTGTGTGTGCCTCAACGTCACAGTAAAAGAAGGAGTGGCCGTTACCGGAGGCAGCCTTACCGAGACATGATAAATGTGTGACTCACACTTACACACACTGGGGGGCAGGAGGGAGGACTTGGCTGTTAATATTAGCTACAGCCAGCATTCCACCCCGCTGTTACTATACTCAACTCTGTCAGCTGTGACTCTGAGTGTGTGTGTGTGTGTGTGTGTGTGTGTGTGTGTGTGTGTGTGTGTGTGTGTGTGTGTGTGTGTGTTTGTCTCACTGTACCTGTCTGTTCCTCTCCCCATCTTCACTCCTCTCACTCTCTTTAACAGCTGGGGCTCCTCCCACACTGGCCGCTGGCCCCGAGCCCTCCATCTCTCTCTATTTCTCTATACTTACAAATTCCAGCACATTCAAGAACATTTCTGCACAGATGTGGATGCAATCAAAGGGATAGTTTGGATTATTTGATTTATGGTTGTGTGAGGTACTTCCATCCATTCATATTAGCTACAGTAGATGGAGAAACAGAGGGGAGTTCAATCACAAGATGCGCTGGATGGTTGTCAGCAACAAAGGGTATTTTAGCCACTTAGAAAAGGTCCACCCCTACACTGTATTTAGAATATTTTCACCACTTTACTTTGCTGTCAGAAAGCCTCATCCAACTGGAAACTACCATGATATAAGCCAAAGGTTGCTCTCTCCAAACCAACCAAACTCCATTGGTGAAATCAGACATTTTAACTGGCAGAACTGTGACTTTGGTGAATCTGAACTATTCTTTTAAAACACCAAAGTCACACAATAATAAATTAACAGGTCATAGCAGCACTAGACCAGCAACTCAAGTTTTCTGCAGTTTATGGAGTTTCGTCGGCTTAAAGAGAGCAATATTTGGCTTATATAGTAGTGGTTTCTGTCAGAAAAGGGTGTCTGATGGCAACGTAAAGTGATATAATATTCTGAGTATAACATACACAAAAACTGATATAGATTTTTTTATAGCTATTATCAATAAGTACCTCACACAACCCTTCATCAAATAATCCAAACTATCCCTTTAACACAGCACTCCACAGCCTCCTTTATATCTGCTATCTCTGTGCTATTTGACTGCTTTCATCCATCAAGAGCACAGCCTTGGCTTATTTGCCACGCTCCCAGATATCTGTGCAAATATCTCTATCAGGAGTTTGGTGTAATGTAATATTCTGTTTATCTCCGTCTGTGTCTGGCTCTGTCTGCCTTTGCTGTTATTGAGGCAGCCGGGGCCTGCCTCGACACGTACGTGCGGCCTGGAGGATGAGTTCGGGGTGAAGGAAGGGGGTTGATGTCACCGCCTCCCCCACCCCCGCCCTTCCCCTGTCCTGTAACTCGTGCATTTTATACATTTTGTTCCCTGTCTCCGTCTCTCTTTCCACTCATTATTTTCCCCTCCCCAGCCGGTGTCGCGTCTGGTTGTTGGCCTCTAATCTCAACCAGAACGAGAACGCACACACACATACTAACATAGATTACAGACGGCTTGTAATCTGACCATCTGACCCATAGACACAAAATCATCAACCTCCTGGCTTCATTCTATATATATCAATGCCCCTGTGATCCCGTGATGTAACATCTTTCTGTTTCATGTCCTCTGTATTCCTCATGTATGGGTAGGTGGGTTATTGTGTAACTGTTACAATATATAACTTACTTAATAAATCTGGAGTTGTAACAGGGGATCATTTCATTCATAATCCACTGTACATCAGTATAATCAATTACAAGTACCATAGGACATTTCCAATCATCTTGCAATGAATCCTGCCCATTTAATATCAGAAGGCTTTGTGTGTATTCCCTGCTGATATAACTATCTTACCTAACATGCTTATAAATGTACACACATACTTTCATGCATCATAGCACACAGGGGCAGCTGGGAATTTTTTAGTGACAACATATAGTTTATAAACCACAGTATCTACTCTATATCTATGTCTCAGGTCTCGCAGTATCCATGCACCTCTGTTTTCTCTCTGCTCTTCCTCTCGCTTCCTTATCTGTGGTCCAGACTTCCTCTCCTCCCTCCCATCAATCCCCCTCTTTCTCACAGACCTTCCTCTGTTTTTTTGCCCCAGTAGTTTTCCACCGGAGGAGGACAGAGCACCTCTCAGCCTTGGCTCTGCTAACACTAGAGGGGCCTAGCGTTATCGTAGTATGTGTGGGCAAGCATGCATGCATGTGTGAGTGTGTGTATGTGTACACTGCTCATTCATAGCATTTCAGGCATGCCTTGGTATTGATGTCCACTCATAGCTCACCATCGCCCTCTAAAGGGATGAATTAGCAACAGACTTCTGACAGATGGACATCATGTTCTGTCTCAGTTACTCAAAACTTTTATTCGAAATAAAAGCTGAATATTTTAATAGAAAACTCATAGAAGTTACTGAACTTGTTCCCTCTCTCTCAGCTCGATAGACAGACTCACAAGCACACAGATTAACTCTCTGTGACCCCCTCACATATTAAACCAAGCATGATACCATTTGGCCTTCTTCTATTCATCACAGATAGAATGGGAGGCTACAAAAAGGAGAGACTGGGTTGAAAAGATTTTGGGGGGCAGAGAGGAGGAGGAGGAGGGTGCGGGGTGAGGGAAGGGTGAACTGGAGAAAGGGATTTGTGTTGAGAAATTAGCCTGGATGAAGAGCGCTGGTATATTATGTCAGCGTTAAGAGACAGGACAAAATAGAGGATAGGGAGAGGGGGGATGGGCTGATTTTGGGAGAATAAAAGAGAGGCAGACGGAGGGAGGAGAGCGTGGACAGTGATGGATGAAGGGAGGGGAGTTTGGAATTGAATAAGTGGGAAACGGCAGTTTTGGCCATTTTAGAAGCACTCATCTTGCAACGGGATTCTTAGGTTGGGTTAAACCTGAATAAATCATGGTTTAACTTTAAATAATGTAACTAGCTAACATTTTTAGCTAGCTATCAAACGGTGCAAAATTAAGGAATACAGGGAAACTGAAAGTTAATGTAAATACTCAAATACTCAACTATGCCATGCATGCACATATAAGCACACAGAAATTTGCAAAAAGTGGAAACTCCAGGGTTGAGTGCTAGACTTATAACCCAAAGTAGGGAGAGATGATTGTATTAGTGTAGAGAAGAGGAAGAATTCCCACTGGGTTTCTTATTGCTAGACAATGAGATAGAGCAAGAATGAAGGTAGATTACATTGTAAGCTAATATAGAAAGACCTTTCGGTGTATATTAGATTGGCTATAATGGAGAATCCCACTAGTGAGCAGCTAAACCCATTAGAACCACTGACAGCTCCTCGGTCTGTGTGAAAGGAGGTGTGAATCTGCCATACCACAGCAAATTAATAGGGTATTAAGTGTACACCTCAAAGTAAAAGTGTGTGAGAGTGCGACTGGAAATTTGATGAGTGTGCCTTGTGGAGAACGTAGTAAACCGTCCAAACCACAGCCCCCTGTTGTGACATTCCAGCGCGTGCACACTTTCTACTGATTACCTGCACAGCAAATGGCTGCGTTTGGAGGGGGTTGCATCTGTTTAGTGTTTCAGTGGTGCTGACTCGCTCCATGAGTGGTGTGTGTGTGTGTGTGTGTGTGTAACAAACATCTTCAGTGCTGACTCAGATGGTAGTGTGTGTGAGAAGTTGCGACCCTGAACTCTCACCCCTTGACCCGGCTGCCAGTTTGAAACGCTCCCCAGAGAGACGGTGAAAGACAGAGTTCCTGCGTCAGTTGTTTGACCAAAACCAGTGAGAGTTCAGGGGACAAATGGGAGGGACGACAGTGAAGACGGGGGGACAAGGAAAGAGGGATGGCAGGGAAAAAGAAAAGAGTGGAGGTGGCAGCGCTATGCAAAGACAATGCTTCAAAGCTTAAGTGGGGAGGCAAAGTGTTGAAGAACTCACCTACTGTCATAACTACTATTTTATACCCTTATAACACATACTTTAGTTGCGTTTCCACTGCAGGAACTTTTCCCATGGGCAAATAACATTTTTGAGGAACTCAACTGCAGGGACCAGGCTTTAAGTTAAGTTCTGGGGACATTACTGTACCCTCCCAAAACACCCTGCTGGGGCATATAACAGACTGACTGATGACAAAGTCCAGGTGTTATTAAGCAGAAATTGGAAACAGCGACCCACCATGATAAGATGTACAGGAAAAATGACCTGTAAAAAAACTTTTTCATTCAGTATGTCAGCGGACTAATTTGCCAGATCTTTGCAGGTGACTGAGGTGGAAACATAGACAACAGTGGACTGAAGGAAACTTTCAGCTCCTTCAAAAGTAGTTGCTGAGACTAAAAGTTCTGGGCACTTTGAGTTGAAACATGACTCTTGACTGCTGATGCAAAAAGGTAGAGTAGCTCCATAGTGAGAAACGACCTTTCTGCAACAGAGGAAGACTGACTACAGCCACCTTCAACCCTCGCTGTTTACACACACCTCAGTCACACGCACTCAAGCACACAAGAGGCTCCAGAAGGCCTTGATAAACAGATGTGCTCATGAGCCTGGGGCATGAGACGCCCTGAATAAGGGTCTTCAGAGGATCCCTCTCCCATGAAAACATGCATACACACACACACACACACACACACACACAAATCAACACACGGGAAGGTGAAGCTGTGTGGAAAGTAGGTCTGCAACAACTCAAACACCTGGTTCTCACTCTCACATGCGACACAGCTATCACGTTAATGCAACTCTCACTCTCCCGAGAGCTGTCAGTCAGTCAGAGGCGAGAGTAGACGCAGGGAGATACAAGAGTCTCCAGGAGAGAGAGCTTTGATGAGCCAAGTGTCAAGTAGAGAGAGCAAGGGAGAGCATTAGGGAAAGGAAAACTCAACAGGCATTCGTGGACTAGATTTTGCCAGTTTCTTGTCTTATGGTTATGTAAAGATAACAAAATCTGGAGCAAAAAAAAAGACTCATTCAAGCATAAATACCTCTAGACAACCAAAAACGGTCATATGAGTGCTCATATAACACCCATCCACAGCAGTCAGGGTAGTGAAAGCTCCACAGGGGGTAAGGTACAAGGGTTGAAGAGGCCCTGTAGCCTTCAGGCGCTCTGTCTTTGGGGAGGGATAGGGTATAATTACACCCCATTCATTCCTCCTCCCCTCCTTTTCTAGAGAACACGTTGGCCCCAGACCCCTAACAGCTTTTAATTAGCCAGACCATTGCAGGAGAGGAGAAGAAGGGGGGGGAAATGAGGAGGTGAAGAGAAGAATAAAAGGAGTGTTTTCTTAAAAGCATGAGTCGTGAATGAAATTAGCAACAGAATCTGTTTTGTTGGCTTTTGACAAGCCAGTGTTTTCATGTGGAGGTCGGCCAGGCCACTAACAAGGACACAGTGTGGGAAAAAGGTGTATCCCATGCAATTTAAAGGTCTTCTTTACTTCAGAGGGAGCAGCTATAGATGTCCAAGTGTCTTGTTTTCTCCAACTCTGTCAAAGAAAACAAGCAGAGAGGAACAAGATCAGAGGAGAGATTATTCGGCCAATTAGACAGGCTTTTCCTTTCACTGAAACACAAACAAAGGCGTGCACACCTGCACGGGAGTGTACACACTCACAAAGCACCTTTTCTGAGAGGGAGCAGTGATTGCAAGTGGAGGGAGGTGATCAGCCTGTTAGCCTTGGATAACAAGTGTAGAGTTGTACTCCGCTAACAAAGCGTGTTTTGACAGGTAGGTTAGCACTAGTCGATATACACACACATGCATACAGAGGCAGGAAGGAGGGGTTAGAGGCCCACGTTTGGAGCCACTGTGTCTGTGACTCGGCCAGGGGGTCCTAACAGGAGCCACAACAACAGGAGGAGGGGGTCAGAGCCACCACGTCCCGTGCTTTGATGCTGGGGCACACACACACTCACAGCACACGTAAACAACAGCAGACACACAGGAGCTGTTTTCTTGTCACTTTCACTCTCTGCAACCCGTCAAACACACGCAGTTAGTTTAAGCCCACATCGAGTTTGAGGATTAGAGCCTGTGTTATTTCTGAGGATATAATCAGACTAAAACGCAAATATCAGTCCTTCTTCATCTCCTGACAGCCAGCAGCACATCACAAGCCTCGCCTGCATCATGTTTACTCTAAAGGAAAGACATATCAGTTACGTGAAATTGAAAGTGAAGGCACCGGGTTTATTATTTTTCCTCATTGTTTCAACGAATCTGTTCCTCACTCACTCTGAAAATCATTTAGTGGAATCAGCTAATCTTTTCTCACGAACTTAAATATACAAGTTTTATTTATTCAAGTTATGTGAACTTATAATCTCTGGTATTTATTTTCTCAACAGTTCACTGAGAAACAAGAGTCCTTCTAACCTGAAATCTTTTGACTTGAAATGTGTTGAATGATTGTACTGTACGGAGTTCAATCAAACCATTAAATTAAGTTTCTCTTAAGACTTCAGATCTTAATACCTTACGCCATTTGGACATGTTTTTTCAAGTACAGCTGAATTGATATCAAGTTTATTTGACAGGAAGAGTTTAGTTGTTTTGAATAATTGTAAAATTACCTCTAATGGTCTTTTCATATTCAGTCAACTTAAACAAAACTTTATTTTTACATCTATCAACAATAAGTAAAAGTTCTACTAAGGTGAAAAGTGCTTTTGTATTCTGACTGAACATCAAGACCCTGAATGTGCAGTGGGGCTGTTCAGGATTTATAGAGATTTTTCACCATTTCTCTCTACTTCATTAGGGCACCGGGGGGGAACAAGCATGAGGAAGTGAGCAAAGAGGAGACGGGAAGAAGGCTTAAAAAGAGCCATAAAACTAAATGAAGGGTAAAGATGAAAAGAGAGAAGGAGAGCGACAGCCTGACTGTCTCCACCCACTCTGTTACTGTCTTTGATGAAATCAGAGAAATTGAGAGACAGAGATACAGATAGAGGCAGCAAATAAGTGTGAGGAGATGGAGACAAACATCTAGAAAATGGAAAACAGGTTTAAAAGATGCAACAGGAAGAGTCGCACAGATAGAAAAGTGGACCAACAGAGTGGGTAAGAGGAGAGATTGGGCTTGAAATGTCATTTTAAATCTTCTTGTAGGTGAGAGGTGAATGACTGCTGAAGGCAACACGGGGGGAAAAGAACAGGAAGGTGTGTGTGTGAGTGGGATGGTGGTAGGGCTTTATGAGATGATAGGTGTGTTTTCTCGTCCATAAACAAAGTGAACAAGTTCTGCCTGATCCGGCTCTTTCTAAATCTGTCACAGTGACGAGTTTGCACAAGTAGACAGAAACACAAACATCCTCACATGGTACCTGAATTCCACCCAAGTAGCCGTACCTATGTGTTTACACGTGTTGTTCGTGTGAGTAAGTTCATTTTGCGTGTCTGCGTGTGATTATCCCTCATTGTTATTCTTCAGACGTGTGTTGTGAGCTAAACTGTCAGGGTGTGTGTTGACAATGTCATGATTATTCATGTTGTTATTGATTTGGCAAAATGAAAAGATTTCCATGCTGGGCGAGGACATCTGTCACTAACCTCCTCTTTCTTCCTGTCTCCCTGCAGCTTCCTGTGGGATGAGTACACGGTGGAAGTGCGCATCAACGACTATCTGGACATCATCTGCCCACACTACACCCACGGCGAGGTGTCATCGCATGTAGCTGAGCGCTACGTGCTCTACATGGTGGAGAAGGAGGACTACGACGTGTGTAAACCTCACTCCTTTGACCAGCTGCGTTGGGAGTGCTCACGGCCGTTCGCTCCCCACGCTCCCGAGAAGTTCTCTGAGAAGTTTCAGCGTTTTACTCCCTTCACCCTGGGCAAGGAGTTCAGGCAGGGAGAGAGCTATTATTATATCTGTAAGTATCAATAAGAACACATTAGATTATGGCATTAGGGCTGGACAATAAGGACAAACTCAAATATCACCATATTTTTGACCAAAAACAGATACTGGATTTTTTGGGCCCAAATCTGATATCAATATATCGATATAAACTCAAAAATCTATCGTAGTCAATTTTCTTGAAATTTTCAGTTTTCTCAGCTTATTTGTTTTTACAGTCTGTAACAATATCCTGAATCTAAGAAGAAATCTATTCTCATATCATGATATATAATATAATACAGAAATATTGTCCAGCCCTAACTGGCATTTTTTTACCAACTTCCTGTGATCCTGAGAAGATTTCTTGTATTAAACTTTTCCATCTTTTCTGACTTTTCACAGCCAAGCCAATGCATCACCATGGCCAGGAGTGTCTCAGGCTCAGAGTGGATGTTATCGGGCATAAAGGCTCTGCAAAGACCCGTCCAGATAAATCCAAAGCAGATGATACAGGAAAAAGCCTGGATGGAGGAAAAGGGATGTTTCCTGCTGCTGGAGGAGTTCACAACCCCTCAAACCGGCTCCCAGCAGGTGAGGATTCTTCTTACAGAAATACCAGACAGATGCAAGTTAGTCACAGCAGTCCTGTGTCTGAGAGGTGCTCAGCTGGGTGTGTTTACCATGAAGTGATGATGCAATTTAATACTGAGTCTCTCTCCCTCCCTGTTCTTTCCCCAGATGACCCTGCTGTGATGGAGCCAAACGTTCAGAGGAGCATCGGCAGTTCAGGAGCGCAACTGGTCTCCTTCTCACTCTTCTTTACCATGATCTCAATCTTATTAGCTCTGATGCTACACTAAGGCGGACCGCCATGACAGAGACTATGCTAACCCAATGCTGGTCGTTGGAATCATGAACATTCAAGAGATTTTTTTATACAGATTTTTTTTATACAAGCATGGACAGTGCTGTGTGTTTGTTTGCGTGTTTGTTTGCGTGGATGTGGAGCGTGGATCGTTCCAAAGAAGAGGACCTCAAAGATTTTTTTTAAAGACTTTATTATGAGGATGAAAATTCTCATTTTTGACCACATAAGATGCACACTTTCTCAGTCACAATGAACAAAACTGCGAGCAAACTGATCAAAATACTTAATGGATTAATATCAAATTGAAAATGAAAAGATGATTGCATTGTCTTCATCATCCTGTGTTTTCAATTCTCATACCGGTGGTACAGATCTGCATTGTACTCCTCATCTCCAACTGTTCAAATGTCATGTTTTCTTCCTCTACATGTAGAGAAATTATTAATTCTGTCTGTTGGAAATGTTGTCGACTACTGCCAAAGTGGTATGCATTATGTAGGATTTTGTCATGTTGTTGTGTAGCACTCAGCTCCCTGTTTTATCTCTTTTTCAAGCACCACTGTCACATTCACACTGATACAAAAGCCAACACTTTGATTCAGGTGCTGTAGTTTCAAAAAACACCACTTAAAATATCTGACATGATACATTTTTTCAGGTCAGTTATTGTACAACACGAGGAAATATGGAAATGGTCTAATCCATTTGTTTCCTTGAACCAGTAGTTCTCATTAATTTCTTTTTTATGTTTTTTGGCTCATGAGCCTTTAAAGTGACCATATTATGCTCATTTTCAAGCTTATTTTTTTATTTGGATTTTCTACCAGAATAGTTATGAAAAGATACATAGTACAGTTTATTCACACATTAGTATGTTGAATAATAGTGGACATTTCATTCCAATTTCTGTTGCAAATTAGCTGCATATCACATAAATGTGTTACATAGTGATGTCACTAATGAACGGATCCAAGGCTGGATTATAAACGATGTGTTTCAGGCAGTTCAGGAGCAGTAACACTATAGCTGAGTGAGTAACTCCCTTTAGCATGGACTTTGTTGGTAACTTTGCCAATGTTATACATGCACAAACATCTATATAACACATTAAAGGGAAGGGGGAAACTCCAAAAGTATAATATGGCCACTTTAAATTGATGCCTACTGCTGCTCATGCAGATTAAACAGTTAAAATATGTTTATTTTCAAGTTATATAATGTTTTTTTTTTACATTTCATAACGTATTTCAGGAGAATTTGGATCCTACAAATATATATTTATTTTTGTGTCATTAGTCATTGCTACTCTATTGCATGTTCTTACAAGGTTGAGAGCCACTGATCAAGAGAACAAAACAGATACACTAATGCTAACAGGGGTTTTAGGGAGCTGAGCTTCTTGAGTACTTATGGTTTTTCACTCATTTCTGCTGTCTTGACGGTATCACGGTACACTGATCACACTGATGTGCATGTACTCTTACATTGTTAAACCTCAAACAGAAGGGACTTCTCAGTTTTCTTGTTAAACATGCTTGTGTCATTTTGTAAATGTTTATATGTACATTTGTAAATAGAGAAAACTATAAGAAACTTGTTTTATGATGTGAAAAATCTTTAGTGAAATAAAAAAAAATGTGATGTAATAAAAATCTTTGTCTGATTTTTAGCAGCTCTAGTGAAATGCACTTTCGCTCTAACCTACTCTGGTTCCTGAAATCCCACTTACGTCATTGAGATTTTGATGGATGACACAATATTTTGGCACAGCTATCCATCTCCTGTCCGATGAAATCTCTATAGCACCCTCTACATTCCCACCCTCTGGTCTTTCCCAACTGTTTCTCATCCCCTCATTCTCTGTCCTCTTCGTCTTTCATCCCTGGTGACATCGCTTGCTTCATAGCCTGAAAACCAAACACGAGAACTGAGTGGGGGGACGGCGAAGGAGCGAGAGGACGGGATAGTGCCGCGAGAGAGGCCCACAAGCAAACTGACAACTGGGTGTGAAGGTGTCACTCTCGCCTCCTCTCTCACACTCTGTCACTCTTTTTCTGCCCTTTCTTTTACTGCTCTGTGCATCCTCTTTGGAGGGAAAGCCGAACATCCGTCTACACAGACAGTGGTATGTTGGAATGAAGAGAAGAACAGAGCACAAACCTCAGAGCTGACTGAAAACTGTCAAAAGTTGCCATACCCTGTAAAACCTACACAACATATACATTCAAAACCAGCACATAAAACTGAGCTGTTTGTTTTTCCAAAATCACGTCATAGCTTAAATTCTCTGCAGATGATCACACAGTCTCAGAAATCTTGTTGGAATGTCACAGCCATGTATTTGTATAGTCCTGTACAGTAGGTTAATGTAAGGCAGCCTTTCACTGTGTCTGATGGAACAGACCAAACATGGCAGTGTTCGTGGTAATGTTCAGCTTGAGATGGTGTCATACAGCAATGTGCTGCATGACACCATCTGTCTGTGTAAACACCAGCGAAATGCAGTCAATTTTCAACTTTATGAAAGTCTGTAGATACAATCAAGATTGCAAGGCAGACACAAAGACAAGGCACAAAAGAATGACAAACAGAGGCTTTTCCCCCCGGGATGATCTGAAGAGAACAGCAATTCAAGTGTCATAGGACCAAAAAAATAGACAGAATGGCACGGAAGAGGTTTATCAACAAAAACAACTAAAGGAGAAGTTCCCAGAAAGGTTAGGCCAAATGCCAGACTAGCAAAAGCTCAGATTTGTGGTGATAATATGGATTTTTCCCTTGCCAGTCGTATCAAGAATCTTACAGTTACAAGGTTTTATGAACAAATTCAGTTGCAGTTGCAGTAGCAGTAGTTTCCCTCTACCCATCTGTCAGGTTATGGATGCATATGATTTGCATCACAAATGAAAGCACACTGTTTGGAGGTAATGAAATCCCCAAAATCCCCCAAATCCCTAAAATCAGATATTTGCACAATATAAAATGCAAATTCCCTGTAGGTCCACAATCTCTCCTACCATCAAATTATGATGATTTTCATTCATTTCATTTCATGCTCTCACACAGGCAGAGTATAAAGTCCCTAAAGTTCAGTGATATTTTCAAGATTTTATGTTAATGTTGTATGTAAAATCTTCATCTGTAAAATGCTTTATCAGAGAGATACAAAAGAAAAAGTATAGTTATCTCTGACAGTTGAAATTGGTCATCTGTAACTGTGGCTGATAATGAAACAGGTGAACTGTCAAAATATATTTGAATATTTCAAATATTTGCAAATATATTTGATTTAATATTGTGTTACATTTACAATATGTTTGAAAAGACAAAGGAAAGGTCTAAATATTGAGGCTAGACAAAAGATTTTCTTACTTAGCTTTTCTCAAAAAACATTGCCACACAGAGAAAAGGAATTACAGTTTAATAACAGAAAGGCCAAATATAAACCAGAGTTATGAAATAGCATCATTATAGAAATGACATTAAAAACTAATTGCATAAAACATTAAGTGTAAGAAATGAAATGTCAAACAGATGCAAACTTAAAGAAAATGAAAGTAAAAAAGGGAGAAAATTATACATCAAAGAATGTCGTTAAAGGTCAAGTCTGAGAGATTTCGAGCGTAGAGTGAAAAAAGGTCTGAGGAAAGAGCTTCACAGCAACGAGGCTCCACTGCTGAAAGCCTCATCCACCCCTCTGGTGCTCAGTCCTGCTGGAGAGAGGAGTCCATGACGGTGGGTGATGGTGGTGGAGGTGGAGGTGGAGGTGGGGATGGTGATAAGCATTCACCTGGACTTTGCAAAATGAGAAATATGAATCCTCATCTTAAATGCTGGATGTAATATCTATAAAAGAGGACTCTCTGGTTGAAAAGGATGCATATGGGATGATAAAAATATAATTACACTGGTGCACCTCTGTGGAGTGTTCTGTCAGTTTAAACAGTACAGTGAATTGATTTTTTTGCCTGTAACATTCTAGCTGACTAACTGGAGGAATGGTGAAATAAAGAAGATGCATGTTATTTATTTATTTTATCTCATTTGGTCCTGGTTACTTGGGCGCCCACTATGTTGGGTGAAGTAGTGACAGCACTCTGAACCAGTGGTTCACAGCTTTTTTGGCTTGTGACTCTCTAAAGGTTGCATATGGTGGTGAATTCAACCAAAGACTGATTTCTTTCATACCCTACTGCCTCCTGAATGTCCACTTCAGTTTCTAGCTGATGTACTTCTTTTTCAACTTTTAGTTTTCTTCTGGCCTGCTATTCATCCATCTACATAAATTTGGTGTTTTAGAGATATGAAATGTTTATATGTCTGCCTTCTCTGAAATATAATGGAACTATATGGCACTCAGCAATATCTCTTTCCAAAAATCATGACTTTAATGTGAGCAGTTTCATGTAGGAACTACTTTCTGTCTGCACTGGAATCTGTCTAGTACAGAAAGTACAGGTAGAACAGACAAGACTACAGATACAAATAAGAAGGAAAAATTGTATTTTCGATTTGGGATGAACTGTCCCTTTAAAAAATGTTATTCACAATTGTTTTCACAGACTGACTTGTATTCATTAAGAGGAGTGTTATACTGTCAACTTGCACATTTCTCATCCAATATTTTGCACATTCCTGCACACAGCCCCTTCATATATTTAAATAAGTGTCACTTTGTACATACTGATTTAATTAAGAAGCACGCACACACACTTAAAATGCCTGTTGCATGATTATTGACACACCACTCATGGCAGCGTTGATGCTGTATTGCTGCGTGGAGGGAGGTTGTTGTTGTGCTCAGTTTGTCAGTCTTGACAGATTTTACAGTTAAACTAGCTACTGTATATTATATTGTCTCCACAAATGATCAAATAGAGATATGAGACTGAAAAACATCTACATCAGTGGTGGGCAGTAATGAAGTACATTCACTTGAGTACTATACTTAAGTACATTTTTTCAGTATCTGTACTTTACTTGAGTATTTGTTTTTTTGGAAACTCATGACTTTCACTCCACTACATTTCAAAGACAAGTATTGTACTTTTGACTCCACTACATTTCTATGAAGGTTGTTGTTATACTTTTCGACTAAGCACAGCTTTAAAGTCAGCTGTTGCTGTTTTTTTTCTTTTCTAAAATGCAATTGGTCACATGCTGTGTTCCTCACAGAAAGAAACCAATCACAGTAGCTCCTCTCAAATGGTGTTTTTGGCCATAACTCAAAAATTAATATGCTATTTATGACAACATTACACACAAATGTCTAAAAGGATAAAATGATGAAGTGAGTTTATATTCAAAAGGTGAAAGGTCAGTGTCACTGGAACATCATTATGTTCATCAGTCCTCTGTCCTCCTCATACATGTCAATGTAGCGGTAACTTCCATTTTGCCCCCCAAAAAATACACTTGATACATTTTTACAATTACTACAATTTGACTGGCTTGCAGAGTAATATGACCCGGAGGTGGTAATTCTAATTATTTATATTTTTCGTACTATATTTGTTGTTATGCACCGATGCACGCCACTGCAAATTCCTTGTATGTGAAAACCTTTTTTTTAAATCTGCACCTGTTTTGACCCCAGTTAAGCTAATTTTGAGGAGCTCAAATATGCAAATACACAACTGTTTGTCTTGATTCTTTTTTTCTGTTTTTGTTATGTGAAGCCTCTATGTTTTTTGTTTGTTTGTTTGTTTGTTTACAAATATTACATATATACAGGAACTCATAAAGGACACACTTAAATAAGTGTTTAATTTTAATTACACTGCCACCCATCACTCTGAGCTCAAAATCCATCAGACACCTCACTGTGCTGGACTTTCGGTCGAAAGTCTATCAACGTGATGACGCAACTCTCGACGTCCGCCATCGTCTCAGCCCCCCATTGGATCAAATCCACCCCACTTGTTTCGTCGCGCAGCCAATCAGAGAGCAGAAACACAGAGCACACTGACTGCAAACACGGAAACACAGAGAAGAGAGAAAGAGCCGTAAGCGTAGTTATAGCCAGCCTTTAATTTCCTGCAAGTAAAGCAGCTGTGATTAAAGGCAGACATCGCAGACGTTAAATATATAACCGGGTAGTGTAGTAGTATATTTTTCTCCCGTTCTATGGATTTACTGCAGCTTCTGTCATGGGCCTGCATCGTGTTTACAGTCGGGATGTTCTCGACTGGACTGTAAGTTGAATTGTTCATTAATGTCGGACTGCAAGGAATGTTTTTTATTTGCATTTGCTCCTGTTTATTCTGTGCTGTTGGTGCAGACTCACTGAACTGGTTGCACCTGCCTGTCTGAAGCCAACTCAGCTACAGGGATAGTAACATGTGAAGGAATGCTCTGATATATGATCCCAGATATATAAAGTATCTGTAGGGCTGTATGTGTTGACCCCCCCTCTGCCTCTCAAATTCAGATGAACTGTATATATACATTTTAAAAAGTGTGCAATAGTTAAACATTAGTTAAACAACCCATACTTATTACTTATTTGTGTGTGTGTGTGTGTGTGTGTGTGTGTGTGTGTGTATTTCTAGGACCGACCTGAAGAAGATGCGAGAATCCAAAAGCACTGACAACATCCAGTTTCTCCCTTTCCTCACCACGTGTCTTAAGTGAGTGTTTGTGTGTTTCCTTCATTCTCATCCTGCCCCGGTCAGCACATCTAATGCTCTTGTCTGGTTTCCATAGTAACCTGGGCTGGTTGTATTACGGGCTCCTGAAGAGAGATCAGACGATCATGCTTGTCAACGTTATTGGAGCTCTACTCCAGATCCTCTACATCATCATGTACTTCCACTACACAAAACAAAAGGTCAGTGGGGTTTCAAGTAAACAGCTTTGTTTGAACGTGTGTGTAGTCTCTCAACATCTGTGTGTGTGTGTGTGTGTGTGTGTGTGTGTGTGTGTGTGTGTGTGTGTGTGTGTG
Source organism: Lutjanus erythropterus (assembly GCF_056507025.1). Taxonomy (NCBI): domain Eukaryota; kingdom Metazoa; phylum Chordata; class Actinopteri; order Lutjaniformes; family Lutjanidae; genus Lutjanus; species Lutjanus erythropterus. The sequence goes on along the minus strand of NC_139325.1, from coordinate 24,264,930 downwards.
TGTCAGAGGCAGGTGATGTCCCAGACCCTAGCAGCAGGGCTGGTGCTGGCCTGCGGTTGGTTCTACTTCACCACATTTCTTCCTGAGGGAGACGGTCGGCTCAATCAGCTCGGCCTCACCTGCAGCGTGGTCACAGTCAGCATGTACCTGTCCCCGCTCACCGACCTGGTACAGTTCACACGCATTACACAGAAACCCAGCATGTACAAAGTCAAATGAACTAACTCGTCTCACTAGATTTGTAGACAGTGTAGTAGAGCTGCAACAATTAATCGATCGCCATCAATTCTGATAGACCATTAATCGATTTGAGTAATTTTTTATGAAAAAAAAGTCTCTGATTTGAAAACTCTGATTTCAGCTTCTTAAATGTTACTATTTTTTGCTTCTTCACTCCTTTATGACTGTAAACTGAACAGCTTGGGGTTGTAGTCAAAACAAAATATTTGAGGACATTGTCTTGCGTTTTAGGAAATACTGATCCAAACTTTATAGACCAAACAGTATTAATCTATTAATCGAGAAAATATTCAACCAATTAATTGAAAATAAGCATTAGTTGTAGCCCTATAATTCAGAGACGTTTTTTGTTATTAAATTGTAATGTCTATTCTGGAGTGCAGTGACAGTTGGTCTGATAATTAGGGCTGTTGCAGAATTTTCCCTGTGGTCGGCTCAACTTTATTGTATGCGGTATAACTGCCATTCTTTTGTTTGTTTTTGCAAATTTGCTGCAGTAACACTGTAATGTTATCTGTGGATGTCACCTGATTGCAGAGCGGGCAACTCTATGGTCTGAGCAAGCCAGCTGCTCGGCCCTAGTCATTAACATGTGCTAGTTAAACAACATTGCAAATGAATTTCTGCGGTTTGACCATTCCTTTTTCACAAGTAGCTATTATTATTATTACCTTAAGGGCATGTCTGTCAAGTAAATTTACATACAGCAGCAACAAACACACACACATAAAGGTGAAAGGGTCACAGAGCAGGGCTAGCTTCCATACAACAACTAAACTAATACATCTCACGCTGCAGTATAAACTTTCACACAAGCAACATGAAAAAACAGTTCCCAGCATCCACATGCACCATCTATAGGGGGGCACTGGGTTTATGCCCCCTCAGCGTTTATCTATTCATGTTCGCCATTTTTGTGTGGAAATACTTAAAAAATATTTAATAATATTATTATATTAAAGAAAATTATTTTTCTTTAATTAAAGAATATTCATATTCCCCATATTTTACTCAAGTTGGCGCACATGCCAGCATCCAAACCACTACACTTATTCTTTAGTTGCTTCATATGAGGCTTAACGTTCACACACTTTCTTTTGACTGTCCTTCAATATTAAATCATTCCTCTAACATTGCTTCGTCTGTGGTAGTAGCCACATTAGCCGTACAACATGCTAAAGCTGAGTTCAACAGTTTAACCAACAAAATAAACACTAAGACAAAACTTACATCTTCCACATTTGAAGTTGGGTCACACACGACACGGGACAGCCAATATTGCTCCATCCTTGAGCTTGAACTGGTATTGGTCCTTGTGTTGGTTGTTATGTTTGAAAAAAAAAAGAGAAAAAAACATGAACATGGTGGTTGTTGCGGTCGCTTCCCATCCCCTGTGGTTGTCCTGTTAATTGCGTGGTGTTTCATAATTGTGATTATTGCAGCAGCCCTACTGATAATTAGAAGATATCTGCTTTTAATAACATTTGCAATTGAAATTATGAGTTGACAAACACAAGTGATGAAATTATTAGAAGCTTAATTGATTTGTTAATAGACCGAAAAGTAACTGTCAACATGTCTGTTATTTATCAAGCAAAAATGCTAGTTGGTTCCAGCCTTACAAATATTTAGGATTTGATGTGTTTTATATCAGAGTTTACTGTGAGTCCTGTAGGACAAAATAGCAAATCTAAAACTTCACACTGCACTCTGGAAAATATCTAACGATTATTCAGTTAACTGTATATCAACATATTTGTTGCAGCTCTAATTTACATTAAATTGGTGTTCATGGCATGGCAGTAGCGGGCAAGAAAAAACTTTTGATTTTAATGTAATTTTTGCATGAAATATCATTTATGCTGCAATAATTATGCTGAAAGAGGATAAGCAGCGAAGATTGTTTGGAAAATTACACAGGCACTTTACCTTAATGGATCACATCTCTTTTGTGTCAAACTGGTTGTCAATATTTACAATTTAAGTGCCTTGTGTACTGCTGACTTGTTCAGGTAGTTAGTTTGTTTGTTTTTATCCTGTGACTTTGGTGGAGTCAAACAATCCTTTTAAAACACTGAAGTCACATACGAACCCAGACAAACTAACAGGCAGCAGTAGACCAGCTGCTCCTGTGTTTTGTGTGGTAAAATGACTGATTTTGCCAAAAGAGTCTGATGGCTTTGGAGAGGCAATATTTGGCTCATATAACTGCCGTATATAAATGCTGCTTATACAAACTGGGGGTGAGCTGAGCACCATTTACTGTACACTGACTGGATAAGTACCTAATACAACCCCACTTCAAAAAATCGGAAATATCCCTTTAATGAGTTATTGCTCAGCTCAAAGTGCAAGTGTTCTAGTCATCGCTTCTTTTCCGCCCATTAACACCTTTAAAAACCAGCCAAATGACAGCTGGTTGCATTTCTAAGTGCATTTTTGACATTGTGCAGCCAGTGACCTCTGAAAATGTGTTGTTCATGCTGAGGAGCACTAAAGTTAAAATGGGGAAACCACAGGACGGTACAGTTAATCTACAATGAGACAGTGTTTACTTTTAATGATTTGTTCATGCAAAAGTTAACCTTCCCTCTAAAAAGCCACAAAGTCATACAAAAAAGGAAAAGAAGTTTTCAGGCAGTTGGGAACAGTTAGGCCTATTTCTAAGCACTGAGTGTGTTGTTACAGCTGTTTTCTGCATGTCACAGACTATAATCAGTACTAAATTCAACACATACAACTGTAAACAACATATTCTTTTCTGACCATATGCCTCACTGAACTTGTGTACAGACAGCAGGCAGCATCTGTTCAGTTAACTCAATCAACTCTGCACGTGCAGCTTTTACTAATGAAGGATTAAATCCCCCGTTCTCTCTCTTTCCTTTTCTCTCTTTGTGTCATCTTGTCTTGTTCTCCGTCTACTATCCTGTTTGTCTCCTTCCCCACATCTGCCTCACTGCTCCAAATGACCCGTCAGTTTCCTGCCTTTCTTTGCCTCATCTGTATCTTCCTGTTATTCTCGGTCTCTGTCTGTTTGTGCCTCATCTCCTTGGATACATTATGTTTTCTCCTTACAGTTAGATGATTTTATGCTGGCACCGATCAGGATTATTCCAAAAATACACTAGTTCTCAGGTCATCCTCGTGAAGAGAGGATGTGCATAAGGCAAGGTTAAAAATGCCCCAGCAAACAGCCAATTTGCCCACTTTGACTGAGCTGCTCCTCTGCAGGAAAAAATAAATAATTGGTTTATTTTTGCTTTTGTGGCTATTGTGGTTATTTTTGGTTGTGGTGACGAGTAGCTTAAACCAAAGTTCAACCAAATTAAACACTATATCACCCAAACTTTTATCAGTTTTTGATTGGCATGCCTCTGCAGGACGGAGAGATGAGTTGGCCCAGAGCCATGAAAACAAAGTGATACCCTGTGCCCCCTGTCATGTGACACTGTAGCATCCGACTTCAGTGTTGTTGTCCTTGTGTGAGGGCTCCAGGTCTGTTTTTAAAGTTGTGGAAATGATAAATGATGTTAGTATAATCAGTTGGATGCCCTGTGAAATTCTCCACCTGTGCTTGTGAACAGTGCTTAGCTTGGCACATCTGCATCATGGCGCACAATACGCAGGGTTTCTGCAGGTCCTTAAAGGTCCTTAAATCCATTTATCTTTAAAATGTCTTAAATACTATTTACCATGTATTCATCACGCTGTAATAACAACAAAAGGAAACTATCATTGAATCAATAACCACTAATGCAAACCATGCATGTACTTTTTTATGATGTAGACTTGACATGGGTGTTAAATTGCATTCATTAAAGTGTTAAAAACATTTTTTAAAGTCTTAAATTTAAAGCAAGTTGAAACCTTCAGAAACCTTGAATATTGTCTTATAATGTGCTGTCACACAAACCAGTATTAGCCAGCTAGTTAGCTGGCTAACATATAGGTTTAAGGTTATTTTTTCAGATTAGAGCAACAGCCCCTCAAAAGGTCTGCACACAAGAGATTTTTAAAAAAAATAGAAAAGCTTGAGAGGTTCAAACTTGGTGTGCTTTGTCACATCAATACACTTGGCTAATTTCTGTGTGAAGTGGATATGAATGCCAGATTGTCAGTTTCTGAAAGACACAGAAAATGTCAGACAGTGGGTGACTTACAGAGCAAGATTGTTCACTTTGAGCTGTTCCCTGTAGCCACTTAACTATGCCAGTCCAGTGTTCACTCTCTTGTCTCTTGGCTCCTCTATCTTCACTAGCCAATAACTTGGTGCTGAGCAGGTAGCGTACAGTGTTTTTTTTTGCTCCAAACAGCTGCTTGCTGCTGCTGGAGGAAAGGATGATAAGAGCATGAACCCAAACAATACAGTTACCAGCTGTTAAACCAAAACAATGAACTGAAAGACTCTGCAGAGCAAGAGGGAACCACAGAGCTTTCAAATCAAACAGTATTTTCATCCAATGTAAATAAAAAAATCTAAAATTTGTTAGCTGATTGTTGCTGTCCTCTTCCTCTCTTCCCTTTTAGGTAGGAATAGTGCGCAGTGGTAATGTGCAGTGTTTGTCCTTCCCTTTGACTGTAGCCACCTTTTTCACATCAACTTCCTGGGTGCTCTACGGCCTCCAGCTGATCGACTACTATATCGTGGTAAGACAGAGTGATTGTGCACCTGAACCACACCTGTAAACACAACTTTCAACATTGTTTCCTGATTAAAATGAAAGCAGTACCCGTAATGTCTTAATTTCTTCCTGTCTGTGTTCATTCCAGGTTCCGAACACGCCGGGAATCCTCACCAGCCTCATCAGGTTCTATTTGTTTTGGAGATTTGCATCTGTCAATCAAGGTTCACCTTCCTATAAGCCTATGAATTTATGAAGATATGAGAGAGAAGAGAAATGAAAAGAGAAGACAGATCTCTTGACTCCATAGAGGGCTTCAGCTAAGCTCTCCCATCACTCGTCTCGTATTTTTAATCCTACAGAGAGATGGAGTTACATGGAGGGAAAAAACTGTCATTGGAAGACACCACTGAAGTGTCTCTTCTTTGTTTGCTTTATCATTTCGGGGAGGTATATTGGTTACTGAGTTAAAGATGATAGTTCAGATTATTTGAAGTGGGGTTGTGTGAGTATTTATTGATAGTCAGTGTGTTACTGATAATTGAGAGGGGCACCAGCATGTCAGATAATCAATGTGTCAGTGAATGGGGTCAGCAACAAAAAAAGGTCCACCTAAAAAAAAATCAATGTCAGTTTAAGAGTACGCCATATTTAAAATATTTTCATCGCTTAACTTTTCTGTCGGACAGCCTTTTCTGATGGGAAACAGCAGTTGTATAAGCCAAGAATCACTCTCTTCAAACCAACCAAACTCCACAGATGAACACAGGAGTTGTTGGTCTACCACTGCCTTGATATACCAAAGTCTCACAATAGAAGTAAGCTAAGAAATCAAGGCAGTGATAAACCAACGATTCATGTGTGCTGCAAAGTAAAATTACTCATTTTACTGAGTTAAGTTTGTTTGGAGAGAGTGATATTTGGTGTATGTAACGCTGGTTTCCCATCAGAAAAAGCTAAATACAGCCGTGAAAATATTATTGTATGTTTTTTTCACCCATTTCTTCTTTGGTCGAACTTTTTTAAGTGGATAAAATACCTTTTGTTGCTGACCCTGTCCACAGTAGTTCATTGCTCATCTTCTGTGCTGGTGCTCCTTTCAGCTTCTCCCAACTGAGGGCGTGTCGACCGCCATCAACTGTGGGTAAAACATTGACTAAAGATAAATCCCTCACATCAAATAATCTGGATTTCTCTATTGGGTGGAAAAGTTATGTCTAGCCTTACTTTTTTTTTCTGCAGTTATTTGTTAAACCTGTGACCTGCGTCTCCTCCGCGTATCCTTCAAGTGCCTTCTTTCTGTTAGATCATGTTTGCCATTGAAGATTAATTGCAGTTGCTGATCTACTAGCGTGTCAGGAGATGTGCTGTCTGTTCCCAGTCCAGTGACTTGGACTGAATCTTCCTCACGCCATACTAGCCAAAGATTTTGTGGAGCTATTACCTGTTGGCTGCTATTTTAGTGTTACATATAGTTGCTCTGGTCTGTGGTACTCATGTATGGAATAATGTAGTATGTAGTTTCAGATTTTTCCCCACAGCTTGGTGAGGAAATGATAATTTCATATTTCTTTTGAATTGGTACTCGTGCCTCTGTATCGCCATACAGACAGAATATTGAGTCATAATAGTGGCAGTAAATTATATTTGTACTGTATACGTCTTTTTGATACAGATTATGTATGTTGGCTTACGTCCAAGAACAAATGTCCAACTATATTGTTAATCCTATTTTTATAAGCACTTGTATATGAGATTAAATAAAATAAGAAAAGAAATGAACACAATAGGATTTGTTTACAAGAATGGATGATGTTTATTTTTCTGGTGGCTGGTTGTCATGGGTAATAGAGTCTCGCTTGTCTCCACATTATTATCTGTAACAAGGACATATGTTATGCAAATTAAACAGCTAAGTGTCAGTGCTGATTCACTACACTTCTAATGGATGTACAATCTTTAAAGGTGCCATGTAAATAAATTTTTACCTTAACCATCCGTGACTTTTTTTTTGTCGATTGCGTGTTAGCTTGTCAACATGAAAGATTTTTCAGTGAGAAAGCTGCACTTGACCCTTTGAAGTAAGAAGACTTGTGCTGTAGTTTGGAGGTTTTGTTTTGGATGCAGTAATGAGCTTACATGCAGATGTGTGGAGATAAGTGTGTGTGTGAGATTAGGTTGGTTGTGCAAGAAGAGACAAAAGCGTGTTTGATGGTGCAGCGGCGCGAATGAGCTTGTTTGTGTGAGTGTGTTGATACAGAGAGGGCAGTGGTGGGAAAGGCCACACCAGAGGTTCTCATCCCGTGTGTGTGTGTGTGTGTATGTGTGTGTTACACTGGCCTCTCTTCCTGAGCTCAAAGAGCCTGCCCCTGACAGCGAACACACAGACACAACACAGTATTGTGCTGGAATCGAGTGTTATGGAGAAAAGCTGAGCTTAGAGGACTGGAGGTGGGAGATAAATGAGCTGTAGTTGAAAGAGGGAACAAGAAAGAAAAGGAGACATTTTTGAGCAGGAGACGAGGAGGCAGAAGTACGAATGTATAAATGAGAGGTGGGAAACGGTAAAACCTGGGACAAGGATAAAGTAATTCCAAGGACACACTTAGATTTAGCTTTTCTAAAGTCCTGTTGTAACGATGAAATCTGAACAATCATCCCACCAACATATTTAATATACAAGGCCCAAAACAACTGTAAGAAACAACCATCACAGCAAAATGTTAACTTATTTATTCTCAAAACATTTTTAGTTATGTAATTAATGACATCTGAAAAAAATAGATTATTATTTTAGGAAAGTTACAGTTAATTTGCATATTGTTTCAAACAAAAATATCTAACAGTTGTCAACAGAGCACATGAGGAAATCTGTCTGCTGCATCTGTGTCTGTCTCCTTCAAAATGACTGACAGAATCCCATGAATACTTCCATCTATTAAAACTGCACAGGGGGACTGGGTGCATTTGACTGGGGTCCCCCAGGATCCCAATACATTGGTACAGTATATATAAAAAAAAACCACACAAATTAAAACAGAAAACAATGGCATCAAGTCATTTAAATGGGGAACTTAGTCCCTCCTATCCTCTGCAGCTTTTACATCTGCCATATAGAGAGCCTCCTCACCTTTTCTGGCTTGGTATGGGGCTCAGTGACCAACAGGGCGACAGCGGCGATCACCGTGTGGTCCAACCTTTGTGGGAGGTAGTGCTCAACCCTCTGGCAGCTCTATGACCACAAGATGCTGAAGAAAGGAGGCAAGTTTGCCAAAGACTAGACTCATAACCTCAGCACCTGCTTTCAGATTGTGCCCTCTGGCAGAAGATATGTGACCCCTGCATTCAAAACAAACAGAGGCAGGACCAGTTTCAGACACTTTGCTGAACCCCCATGTACCTTCTCTCAGGAAAAACTGGGCCTGTGGCTTATTTTGATTATTCAATGCTTTGGCTATTACTTTGGTACTGACCTGTGCAAAATTAATTTCCCATAAAGGAAATAAAGGACATCTCAACTAATCCGATCTAAAGCACCTATAAGAATCTGGCTAAATTCTTATGTCTTAACACGATGACGGAGTAACGATTGATCGTGTCACTTGGCAAGTCTGCTACAATACAGTTCATCCAAAGGGCGACGTGAATAATCAGATTTCATGGTAATCCATTCAGCAGTTGTGGAGACATGTCCCTCTAAATCACAAATGTGACACTAATGAACAAAGACGTCGGCAGGATTCATTGTCTAAGGAAACAGGACTGTAGAGAATTTCACTGTGATCCATCCAATAGTTGTTGACATATTTCAGTCTGGAACAAAGTGGCGTAACTACCAACAGACAGATTGCCAGCCCTAGAGCTAGCATGTAGGCAGGAAATGGCAAAGAAGAGAAAAAAAAGTAAAATAGGTGAAAGGTAAAAGGTAAAAAGTGTATTACAAAACAAACAAGGCAGAGCAGACAAGTGAGTCAGACTCATCAGGTCTGCTCTTGATCAGAAATATGAGCCAGCAGTGTGCAACAAACAAAGATAGAGACGGGGCATTATGAGTAGAAATTAGTCATTTAGGAGGAAAAGGAACATGGGGGGGGGGGGGGTTTAGCGGTAAGAAAAATGAGTAAATGATGCGTCCAGGAGAAGCTGAGGGAGTGTTGGGTGTTGTCCTTTTGTCTAGAGAAAAGAGACAGACATCAGTAAGGTTAAAGGGACAATGCCTGGAGTCAGATAGACTAGCTGAACACACCCCTCATCACAGACTGTGGCTTTATTGTGAAGAGACAACGTGTTAAGTGTTGGGCAGGAAATCAAAGCACGGTCCTTACGCTGATGTGTACATGTCTTTGGTGGACAGCCAAATAGTGACAGGGGGGCTTATGTTTTGTATATGAGTGTGTGTGTGTGTGTGGAGGAGAAGGGGTGTTGAGGGAGGGTAATCAGCTGAACAATGACTACAAGTCACAAACAGGATCCCTCTGTTTCCTGTAGTAGAGACTGTCTCCTTAAACAACACACACACACTCACAAGCTGACTCTTGTACTTTTGCACACATCCTTTTGCACACACACAGGCATTTAAACACACACATTGTATGTACAGTATGTTGTCTCCTACACAGACACTCCCACTATCTTCCCCTCCGCAAACACCATGTGTGCGTTCAGATGTCTATTTTTGTCATTATGGGGCGAATTCTGATCCCTGGGTTTTGTTTCCCCCGTAATTACACACAACATGCAGCCTTCTGCAGCCAGACAGTGTGCACACTCAGCATATAAACACACACACAGCGTACACACACTGGGGGGCAGTCAGCAGCTTGTGCACTTTCTACCATCAGTAAAAGCACACCTGTCCCAGCTGCTGTTTTGAAGAGAAGAAGAGGGAAAGAAGGAATGTGCTTCTCTCAGTTTTCCTGTCAGCCCCTCACCCCTCACAGCCATCCCTGTCGCCCTCCTCCCTTCACTTGTTTATCTAATTATTCCCGTGGTCGGCTATTGTCCCTCCTTTTCTAACACACACACACACACAGTCATTTCATTTCTTTCTTTCTTCTCATTCTATTTTCCTTTACCCTTTTACCAGATTCTACTCATATCTTCGTACACCTTCTCATATCGTTTAGAAGAAGTAGATGTAATGGTTAAATTGCACAATATGATTAATGTCACTGAACTCCAACTACAGAGTGTGTATTTTCATAGCAGAGGGCTTTTGTTTTCGAGATAACAGGCTTAGCTTTACATTGACAGACAAGTGACAATTAGAAACAGCTGATCAACTTAAAGCGTAGGACTTGCATTGCTTGTCAGTGTCAAATTATTATGTTTTAGATCATTTTGGGGTCCTGTTTAGTGTTTCTGAGGGAGAAATCTGTAAGACCCTAGTGTTCAAAAATGAGAACAGCAGTCCAAATGCCGAGTTGGAGGCACAGATTGTGTCCTAAATAGGTTGAATCCCTGATTAAAATACAATATACAATTTATGGTTGAAGTGAGTTGTTTTCATCGTCCCTTCTTCTTCAAACCCAAAGCTCAGACAGTTTCCCTGCAGGTTACAGGAGCACTGAATGTACACGAGTGCAAGACGTGCAACATTATATTTTGACAGACAAGCAACGATGACTCCTCTACTGTAAGTTGATCAGCTGTATATAATTGTAATTGTAAAGCTCAGTTTCTCCTCTTATTATTATCAAAACCTGTCTAGTCCACTGTTTCCACCCAGCTAAAGCAGACTTCTTAAGAGGAATTCCTGTTTCTTAAGGAAAGTTTTAAAAGAAGGTCAATTTTCTTCAAGGGGCAGGGGTGAAAAAATTCATGGATGAAAGAAAACCGATGAATATTAATTTATGCAATTTACGCAAGTTCATGCTACAGGGACTAATTATTCTGTCTTAAATTTTTAAAAGTACTGAACATAAAAATGCTGTTGCAGTGTACTTAGTTTGTTATTTTAATTCTTTAAAATCCATTAGAATGCAGGAGACAAAGTCTGTGAAACTCAAATTTATTGGATTTGAAACCTGTTTTTGAGACCTCAAGGTTGACAAGTATGATGTAGCCTTGTTGTCGTAGATGCAGTTCAACTGAACATGTTTCATTAATCTCTGATGACATAATCACGGTCATGTTATGATTTAGTACAGGAAATATATTATATATTTCTCCTTTAATTATCTTCAAACCTAAAAATAAAAAAAAACTCAGAGTGGATTCCGTGAGTCAAAATCTTCTCTAACTGAGGGTTCCAGTGTGCATCTATTGTCGGGGTCCTTGACATGAAAAAGTTTGGAAAGGCCTGCTTGTGGTCCTGCAGTGCTGCTCCTACATTATTGCAAATTCTCCCACAGTTGACTGCCATGTTCTGTACACTGAGATCATCTGCAGTGATAATCAGGAGTGTTCTCATGAAACCGTCAGCCAGTCTGACACTTACATAGATTTTATAAGCAGAGGAGAGAGGAGCACACAAGCTATGAAAAATCACTTCAAGCTCTTTTGATATTCAGCAGATTTACACATAAAAGTCCCCAATTAACACTCCAGCGTTCTAGCATAGCTTTTTATTGGTGTGCATGTATTTGCACGCACTACCTTGTTTGTAGACGCAGTTGGTGCTTTAGGTATTTACAGGGAAACGTGCAGGGAGCAGCAAGTGGCGTTCTATTCCCAGTTTTACCAGCTTTTCAACCTTTGTTTTGATTTTATAATCAGCATTTTTCTCCTCAGAGCCTGGTGGTGGCTGCACAGCTGAGGGGCTCACACAAGAACTCGCATGCATCGTAGGTAACACACAAAGACCACCTTTCTTTCCTTTTTTTTTTCATACACACGCACAATCTCACGTGCAAAAATGCGACTCTTCAGCTCTTTCACTGTTACCAGTTGGCGCTGAAAGACCTTTGCTCTGTAGCTGTGCCATGGAAATAGATTTACAGGCAGCCCTCCGGTGTGTCCTAAGGGTTATAGTGTGGTTCAGTATGTCCTGTCTCAGTCTCCCAGATTGTTTTGCTCCTTCCTCCTTCCTCTTCTTCCTTCCCCCTCCCTTCAGAACAGGAGCAGTGAGTGAAGTGATATGTGGACAGCTAGTCATTAAGCTGTCAGAGGGCAGCCTATGGACCAAAACACTGTCAGCACGAATGAACATATTTCGACTTTGATAGAAATCATTTGTCAGGTATCCTTCTGTTTTACCAGCAGAACACCGCAGAGACTCAATAACTGTTTGACGCCACCGGACCCAACAAACAGCATTACATGTGTCAAGCTTCAACTTATTTCAATAAAGTTGGTTTCAAAAGTTAAATGCATTTGCATTAAACTCACAAAGGTATCCTTCTTATTCTATAAATCATTTCTAATACTTGTAAGCAGGTCGTAGTTGTAAAAAATACAATTAAAAATCAAGCCAAACAGGTGGTACAGTACAGATAAGGACTTTATGGAGAGTTAATGTTTTTCCTGTCTAAAAATGACACACACTCACACATAAATACTCACAGAGCCTGAGGGGGTTTGGTCCTGTCTGAGCATGCTCTCTCGCTTTGGCATCTGTCCAGGACACACACATGTGGCAGATTTGTGTGTGTGCATGTGTACGTGTGGATTTGGAAGTGTTTTTGAATGGCAACCATGTAACGTGGATTTATGCTGATTTCGGTGCAGTAACACACAAAAATGTTTTTCTGTGAGGTTCATAAACCTCTGTGAGTGGCGGGGTGGGATCCATTTTGTTTGACACTTTTACTGGCTTTTTTTTCATTTGGGGTGTAGAACATAGTTGGAACTTGTAGAGTTCATCGGGGAGCTGAAATGTTGTGGGAGTAGCGTGTCAGTATGAGTGTGTGCGCAGGACATACACGTCCGCTGTGATGTGCAGAGGTGCTGAGGAAAGACAGGAGACACAGCTGTTCAGGGGACCTGGAGTCTGTGCTTGCATTAGCAAACATTTCTGCAGCTTCCTGCACTGTATGCACATTTGAAAGTTTGCGTGTGGAACTTATTCTGCGTGGCACTCAGCATTTTTTGCTTCAGTCAACTCCAGCACATGTAACATGGCTTTGTTGGCTATTGAAATAAGTAATTTCCCAAAATCCCAAATAACGACACAGAACACAGTCTCAGCCTCTGACAGTAGCTTGTGACTATGAAAAACTACATACAAAGGTCTATCTTGAGATAAAATATTGGTTTCAAATATTTTTCATTGGAAAAATTTGTGCAAAAAGTTTGACATGTATACAGAATAGGGTACTGATATCTCACAAATCAGACATAAAATAAAAGAGAAAAAGAACAGAAAGATAAAGGAAAAGGGAAACTGATCTAAACACCCGTTGACCTGCTTGCCCACTACCAGCAATAGTTGAGTTTGTATTCAGTTTGTGTTCAGGAAAAGAAATAAATGGCAACCATAGTTTTCAAATGGCTTCAGTTTATCTTTTAAGATCGAAGGTTTTCCTTGCCACAGTCACCTCTGTGGTTGCTACTGATGGGAACAATTGGGTTTATAAAGAGTACGCATTTGAAAAGTGTCCTCAAATAATTGTGGTGCTGTAAAAAATAAAACCTACTTGAAGTTAAGATAAATCTAATTCTTTCTAGGTGAAATACATCAGTTAGCTCTGTGATATACAACTTCACTGGAGGGGCTTCAGCTTTTTTCATTTTTTTTTTTCCTTCAGTTTTTTAGCTTCTCATTTTAATCACTTCAAGAAGTGGTTCCAGTAGGAGTTTCAGTATACTGGAGAAAATGATGAATATTTTACTGTAAAGGCTCTCTATCTTTGGGCAAAGTATAAAACTGTGGGTTGACATATGATATTTGAATATTTGTCATCCATATCCAGGTTTTCTCCATTATTAGTACATACTGTAAATTAATTTGTTATTCATCTTAAATCTATCTTTTCCATCATCAGACAATTGAACGATGATGTCTGAAAACTAAAACTTTCACAATAAAATTTAGTTGGAAATTCAGGTGAATTCAACACTAATATGCTTGCGTGCAAACGCACAAACACTGTTTTAACTTGTGTGGGGTGGAGTTCTGTCATGCAAACAGACTGAGCTGTAGCCAAGAGACGATGCAACCACACTGGGACCAGAGCCCTGTGGAGGTGGAGTCAGGAACAGAGAGAAAAAAAACACTTAAGTAAAATGCTTTTTCAAAGGCACATCTTGCATTGCATGGTTTAGAGTAATTGTGAGGACCAATGTGGTGTTAATGTAGACTTTTTTAGTTTGGTTCTGTGGGAGGTTTTCTATCTCTGTGTGTCTTATAACATTACTTTTGCTATGCGTGGTGTAACTTTGGGCTTCACACTTAATTAAAATATTATCAAAACCACAATATACATATTTCAGAAGCTGCATTTTTTGATAAAGGGAAAACCTGTGACAAAACAGCATTATTGTGAAGCACTGTAGTGCTGCAGAGATGCCCTGATCCACACTCCAGATGTAAAAAAACATGTTTGTTTAGGACAGACCCCAGCAAATGTCACATCATCGTGATTTATGAAGTTATTTTCGGTAAAAATGAAAACTGTGACGCAAAAAATATCATTCCCACTAATTGTGAATCATATTTCAATATATTTCAAAATAACTGCAACATGTTTTCATTCTTATTCTTATTCTTATTCTTATTCTTATTCTTATTCTTATTCTTATTCTTATTATTATTATCATCATCATCATATCATGCAGCAGGAAGTAACAAACTGCTCAATATGTGACACACTCAAGATCTTTGCAGGTGTATTCTGTCAAGGGAATGCAGATGAATATAAGTCAGTCTTGTCTAATTACTGCACATGTGCATTTTAATTAATTTTGATTTATATGCAGTGTCACTTATAAAAAATAAGGTGCAAAAATGTGAAAAAAAAAAACAACAAAAAACCCAAAAAGAGGTAAAAAGAGAGGGAGAGAAATATGCCTCTGGGCGTACCTCAATGAACGGCACACAGATTGTCTCAGAGGAACCAAACAGAAGCTGAAAGCTCTTAACCTACAGTATCTGACCTGTCATCACAGATTTGTGACCAGACAAGTCAGTGTTGACACATCAGGCACCTGTTGCTGACTAACCTTCTTTACACAAGACACAGGACAGTCAACAAAGCACAGACAATGTCGCCCCCTAATGGTGAAGTTTTATTATCGCAGACTCCTGCAGCAGCACACAGGTCATAACTCACACAGAGCTCCAACAAGCTCCAACTCTGGTTTGACTGCAGCAGCTCCCTGTTGATCTGAGAAGACAATGACAAGCGCACAACCATGCTGGTGTTACACAACATCTGTAAACTCTTTTACCTTTGTGTAACATTCCAATTTGTCACTATCCAGGTGTAAAAACAAAGTTACTACCAGTCCAACTGGTTCACCTGCCCTTCTCGTGCCTTATCTTCTGTTCACATATAATACAGCTGTTCAGTCTGTCTCTTTCTGTTGCTGTTGTTCTGTATCAGGTGTCATATAAGGTGTGTTCTGGCACGGTACAAAAATAAGTTGATTATATATAAGCCCTGTGGCACAAAAGATCCACTTCACGTGTTCGGACTCGAACGAGTAAGGGTGCGCTTGCCCTTACATGCAGGCAGCCACAACACACTCATAGAAACATCAGTTTTTCCATGACATTTAAACAGGGAGAGTCTGTTGTCATGATCCCTTGTAGACTATTGTTCTGCTGTTTACAGTCAATCAAAATGTGACAACTTTATGGCGCGTTAAATTTGACTAAAAACATGTTTACCATTGTCTCTAAGCAGTCAAAACCCTAAACACAAGCTGTAGTGTCATTGCAAATGTGTATTTTCATTATAACATAAACCTTCATGCTTGCAGCATTATATAATCTTTATTTGTTTGTCTTTTAGATAGCATAAGGTTGTGTTCTTCTCTTACTTCTGTTCCTGTATGTATGGAAGAGGGGTGTACACTTTAAGTTGTCATACTGTGAAAATGTATTTCAATACAGTTACTAAATACCTGTTACAAAATGAAGTTAGTAACCTAATCCAAGTATCACAATATTAAAGTAATGTAACGATTACTTTGTTACCTACCGATTACCTCAATATAAATATGATTAAATTGTTTAGCCTAAGATATTATTTTATGTTCATTGTTTGTTTTATTAGTTTGTCCAGATATTCCTCCCTTTATTGTCTGCAATTTATTTATTGATTGGCTGACTGAAAGAAAAAAATGGTGAAATTTCCATCTACCGAATTTTTTTTTTCAAGAGAGAACATGATAATAAATTGGCACGTGTAAGATTAGCTGGTTTCACTGTTGTGAGACTCATTAAGTGTTGTTATGTGTCTGCACTGTGCATATATATCACTTTAAAATGTATTTTAAAATTGTAATCTTACTAATAATTCCCATTTTTACTAAATATGTCTGCAATATCATTTTATCTTATTTTTATCTGTAAATACTCTGGAATATAGTTACCTTTTGTTTGTGTTCAGATTATGTAATCCTGTTACATGCAACTCCAGCAAGTTTTAGTTTAACTTTTTTATTTGAGCTGTCCTTCATTTATTTTTCTATTTTTGAGGCAGGTGGCAGAAATGGAAAATAGCTTTATAGCTGCATTGCACATTGTAGCCTCCTGTCTGCATTCTAGTGTACCTGAATTGTTGTTTTATTGGTCATCTTGAAAAATTGAACTACAATACTGTTGCTAGCATTTATGGATTCATTTGTATTGCCTATTACAAATGGTTTGGGGGCAGGTTTTTTTTTTATCAGTTTGGGTGAATTTTGAGCAGTTTTTTTTCGCTGCAAACCATTAAACCAAGCTGGCAACAGTGGCTGTAAGGCAGAAAAATGACACAGGTTTCCAACCAAGATATTGAGAAATACAAAACAGGAGGACATACATTTTAGAAAAAGCTTCTGTCATCATGGAAAGCAAGTTATGAATGACATTATTCAGAAAATGTGCTCCTGTACAGTTACTTCTATGTTTTTGAGAGCAGGGAAAGAAATCACAACATTCAGAGGTCCAGTGTGTAGGATTTACATGGATTTTTCTGCATTCAAGGTGTTTTCATTCATTTATAATCACCTGAAAACAAGAATCATTGTGAATTTGTTACCTTAGAATGAGCTGTTCATATCTAGAGAGGGTGGGAGTCCTCGTCCATGGAGGCTGCCATGTTGAACTACCATGTTACATACAGCCTTTTGTGGTTTTTGTGGCCACCGTAGATTCTGAGGTGAGGTGTGGGGATGAATGATTTTGAAAAAATATCTAAACCTAAATCCTACAAACAGGTCCTTCAAATGATAATATCCTGTGGTCGATCTTTGACACAAAGAGACTCCATGATACAGTTATCAGTCATTTATTGTTTTTCTCATGACATGATAGAAACATTCTGCCAACAAGGATAAATCTAAACGAAAAGGTTCTGATTTCTGTGATGCTACAGTCTAAAGTCATTCAAGTGCTGTGCTGTGACACAAGTTGAGGAGTCCACACACGTCATTCAGGACAGGATACACACATCCAAACACAGAGCGCGGCAGTCACAGTCAGAGCTCACACACACAGACCAGAAAAATCATGTTAGATATCAAAATACAGTCAGAGCCTGTCGATTTGAAAATATTTCAATATAGACAATCTCAAATGATACAGAACTGGGCTCTTACATTCCCTAAACATAACTGTGAATCAGTTTAGTCCATAAGTAAATAAGCTACTGTCACTTTCAGTACGAAAAACAAAAGCTATAAAAAGAAAAGTCAAATTTTAGGTCAATCCGAGCTCATAAAATAGACCTTTTCTCATTATTTCAGCTCCTTACCTTGTAATTCATCTACTTCCTTTAAAGAGATCCCTTTTCTTGAAGAGTGTACTTCTCCATAGTGTATTACCTACAGCAGATGGTGGTCGGCAACAGGTTTACCGATGTCAGAAGCCAAGCAACATACTGATGTGGAAAGCCACTTCACATTGTCCTTGGACAGTCTTTTCTGAAGGAAGAGTCCTTTGGCAAAAACAGTAATTTTACCTCAAAATACACAGGAGTTTCTGGTCTCTAACCGACTGAGGCAGCGGTAAACCAGCAACTCCTGTGTTCTGCAAGATAAAATTACTCTTTTTGCAAATAGAGTCTGGTGGCTTTGGAGAGAGTAATATTTGGCTTTTATAACAGTGGTTTCCTGATAGAAAAGTCTGTCTACAGACTGGGAGTGTGTCACCTGCAATCTACTGTAGGAAATACAATGCCAATGGAGAAGCGCCCCATTTCAAAAAATCCAAACTGTCCCTTTAATGTCACATCTCATCATTATTATGTCTGTGCAAATCACTCAAACAACACAGTTTAATGCCGGACAAGTAGGCCATCCACATTTTTAACTTCTGTCAGAATGGAAAACACCAAAATGTATTCACGTTATTGAGTCAAACAGCATAAGAGAACATTATTCCTCATAGCTTTGATGCACTTTGATTTCTCTTGTAATCTGAAAACATCGAGGCAACTGTGAGCATGTTTATCCAGCTGAAATGTCACACAAGTCCTTTTTGAAATGCTAAACAGCAACTATATAAAATACCAACTGGGACTGTTCAGACACCGAGACACGTGATCCTGACACGAACCAGCAGAACTTTACAATTCAACAACCGAAGACTCACATTCTGTAATTCTGAACTATTTACACATCGTTATCACTTGTTGAGGCTACTTAAAAAAAAGAAGATATAAAATTCAACATACAGTACATCTGAGGTGCTTTTACAAGGTGACAGTCAGTTATCTGCATATATGTAAGTTATGAGTCCCGGTTACACTTGCATGCAATGCTTGTCGTCCCATTATTCTAGGACAAATTAAGACAAGTGTAAAAGGAGGGCAGACATCTCTTACATTGCAAACAGATTTTTTTTTTAACCTGTTATAAAGGTGTTAAGCTCACCCTGTCAACAGAATTCTGCATAGTCTAAAATCACTTCAGCCACAATGTCCATAGTGGAGGACAAAGAAAGCAGGAAAATTATTAAATAAATAAAGCCAAACAAGAGATTTGATATTTTCAGGCCAAGTGCAAACGCAAAACAACATCATGTAGTCAGATCTCATAAATCACATTGAAAGGAAAAAATGTAACCATATTTAGCAGTTATAGTTCAATCAAGTACCAAAGTTTGACAGGATCAAGGCAATTAATTATCAACTCACACTGAGTAGTGAATATAAACCACCTTTAAAGGGATAGTTCAAATTATTTGAAGTGGGGTTGTATTAAGTACTTATCGACAGGCAGTGTATTAACTACAGTGGAGACTGACAGGCCCACACTTGGACCAGCAGGAGTCCTGGCGTTCAACACTTTTCCTCGCCATCAGACAGCCTTTTCTGATGGGAAACTGCTGTTATATAATCAAAATATTGCTCTCTTCAAAGCAACCACACTGCTTAAAGAAAAACAGTGATTTTAACTCAAAGAATGCAGGAGTTGCTGAGCATCTGCTGCCTTGATCTGTTAGTTTGTTTCTGTTATGGCGTGCATTCTGTGTTTAAAAAGTTAGTTTGGATTCACTAAAGTCACACAATAACACAAACAAACCAACAGATCAAGGCAGTGGTCGACCAGCAACTCCTGTGTTCTGTGAGGTAAAATGACTGATTTTGTCTATGGAGTTTGGTTGGTTTGGAGAGAGCAACATTTAGCTTATGTAAGAGCAGTTTCTCATTAGAAAAGGCTGTCTAATAGCACAGAGAAGCTTTGACAATATTCTAAATACAGGTGTACTTAAACTGATGTTGGATTCTTTTTTAAGTAGATGAAAAACCTTTTGCCGCTCACCCCATCCGCAGCAGTACACTGTCACATTGTGTATTACCTCCATCTACTGTAGGTAACACACTGACACTCGATAAGTAAATCCAAACTATCCCTTTAACTCTACAGATATGAGAGAAATTTTGAACACCAAATGAACTTTGCCCTTTCACTGCTGTCTCACAGTTTATTTGCTGAGATTTGTTGCACGCGTCTGGATAGTTACCCTCCGCGGTGGCGGCTCCTCGATGCTACGATTGGCCACGAGGTCCTGCAGCTGCAGGGCTCCTCCACCAATGAAGCAGAAGGCCGGACACACTGGAGCTGAACAATCCACATGTCCCTCCCACAGGATCCTCAACGAGTGGGCATCGTAGAAGGTGACGCGTCCTTTGTCACAGTCCAGGCACACTCCTAGTCGGGGTGGCAGAGGAGCAGTGTGAGGGTGAGGCATGTTGCTATGGCTGCTGTTGTGGGACTGGCTGTGGCTGTGGCTGTCCGCCTGGCTCTGCGTGTGACCGTGTCCTTGGGGAAGCAGGATTTTGCCCATGCCCATTGTGAGAAAGCAGAAGGGCGGAGAGTCCTGGCCGTCCTCCGCCCCGCTGTCGTGGCCACTGTCTGGGTCGCACCTGAGGGGAGGCGGAGGGGAGGAGAAAATTAGGCCGTACGAGAGAAAAACTAACTAAAGGAGGAATGTGTATCTAATGTTTAACAAATTTTAAAAAAATAACTTGAATAAAGGATGACCTACAGATGTGAATAATCCACTTGCAGTGCTAACTTTCCACCACAGTGCCTTCACATTTCTATTTTATACAAAGTTTGAAGACTGAAAAAAAAAACAGTAATATCATCATATTATCACCCGGGTTCAATTCTATATCTAGCTATACTACTAAAAAATAAAGGTAAACTAAAAGTTTAATTGAATAAAACTAAAGATATTTCCTATATATTTATTTTATTTTAGTAAGTACACAATATAGTTTCAATTAGTTTTCATTTTTTCTAAAGTCTAGTTTTTATTTTATTTCTGTCAACTAAAATGTTTTTTCACGCTTAGTTTTAATTTATATTAACTACAATTAACTACAATAACCTTGGTGTACACAGTATGAGTGTGCACAAATTTAACTGTAGAGGTCATGTAGTCATGAGTAGAGCTGGTTGTTGGTACTAATACCTTTAAAGTATCGATTGAAATGACCCAGTACCAAGTAGTATCAAAACTTCTCCAGTCAAACGATACCTGCATTCAATCCTTTTGGTACCCAGATCAGGAAAAAAGACTATTTATACAGTTTTGCTTGCAGCCAAATCACTGCAAGTGACAATGAACAACCTTTGAAAAAAGTATCGAATGACATACTTCACTGGTATTGGTATCACTTTAAGTGTACTGGTGTCGTAATTTACGGTACTCCGTGAAAGTGATTGAAATTTGTTAATGTTAGTTCTAATTCATTAGTCATACTTTAAAGCTGCACTAATACAGTACTTGTGTGAATGTGTTTGAAGGTTGTTCCATTGCCTCAAGTGGGCAAAAAATCAATGAAAAACCAATTAATGCTGCTTCAGTATATAGAAAGGAACAATTGTGGCATGTCTCCTAATGCTCTGTATAAGAGGTTGTGTCAGTGAATGAACTTACATCATCAAGAGCTCTAACAATCAACATGACAGACGTAGAGTCTCATTCAGATCTACATGGGTATGTGGCAGCGGTGGTGCATGCAGATGCTGCCTCTGGTATCTCCTTCAAAATCTGCTACATTTTTGTGTTAATGTGTTATTTTTTTTCCAGCTTTATTGCTGAAACATCACCTGTGACAGAAATACACTCAGAAAAGAAAGGAAAAGGAAGAGTGAGTTTTGGATTAAAAAGCAGCAAAGCCTGAGATAATCAATATGCACACAGCATCTTTAGACCACCCGGCCAGACCAGGTGGATGCACTGCTGTGGGTTGTGTGACCTCCCCAAGAGGCAAGAAGGAGAGCCAGTATAAGAGCCATGCTAACCCAGCTTGGACTTAAGACTGCTTCTGGCTTCTGTCTGGTCAGAAAAATGAAATGGAGGATATAGGACTCACGCCGGCCAAACAACCCAACATCAGAGACCGTTATGCCAACACAACACACAGCGACCTGCTCCACAGAAGGGGCCTGTACTATGAAACACGTTCTGCATACACAGGGTATCGTTTGGTGATCTGACTTAACTAAACCTGACAAAGAGAATTAAAGATAAGCAGCCACACGATGGTGGTTATCAACCAGTCTAGGCATGAGTGTGTTTACATTAAAGGTCAGCATTTACAGCATTAACAAGTCTAGTGGCATATTTTACATATGAAGAGCAAAGTATAGACAAATATGAAGAAGCAGGCTATCATAACCATAATCCAGACTGAAAGACATATAGCTGCAGCTGACAGATGCAGACAGCTGGCCAAAAAAAAAAACCTTGCTTAACTGTGCGAATGATAATGTATAATTATAGCACTTTTCAGGATACTCACAGGCACTTTAGGGAAGTTAAAATGATAATAATAAAAAGCACACTAAAAATATAACAACATCAATCACAAATTAAAAGCAGTTCAAGGCGTAAATTAATAGTCCTCTCAGCTGAAATAATCCTGGTGCTCTCATGCGCTCTCAGCTCAGTGTTTTCAGAAACGTGTTTTCAGCTGTGAAAAAACACATTGGACACAGGACCTTAAAATATCACTGCTCCATCATCAGAGCATGAGAAGGTCTGACTATAATTACATTTGTGTATTCACTGAAAATTAAGGTGTAGCTTAGATGTATTCTTATGGTGTGTGAGACAGGTTTAGCCGTACTCTCCCAGCTGCACTCAGTGCTGTCAAACTGATTTGGGAGACAAACATATAATTTTATACTACTGATCATCTGTCGAAATGTACGAAATGAAGATAATTTTATGTGAAGATGTTGGCCATATCATCATCCCTATCTTTGTGGTGCTGTTTAAATTCCACCTGACACAAATACAAATACAAGGAAAATAAAAACAAAGAAGGATCATTACATCACTGTAGAACATTTTATGCTCTGCTTGGTGCCAGATTTTGGTACCAGTTCTACTGAAGGACATGGGAGATGCACAGAGAGGCATACTAAACCCCAACATATCTACACTGTATGACCTTTGATGAAGAAATGCCTCAAGAGGAGAAAAGAACACACCTCTGAAAATAGCAAACCAATGGATTTTTCTATGTGCGCATTCATTTATTTGCTGCTGGCCTCCATATAGCATGACTGACATTGTATCTCCCATAACTGGCATCAAAATCTTTTTCTTGTTGTTTATGTATATAGGTAGATAAATAACTGCATATGTTGTTTTATTTTATTTCATTTTATCCTATTATATTCTGAATTTAATGATCTGTATTATACAGCAGCATGAAGGAGACAACAACTCTCATTTTGTTGTGCAACTCTGTGTTGTATAATGATAAATAAATTACTTTGATACCTTGATTTGTGGTTCAGTGCATTATATTTGGTGTCAAAAGACATAAATATTGGTGTTTGAAACCAACTTGTGGGTGACAATTAATCTAAAGCCCATTTAAAAGAGAGTAAGATTTAGTTACCGAGGGCTGGCCATGTCCTGAGGGAGATGAAACCACTCTTGTAGCTTTGCCTCCTGCCCGACTCCCACCTACAAGAGAGAATTTGGCAGAAAGTTTTGATCACATTCATGTTGAATCAGCACATAAGGTAAAGCTTAATCCATTTATCCCGACTTCCCTGACCAACAAGCATCCCTCTCACCTTTACCAGGTAGGAACCAGGCTCCACAGAGCATGCCCAGTAGTGTCTGCCCTGAGTGACAGCGAGGTCAGCCACCAGCAGGTCAGAAGTCAAGTGGCAAGAAGTGAGCGTGCGGTTGGCGGCCTGCAGGAGGGAGAGTCCTGGCACACTGCGGGCATAGGTTTGGCCTTTACCCAACGCCAGCCTGTCAGCGTGCAACCCCCAGCGTGAGTCCAAGGAGAAACTCAGCACTGAGAGGACGGGAAGAGGAGGCACACCAGGAGGGAGAGGGAGGTAAAGATGTTAGAGAGATGGCGAGGAAGGTAACAGAGAGGAGTCAGATGAGGGGAGGAGGAGTAAGGTCCTGAAGCTGGGACAGTCAGGCTATAGAAAGTCTGAGCACATCATGGTAAAAGAGCTAAAGAGCTGCAAGAGGAGAACACATAAGAGGCAGATAAGAGGAAAGGTGTAATCAAGAGGAAAAGTAGGAAGAAGTGGCTTTACCAGGAGGAGGAAACCGTGCGAAACAGAGTTATAGAATTCACTCTATCTGCATTTTGTTAAATACATTTTTGATAAAATGTTAAATGTTTGATTTGTGAAGGAATGACATTAAAATAAATAATGGATGATAAAAAGTAACAATGACAGACCTGCACGAAGAAAGACAGAGGCAGAAAGAGTCTGACTGGAATGAAACTGGAATGCAGAACAGAAAAACAGGAAGGGTTGGTGCAGAAGCTAAAATAAAAAATAAAGTGGGAATGGGGAAAATAAAGGGATGGAGAGAAAAGAAATAGCAAGATTAGTCAATCAATTGAAAAAAGTCCAGAAAACAAAAAATCCAATTTAAAGGGATAGTTCAGATTGTCTGATGTGTCACTGTATTACTACAGTACATGCTACGGTAAATGCCAGTAGACACTCTAGGAGCAGAGATCAGTACCAACACAGAAGCTACACAATGTACTGCTGTGGACGAGGTCAACAGCAAAGGGTATTTCAGACACTTAAAAAAATGTATATCACTTTGCTATATTTAGAATTTATATTTAGAAAAACTCCACAGGCAAAATCAGTCATTTCACCTGGCAGAACACGGGTGTTTCTGGTCGATCACTGCCTGATCTGTTAGTTAGTTTGTTTTATAGTGTGACTTTGTTGTTTAAAAAGGATGGTTCGGATTCACTGAAGTCACACAATAACACAACCAAACTAACCGATCGAGGAAGAGGTAGACCAGCAACTCCTGTGTTCAGCACGGTAAAATGATTGATTTCAGTGATGGAGTTTGGTAGATTTCCAGAGAACAATACTTATATAATGGCGGATTCCCGTCAGAAAAGGCTGTCTGACGGCAAAAAAAGGAGTTAAAATATTTTAAATAGCTTACACTGATAATAGATAAGTTCCTCATATAACTCCACTGAATTGAACTAAATCTAAACTACCCCTTTAAAATACTGAATCTGCCAACAGCTTTTTCTTTGTTACCAATGCAAACCAACATGTTTCACAAATTTCAAAACGAAAAAATCCTAATCTTGAGCCATATTACTTATTCTACAAGCTATTTACAGTAGACTTCTTTCATATATACACATTGATTCAGTGAATCTGCATTGGAAACAAGGACTGGGCTCATTTTTTTTAAAGGAATGGAAAGATGAAGAGTTTTTTGTTGTGAATGAAATATAAAAATTAAAAAAACATAATGTTTTATAACACATGTAGATATCTCACCAGGTGCTGGTGGAGTGTGGAGGTAAACCTCTTCACTGTACTCTCCAAACCCAGCCTTGTTGCAGCCTCTCACCCTGAGCACATACACACAGTCCATCTGGAGTCGATCAACCACAGCATTTGTCCCTCTAACTTCATCCAGACGCAGCCACGCTGTCGCAGCATTAGGGGACCTGATGCCGCCCCACGTAGCTGCAGCTCCTCCCGCTCGTCGCTGGTATTCAACAGAGAAGTGCCAAGCTGGGGCTGAGTCCTGAGGGAGGCGCCAGCACAGAAACAGCTGGTCATAAGCAAGCGTCTTCTGAGTGTCAATGACTGGAGCCAGTGGAGCTGTGGGGGAAACAAAGAGGCAGAGAGATGCAGGCTGCATGAAACTTATCTTAACTGGAAGAGTGCAGATTTCCGCCAGGCAAACCGAAAAGAAAATTCAGACGTCATCCCTTTGCAACACTTGGACTAGAAACTGCAATTACATATTTTTCTCAGTAACCGTAACAGATAACAGTTACATTTATTTTGTAATTCAATTACATGTAACCAGGCTCACTTCCAGAATTAAATGACTGGGAGTGCATCTGAAATTAGTGGGGATGCAATAGTAGCAACAGCGTGTGCTGGCAACAGCAATGAAAAACAGTGTAGGTGTTGTAGGTTTGTGTGTGGTCAGATTACGCTGAAACACAGCTGCAAAAAAGTTGATGTAAACAGTTTACTTTGAGTCTAAACAGCACCAATGATATGATAAATCCAGAGCCCCTGAGAAGTGTCAACCCAGAGTGCAGTGTCATTACGCACGACTGTTGACTGTGTTAACTTCACTGAATCACCACAGACAGCTGTGGACACCACATCCATGACCTACCATTATGTGCTTGCCATTTATTATTTGTATTTCAGCTGAGAATGCAAAATATTAATCTGAGGGTGCAATGCATGATTTTTACAAACGGGCCTCCGTGTAACTAGTGACATGTAACTAGTTACTGTCCAACATTGCTAGTAGGTAAGCCTTGATATGAGCCTAGCAGTTGCTGATGACTTGCAGCCTCTACTTCATTTTAAGAGGAGTGGGGAGTCAGCAGGCAGTATAAATTATATATAGCTTTATATGGGTTTTTCAAGGTTTTTCAAAAACTGTGAATCACCGCAACTACCAGACCACCAGAGGTCCTTGAGCATACAGTCATAAATGTGCACAAAAAATAGAAAGCTCTTGAGTCCAGTAGTATGGGAGATTTGCTGCAGACAAGCTGCAGGCAGGGTCATGTAAACACACACACACACCATCGCATGATCTTACACCTGGTGGAAATAATTAAGTAAAATTTCACATTTACACAGATTATATCACAGAAACAAAGGAGCCTACCACGTATGAACTCCAATTCCTGGATGAGCTTGACCTCTTTGGAAGCGTCTAGGTGAAAGTGTCTGAAGGAGGGATCAGCAGAGAGGGTGAAGCACTGGAGGTTTTCTATGGCCTTCATCAGCCTGCAGGGGGAGACATAATATGATACATAATATGATAATATTTTACATAAAATGTAAAAAATGGATAAAGGTTAAATGAAGATATGTTGCCAAACTTAGGTTTCAGCTGAATCAGTGTGTGTTACCTGTTGTGAGTGATTCTGGCAGCCTGCACAAAGCAGGGTGCATCAGTTTCCTTCAGCAGCTCCTGAGTATAGGCCATCAGGCCTGCGTGCTCCAGCAGGCCTCGCCTTTCTGAGACCTGCGCAGACAGAGCCTCCTCCCTCCTGCTGCGGGATCCCTCCAGGGCCAGAGCCAGAGCCCCCTGACGCTCTGCTACAGCTGCTCCCAGCTCTCGGATGCAGTGGGTCAGCTGATGCAGAGCCACGGCGCTGTTTGCCTGGAGAGGGACGGAGGAGACCCCAAAGAGTGGGAGGATTAAAAGTGACAAACACAGAGACGATGTATTAGCTATTGCTACCAGAGAAGTGTACCACTAGAGCCACAGGCCTCTAGAGGTCCTACTAATACTATACGTCCCTTCAGTTGCAGCTGTAGTTAAAGCAGCCATTCTCAACCAGTGAGCCAGAGTGCCATCTAATGGGCCACAGAGGTAGTGATAGTGCCAATGGTTAGATAAAAACAGCCCCAGTAAAAGCTCCAAAATGTGTGGTGAGGAAATATGAATATTCTGAATACATTAAATATAACAGCATAATTACTCCCCATTTTTGGACATGTTATTTCTCTTTTATTTGGGAAGGTGGTTGTGAATTTTTTTTAGTAACAAACAGAAGAGGGTTGGGAAAAAGGTTGGGAGACCCTGAGTTAAAGTTAACTAGCAGGGTAGACTGGGGATGGATTCGCATTAAAAAGCAGAATAAAAATTTAGTTTCCTCTAAACTGCAGCATGTTGTTGATCAGTGTCTAAAATACTGCTTTTTGTGAGCAACATGCATTCAGCCCAATGCCAACATACTGGTTTAAACCTGGTATATAAAAGAAAAGTATATTGTATATTGTGGTAAGTAAGAAAATAGTGCAAAAGAAAAAAAGACCACAGCAGAGTGTTGAAGTATCAATAACAGAATATCCTTTTACCCACAAAGGATGGTCAGTTCCATTAAACCCAGCAACATATTGCAGCAGAGTCCTTTACAAATACTGTTGAGCCTGTACAAAGCTACATTGTTAGGAAACTTACAGACACTTTTGCAAAGCACAGAAAAGATAGTTCACCTCCATCTGTTTGATGGCAGCTTCCAGTTGATCGATCTGACTCTGTATTGTCTCCTGGTTGGCGAGGATGAAGTTGACTTCCTTGGTGACTTTGTCCTGTAAAACCAAGACAAAAGCTGATGGCTGCTACCATGAGAATCTTAACACAGTTGAAACAGACTACACACAAACTCACCTTGAGGGCCTGGTAGGCCTGCGCGATAGGCAACACTTTGTGTCCATGGTGGACACGACGGAGCTTACAAAGTGGGCAAAGTAACCTTTGGCAGTTACGGCAGTACCACTGCAGTCTCTCCTGCTCATGCTCTGTGCATGTTAGGACCTGAAGCACAAAAGAGGATGAAGTAACAACAACAATAGAAGAGGAGCTCCTGTTTATGATGCACAAAGTACAAAAACATGCAGACCTTTGGCCGGAAGTTGTTGGTGGGTAGGATGTGTTCGTGCTGAGCTCGAGGGGTTCCCCAGGGATGGTAGAGCTTGAAACACTCATTGCAGAAGTTGGACTTGCAGTCAGCACAGCCCTTAGTGGCCTCCAGAGACTGAGGAGGCTTACAGAAACCACACATGATGGCTACGCTGCCCAGACTCACTGTGTGCCTGTACCTAAAGGGCAGACAGGGGCAACAGGGAGATAAGAGCTGGACTAAAACAATTCTGCAGCAGATGAGAAAGAAGGAAAGAAAGAGTCCTTTAAACTTAAGGGGATAGTTTAATTTTCTTGAAGTGGGGTTATCTGAGGTACTTATTTATAGTCAGTGTAATACCTACAGCAGATGGAGATCGGTACGCCCCCAGTTTGTAGGAGCAGCAGGAGTACCAGGGTAGGAAGCTAAGCAATGTAATGGTGTGGACACAGTCTGCAGCAAAACATAATTTAGCAACCTAAAAACATTAACAGTAGTTTACAACATCAATTTTAATTTAAGTATACGCAATATTTAGAATACTTTGACCACCTTACTTTGCTATCAAACATCTTTATGTCTAATATCACTAATATTGCTCACTCCGAAGCAACAAGACTTCATAGGCAAAATCAATGTTTTTAACTCACAGAACACAGGAGTCACTGGTCTGCTGTTGCTTCAGTCTGTTAGTTTGTTTGTGTTTTTGTGTGATTTGGGTGTTTTAAAAGCACACTTTACATTTACCAAAGTCACACAATAACACAAACAAACTAACAGATTGAGGCAGCGGTAGACCAGCAACTCCCATGTTCTGCAAGGTAAAATGACTGATTTCACCCATGGAGTTTGGTTGGGCTGAAGAGAGAGCGATATAAGGCTTATAAAACAGTAATTTCCCATCAGAAAAGGCTGTCTGTTGGCAAAGTGAAGTGCTGAAAATATAATGCATACTAGGGGCAAAATTTCTCTAAACAAATCATTCTTGTGCATCTTCTGTTCGTATTTTGTGCAAACCTTACTACTTTTACTTTTACCGTAGTACTTAAGTAAAGAGGGGCAATAAAGTAAAAATTAAGTAAAAAGTTCTAACTAAGGTACTAAAGTACAGTCCAAAGGTAAAAGTGTACCAGCTTAAGTGCTGGTACTCCTCCCTGCTTCTCTAAAGTGTGAGTGCTGACTGCCATCTTCTGTAGGAAATACACTGACTATTGATAAGTACCTCACACAACGCCACTTCAAATTACCCAACTATCCCTTTAAGAAAGGGAATACTGAGCTCATCTGAG
Source organism: Lutjanus erythropterus (assembly GCF_056507025.1). Taxonomy (NCBI): domain Eukaryota; kingdom Metazoa; phylum Chordata; class Actinopteri; order Lutjaniformes; family Lutjanidae; genus Lutjanus; species Lutjanus erythropterus. The sequence goes on along the minus strand of NC_139325.1, from coordinate 24,235,299 downwards.
TTTGCCCTGCTCTCTTTTCAGTAGTTACGAGTCCAACTCTTTAACTGCCTGACCTGGATACATCACCAGCAGCTGCCTTGTTAGTGCATCTTGCGCAGTAAAACATGCACCGTCACACTTTCCTGACCAACACAACCACTGCCTGGGGAGGAAGCAGCTGCACTCATCAAACTGCTGTGTGTGAAACTGGGAAGCTGCCTATCCCCATAACTCTCTCTGTCTCCCCATCTCAGAACACTTTTCTCAAACGCCGCTGCTCTCACTTTGATCTTCAGTATTTGGACTGATAAGAGAGCAGGATGATTAACATTAAAGGAGGGCGAAGAGTATTTCAGTCTAAACTTCCTCCACAAAACTTTAGTAAAAACCATTTCACCGGCGTTGTTGTCGTACAGTACACTGCAGTTTTTGAGCTGTCCCTGCAGTCTGCTCTCAGGCTTAGCCTTGGATCAGGCGTAAAGGAAGGATTCATTATTGAAACTCATTCCAGCCAATGATTTCCTGTCTCATCTATAAAGCAGTATTGACTAAGCCCTTCATTCGTTTGCCTTTCTTCATTGCCTGCAGGATTGGTTAAAGGGCTTTTTTTTGTTTATGATTTTTATTAATGAGCTGATGATGAGACATTATTAGAGGATGAAATAACAACACAAGTTATGTGTATCAGCTCTGACTATACCTGACTGTGCTTGTGATCCTGCCTGCTACAGTATATACACTATTTATGTTGTTTGGACGTATGCATACCTCTCCACAATCCGCTCCAATGTGAGGTTGCGGAGGCAGTCTGTCAGGCCTCTCTCTCCGAGCTCCACGTCCTCCTGACAGGAAGGACATGGAAACAACATGGGGGGATGGGCTGCGTCCTTCCGCCGCCGTCCTGGATATGTCCCGCACACTGGGAAAAGGATGCAGGTGTGCAGAGGAGAAAAAATGAAGGAGAAAGAGATATGGGTAGAGACACAGAGGAGGCTAAAGTGAGTGTTTATGGGATGGAAGATTTGTCATGGAGACTGTTAATGAGGGAATTAAGAGACACTGCTGAGAAAATGTAAAATAAAAAAGACATGTCTGGTTGCATAAAACCACTTTGGCTAATATTTCCATTAAGGATACTTTAGGAAGAAATAAGTTGCATAAATTCAGCTTAAGGATTTCCTTAGGATTTTGGGAAAACCCTTTAATTTGATTCAGTTTGCCCTTAAGTATTCCCTTATGCATTGCTAGAAAGTTCTTGGTAACCATTTTTTAAACAGACTCATAACAGTCCCTTAAAAATGAACTAATTTGTGGAACATAAGACAATGGCTAAATTAATGGTGATTGAAGAGGATGAGGAGATACCAAGCCACATTTTTCAGAACAGGGAAAAACCCGCTGGACACTATGATTAATGTGCAACTTTAAATGCTGGGAAAGCCTTAGTCTAAACACTTAGGCAAGGAGACAACCTAAGAGGTTTTATGCAACACTCTGAACTGAACCCTTTATCTTAGGGAGATACTTCCCCAGGGAAAAACTTAAGCTTGAAACTTAAATGCACATTATGTGAATTATGTTGCAAGGGGTCTCTCTCACAATAAAACAATAAATAAAGATGTAATTTGGTGACCTAGTGAAGTAGCATGGGATCATGGCAGTTGTTGTCCTCACTTTCAAGTAACCACCACAGCTGGTGAAAATCTATCCGACACGACTCGGCCAGGAATCATACTCATGTAATAATAAAGTTTTATTCACAGTGCAGTTAGTCACATGTGCTGACTTCCTTCCTCACTCACTGATGTATCTGGGCATATCCTGTGGTTTTCTGGGAATTATAGTAGGATAAATATAGGATTTACCAGATTTCTCTTTTAACATGGTTTGAAACATTCGGGAATATGTAAGTACACAGCTCAACAAAATATATAACATATGTCTAGTATTTTTAGACATTTTGAAGCAGAATGTTACATATTTTTTTGCTTTAAGGTGGTTTATGTAACCATGGCCAGAACTCTTGGTTGGTTGCAACTATTTTGAGTCAGTATATATACATTCATTCATATACACATTTAGCACAGTGATAAAGGTTAGTTCACTGTGGAGGAAACACATTTGCTTATACACACTCTGAAAAAACACCTGTTCGACAGATGCTTACTACCTTTCCTGCCTCCTTGACTGTCTCTGCCTCTGTAACCTTTGCTCTACATACACATAAATAAGTGATGACATGAATGCATAAAGATCTGGATGTACAGCAGGGTGCTGATGTGTCAGCTACATCACCTATGAAAGTCATGCTCAGATGCTTACATGGCAACATCATTTTTGCATTTTTAAATGATGATGTCACTCTTTAGATGACTTAATGCTGAGATCATTCAGTTTTCCTCTCTTTCCGCCACTTAAAATTCACATTAATTACACAAAACCAACACATGCACACATATAATCTCTACATGCTTCATCCACCTGTTCTAAGAACCCGCTCCAGGCGGTCAGGGGTCCTGGGTGGGGGTCTTCGTGCCTGTCGCGGGGAGCGAGTGTTGGGTGTGGAGGCCGGTGAGTTGGGCTCTGGAGGGAGATCTGGAGGAGGATATCCTCTTTGTACCAACACCTCAGCCGCACACAGTAGACACACACTGTGCTGGCAGGGCAGGAGGATGGGCTGCTTCACCATCTCATCACACACAGGGCAATGCAGCTCCTGCTCCATGCTCTTCATGTTGGACTGCAGAGGAGAAGAGAAGAAGTCTGAGTCACTAGAATAAATAAGGAATCCACTGCTCTTTACATTCTGCACCTCCTGTGACCTGAAAAAAATGTATATGAGACGTGTAGGAGTCGAGAGTGAGAAGGGGAGCTGCAACAGACACTGCTTGTGTATGCTGGTATTGGATACAGAGCACAGGGAGGGCAAATGTGGACAAAACATGTTTTTCCCTTACTTCAGGTGTTAGCCAGTCTCTAGCATGAAAAATGCAGCTTAGCTAGCTCTGGCATGGGATAACACGGCATAACTCTGGCATGGGATGGTTTGGTAACCGAGTGAAAACCTTTATCCAAAGGGGAGGGGAAATTTTCAGATCAATAAAATAAATATAGCTCTCAGTTTGTGGCTGCAGGCCTCAGTTTTACTTCAGCATCACTGGTTGTAGGGCCCAGTTCCTGTGTTGCAGCTGCTAAACGCAGCATCCCGTTTCTATGACAACGCGTATCATCTCTGCCTTCTCATCATGTGCGGCCCTCGGTAAGCAAAGATTGAAGCTACTGTTAGCCAATATATTTTGTCAATCAAACATTAAATATACACTGTTTTATCTGCTTTAACATTTAGGTTTTTGTTTTGCATGTGCTATTTGTGGCCTTGCTTTCATGTTTCCACCCACAGCGCTAGAGCTTAGCTGAAAACCTCTTTTTGGTTCAATAAATGCTAAAAAAAAAAATGCTCTGATGGAAAGAAATGCTTCACGTTGCTTCATCACATACGCAACCTGTGCATCCAGCCAGGTCGAGAGGAGATAAGACAAAATTGTATGGTTAAATGTGAATATGGGTAACAAAAGATAGTAATGATGTATCATTAAAAATAGGCACACGTGGCTGAAATAAATAGCGTAATAAAACGAGCGTCATACTCACACTAATGCGAACCAACGCGTCCATGATAGAGGTGAAGGTTTGTAACTCCGCTTCTGCCTCTGCCATGCCTCCACGATGCCAGCGCCTCTGCGAGAGAACAAATAAACCCCTTTTTTGTACCTGGGGAAAGCTGCCACGGACAGGTTGTGTCGCACCGTAGAAAAGCCACCCTGGGCCTTCACCGGTGAATCGTTACAACAGATTTGCTGTCGGTGGTTTCCTCTGCTTGGTGCGTGCTGTTGCGCACACACCGACTCTGTGCTGTCTGACTCGAAGAAACGAGTCGAGTCGTTGTACAAATAGGTTGGTAAGGGAGGGGAGGGGGGGTGATGGAGGGGTCTGGTTTAGGCTATATCGTAGCCGCATTGCCCAAGGAACGATTCACATGTTAAATTGTTAAAAATGGGCCTTGGTAGTATTATATTACAGCAACAGCTATTTTATTTTAATATATTGTACATTATATTGCGTATTTGACCATGTAAAAACACCGTAATACTCTTATAATAACGTCTGATGCAGGTTACTGTGCGATAATAAAATGTGTTTGAAACGCATGGCTTCATTCTTGTTTCCTCTCAACAGCCTCAGCAGCTCCGTTTCTCAAAATAAACCTCTTGGTTGCTTTTGAGGTTTGTGTCTCTGTAGCCAAAAATGGCCATATGCCAAATTGTTTGTGGCCTAGTTTCCGTGTGGCCATTAGATGGCAGTGCTGTGTAAGAAAAAAAAACACGGTCTTTGCTAGAAGGAAACCCCCCATACCCAAGAAAGATCTCGCGAGAGTGCGCGTTTTAACCCTCGCTATGATCTTTCTTTAATCTTAACCAAGTGTTTTTGTCCCCGGCCATAGCTTTGTCACATTATAAAACATGATTAGTTTGTACATATAGTATTCTGCTGTCTATGTTTGTACAAAGAAGCGTTGAAAAAAAAACAGCGCGTAAAATCTCGCGAGAGTATGACAAGGGTTCAGTCCTCTCTCAATTGTTGTCCGTGTCCGGAACTCTTGAAAGTCGGTTACTGGTTTAAACGGTCTGTAATTGAGAATGCACCGACTTCAAGTTATTGTTGTTGGTTGTTGTAGCAACCGTCTCAGGCACAGCGACGTGATAGTTTCTGTAGTTGGTTATGTTGGTAGTTCTAGTAAATATTAGTAAAAAAAAAATTGCGTTATGTTGCCTAACTAAAAGTAAGTCGTCTAACGTTTGAGCAGTGCTGTTTATGCTCGTCTTGGATAAAGTTGGCTTAATTGTCGGACTGCAGTTAGCTAACTGAGCAAATACGCTAACCGAACAGTGGTTTAGCTAGCCAGGTGGTTATACACCAGCAATACACGTTGATTGTCATCCAATGTTGTTTGCTCATTGTTTTTAGCCAAGAATACCTGTTGTCTGAAGTAAATAGTGGTTGACCATGTCAGCTGTCGGCAGCCTCGTCCCTGCGCGGTTTTTGACCATCGTAGCCCACCTTGTCATCGTTATCACCATCTTTTGGTCGAGGGTAAGTAAACCAGATTTAACCCATGGTGCCGTAGAGTTAATTAAAATGAAGTGCAGTGTAAGATTAAATTTCATGTTAGCCAATAAGTGTAGTGTCCCCATATATCTTTTCAATTTACATTTTTTTGTAACCTAAGTTTCAAGTTCATGCTGAGTAATTTCACCGTTTTTTTCACAGGAAAATAACGTGAAGGCTTGCTTGCCTTTGGATTTCACGCAAGAGCAGTATGACAATGAAGACAGAAAGTAAGATAACATTTGGCAAGCAAAAAAAGTAAGAAATACTTTGACACACACATGCATGCTCACCCTCTGTTTGCCTTTATCTCAGATTGGTGGTGGCACTGGCGGTCACCCTTGGCCTGTTTGCTATAGAGCTGGCTGGGTTCCTCTCAGGAGTGTCCATGTTCAACTGCAGCCAAGGCCTCCTTTGTATCCTTTACACTGACACTGTCTGATTCATGAGGACTGATATATCGTGATGAAGTGATATATGTTTGGGTGAAAAGAAACTAATATCTATCTACCATAGAGCTCAACAGTGAATATATTTTTGTATAAAATTAGCTTCAATTAAATGCCTTAGTAGTGCATGCTACATGACTGCAATGTCCCTGGTTCAATTCCAGCTGGGGGTCTGTGTAGTCTGTAACACCCCCTGCCTCTTTGTTTCCTGTCTGACTCTACACTGCTAGCTGTCCAATAAATCATCAAAAGTGCCAAAAATGTCATCATTAAGAAACCCACAGAGAAAAAAGATAAGGCACGAGATAAGAGCACCAAGTACAGTGGCATCTGTTGGGCAAATAATGGGAGGTGGGAATTGGTTTTGGCCTGGAATTGAGGATAGCCTGAACATGAGCCAGGAAATTGGTGTTAAATGAAAAATCTCTTGAGAATCCCTCTAAAAGTAATAAAGTATAAAAAGAGATAAGTGATACTTAAATGTCATTCTAGTCTTCAGTTACAATTCCATGACTCCAAACTCTTGTATATTCACCACTTCGTCCACTATAGCAACAGGAGTCCATGCCAGTGCCTCAGTGGCTCTGCTTTTCTTTCTGTTTGAGCAGTGGGAGTGTGACATCTACTGGTGGATCCTTGCCATCTGCAGGTTAGTGTATATACAGTATATTTAATATTGTGTGTTTATTATTCCAAAAGCCTTTTTTCCCTGACAAATATTGCACCCAGCACTGACTGTCCACTGCAGCGCATCCGTATCCTTGTCTTTCTTTGTGTTTGAGAAGTGGGAATGCTGGACATATTGGGTTATTTTTGCCATCTGCAGGTTGGTGTGTTTGTGTGTGTGCATCAAAGTATTAGATTTCAGACAACAAAGTGATATAGCCTCTATAAACAATGATGTATCAGTAAGTATGAATATATGCAAGTACTGTGGCTGTGTTTTTAATGGTTCTACCTAAATTTCTTATCTTTTTCTTTCCTTCTAGTGTGCTACCTGCATTTGTGGAGATCCTTCTGTTTATAGCTGTTTTTGGACTAAAGAAGAAACCATTATGAAAGACAGATACTCCAAATTGTTGTGGATGGATGTCTGTCAATGTATCAACAGACTATAGCTACAGAAGGCCTGTGATTCATGAATAATGTACAGAGTGTTTAACTGTCTCACAGTATGTGCATACACTGCACCAACAAACTTCAAAGGAATTGAGATGCCACTCAATCTGTAATTTTCTTTTGTTTTTTATACATATATTTTAAATTAAATAGATGGAAAAAAAAAGCATATATGTTTTCATGTTTACTTTCAATATGTCTAGAGTGATTTGTATCAAAAGTTTATGTTCTAAAAGGTCACTTACAGTGCTAATGTGTCAGCAAATGTTGATGTGGTTTTCTTTAGGTATTATGAAGGAAACATTTCTCAATTGTAAGTTGTCAAGAAGCAGAAACATTCTTATGGGTATTTTTAAAAGTTTTTATGTGTAATCGCATGGTGTACAGAGATGATCTCTTTTTGAAACAAGCAGAAGTCATATCTGTGTTTAAAAAACTGCACAGCAACTTAAAAAAATAATAATCTTAGATCTCAGATACAGCCATTATCCATGTTAATATCATAAAACAATAATTCTAAGTAGCTAGAAAATCTAGGGAGAAGGATAAATTAAAACAGTAATAAATACACACACACGCACATATATATGTATAAGATTAACTTTGATGTTAATGGGATTTAATCAATATATAAGTCAAATGTATCCCCTTTTCCATTTCTCAGGGATTGAAAGAAGATTTTCAAGTATTTTTACATTCTACAAAGTTTTGAACAACTGTAAAATATATACATATATATGTATATATATATATATAAATTTATGCATAAACTGCAAAGCAGTTTTATTATACTTTCTATGAAAGTAAAGAACACAAAAGGCCCTGGCGCTTCCTCGATTCACGGCCCCGCCCACTGGTCCCACCTGTCATTTGGACCGAGTGGTGAGATTTTTAGTTCCTAGGGCCGGTTCCTGGATAATTAACTGGCTCAGCGAAGTTAAACGTAATTCACACCAGTTTCATTACAGGGACTCTAATTTAACATTGAATCATGGGTATGTATTGCACGATTAATTTTTCATTCAATTAGTCTCACCAGGTCAGTTTGTATTTGCACAGCGTTTTTCCTGATCTTAGCGTCTATGGTCAAGCTAGCTAGCTACGGCTAACATTTAGAAATAGATAACTCTTGGTGTCGAGCAGCATTTTTTTCACTGTATGCAACGTTACCGCTGTAAAATACTCAGGATACACATGTTTACTATACTATGTGCGTGGAGCGTAACATTTACGTTGTTGCTGTTAAAAAGGGTGGTTTAGCTTTAAGCTAACAAATTGTCGGAAACGTTTATGAACGAACACTGACGTGGCGTTACGGTTAAGGAGTTCAATGATTTAACTTTACTGGACTTTTTAAAGTTGAGTTATTGTATCTTATATGATGATGCTATTCAGAAAGAAAGTTTTTTCAACACTGACTCAAAATCTTCAGATAAACCTCGATTGATGAAACTCAGTTCTTGTTAGCTGAAATGAGTAGTCTACGTTATGATTTACACCTTAAGTGTTTTTACATTAAATGCCTGTTTCTGATAAAGTGAAGCCCACGAGAACTCCTGTCTGTTTAGTTACTTCTGAAGTGTCCTGTCTTTGCAGCTTTTGGTAGAAAAAAATCTAATTGCAATTATTTTTGACAGATATTGAGTTGTGATGTGATTATTTATTTATTTATTTATTTATTGCATCACAGTTTTACTTTTCACTGTAAAAAACTACTTAAGTCATGATGTTGTTACATTCATTAAGGTGTGTCAAACAAACATGTTTTCCTCATTTGGAGAACAAGATTTGTAAGCCAGGGCATTTCTGTATCAGTTCAGTACCTCATTATAATGCTGGTTTTGTCGCAAGTTTTCCTTTATCAAAAATTGAATGAATTTTGCATATTGCATTTGGCCAGATTTTGATCTTAATTCATGTACAGACTAGCTTCAGTTTTTTTCTCCTTTATGAAAGGCTTTATAGCTTCTACAGTGTTTGAAAGGCTTTATACAGTAAAACAGACTTTCTTTGTCCTGCAGCGGTGAACACAGGCACCTCTCTAGTGCTGTCCAGTCTGTTGTCAGTGCTGGTATTTGCTGGGATGCAGATGTTCAGTAAGCAGCTGGGGTCTACTGAGTGGCTCACCATCCTGGGAGGTTTCCTTGGCTCGGTCCTCTTCATCTGCTCCCTCACTGTATCCTGTTTGTGATAGCATGGTTTGAACTGCTTTAATCTACATTGCTACTCCTTAAACAACAAGATTCTTCAGTATGTCATTCATTGTTTAAAATATCTTTTTGGTCATGAACATCCCATGTTTTGTTGTGTTTTGTGTACAAATTATGCAGAAAAATGTTGCATCCCTGTCCTACTTCTGATCTCTCTGAGTAACCTGGCTTCTTGCGTGCATGTAAATGTACAGATGCCACTGAGGACTGTTCCACCTTAACCTTATTTGCAGGCATTTAATAATCTGGAAAACCTGATTTTTGGGAAGGGATTCCAAGCCAAGATATTCCCAGAGAGTAAGTGGTCATAGCTGCCTGTCCTCACTGTGTTTTTTGCTTACGTGTTGTAAAACTCAGGGTCATGTGTTGAGTAAAGCGTCAGCTCAGTTTACACTGAATAATCATATGTCAAGCATATCCAAATGTATTACATTTCCTAATAATAGTTAACCCTTTTAATACACAGTTGGTTAGAGGTTTAATATATCTGATATATCACTGAGGGTCTGCTTCTCACTTGTGTTGTTCATTCTCTCAACTTTAGTTTTGCTGTGCCTGTGTCTGTCACTGTTTGCCTCTGGTCTGGTACACAGAGTCTGTGTCACCACATGGTATGTAACCTCTGCAGATCACAATAACCTACTTCAACTACACACAAGTTATTTCCAAATATATTTCATTTTAACAATTCTATTCCAATTGTGGTGCCTTGCTTTCTCTTCCAGCCTGATATTCTCCCTCTTCGCACTGTACTACATCAACAAAGTATCTGCTGCTCTCTACCAAGCGTCTGTTCCTGCAGTAACACCAGCCAAGGCTGCCAGCAAGGGCAAAAGGAAGAACTGATGAATCTCTTGGATACCACTTGCATCCAGTCAATAGTACCCAGGTGCTGATGGCCACTCAGTACAGCAGTTTCATGTTTTGTCACAATAAGTTCTTGAATCTGTAACTTTTGGTGTATTTCTACAGGTTTTTAATAACATTTGGTTTGGGAATATTACTTGGAAAATGCTGATCAGATCAGTTTTGTAATCATTATAATAACATGGTTATTTGAATTACAGAGAAATATTTCTGGTATTTGTAAGGCCACAAAAAAGCTAAACAGAAATCTACATTCCACTGATAACCTTTTCTGTAGCACTGTTTTTACACTGGTTGCAACGAGATTCATGCATCCCATCGTGTTATTTGTGTATTCATCAGCACATCAAGTTGCTTTTTTTGTTTAATTCATTTTGTAATTAAACTCTGTAAAAGACTTTGAATGTGTTTTTGCCATTCTGTTTAATCAGGCATTGTTAGCTAATAGATTATTGCTTAGGAAAAGTCAGGAGAGGCATTAAAAAAACACAAAGCTTGTTTCACTTTCTCTTCTTAGTCAAAACGCTCCTGACAAAGTGACTTCACAATAGCTGCTTCAGGTTCATCAGAGGTAGACTGGTTGTGGGCAGAACCAGGTGTGTGAATGTGTGATAAATACATTTTGGCCATCTATATATATATATATATATATATATATATATATATATATATATATATATATATATATATATATATATACATATACATATATATATATATACATATAATGCCGCCTCTCAACTGTAATGGCACGAAATATTAAGTCCTGTGTTGCTTCCAGCACTAAAAAGTACATCTGAAAAATTCTAAACTACTTCCACTTTCTTTCCAAAAATCGTGACCTAGTTGCTCAAAATAATCCTCTGACCTTGTGAGCAATTTCATATGGGAACTACTTTCCTCCTGCAGTAGAATGTACCAGAACTATTTTAAAATCCACAGGAACCAATGGTAATGTTTATCTATTATGCAATGATGTTTGGATTAATATAACTGCTGCATAATTGTGTATGTTGCATTTTATTGCTGTAGATGTTTATGGTTAAGGTAATTTTAACTACTTTATATACTGTGGGAAATATATCATATTCTATAAGATCATCATATGTTAAAAGCATTGTATGTGTGAGAACCAATAACACAACCACATAACAAACTTGGAGATAAGTGTTTTTTACTAGACAGAGTATGAAAAATTGTAATCTGACCTAGTAACTAAAGCTGTCAGACAAATGTAGTAGAAGTATAAAACTGCTTAGAATGGAAATATTGAAGCGAAGTACCAGTACCTGGAATTTGTATTCAAGTACAATATTTGAGTTCATGTAGGCTTCTCAGAGACATTCCATGACTGCAGTCAAGGCCCAGACTTGCCCAGAGGCAGCATCCAGCTTTACTTCACCGCTTTGAGTCACTATGCTGTGCTGTTGCCAGTTTGATGCGTTGAATGATTCATATTGTAGCTTCAGTTGTGCAATATTGATCTGATCTTTACTTTTGTGCAGTCAGTAAATTAGTACTGTAATTCAACTGTGCAATAATAATTCAATTGTGCAATACGCTAGTTTACAATGGCATCAATACTGCATTTATTTGTTCATACTGCACATTTCAAACAAACTATATTCTTACATACACACATATATTACTCTATACTCTTGCATTTCATCACACTTATTTATATACCCCATCTTCAGCATTATTGTTTATGTTTACACTGTTGTGTATATATTATATATATATTGTTGGATACATTTTTTTTTTTACACATTTTATTACATTACATTTATTTTTTCACACTGGTGTATGTTGTATGATGCACATATTTTTAAACAATTATTTCTATTTCGCTTTTCTTATCATTTCTTCATGCGTATATATTTTTGTTCTTGAATAGGAGCAAGTGTAAGTAACTCAATTTCTTATTCTGATTCTGATATTAGAACAACTTTGAAGAACAGCTCTTCTACACATGGAGGTTGGACCTGGATATTTATCTCAAGAGGTGGCGTCATGTTAAAGCTCTAAGTGAAAATCTGTTTGAGTATTAAGGGAAAGTGTCACATTGGAGAGCCATGAATTCATCTCTATATCTGTGGTATCAGTCTTGTGGTAAACCATGGACAGGAATGTTATGTGCGCATGGATTTTTTTCCACTCTCCCTGCGTCTGTCTGTGTATCCCTCCCTCTCTCCCTCTCATCACACTGGGCGTTGCCTAGATGACTATAAATTCTTGAATAAACTCTCAGTGAGCCCCCGCACTCTTCACCGGTCGTCTCTTAAGCCATAACTTCTGCCTCTTTGTATCCTGGTAAGTTCATCCAAACGATTTTACGCTTACTTAATTGTTTCCTCTTGTTTTGCGTTCTTTTCTAAGTTGCGTGAGTTTATAAATCAAACTGATAATTTATTATGAGGACTGCAGATTGTTCATCTTAGTTCTGCAGTTTGGGGTGTGTATGCTACAGACAAAAGCGGCTACTTTCGCAGTTAAGTTTTAGTCTGTATTCAACGTGTTTTCTTGGGTGGACTCGGGGGGACTGTGGGCACATTACGCACAACTTTCCACTTCAGACAAGTGGAGGCTGGCCCTCTTTTATCATCTTTCCTTAGTTCTAACACTCTCCTCGGCCTTTAACTTCTGTACACCTCCTTGAAAATTTTCCAGAGAAAAGAATGGACGGGAAAGGCAGAAGGGGAGTGGGAGCCGTGAGATAAGGAGTTTCGTTTATGTGCCAAAAATGTCTAATAGACAAAGAATTTGCTTTTAGTGCCAGTAAAACCAACACCCACATCCCCTTTTAACAGTATGTTAGTTTTGGATCATGTTGCCTCAGTGGTGGAAGAATGAGGCTTATACAGTACTCAGATCAGATCAAAAGTACAAGTTTTCAAAAGTACAAGTAGCATCAAAATATATATATGTTAATTACCAAAATAAAAGTAGTCGTTAATAATACAGAATGGTTATTTCAGAATAATATATATTATATTATTAAATTATGCATAAATATGAATAATGCTGTACATTACAGTACAATCATGAAAAGATGAGGATTATTATTTACTATATACTCTGCTGAGGACATTTCACCAAGGGATCAGTAAATTCTTCTCTTTAGCCATTGTAATAGAGGAGACTGGGGATGGTAGAAACACTTTTTGTTGGAGCATCAGTAACTCAGTGGTTATTTATGCTAGATCTCAAACTTTGATGTATGGTACCCACTGCAAATAAAACACAATTGGATGTCTACCACACAATCACCGATTACACAAGTGTCAAGTACAAATAGTTCTTTTGTTCCAACCTGGGGTGATTTGTAACACTAGGTGGGGACCCTTTCTGAGCCACACCCCTTTTCCTTCCATGCTCCACTGACAGTTGACCAAGTTTAAGCAAGACTTTCTCCTTTCTTGTTTCCTGTATGTAGATGTGCTATGTGTGCTAGACAATGTTGAAGAGTAAACTACATTTTGAAGAAGTTAACCTGACAGCAAAGTAAATAAAGGTATCAGATAAACGTAGTGGAGTGAAAAATACAATATTTCCCTCTGGAATTTAGTGAAGTACAAAGTAGCATTAAATGAGCATACTCACATAAAGTAGTTACCCCAAAATTGTACTGAAGTACAGTACTTAAGTAAATGTACTCTCCACCACTGAGTAGCCTTCTGCTTTATTGCAATCGTATCCTTTACTTAAATTAACATAACAGCAAGTGTATTTCCTGTGAAATTTCCTTTCAGCACCTACGTCTGCAGCCATGACTGAGTTGGAGAAATGCATGGAGTCCCTGATTGTCATTTTCCATCACTATGCAGATGAAGACGGCGATGGAAAGACCTTAAACAAGAAGGAACTGAGAAAACTAGTTGAGAATGAGTTACCCACTTTCCTAAAAGTAAGAACCTTCTGTCTTCTATCAAATCAAATCTCTATCCCCCGTGCATATGTTATTAATCTACATATATGTAACCTGTTCCTCTTACTTTGGTTTTGCACCCTGAGCTTATCTCTGTTGCTAATGCTCTTTCAGGCCCAGAAGAACCCCAAACTTGTGGACTGCATACTAAAAGATCTGGACCAAAACAAAGATGATAAGTTGAGCTTTGAAGAGTTTCTTCCCCTTGTCGTCGGACTCTCATTGGCCTGTGAGAAGTGTTACATGCTCCATGAAAAGAAGGGCAAGAAGTGATGGGCAAAATAATTATGTTGATTTTTTTAGAGTAAGAAAAATGTGTGAGCATATTCACGATTAAAAACTACCTTTGACAAGATTTCCCTTACTGTTTGTCTGATTGCTCTTTAATTCTGAAAGAATCCTTTTCTCTTCTAATTCTTCAGGAACTTCCATGGTTGTATATGGTTTTATTCGCTCTGTGCCAAGTATGTCTTTTACACATGGAGCAATTATAGTTGAGAGGATCTGCCAATGTCAGAAAATGCCTCAGAAAGTACTGAGAATGTTATTGATGAGTTCACATCTGAAACACATCCATCACCCATAAATATTCCTTGAACATTCAGCTGAGGCAGCAGATTTTATACGGTGTGTAAATGGTTCAGTATGGGAATGTGCTGGAATCAGATGAAGCCTGAACTTGGGTGCAGCAAATGTGACTGTATGTCTTGAGTTCTTGGGTTAGCAGTTAGAGTTATGCTAAACAAACATGCTTATAAGTGTGTGCAGGATTTGGTGGGGTTTTAAGGTTTATGGTTTTGTAGACAGTGGTGTTTTTCTCATGGCCCTCTTTCATTTAAGATAAATTTATCATCCTCCAATGTTTTCAGTTTACATTCACATTCTTAAGGTATCTCACACATGTGCTACTGGTGAACGTTTTATTCCAGGTATGAACATCCTGGAGGGGAATTAACAACACATGCACCGACTCAACATGGCCTTACACCGATGTTGGCAGGGTAAAATATTCTATATATAAAGTAGCTAAAAGAAGGTTAAAGTGCAGCCAAAAGACATGGTACAAGGTCAAAATCATGGAAGAGGGGAATAAACATGTCTATAACACTAAAAAGTCAGTTTGGCCAGTAGGCTACAGGGGTGTTTTTCACAGCAGATACTTGTAATGGTAAGAAAAGCACTTTTTAAAAAAAAGGCATTTACAATGGCTTTGTTCTGTCCCAGTTACTCCTGATAGAAGAATATAGACTGCAAGTTATCAAACATGCAATCTATTATTATTGATGGGCAGACAGTGCAGAACATGTTGTGAGGTTTGAAAGGGGGTCTATTTAATGTTGGACACTTGTAGCAGCTAGAACAATAACCAAGGAAGTCTTGCAGCGTATAGGAGCTGTGGAGCACACAACAGGTCAGCTGGTGAGGAAATGAAATTGTCAGTGACAACAGAGACAAAAAAAAAAAAAAACGAGGCAAAAACATCAAGGGAAATTCCAGCTACAGGCTACTGACTCATCGCTAAAACCTAAAAAGAGAACAATGTCAAATATTGTAAAAGTCAGATATCTAAATAACAGAAGGTATTCCAGCATGATGTTACACTGGGATATCATTTAAACTGCGATATTAAAAAGGCAGTTTCAGTGGTGGGTCCTCAACAAAGGTCTGATTGTGATTCATCATAGACATTATTTTTCACCAATAAGTGATTATTACCATAAGTTAGCAAGTCATTTCTCTGGGATTTTGGAAAAGTAGATTTTGAAAAACGAAAGGTGGTTTGGATGCTACAAACACGTTGAGACTTTCGACTTTAAATATAAAAATGTTAGACCTAAATATAAATAAAAAATATATATTTTTGGGGAGGGGTTAGTCACAGCTCAGTCATAATGTCATACTCACCAAGTGAACTTGCATTGAAAGTTGATTTGGTTTTATGCAGGTTATGTATTTGTATTGTCATTAATTCACCACTAGATGTCATGAAACTCTCAAAAACCTTTTTAGACAGTCTAGCAGTTTACCAGGACTCCTCCACTTGTTTCTCTCCACGTTCCCATCAGTGAGTGAGGAAAGACACTGTTCGATAGAAATAAAGATTGCGCATTTCAGTGATGGTGTGTTTGGCCAGATTTTAACATACAAATACGAAATGTGCACTGTTTAGAACATCAGTTGAATGGAGGTTATACATGAAAATACTGTGTTACAGAGTGTGGTTTGGTGAAGATGTGGTGGTGCGAGTGTCCACCAAGTCAAAGTGTCTTTTGCTGATGGTGTGGGAGCCATGATGGACACATTACAGCTGTACAACTGACCAGCTGGACAGAGCTGTACATGCATTTTAAGTTTAATCGTTCCTATGAAAGCATATAACTATGATTATGATTAATCATTTCTCATCAATAAGTTGTGTTTGCTATACGCTTAGCAAGTAATTTCTCTGGGATTTTTGGAAAAGGAAACGTTGTTTGGATGCTGCAAGAGAACATAGACATGGAAAAGATGGTTAGACCTAAATGTAAAATATACCATGTTGGTGAGTGGTGTGGTCACAGCTCCAACATGTCACTTAGATCACATGAACACTGAAAATAGGGTGATTTGGTCGTGTAAGCAAGAAGTCATGTATTTGTATTGTCTTTGATTTACCACTAGATGTCATGAAATTCATAAAAATCACTAAGACAGTCAGGCAGTTCACCCAGAATTCCTCAGCTAGCTTCCCTCCATGTTGTCATCACAGAGTGAATAAGGACACTGTTTAAGAAGTAAACATCTGGGTGGGCTGTGGCCCAAGAAGTAAAACGGGTTGATCGCTAATTAGAAGGTTGGTGGTTCGATCCCTACCTCTGAATACTGAAGTGTTCTACCCCAGTTAGGCTTGGCTGTGCCATTGGTATGTGTATGTACAGTACATTGAGTGGTTGATAGACTAGAAAAGCACCACATAAAATGCAGTCCTTACTGCTTTCAGTGAGGGTGTGTTAGTCCACTGTAACGTGAAAACACAAAATGTTCACTCTGTACAATGTCCTGACAAAGAACATCAGTTTAATGGAGGTCATACATGAAAATACTGTGTTATAGAGTATAAAGTGGTGTTAGTCTGTGATGATGCAGGAGTCACGATGGACACATTACTGCTTCACAACTGATCAGCTGGATATATCTGTGTTAAGTTTCAAAGTTCCAACAGGGACATTTTACTGAAGATCTATGTTTATATAAATGTAACCCACACCCAAACAAATTTGTCTCATTGCCGTATGACTCATGGCTTTAGAGTAAGCAGTTACCACTTATTTGCAGTTGGTGCAACAGGTGGTGTCTGTACCTTTTTGCTTTTTGGGTGGATTATATCGACTATGAAGACAATATAGCCACTGCAGCATGCAGATGTTAGATTAGAGTAAATAATGTATCATATATCTTTTCAAACTGTCTGTAAAACATTAACTTCCAACACTAAAAAGCAGTATTAAGAAGGGAGTTAAAATCTATTTCTAATTTTTTCTAATACAGTGTTCATGTTTATGGTTTAGGCTTACCACTGCAGAGGTACACGACCTTTCCAGTAATGAAACTGTAACTCATACCTCGACCAGCAGAGTGTGGAAAGATTAACTTTTTTGTAATTAACACCACATGATCCTCCGTCTCTTTTTTCTTGTCCTCCCCTGCAAGGAGAATCTGATAGTATTCAATAAGTGAAAGTAATATGGTCAAAGTGGAGAGAGGCTGGCGTTGAACGGTTTGAACTGACCTATAAAAGGGACTTGGCAGGGGGGACGAGAGGGGAGGAGAAGAAGAAAATGCTGCCTTTCTGCTGCCCTGGAACAGACGGGTGGAAAATGGAGGTTGAGTTACATAACAGTTGAGCAGGGTGAGTGGGAGTGACTTTTGTCAGAATTAAACATATTGAAATACACAGTGAAATACTCACAGACACGCAGTTTGAGACTCATATTCATCAGACTTGTAACTGCTGCTGATTATATTTTGTTCAGTTAAACTAAAGTAGGACAGATCAATTAAACTTAGAGTCTTGCATTTGAAAGAGCATTTAACTACCAAGAAATTAAATTTGAATCAAGTTTGGCTTAAACACATCTTTATTTCTCTTATTTCAAATAAAAATAAAGCTTTTAACTTTATGACGGTAGATAGATTAGCATGAAGAATCATTAGATAATATCATCGCTGCCAACATCTGCATGAGAAAAAATAGGCATAACAAATTTGCATGCAGACAGAGACAAATCACACATACTCATACATATGACTATGACATTTTGGACTGAGATGAAACCTGCTCACTGTAATTTTCCATTTACTCTGACATGTTTTCTCTAGAGGGCTACACTGAGCAGCTCCTCAAGGAAGAGAAGGATTGCCTCGCCTGAAATCATCTACTACATCTGTTCACCAACACACATGGGCCTATCCCAGGACATTATAGAAATGTGAGTGAAAATTATCTGTATAATTTATAATTTTATCAAGCAAAGTGTCCTTGTCCTAGTTGCAATTTGAAGATACATCATGTAAAACCTTAATAAAAAAATGTAATGAAATTACACTGAAAAAATTCGATTTTTGACCAAACTCTGTAGCACTACATACATGCTAAATACAGTCCTGTTACTTTCAGCACTGTTACGAAAAATATGTGATAGAAACTTTAGAAACTTAGTAAAAAATAAATAAAATGTGGTGGGATGACATTGACCATTTCACATTTTGAACAGTTAAATGTGTGTTATCAGATAAAAAGAGAAAGAAACTGTGAAAAAGTTGCAATATGGAAATGGCACCGATTTGGGGTAATGGACCCCATACAACACAAAAATTGACTTTGGCTTGGTTGTAGACGTACCACATGCCACACGCATGCGTGCGTGTGTGTGCGTGTGTGTGTGTGTGTGTGTGTGTGTGTGTGCGTCAGACAGTGTGTGTCTGCTGTTTAAGAGGAAGCTTTCCTCTCAGAGTGACAGTCTGACCTAGAACAGCTGCTGACACAGACGTGATCTCTCTTCACCAGGTGAACGTGAACTCTGAGGTGAGTACTGATGAAAGAAGTTTTGTGGAAGGAAAGAGAACCAAGAATTAAAGCATGTAATTCAGATGCTGAGGATTAACGATGCAATGTTGTCTGTAAACTGGCATTATCATTGTTATTATTATTTTCATTAAAACTTGAGACTAATCTCATGGTGTTTATTTTAAAGCTTTATTCAGTGCTGCAGCAAACACAGTTATCTCTGAATACCTCTCAATAACAGTCTTGTTCTCCAGCTACAGTCATGGCTCGTCTGGATCAAGTCATTACAAACATTGTGGATATATTTCTGGAGTATGCTGAGGATGAAGGCAGGAAACGCCAGTTAAACAAAGATGAGTTCAAGAAGGTTTTGGAGCAAGAAATACAAAGCCCTGAGTTAAAAGTAAGAGACTCAGATCACTCAGTTTGCAAGATATGCACATCTATTCATACAAAAGTGTGCACTTATGATGTTATTTAACTGTAAGAATATATTCTTCAGGATAAAATAAATGCAGATGACATTGAGGAGGCCATGGAGATGCTGGATAAAAACCATGACGGCGAAGTCAACTTTCGAGAGTTTTGTCGGTGTGTGTGTGTCCTATCCAAATGCTACTACAACAAGAAGACAGGCAAGGGTGGCAAGAAAGGCAAAGGCAAAGAGCAGGATGGTGAACAAGAAGACTGAAGGAAATACCAACTCTTAAAATGTTTGTATGCATTTAAAAACCTTTTATACATATGACATATACAGTATGTGTATGTTATATATGATGTGGTTGATCTTAACAGATGCTATCAGGCCAGCTTAAGCCTGTTTTTTGTGTTTAAAACATGCATGCAAAATGTGATACTCATCGTCTTCATATCTCTGTAAACTGGTTTCAAAGAACTTCCATTCAATACTTCTGAGAAAATAAGTAATAATAAATAATAATTATTTAAAAACAACTACGAAGTTTGATTTGTTGTGAGTTTCTTCCTCTGTCTGGTGCAATCACTGCAATCACATTTGGATGTATCTGGTGTCATTGCTGTGGAAGGAAATAAGAACAGACTTATCAAATATTCAACAGACATCAATTACTATGTCCTCTGGTGCACATCACTGTCAGTGCGTCCTCATTGGAAATGTCTGGCCTATTCTTTCCAATACTATTGACTGACGTGCTCCGCAGATTAAAACTTTAACCGATATCTTTCTCTCGTCCAAAGTATTGGTGCCAAATCACATGAATTAAACATCACATTCACATCTTTGTCACTCAGAACAAAAACATGTGGAAGTGGAATTATAGATTATCATTTATTATTAAGAAAACAAATGGGATAGCCAGTATAATTTTAGGTTTATATTTCTTCATACATTTATCATTAAACTCTGATAGAATTGTTTTGGGGTTTGTTGTTGCTCAGTAATCCCTTCAGAAGTTTGAAAGACACACTTCAGGAGAACTTAGCTACAAATAATGAGAAGAGGGAGCGTTGCAACAACTAGACATCTGCCAGTTTTCATTAACTCAACAAAAGATCAGGGCAAAATGACAAAATGCCTCCAAAGCATTTTTTTTTTAAAATGCAGCAGATGCTGAATGTGTCTTCTGTCTTCCTGATGTGGACAGGGTCTCACTTGAGCATGTGACATCATCACTCAAGCATGTCTCTGATTGGTGGAGTAATATTTTGCAACTGTCCCCTTGTTGCAACCATCACCAGTCTACCATAAAGAACAAACAGAAATAAACATATTTCTATTGGTTCTTGTTTGCCTTTGAAAGAAGAAATTAAAGAAATAAGGGCCCTGTCAGTGTGTCTCTATCAAAATGGAGGAACCTGATGTAAAGCTACATCTTGAATGAATCTTCAGGTAATGCATGTCATATGTGTCACTTTTTTATATCACCAAGAACCTTTATTTTGCTGTTTTGCTACTCTTAAACCAAACTCCACTCTAAAAGTAGGTGTTTCATGGTAGGACCATATTTTTCACAGTAAAATCCGTAGTTACACCACCACTAAGACTCTTTTCTGATTCACATGTTGTTTACTCAATAACATCTTTAACCAACCTGTGATAAAGTGTTTGCCACAGGCGCATGTACTGGCTGGTTGCTTTTACAGTGCTTGTTTTCATCCAAAGGAAGGCGTAGCTCTGGGACATGATGTATGGCTGCTCTCATCCGTGCTCCTGCCTCCTTGTGAGGCACTTGTGATTGGCCGAAATTAAAGTGGCCGGTTTGTTCACAAACATTTGCTGCTGCAGGCAGTGATATCAAGTAATGAGAGTGAGCTTAACGTGACTCCTGTGAGAAAACAGCTGTGCAGTCAGAACATGTCATGGAGGTTTGCCATCAGCATTAAATAAGAAAGACCAGTTTTATCTTGTGTCTGCATTTGGGTTCATCTTAATTATGTAACACCTTAATATTTCTCTTTATTTGTGTAGACATAAATAAATGAAGTTCTGGTCTTAGTGCCAACCTAAAGTTGTCATAAATGATTATATTGATTTTCTAATCAAAGTTCTGTAAAACAGCTAATTTGTTGCCTTTACAGTGCAAAGCTTTTCTACCTGCAGATTAAACTACCCAACAGTAAAATGAGTAGATAAGGCTGGGAAATATGTATATCGGTGCTTTCAAAAACTATTAACAGAGTGACATTTTTGATAAATAGTCATCAGTAATGTGGATATCATCACTAAGTAGCTATAGGCAAATAATAACAGCTAGAACAGTCTGGTAAGATCAGAAAATGACATCACTTTACCGCAATACAGCCTTTAAAAAGTGGAAAAGACAGCAGTTTGGCCATATTACCACCTAACAATATCCAAAATTCAAGATAACTACTGTAGTCTTATATCATACTATCAATATAATGTCAATATATTGCCCAGCCCTAACATGTTATTCCCAGTTTTGTGCTGTGTGCATTATAAGACAAAGAAGCCCACATCAAATTCAGTTGTTTTTATTTTTTTCAGCCAGTATTGAATAGATAGTTCTTTGAAAACTGACAAAAAGGCTTGAGAGAATGTGCCAGTAGCTTCTGTTTTTTGTAAACATTTGATGGTAATTCTTCAAATGTTTCAGTTGAGTCATCCTCACTCATCGTCACATTCTTGTCCTTTGCCTGTCTGTTGCAGTAGCAGCAGATGGCTATGAAACAAATACACACAGAAAACTTTTTCAACTTAATCTCTCCATTGTGTTCTCTATCCCACCTCATGACTGTTTTAGAGTCAGCTGCACAGATTTTAGCCTGAGTGAGTGTTTTTAACAAATTAAAAATCTGATATGCACAATACTTTCCAAACTTATAAATAATCATGTTTCATCATAAACTAAACTAAGTGCAGCTAAAATGATTCCAGTTCATTAATTAATCAGAAAGTTTTGGCATCTACTTTTGCCCTTTTATTTCACAGCCTAATAATAGAAAGTGATTGTGAATATCATGCCATTTTTTTCTAAGGCATTATAATGCCAACGTTTTACACATGAATGATCTGTCTTGTTTATTAGTTTCCTTTGGCTTGTTTTAAAATGTTTTCAGTGGACATATTTAAACAAAGAGTCCAGTGAAGGATCTGCTTCCTCTGCCACTGTGTGGCACTACTTTTTTCAACACTCAGACATGTGCAGATCGCTCCGCTTCTTTAGTTTTCATGTTTTGGACTAATGTTCATGATACCACTTTACAGAAGATATTTACCAATTTCCATTGCTTGTGTCAGGATTTTTTGCATTCGTCAGACTGAAGGGACAGCCTCCTTTTTCTAAGAACAGACACACAATGTCTGTCACACACACACACACACACACGTAAACACATACATATGTACACATACATGTGTAAAGAAAACACACAGTGATTCATATACTGGGAATGAGACCCAGTCCCCACAAACCAGCACCACCAGTCCTTGTGTGCATTTCTGTATAAATATAGGTTTGCATTGTCTTTAACTGCTGACACTAATTACATGTGTATGAATGTGTTACATTCATGTGTGTTTTGTTAACAGGTGGAGTTGAGAATCTCAGGCTTCTTTTCATTGAGGAGCAAAGTGGAGCCTATTGTAGAGAAAATATGTGTAAATGGAAAGCTGTACGTGAAAATGTTGGTTATTAGTCATAGTTATGTGTGTGTGTGTGTGTGTGTGTGTGTGTGTGTGTGTGTGTGTGTGTGTGTGTGTGTGTGTGTGTGTGTGTGTGTGTGTGTGCGCGTGTGTCGGTGTGTGTGTGAGAGAGAGAGAGAGCAAAATATCTCCACCATGTCTCGATACGTCTCTTTCATCTGGTTATGTCTTTTTTGGTCTTGTTACGTCTTTTGTGATGTTTTTCATTTTGTTGTATTTTTTTCATCTTATATCTTTTTTGTCCATAGTTTACATCTTTTGTACATCTCTCATGTCATTTCTGTCTTGTTATGTCTTTTACATTGTTTTCATCTCATTGTATCTGTTGCAGGTGATATGCACTGATAGATACACCAAAGAATCATCTTTTCTGTGTGTTATTGTCCAAACCATTTAGGTTGAAATCTTATGGCGTGACGTGAGCATTGAAGCGTTTCACATTAATAATGTACTGTATGGGTCCCAAGCATTTAGAAACTGCTGGATGAACATGCAAATGTTGGGCATAATTAGCATAACTAGCCTTAAGTGGTATAGGAGGTTATTGAGGATGCTGAATCAATTTCTGACTTTTTCAAATGGCTATGAAACCTGAAGTGACCATATATCAACTCCTGTTGGGCTGATTTTTAGTCTGATTTTAGAGACGCGTTTTAGTCCATTTAGAAGTTTTAGAGGACACTAATCAATTGGACTAGACAGATAACTTCTGTACTTAAAATATATAAGTAATTAAAATAACCTCAACTTGGTTATAAATTGTAGGGTATTAACACAATTACCCAAATTATGCAGTACATATACACTCTTAATTCATAGACCATGCACTCTTAGGTGACTGATAATTGGGTATTGGAGGTAAGGCAAAAGTAACATATCAAACAAGAATATGACTGTGACTAAATTATATACTTTAAAAAAGTGTGTACAATACAAGTAAAATATGTTTTAAACGATTAAAACACTGGAGTCTTCAAGTAGTTTTAAAACACAGGTAACTGCTGACTCTCATCCCGCCCAAGAGTAACTTGGCTGCAGACCGCCTCAGTGCATGCTGAAGGTCATGGTCTGATGAAACCAACAGAACCACCTCATCTGCAAAAAGCAAAGATGCACTCTCCTCAGCCTGGGCACAGCTCTCACTTTGGTTGTACAAAGGCCAGATGACTCCTAGCAATGGTTCCCGAACCCAAGATTCCCACAGCATTCCCCGAGGCATACAGTCATAAGCTTTCTCCAAGTCCACACAACACATATGTGGGAGGTTTCCTTCACAGAGTCCTTGGGTTGCTGCCATGACAGGCCCGCTAGGATTCCATGTCCCCAACCTACCTCAGGATGCACGCAAGATTCTTACAGAGATGAGAGTTGAGGACCTCACAGACAGATACTTAGCCACAGGCCTGATTTCTACCAGCTACTGCTTCTGCAAAGGTCATGATAGTACATGTCACAACTTATTCATACAGTCAGCACAACTGCCAGAACAGCAAGATGCCAAGAATGTAGAGTCTGGAGAAAAAAAATGTATGGTAGAAGTGCAAGGCACTCTCACTTGATGAAAGTTTTCCAGTTGGAACATGATATGTAACAAGCGCCCTTAGGCCTTATTCACACTGCCAGCACAAATCTGCTTTTTGACATATCCAGATTATATCCACATTGATTTTAGAAATTTTGGACAGCAGAAAAAAGCACATGTAATGCTATGTTTACAAACTGGATGTAAGCCACATTTGTAGGTGTTCTGCAATTCCAGTTGGAATCTAAGCATCTCAGTCCAGACGCTCTGACCGATCATATTGAATTTCTTGATTCTGAGTCACTCGCATAAGAACCATGTGAAATCCATAGTGACAGAAGTGCATCAGAGCCTTTACTAGCAGAGTACTGTGGAGGACAACACAGAGAAGAGGGCATTGCCCAGAAGGTTAACTGGCACCCCTCCAGCTACCAGTCCACACTCTCTTGAAACAGTCACCCTCAGGTTTAGTCCTTACAGACTGAGCTACTGGCATCCCCAACAACAGTCCATGTACAGATGCTTAAATAAAAGATCTGCTAGCACATTGGGAGGTTTAGGAAAAGATCATGCTTTGTGTTACAGTAAGTAGGTCACTTGTTATGTATGTAAGTACGTAAGGCATTCTAATCATCAGTTGCAACTTTATATTAGCCATCCAAATAATGTTTATAGAGAATTTGTAGGTGCACTGACTGCCCCTTTTATTGCTCAAGCTCCTGCCCTCCAAAATGTTTGTGCACATCCCTGCACACGATTCTCCATCTCTTTCTTGTTGCCCTTCACTGCAAGGAGAATCTGTTAATATTCAGTAAATTACAGTAATACAGCAAAAGTGAAGAGAGGCTGACACTGAACAGTTTGAACTGCCCCAAAAAAGGGACTTGGCGGGGGCACATGAGGGTAGGAGGAGAAGAAAATGCTGCCTTTTTACTGCCTTGGAACAGATGAGTGGAAAATGGAGGTTACATAACAGTCGAGCAGAGTGAATGGGCCACTTTCCTCAGAATCAAACATGTTCAAACACAGACAAGACACTCAGATTTGCATACTTTGAGACTCGTCTTCAGCAGACTGCTTTTAATTCTTATCTTAGTTGAGTAGGACATTTACAGATACACTTATGCACAATAAAGTACATTTGTTTCCATTGTGATGGCAGAAGTACATGCAATTATTCAACAACTACAGATCAATGCATTCAATTTTATTCCAATACTACTAACAAATAAAATACTAGTTTTAAATTGACACCCTTGGCTTTAAGGTGCTACAAGCGATTCTGGAGAAAGATAGTTGATGTATCTGATTTCCAGGTTGTGAAATGCCAATGCTTTGTGTTTGTGATGTGTGTAAAACCATCAAGCCAAAGCTTTTGACAACAGTCTTTCTCCAGAATCCCTTGTAAATGTACTTCTATTAACATAAAGGACTGCTTTATGAAATAGAAAATGAAATTCAGCAAACAGGATATGACAGACGTGCATGCAGACATAGAGAAAAAAATTTGAAACATACACACACACACACACACACACACACCTAAACAAGTGCTACCATTTGCTCCACAACACAAACATAAAAATTGTCCTTAGTTAATATTTTCTTAATTGTGGTACAGTTGTGACTCAGTTCTAGTGAGGCTTGTTAGGGTGGAGTAGGGCAGGCTGCCAGTGCATGAATCACTGCTGGTGTGTGTGGGCGTGTGGTTGTGTGCATGCCGCTGTGTCTGCTGTTTAAGAAGAGGGCTTCCCCTCAGTCTCACCTGGAACAAGGGCTGACACGGACGTGATCTCTCTTCACCTGGTGAACGTGAACTCCGAGGTGAGTACTGATGAAAAGCATTGGGGAAGGGAGTTTTGTAGAAGGAAAGAAAACCAAGAATTAAAGCACTCAGTTCAGACGCTGAGCAATACAAGAAATATGCAATATGCAATGCAATTGAAATGAGGAAGACTGAGAGTGGATGTGCGTTGGCGTTTGTTTTCCTGAGCTCGAAGAAGAAATTAATAGAGGCTTTTCACCAGAAGACAGGGTGCCAGTATTTTTCAATGGTTGACTGCATAATTTAATATTAAAAGAGAAATCTGTAATATATTTAACTCTACTAAATGAATATACGTCATCAGAGATTAAAGAGACATTCTGAGTTGAAATACTGGATACTAGAGTCAAAATCACTGCAGAATGTCAACCGAATAATTAAGTGTCTATTTATAAGTCATAAGAAAGTGATGAATAATGTTTTAAAAGGAGTAGATATTTATAACAATTAGATTGAGCAATATGTTAATGTGTCTAGCAGTAAGGCAGACAGACACTGAACTCCAACTCCAGTGTTTGTGTTTTCAGATCAGTGGGTTGTTTTCAGATAATGAGCTTAGCTTTACATTGACAGATAAGTGACAGTTACAAACAGCTGATCATCTTGATATAATGTTGTTTGTCCATGCAGCCTGCAGACAAACCGCCTGAGCTTCAAGTCTGTTAAGGAGGGGGTGGAGGCAAACAGCTCGCTATCATTATTATGATTAATTCAACATCAGTCCAACAACCATGTCTTTAACAGACTACTAAAACACTTTGTAAGGCCTGACAAGAAACGGTCCGATAAGTATTTTCCTTGCATGTGCTATGTTTAAAAGGTATTTCCTCTTGCCTTTCTGTTAATTGCTCACAATCAATAATAATCTTTTACCTCCAGCAAAAACCATGGCTCGTCTGGAACAGGCCATTATGAACATTGTGGATCTCTTTATGGAGTACTCTGGCGAAGAAGGAAGGAAACGCCAGTTAAACAAAGAGGAGCTGAAGAAGCTCTTGCAGGAAGAATTAAAAAGCCCTGAGTTTAAAGTAAGACTCTGAAATCACTCTGTTTACATGATATGTACATCTACTCATATAAAAATTACATCATCCTGCTTCTTCTTCTTTTGCGCATTTCATGCTGTTATTTAACTGTAAGAATATATTCTTCAGGAAAAAATAAATCCAGATGACATTGATGAAATCATGAGGACACTGGATAAAAACCATGATGACGACATCAACTTCAGAGAGTTTTGTCGGTGTGTGTCTGACTTGGCCAAATGCTACTATCACAAGAAGAAGGGTGGCAAGGGTGGCAAGAAAGACAAAGACAAGGCTGGTGAATAAGAAGACTGATACCACAAGATACTAACTCCTACAATGTTTGTATGCATTTAAACATATTTTATACATGACATATACAGTATGTGTATGCTATAAATGACACTGTTGAACAGATGCTACTGGTATTAGGTCGGCTCAAGCCTGTTATTTGTGTTTTAAAATGCAAAATACTATTCGTTGTCTTTGTATCTATGTAAAGTGGTTTTCAAAGAATTTTCCATTCAGTACTTTCTGAGAATAAAAAACAATTTTGGAGTTTGATTTGTCCTGAGCGTCTTCGTCTGTTTATGGCAGTCACTGCACTTGTGGTTGGTAGGTATCAGATTCTTATTTATAAAAATGTTTTTAAATTTGTACTTGTACTAAGTCATGAGCTTATTTCTGACAGTGTGCTTAAGTTTGATTCAGGAAAGATACTGAACACAAAGCATCTTAACTTAAGCAGGTTTTTAGAAGAAAACATTGTGGCTGGGCCTTTCTGTGCAGAGTTTGCAGGTTCTCCTCGAGTCCGCGTGGGTTTTCTCTGGCTTCCTCCCACAGTCCAAAGACATGCAGGTTAATAGGTTAATTGGTGACTCCAAATTGCCCGTAGGTGTGAATGTGAGCATGAATGGTACCCACTTCTTCCCCAATGTCCCCCCATGACCCTTCAAAGATAACATGGATGATGAATGATTGAATGAATGAATGAGTGAATGAAGGAATGAATGAATGAATGAATTAATTAATTAATGATGCAGCACTGAGGGTCTAGTCAGCAATAGCCATGGAGAAAAAGACAAACATGTTGGTCAGGAGTGTTTCACTATTAAATCCTCACACTATTAATTGATCATTTCCATCATGTTGTTCATTTAACTAATGCAAAGCTGACCACAGACTGTGAACCTGTTCTTCCAAACTGCATTATCACTACACAACCAGCAGGAAATTCACTTCAGTCAAGTCTAGATTTTGCTTGGAAATAAGATCATTTTCATGTCTAAGTAACATTTTATGAATAACTACTTATACTTGGTTTCCTGCTCAAGTCATGCTGAAGTTAAAAATGGATCAAAAATTCATTTTATTGTTAATCACTGCCGTGGAAGGAAACAAGAATGGGCTCATTAAATATTTGACAAGCATAACTTGCTGTGTTCTCCTGCGCTCAACGGAAACATCTGGTCTGCTTTTACTCTTACTCTATTATTCTTTTCCCAATACTTTTTAAATTTTGACTGATATCAGATTTTTCAGTAAATCTTAGGTACAGACAAGGGGAATGTGTCCAGACAGTACAGTTCTTTTAACATCAGTTTTGCATCCTTTCAGGTGGATTATCTTCCACCCACAAAGACTAAACTCACACACATTCCAGCCTGTCTAGAAACAAACTTGCAGTGCTACTGGTTCTCGTCTGCCATGTTTCTGCCTCCCAGTGAGGCACTTGTGATTGGCTGAGAGGCTGGTCCATCCACAGTCATTTGTTGCTGCAGGCAGGGTGTGATGGTCACGACCACACAAAGGAAATGGTAATATTGTTGTTCACACTGCCACCTCATTACATTGTTAAGTACACAGGTTAATTTCATTTGCAGTCAGCCAACCCCCAAATAATTCATTTCCACATTACAGACCACATTATGTAGTTTATTTGTTTTGTAAAGTCTTGATTTGCTTTCAGCGTTACACAGTTTAAAGGGAGTGCACACAGGGTTAAGCAAATAATTTTCTATTATATTAATCATTGTTTCTCTGTTTTTTGAGGCACACTGCTTGTGGTAGGGTGGCTTTCTGGAGAAGCAAAAGGCATGGCTGAGGGCAGAAGACTGTCAAATCCTGTGGCCAACCCATCTGCTTATACCATGTGCTGCAAAGTCATAAGGGGATTTGGGTTTAGTTAGTTTCGTCTTTGTATTAAGTTGTAATTGGTGTCCATCTTGATTTCCCTGGTGTGTTATTTGGTTTGGCCAAGCCACTACAGATGTTCCCTCATGTCTTAGTAGATAAGTTTGTTCTAACACCTTGTTTTATTTGCTGCTATTTTAAGTACAGGTCTATTGTTGATCTCCTTTGTAGGCTGAGTTATTAAGTTTTTGGTTTATATTGTTTTGCACTTTGGGGGATTAAAAAAAATATTCTTCTATCAACAGAGGGGCACACGGATATAAAGAAATGACAGTGACCTTAACGTGGCAGATTCATTCAGTTAAATCGCGGTATATTAAAAAAATATTTATCTCAGTGATGCTGAACTTGGATTGCTTCCACTTTGTGCAATCCTGAGCACACACACTGCTCACCCATGAGTTATCTACTGCATTCTCCCTACTGCCTGCCAGGTGGAGCAAGCGTATCAAAATACTGTATTCTGAGAGCGAGGTGAGCATCTGCCTGCACACTGCTGACACGGCATGTTCCCTCATGCACTGTAAGTGAGTTTAAATGCATTTCTTATAATGCAGAGGCTGTCTAACATCAACCCCCTTTCACGTGAAGAACACTTAACCCATTCTGTCATCATTTTGGATGCAGAAGCAAAGCTATTCCTTGTGTGAGCATAAATCCTCCCTGTTAGAGGGAAACATGAGCTGTAAAATATGAGGGAGTGTAGCTTCAAATAAATGATGTCTATGCATGTTTCAGCACAGTGAAGACTATTTTAGCCATTTGACATATTCTTTATGGAAGCTCAAAGAAATAGATGAAAATTTATAGTAAAAAAAAAAGTCATGATAAAAAATGCTCACGGTTACAACTGTGTGATAATGAGGCAGAAACATAAAATGAAATGTCAGGATAGTCAGTATTAATATTGAAATAACTACTGTAGGTGTAATCCCTTTAACCTTAGCAAGAAATATACAATCTCTGTTGCATTCACACATTTGTTCTCTCTCTTTATTATTTCTAGCTGTTTGTTGTGTGCATAAAAAGACAAACAAGCCCCTTTCAAATTCAAATGTTTTTTATTTTTTTCTTATCACATATTCAATGAAGACTTATTTGAAAACCAATTTTCAAACTGAAGTAAACAGGTTTGAGTGAAGTTACTAATAGCAATGTCATACATGACATTTGTAAATTTGTATTTTTAAACATTTTGATGGTAATTCGTCAGTGGTTTTATACTGAATGTTCAGTGTATTCATTCACATTTACTGCTACATTCTTGCCCCTGCTCGCTCATATTGTCATCACAGCGCCTGGAGATAAAATTCAGAAGCCTAGAAAACTCCTCGAAGTTGATCAGTCCATCGCCATCCCTGTCCGCCTTCATGATCTTCTTACAGTCAGCTTTGCAGAGTTTTTCCTGCAGTGCAGATCATTATAGTTAACAACATGAAATGGATCTGAATGGTCAATAAGAAACAGGACAACAAGTGAATGTGAAACCGTGCTGTATAAAATGAGTGAGATGAGTTTCTTACCTTCAGCTTGGGGCAGTTAACCTCCTTGTCAAACAGCTCCATCATCTCCTCCTTGTTTAACTTGCCATCAGCATTGGCATACTTGTCAAAGATACCCTTGGGGTCTTTGAGGAGGTCTTCCAGAGTCATATCTGTGGCTGGACAGAAAGATTGAGATTGACTTTGAAGAAGAAAACAGGCATGAATGTTTTTGAAACATACAGAATCAACAGAAAGTAAAGCTTTGCCCAAGATTTTGCTGACACTTGTTAAAAAATGACTGTGGTCCACTGTGAAAAGATGTTCAGAGTAGAATGTGAACATTTTTTCATCGACTATTTGAAGACACTGATTGAATGTTCACATTTAGACCATATCTCATTTGAAACAGTGACATTTTTCATCCTCTTTAATGTACAAATTAGTCTATTGCCATAAAGGAACTACATCCAAATTTCTCAGTTGAAAGGCAGAAAAATAGTTTGCTACATGCAGGACTTATCCCACTCATCCATTATCTATTTAAGTTATATCACAAGTAATATAGTGTAGCCTATAAAGATAGTAAGATAGTTTCTTTGACAGTAGAATAGCTTATCGGTACACTGTTAACACTATATAAACACAGCATCTTTCTGTTTCTATAAACTTCTTTATTATACCACAGCTCAGTGCAGATCCTAGAGAGGTCAAAGCTGTAATCAATACACCTGTTTTTGTCAGAGTTACAGCAAGAGGAGCAATTTCTTTCTTTCATATTAAGAACTTCTTCCATTACAGTGTCCAGGAAGCTTCTTGTTGGGAGTTGTTTATGTGATCCTGATATATTTCCTCTTGTTTACATTTCTTGTTTACTTACTTATTACTTCCTGTTTTTCGCTGATGTGTCTTTCTGTTTCGCTATCCACTTTGCTGCTGTAACAGTGCAGATTTCCCCATTGTGGGACCAGTAAAGGATTATAGCATCTTAATTAATTTTTTTTTCTCCGTTGTTATCTTGCGCACACAGGCCTGAGATACACACATGCACAAACAGGACCTGTAGACATAATCAGACGCTCCATGCATTTAGGTTTTTGGCGTCTTGTTCAAGGACGCCTTGGCAGTGCCCAGGAGGTAAACTGGTACCCCTCCACCTATCAGTACTGCGCTGCTGGACTTGAACCAGTCACCCCCCAGTCCCTCGGCCAAGATCCCACAGACTAAGCCACTGTAGCACAGAATAGTCAATGCAAATAAATATTCTCAAGTTTTAGGCCAGTGTTTAGACTAATATGCTTTCAATTGCATGTGTCAGGCTTTTTTGCACTCATCTTGCTCAGTCTCTCAACATATTACAGCTATTTTCTTAAAATCCCTCCGTCCATATCTTCCTCTCCATCAGGACTCACCTTCGAGTTTACGTTCAGCGAGCGGAGAGAGATCACGTCTGTGTCACCAGCTTGGTCCCAGATGAGACTGATGTCAGACTGAAGGGAAAGCCTCCTTTTTATAAGAACAGACAAACAACGTGTGACACTTGTACATACAAACATGTAGGCTAGAACAAAACAAAAAATATGATTCATGCACTGGAAGTCTGGACCCATCCCTATAAACCAGCTCCACCAGTACTCTTGACCTTTTGTGTCACTAAAGTTTGTATTGACGGTGAGGACAAGTTTTATATTTGTTGGCACCAATTGCATGTTTATGAATGTGTTACACTGATGTTTGTTTTGTTAACAGGTGGAGTAGATAATGCCCTCGAAATCTGGTCAATCTCCACAATCCAGGTTCACAGGTCCTGGTGTGCCATAATATATTAATATGTATTTGTTGACATTGGTTACGGTGTGCATTACAGTGTAAAGCGTTTTGTTTAATGTGGGGCAGGGCCATTCTTCTTTCACTGAGGAGCTGCAAGGTGAGGCCAGCTGGGGAGAAAAAAATATGTAAATGAAAAGGTAACAGTGAGTAGAGTTCACCCCGGTACGTATGTATGTGCACGCACACGTGAGTATGATTCAGCTGTTTTCAGCGACACATTTCAGACGTAAGACAGGTTAGTAAGGGACACCTGGTGTAATTGGAAAAGAGGCGTCCCAACTGCAAAAGATTTGGATTTATATACTAATATTCATATAAAATAGTAAAGTGCATTTTTGAATATTTGTTTCAAATTTGGATTAGCTGAAGGTTTCAGTGCTGCTTTTAATCATAAATGTCCACCAATTTTAAAGTAAGATATTTAATATTACTGTCTTCTTTTCTAATTAAGTATATATGAAA
Organism: Lutjanus erythropterus; assembly: GCF_056507025.1. Taxonomy (NCBI): domain Eukaryota; kingdom Metazoa; phylum Chordata; class Actinopteri; order Lutjaniformes; family Lutjanidae; genus Lutjanus; species Lutjanus erythropterus. The sequence continues at coordinate 24,202,049 of NC_139325.1, read as the reverse complement.
ACATGAAAACTGAAAATTCTACAAGCAAAACTCACATTACAACTATTAAATATTTTTAATTTCATAAAGAAAATACTAAACAGATAAAAAAAAATATATCATCATAAACCACCGCATGCTGAATTGACTTTACTGTGAATTTATGTGGAGCACCAAATAAATTTATTTATTTGTCTCTTAAGCAAAATGTGCTATTTGTCCATCTAAATTGCTTTGGTGTCTAGTTCTGGAGATCTCCACCACAGAGGTATCTGCCTTCTCCACAGTATAACAGACCTGGATGGCACTAGTCCTGTGGTGCCTACAGAACTTGTTGTTAGCAGTTTCATGTACAGGAATCCACAGGAGCTACTTTCTTTCTAACAGAATGAAAGCAAACTACTGTTTTTCAAAGAGAAAGAAAGTAGTTCCTACATGAAACTGCTCACAACAAAGGTGACACAGACACTGGCTTTGAATTTTTCTTTGACAAATGAAACTACAGTGATAGTTCAGTCAGGAAGACTTTGCACTTTAAGGCCTGTGGTTTATTTTTCTTCCCCTCCTGATATTCACTTCTCTCGTACAGGCTCACTTTTCCTGCTGTCATTGTCTGGGGCTGCCAGTGGTGATATCAGCTGTTCCATCAGCCGGTCTCTCCTGTCCAATAGCACAGCGACACACCTACCCAGTCCCATGTATCATCTTACTGCTGTCTTTTTTAATGTTTCTCTCTGCCTTTAGTCCTTCCTGCAGCTGGAGTGTGTACATATATGCCCCTCCACTGCCCCATCTTTGCACAGACTTCATAGATTCAACAGCTTCGCCATTCACACCCAGCAGAGTCATCCACTCCCACCACCAGTGTCTGGACTTCCCTATAAAATTTAATTACCAAAACCTTTCTGTCAAGACTAATTATCACATATCATTGAAATAAAAATATGTGTACTTTGTTCACTTTTCTCTCCTGATGAATTGATGATTTAGTGTGTAATACCGGTGGATGGTTTTCTCATGCTGGCAGATTCTCATCCCTGTGTTGTCTTCCACATCCACCAGAGGTCCTTACGAGCCTCGCTGGCTGAGAGCTGAGTCTCTGCAGCTGCCTACAATCAGCCCTCACCACACCCTGCTCCATCAGCTCTTCCGCCTGAGGGAGAACATTAGATCCTTCTCTTTTCAGAGTTTGCCACAGAGTGCGAACTTACAAAGTTTATTTTAAGTGTGTTAAATGATTAGTTAACTTGAAGTTTGCTATTTTGGAACAACTAATGTTGTAGTCAGTATTTTTTAATTGTAATTAAATTGTAGAAAAGCACAATTTAAGAGTATTTTGTAAACTTTTACATGCTAAAGCTACAAGTCCATGGCTATGTATGTACTAATATACATGTTTGATTAAAGTATACTGAAGTTAAAGTGCACTTTTTGTAGGTATACTTTTACTTCTAATGACGTAAAATTAAAGTATTTTCATACTTAGTACTTTAGTACTTTCATAAAGCATACTAATAGTATAGTAAAAAAAAAAAAACTAACTAACTTACCTCTGTAAGTTTTTGCAATTTAGTATACTTTTTAAAAGTACTAATGTACAAGTTACAATATATGTACAATAAAGTGGCCTTTCCTGTACTTGTAAGTCAACTGAAATACCACTTTAAGTATTGCAGAATTATTATATTTTTAGTACATATAAGTTGAACTTATTGAGATCTATTTTGAAGCACACATTTTTAAATTTAGACTTTAAATATATATTAAATTAAGCAAAAAAAAAAGTAATAATTTTGTATTCTTAAAATATATTTCTAATAAAGAAAAGTATACCACTTTTGTACTCCATAGATAGAGTTTGGGGTGGAGTTTTATAGCAGACTCCAGCACAGCACAAAGACAGGAGGCAGGGGGAGGCAGCAAGTAGCAAATTTCCCTGAAATGAAACTTAAATTTTACAAGGGACCAAAACTTTACTGAAACATGGATACATGTCCTCCCCATATCTGGCCTGGGATGAACTCTAATCACTGGTTAGGTTTGATTTACACATATGTTCTCTACAATAGGCCCCAACCTTAGATTATCTACTCCACCTTTTAGCAAAAAACTTCACATATCAGTGTAACAAACAAGTAATCAGTGTCAACAAATACAAATCTTCCCTCCACGGACAACACAATCATTAATTCTCTGTCTGAGCAACAATAAATGGTCTGTCTGTACAGTCTGGCACAAGGACTGGTGAAGCTGGTTTGTGGGGATTCGACCAGATTTTCAGTACATGACTCACCACACGTTTCTTTGCCCATATTTGTATGTACAAGTGTCACTCATTGTGTGTCTTATCTTATAAAAAGGAGCCTTCAGTCTCATTTGGGACCAAGCTGGTGACACAGACGTGATCTCTCTTCACCTGCTGAACATGAGATCGAAGGTGAGTCTTGATGAAGAGGAGGATATAGAAGGAGGGAGTTTATTCAGATCTGTAAAGCATGTTGAACTGCCTTCTGTTTGAATGGTGTTATATGAATAAACTTGCCTATGGTGATCTTTTTCATATATTGTGTCATTGCTGTGGATGGAAACATGTATGGACGTGCTAATGGAAATCTTTGGATGATATCAGAACCTTTATGCATATGTTTTTTTCTCCTGGTAGGAGTCACCACCACTCTCTGTCTAACTATCACTTTCTTCCTCAGTCTCCTTCTCTTTGTGTGAAACCGTTTGTGTTTGTCTATTTGCATCTATTTGTTTGAAACCACTGCCTTTATGAATCCGTCAGCCAGTTCAAGCTGAATAAACGAATGCACAGCTGCAAAGCTGAACGCACCTGGTCAGAACTGCCTGCTTCAACCAGCATGTGATTCAGAACAAAGGTATGACGCAAAGCCAACCTTTTTTCTGCTCGTCAGTCAGAGAGAACCTTTTCTGGCACAAGAAAAAGTGTGCTGCAGCTGCAGGCTATAACACGAAGAAACATTACATAATGAATGATACAATGTGCAGCACAAAAGTGTTTAAGTTTAAATATATTGTCTTTATGACATGAAACTCCCAGATACAGGTGCTCACATTTCTGTGTAAATCATTTTTAACAAATGAAGTTAATGAGTGGTCTGCATTAAGTCACCCAAATTACGGTCTGCAGAAGCAAAGCTATACCTTAAGTAATGTAAGCATAAATTAACCCTAATATCTACTCTACTGCACAAAGACATATCATTAATCCTGAAGACCTGGAGAGAGTTCACTCTGAGAAATAAAGGTCCAAAAAGGGTTCTTCCTGAAGGGCTGAAGTTCTACTCAGAGCCATTTGCCGCTGCAGAACCCTTTTCTGAAGAAAGGGTTTGTCAAGGGTTGTTTGTGGAACTTAGGTTTGCATTGAGATGACCTTTCACCTTTCCAAACAACCCTTTTCTGGAGATCCTTGAATAATTCTTTTCTCAAGGGTTCTTTGTACCATAAAACAACTGTGGATGGATTTTAGGTTGAACCCTTTTGTGTATTCTAGATAAAACTCTTGGAATATAAAAAGGTTCTCAGTAGAACCCTTGGGTGGGTTCTTGTTAACACCATTTGAATGTGGAACGGTCCTACATACAACCCCCAGAAAACTGTCTGGGTGGAACCATTATAGATTATAGAAGGGTTCTCGTGTGTACAGAACAGAGCAGCAAAATCAGACGTCTCTGTAGAACCTCTGTAGAGGTTGGAACCTTTCACAAATGGTTCTAGATATCACCCATATGTTGAGTTCTAGTTAGATTTTTTTCAGAAAGAGTTCCAAGTGTAGCCTTTATAAATAGTTCTACCAGGAACAGAAAAAGGTTTGTTCTATGGTGTTCTAATGATGTCCGATGAACCCTTAATATTTCTAGTTAGCACTTTATTTCTCAGAGTGTACACACAAGTGAACTTGTTTTAGTGCAGTGTGTCTCCTTCCTAGAACAAGCTAGAACATCTATACTGATGAAATTATTTTGATATTCTCCTCTGATTATTGTGTTGTTCTCATTGTAACTAAGGATGAAAGACAGATGACCTCTGGATTAGCTGGAACTCAAACCTGCAGCCACGCAGCCCTTTGTGGAGTAGTGTGGACCTGCACGGATGTCATAACACTGCAGACTGTCAGCGTTCATAATGTGTCAGCCAGCAGATACAGATCAATTCTGTCAAATTCAGTGGCGTAATGTTTCTTGTCAGAAGTCAAGCACAGAGCGATCACCTGACAACACCTAAAGGCAGAAGCAAAATGCCCAACCCAGCAATAGTCACCTCAATGTTTCAAAACGTTGGCTCCCTCGGTCTGAATTTTAATTCCTCTGTGTTGTTGTTGTTGCTGTGAGGATCTTGTGAAATCAAAGTCATTAAAATCATCTTTGGTATCATTGTTAATGTCACATTTTTCATGTCACATCTGAATGTCTCAGTGTAACTAAAGAGAAAGGAAGTAGAGAAGGAGGGAAGAATATGGGACATAAAAGGCAGCACATTGCACAGTTACAGTAAGTGTATCTGTTATCATTTATTAATCAGATGATTGATCCCACAAAGGTGATACTATGAATGGCAATTAATATATATTTTAAACACAAAGATGAGATTAACCCTATAAATCATACCATCATGCATCAAATAGGAGGGTCAGAAACAGTCAGATCAACACCTGCACAACAGAAAATCAAAGATGGGCACAAATATATCAAAATGTATCATGTTACAAATTACAAATACTTGTTCATCAAATGTATTTAAACAGAACACAAAACACTGGTATGAAAAATGTATTTTAGAAATATAGTACTTTGAAAATACAAAAATTTAGTTGCGTCAACATGGATATGATCTTTAACTCCTGATACTGGAAAGATGAACTCTGCTAATTTCAGCCCGACCTCAACAGGAAAACGTCTGTGTTGGCTGAATGAACAAGCAATTTATTCCAACTGATATGGCAGTTTTTTGTTAGCCGATTGCCCCAAGTAAACATAGTAAGTATGACATGAGAAGTATAAGGAGCAACAAAGTTCGTATTTGGTGGAGATGGAGTGGATGGAGTTTTGAGAACCTTAAAATTTCATTATGGACGTGATGTCACTTCTGTCGTACAAGTGGCGCCACTGCCTAAACCTAATGAAACTGTGGCCTTTTCACAGAAAGACATGATTTATGTCACATGACTTATGTCATGTACTTGAGGTTCGGTATGCCTGTTGCTGGACCAAACCAACGGTTATTCTGGGAATCAACAGCAATTGACCCATTGTGTCATTAAGGTCACATCTGATCATATTTTGATTATATATTTTTATCTGAGGGGTAAATTACCCTAAACACTAAAACAGCTTCTTTCCTCAACCTGCTGTTGCTGTACCCGACAAGACATGTCACGTGATTCGCTTTGCCAAAGACTTTGATTATGCTAACTGTTGTACAGATTTTTTTTTCTACAGTCCAACATATAAAAATGTAACTCACTTGACAATAAAACAGCAAATTCAATAACGCATGTATAAATGTTTCAAATACAAAATACAAGCACTGAAAGTGAATAAGTGTTTTGTTGCAAATTACATCTTATTTTTTCTGCACAGCAAAATACAAATCACAAAATACTCGAAAGCAATTCAAGTTACTATGAGGAACTTTCAGTTTGTGTTGATTTTCTTGCCCTGTTGACAAAACAGGGCTTTTTCCTTCTGTAAAAACCACAGAATATGACGTGAAAACCTTTATAAAAATCTCTTCCTGCTTCCATTTAACCAGCAAACATACTATTCACTGTAACTCTGCACATGAACATATAAACATGGGCTTGTTTCATCTGATTTCAAGGAGACCATGGCAGACATTAAGAATAGCTATATACAAGCAATCCTGGTGGCCTTGTTTGCTTACGTAGATCAAATAGATGCATCAAGATTAAATCAAGACTGTTTCATAACTAGTTAAAAACTTCCTCTAGTAGCATTGAATACATATTTTAATGCATTTAATTGCAATACTACCCACCTCTGCACAGAATGCTGTTGCAACATCATCCAGGAAGGAAAACACCCATGAATTCCTGTGGAGCACACAGATATCCGCTTGTAATTAACATCAACAAACAGGCGATGAGTTTTGAAACAATTGAAAGCTCCTAAAAACACCCTCTAAACTCAAAAGCCACAGCCAGAACAGAATGCTAGCAGCAGAAGGTACTTTTTCATGAAGGGTCCGATGTTAGATTGTTGACTGCAGTTTACAGAGTTCATGAATGTAGAAAGAGAGAATTATATTGTGCCTGAGCAATAAAAACAAGGGTATCATTTAATAATGTACTGCAAACGGTCCGATTATGAGCAGATTGTTTGTTTTACAAGAGGATATTGTCAGTAACAGCTTTAGCATGAGCAGTAATAGGGGAGACCAGGGACTTTTGTAACACTGTCAGTTTTACTAAACAGGAAAGCAGTGCAGTGACATCACCAATATCATACATTCCCGTTTCCTTTTTAAGCAAACAAGTGAAGTGACATGTATGGTAATGTATGGTAACTTATGTCAGCCAGTGAAAGAAAAAAAAATATCACCATGGTAAGTCATAATTAATGAGTATAGTGATGAAATAAAAAGTCAAAATAATAATATAAAACGTACGAAAAGAGAGAGAGATAAAAACACTGGCTTCTTATCTCCTAATTTTTAAAACTGAAGTTGCTTTTTTCATCAAGATTATTTTTGCCTACATTTCATTGTATTGAAGATACAGTGGTTTGACTTTCACAAGGTAAAGTAGCAGTTTCTCAGGCTTAATGTGGTGCTTTGTATTGATGCTATCTTTAAGCCCACATGCTAAAACAGTTAGCTATGTAATGGCTGCTTGAGGTGGGGATAGTTGTAACGGTTCATTAAAACGATGAGAATTTCTGCTTTGTGTGCATGAAACACTTTGCAAACTCAAGTCTAAAAGAAGTGTGGGATAAGTGTGTATATTGTCAGTTCTGGACTGTATCCAACAGGCAACTGACCCTCATGCGACACATGTGCACATCAGGGATACAGTCCACACAAACACATAGTGTTTGTTGTCACTTTAAACTCTTCACTTTATTCAAACCTGTTCTTAATTCAACCTACCCCAGTACTGAGGTAGGTTGTAACAGCAGAACCCTGTATTTTACATTAACATGCATAATCTATGACTGTGTAGAGACATCAAACTGAGTTTTATTTATAGTAGACAAAGATGGGTTCCATGTATCCAAATTTGAGAGATCTAGCACAAACCATACTGAGTTATTGTATGTTATTGCCATCCCTGGTCTCCCCTACTACAAACTGACAAAGCACAGAAACAATAGAAACCAGATCCGATAAAGCTCAGACACAGAGAGAAAGAAAAGGAGAGTCATACACTGAGCAAACTTGCATTTCATTGTGTTGCACTCCGTGGGTCTCATATTTCCTGGTGTCCAATGGTAACTCATTGTAAACCAAGCTGCGTGGTAACAGCAGCATTATTTTTGCTAAAACCACACAACTGCCAAGAGAACTAAGCTCCAATTTCGATCTGTCATTCCTTTCCAGGCATGCATTCAGCCAAACCATAGCTCATAAACTATAATGAACTCAAAAGTCTTATGACACACTCTTGCGCAAGTGTAGCTGTTCAACAGCCACAGTCTTTTTTAGATCAAGCTACAATAATTGATTGCATATGCTGTTGTTGTTGTTGTTACAGAAATCAGGAAGAGAGGGATTTGTTCACATCACATGTACATCACGTAACTTTGCATTTTCTTTGCATGTTTATGCAAAAGAGCTCTAAACAGAGAAGCTTTTCAGAGATGAAAAGAAAGATGAAAAGAACAGGGAGGAAAAAGACAGGAACAAAATGAGGGAAAAAACAATAGGTTTTCTTTCTTTCTTTCTTCCTTTCTTTCTTTCTTTCTTTCTTTCTGAAACTAGTGCTTTATAATGTAATTTAGCTACTTCCTCTGTGAAATTCTCTGTTTGACATAAACAAACATACTTGCACACACATACACACACTCAACCACAGGGTTGTAGTGGAAAATTTTGATGCTGTTGCCATGGGAGGGGCAGAGCAGCCTGTTTTGCCCGACACTAAACACTAACTGTAGTGTATGTAGGGTTTCTTTTGCTAATGAAAAGCTTTATTGTTAGTACTTACGGTAAAAATATTGCAATACACTTTTGCTTCAATTGCTGGAGTTGTGCCAACTTAAACTTACAGAATACTCTAGTTCAGTTGTATAGGCTACAAAAATGCTAAACTCAAAGCAGTTAAAATGGCAATCTTGAAGATTTCAGTCCTGGACACCTACAGTTACTGATGGTAACCAGTGGTGGAAGGAGTAACATATCAGTATTCAAGAAGAAGTACTGTCACATTACTAAAATATTACTCAAATACAAGGAAAACTACTGATGCTTAAAAAATAATTAAGTAAAAGTACAAAGCATTCTTCACAAAAACTACTCAGAGTATTAGGCTAGTTACTTTTATTACCACTGATGTTTAATGCATTAGCAATAGCAGGCATTCAGTGAAAGGGTTTTCCGTTGCTCCAAATCTTCTGTTCAAATTACTCCCAGTACGTGCACTGTTCTGCTCAGTGGTCATGGTTCCCTCTCCAAACCTGTGCCTGCTGCTGCACAGGCCTTTGTGTGTCGGCCTTGTTGTCTACAAATATACAAATTAAAGGTTTGGATATTCATTCAGATTGTAGGCTTTCTCAGTAGTGAAACATGATTTTAAAAGTAACTAAGTAGATTATATAGTGTAATGTATACTTAAGTCATATTACTATTACAGTCTTGACAAAAATACTCATAAAAGTACCCCCAAATATGACTTAATTACAATAATGTGAGTGATCCACCCCTGGTGCTAACAGCCAATGTGGTTTAATACTACAAGACACAGAATCCTAGGGGCAGCAAAACAAACGGCTGCCCATTTAATAAATAAGTAAGGCAATAAGTGTTTTTTTCCATGATTCTGTGAGCAACCCTAATCTAATTTTAAGCTGCAAAGTCTGCAAACAGGACGGCACGGTGAAATGAGTTGGTAACCTCACTGAGAAGTTAGAGGAGTACAGCCCGTCGCCTGCAGCTCTTCATTGAACAGCTCAGTACGGCTGCTCCTGACTGTTCCATTACTCCCTTCAAACTAATACACTGTCAAAAAAAATGTTGACCGAAAACAACAGCAGTAAGTGCTAAGCTCACTGACAAACATAAGGCTGCATAAGCAGCAATCTCATCTGATAATAATTCAGCATACTGCATTCATATGCAGGCACCTGTTTACATTAACAGTAACTTATACAGCATTTTTTCCAGTAATTTCACTACAGGCACTTCTTCATAATGATGTAAATGCATAAATACTGCAATACTTTAGAGCTATAATATGTAATATTTCCCCATTTAAATGTTGAAAAACAGTAGTCTTATGTTATATTTTATGTTATATATTATAAGTTGTGGACTTAGCTTATCCCAAATATTTCCAACAATGATCAAATGCAGAGAAATCCATAATTTATTCAAAGTAATGGTGTGTTGTGTGCCCGTCACTATAACTTCCAGGAACCCACAGGATACATCAGATACGTCAGGGAGCAAGGACAGAAGTCAGTGAACATGATGAAAATTAACATGAATATATCACTTTAATATATCACCTCATCCAACATGATTTCTGCTTGAGTCATTTCAATTGGATTTTCATCAGCTATGGTGGTTAATTAAAGTAGTCAAGACGGCATCAAACTATATCTTTTGTTATTAGGAGCGTTCAAGATGAGCCAGTCCTGCACAGAATCGATCACCAATGATCGCTGCAGAATGCACGTGGTTAGATTTGTGTCCGACTTGATCCCAACTTGCTCTGACATCATGCACACGTGGGCAACAATAATCTAACAAGATCAAGGCGGCTGCAGTTTTTAGAGCCAGACACCGCAGTTGCTTTCCACTGACGGCTGGCTGTCACGTTATCAATGACATGACAGGCTCCGATTGGCTCTTAATTTTGACAACAAACACCATATGTTGTGTAAAATCCTAATTTTCTGTGAATTAGTAATATTTAATGTCAGATTTATTACTCTTATGTGGTGCTGTGAAGTTTTAATCTGTTAACAAGCTTATATTTTGTGGCTTATAATAATAATGAAAAAGGTTATATATATGACTTCAAAGGGCAGACAAAAGAACAGAGGATCATGTGACAGTATTGAGGATCTCTTCTATTTCAACTTCAATCAGCGATCAAAAACATACTTTATTTCTTCAGCTATGAAAGTGCTCTGCAAAATACAGATATCCTACAAGTGATAACAGGATGTTAGTGTCATTTCCTGTATATTCTCTGAAGTCCACTTGAAACTGTCCAACTTGACTGCAGCTTGACTTTTGTCTCCAACTCCTGTTTTTCAGGCAGGGGACAGTTCATCTTGAATAAACCTATTGTTTTAATGTGGGAGAGACCTCTAGGTCCAGGGCCATAAGTTCACCTTTGTGTTACCTAGTTCAGCAATAGACAGTGACATAACAGACATTTATTTAAATGAAAATCTTCAGATCGCCACTTTAAAAAATATGACAACACATATTGGAAACTAAGTCAAGAGCCACACTACCAAGTCTCTGAGGTGCTGCACATGGGGCTTTTCCACTGTAGTTTTTGGCCACGCTGAGTCAAACCGTGCCCCATTGATTTGAATTTCCATTACCACTTTTATCACGCTGATCTGTGGTGAATCATGTCCAAGATGGACCTACCCTGGAGTGGGACCAAAGCGAGCCTGCCTGCCTCTGGTGATGTCTTGCCGACTGCTCCCAGTCGCTTGTGTGTGCAGGAGAACAGAGAGAAAGATGTACAATCATAAAAGAGTTGTGTCAACTTCCTACTGATGAAAAATAAACATTTCCTGGTTTTGCTGCTTCATAATAAAAGATTCTAAATAACAAAAATCGGAGAGACATTTAGTGTGAAGAATTTATAGGAAATAATGTGTTTATCCACCAGTTTATAGCCGCCCAAGTCAAACTAAGCTTGTCTTCAGTCAGACGCACCTTCAAGCAAGTAGCCCTGTTGTACTGGAAATGCAAATCCCTGCCATGCTGCGCTACTGTGCAGAGTGAACTCGAGTCAAACATCAGCATACTAACATGCTCACCATGACAATGCTAACATGTTTAGCAGGTATAGTGTTTACCATGTGTACCATCTTGTTTTAGCATGTTTGCATGCTAACACTTAAATAGGATTAAACAGAAAGTACTGTACTGTATCTGTACAATAGTTGTGAGATGTTTCATTTGTATGCACGAATGTCAGCCTTATGATGCATTATATGAAAAGTCAGAGGATCACCAAAGTCATGAGGATTCATTGCTCGGGAGCCATTAATGTCTGGACAAAATGTCCCTCCACTAGATATGAAATACTTCATCTGAACCAAATTTCATGGAAATCCAATAGCTGTTTCTGTGTGAATTTCAGTCTGGTTTAAAGTGGTGAACAAGACTGGAAATTAGACATTAGCATTGCTAAAAAACATCAAATCACAAAAGCTACTTCACCAAAGTCATATAGATAGACAGATAATGTAATTACCTTGGTACATTCCAACTGACTGTAATAGTAGAGTTAGGACACAGTTTGGTTATGAATCATTATGAAAGTAGGTTTAAAAATGTTTGAGACACTGCCCCTCTAATTAACTCCATAATCCACAAGGATTCTACCACAAGCAGCTGTGCTGCTCCATGGGAACTCACGAAACATAACGTTTATGTACAGTACATCAGTCCACTTCACAGTCCAACAATACAGTCCCTGGTGTGATTCAATCAAGACCTGGAAAGGATCACTTATCAACATCACATCATCGTTTTTAATGGCCAATGTACTGAGCTGGTCATTTTCAGTAGATGTTTGTGTGTTTGTGGAGGGAGGACAGTAACATCAGCCTGCTTTGTTTGAAGCATATTTGGTTGCCACAAACATTCTCTGCCAGTGAGTCATGCTGTCTGGTGACCACGCCTATCCTGTGCTTTGGTCTTTTTCATACAGTCTATACTGGCGTCTTTGTCTACTATTTAATACTATCCCCTCTCTCCGACTGACTGATCTTTCAACATGCAGTCGCCAGCTTATGATACTGGCAACAACTCACAGCTGCAATCTCTACGTGTGCAGACAAGTAATTGATTGCAAAGATTATCGCTCAGATTACCAAAGCATGGAAGCTATGGTTTGTTGTACTTGTTGCTTTGTTCATCATAGACTGAATTCTTCTCCTGGGGCACAATTCTCAATACAAAGTCTGTATCAGAAGCCATGGACATGAAGTAGTAAAGGAGGAAAGAGTGGTCCAGAAAGGCGTACAGACAGTTATTACATTTGCCTTTCAGTATAGCTGTGTGACAATGTTAACTACCCATAATGTTAGACAAAATGTTGCCACAGTTTGCTGGTAGGTGGGGTAAGAAATATGCAATTCTTTTAAATTAAATGAGCATAACATGGTAGCTTGCAGCAAAAATAAGCTCACGGAAAAGTAAAAGTACACCATGTAGTCCCCTTTATAATATATTGTTACATATACACGTGTTAGCAAAGCAGTTTTTCAAACGATTCAAAAGTAAGTGACTGGAAAATAAAAAAAAACTGGAGATAATGAAAGAAATTGGGCTTCATAAATAATCAACAATCAATGGACACATGAACTGAAATAGAAATAAATAAAAGATCAGAAAAGAAATCAAAACCAACTGCCCTGTAATAAATAAAGGTTGAGTTGGAAAAATCTGGAGGATATGATGCTCCTTATCAAGTGGACTGAGAGTAACTTATATTAAAAACCATTACTTATAGCATTTTTGTATGCAAGTATGACTTTGAGCTTACTGGTATGAAAAGGCCCTATATGAGAGGGAAAGACAGAAAAAATAAATTCATTATTGACATTCTGAGACAGATTTTAAAGGGCGGGTACTTGGAAGTCAGGTGTGTCAACCTCCTATTTAAAAAGCTTTGTGTCAAGTCTGGTCTCAAATCCATCTCTTGCACTCATTCGACCTTCATAGCATTTCATACATCTTTGGTAAGTGGAAATATTTTTACATTTTTAATTTTAAAAAAACCCAGCATGAACCATTTTGTATTTCTCTAAATAGTTGATACCTAATATGTAGCATTATGTGGCATGAGATCCATGAATGAGCTTCTGAATAAGATTAACCATACATGTCAATCTACGGTAAAATTATAATTATGATGATTTGAATATTATAATAGTGACAGTTGTAAAATTGGAGGGAATTCCCTAAATTAAGGTTATGTGACTGTAAAATAATTCTGATAGTTATATGATATGATGATATTTAATCCTGACAATTATGAAACTGGTGGCTGCCAAGGACGGGATTCCAGGTAAAACCCCTATAAAACAAATGAAAAGTTGTTTTTAAAGACCTACATTTATGTAGGAAGCTGGAGAAACTGCACCAAATGTAGAATATTTTACATTCATGTAAGATGAACAAATTAATACACAGCCAACAAATTTTTCTCATTCCAGCCACCATGTCAAGGATTTCAAATGCAGTGGCAACGCTCAGGGTTGTCTTTGACCAATACGCTGAAAAAGAAGGAGACTCAAAGACTTTAACCAAGGGAGAGCTAATCGAACTGCTCCGCAATGAGCTTCCTGTGGCTGGAGTAAGTAGATGAAGCACTATTGCAATAGAGGGCAGTGAATGCCTCTTTAGATGTTTTACAAACTACTTACAACTCCCTCTGTTTTTCTTTCTTTAGACCAACAAAGCTGAAGCAGACCAGGTCTTCTGCATGCTGGATGGCGACAGGGATGGTGTTGTTGATTTCAAGGAGTTTGTCACTTTTGTAACAGCCATCGCTGTGATTGCCACCGGGGAATAAATACTTTTTCCACTTTGTCTGAGAATTTTCTCTCCTTATTTCCTTTGTACTAATGAAAAGTGCTTGCATTAGTTACAGCCAACTCTATAAAATACAGTGGTGGCCAAAATTATTAGAACACTTGGCATATTTAAGAGGTTTCAGTATTTTTTGTCAAATTGGCCATTTAAAAAAATAAAAATAAAATTAATTATGCTCTATAATTTATAGAATAGAGCCATCATTAGGAGATTTAGGTCATTTTCCTTACAAAAAATAAGCTAGGCCTATTTCACTGTCAATGTCACAAAATCATGTTCCTTCACAGAAGAAGACAGATTACTTGTGTTGTCACTGTCAGGTGTGATCGTGGTTAAATTGATGATGATGCAAGAGTCTTGGGACACAGCTCTGTGATTCATTTGAATGTACAAGGCCTATCCTGCTCATTAAGTGATTGGTAACCTCAGGGTTTTGTCACTGAGGCCACATCACCAATTGGTATAAATTCAAAGCCTCTAGGAGTAGTCTTGAAGCACATGTTGCTCTTTGAACATGGCTAAAGTGAAGAAGGAGCTAACGAGTGAGCAACGGGTTCGAATAAAGGCCTTTTTTGATGCTGGCTGGAGTTACTACCTCATAGCCAAGGACTTGAGATGCAGTCCAAGCACTATAAAGTACACTTTGAACCGGCATGATGCCACCAATTCACACCAGAACCGAATGGGGAGAGGCAGAAAAAAGAAACTGTCAGACAGACAAGTGAAGCGTCTCAAAATTCTCAGTCTTAAGGACCAAAGAAAGACCTCACGAGAACTGTGTGATGAAATCAACACCACAATGACTAATGGTGCAACTGTGCATCCGAAACTGGAAGAAGAAGGACTTATTGGCAGAATAGCAGCAAAGAAACCGCGAGTGAAAGAGAAAAATAGAGTGAAATGCCTGAAATTTGCAAAAGAACACAAGAAATGGACAAAGGAAGATTGGTATAAAGTGTTGTGGACTGATGAGTCCAAGTTTGAACAGTTTGGCAACAAGCAGAGTGTATGTTTGAGGGAAGGAGGGGGAGAGATATAAAAATAAATGTCTTTTGCCAACAGTTAAACACGGAGGGGGTAGTATTATGGTGTGGGGAGCCATTTCAACCTCAGGAACAGGTAACTTAGTGAAAATTGATGGCATCTTGGATAAGAAAGTATACCACAACACTCTGGTGAGGCACGGAGTACCATCTGGGAGTCGTCTTATTGGGCCTGGATTTATTTTCCAAGAGGACAATGACCTTAAACATTCTCCTAACTATTGCCAGAATGAGGCAACTTGGCTTGAGTTGCAGAAGGCATGGGATAACATTAGTGTTGAAGTTCTCAGGAAACATATTGACACAATGCCAGAGAGATGTGCTAATTTTGATAATTTGATCATTTTGGCCACCACTGTATATATATCATTGTCATGTGTTCTGAGACCTTGGTTAATTAAACACATAATAATTAATCATAGATGAGTTATTATTTTGGGTTGAGGGACTTGAAACGTGCGGAGTCTGAGCATATATCACTGATTTAGAAGTAAGATTTAGTGTTGTCACACTTTATAAATGTTTGGTGTGTGTTTACAGGCATCTAGCCCTCATGAATGCACCTGTGCGAGGCAGAAATGCCTTTAAACTCAACCTTTAAAAATATATATATATCTGCCTTTTCATATAACATGCAGACACTTGACTCATGATCCACTTTATGTCACAGTTTGGATGTTTTACATAAAGAGGAGGAAGAGGCAATCAGTATTACATCTGCATTCATTACTGCATTATTTACTGTAAGAATAATCGCTCAAAATACCAAGGCCTGGAAGGTATGGTTTCTTGGCTTCTTCTTCTTCTTCTTCTTCTTCTTCTTCTTCTTCTTCTTCTTCTTCTTCTTCTTCACAATTCTGAATAATAAAAAAAAAGCTGTATGAGGAGCCATGGAGAGACAAAACTGGGCTACACTTTAAGGTACTGATTGAAATAACCTAGTTTCAGAATTGGCATTCCTCACGTCAAATACCTGTTCAATACCCTTTTTGATTTTCAGATCTAGAAAAAATGAGTATTTATATGGTTTTGCTTGTAGCCAGTCACTGGCACAGTTCAGTCACAGTCACAGATCTTCATAAAGAAGAAACTTTCAAAAAAGGTATCAAATGTAAGTACTCCACTAGTATCAGTATCATTTACAAGTGTCATACAGAGGCAGGTATCAGTATTAAACTGAGATGGTTTCAAAACCACTTAAAAGCTCCTTGTAGTAGCTTTTAACCAGCATTACTTATAGCATCTTTATGTCCAAATGTGACTCTAAGCTTTCCCACATTGGTATTATTGGTATGAAAAGGGGTTTATATGAGAGGGAAAAAAGAAAGAATAAATTCTACAGTTGCCATTTTGACTTTTTGTATGTTTTTCTGGAGAGAAGAAAGACGGGAGGAAAAAAAGAGGAAGAGGGGGAGGGTGCTTGGAAAAAGGGTGAGTCAACCTCTATTTAAAAAAGGTTTGTGTCAAGACTCGTCTCAAATCCTTCTCTTCCACTCTCTCAACTCTCATAGCTTTTCATACAACTTTGGTAAGTGAAAATACGTTTTAAAAATCCTTTTTAAAATAGAGCATGAGCCATTTTGCATTTATCTAAATAGCTGATGCCTAATACGTATCATTATGTGACAAGAAATCCATGAAAGAGCTTCTGGGTGTGGTTTGTGCTGTGTCTGAAAAAGATGAACTATATATCTCAACCAATTGTAAAATGATAACAATGATGATTTGAATATTATAATAGTGACAGTTGTGAAATTGGATGGAATTCGGTAAATTAAGGTTAACAAGGATTCCAGGGAAAAACCATATGAAACAAATGAAAAGTTGTCTATGAAGACCCACAGTTATGCAGGAGGGTGGGGAAACTGGACCACATATAAAATGTTTTGCATTCATGTAAGATGAATGAATTAATGAACATAAAAATATTTTCTCATTCCAGCCACCATGCCAAGCCTCCTGGAGATAATTGGAAGCCTCAGGGATCTCTTCGATGAATACGCTGGAAAAGATGGAGACCAAAATACTATGACCAAGGCAGAACTCACTGAGCTGCTCAGGAAGGAGTTTCCTGGAGCAGTAAGTAGACGTTAAACTATTGCTGCAGAGAGCAGTGAATGCCCCTTGAAATATTTTTTTGTGTTTTGCAACTTACAACTCCTACTGTTTTTCTTTATTTAGAGGACGGACACCGCTGCAGTGACCAAATTCTTTACCAGTCTGGATAACGACGGGGATGGTGTTGTTAATTTCCAGGAGTTTGCCTGCTTTACAGCAACCCTCAGCGTGATTATGACGGAAGGAAAATAAATACTTTGGCCACAGTGCCTAAAATCTTTCTTTCCTTATTAAATTTGTATTAAATGAAAAAAAAAAGTGTTCCAGCTTGCATCAGTATTACAGCCAAGTATCTAAAATATATATATGTCATCATCATGTGTTGTGAGACGGAAACCTTGGTTAATTAAACACACAGAGATTAATCATAAATGTGTTATTATGTTGGCTTGAGGGACTTGAAATGTGTTGACTTTGAGTATCACGGATTTCAAAAGTCATAAGTGACTAATAAAGAAATAATGTTGTCACACTTTATAAATGTTTTGTGTGTTCATAAAGAAAATAAAAAATATTGTACAATCTCAGGAAACTCACCCTCGCAACTGCAGAAATGCCTTTAAAACCAACTTTTAAATAACAACTGTATTTTCATATAACATGTGGACAAAAATGGCAGAAACTTAACTCATCATTCAAGCAGCCATCTCATATATAGTTCACTATTATATCACTGTTTGAATGATTTACACAAAGAAGAGGAAATAATGGTAACAGTATGGTTTCTTGTACTTGTTGCTTTGTTCATTACAGCTTGTGTTCTTCTTCTGGGGCACAATTCTGAATACAAAGGCTGTATTATGAAGAGACAAAGTGGGGCTGACATGAGCAGAAAAAAAATATTTGAGATAAAAGTCATGCGGACAGATAAAGACGGTATGTACAGAAGTAGCTTTAGACAGGGCTGCGGCTGGGTATCGGTAATCAATACCTGAAAGGTATTGATTGAAATAACCTAGTACCGAGGAGTATCAAAGCTTCTCCTCTCAAATACCTGTTCAGTGACTATTTATATGGTTTTGCTAACAGCCAATTACTGCAAGTGTTCTTTATTAAAAAAAAAAAAAAAAGAATGTGCTTCATTGGTATCAGTATCACTTTAAGGGCACTGGTATGGTAATATTTTAAACCAGACATTCCCAAACATAAGAATACTGCAGCCCAATTTAAAATCTTTATTCCCCTATATATTTATTATTTCATTAACAAAACAATTCTGTGTGAATGTGGGTATATGACAATGATGATCTCCAAAGATGATCTCCTCTGTTTTGAGGGTGTTGAGGATTAGCGTGTTTTGGTCACACCACTGCACCACTTTATTGACGCCGTCCAGGTAAATGTCAGACTTCTCCGCCTCCTTCATCAGTGCAGCCAGTGTAGTATCAATCAAGAATCTGGTGATGTGGTGGTTAGAAACCACATGGTGCGCCACAGCTGGGTGTGACCGGGGGGGAAGTAGGTGTTACTGACCCTCACCAGCTGTTGCCTGTTGATGAAAAAGGAAACAGTTTCAGTGAATGAGATATGGATTAATCTCAAACTGATTGTACTGAATGCAGAAGAGAAGTCAATGAATAGTACTCTTGCACATGGTTTTTATTTTTTGGACCATCCAGATGTTATGAACTAAAAAATAGGTCTGATAAATTAAGAATAACATTTAATTTGAATTCAGTAATTTTGTTTTATTAGTTGTGATCACCTTTTTTCAAATGGAAATATTTAATTCTAAATATTTTGTGGTGATTTCAAACTCGGTTACAAAACTGAAAATTTTAAACTTTATCTTTAATGTCATCCTGCGGCCCACCCGCAGCACTTTCACAGCCCAACAGGGGGCTGTGGCCCACACTTTGGGAATCTGTTTTAAACGATACCCAATGCTAGACACGGCCTTTCTTTGTGTACGCATGTTGTGGGTGTCCTCTGGGTGCTCTTGTTTCCCCACCATCATAAACATGTGCAGGTCAATTATTCTGTCAAGGTGCTGACAAAGGTGCTGGCTTACAACTGGGGTTGGTACCCAGGTTGGTTGGTATCCAAGGCTGGGTTAAATGTGGCGAATGAATTAGGCTGTGTAATTGTACTCTGTATGGTTGTATGATAGCAATAAAGTTGGCCTTTACTGTTAATAAATCTGCAGTTGTGCGGCGCCCCTATAGCTCAGTTGGTAGGGTGTGCGCACCATGTGTTGAGGCTATCAGTCTTCTGCAGCGGCTGCCTGTTCAATTCCTGCCTGTCGCACATTTGCTGCGTGTCATAACCTCTCTCTCTCCCCCTTTCCTGTCATATCTTCAGCTGTCCTATCTTAATAAAGGCAAAAAAAAGCCCCAAAAATAAAAAAAAAATAACTCTGCAGTTTCATGTTGCTATAGTGACACAGCAAAGCTTACTGCCTGTGATGTTAGTCAGACAAAATGCTGCCACAGTTTGCTGGCAGTGGTGGAACTAATACCCTGTACTTTTACTTAAATGAGCAATAACATAATGGGAAAATAATAAAAAAGAACTTACAATTACTTGCAGCAAAATGAGCTCATGTGGCATAAAAGTACACACACTATATAATACTTTACAACAGCCCCTTTATTAAATATTGTGACATACAAGTGTTTGCAAAGGTCTTGCATAGCAGCCTGATATCAGACTGAACTGTCAGCTCACTGCACTCCATTAAACAGCCCACTCAGTGGCGAGTTTGAAGGTCTGGACACAGTCTACTTGCAGAGAAGTCTTTCAAATAGGCTGATTTTTTCAGATGTCACATGATATTTAACATATTTGATGAAAAAATTAAACCAAGGATTCATTTTTCAAAAATGGTTTTATAAGTAATGACAATCAAGACATACATCAACTGAAATAAATCTAAATCAGATAGAAAAAAAGAAATCAAAGGCTGCAGTCATAACTGAATAAACCGGTCAGTAGTTTCTTATAGATCTGGGATCCACCCATAAACGTCAGCTGTGTTAGTTTGACTAATAAACATATTATTCTGTAACTGACCACGCTGTTATAAATAAATGTTGAGTTAAGAAAGGCTTTCCTTGGTTTTGTATATCCATGTATATCCAGTTAATATGAACCACCAGTACTTATATCTTTATACACAAATACAACTATAACTTTCCCACATCGGTATTATTGGCATGAAAAGGGGCTTGTTTAAGAGGAAAAGAAAGACAGAATAAATTCCAGAAATGCCATTTTGACTTTTTGGGTGTTTTTCTAGAGAGAAAAAAAGAAAGGGAGAAAAAAAAAAGAAAGAGGGGAGGGGGCTTGGAAAAAGGGTGTGTCAACCTCTATTTAAAAAGGTTTGTGTCCAGACTCTCGTCTCAAATCTGTCTCTTCCACTCTCTCAACCTTCACAGCTTTTCAAACAACTTTGGTAAGTGGAAATATGTTTTAAAAATCTTTTTTAAAATACAGCATGAGCCATTTTGCATTTATCTAAGTAGTTAATACCTAATGGGTACCATTATGTGGCATGAGATCCATGAATGAGCTTCTGGGTGTGGTTGTGCTGCGTCTGAACAAGACTGACCATAAATGTCAATCCACTGTAAAATTATAATTATGATGATTTGAATATTATAATAGTGGCGATTATGAAATTTGAGAGAATTCAGTAAATTAAGGTTACCAAGGATTCCAGCAAAAATAACCCTATAAAACAAGTTGTTTATACAGACCTACAGTTATGCAGGAGGGTGGGGAAACGTGTGAATTAATAAATATTAAACAATATTTCTTGTTCCAGCCACCATGTCTGGGCTCCCACAAGCAATGGCAATGCTCATGCACACCTTCGACAAGTACGCTGGAAAAGAAGGAGACTCAAATACTTTAACCAAGGGAGAACTCACTGAACTGCTCCGCAATGAGCTTCCTATGGATGGAGTAAGTAGATGAAGCACTATTGCAGCAGAGGGCAGTGAATGCCTCTTTGGATGTTACAGCTCCTACTGTTTTTCTTTCTTTAGGCCACCGACAAAGCTGCAGTGGAAAAAATCTTCAACATGCTGGATGGAGACAAGGATGGTGTTGTTGATTTCAAGGAGTACGTCAGTTTTGTAGCAACCCTCACTATGATTTGCTCTGGGAAATAAATACTTTGTCCACGTTGCTTCACAACTTTCTTGCCTTATTTAATTTGTACTTCATGACGAAAACTGAGCGCTCCAATTTGCATCTGTATTACAGTCACATCTAGAGCTGCAACTACCGATTATTTTCATTGTCGATTATTTTCCCAACTAATTGATTAGTTGTTTTCTCAATAAAATGTGTTTCCAAAACCCCAATATGATGTCCTCAAATGTCTTTTTTTGTTCACAATCCAAAGATATTCAGTTTACTGTCAAAGAGGGGTAAAGAAACTTTTCTCTAAAAAAAAAAAAAAAAGAAAGAAAAACTCAAACCACCTAATCACTTAGCAAATAGTTGCTGATTAATTTACATATCAACTTATATTTGATTAGTTGATTAATCATTGCAGCTCTCACATATATATATGTCATTATCATGTGTTGACAGTCGGAAACCTTGGTTAATTAAACATACAGATTAATCTTTGATGGGCTATGATGTTGCCTTGAGGGACTTGAAATGTAATGACTTTGAGTGTGTATCACTGATTTTAAATGTTATAAATGACTGAAATATAATATTATCTAAACAATATCTGCCTTGTCATATAACATGTTAACTAAAATGGCAGAATTTTTGCTCTTCAGTTCAATCCCACACGTAAACGTTTAAACTATTATGTCACTGTTTGGATGCTTGACACAAAGAACAGGACGTAACACCGAGGGAGTGGCAACTACTTTATATCTACAGTGTGGTCAATAAAAAGCTTAGAACCACAGTGCATTACATGAAGGGTGTATTAAGTATACCCTCAAGCCATAGAAGCTGCTCATGCCATCTCTGAAAAACTGAGATGATAATCTTGAAATGATCATCGGGCATATGCTGGTAAACATACTCACCACTGAGCTGTCTGCCGGAAAAGGTTTGCACAGCCTTTCCAGTGCTGCCCCCCTGTGTTTAGATTTTTCATTCTCAAGTGTCCATGTTAGTCATTTTCCTTGTGGTCTTGTGACTGGAATCAATTTGCCTGTGAAACAAAGGGGGTGAACAGTATTTACCAAATGTTCTTGAAAGAGAAAGACTTACTGTGCTTCATGCATTGATTTCCAGACACACAGAAACCAAGCAGACAGAACAAACCCCTGTTCTGGAGTATTACTGAAGTAAAAGGTCCAGCATGTAAGATTTACAGGGATTAACAGGCAGATTATTCCAGAAATGTTATATAATATTCATAAGTGTGTTTTCAAGAGTGCATAAACACATGAATGACTGTGTTTTTGTCACCTTAGAATGAGTTGTTTATATCTACAGAGGGCACGAGTCCTTTTCCACGAAGACTACCATGTTTCACCACCATGTAGCCAAGAAAGGACAAGCTGAACACAAAGCCACCGTAGGTTCTCCTTCACACTTGGAAACAGAAGGAGAGATGCTAGATGCCACACACTGGTCCTTTAACTGAATTAAATAAGTGGCTCAAGATTGTAAGATGTAAAAATGCACTTCCTGTAGTTTTTGTAAAGTGATAGAATCATGTTTAGTGATTCAATTTAGTAACGCTGCTTTAAAATCAATATAGCAAAAATTTAAATGATGATGTCATCAAAAACAGAATATTGTGAATTTTACAAGAATTTAGGGCTGCAACTAAAAATTATTCTTATGATCAATTAATCTGCCAATAATATTTTTGATTAAATGCACAATATGTAACTTTGGCCACAAGGGGTCTCTAATTTGATGATACTGTAAAGCGGCAAAGGATCATGGGAGTTGTTTTCTGCATTGTTAAACAACCACCATTGCAGATGAAAATCTGAATGTCTCAGGCAGAAATCACGTTCATGGACGAGGTAATATATTAAGCTTTATTTACGTTACATTTAGTCACATTTGTTGGCTTCCTTCCTCACTCTTTGACGTATCTGATGAGGTTAAAGCATGAAATGCACAGTTCCTTGAATAAAATCATAGATTTCTTTGTGTTTGATGATTGTTGTAAACATTTGGGAAAATGTATGTAAGCATTTTTAGAAAGTTCAATGCGGAAGTGTTACATACAGAATTATAATAAGGCTGCAATTAATGATTATTTTCATATTGATTAATCTGTCGATCATTTTCTTGATTTATTGATCAGTTGTTTGGTCTATAACCTGTCAGGAAAAGGTGAAAACTGTTCCAAAAGCCCAAGATGATGTCCTCAAACGTCTTGTCTTTATGTCTTCATCCACAACCAAAAGATATTCAGTTTACTGTCATAAAGGAGTAAATAAACCAGAAAATTTTCACATTAATAAGATGACTTCTGTCACTCAACTTTACGCTTCTCTTCTTAAGGCCATTACCAGGTCACGAAATCCCAGCCCAACCTGACAAAACATATTTCTGTAATAAAAACAATCATTTTCATAGTCCATGTTCTGTCATTCTGCACATACAAATGAAAGAAAATACACTTTTCTGCAAAGTTTTTCGGTCTGCTACTTACAGCTTTAGTAACTTAAACAACAAGTTGCCAACTGACAGATGGGCACTATGTTTAGCAAAAACTAACAACATAAAACACGTTGTTGATTTGAGGGAGGGTGAAGGTGGATGTAGGGGCAGGGGGGTTGTTTAGTTGAATATGTTAGTTTGCTTGACTCATCTATCCTGTATTTGACTGAAGCTCGTGCAAGTTAAAATCTATTCCTGCATCCATGTGGTGTTTGGTTTTAAACTTTTGGGTTTAAAAAGTGGATTTATCGTCATGTTTGCTTGTAAACCTGTTTGCAGCAGCTACCACAGAGGAGCTGACTGTCCTGTTTACAGTAAGATAATTAGTCTCTCTGTTCACGTTGACCGCTGACCAGAGGGGAAAATGTATTTGAAAGACACTTTGTGAGAGTAAACAGAGGAGGGATGTAAAGGAAAGAATCAGCTACTCAGGTGAGCACTGTCAGCAGTGACAAACAAACACATAAAGGGCTTTTTCACTGGTCAAACCATGCCTTTATTGTGCCGAGTTGCACCTGAGATGGACCTGCTGGAGCAGGAGCCAAAGCGAGCCCAACTCGCCTGCAAGTGGGATGCGGTCATGTCTTTTCTCCCCCTCAAACAAGCTGCATTGTGATACTCAGTGAAAAAGACGTTTTTAAAAGTCTCTTTATGTTCGGCTCTCCGTACCTTTCGTTTCTAACTGAATTTCTGTGTTTTGAAATGTAGTTTCTCTCCTCTGGCATTGTTTGTACTTTCAGGTCTCTGCTTTATTACACACAGCTGATGTCTGTCAGTCTGTGCTCACTCATGATTGCTTCAGTACATTGTTGCACATGCAGTCTGGCTGATAGGACGGGATCAGGACAGAGAAAATGAAGCCCAACTCAGATCTTCAATCAAGTATTTAAGCGTTTGCATGATGGACAAAATCCCAGCTATACTTTGTTATGTAAATTTTCAAATGTTGGCAAAGCATTTACAATTAAAATGCAGTTGCAGTTATTAAATGCAGTAAAATATTTGATTCATCTGTAAACCCCAGCTGCTGACTGTCACAAGAAGCCATCTCACTGGGGAGGTGACGCCCCCTGGTGACAAAACTAGGATTCAGTTCCCAATAAAAGTGTGCCAAAAACTGCCAAAACTAAATAACGCTTTTCGCCAAGAACAAATGGAGGTCTGTGGCACTCCAAAGGGTCTGTATAAAGTTTTCAGATTCATTTAAATTATGTTTATTTGCACATCATTGATACTGAAAAAAAATGTCTTAATACAAAAGGCATCATTATAGCATGACTTTATATTATAATTAATTAAACAATTTGAGTAATTTGCATAATTACCTCATTATCAGGTTTAACAGAAAAGATTAAAGTCAAATATCATCACAGACTTCCAGAGTAAGTTTATTTTAATGTTAATGAGCTCCAGCCTCTGCCCGTTGGCTGTGGGCACTGGATTAGGACACCTGCTCCTCCTCGTCCTCCTGCTGTTGCGAACATGGCGGCAGCAGTGTGTTCAGCTGGGGCTGACGTTCTCCCCTCCGCTGCTGCTCCAGCTCATCTCTGAGGTCATACACCTGAATCAACGTTTGGCTCCACCTTTTGTCACGTTTAACTGTTTCTTTTTTCCCATCTTTCACATAAGTCGCATTGGAAATGAAGACATTGCTGCAATATGTCAGTATCTGAATCCATGTTTCCAGGCTCAAGGTGTCAGTTATGTTGCTGATGGTTTCATTTGCTTATGTAAGTCACATAGAGGCATCAGTAATAAACTGAGGCTGTCATAACCAGTTAATAACTCCTTGTAGTACAGAACTTGATTTGACCCCTGGATGCTACATATCTACATATATTATGAGACTGTTCTGAGCATGTAGGGAAAAATCCCTTTTCACTCTACTGTAATTGCAAAGCCAGTGACTTAGTAAAAGACTGTGGTACAAGAATATTCTCATCAACCAAAATGAATGTTAGACTAGAGTTTGAACACCTACAGTTACAGAGAATGTAACTGACAGCATGTAAAACATTTTTAGTCAAAGTGAACAGTGTAAGTTTGAACCTGTCTACCAGGTGTTAAGAGCAGAAACACCCAAAAACAGCATAAAATAAAATAATTTCTTTGTCTTTGTTTCAACAGAACAGAGGTAAATCTGCAGTTTTCTTCAGTATCACCCTCGCTTTCACCAAGCAGCCAAAGTATTGCCTTTACTTTTTGAGATACACATTGCATTCAGCAAGTAGTGTTTTACCTGCATTTTTTTTCTCAAACACAAATGTTGAAATAGTTCATGGTTGTCACAGTTTGTTATGATACAGTTGAACTTTTCCAAAAATAAAATATTTTTACAAAAATGTTTATAAAAAATGTTGGATCATGTAGACTTTAAAAGTTTAAAACTCACCATATTTTTAAAACAGGCATTTTACAAATACACTGTGTCCTTGTTGTGTCAGTTATTGGACTTATAACCCCTGAATCAAACTTTTCAACAAAAAGCATGAGCTCTTAGATAACCAAAAGTAAAAAAAAAACATGCAGAAACAAATAAATATGTTATCAGTTAGTGTTTATTGTTCCAACGTGCACAGAAAAAAAAATCTCAGATGGGCCAATTAACCTAACGTGCATGTCTTTTGAGTGTGGGAGGAAACCGGAGCACCCGGAGAAAACCCACGCAGACACAGAGAGAACATGCAAACTCTACACAGAGAGAGAACCAGAGCCGGAACCGACCGCCAGTCCTTCCTCTGTGTTGCCACAGTGCTAACCACTGCGCTACTGTGCCGCCCAAAGAGTGAAGGTGAATCAGAGTGACACATAGACAGACAACCACTCATACTCACATTCACACCTACGGGCAATTTAGAGTAACCAATTAACCTAACGTGCGTGTCTTTGGACTGTGGGAAGAAGCCGGAGCACCTGGAGAGAACCCACGCAGACACGGGGAGAACATGCGAACTCCGCACAGAAAGGCCCCGCCCGAGCAAGCCGGGAGATCGAACTCAGGACCTTCTTGCTGTGAGGCGGCAGTGCTAACCACTGCGCCACCGTGCCAAAACCTTTTGATTCACAGAGTCTGATTCACCTTCACAGACAGAGAAAAATAGACAGGTTGAGAGACAAACAGAGAAATAGAGATACAGAGACAAACAAACAGAGAAATAGAGATACAGAGACAAACAAACAGAGAAATAGAGATACAGAGACAGCTGTCCGTCGATGATGTCCGCTGGTCCTCCTCTTCTTCCGTCTTCAGTCTGCCAGGTTCCCATGGACCTTGAAGCTGTACAGACAGGAGTAGTCCGGATGTCCCCAGTTGCTCTCGACTTGCAGCTTCACATAGCTGAAGACACCTGCTTTGTGATCCTGAGAGACAAGAGAAATGAGCAGAGTTAGTTTGGATGGTCAAAAATGAGAGGAAGGGGAATAAGGGATAAAAGGGAAAGCAAACTGCAAACTCATAATATTTTAGCGTTTGGATGAAATTAAAAAAAAAGAAATGTGTGTGTGTTTTATTGCATGCTATTATACTTACAGGTATTTTGAAAGTCTGCACTGAGCCGCCGTCCTGGTCATAAAGAAAAGTGCCAAGTTTGGTCCATTCGCCGTCTACAGTTTCCATTCCCTGTGAGAGAGAAAGCAACAGGTCCAGTTGAAGACTTGGCCTCCATGTATGAGACAGTGAAACTGAGGATGTCTGTAGTGTAACAACGTTGAAATTGTGACTTACATAGACTGAAAACTCTTTTGGGGCGCTCATAATAGCGCCAGTTGGGGACAAGCTCTTTGAGATGTGACCCAGTGTCACATGGCTGATGGCGACGGGGTAGGACAGGGCGATGGATAAATGCCCACGCCCACCTGCAAAGGCCCAGCAACATCCTGGCCTCAGAGGTGTGTGTCCCTGAGGAGAGAAAATAAAAAAGACAATTTATACATGTGTTGTATGTAGTGTACCAACTATAATAGGATATAGCCATACCACATAACTATTTGTTTTTGTGTGTATTTCCTACCTGAATAACAGTCATTGGGCTTACAAAGGATGCCCAGATCGGTATGCCAAAAATTGTTATTTCTTTGTCTTTCGGCAGATATGGTTTTGAAGTCTGTTGGAATAAAACCTTGGCACCTGCCCACGAAAAAACACAACAGGAAAGTGATAAGGCAATCCTAAGACTATGTGAATTACAATCTATGAATAATGTATTAAGAATTCTATGTAAACTGCTTTGGTAACAACATATTTTGTTCATGTCAATGAAGCTATTTGAGTTAAAATTGAACATTGAAAATAAAAAGATGGATTTAGATGTCTCACCCAGTGACTCCAGTGCAAAGTTGGGCCAAGTGTCCGCGTCCGGAAGCAGGTACTTAATTTTTTTCTTTAACTTGAGCAACTCATCCTGAAGCTCTTGCAGCTGCTTTGTTATGTTTCTATCTCCTGCATTTAAGTCCTGTAAGTGAGAAGAAATTCATCTTTTAGGTTTGATTGCACCAACAAGGATTGTTTTTTTTAAAAAAAAAAAAACAATTAAATCATGGTTTAACTTTAAATTTTGTTGCAGCATTTTAAACTAGCTTAAAATTAAGAAATATTCCATTTAAACCTCAGTTTAGTTTTTTGTATAAACCTGGATTAATTTACTCCAATTTAAAATGTGATCAGAATCTATATTGGGAAGGAAAAAATAGTATTGGAACATCTCTGGGGTGCACAGGAAGAATAAAAAGTAATTTCTATTTTAATGAGAATCTGCTTATATGGGTCATACCTGATCTAAACTGGTAGGTGAGTCTGATGAATCTGTGGGTCGTGATACTAAAATGATGCTCCTCAAGTATACAAGTCCTGATGGATAGAGAGAAACTAGGTCAGATGTTTTATACAAAAGACAGACAAGTCTACAAAACTCACAAGCTTATGTCCTAGATATTATGAGTGTATGGAAGAGATGACTTACCAAAACACAGAGGCAGCATGAAGACAAAGACAAAAATCTTAAGAAAGATCATGGTGCGGCCCCTGCTGTCGGTGTGGCTGTTGCCTTGGCTCATAACGTTGTGGCTATTAATGTCACTGAGGTGGCTGTCGATGCTGTGCGTGTCGCTGAAGAGGCTGTCGTTATTGATCCTGGGGTTGATGGTCTTACTTCTAAAAGATCCAGAATGGTACTGGCGTCTTTTGAAAATCCTGTATTGATGAAAATTATAAAAGAGTGAGAGCTTTGAAGATGCATAGTTAAAAACACATGACTGCATTAAACACATAACTGTGTGCCAAATATGTGTACACATATAACATGATGGTGGCATGAAAATGCTAACGTCCACTTACTTGTAAAGGAGCTCCTTGTAGGAAATGGATGGTGTTCCATCACTATTATAATATCCTGTGGATTCTAGTCGGGCGCTTCTTCGTGCCATGTCATGTAAACTAAACAACAGAGCAGAGGGGGTCAGTCACTCTCTGATACAAGGCAAGTCATGTCATACACTTTTAAATGTTACTTTTCTAATTACTAGACTTCTAGATGGCGTCTAGTTTGTGGTGCTTACCAAAAAACACATATGACAAAATCAACATCACTGTCCCTGTTATTCAAAATAATCCACAGACTTTGTTATGAGCAATTTAATGTAGGTCTGTGGATTATCTTGGGTAACCAGGTCATAAATTCTGAAGAGACATTAATGTTGAGTTTTTCAAATGTATTTTTTGGTGCTTTCAGCTCGACACCATCTAGTTCCATAATATTCAATACAAGGCAGACATCTCTACGGCTGATATCTCCAAAACTCACACCAAAATAATTAAATGGACAAGTTTTTGAATAAGTATAACTGTAGGGCTACAACGATTATTTTCATTATTGAGAAATCAGCCTAAAGTTTTATGCATTAATCAATTATTTGTTTGGTACATAAAAGATCAGAAAATGGTGAAAAATGTTGAGACGTTCTCAATTGTTTTGTCCACATGCCAAAAAATATTCAGTTTAGTGTCATAGAGCACTAAGAAAAACACAATAATCACATTTGAGAAGCTGGAATCAGAGAATTTGGACATTTTCTTTATTAAAAAATTAAAAATGTCTCAAAACGATTAATTGGTTGTTAATTGATTTAATAGTTAATTAATAATTCTTGCACATCTACATCTAATTCACTATGTGCTACATTTGATTAGAGTTTAAATGTACGTTAAAGTTTTAAGGGGTTTACAATATTTTGTCAAGATACACTGGACAACATATAAACATCTCGCACTGTTTGAATATTTTTTTTTCATATTACACAAACACAATGTTTTACGAATGTAAGATATAAATAATGGCTTACCTTAAAGGCGACAGAAGTTTTTTCATGTGTTGGTCGTGTCTTCAGTGTCCTCTGGGAGTGAAATGAGACTCACAGAATCAAATCCTGGAACTGTTGACCGTCACATTCTGTTCACATCACAATGATGTAGAACTCTAGAACTCTAGAACATCAAAGACCACGTTCCACGTTCCATCACGGTGCAAAGTAACTAAATACATTTACTCAAGTACTCAAGTCCCATTTTCAGACACATGCGCCTCACTTTCGTGTATCTAGTTTATCCTAGCCTGGTCTATACCTCACAACGTTTCAGAGGGAAATATTGTTCTTTTTAGCCTATTTCATTACATTTCTTTGAACACAAAACATGATCAACTCATTAAATATGATACACTGTTAATGATTAATTACGTGAGATCTTCATTTCTTATAACATACAAGAAGAATAAAGTTGTAAATTAAGCCCCTAAAGTCCCGACAAAAATCTTGTTGCACAAAATAATAACTTCTGTGTACAAATTATTATTATTATTATCATTATTATTATTATTACATGACACACACCTTATTTTACCCCATTTTTATATTTATATTGTATTTTATTGTATTCTATTTTTTGTTTATGTGTCATTCACATACTTTAACCTCTGCAATGTCTCATCTTAGATTCTCTTTTTCACATTTCTCATTTACTTGCATGATTTTCTGTTTATAGACTACATTTTGTTGGAGTATTACTGGAAGGAGACTGAGAATTTAATTGTTCCAGTGTCTCATTCTGTCAGGTCTGTTGTTTTGTTAGCCTTATTTTTTTTAGTTTTTGTAGTGTGTTGACCTCTTCTAATGGACCTATAACTTTAATTTTGTTGCCTTCGGTTATTTGCTTTGTAAAATCTTTTCTGGGGAAAATAAACTCAACTTTTTTATTTGAAATCTGTGTTCTTTGTGTCGTAACTGCTTGGTCCAGGACACAATGACTGCTTCAATGTGATTGCTGTGCATATGACAAAAACTTGAGCTATTACTGTACATTTTGTCGGTGATACTTGGGTGTTTCTCCAACTACAGGCACTAAAATTTTGAATTTATGTTAAAATTTCTCAAACAATTCTTGACAAATATATACACAATGTAATTAAATATCTTGACAAAAAATAATGACATGATGTGATTTAATAATTTAACATTTATAAGGACAAACACCACATTTGTTCATGTCCAAATGTCTCAAAATATTAAAGATATAATTGAGGAGTCAGTTCTCTTCTTCACTTCAATCCGATGTTGATCTCAGCTGTGTAGCAGAATAAAGCAATACGAGCCCTCAGCTCCATCTGAAGCCTTACTGGATTCTTGATATTTTTGTAGACAGTGACCCACAAAAACAGGCTAAAGTTACGGTACTGATCAAAAAGGGCCTTCATCCACTTCCAGCCATGCTTTCAGCTACATACATATTCAAACATACAACAAGATTTCCCATCATCTCCCAGAAACACACTTCTCCTCTGAAAGAACGGCTCTGCTCAAACAATAACGTTTTGGTCCCTGCAAAGATTTTTGTAAAATAAAAGATACGTAATCTGCACTACATTTTCCTGGTTGTTAAAGTCAGTCAATGCAGTCTCATACCAAAATGTATAATAACTATGTTAAAAGTCTGAGATACTTATGTTTATTGTCCTATTCTTTTCTATAAGCCTGCGTCAAACTGTCACATGACTGTCTCTCAGTGAAAACAAACAAAATGGCTGACATTCCTTTTATTTTTACCCAATTCTTACTTTATTTTTCATTATTTCCAAGTTAAAAGGTTGAGATTTTCCTTATCTTAATCAAGGAATAGAGGGAGCTGTATATTGTACAGATTGTGAAGCCCCTTCAGACACATTTGGGATGTAAGACTATAGACATTAAATTGATCTAAATACTAAAATGTAAGGCCAAGGAAGAAAAATAGCAAATAAAAACACAGACAGCAAGCCATCACCTCCGTTTACTTTTTTTTATTGTTACACAGTAGTTTACTGGCACCAATGTATCGTGGTTTTCCTTTTGCTACATTTACAGATGATCTATCCATCTTCACCTCACAGTAAATAAAAAATAAATAAATACAAAATAAACACATTTTCTGAAAGAGGTGGCTCTGGGGTCAAAGGAATCAGAAACAGAGGCCCAGTTTCAGTCTGATCATTTCAGTGTTCATTCTTTTGTTCTAATGGAAACATAGTTTTGTCCCAACAGTTATTTTTTGGCAACTTTGCACTTCAAGAATATCCAGAGAGCGAAGGCCTACAGGCAGTCCATGTATTGTGTAGAAGCAGTAACATGGAGATACAAAGTTAGGCCTTTTGTCAGTTTGATGAAGTATGATCGTAAAAGGCAACACCAGATGTGTTTTTGAAGGACCAATCACTTGTAAGGTTGACATGCTCTGATGGCAGAGAAAAGACCCCCTTCAGCTTCAAATAACTTTATCAGGTGAAAAAATGAAGCTCAATAAAGTACCTGTTAGTCAGAAACTGTTGCTATAGCTGGCCCTGACCAGGTGGTGGCGTTATACAGTATTTCTACACAGTTCATGGTTCATCCTTCAGCATATTGCAGTGTGTGTGAATCACCAATAGAGGGTGCTACAGAGTATCGTCAGTCAAAGTAACAGCATTTTCTCCAAAATGCCTAAATTGATAAAGTGCAGTAGACAATTATTTTCACTACCATCTAAAAATGCCAATTCAATAAACTACAAGAAATAAGTTTATGAACTGGATGTCAAGCAAATCTATCACTGGACACAAATCTAAACTTGTTACTGATTCATTACATCTGAATATCTTTACTATTATATAATGAATCAAAGCTTTGTTAGTGTTCCTTGTTTTGTTGTCTCTTCATTTCTATCACTGTGGTGTGGCGGAAACATTTAAATTTCAGCTTGTGAATATCTTCCTCACGCTTCAGGTGGGCACTGAGCAGCCAATGAAGCAAACACTGGACATCAGTTTAACAGAGTGTGAGATTGATTACTGCTTGTGCTTTAACTGAGTCTGTTTTACTCCACAAACCAACATTCTGGTCAAGAGATAAACCAGACTACTTAATATCTCCTAAATATCTTCTTAATTTCCAAAAAAACAACAACAATTAAGATAATTTACTCTATGTATAAATCAACTTCCATATTAAATTTTTCCAAGTCAACAGGGAACACTAACACTTATCAATCAGTGCACTAGCATGATCAGCGACGCATCAGCACCTACGACTGACGCCTCAGTTTTATCAACATGCAGTCCTACAGTAGCTCGTACAAAAATCAGATTTTAACAAAAGATAAAGAATAAATTAAAATCATTTCTATGTGTATCGTAAACAAATATGCTAACATCTATTTACAAAAAGTATACATTGTAATGAGCTGCCTTTGTGATTTCTTGAAAACTCACTGTAGCGGACAGACCAGGCTCTAACAGTTAGGTGTCAGACAGAGTTATTACTTGTGAGAGAGATGTCGGTGTCCGTCTTGTAGTGCTGAGCAAGAAGGAGATGATTTGTGGCATGCAAGAACATGATGAAGGTTGCTGCTCAGTATAGTGTTATAAAGGATTATTTAACTACGGTTTTGTCCGCTATTGCTCAAACATGTTAAGAAACATGCGAAAGAACATACATGTTGTCTCATTGAGCTTAAGCAAGCAACTAAGTGGAAAGAGAGAAGCTGCTTGAATTTATCTCCATTACTCAACAGTAACTTGGTGATATAAACCTAGTGTCAATATAAACAGTAATGAACAGTGACATTTTCCCCACATGACTGTGACAGTAACTAAGTGTAGGTAGTAGCAATGCTTATCAAAGCCATTAAGAGTACTATAGGAAGCTATGAGCACATCTCTGTAATCTGAAATCATTTCCTGCTTTGTTTGCATCTGACTGACTGATTTAAACAGACAGTTCAGATTATCTGATGCAGGGTTGTATGAGGTACTATTTATTAGCTACAGTAGATGCCAGTCAGATCGCCTCCAGTTAGGAGAAGCAGCAGAGAGGAGCACCAGCATGGAAGCTAAGCAATAAACTGCTGTGGACGGACTCAGAAGGCATTTTAGCCACTTAAACTGAACAGGTTTTGCCGCTAATCAGTGCAGTAGCTCAGCTGATAGAGCATCAGTCTATCAGTCCTCACCAGCAGCCATGGGTTCGATTTCAGCATTTGCTGCTCATCTTCTCCTCTTTCCCTCCCGCTTTTCCCATATACCTTCAATTGTTCTGTCATAATAAAGGAAACAAAAATTAAAAAAAAATAAAAAAATAGGTTTTCCTGCTGACCCTGTCCACAGCAGTTCATTGCTTAGTTCCTGTTCTGGTGCCCTGCTCTGCTTCTCCAAACTGAGAGCGTGGCATCTACTGAAGCTAATATACTGACTATAGTTAAGTACCTTATTCAATCCCCTTCAAATAATGTGAACTACTGCTTTAAACTTATTCCTCCATCCTTTCTGATCAACACTAGCTGAAAGTGAAGTGCTGTTAGTGTTTGAATAATGAGTTCACATTTTATCTGGGGTAAGCACAATCAAAAAAGGCAATTTCTCATTCAAGCAGCATCGATAAATGTGAAAGAAGACTTCGCAGGAAGTAAAGCTGCTCACTACCCAGAATAAGACCATATTCACACTACTGCAGAAAGAGATGCCTGTTGAAAATTTTGGTCACACAGGTGTTTTCAGATACTAGTCTAGAACAGAGAAATATTTGGCCAGCAACTTTGCCAATTTTTGCTGAGCAACTGTCTGCTGTTTTTACTGTTCTTGTGGTTTTCTGAGTAACTGAAGAGGGAAGTATGAAAACAAAAGGAAGATTCTCCATCATGACAATCATACTATTTTTCAATCCTCTGTTTTAGCTGTCTTTGCAGATTTGTGAGGTGAGCAGTTTTGAGAGGTTCCCCATGAGAGGATTGAAGGCCAGAAGAGGAAAACAGTAGTTACATTAGTGTGAATATGGTCTAAGACACTTTTCAAAGAGGAATGTGGTGAGAAGACGGGACAGACAGTGTGCTCTGGTTGTAGTGTGTCGGGTTCTGTATAACAGCAGTAGTGTAAGACAAGAAGAAGAGGCAGCCAGAATGTGGCTTTCAAAAGTCTGGTAGACAGGATAGCAAGGAGTCGGATGAAGGTGTGTTTGAGGATGAGGAAAAAGGCATAACAAAACTCATGAACGGGTAGTGAGAAGGAGAGATGAAGGGAAAAGGAAGACAGGGAGAGAGTGGAGGGACTAATCTACGGTTGTTCCTCCTTCTTCTTCAGTGATATACGTTTCTTCCTGGCAGCGAGCATTTCGTAGAAGGGGTCAACACTGACAGCAGACCTGTAGAAGAGACAAATAAACACCACTGAGAGGGATGGATTATGAAAATACACATTTAAGAAGGTAAATTTACCATCCAGAAACAAATTAGGAAAATAAATTAGGCTGTTAAACAAGAGGCTGTCTCACTGGTGTACCATCACCCACATTTCTTCCTGTGACATTATCCTCCATTTTTTACATTTACATACTTGATGCTGTGGATCCATTCATCCTTCTCCTCAGGTGTGGGGGCGGAGATACGGTACACCATGTGGTTTCCTTCCACTACTCGTCCATCAGCCTCCGTCTTACACGCTTTAATCAGCTGACCACGGTTGTTGGGGATGTAGAGCTCGAAGCAGTTCTGTTGAGGAGAGACGCAAAGCCTATAGCTGTCTTGTTGCTAAATTGTGAGTTATGAATATGGTTGTTGCATTTTCCGAATACCGCTCAACAAAAGTGCAAACTTACAGGTTTTCTTGGGTCCTCTACCTCACGGATGCTAAGGTTTTCCAAGGGAATGATACCTCGAGGTTCCTTATCCTGTTAGGGAAACACACAGTCACAGTTAATCTGATTGAAATAAAGTAAATTCATTAAGAAATGCGCTACTTTCATTCTGATGTGATTTATATATACTGCTGAGTGACTTAATCTGGAGTAACACAACATAGTTTCTCATCATAGATGATTTATTTTGTATTTGTAACCTGACTCTGCAAAGTAACTAAAACTGTCCAATAAATGAAGCCTAATTTTTTTTTTTACTGCAAATGTATATCAGTTCCAAATATTAGTTGTCAGTCTCTTTGATTACTAATAATCTGTATCAGCCCTATAAAAAAATCACACTGGATCAATTTCTAATTCAAAGGCTTTTGTTTTATGTTTAATCAGTCCTAATACAATAGGGATCATCATGCAATAATGAACAGGAATTCAATCAATCTCAGCATTATTTCTGCTAAAAGTGGTTAAACTGGAGGAAAATGGAAATTTTCAATGCCAGCTTTTTTTTTCATTCATAACCAAAATATCAAGTCACAGTTGACTTATCATCTTGTTCTTAGCTGCATTTCAGTGATTAATAGTATATTTTTTGCTTCCCTTTTTGATTCATTAGCTAGGTGTGAGCCTGAGCTGCACCAATGTCCTCTTGGAATGTGTGTTATGTTGGTGTGTTTGTGATAGTATTGTTGTGGCAGTTTGCTTTTGATATGTCATCCCTTGTGACCAGACTGACTTGTGTCTCTTTTGTTCTTACTGTGCATGTTCAAACCAAACCAGTTCTTCCTCTATGGGTTAACAAAGTTATGCATCTAATCCTCAATGACTCAAACTTAGCAGGTACTGCAAATACTTTCCACCGACCTTGCAATGACTAATCATTACCACATTTCACTGCAAAATAACACATTCTATTGGCATTTTTCTCAAAAAAAACACAATACAAATACAGCAACATTATCCTGTCAAGTCAGTTAAATGCACAAGATGAATCAAAGAGTGACAATTCATTCAAACGCTGCACAAAGACTTACTGTGGTGTATTCAAAGTAATAAAGGCAGTTGTCTGTGAGAATAAACCATCGCCGTTTCCAGGTTTTCACTCGTCCCCCTGAAATGAAAAAGCAGTCATGCTGATGAGTGGGAGGAGAGAAAAAAGATTTCCTTTGTGGTTCAAAGATGAAGAGACACATGCTTACAACTAACTACATGTCTAATTACCTGTATATAACTACAACAACTCTGTCAGTACATACCTCCTGAGAAAGCAAGCAGCGGCAGTAGAGTGTGGAAATCGCAGGGAAGAAGCAGAGACAAAAGGGACCAGACGATTTAGAGAAAGACAGGGGACAAATAGACAAAGACAGAGATAAAGATGGGGAGGAGGAAGAAAAAGAGAGGGAGATTATATTAGTCACACACAGATCACAGGCCCCGCCATGCGAAAGAAAACAATCAGATTTTTAGACTGCCGTGACGCCGGAAAGTGAGTCTCGTGTCATGCTATGGCAATGCTCAAATGCCACGACACTGTGAGCTCAGGTGACAATTCAAGTGGAGGCAAAGAGCCGCAAACCTCAGAAACAGGAGGGCAGATTCATCAGTGCATAAAGCTTTAAAGGAGTACAGTAGCACACAGAATGTATCACTTTCTTTTCTTAATGGAAATCTATACTCCTGACATACATAGAATTGACACATTGGATTCATTTGATTCTATAAGACCAGTGTTAAAGCCAACATGGAGAAAAGCAACGCAGAAAGACCTCACTGGCATCATCTCACCAAGTTTAAGAAGCCAGCCCTCTCTGTCCGGGTTGAAGAAGGTGTGTGTCAGGTCGTTGCCGTCGTCTTCTGGGATCTTGAAAGGCTCATTTTTAATGCTTTCATAGAGATTCTAGAATAACAGAGACAAAAGTAAAATTAGCTCATTAAAGTTTCTCTGCTAGGTTAACTTTAATTGACAGGTTAGCCATCTCTAAAGAAAAACAATGTAGAGCTCATTGTACTCTGAGCAGCTCCTCAGGCAGGTCTCCCCCCTCGTTGATGCCTCGATTCATCGAGATGAAACGGTCCACTCCTGGTTTGTCCCTCACATTTGGGTTATGGAGGCTTGTGTTCAGCATGATGATGGCAAATGACAGTACGTAACACGTGTCTGTGAACAGAAGACACATGCAGTGGCACCAAGTTTTATTCTATACAAAAACTACAATTATTAATTAAAGCCCAACCTATACTGGATCAGAGGACACTTCCAATATATCAATTGATATACATGCATATATGTGTGTGTGTGTGTGTGTGCAAAAAGACACCAGGACACAGTAAAAATAAAATGCTGTCTGGGCAAGTAAAAAATACATAAGCATATGGACTGTGTTCTGTAAAAAAAAAAGAAGAAGTTTTAATATCAGCACATACATTAATACTACTGTGATAGGCTAATATCCAGGGTTCCTACACTTTTTCCAAAGTCTAATTCAAGCACTTTTCAACCAATTCAAGGTGCATTTTCAAGCGTTTCCAGCATCTCAAAAATTACATATTTATATATGTGTACCTACTTACACTGTATATATAGTGCTCAAAATGATTTTTTTTCACATCTTTGCCACATTAAATCAGATCCTGTTGTGGCATAAAGAACCAAATTTATATCTCATATCATTCTACAGAAGGGTGACAAATTAAAGGAAATCACAACAAAGTTTCATGTTTCAAAATGTGTCAGCTGTCTGTAAGTACACTTTGCACCCTATACAACTTGCCTGAGCAAAACAATCACTAAAACAATCACCAGACAAATTAATTTCAACAAAATCTTTTTCAATTTTCATTTTCAAGTCAATGGTCATAGAAACAGCAACCACCTGGCAAGCTGTCATTTGTTAGACTCCTACTCACTGCTCCATCAGAGGGCAAATGTGAGCAAAGACTGACAGATTACACTAAGTGTAGCCACACATGCGGATTTGGCAAGATTCAAGCTGAGTAGTCTCTGTTTCATGCTAAAGGCAAAAGCAAGCAGGCTCTCTGAGGTATTTTATTTTTCAGTTAAATTGTGATTTATTATGAAAGCAATGCACGTATGATTTCAAGCACTTAATCCAAAATCCTATTACTTTGAAAACTTTGAAAACCTCACATTAAAATTCAAGTGCTTTCAATGCTTTCAAGGATTTCCAGCACCCGTCAAACCCTGAATATCAGGCAGATAATATTGGTTGACCTAAATCTGTCATGCTAAATAAAAAAAAACTGACTTTGTACTCTCTTACGATCACTGAGAACACTGAATATAGTTCATCTCAAACAATTTAAGGAAATAATGAATGCCAACACAAACACTTAATGACAGTAATGAAAAGCAATGTTTTCATGAACTGGCTCACATATCAGGTCATTTCTAGTAAGGGGCTTTTTGTTTGGGTGAGAGTGCATGTTCTGGGAAATGCCTCCTTCCTTTGATCCATCACAGGAAAATAAAGTATTTTTTAAGGGGACAGCTCCAAACCTAATACATGAGCCAAAACATCTTAGCATTAGGTAGGCTACACGGCCTACTCTACGTGTTTGTTTTTACCAGTGCTCTGGAAGACGCCAGGATTGCAGTGGCAGTATCTCTGAGCAAAGGCTTCCATCATTCTATCAATCTTCTGGGCTTCACCAGGCAAACGGAAACTCCACAGGAACTGTCTGCAGAAAGCAGGTCGAGGTTTAGGTCAAGTCAAAGAGAACAGGTTTTGCAATCAAGAGCTACATAGTCACTATTGCTCTCTTGTAACCCCCCCCCAACCTGACCACTAGAGTGGAACTTTCCATTGTTGAGATTTGAGTTTGTTTACATATTATTCAAGAGACTTTGTCCTTGGTTCACAACAAAAAAAAAACACACCAACAGACCAACAGACACAGTTTACCTGAGGGCTTGGACAAGGTTGAGATCAGTGAACTCATGGAGGTCAACAAAAGCCTGAAGAACTTTGATGTTGAAGTCATCCCTGCAGAACAGCAACAGAGAGAGCATGGTTACAAACGGCTGATACAGAAAGACAAAAAGGGCAGAAAATATTTTGAGACCAAGCACCTTTCTCCAAGGTAATCTCCTATAGCTGTCTTGTTGAGGCCCTCTCCTTTGTAGAGGAACTGAGCAATATCCTCTGGAGTGTGTCTGAGCAGCTCATTCTCCACCAGAAACACAATGCCCTGCAAAGAGGAGGAAGAGTCTGTCACCACACAGGTTACAAATATTGAACACAGAGTAGACATGTACAAATATCAAACATTTTACCTTTTTAGGGTCCATGTTGAATTTCTTCCTTCCCATTGCCACATGCCTGCTTTTCTGTAGAGTTTTGCTGTAAGGAGCAAAAATATAAAAGGTAAGAAAAATGGCTTGTGCTGCATTCAAATCCCATCTCCTTATCAGTCATTCTAAATGCTCAGACTATGGATGTCCTTTATGACTATATTCCCTTTCAATAAAAAGGACATTTAAATTTAGACTGGTCAACAGGTCTGAAAGTAAGAAAACACTCAGGGGCAATAAACAATACCATATGTCAATGTGGCTAACATTAGCAGTGCTAGCATCAGCATCCTTGCAGATCAATGGCTACATGCCTGTGTTGAATGTGGTTATGAATTACTCCACTCAAGTGGTTATATGTCAGTTTATTCTGACACCATGCACATTTAACCTTATTTTAATTTTCTAGCTCAGAATACTGAGTTACTGTGCTGTTTTTCATTTTTGTGAGATGCCATTTTTGTCCTACTTTCCACCTTGCTGGTTTAAATCTGGTCATTTGCACCCAGGAGTTAATAGCAGGTGACTGCACAACATCTTAGACACAACAGTTAATAGGCATCGTACATTAATAAAATATCACAAATAAGTTTAAACATCTGATATTGCTGGTGCTGACTAGTGAGGGTAGCAACATTAAATTGACTAAACAACTAATCGTACACACCCCTAACTCAGACTCGCAATTTCAAAATCAAAAGAAAATATTATCACAATACTGTCACAATAGCTGTTATTTAATATCACAAATTTAGTATTAATAAATCGCAGTGCCCCAAGCAGCTAAAAACTGCATGTTATCATTTGATTTCTTTGGCTGTCAAAAACAACTTTGGCCAATAAATTGTTAAAGACTGATACATACAATTCAACTATAAGGAATAACTAAATTACTTACTACATTACTAGATTATAACTGCCCGGTCAAAGGAGGACCGTTAGCAAAGAATCAACAACTATATTGCTTCAGAACCACAACACTTTTATACATGTGCAATAATATGACACGTTACAAAGACAACCATGGATGAAAAGGTGATATGAATATACAGCAGCAGGGACAGTAAACTGTGGATGAAATCAAATCTGACATGTTTGTAAAAGCTGTTAAAATGCTGCTGAATATGGTGATGTGAGCAAACACCAGTAAGGGTGTTTTGTTGGTCAGATAATGGAAGGATGACAAGTTCTAGACAAGAAAACCAAGAAAAATGTGGCTCATAACACGATAACGCTGACTAACAAGTGACAAGGTATTAGGGAATGGTGGGTATAGTAGCAAAGCTACTGTGTCCTGTCTTCTTACCTGCCCTCTGTGCTGGTCTCCAGTCCCTCCACCTCCAAAATTGCCTCTCTTAACTCCTCTCTGAGCCTCTGGATCTCCTGCAGCAGGACGCCCTTCCTCCTGCGGATGTCCTCCAGCTCAGAGCGCTCCTCTGGGCTCAGGTCTACTGGGACTGTAGGGGAAGAGAAAAAGAATGAGTCCACTACTGCTGCTGCAGATATAACAAATGGTAACTGTACCCAAACAACAGAAGGCAAACTTGTTAGTAATTTAAAACCACATCAAATACAACTATTTTGAGAATTGTATTGTTACTAAAATTGGTTATGACTAACTCCTTCTATCAATATCTTACAATGGAAAGGAGTGGACAAAGAGGGACAGAAAGGTACAAACAGTTCTAACTTTTTACCACCCAACCTTCCCCTAGTCATAAACATCTCTTCATTGGACTCTGTATGGGCAATCTCAGAAAAAATACTGAAAATCAGCCATGTCATGATCTGTCACATTACTCACTGGCTGAGTTGTGATACACTTCACTAACAGAACAGACACTTCATGGACTCATCACACACCAACACATAGAGACATAGGGCTACTGTAAAACAGATTTAGGTATTACATAAATACACTACTGAGACTGAGCAACATATGGGGTTAGTTAGCTCAATTAAAGCTCTTCACTGCTAAAGAAATATTTTTATCACAAGTGGTAGTATGCTGGGCAGGTAGATTTTGTTTTACTTGCTAGGAGATGAGATTTCAGCCACCACCACAATATAATATTGCTAAATGGATTTTTATTTGAGTTGCTCACTGTGAATTGTTTTCATTGCTGCTACTGATGTAGTCCCTATGAAAAAAGTTCGCAGTAAGGAACAATCAATCAATAACTTAATTTGTCCCCAGTGAGGCAACTGGTTCTGCAGCAGTGGAATGCACACATTTAGCACACGTAGAACATGGGGCACATAAATACAACGCCATGACAAAATACAACACAAACTAACTCAACAAAACAGGGAAGAAAATAATGACTTAATGAGACAGTACAAACAAACAGGCTCCCTGTTGCTGTCAGATACTACATGCACATGCACCCTCACACGATATTGATACTGTGTGATATTTAGAGTGAATGGAAATGTTGTTGCTGTTCCATCATTCACTTGATAAATTTTACATATGTGCAGAATCAGAGGTCTCCAAACAGGAAAATGCACTGTGCAGGTAAAAGAGCAATTTATTAGCTAAAAGTACAATTTATATTATTTCTATGGCACGAAATACATGCCAAAAGCAATTTATCAACATAGTTTCAAGGTGAATGTGTTATGGCATTAAAATGGAGGGCTGGGTGATCTATCAGCATTATTAACCTGACATATTCTCAGGAATTTCAGCTATTGTAAAATAATATCTGTTTGTTGTCCATGGTTTTGATAGCTGCGATACAATTGAGTTACACAAGTATGTGTGTAAATTTGTTCTGACAGCACAAACAAACTCAGTTGCCAGTTTATACCTAGCTAGTAGTGCAGAAGTCTAATATATCAGTGCCTCCTGCAATAAATCCTACCATAATAGAGGTTATAATATTCCATCTTGCTGTAGACAAGGCAGTTTGTGGCGGTGCTGAGTACTGTATTATGCAGAGGAGTTTCCTAATATTTTGTCATTGAGGGTAGACTAATACTAGAAACACATCAAAGCAAAGAACAATACATTTTAAGAGAATAACTATAGCCTCCATACCACTTAAGGCTTAAGACTTAAGGCTAGGCAACATGGG
Organism: Lutjanus erythropterus; assembly: GCF_056507025.1. Lineage (NCBI taxonomy): Eukaryota > Metazoa > Chordata > Actinopteri > Lutjaniformes > Lutjanidae > Lutjanus > Lutjanus erythropterus. The sequence goes on along the minus strand of NC_139325.1, from coordinate 24,158,739 downwards.
CAAAATGAAATGGCACTACGTTTTTGACCATTTAGATAGTATGCTTTCACAAAATAAAAACACAGAGATTTTTGATAAATGATCATCAGTAGTATGAATGTAATAGCTAAGTGGGTAAAGGCAAATAATTGAACAGCTAGAAAAGTCTGATAGTTCAGAAAATTTTAAAATCAGGGGGGGAAAAAACACATATCAAGAAGAAACTATATCCAGTATCTAAGCAGTTATCTAGTCTCATTACTTGGTATTGATATAATATTATTGAACAGTTTCAACAAAAACTTATAAACCTATAACTTTCAATAGGTGGACTGTATTGCAGGGGTGTTGCATTAGACTGGAGTAACATTAACTAAGTGTGCCTAATACTCTGGCAATTAAGTGCTGAGTTTGAAAGGTCCATAATGCAATGACATTTTCGATGCTGATGTATTTTGCACAAAATATCGTGATGATATATTTTTCCAAACCACCCATATCTAAATCTCAAACTAGAAGCTTGTGATCAGCAGTGGTTGGCAGCACCCAAAGGCTCCTAGCCCAGTGTGTTTACTCTGCAAAACAAACTGCTGCTGTAAAACACCGCCAACCACGCCCACAGTCTGGATTAACTGTACCGTTTGATTCATACTACAGCAACCAGGGTATGGATAACAGGAGCAGCACGATTTCTATAGTGAAAGCAAAGCTCGATTCTGTCAAACCCTAGTGTAACTTGGAGGCTGATCAGGGTGTTAAATGTCCACCGACGCTAGCTGGAACGTTAGCTCCGAGCACACAGTGAAACAATCAATATTTAGTTGGCGTCGGGCTATGCTAATGTATCTTTCCAGCTTGTTTTCACCTAAATGTGCTCTACACAAATACTTTTCAGAAAATACAGCAAAAGCTATATGGTTAATCGTTTTCATTTATTTGTTCAACGGAACGATGAGTGTGTCACACCTGAGCAAATAAACTGAGCCACTAGCTACAACTAGCCAGAGTTAGCTAACGAGAGCCACTGCAAATAGCTAATTAGTAAGCCCACTTACTGTAGTCCAGGTCATCCATTTTTGGCGCTTTACTTTTAGGCATAAATATTTCAGAGTCGACTGTCATTCAATATCAGAAAACTATGGATATATGTGTAAATATATCCTCAAAACTAAAGGGAAAAATAGACAACCCCTGGTGTCGAAATGTTGGGCCGGAGACAAAGAAGGTGGCGACACCGGAAGCGGTGTCAGACTCTCGGTTAGTGTACTTCCGGTCAGTCGTTTTTCAAAATAAAATAACTTGTATTCTTAAGTGACTTTAAAATGAATTTTGACAGAGATGCGTAAATGTCAGCAAGAGTTCAAGTATCTGGTTTCACAGTGATAGGTTAGTATTTTGGATTTTTTTTTTAATTTTCATTTGTGTTATTCACAAACCTATCTCACTTGACAGGTTGAAATTTCTTAAAAATCACTTTTAGTAGTTTTTATTGTCTTTATAGTTACATAAAACAAAAAAAACACAACTGTAAAGAGGAGGTTACGGTTTACAACTAGAAATATAATTAACTGTATTATTTGCTTATTAATACTTCTATACAGTCATTTACAATAAAATAATTTGGTGCTTTCCAATCCCAATTCTTTTTCCCCATTCTCTGTTAAACGCATCTTCTTTGACTTTGAGAGAATAAGTCATTTTTTCTATCACAAATATTTCCTGTGCTATATCCAATCACTGTTTATGTCTGGGTGGGTCAGTTTCAAGCAAGTTTCTTGTAAACTGAGTAGGCTAATTATCCTCCTTCTGCACCACCTTAGTTATATTCCCCATTAATAAAATGGAACATGAGAGATTATATGTCATAATAACCTTCTCAATACTAACTCCAGAAAACGTGTGCATGATAGGAGTAATAAAAAACAAATTAGATTTTTCGAATTCACTTTTTTCAAATTAATGTGTCACTGGATGTCTGTAGTGTTATACACATACATTGCCATTCCTCTTCTGAAATCATAATGTTCAATTCCTATAATAAAGTTTGGGAATAATCTTTGATGTTATTTGATGATAGGCATTGACTATCACTTCTTCCATTGGATTCTTTCCTCTGGTGCCTCCCTGTTTTTAATATATAGTAATACTATCTCAATCAAAAATTGTTGAATACAACACACCTGCAACACTTGTAGTACATTGAACAACTTTATTGGACCTGGTCTACATATGTAGCAGTTTTGCCCCTTTGGGTCCTTTTCCTCTTCTGCGTGCACCTTGTAAGTAGGTGAAATAATAGACTTGTGCCAGAAACTCCAGCTTGCTTCATTAATTAAATTTTTGTGAGCAGTTCTTGATGTCCAAGTGCAATTCTGTCCTTCAGATCTTGGGTTGCAGATTTTTAAAATACATATCAACATTGAGCTTTAACAATTTCTAAGAAATACTCTGATGTATCTGAATGTTTACAGGTCGCTGCAGACCTCACTTAAGAGGTCAAATTTTTAGATGTTAATTATGAACTGCAAAGGTCTACATGAAAAGTGAGATACACTATATTGCAAACCTTTGAAATTAACCCAATCTGTCTACTTGACAAAGCGAAGTAACTACAGTGTCCATTTAGTAGTCGTTACATGTTTCTGATTGTACCAGATTGTCTACATCAGCAGAATTTCATTCAGTTGGATGGACATGGACATGTTGGCTCACATGTTGAGAGTTACAGTTAATTATTTACCTCGGAAACAGCACTTGACAATAGTCTCATCTGAAGGTCTACTTTAACAGCTGTCTGGAGCTTTCAATTCCAATTGTGCAAAAAAAAAAAAAAAAAAAAAAAACTTATCCACTACTGTTTTTTGTTTTATTCTAAATGTTAGACCTAAATAAGTAGTAAAGGTGATGCAATAGATGACCGCACATGTACACAAAACTTTTTTCATATTGTACTTTCTTACAGCTTTCAGTAACATCTTTATGGGCTGGTGGTTTGTTCTGAGTTGCCTGCACATTAATTGCATTAACATAATAACTGCCTAGGTCAGTGGTTTGATTTCCTCTGGGGCCATGGGATCTAAAAATACATTTAGTTGGGACTTTGCTTAAAAGCTTTACCAAAGTCGATAATATACAGGAGTGAGACAATAAATTTGCTTAAGTGAAGAGGTAAAAGCCTGCGAGACTAATTCACTGGAATAATGAAACTGTTTTACACTTATTTAATCACATTTGTTTATTAGTAGACTGTGATTGAGAGGAGAGGAGACAGACTACATTTTTTGGGCTGTAGCTTAATTAATGTCACATGATATCTAAAGAACTGATAGAAGCAACTTCCCTCTCTCGATATCATAAACACTTCTGTATTATGTAAATGAGAAGACACATTGGTGTGACAAAAGCACAGTAGATTTGCGCCAGACAAACTTATCAAGTTACATTTATTCAAAAGGATATGTATAACTATTAACTGTACATTGTATATGTATATATGTTCCTCAGTTTAGTAATAATTACAATTTCATTACAGGCAGTCCACTACAGACATCTTTAATGGCATTATCAATTGAGGGGTTACACCCCGACATTGTCATTATCAAATTGGTCTACAACACCATGGTGCGAGTTATGGCCATAGACGACAAAATATTCAGGAAGGTAAACTGTCTTAAACTAGTCTCTTAAACATAAAGAGAGTAAACATTTTGGCAAAAACTCCATTCAAAGTGTATATAGAGATTTCTCTATTTGGTGATGTTACAAAGCCTAGACTCAAAATGTTGTATTCACATTCTGTAGCTGTGTAAGCACAGTGTAATTGTGGTAGACTAGCTGCATTATACGCTCAAAGGGTAAAAAAAAAAAAAAAAGAAAGAAAGAAAAATAACAGCCTGGTGAGCAAAAAGTTTTACTTAATTTTCTGCACTCAGGTTTGAACAGTTCATGATCAACAGCCAGAATTTACAGGCTTATTATACAAAGGCATTAATAGTCCAGGCATGACCAAGACATACAATGTGTTGCTGATGACCCAAGCAGTCGTCACATGATCTTACTGATTGATACACATGCTAATGATTTATCTTTTGTCCAGACCGAGTATTTCGGCAGGTTTTATCTCGACATTTCAAAGCATCAATTTAAAAACACGATTCATGGTAGAGCTCCAAAGTCTGCTGTTTGATTTCACTAAGGAGCACATCATCATTTGGATGAAGATATTTTAAATTTAAAACCAAATCTATGAGATACTTCAACAGATTGGTTCCTGCTGCCTGATCATTTTTCCCTCCCTCTGATTTATTATTTTAAAAGTGTGATGAGACAAACACAGAGCTGCTGGATTTTAGTGTTGTGCTCTTGTTTGTCTCTGCAGCAGGATTTTAAGGTGTCTTAATGATTCTGTAGTCAGTCATTCTTACCTTCCTAAAGCTACGAGTGTTCAAATTGAGATATTTAATTCATTTCAGGCTAGGAATGTAATATGATCTGTTTATTATAGTAGCTGGACTAGGATATTAATACTAGTGCATCCATTTCTAGAACAAAACACTATCTTATTCTGCGTTAGATGTGTCTTAGTGTTAATATGCATTCTGTGTTGTGACTTTCTGTGCTGCTTCCACTCCAGTTATTGTGCAGAATCAATGCACGACTTACTGCTTAACAGAGGCATGTCATGTCCTCTAACGCCTCCGAAGATGATTACTCAGAGATAGTGAGATATTCTAGACATAAAATAGTGCTGAGGGCTAAAGTGTGTGATTCTGAAACATTTCTTGAAAATGAACAGTCTAAAACCACTGACAAATAAGCTTGCTTTGTTCAGACATTTTTTTTATGTTCAATATGTTGCAAAGTCTGATATCATTGACATCATCATCGTGCATCCACTGGCTAAGAAAAACAGGCAGATTATGTAAAAACTTCAGTCATGGTCACCGTTCAACGGTTCCATTATTCCTACTAATGTAAAAGCTTGATCTCACTGCTGCTCTACATTGAGTCACTTGCATGAACAAAATGATCACTAAAAGTGTACATTTATCCACATTTTTCTCCACAGATGCTGAAAACAGTGGAGAATAGCGTGCTCAAACATAACATTAGGTAGGTGGGTCTACCAGTAGGTTGTATTTATGTAGTGGACGGACACTCTAATAAGTGGACAGAGATCACAACGATTTGGATTTCTTATATAAGTAAGAAAGGGCAAATGTACAACTGTACTGTCCAGTGTCAGATAAGGCATTCCTTACAGGGATGGAAGCTATTACACTCAAACATTTGGGACATTGGAGTGGGGTTGAAGATAGAGGGTTCGGACCAAGTTTAATGGGATGTTGGCCCAAGTTAATCTAAATGTGTTTTTATAGCATTTCATGTTTAAGAGCAACTTTCTCTGAATTTAATCTGATTTCTTTCCATCTCATTAAAAGGCAACAATCAGGTAGTGCTTCTCTGCATGCATACTACTATGTATACATCCAACACATGCACTATCTGCACAAAAAACTCCATAAACATTCGATTGTTCTTCCCTCTTATTATCCCAGGCTGTGCAGTTTCCATGCTTCTCAGGGTACGCAGAGCGTAATCCAACAGCTGTGCAATGAGGCGCATTTTTCATCCGTTTTCAAATTCACTATTAATCCCTGCAGTCATGCTCCAATGATGCGTGGCTCGGTGGGTTATCCCTTTCATTAAACCAGGCTATTTTAAGTCTCTCAGATACTCCCCCCTTCTCTTTCTGAGTATAGATGACAACACAGATTACATAATTCAGTAGAGTGATGTATCTGTCAATCAGCTAAACCAATCCCTGATTAGAATCTGGTAATCTTCTCTCCAGAGTCGCCAACTATGAGACGAGCCATGGCAGGATGAACCTGTGAAATATGGAGAAAAAAAAATTACCACCAGTGAAGTCTCACAGTAACTCATCAATATAATTCTACAGTATTATTACTTAGTACTGCAGAGGCTTAATGTACATCAGCTAAAGATATGACGCATCACCCTACTAGCTGGGAAAAATAATCATGTGAGACTGACAACCATGTGAATGATTAACAATCAATTAATAATTAAAAGCTTATAAAGTAACTACTTTTATGCCTGTTGTTAGTCATCACAAGTCCAAACAAAATTAAAAAACATTTAACATAAGTCTCCACATTATCCAGTCTTCTTTGGAGGACATAATTTAGATGAGACCCAACATGCAGGTCACTTATAATGAAGCCTGCTACATTATAATAAATGGTCAGTAGAGATGGGTGATACCAAACTTTTTAAATCTGGGTATGATGCCAATACTATTTGTCACAATTGTACAGATATTGAGAGCCCATGATTTCTATTTATATCATTTTCTTAGTGATTTTTTTGAGTTTTTTAAAGGAATTGATACCAAATGAGTAGCTTGTGGAAATCAAGATATCGATTGGTAATTCCCAGTCTTTTACCCAGTTAGTTACAGTGCTTTATTTTATTGACCACAAACTAAATACCATCACTGGCACAGCACTACAAAGCATATTACAGTTACATGAGCATGCACTTTATGTATAGGTGGCTCTCCAGGGAATCAGAAGCTCTAACTTGAGTGTCAAACCCTATCCAGTCACGTATAATCACATTACAGCACTTCATGACAAGTTTTCAATACAAGCACCAATTTTCCCCTTTCTGACCTGTGCTTGAAGTGGCCCATATGGCACCAGTTCTCCATCCACGGTGAGTGTCCCCCGTGTGGACAAAGGCTGCAGCCTGAAGGCTCTGCAGGTCACGTGGCTCACATATGGTGAGCTGACGGAGTGGTGGGTTCCTCTTTCCATGGCGAAGAACAGTCTCAGCAGAGTGGCTCTGGAGATCCCCGCCCGCACAAAGGTCAGGTGGATCAGCCCGTCATCAAACCTGGCCTGTGGTGCAGCATGAAGATCAGCCCCAAGGTGGGTCTGATAAAGGGCCAGGACCAGGACGAAGTCCCCTTCAATGGTGACCCAGTCTCTGGTGGGAAGGGGCTGGTCGAGGGGGGGTAACAAGTCATCCTTAGGGAGATTTAAAGGCAGTGAGAAAGGACGGTTCTTTTGGGGTCCTGCTGGCTCGGCAATATCAAAATTAAAAGATGAGGACGGTGTGCGTATAGATGGTGAGGGTGAGGTGGAGTTTGGGGTGTTTGGACGGGGGACGAGGTAGGATGAGGAGTGTGGGGAGGCACAGGAGGGGGAAGATGGGGGTGTTGGAGAAAGAGACAGGGAGAGGGAGGGGAGTTTAGGGGGAAGGGAGTTTGAGTGGGAGTGCTGGAGGAGAGAGAGGGGCCTCGGTCTGGAGGCGTTCTGGTTTTGGTCCAGGTTCTTGGGCTTGTAGGAGAAGGGAGAGTGGCGGAAGGGGGAGGAGATGGTGAGAGACCGCTCACGAGCAACATCCAGCTGGTAGGGTTCTTTCTGGTAGTAGGTTCCATTCAGATCCATGTCCTCCACTCCGAATGAGGTGCTGGAGTCTGCGTCCGCCTCCTGACTGAGGGTCTGGTTGAGGAGAGTGTTGGCAATCTGGCTGGAAGGGGCTGAATTCTTTCTTAGTTTTTGTCTGGCCTCTTGAAGGTTATCTTCATAAGTGAAACGACTCTCTGGCTCTTCATCTGCCTCTCGCCCCATGTCCACCCCACAGCTCTCTGCATGCAATGCTCTCTCCCCATCAACAGAACCGCTGCTGCCTTCATCCTTCCCCCTGTCTTCCTCCTCCATCTCACTGGAGACACGCTCCACTCTCCCCTCATCTTCTCTTTCATCCTTGATCCCCGCCAACCTCTCCACCCTTCCCATATTGCATTCATCCCTTTCATTTGACTCTGAACTCGTCCCCGACCTCTCTGAACATGTCCCAGACCTCTCTTCATCTGCCTCCATCTCCACCTCCCCCTCCCGTTCCCTCTCCCTGTCCTCTGCTAGGCTGCTTGCCCGCACCACACCAGTTCCTCCTCCCCTGGCTCTCTCCCTTCTCCTCTCCCTTTCTCTCTGCCTCTCCTCTTTCTCCCTCTCTCCTTCACCCCTACGCAGACTCCTCTGCTCACTGATGCCCATGTCAGAGCAGGTGCGATGGATGGGCGTTCGGCAGAAGCCCTCCAGGCCTTCTGTGATACTGCGGGAGAGGGGTCTCCTGGGCGGAGGAGGGGTAGCATCTGGTGAGGTGGTGCAGATGGATGGAGGCAGGTAGGACAGACGACCCTTGTAGGATCGAAGAGAAGCTATGCGCACCAGGGTGCCCAGGGTGAAGCGGGCCGAGCCCAGGCCACGATACCTGAATAAGGACAGATTTCAAGTAGAGCTATTGTTTGTGATGAAACCAAATGATATCTCAGGAGAATTAGAGTACAGTACGAAAAAATTTAGCAGATTGTCAACCTATTAATCTTAAATTCAAGAAAGAATTGAACAAGAAATGCACTCATATAGCAAATATGATATGAATTTTTTTTTAAAGAAACTTAAATTTATTGGCTTTCTATGTACCAATGACATGTTAATTGTATATTCAAGAAAAAAAAGGCATGCTTATGATGATATTTACTGATGTGTTGTTTTTGTTTTTGTTCTGTCACATAGTGATGAGATGCTCAATAAAGATGATTAAAAAAAAAAAAAAGACTAAAAAATAGTGTGCTGAGATGAACACAACCAACAGTGCACTTCTTACAGTATAAACAATTACACACCCACCTCTCACTCTCAATGTCCACATCGGACACAAAGCCCCAGGCAACAGAAAGGAAAGAAAACAGTCTCCTGGGTGCTGCAGAACGATTGTTGTTGGAGGGAGGAGGGCTTGTTGTCACAGAGACCACATCCATGGGACGGACACCGCCTCGACAGAGCAAAAAGCAGCAGTTCAAAAGGAGGGGCTCCCGAAGGCACATGTCATACCTGAGGGAGACATTAAAGAAGACAACAACACCTCCTGTTAGTGAAGATAAGAAGAGAACTGTTCAAACAACAGGTCAATACAGAATCTTTGCACTATTCAGAGATAATGTATATCTCTGTCTAGATAAACAGGGGATGACAGAAACAGCAACACTATGCTCTTTTGTTTAAAGATAACAAACAACAACTCGTGACTTTGGAACTAGGTTAATTTGATTTTAAAATAATCTGCATATCGATGATCATTTAATCTCTATTTATGTTAGTCTGTTTTAGTTGATAGAAGTAACCCTCTGGCACTGGAAACAAAGTACAAAAACTCTTTTGCAAGATGGAATGTCAATGTGTGTTAAGACAGAGTTTGACTTGTACACTGAAAGACATTTAAAATAGTTTATGAGCACAGTATGAATAGGATCTGCCTAACAACCTATGAACTGAACAGTACACATTATCAGCAAACATGATCTATGATAAGAAGAAAACGGTGAGAGGCAACATATTATTAATAGGACTTTCATCTTAGATTATCCTTAATCAACACTTCCACTGTTCACAGTGCTGAGTCACTGTCTAGTTCTACAGTTTGGAACTGAAAAGGACAAACAGTTCTCACTTATTCAGATATGAATGAGATACATGCTTACCCTGCATTGTGGTTGATGGAGCCAGCCAGTGCATTCCCAGAGCCACAGGGCAGAATGCCGACAGGTGTTTTTATTGCTTGTTCCCAGTCAGGACGCTCCATCAGCCCATTTATTACCTAAAGGAACATAGAAATGTCAGAAAATCATATTGGTGGACACTGTTAATACATGTATTAGGGCTGTCAACAAATATTCAAAATTAATTATCTAAACAAATTGCAAAAAAACAAAATCCAACTGCGATAATGAAAAAGAGGCTACAACCATCCATACATTTCAATTTTAAAACGAAAACTAGCTCTGTCTAGACAAGCATTTCACCACTGTTTCAGAACATTTGTAACTAAATAGGCTCCAGATTAGAAAAAAAATTGTGGAACCTCACAATTAAGTTGTATAGCCAACAAGCTATGAAAGCTGATAATGTTTACAAATCATTCATCTGTCACTCCGAATGACAGTGCGTTCTTATCTCACTCGAGCACCAACCACAGTGCAGTGAGAGACCGACTTTAAATTTAGTTTTATGGTATAGGACAATGCTTTATTTGTTTATTTTGTAATGTGTAGGTATTTAGATAATTTCAAAAACATGTTTAAGCTGAAATAAATATCTGTTCAAGTAGTTATGTCTCTTGTTGTATTGGTTTGGCCTCTTATGGGTATAGTGCGCAAAAGTAGATATTCAAATGGTTTGAACCTAAAAAAAAAACAAAATGTTATTTTTAGCCAACTTTTAGCCAAAATTGCACCATCAATGTGGTTCCAATAAAAAAAAAAAATCTTATTCAATTTCCCCCCTGAACATCTTCCAAAATTCCACCATGATCAGCAAATGCATTACCCACCTCATGCAGCAGGCCATCCCCAGAAACAATGATGATGCCATCCCACTCTGGGAGCAAAATCTCTCTGATAAGCTCTCTGGCATGGTTCTGACGCTCTGAGAAAGATTAATTAACACCTGTCACATACTGTATGTATATACATTTAAATATATATGCCTCATGAGGCTGCCTGTGCACTTAAGTGTGTTACCTGTCTGTATAAGGTTGTAGCTGATGTTGGCCTCTCTGATCATTGGCAGGATGTGGGTCTGACACCACTGCATTGCCTGGCCTCTCCCACTGAAGGGATTGACCAATAACAGTAGTCGCCTGGGACGAGGTAGCAGACTTCTTGAAAATTCTGTTTGAAAAAGAAGGGAGTTCATGAATAACTAAAAACTCACACAGTTTTTTGACAAGAACAAAGAAAGGAACTAGGGGTTCACTGCCTTTTCAAAGCAAGCCAACAGCGAGCTGTCATTACACAGTGTTGCCCAACCCTGGACTTTGAGTGCATTCAACCATTTGAGCCTCTTTTATTTCACCTCACAGGATCTACTTCACACTGCACAGTGCTGTCGTTTGAGAGCGTGTCTGCTAATCATTTAAATTCAGAAACATGATACAGCACACATTTAGCATTAAGAATAGAGGAATTAAACAAATCACAGAGATAAAAACAAAACAGCTGTGTCCAGAGGCAAATCAGTTATTATGCGTCCAACAGGCACACAGAGGCAAGAAAATTGAGGCTCCTCCACTCTACTGTTTCATCAGCCCAGGTGTGAGGCTTTGAAAAAAATAAAAAGCTTCTGAAAATCAATCTAAGATTTAATATGGCATAGACAGATGCCAGTGGTGAAGGGAAGGAGATGAAATGACTGCACACACAAATAATCCTGGATTATGCAACAAACTACGCAAATCAACAGTAAACCCAACAGACTACAGCAATAATGTCCAAATGCATAAAAACCAGAGGTGGATAAAGTACTCAACCCCAGTACTTCAGTCAAAGTATAGATACTCCTGGTCAAATATTACTCAACTACAAGTGAAAGCTGCTCCATCAAAATTCTACTAAAGTTAAAGTACTAGCGTATTTACTTTTAAAAATGCTTAAGTATTCAAAAGTACAAATTACAAAGTACATTTTCTAATATCAGTACATCGCTGTATTGTTTTCACGATGCATTTACAGAACCTTGTAACTCTTTGAAACCTCCTAATGATGCACTGACTTGCTTGCAGAACCACAATGCTACACAAAGCCTGTAGACACACCTATAAAAATTTCAACAAAGAAATGCAATCAAAAACAAAAAGGACAGCTATTGTCACTTTCGGACATAATTGTGTTACATAAAATTAGATTGAAGCTAACTGTAAGGAGATCTCCAAGTCTGTTAAATAACAGATTTCTTTCTGGCTTCAGGGGCAGTATATACATGGATTATGTGGTATTTTTCACCCCGATAAAAACAGTCGAACATTAAAAGCCGACCTGGAATTATTTCTCTTTTTCTAATTATAATAACATCTTGAGATTTAATTTTGTCTTTCTCCTGCCGTCGTCATTACCGAGTTTTGTTTGAATCAAAGAGTGAGAGCTTGCTTGTGTTTATTACAGAGCGCACCTGGATGATGTATTTCTGGTTTTACATCAATCCCAGTTGAGGGCGGGTGATTGGTTTCCTTCTGTGAGGAACACAGCGTGTGGCCAATTCCATTTTAGAAAAGAAAAAAACGCAACAGCTGACTTCAAAGCTAAGCTTAGCCTAAAAGTAACAAGTAATGACAACCTTCCTAGAAATGTAGTGGAGTCAAAGGTACAATATTTGTCTTTAAAATGTAGTGGAGTGAAAGTTAAGATATTCAAAAAATTTACCTAAAAAGTACAGTTCTCAAGTAAATAAACATTGTTAGTGTCCACCACTGATAGAAACACAAAGAATCAAGTGATTCAGAAATGAATCAGAGAGAGTACTGTAACAGAGAGATGAGAAAGAACGGAGGTTACGAAAACAAAGTGGAACAGAAACTACAGGTCAAACAGAAGCTGGCAAAACTGAGAAAAATGGGGTGAAAATTAGAAATGAATGACAGTTTTATCACTATTGAGGGGAGGAGAATGGTATGACAAGTAAAGACTGAGGAAAACAAATGATGACTGAGATTGAGGGGTTAAAGATCAAGTCTAAAGAGGAGGAAGGAGACAGGAAAAGATGTGAGATGCTGGTGAAGTGTGTGAGGTTATGGTGAGAAAAAGGTAAAAACACACACACACAGTAGACAAAGTAAACACTGAGCGGGGTCTTGTTATCTGTTGGATATTTGAGGTTGGGGGATATAGTAAAGCACATGGGAAGGGGTCGCCAGCTGCAGCAGCCCCACCCTCTTTGTCTCTACGTTTGACACTGAATGATACAGACCGTGTGTGCAGGGCAGATAAGGGCAAAAAACAAAGAAGTATTAGATAAATCAACCCAAGAAAAAGATGTAGTTGCGAAACAAACAAACAAAATCCAGACTAAATACTCTGAATAATAAATCTCACAGCCGCTTAGGGTGTATTAGTGTTAATCCCCCTTTGTTTTTTGCTACATAACCCCTAAAATGCTTAACTATACTTGGTACAAATTATGTCCTCTGCAACAAAATATGAGTGCTGAACATACAGAAAGGTCCTGGGTCGCTGTGACATTAAGCTAAGTATAGCCAGGACTTACAAAGGAGGCATAAATCAAAGCAGCATGAGGCAGCACTGTGTGGTTTCATGTAGTAAACAAAAGGAATTCAGGCGTTATTCATATGGATAAACTGTGAAGGGCATTTCACCCCAAAATCAAAAGTACATATTTTTCCTCTGGCCTGTAGTGCCATTTATCCATCTAGATTATTTTAGGTTGGGTTGCTGAATTTTGGCGATATCAGCTACAAAGATGCCTCCCTTCTCTTAAATATAATGGAACTAATAATAATAATAACTTTATTTATACAGCAAAAAAAACAAAAAAAACAAAAAAAAACCAGAAGCAATAAAAAGATGACATCACATTAACGCAAGTCAATAAAAATGGGTTTTAAGAAGTGATTTAAAAGATGCCACTGATTCTGCAAGACTTATCTCCCCAGACAAGCTGTTCCAAAGTAGAGGGGCTAGATGGGTAGATTGCGGCCATACAGATGTCTGTTTGGCATTTGGTGGTGCTCAAAGTGGAAAAAACATACATCTGAAAAACTCGAGAGAAAGCTATACCCTTTACAATGCCAACATGTTTTGACCTTTACAGGTCTTCGTCAGGGCTTGAAACATTTAAAGCGTCTGTGCATTATCTTGATTAAGTGGGTCATTTCAGGAGACATTGCTCTTGGGGTTTTTTTTTTTGTTCGTTTTGGTACATTGCGCACCACAAGCAGAGTGCCATTAGAATGGAGTGAGGGCAGACATCTCTCTTTCATCAAAACTCAGGTACACACACCAAAACAATCTAGTTGGATAAGTAGCACCACAGGTAAAAGGAAAATATGTACTTTTGATTTTGGGGTGAACTATCCCTTAAAGGTCAATAAGTTAATCACACAATTATCTGCAGTAAAATAACCATGTTGTCCTGTTAATAAAGTCATACACTAAAACTCCACAATCCATCAGAGGCCAGGACTCCTTTACACAGAGTGCATTCATATTTTTGTATGTTTGCTTTTCTATATTTTTATGTTTCTCTGTCTGTGTTAGCAGCTTGGACTGTCAGAAATGAAATTTAATTCCTGTACACTCTGAAATGACAAAAGAACAATATGCAACCACTAGCAAACAGTCTGCAGTGAAAAATGTATGCAGTTAACTAAATGGGTGTCTACAATCATCAGTATGGTCCTGCAACATATAAAACCATTTAACAACCAGCACCCAACTTGGACAAGTAAGCCTCCAGTGAGACACACACTCACCTGTGTCAGCAGTGACGGTCACATCTCTGAGTAGACACTGCACAGCAGCCGACCACTTCTCAGCTTCAGCCCTGCTTTCTGCCAGGTAGGCCCTCACCTGCCTGCGCCGGGACACTCCTTTCCGTCGTTTGCCTGGTGGGTACCAGTACAGCACCAGGAGAGGAGGTGCAGGGGCACGAGGGCAGCTGCACCCAATGAGTTCTGATAAAGGCAGCAGGAGACGGGCTTCCTTCCCCGGCCGTGGTGACAGACGCTGGATATGTATGTGGGTGTGGGTGAGGGTCAAGGCATAGTTAGAGGCCGGAGCCGGAGTAGGGGAGGCAGCAGGGGAGACCCCCCCTGGACCACCAGGGCTGTTGGGGCAGCTGTTATTGTTGCTGTTGCTGCCGGACCCCCAGCTGGCAAACTGGCCATGAAGGAGGGCTTCTGCTGTGGAGGGTGAGGACGGTTCAGGAGATCGCATCCTCACTGCTGACGCTGATGCGTGTTGTCAAAGAAAAGTCAGTCTAAAAAGTATCTTCTACAGTTAGAGGCTTGAAGAGTTACGGCCAATTCCACCTCAGCAAGATTTGCAGGGAAAATGACAATGTATCTGAGTGTCAGTCTGAGAACTTTATCCCTGAAATCTCCTCAAAATCATTCTCCCTCTTCAGTGCTTGGATTCAAGAGACAAAGTCACAAAACAATCAGCTTTAAGTTTCTGTTCCCATCTGTCCATTTCAGAAGTATGTCTTCATTTGTAAAAGAAAAATGGTCTTCTTCCAGTTTAAAGGTTCCTCTGCTTAGAGTATTTATCCAGTGATGATAGGAACTACTAAGTCTTTGTGTCACAGTTAGAAAGCTCCCATCAGTCTGATCTGAAGAGCTGTCAGCTTCTACAGTTTACTGCCAGTGGAAAAGTGAATGAGCAATACTTCAGCATATTCAAAGACAACAGGACTTAAACATGTATATTTTCCACTACAGGATCAGTCATTTAAACAAAAATGTTCTTCATAAAGATTGCATAAGTAAAGAAAAAAAAATAGTTTACATTACAACTTAAAGCTGCCTCTTTTGATAAAAACATAAGGCAGCAGAGCAGCTACTCAACATTAACAATAAATCTTAAATAATCACACAAAAGGACAAAACTGAAACTTAATTGCATTGGAAAAAGGTATGAATAAGACAAACACACCTTGTTTAGACAAGGAGGCTACAACAATTAAATTAAATTAATGCACAAGTAAAGGATTTTGTAGAGTATGCTGCATTGTAAGTGCCAGCCAAAATGTAATTAATGCCATAAAGATATGATAAGTGCAGGCTTTTTCAAGACCTTTGATACCTCTATTGCTATCTTTAATCTCAGTGATATATTGGAGGCAGACAAGAGGAGTGACAAGGCCAGACCTCTAGACAGTAGTGTGATACATTAAACTTTCACCCAGACACGTACTCCTGCACTACTTGTTCTCCACAAGAAAATGGTAAACACTAGGTAAGACGGGTGGAGACCAGACAACACAACAACACAAAAACAATAAAAAATAGAAACAAAACAAAAGACAAACAAAGAGACAGTTCAAGGAAGGTCCTTAGTTTATGTCATCGTAATTTCCTTGAATCAAGCCTCACGTTCCCTCCCAAAGATCTCGGTTCCTGAATGATGACAAAGGAGAAGAGGGGAACAAAAGTCAGCTGCAGAAGTGGAAAAAACAATAGCAAAACTTTAATATATGGGAGATCCACCTGAAGGTACTTTCAGAGAGAATGGAAAAGAAACTGACGATTAAAGAGGGAAGAACACTAAATAAATCAAATAAAGTGTGCTCCTGATTCACCTGTGATTTCACTGTGCAAAGGAACATTAAATATTAATTTAATATTTCTGTATCAGATTTTCACAACAAGAGTAGAACAAGCACAGAGTAGAATGGTCATGATAAGGGGAAGAGATAAGTTACAGCATGAAGCAATACAAGATCCATCATGTCCCTTGACCTTAGGTGCGTCTTTGCACATAGTGACTCACGGTCACACATCCCCAACGGCCTTGCTGAGACGCCACTTTATTTCAGATGAAAGGTTGCATGAGATCGACCACATCTGGTTGATGCTTTCATGTTTAGGGCTTTTTTCTAACAGGATTTGGGGAAACAGTGTCTCTTTCACAATTGGAGTATAAGATTCAGATTTTGTGAAGTGCTGACCTAAATGGCACTGGATTATAGTGGTTTTGCAATACGCAGTACCATGTAACAATCTTACTCAACAATATTAAAAATTTCCCAATAACGAAACAGATTCATAATTAGAAACATAATAGTCTGTGAAAACAAAATCTGCACTCATTTCAAAAACTTAAAATCTCTACATAACTTGGAAAACAATTCTGACTGGATGTAAATGTTTTCCTGTATATAATATAAAAAAAAAATAAATGCCATTTATTATTGTTATGTACAGTATATTGATAACAGATAACAGTTATATCAAAACCCTAAGTCAGCAGAGTCCAGTTAATTAGACTTCAGTGTGTCAAAGTACAATTCATCTTGTTGGAGGCTTTGTGGCCACCTCAAGGCCAACCATGCCCATGTTTCTGGAGGTGCATGAAACTAGAAGAATGTAAATGCAACTACAAAAGATATTAGGGGACATGCTGTTTCAAACAACTGTGCCGTGATGTACTGAGGGAACTGAAGAGGCTGTACAAAGGACAGATAGATACCTGACAAAAAAATCTGCTTACAGTCAGCAAAAAAGCTACAACATGAAAGTGGTACAAAACCGAGCCTCCAGGGGGAAGAGCAGTTATTTGAAATTAGTTTTGCGACAATTCATCTATCAAATAAAACTACTGAACTGACTACCAACTATTCTGATAATTGAATAATCGTTTTGGTCGAAAGTCAAAAGTCTCTAATTCCAGCTTCTTAAATGTGAATATTTCCTGGTTTCTTTACTCCTCTGTGACAGTAAAATGAATATATTTAGGTTGAGAACAAAACAAGACATTTGAGTATGTCACTTGGGCTTTGGGAAATTCTGGACACTTTTCATCATATTCTGACCTTTTATAGACCAAAAGCTAACTGATTATCTATTCAATGGAAAAGCTAACATACCAACTAAAAATTAAAGGTAATATCGCCATTAAGAACTGGGAAAATTGATTATTTCTATGAAAAATGATGCCACAAGTAACTGAACTGTTGAGTTATACAATAACTGAGAATGATAACATATACACGCCTTTACTGCCCCTGACAACTGTTTCTGTTGTATTTTTTAAATACTGTACTGTTTTGTGACTTGTTATATTGGTCCTCATGATTGTCTAGAGCTGATACATTTAATATATATATAGATAGTATTATTTGTTTTTATTTTATTTTGTGCTTTTATCGCTTTGTGAAGCACGCTGTAACTGTGTTAAGAAAAATGCTAATAAATAAAGTTTATCACTATTAGTATTTATTAATATACCCTATTTGGCTAAATTAATGAACTGGTCTCATCTTTCTTTCAAGTTTTGTAATAGACAGGAAACATTATGCAAGCTGTGGTGCAGACAAAATCAATACTTGGCTGATGTCCCGTCTTGATAAAACGCACACAAAAAAAGGACCTCACTGATGCCCATTGTTGCACCTTAACGTCCTTGAAATGCAGGGCGGGGACACCCAGAAATAATGTCAGCAGCGGGCTAATTTTGTCTCCCACACGATGAGGCTGCTGTTGACTGACTTAGGGGTATTTTGGGCAAGTTTCAGTCGGCGTATACTTTGAACTTAAGAGCATTCCTACACAAAAGGCATGCCTACACAATTTCCAGCAGCGTTAACAGCTTTTCTAATAACTCCGATGATGTAAAGTAGAAGATGTTTGACCGTTAAACTTTACCGATGTCATCCCCCTACTGTTAGCTAGCAGGTTGACAGGCTGCTAGCCAACTGACTTTACCTTACTTAACCTAACTCTATTGTAGCTACAAGATGAACAACTATTTTCATAAATGTAGTAGTATTTGAAATATATTGTAAAGGTGCAGGAAGCATTTAAAGTGGTACGAATCCTAACGCTAAATCAAAGCGACAGCAAACGCTAGCTAACAGCTAATGTTATGAATACAGTAACGTTAGCTACTGTAAACTGCTGGTAGACAAAGGTCTTAACTAAAAAGGAACCCCAGACCGGCGAAAGATCTCGCGAGTGTTTATTTAAATCCAAGTCATGGTCTTTTCCCAACCATAACTAAGCGGTTTCTGACCTTAAACCTTAACAGTTCATGACCACAGTGCTGTCCGATTTTTAAAACACAATTTCATTGTAAAACGTGCACAATGTGCGAACAAATCTCACGAGAATTTCGCAAATCAAGAGTTCCCTTCTAGATGTGATCCATCAAGACAAGCGCAACACAGCGTTGTCAGCGGTGGCTAACAGTTCGTTACTGAACGTGTAGCCCAAGTTCAAGCTAACTTTCTAAACTATTAAACTCAAATCGCTTGAAAATGGCTTGGCACCACCGCGGGAATACTGAAAAGCTTCCATTTGACATTTTGTGTCTTGTTTATTGATTGGTTTAATGAGATCTCCAACTTAGCGCAGTTAACCGCTAGCAAACAGGCGTTATGATCTCATTCTATCAAGCTCCAAAACATGAAAATTGGTCACTTTCGAGAGTAATTGTTTCCCCAGCACCAGATTACTTAGAGCCAAGTTGAACCTAGTATGTCAAAGCAAAAGATTCTTTAAGAAATACCTCATCTTGTCTCCCCTCTCACGACGACAGACAGCCACTTGCTTGCCTTGAAAACTGTGTCTCGGTGCAGGAAGTGCCTGGAGACGCAGCAGCAGCAGCTTTGAGCGGCGGAGAGGAAATCCAATGGCGATAAGGAAAACATTGCAACACCCACCGACATTCTCCAATCATTGACAGACCACCACTTCCTGGCCAACTCACTTTTTTCCTGGCCAACTCATATCAATACTGATCAAAAGATTCATGACGTCAGAGATACCATCAAAACCTCAGTGAGGGTTGTAAATGGGAATCAAAGGTAATAAAATGGGGAAGAACTTGGGAATGGATTTGTTTAAGCTGTATCCAAGTCCTCTCCTGTCCTCTCCTGCTTAGAACAAATTACCCCCAAGAAAATGTCAGGGACAAATTATTTGCTAGGCTGTGTAAACTGTCCAATAAAAAAGAAAAAAAAAGTAAAGAAAAAAAACACACACAAAAGACAACTCATTTTGTACAGTCGATCTTTTATTTTTATCATGGATTTCATGGAAAACAAAGAGAGACTAGTTCTTGTAGCCACGGCTGGCTCTGCGACCACGAGCTCTCTCGAACTTCCTGCCCTTGGAGCGGATGTAGGGCCTGGAGAATAGAGAGAATAATTTAGAGTAAGATGATGGCACCACAGACATTCATACAATACAACTATATATCTTATTATCATCTTGGAGCTTTGCTTTATTGTTCCCCCCATCAATGCTGCCTTACAAATTCCCACCTAGAACTCATCACAAGAGTTTTTCATTCAACAATTTTCACTGAAGTGCCAACTAATCATTCAGTGATTGTAACTCATAATTGAGGTCAATGACATTGAATTTCTTGTGTTCAAAACTCTAAACAAATCTTCTCAATAAACGCCAATAATAAACATTGTGGAGAGGTTTCCTTTGCTATAGTATAATGCAGATATTTCTTTAGCCGTTCACAGCACGCCTCATCTCATATAATGCTTAGTACTATATACAAAGTGGTATGGCTGTGGAATTTAATCCAGACACTATGGTCTTGTTCAGTCTGCTAGCCCAAATCATTTTTTGACATATCCAGACTAACTAGATTGATTTTAGAAAGTCTGGACAGAAAAGAAATTACAGAAAATGCAATTCTTGCAAATCAGGTCCAAGCCACATTCAGAGCTTGAAATGTGATTCCAGTCGGATTTCTACAGATGCACAGAATTCTAGATGCTTAAAATCTGATTTCAAACTCGCAACACAAACTAGTATCAAATCTAGAGTGACAGAGTGCATCAGAGCAGCTGAGTGACATGGAGGATACAATACAACCATCCACGCACAGACGCAGAAAAACTGTCTGCTGGTACTCTGGGAGGAGGTTTCTGTATAGGCCATTTCCATTTATAATGCTTAAGCATTGAAAATAAGGACAAAACTTAAGTTTTCTTAATTGGAAACACTACATTATTTCCACAGGAACCCATGACAATAGGATAGTGATGTCTGCACCCAAATCCAATCACTGTGCTGACCGTCCTTGATCTGATTTGAGAAATGAATCTAATTTGCCTGCAGTCTAAACAAAGCATACAGGTATTTTACATAATAAATTTTGAGATGTAATACTGGGAAAAGTGCAGGTCTAAATGATAGTTAATGACTTAAAAAGCCAATTAGCTGCATAAATTTCAAAGGTGCTGATATTGTTCATGCTTGCTCACTGTCGCAGCTTGCAGTAAATGTTATTAACACCTGTGTTTTTCCTACAAAGACAAATCAAAATGTCTGTTGGGAGAAGACCCATTATCTCCTAATAGCTCAACTGACATCCACAAACCACACTGTAAGCATGTATGACAGCACCCTGACTAAGCAAAGTGCTTAATATAAAAAAAGATTTTATGTATGTTTTGGTGAACAGCCAGAATTCAACAGAACATCCTGGCAACAATGGTACCAACAGGGTGCAGAATACATTAGGTTACCACATAGTGTGGATAATTGACCAAAACAAATGCTGTAAATGACCATATTGACCAGAATAATTGGATACCCTGGTAACTAAATGTATTATCCTCAACCAGAGACAAAATTGGAATAAGATACAGAGAAAGGAGAAAAATCAAGAAATGAGAAAAACCAGGAAGGTGAAAGGAAACCGATGACATAATGCAAAATGAAAGTGCATGAGAAATACTACAATGTCAGTTAAACCTGAATGTGAAATAAAGACAATCCCACTTTTTCAAATGTAATTTCCTCAAAAGAAATTCAGGCCAATTTGGTAGCCTGGATTAGACTGATCCAAATACTGGTAAAATAATATAATTTCACCCATCATCTGTACACATACTTGGTGTGGCTGTGAGGAGTTCCAGGGGCTTTTCCAAAGTGCCTGTACACCTCTCTGCCTTTGCGGGGACCTGGAAAGGAAAAAACATACGTTACAGTTTAAAAGCATAAATGTAACATTCCCTATTTTAGATATAGAAATTTAGACATTTGTACCTGCTTATGGCAAAGATGAAATTGCATCCAAGAATAGTTCTTTTCTGCTTTAATTACAGTTTAAACAGACCTAAAGAGCTACTTAAAATGTTTCACATATTATACATAAGGTAGAACTTTATTGATTCTGAATGAAATATTACAGCTGGGATGAAGTATTTTAAGTAATAGTTGAGGGATGGAGAAGATGTGCTGCAGAATATGTGCATCTTCATTGCAACTCTGTATTTACGTACTCTTAACTTGTGACAAATAGAAAATAAATGTGCTTCTCTCGTGTGGCTGGTAAACTTTAAGCATTTAATAGCCATTTGGCCAGTGGCAAAAAAAGTCAATTTTGCACCCTGAATATAAATGAACTATTGTTTAACAGTTGACAATACAATGGTTCAAAGACAATGGTCTGAAACATGCCAAACACCAGTTCTCTTGCAATGAAAAATATATATGGGATTAAGTAATTTACCAAAAACCATCACATACTCTTACTCTTAGAGCCTTCATCAGGACTTTATGCTAATAATTATTAGCATGTGGTAATATTTTCACTTTAAAGTTAAGCCTGTCTGTTTAGGTCCACGAGGCTTACACACGATTAAAGAGAAATTTGAATAACAGGTGATCAATTGAAAGACCAGATGAAAACCTGCTTTCCTAACTCAAGCAGTTATTTGTTATTTACTGCAGTACGATAGACTAACTGCTCTCACAAATGCATAAATGTACTCCAAATGCACAGCCACACCAGAGAGCAGCAGACTGACATACAACTAAAACAAACCAAGTGAAATGACAAGTATGTGTACTAAAGGAAGTTCAAGCAACTTTTCATCTCTCATCCCTGCAGACACCCATCTTTGGAGCCTTGAGGTAACATGAGTGTCATCTAACATGGCTATCCCTAGAGGAAGTTTTTACAGTTATGTACACTTGACTGTTTCCATACCACATTTGAAAATTAGTGCCAGCTTGATTTAGTATGTGACTGATGTCCAAGGTACCTTTGCATCAGTAGTCCAATTACCATTTACATGATTTACTCCAACTGCATCACAATATAAAACACAAATCTACATGTTTACTTACCTGACAGCAGCACTGTGCCCTGTCCTCTGGGTGAAGCCAAAGCCAGCTGGTCAAAGGTCATCACCTGACCGCCTGCCTTCAGGATCCTGCGGCGGGCACCATCAGTTACCCTCAGAGCGCAGATCTGTGAGATAACAAACAGGATATGGACTACATTTCACAGACCACCAAAAACATTCTGGTTTTGAGACTAATTATATCTTTATGGAAAATAACCCCCCCCCAAAAAAACAAAAACACACTAATAGAACTTACCTTGAGCTTGGGGATATCCTGAATCCTGACATCATCAGTGACCGTACCCACAACAACAGCGGTTCTGTTCTCACGGCCAGGCTGCTTCATCTTACGGATCTGGTCACAATGACAGTAAAGTCAGAAATTCAGCCAGATAATCACATCTGAACAACTAAGAACAGGGCTCAACATCAATATTATGACGTCTAATCTATCCTGGTGTTACAATTTTAAAGCCTGGAGACAAATGAGAAATATCGTTAATCGTTGCAGGTCTAGACACAGATTTTCCCAATAACATTTAATTTCATTCTTTGGTTACTTAATAATTTCCATACATTTCCAATGTCAGTGTTGACAGGCGATAAAAACTCAGTAGAGCCAAATGAGAAGAAACACTGACTAACATTTTATCTATATTAGTTAAGCCAATCCCAATTACATCATGAAATTCAGGGTCATAGGATAGTCAAACAAACCATGAACACAACTAAAGATCAGGGCTGCAACTACATTTTTTGTGGGTTTTTTCCTTCTTTAAAACATAATACGCAGCTGTACTAGAAATGCAACAATTCCACATTTTCACTACTGAATCTCAAATATGGATATCTACAAGATATGATAATGATCTCCCAAATTGTATATTCTGTATACCTCATAGTTAATTTATTGGATGACTTTTCTACAAGGTCACATGAGGCCATTGATGCTGTGGCACTGAAAAACAAGCACTCAGCCCACTGTGACTGAACTGATAAAACTCATAGTGGAAACACTGAATTTTGCACACCGATCTAGTGAATCAAAGGATCAAATTAGTGCCACACTAAACACAGTCAAACCAAAACATATATTTCGGCAACTGATGCAACCACTGACCTTGACCTCTAACTGTACTAAGGGTGTTAATTATGACTGTTCTCATTATCAATTAACTTCCCAATTATTTTAATAAAAATGTCAGAAATTCTCCACACAATTTCCCAGATCAAAGAGATTTCTTCAAAGTTTCTCCAAATTTAAAGACTTATAATTTACTCTCAAATTACAAAAAAAGCAGCGAATCTTCAGAAGAAGAAGCCAGAACCAGCAAATGGTTGCTATTTTGGCAAGAAAATGACTGAAAAATTATCAAATCTTCTTTCACCTGACTTATTGCTGCAGCTCTACACTTAACTTTGTCAAAAATGTGGTCCAACCTCAAAAGATGACAATGCTATATCCCACCTGGTTCAAATGGATAACATATCTACAAAGAGTAAAAGAAAGACTCCTTAGTGGAGGACAGGTTGAGAAACAATTGAGCCTTACCAGGCGGGAGATGGAGATGGGAGGCCTGTTGGTCCTGCTCATGAAGAGCCTCCTCAGGACAACCTTGTTGAAGGGAGCAGTAGAGCGGCGGGCCAGGAACCTGTACAACTAAAAGAAGCCAACAGGATGGTAAGGAATACTACAAACTGCTTAATGGTGAAGATCTACGAATCATTAACTAGGAATTTAATAAGCCAGTAGGACAATAAACAATTACTATTAGTGGTATTATTCCAATGAGTGAAGCATCCTTTGTGAATGTAAATTACCTTGACCAGGAGCCTCAGATAAATATCCTGGCTCTTTGGTTCTTTCCTGTGCACCTTACGGTCCTTGTTGTGCCTGATGTCAACTCCCTTGAAAGATAAACAGAACAATATTAACACAATAAATTCAATGATATAGTAAGAAGCAGCTCTTCAAAGTTTGGTCTTAAGAACTCTGGATGCACGTAATAGCATCCGTTATAGCCAGTCTCCAAAGCCAAACCACAATTAACACAACCTTAATCTACAAGCAGAATTTACATCAAAAAAACCCAGTAAGTTACTTTCTTGTACTTAAGCTGCTCAACATGTAGTAATGTTACAGGCCGGTTCACACGTTGACACTACACGGCTAACAGCTAGTAGCGGCACAGCAAGCCACAACAAGACTTACAAGTATGACTGTTTTACACTTACAAACATGCCATGACTTTAATGAAGCATAAAAACATGACAGACATAATATTCTGTATTCTAAATCACTTTCAAAGCTCGTTTCTTATCCACCTGAACACATGAAGCGGCTGCCTCTACGGCACCAGTTCAGTATCAAAGAGGGTAAGCTAGTATCATTTTCATGGTCAAATAACACAAAATCATGACAGCACTTTATCGTAAATGATGTTTACAACAAGTATTGCGTGTTATTGAATATGTGAGATGTTTTAATTCAGAGGATGATCGTGGATAGTCAGGCTATCGTATTTTAAATTTTCTGATAGCAGCACCTACCATCTTGGACTCAGAGCGAAAAGGGAAAAGGAAGAGCCGAGGTCTCGCGATAAACTGTGCGAGGAAATCTCTGCTCTCTGATTGGCCACAGTGGAGGCGCTTCCGGCTGACTACAGTCAAAACAACTGATGATGCTGCCTCCAGTGGTAGAAATAAATCCTAGTTGTGACTGCATTACTCAAAATCTAATGAATAATAATTAAATAACACCATTTTCTCTTCAATAACTTCATAATATTTCCCAAATAGTTTATACACAAATGTAAAACTTAAAAACAACCCCATGCTTCACCATATTCTTGAAGGGTTTGTGTTTTTATTTTGATTGATTAAAACTGATGAGGTCAAGGAAAGCCCTGCTACTTTGTGATTATTTGTTGTCCATTTCAGATAGAAGATTAAAATTAGTTTATTATTAGATTAAAATTTATCATTTTCTGTGATGATATTTTTGTATTTGTTCATTTGGACTATATTTGCACAGTCCTACACTGTATTCTACTTGGATGTTTTTTTGCTTGTAGAATTTGTATTTGCAATAAAGAATTATATTTAAAAACTGTATGGTTATAGATATATTATGTTTTCCATTAATGTTTGTTTATTTTGATATCTTGGGGGTGGGGCATTGTTATTTAATAAAAAGGGGAGGGTCTGATTTTTTTTTTTAATTAAACGAAATATAAGATGCAGTTCCTCACAACAATAATTTTCTTATTGTCCACATTTTTAAAATTGCAATAAATAACATTGTATGATGCATAAACAAGTAAAAGAGTAGTTAACAATACATGAAGAATGTTCCTGCCTCAATTTTGAGAAATGTGCCAAAAATATGTTCAGTTTCAGGATGTAAATGACAAACGGACCTATTTAGATGATTATACAATCTAAATCTTGATAAAATGTTTGAAACGGAAACAACTAATGGGAAAAAAAACAACATTTTTTCTACATTATTGGTGAAAAAATGTATTGCAACACTTAAACACTGAGTCAGTTAAATAAAGAACATCTCTGTTGTTCTCTGTGTTTTCAGAGAAAACAATTACACCAACATCAGCAGGATTAAACCTTAATTTATTTACACACAAAATATCATGTTTAAAATCACAGTCATTCTATACAAAAACTTGCATCAAGGAGCCGAGGATCTCAGGTTTATTCAAGTTTGTGGCCTCGCTGCTGTCTGAGGTGACACAGGTAGATCGTGAAAGTCAGTGCGATGCCTCCCAGAAACACTGTCCGAGCCACAGGAGGGACCAGGGCAAAGTTCACTGCCTGAGGAGGTGAAATAAATGAAAATAAGAAACAATCTATGAAAATGTGTGTGCAGCCTGGAAGTGACTGATGATGGAATGATTAAGAATATCTCACCTGCATTGTTGACCAGTACACCACTCCAGTCTAAAGAGAGGAACAGAACAAATATTTAAATACAGAGGATTGTTTACATGTCATTTTATAATAGAATAAATACTAACAAATAGTCTAATAAATGCAAATGTTTTACTGTACAAGTATGTATACCTTGTAAGATGTCCAGAATTTCTGTCTCCAGTCTTCAAGAGGGTCATCTTTGCTTTCTAATAAACTTAAACCTAAAAGGTAGATAAATGTTTCATTGATTTTTAGTTGGATCCATAATTAGAAACATACATTGTGTAGACAAGCAATGTTAAAGACAATTTATGTATAATATCAGCTAAACTTGCAAAAATGTGTGTGTGTGTGTGTGTGTGTGTGTGTGTGTGTGTGTGTGTGTGTGTGTGTGTGTGTGTGTGTGTGTGTGTGTGTGTGTTAGGCCAGTATAAATTCAACTCTTACCATAATGCAAGTTGGGCAGTTTCACAGCAATAAAGATTGATTTATTTTAATCCTAAAAAGTCACCCTACCCACAGACTAACTCTAAATAAAGAGCCATGTTTCCGTGGTAACAACTAGCGACAAAAAAGCAGAAAACATGGTTCATAATTTGTGGTTTTCAAAGAATATTGGGGAGCAAGTGATGAGAAAGGAACTGGATTTTAGAAATGGTAGTAACCTGTTGGAAACATACAGCAATCAGGACATCGTCAATCACAGATGTGTCACTGAGCCTTGACACGTTAAGACACCGCAGCATCTCAGCTCTGCTACAGGAGATTTTACTGAATGTTTTTGTCTTGACACACTCCTCGCTGAATATTCACTATAAAATGTCTGTGACTGAGCTGAGTGGTTTTGCATGGTCAGCCATGATTTTTAGTTTGAAACACCCACAGTTCATGGCAAATTAGGCCTAAGATAGTCAATAATTAAACAGCTTTGTGTGGATGAATTTAGACAACCATCTTCGATTTAAGTCAGAGTCTATCTTTGTAAAACCAGTTCCATATTATTCCCACCAGGAAACATTTCAATAAATTATTAGGAAACTACAGACTTATACAATAAAGTGGTTCAAGACTGTTTTATTTTGCTCCTGTAAGTACAGAAGTGGAGATTTGAAGGTGCTGAAAATGTGTATGTTTATTAAATTTAAGAAGGGACAAAGCACATTAGGTCATTACGTAAATGTGCCAGATTTATCCATACAGGATTGTTTTCATCAGCAGTTCCTGGCAGGTTGATAGCACACACAAAAAAAAACATTAAAAGCAAACAACATACAAAAGTACATAAGCAGAGACAAATAGTAGAAATAGAACAATGACACAGCCATGAAGGATATAAGAAACATTAAAGAAAACAGACAAACGCACATAAGCACAGAACAACAAGAATAAGCACAATAAATTTGTGACAGACTTACCAATATAAAAGGCACTGATGGTGAGAGGAGCTGCGACCAGCTGATCCACCACAACTTTCCCTGTCACCGCCTTCACTCCGCCTCCTGGCAGCATCCTCTCCAGCCATCTGAGCCAATGGTAGTTGAAGTTGGCATGGAAACAGAAGCCGACAGTCGCCACTCGAGCTGTCTGACACCAGTCGATGCCAGCGTGACCCTCAGACGCGTGTTTCCCACCCAGCACACTCTGTTGTATGATGTCAGCAGAGGCGAACAGTGTTGTGTATCCAAGGACGTTACTGATGTACGGATGAGCCTTGAATGCAGCCCAGGCCCGATTCATGGTGAAAAATCTGATCAGAGAGAGGAGTAAAGCTGAATTCAGTCAGAATTAAGCCACTGAGTATGACTGCTTCACCTTTTTTACGTGAGGAAGGCTTTAAAGTAAATGTTCAAATTAAATGTACGCTAAAGGAAATCATGTAGAATTAATGGCATGATCAATTGTAGTCAAAATCACACAAGATAAGACACATTTCTCAATAAATAACATGTCTTTTTGGCTTTTATCCAAGAAGTACCTTATCCCAAGAAGTACCTACCTTTCAGCGTGGCTCTCCTCACCCTTTCCTTAAATTTACAAAGCTAAAGAGACACACAA
Organism: Lutjanus erythropterus; assembly: GCF_056507025.1. NCBI lineage: Eukaryota > Metazoa > Chordata > Actinopteri > Lutjaniformes > Lutjanidae > Lutjanus > Lutjanus erythropterus. The sequence goes on along the minus strand of NC_139325.1, from coordinate 24,130,075 downwards.
AGCTCTTTTCTGATTGGCTCTGTTGGACGAGGAGGAGCTGAGACGAATCTACAAGTGAGCGAGGTCTTCTTCTCACCAGGTCAAAGTTCTGCCAGTGCTGCAGAGAATGTGTGATAAGAGCTTTTATCAGCCTGCTGTGGAGGAATCTGAGAAAACACCACATGTTTTGATAAAGAAGTGACCCACAAAGCAATAATCTAGAGCAGACAGCAGAGACATTATGAAAAACACATCCTGTCAGTCTGTTAGACTGAATTCATGTACATGAAGGCTGGTATAATTGGCTGCAGCTCCATTAGCAGTGTAGATGAGTCTATTGCACACATTGTATTTACAACATTGTGATTATTATACCTCTTATAACTTCTCACTTGCCAGTTTTCCCTAATATCTGTGAAGAACAGTGAATGTCACTTACCACAGATTTGTCTGATTTGGTGAAGTGTTGAGTTTGAGACCACAGCAGGAAGTTAGCTGTGCAGCTCTCTGCCCAGAAGCACATGTGGTGTCACTATAAATAGATGCCACTCCTGCAGCAATGCCTTCTTGCTTTGAGTAAAGTAAATAAGATGCACAAAATGTTCATTTTATTGGAGCAAAGAAAGAAAACAAGTTGAGTTGCTGTGTTAAAGAGACAAAAAGGTGTTTGAGATAAAGTGTGAAAACTTTAGATGAAGAGTGGTACAAGATGTGTGTGACACAATATACTGCTGCTAACTCAGGAGTCAGAGATCAGCTGAATGTAACTCAGTTCTTTGAACGCTCCAGAGTCAAAGCAGACAGTTAATCAACCAACATGCTAGATTCTGTGGTGACCTGGAGGCAAAATACAGCCATGTTTTCTGTCTAGTTTTAGCCATTACAATGTAAATGCAACTATAAAATATATTATGGGATATGCCATAAAGAAGGTAATGCAAGAAAGTAATATAATATCCATATTATATTAGCATTGTGATATGAGACTAGATCTCGTCTTAGATTTTGGATAACATTATATCAAGATAAGGGTTGTCTTTTCCTGAGTTTAAGGGATGTAATTTTTTAACTTACCACAACACTCTAACTGTTCTGTTGTTTACTTTTACCCAATTAGTCATTATATCCACATTACTAATGATTATAGTGACAAATCTGAATTTGATATTTATTTATTGAAAAACAAATAAAAATGACAACTTATATTAAAATATCCTCGATCAAATAATAAATCTGATGTGTGCAGTATTTTTGTTTGTATAAAATTAGTTTCTCCTCATAACTGTAAGCATTGGCACAAAAATTGACATGAATCGTATTTGGCAATAAATGTTTGACTGCATGCGAAAACATCATCACTATTTGAGATTTTGGGGCATGTTGTTTTAGAGAAAATCTGTAAATTGAAATATATATTATGGCATAGCCTAAAATATTGATGTATTATGTATAAGCAGAGTTGGACAATTTGACTGACTACACAAGACATGCAATTTTCTCATCCGAATAAAATAAACAAATCTTAACAAAAATACAAAAAGAAAAAAGAAAGAAAGAATTTTGTGAAAAGCTGATCTTCCAAGAACAGAGGCTTGATATTGTACAGGAAATTTGTTTGATCGACAAGGTGATCCATCTTTTGGAAGTTCAGAGAAATATTTTTGACACAAATTAGGAAAAACAGTTCATCACCAAGATGCCAAATAAGTATGGAAGTAATATGGAAAAACTGGAAAAGAGAATGTACATGCATGTATGCCCAATGGCAGATTTTGTTGTATGTTGGCAATGTCAAATATTGCTGCTTCCAGAATTGAAAACCTGACAAAAATCATTGCATTAAAAATAAGAAAAGTCTGGAAAAGAATACATATCTCAGCTGAATAATGGATGCAAGGACAGAATGTAACAGTCAACTAAGGAGTCAGGATGAGGTTGTTTTAAATATCCTCAGGTCAAAAAAGCAAACGTGTGGAACATAAAATTAAAAGATGCACATAAAACTGATTTTATTTTTATTCCTCTGTATCTTGGTGAAAAGCACAGCCTGTTCTCACCCACCTGCTGCCATAGATATGTAAAATTCTGTATTTGGAAGGTGTTCTATTGACTTGCAAAGGTCAATTAAAGTCAGTAGCAACCATCTTAGCTCTTCCCTCTGAGAATGTGATAATGAGGGCCAGAGTTTAAGCTGATCAATTAAGGGCTTGTTAACTGCCTCAACTGGTGTGTTTGTGTCTCCCAGTATTTAACAAGCCGCCTTTAGTGTGACACACAATGGAGACGTGTGCCCACACCTCCACGAGCGTTTGACTTCTCAGACAATTGCCTCTTTCTTTTCATAGCCTCTCATCGTGTCTCACTTCCTCTCCCGCTATCAATTTGTCAAGTTGGCTTTCATTCATACTGATAGAAAAAAAAAAAAGGGAATTTGCTAATTTGCATTGAGCGCTCATGTCACTTGACTTAATTTGCTGCACACAGACACACAATACATGCACAGACATACATTAACAATTAAAAAACCACACCTCTCTGTCTGAAACAGCTCGCCTCTGTCAAGCTGAGTCCTCATTGCAGTTTGTAAGAAGAGACACACAGCAGCCTAAAGAGGAATAAGGTAAACTTATTATATTTTATTTCTCTATTGAACTGAACAGAATGGAACTAGACATACCAAACTGTTGCTGCATGTTTATAACTTATCAGTCCTCTGTTGTAACAATTACTGGTAGGAGTGAAGTATTCGGATCTTTGAAGCTACAACAAGGAGGCTTCAATTCGTTCATTCATTTTAATACTGGTGCCTACATAAGCAAACAGCGGCGTGAAGTTCAGCTATTTCTATATGATTATTCTTAATGGTTGCCTGTAGGTTGGATTTTCCATGAAATCAGGTGAAACGATTTATGGTATGTAGACCAGAGAATCTTATGTTTAAAAAGAAGCAGGAGGATTTTTTTGTTCATTTTACTTTTGATGTGGAAACACAACCACTTTTATCCACGGGGGCTTCCAAAATCAACACAATATGAAAGTTCCTTGTAGTACTTTAAAGTAAAAGAAGCAATAACAATATGGGCTCAAAAACACAGATGTTTTCAGATATTTACAGTTTACAAAAGAGATAAGGATGGAGCCAGATGAAGCAGATAATGTGACTGGAGTGACTGTGGATGCATACAGGCAGAGGGGACGTTGGGTCGTCTCTGCTTTTTTACCAAGCTTTAGGGGAACCAGCGGAGAATCAACTCTACATAAAAGCAATATATGAAGCAGATTTAAAGATTCAAAGAACAGAGGGAGAATTATATCAAATGAAATGTATCAAACAATCAACAATAGTGAACTAAAACTAAAACTTAACTAAAATTGAAAAGTAGGTATGAAAAAACTTTATAGTTAACTGAAATAAATGAATGAATGAATTAAATTAAATAGACTTTATAAGAAAAAGAAAACTGAAATGATATTGTGTAAACTAAACTAAAGTTAAAACTAACAAAATTAAAAATTTATATGTACATAAAAAGGTCTTTTTTTAGACAACTTAGTCAAATTTGTCAACACAACCAGCATGAGGAGTCATTGGTGTAAATGTCTTCTCAGAACTAATACTGAAACTAATAAAAACAATAAAAAATAAAAATAATACTCTGAAAAGAGCAAACCCACTCTGGAAACTAACTGAAACTAAACAAAATTGAAGATAAAAATTAAAAAAGAGTTAATTAAATTACATTATAATTAATTGAAACTATTGGCAGTGACGTGTCAAAAGTAACAACTGTTTTGCAGAAAATGGCTCCTATTAATGTTATATTATTAACAATGTGTATATTATTGGATTGGTATTGCCATACATGTACTTAATTAAGTAAATATATTGAGTCACACTGACAGTTTTCTTTAGAACTAATAATATTTTTAAACTGGTTTATCTTCAAGAGAGCTCACTTGTGCTGTTGATGATTGAAATACGTGAATGGCTTTGAAAGAAATAATTCATGAACATTTTTCTTACATGTTAAAAAACTAATCATGTTAAATAATTTCTACTCGGAAGTGCTTGGCGACATGACAGCTAGAGTTGGTCTTTTCTTAACTTTGATATCCTTTCATTTCTTTATCTCTCCTCGTCTCTCGTCTTCTTACATCCATCCTCTCACCTTCAGCCATGAGACCATCCATCTCTATGAGTCTGGAGCCTGGCTTGGATCGAGGCGTCCCGTGGGGTCGTGACCTCTACACCTTTGTAACTTCAGCAGCAGGTCACATGATGAGGACTCTGCAGAAACCCCGGAAGAACCGGCCGTCCAAACGTCAGGTCAACCACCGTCGCTTCCTGCACAACATGATTCAGAGGTGTGTTGGAGCATCGATGTCAGCCAATAATAAAATGAAAAAAAAAGTGGTGTAATATCGGACGTTTGCTGATATCCAATATATTTTCCAAATCATTTCGACCAATTGCTGATACTGATAATACTGAATACTGAATACTGATCACAGCTCATATATGGAATATGGAAATACATATTTGGAGCCAGCCTCAAGTGGACATTCAAGGAATTGCAGTTTTTGGCACTTCCATGCTGGCTTAATTTTTTTTTTTATTTTGGAAAACTAACATTACTGTTGTTCAATATTTCATCCTTCTCCTTGTGTGTTTCTCTCAACAGAAAGTTTGCAGACATAGAAGCAGCAAACCACCGGCTGGCATCTGCTCTTTATTTTAAGGAGGAAGAAAAAAACTTGTCCTCTCTGCCATCACAGAAGCTGGAGACACTTAACCAGTCAGGCAGCTCCTCCCAAGGTGGTTACCTACAAGATCCAGATAAATGCAGTGTCCACATAGGTGTAGATGGGAGTAGCGTCTCTGTTGACTCACATGAAACTGAAATCAGAGAAAAGCAGCCAGACTCGGGACATCTTTGGAAACAAAATCCCAAATCACAGCCTGCCACCTGCACCACGAGAAAAAACAGCCAGAGCAAAGGAGGGCAGAGAGAAGAGAGCAGAAATCTGGTTGAGTTCACATCTATGACATCCACTACTGACTATCACCACGAGGCAGAGCTCTGTCATACTGAGTGTTACGATGATGAAAGTCTGTTGAAGTCAGCCAATAACCTCTCAGACGACTCTCAAACAGCTCATCGGGGCAGCGCTTTCATCCACGACAGCTCCCCTGTCTTCTCTCCAGGGCTGTCTCCATTGTCTCTGGACTCTTATGACTTCTCGATCCAGATGTTCACAGATGTTTCAACCTGCACACAGGCCCAGAGGAACATCACTGACATCTCAGAGAGTCAGTGGACAGATATTATGGATCTTTTCAGCGTTGGAAGTGAGGACTTAGGAGGCTGCATGGATGTGGAGGCCTATTTTGAAAGCATCTGCATGTGCCAAGGTGATGCTGGGCAGGGAGTCGTCGCTGATGATGTTGCAGATCAGTCAGATAGTTTCTCAGAGGTGGAGCATCTACACTGTGGGACAGGTGAATATGCATACAGTTGTCATGGAGCTCAGGGATTGACCATAAACCACTTCCAGAGTGTGCTAGGACAAAATGAAGATGCTGCAGGGACACAGTTTAACCACTTCAAGCCCTCCCAAGGGATCATCCAAAATCAGCTCCCCACATCGCTCAGCTATGACTACAACGCCTCAGAGCTGCAGACGTACCAGCACTCTCATGAACAGAGTCCTTGCATGCTGCTAAATAACCACAATTTTGCACCATTCGAGGGTGTTGCTCAATCATTCTCTGTCCCGCTTTTTAATCCAGAGCACCGTCCCATACCAACACCTCCACACGATGATGACTGGCTGTTCACTGATATCTTAAAGGACAGGAAGTCACAGGACTGCTAGGAGCATATGTGCATCCATTGTCTTTAACCACTTATACTTGAAGGGTGGTGGGAGGCTGGAGCCGATCCCAGCTGACACTGGGCAACACAACCATTCACACCTATGGACAATGCATGTCTTTGAACGGTGAGACACAGGGAGACACAGGGAGAACATGCAAATTCTGCAGAGAAAGGCCACTCCTCTGCCCCTCCCTGGGGCAAGTTTGGAGTCAAACTCAGACCCTCCTTGCTGTGAGATGACAGTGCTAATCACTGCACTACAATCATCATCATACCATTTCAATATTTTGTTGTTTAAATCTTAAAATGTGAAAAAAAAAATTCCTCCTTTGATTTATTTCGTTATGCCTGGTACTAATACCTCAAGTTCAACTTTACTCTCAACATCTTGTCTTTATTCTTTAAATGTAATATTTAAAAATAACTTTCCTTTATATCTCGCTCTGTCTGTTCTGCCAGTGCACCATCTCCTCCTTGTTAAGGTTAGGTGAAACAGAGGTATGACTTTGGATTTTACCCTTAATTTGAATGTCTGAACATCTAGATTTGAATGATGATAATGAGTGCAGTAAAAGCTGTTCAGGATGTGCAACGCCAGCCAGAAAAATCAGGTTAAGTCTCAAGTAACTTGCTATTTGTAAATACTTTCAAATCTGGAAAAGGAACCAACTGAGACAACATTTTTTTATTTGTGCACCTTGATGTTTCTCTGTAATTTTGTTGTTAAAAAAAGAGTTGTCAAAGCTCAGTTAGAAGAGTGTGCGCTCCATGTACTGAGGCTGTAAATCCTCAGCACCGGCCGTGGGTTCAACTCCCACCTGTGGCCTGTCATCTCTGAACTCCCCTCTCTCCCCATTTCCTGTCGTCACTCCACCACCCTGAAAAAAAAACCTGTCATTCATCAGAGAGAATTTTTTTTCCGCCCACATCTTGTCTTTTCTTTACAGACCTATTACCTGTCATGCTTTCAGACTCCCACTGTAGCAATTAAGCTCTTAGTTAAAAGAAGGTTCACTGGAAAGATATGCTTATATAATTATACTAAAATATGTATTAAGTGACAGCACAAGGTCTGTTTCTCGTGTCTAGTTATGTTTCAGTTAAGTAATATTCATGCATATTCTTTTCACTAATATTTATTTCTTAGTTATATTTTTAATGACAGTTATACTCTGTACTGGGTATGCAGGACCCACTGCATACAGTTTGTCTTACTGTGTGTTTATGCTGCAATATTTACAATGCATTATTTACAATGTACTTGAGATTCAACCACAAATTAAAATGTTTTTTTTTCCTCTGTTCAAACACATTTGACAGCCTATAAAAAATAATCGGTTCCTCATATTGAGTACATACTCAACTTACATTTTATTTGCTCCCTTTCTGCACCAAGCCTTTTAAATGTTACTTGAGTTGAGTATGAGTCTCGGTCTGTGTATTTATTACAGTATTATTCCCTAAGTATGAAATGCTGATATTGATAAGTGGTGACAAATATTCATAATGTAAATAAACAATGATCAATGCTGGGTTATAATGCTTAGAACTCCTATTTTCTGCTGCGTGTATTTGTCAGTGCATTGATAGTGTCACTTAAAAGTGCATTTGTATTATTGACAAAATGTACTTAAAGTATCAAGTAAAAGTACCTGTAATGCTGCCGTACTCATAATACCTCCAGTGAGTGCATTACAATATTTATGAGACAGTGTATTGTTGTTGAAGGTAGTGTCAATTTTAACTTCATTTTATATTATTTTATAGTTGAATCTACAAAAATGCATCATATTTTATGAACTGAAGTTGTCAGATAAATGTAGTGTATTACAAATTACAATGTTTCCCTCTGAGATGTAGAGGGGTAGAAGTACAAAGCATGAAATCTAAATACTCAAATGAAGTACAACTACTTCAAATTTGTACTTAAGTATAATAGTTGGGTAAATGTGCTTAGTTTCTTTCCACCACTGATAAGTATATGTGTGCATGTCCAGCGTATGATGTCATAGAAACACACAGAAACACAAAGATCAAAACCAACGACATATATTAAAGTTAACCCCAGTCAGATGTTTTATAATTACAGCATCATTAACAAAAAAAAGGCTAAAACAATAAAACACATTTTTCCAAAATGTTTCAAGTTCCACAGTAGCCATAATAAACAAACACAGAGAGAAAAATAACACCTCAGAGAAGCACCGGCCTCGTCTCTTGCTACAGATGAACAGAACTCATCTGTTCTCGTTCCAGCGGTTCATTTCACGTGTCTTCAGATTTTGGTCTATCAAGGCGTGAAAAAAAGTCGCCACGTTTTAGACGTTGATACGACATTCTGAGACTACGACATTTAAGTGAACAGTTCAGAGTGACAGGTTGTATCGTGACGACACGTGATGTCAGCTCATTTGGCTTAATGCTAATGTCGGCCTCTTTGAGATAAATTAGCAGACGTAGTGTACCGACAGTGTCCGGCTGTGTTTATCTCCACTGGTCATGTGTAAAGTGCAGCGTTTACACAATATCTTAAAAAACAAAGCGTCAAACAAAATCCTTTGCATATTGCTAAAATAAAAGAATTGTACATACAGAAAATAAAAAATAAAACCCTTTAATAGGGCGTTAAATATATGTCGTCAGTAGTCAAACTCTTTCTTGACCCAACTGGTTTGATCTTTTGTCAACTGTGAGTCATGGTGAACCTGGCATGGCAAAAAAAACAAAAAGCTTAACATGACTGAAAATATCCATACACATGGGACGCTAGTTCTGTACACGCTTGTTCTTGTTTGTTCGTGCAGATGTCAGCTTTGCATTGCTGTTTCATTAAAATATAGACCTGTTACATTAAAAGAGAAGAAAGGAGAGGGAGCAGAAATGACAACCCTGTTTACCGAAAACTACTGAACTGGTCCTGTGTGTAACTAACCTTAAACACCAACATGATCGTTAATCCTTATAACCATATAGTATATATACTCATATATAACCAGAATAAAGAAGAAAACATTCAAATTCCAGAAACAACATTTGTGATTTCAGCGACACAATCTTAACCTTTTTTTAGTTCCAATTAAAAGTTAAAGCGCCAGTGACATTCTTTCTAATTTAAAGGAATAGTTCTACATTTTAGGAAATAGGGTTATTTGGTTTTTTTTGTTTTGTTTTTTGTTTTTTGTCAAGAGTTAAACAATTAAATCAATACAATATTCATGCCTGGAAAAATAAATATGAAGCTATAGCCACAGGACTAGAGCACAAAGACTGGGAACAGGGAGAAACAGCTAGTCTGACTAGACTTCCTTTTCCATTTTCACTTTCACTTTCGACGGTGCTGAGTCAAACCATGCCGCATTGATTTACACTTACGTCAATTATGTCTGTACAGGCAGGCAGAGAGAAAGATGTTTTTAAAAGTCTCTGTCTGTTCATCTCTCAGAACTGTTGTAGCTCCTAACTGAATCTCTGTGATGTGATGATTTATTTTCTCTCTTGTATCACTCTATGTACTTTTAGGTATCTGCTTCATTTTACTGTTACATGTTCGCTTTCCACCAGATTAAGTTAGTGTTCATGAAAATCCAACATTTCCTGATTTTGCATCTTCTTAGAAAAGCTTTTCAATAACAAAATAATGGGGAATTTATTGGAAACTAAAAGTATTTATCCAACATTTTACAGCCACTCAACAAGACAACCGCGTCCTAGTCCAGCATACAGCTCCCTGTAAAAGTATAATGTTTTTTTGTTTTTAAACATAGATATAAATGATAATTAGTGAGCTTTAGATGCTGGTAGGTGTGTTTTGTTACCTTTGTATAGAGCCGAGCTAACTGTTTCCTCCCATTTCCCGTCTTGAGTGCTAAGCTAAGCTAACACACTGATGGCTGTAGCTTAATATTTATCATACAAACATGAAAGTGGTATTGATCCTCTCATTTACCTCTCAGTGAGAAAGTTAGTAAGTGAATTTCCATGCTGTTAAACTATTCCTTTAAAACATTGCTACTTGTGTCAAAAACTAGACATTACATTAAGTTCCTGGACAGCCTTAAAGCTATGACAGGCAAACAGGTGCTGAAGAGTGAACAATAAATAAAACATGCTGAGAAAAATGGAGATGTTTCACAATAAGAAAATCATCTTTAAAACCAGGTTTGACAAAAACATCATCTCTCTCACAGTAGGGTCATCAAGCTGCTTGTGTCTGGTTGACACCACACACACACACTCATATGTAACTTTGAATTCATAGCCAGGGTAAAAAAAATCTACTTTTTGTTCTACTTGCCATTTGCTTCATAAAAATTCATTCCTCAGTGCCTCCATTGTCATTTTTTAAATCTAATACTACTAGTATCTGAAAATGCTTTGAGTCTCGTTATCAGTTATTCTACAATCTTCTACACAGGAAATGTGAGCTGAGAGTTTATTCTACTAACTCCAGTAGAGCCACTAGATGGTTGCAGAATACCTCAACCAGCCTCCACTCCCGTCATCTACTCTATTCTACTGCTACTCTACTTTAACTACAATTTTATGTCCCTTTTTCTCATCCATACGCCCACCATTTGGTTAAACACAAAAAAGTTTTGTTTGATCAGTAATTTACACACACTCAGTAAAAATCAAAATTACAATGTACAAGATGCTTGTCAAAATAAAATGTGATGTGTTTATCAGTCTAACATGAGAGAAAAAAAAAAAATTCATTCTGCTTTGGATAAAAAGATCAATTAACACAGTTCTCTCCACAGGTTGTTTCTCGTCGTGTTGCTGTGGGAGACGCTCAAACTCAGACCGCCAGAAAGGTCTTCTTCCATGCAAATTCACCTCTGAGACCTGATGCTGTGACGCCGTCTGACTCATCAGGGCCAGCAGGGGCAGAAATAATCAGACTAACATGCTTCCCCAAGACAGAAAATAACCAGCGATCAATAATAACTTAAGTTCACATTGGATATAAATTATACAAATTCAAAATTTCTGAAGCAATATGTTAAAACTTTAGTTAAAGAAACTATCTAATACCTAATACCTACTGCTTTGTCTAACAACGTACTGTTTCTAATCTACAGAAAAAGGATTTATCACTTAATACAAGTTCAATGCAGCTATAGGCTGCTTTTTATGGTCAGTTTGTTCTCTACAATTTTGACAAATTATATGAAAATGAGATCAATATATTATGAACTTAATGCTTCTCATTTTCAGTAAAGGTTCCAGTAAAGGTTTAATTAAATATTGGTTACTAATTGCCATTTTTCTTTTGTTAACTCATCCAAAGTGTCTTCACATTTTCTGTCCTCCACTGTGTTTCCTCTCTGTTTGCTATTCTCAATTTTTAAAAACTGACGTTCCAAAATGTCAGAAATCACATTTGCACTTAACACACACACTTGTAAAGAGGATGAATTCTCTGCTCCGTGTGTGTTTGATGTCTCTTGTTCACTACTTTACGTAACATTTATATAGATTGTCTTTCAGAAGTATTTTCACCCTCCAGCAGCCCTTTGAGAAATCAGATTGTATCTCTTCATCAAAGGGTTAAACATGGCTTAGTTTTAAAATACCTCCTAATGTAAAAGACATAATGTTTTCTGCCTCTAATCACTGTACAGCATCATGAAAGTAGTTGATAATAATTCACTTTGCCCTTGGAACTCTCAGAGATGTAGTTTAGTTTCTCAGAAGATGTAATGTAGAAATTTCCAGTCTTTGTTATTTTTTGTTATGTCACAGTTTGTTACAAAATAAAAATCAATTCCAGTTGACTCTTTGTAAAATCTCATTTTTACACTTTGTTTTTCAGTGAGGTTGTTTAATAGTTGTAGTGCCTGATGTTTGCATCCTAAATGACTTTGCTGACCTTAATAAACTAGTGTTATGTTCTGTGTGTGTGTCACTCCTACACCCCTGAGTAGTCGAGGCTGTGAGAGGCAGGTGTGTGTGTGTGTGTGTGTGTGTGTGTGTGTGTGTGTGTGTGTGTGTGTGTGTGTGTGTGTGTGTGTGTGTAACTGAGTCTATGTGTGTCACTCTGTGTTGTTCACGCTGTAGGGTGGCGGAGGATCCAGGCTGTGTTCAGAGGAGGGAGTCGGGGTCCCTGGCAATCCAGAGGAGGGTGTTGGCGAGGCAGGGGGCTCCTCCGAGTCAGAGTTCTCCAATGAGAGGTCGTCGACCAGCGCTCTACGTCCACGAATTGCCAGGGGCAACGGAGCACGCCTGGACAAGAAGAAAAAGAGAGAGTTAAAGTCAGGGCTTGAAACGAACTTTTTTCCTTGGTATCCTGAACTCTACTTTCAGCTGTCCCAGACTTAACAACCACTGTCCCAAAATGAAGTTCTTTTTTTCATTCTACATAATAAATATAGTTTCATAACTTTGTTTCAGTGACTCACATGACTTCATTGACTCACTCTGGTCCATCATGGAAGTTCTGCTAGTTGTTTCCTGCACTTATATTTAAAAAATAAAAAAAATTATCAGATGTTTGGCCACATTCTGTTTTCATTATTCTTTTAGCCAAAGGCTGAGTTTGTGTTTCTGTTTGATCAATAAATGCATCACTGCAAACTGCAGTGCAAATACAAACTTGTTTCTGACTGGTATGCAGTGATAGAAATTTACATACACACATTTAAAAATGTCTCATAGTAAACACTGTAGAGTTTGTGCCTCACATTTTTAAAAATTGAACATCTTGCTATTAAAATCATACACATTCCATGATGCATAAACATAAAAATGTCAGTTGTTTTGATGATTTTCTCTGCTGTCCCAGAATTTTGCCAAACATTGCATCTTGTCCCAGTTTTCTGTTCTTGGGACAATGGGACATCCTGAATTTTGAATGCTGGTTATGATATGTCCTGGTGTGAATCAGCTGGGTGCAGTTTGAAGTCAAAACCTCTGTGGAAAACTATCACATCAGCCCAAACTAAGGATGACTACCCCTCCTTTCCCCAACCCTCCCAAAAAGCTGATTTTGGAAAAGGATTTTTGAAGATACAAAGCACTTTGTAGATGTTTTAAACTAGTCCTGTTAGTTCTGTTAAACCATAAACCACCCATAATGCTCTGTATAAACTTCAATAAGAATATCTTTTGATGTGACTCGGTAAATAGCCTTGAATATAATAAAGGAACATAATATTTTTTAAAAAGAATTTCCAGAAAAAAATATAACAGAATATAATATTGTCCCATATTCAAAGTATGTAATGTATTAAAAGTATGAACTGTACATATACCCTTCCACACAGACACACACATACAAATAATAAAAATATGACACACACAGTGACCTACTTATCTGCTCTCCAATCAGGGACGCTGAGAGTTGGTGTGACGGAGACACATGGACAGTTTGTCAGTGTTAGATGGACATAAATGATGCAACAAAAGAGCAAAGCAAAACAAATCATATTATGTTAATGAGGGGTTACAAACAAACAAAACAACAATAAATGATGACCACTCCAACAGAAAATACACACACCCACACCCACTAACATGCGCATGTGTTTACCTGAGCTGGCTGCGGAGAGAGGTGATCTCCCGCGTCATGCTCTGACCGCTGTCTGTGAGCTCCTCCAGCTCCCTCTGCAGCTTCCTCTTCTGGGCGTTAGAGCGAGAGTTCTCCTCCTCCACCTCCTCCAGCTGCCTCTTCAGCTGCTTCAGGCGGATCATTGACTTATCCAGCTGCAGGAGGAGGAGGAGGGAGGAGGGAGAAGAGGAGAGAAGAAAAAGGACAGAGGGTATTGCAGAGGTCGGGGTAAGATGTATGAGGTTGGAGGAAAGAGGGGAAGACGAAGAGAAGGGAAGGGACGGATGTATGAAAAGAGAGATTAGTGTGGGAGCAGGAGGACTGATAGGGATCAGGAGTCAGATTAAACCTGGCAGATTATCACCGATGATGTTTTGGGAGGAGAGTCAGTGTCTCAACGGTGGTTGAGGGATTTATTTTTCGGAGTGGAATACACTCTACCTTTCCAATGAACACACAGATGCCGGGCTGGGATTAGGATTAGGTTGGATTGAGCCGGATAAATCACCCATTTTAGGATGATTTTTCAACACTTTTTTCGTGCCCTGGGGCACAATTAGAGCAGCGAGCTGAGCTGACCCCCATTAAGTGATTACTTAATGCTCTGACCCTGGCAATACTATTCTGTTCATTCTCTCGTGTTTCGACGGATAAAGTTGTTAATTTTCTTACCTGTTCTCTGTACTGGTCTGCATGTCTTCTCTCGTCCTCTGCCTGCATCATCACCTCCTTTAGTTTCTTCTCTGTCTTCCGCACCAATTTGTTGGCAATGGCCCGTTCCCTGAGAGACAGAAAAGTTTGTTGTAAGATACCTCTTGCATCAAGACATCTATCAAGCTAAAACCATAGACTGTATATGAAGCAGTGGACAGAGCTTCATAATCTGAAAAGTGAAGCCAATGTGAAGGTGTCTTAAACCTGCATTCTCTACAATGGCCAGCAGGAGGCGACTTCACTGGCTGTAAAAAGCAGCTCTATGATTGTATGGAGTTTTATGACAAAATGACTCTATGTCTCACTTGATGTATGACCTCAGTAGACTGTTTCCTAATGTGTTTATGGTTTCAATCACTAGTTTCAAGTCTCCTTCAATACATCATGATTGTTTTGTAAATTATGGTCCTATTTAGAGTAAAATAGATGATAAAGAAGGGTCATGGCTGGTTCACACTTAAAAGATTACCTTCTAATTGTGTTTTAGAGGTGCTCTGCTACTGTTTTAGAAGGTTCAGTGAGCCAAAGATCTGCATTGCACACTTAATTTGTAACACACATTCCAGATTTATGTCTCAGTGTTGACCAGCCTTAAACACTGCAAATCTAATTTGGAGGATTTATTCTGTGCAAGACATATGATTTGGGTTAAGTGGGTAACGTGAGTCTCATTTTCTTTTGTACTGTACATTTTAGGATGATTTAAGAGAGTTAATGTTCCATGAAATGTCTAGACGAAACCCTGAAATAATGTGGTGTATAGATGAACAAAAAACTGGAATGGCTGTTTGATTTTGATGTGTTCAAGCTACATTTGTCTCAAAACACTGGAAAAAAAGTAATTAGTAATTAGTAATTAATTAGTACTTATTCTCCAGATTATTATTATTATTATTATTAATATTATTATTATTATCCAGAGCTATGTACTAAATGTTTCTGTCAGTGCCTTTTGTTGTATCAGTGATGGTGAGAAGATCTGATTATGAAAGACGCATCAGATGTGTTTCTGTTTTTCGCCGCAATCTGGTCTTGGATTATATGAATTTGTGATGTCTTGTAAGCCTAATATGGGTTGGGCATATATGGCATTAGATGCTATGCTATGCTAGATAATAATAAAGACTTTCGTTCATTCAAATGTATTGGTGTATTATCTGTTCTAATGTTTGGTTATTTCTCTCACTGTCTCTCCTGCTCCAGCTGCTCCTCCATCGACTCTATCTTGGCCTCCAGAGCAGCAACGCTGAGCCTGTGTTTGCCCCTCACTGCTCCCTCCAGCTCTCCCAGTCGGGTCTTCAGCTCCTTGTTCTGCCTCTCCAGCTGCTCTCGGGCTGCCTCCGCCTTCTGGGCCAGAGTCCTCTCTCCCTGCAGCTGCACGGTCAGAGTCTCCACCTGCACCACGAACAGAGCAGTGATCTTGATGTGAGCTTACATGTCTGTGAGTGCAGAGGTGACAGGTGTATCGGTGTGTAGGTTCCTCTATTGTACCTGTAGAGCAGTCTTTCTTTGTCTCTCTGCCAGCAGTTCAGAGTTAGTCTGCTCCTCCTCCAGCTCCTCCTCCAGCTGACTGACTCGTGACTCTAACCTCCTCTTCTCTTCACACAGTGCCGTCCTGGACAAACATACAATGTTAGTAATAACAAAAGTCCACATACCAACAATACACTGATTAACAGAGTGCATCTATAGTTAAGTGTTACTAACTTTCCAGAACTGCTGTTGACCATCTCATCAGCCATCTCGTCTCTCTCCTGCTGAGCCTGTCTCCTCTGCCTCTCTGACACAGAAAGCTCCTGCATGGATAAATTAATGCACACAGGGGTTGAAATTCAGTTATTAGAATTTTAAAAGCATCATATCCTCTAGTTCAGATTATTTGAAGTGTAGCTGTAAGAGGTACTTATCTATAGTCAGTACTGTATTACCAACAGTAGATGGACACAGAACATGACTAATAGGTGGGCCTGGAAAAACCTGGATGGGCCTGTTTATTTTTAATGCTTAGATGTGTATAAAAATGATATGGGGGTAAAATCTGGTGGATCATAGTGAATTTAGTATGCCTACTGTTCATGTCAAAATGCCACAGGCATATCAATACAGATGAATGATTATCTACTAATTTTGCCAAAGGAGTTTGGTGGCTTAGTAGAGAGTAATATTTGTCTTACATAACAGTGGTTTCCTGTCAGAACAGGCTGTCTGAAATCAAGGTAAAGTGGTGAAAATATTCAAATATAACCTACACTTAAACTGATGTTGATTTTTTTAGGTGGATCTTTTTTTAGTTGAAAAAATTACCTTTTGTTGCTGGGGGCAAAGGATAAGTGCCCTATACATTCACAACTTGAATAATCTGAACTATCTCTTGTATATTTTGGCTGGGATTTTCAAACACACCTCAGTTAACTGCAGAACTTCTGCCTCCAGTGTCTGGATCTTCTTATCGCTGTCTTTCGACTGTGTGATGACCTCATCCCGAGACAACTTGGTCTCATCCAGCTCTCGCAGAACTTCTTTCATTTGACCCTGTGACAAATGTAGATTTCTTTTAAACACAGGGCACTGGTGAGTATAGAAAATTAATGTTTAAGTAAGAAAAAATTATTCTGTTTTACCTGCAGCCTCCGTAGCTGCTTCACAGCCTCCTCTTTCCCACGGGTGGAATTCTCCACCTGCGCCTCGGCTTCCTGCAGTTCTGCTTCCAGCTGCTTCTTGGACGACACAGCCTGTGAGCGTTGACTCCTCTCCTCCTCCAGCTGAATCTCCAACTCTCTAACCTGGCAAAAGAGTAAAAAAATTGTGAGTAGTCTGAAAAGAAAGATTAGCAACAACACTTTGCTCTCCATCCTCTCTGTACCTGTTTGCTGAGCGCCCTCCTCTTCTCCTCTCCTTTCTCCTCGCTGGTGCTGATCTCTCTCTCAAATTGAGCCTTGAGTGCCTGAAGGGTGACCTCCAGCCTCAGCCTCGAGTTCTCCGCCTCTGACAGTTCCTCCTCCAGCTCCTGTGTCTGTACTCGCAGGTTCTGGGCTTCTGCTTCTAAGGTCCTGCGGGTCCGCTCCAGCTCATGTACCTAACACAAGAGCAGATGCGAGACACTGACTCACAGAGGATCGAGACATAGAAATGGCAAAGTGGCCCTGAGAGGAGGAGGATTCTTACGTTCTTGCCGACATCATCCTGCTGGTTTACAAGCTGTTCCATCTCCAGACGGAGCTGCTTGTTGGCCCTCTCCAGCTCTTCCCTCTGGTCCTGGGCCTCCTACACACAGAAACACAGATGAAGATTAATCACCACAGTCACAGACACATCACAAACATTCTCGTATTGTCTGTTCTCGGTTAGTTTACCTGCAGGGCTCGGGAAAGTGCCAGATATCTTGTCTCCTTCTCTCGGCTGTCTGCTTCTGCTCTGTCCCTTTCCTCTGCCAGCCGAGCGCTCACTGCCTTCTCCTCTGCCAGACACTGAGGGGGCGAAGGAGACAAAAGTTAGACAACAAAGGACGACATTTCAGGAATGTTTACTCAGATTTGAACCGATGAGGTTCGGACCTGGTCAAACTTCTTCTGCCTCTTCTCCAGGGCCGTGCAGTTCTGTCTCTCTCTCTGCAGGGCCAGCGTCATGTCCTCTATCTCCTCCCGCAGTCGCTCCCTCTGCCTCTCCACTCTCTCCTTCTCTTCCTCCTTCTGTCGCTCCCTCTGGACGGCACCGTCAAGCTCTCTCTGGAGTTTCCTGCGCGTCTCCTCTCCAGCTTCCACGGCTGTGTTCACTTCCTCTGACTGCTTACGGAGCTCCGCCAGCTGCACAGGTGGAGCAGAGGGGGGTTTATAAATTGAAATGAATGGACATTTGGACATATGAGAATCTGTATGATATAGAGTTATCAGTGATGGCTGCTGCTGATGCTGACAAAGCATTGTCTTGGGGCATTTTTTGTCTTGTCTAAATATAATCTCCTGGCTAAGATCATAGATTTAATAAAATTCCTATATCAATATCCTAAGGTAAGATTTCTAGTAATAATTTATATGTATATATTTCCTCACTACATTTTTGAAGATCCAAAAATTACAGGTGTCAGTAAAAGTTAACAACAATATAAACTTAATTTATTTGCTGATGAGCTTTTGATGTACTTGACAAATTTTGAAAAATCTATACCTCCTCCATGTTAAAAATAATTTCTGAATTTTTGCTGGTCTCAGATCATAACATGATTATGGGAAAAACATAAATAATGCCAGTAGGCACAAATCACAGAACTTACAACAACTACTTAAATTGGGTTTTAGTTAAGTTGGACTTATCTTAGTTGTACAAAAGAAGCAATTTAAACACATCATTTTGGGTTCTGGGAAATTGTGATTGATTTTCACAATTTTGTGACATGTTATGGACTAAATGATTAATCAATTAATTACGAAAATAATTAGCAGATTAATCGATAATGAAAAATAATCATTGGTTGCAACCTTAATGGCTTCAAAAATATTTATTGTTATTTTTGGCAGTATCAATTATCATACCAACATATTTGTTAAGAAAGCATATTCTATTATTACAGACTTCATATGTGGAAGAAAAATTGTTAAAAGGAAGGCTTTAACTTTTGTAAAGTTGGAAGGGGAGATTTCACTTCCAAGATTCACCTAGTTACTCAAGCATTTTACCTACACCAGAGAGTCAAAAACAAAATACAAAAGCAATGGATTCATGTTGAAAATGTCCTCAAAACATTTTTTATACATATTTTCAAAGGGAAGTATGAGAAACTGAATGTGATATGTATGCATCTACTGTGTTTTTTTAAATTTGTATTTTATGTGATGGGTAATTTTGGTCTTTTCCTGCTGAGGATGATCTCTTGATTGGCATTTACTTCAGAGAGATGAAGCAGCAGTTACAGAGGTAAACAAAACCTGCATGGGTCTCTGATTTACCTGCTGGGTATGAGTCTGAATCTGCCGGGTCAGCTCTTTGGCTCTCTCCTCCTCCTCCTCAAGTCTTTCCATCAGTCCATTCTTCTCCTCCTCCAGCGCTCGCACCCTCGAGCCCAGAGCCATCTTCTGACGAGTTTCATCCTGCAGCATTTCCTGAGAGAGAGGAAGTGATGAGAGTGTCAACCGAGGCCTCGTTACAGTCTATGCATGTGTGGGTGTTTTTGAGTCAGAAGCTCAATACAAGGTGTTTTAAAAACAACTGCCATTCTTTGCATTATAAGAGAAAGTGCTTCAAATGTCTGTAGCACACAAAAGCAAGTACAACATCACATCTGACCCCACACTGGTGGGTGTTTCACTTTTGCACCTTTGCATCGTTTAGCTGACTCTCCAGGCTGTTGACCTCTTTCGAGAGCCGAAGGGATTTGGTGTCAGAAGAGGACAAATTGTTGGACATAGTCTCAATCTCACTCTGAAAAAAAAAACAGAGAGAAGAGAAAGGTAAATTTATCACACCAAATGCAAGAGGAGATATTTCCTGCAGAGCCAAAATCTGATCTTGTGAAGAAGAAAACATATAATGCAGCATCTATTTCAACAGCCAACAAACGAACAACTAAATGTATGAATTCACACCTGCAGCTTGTGCACTCGCTCCTCCCTCTCTTCCCTCTCTCTGTCAGCCTGAGCCAGTCGGGCGCTGAGCTCCTGCAGCTGGCTCTCGGCCCTCTTGCGGCCTCTCTCACTCTCTGTGCGGCTCGCTTGGAGGCTCTTGAGCTCAGAGGTCAAATTTTGCCTCTCTTCCTCCAGCACGACCTTGGCCTTCTCGAGGGACTGACGTGCCTGGAAGAGAACATGGAGGATGAGCGACAGTGTTATGTGGTTAATATGTGTTTTTGAATGTGTGTGTTCTCCTTACTCTCTTGCTATTGTCCAGCTGTTCCTGGAGGCTGTCTATGGCTCCACTGTGTTTGACTCTGAGTTCTGACAGCTGGGCTTCGTGGCGGCGAGTTTCCTCTTCAACACACCTCTGGAGCTCATTTAACTCTGCCTCCCTACGAGACCTGTGTAGACAGAAG
This sequence comes from Lutjanus erythropterus, assembly GCF_056507025.1. NCBI lineage: Eukaryota > Metazoa > Chordata > Actinopteri > Lutjaniformes > Lutjanidae > Lutjanus > Lutjanus erythropterus. Next base: position 24,109,932 of record NC_139325.1, on the reverse strand, counting down.
ATGAATGTCAGAGGTGTTAGAATTTTTCAATCTGACAACAGAAACACCAAGTAAACTTTTTGATTTCAAAGCCTGATAATTTGTTTGCATCATCTACCTGAGCTCCTGCTGGGCAGCTGTGGTGTCCAAAGTGTCCTCTAGCTCAGTTCGCAAAGCCTCCAGCTCCTCTCCCAGGTCTCTCCTCTGTTTCTCCGCCCTTTCCCTCATCCCTCGTTCATTCTCCACTTCCTCCTTCAGCTCAGACACCTGGGACATGGCCTCCCTCAGCGACCTCTGAGCTTCTGAACGACGCGCTCCTTCTTCCTCCAACCTGAAGGGAACAGAGAATGATTGATGAATTAAGGGAGCAGATGCAGAGTGAAAAAAACTACAACATGTCTTTTTTTGTTACACTGTGTTTGTTATATGTTGTCGTGTGTCTCACCGGCCCTGCAGGGTGGTTATTTCTTTCTCCTTCTGAGCCAGACTGCCCCTCAGCTCGCCGGCCAGCATGCCCAAGTCTGACAGCTGCTCCTGGGCCTCCACCGACTCGTTCTCCATCCTCCTCTTCCACTTCTCCTGCTCTAGGCGGCCCTGCTCCTCACGCTTCAGGCGCTCTGTACACAATCATAGAAGAAACAGATTACAGATTGCAGCTTTTATAACTGAAAAAATTGAGACGAAGCTGAATAACAGGGAAAGCACCAGTCAGCAGTCAACTACTGATGGATTATTATTTTCACAGAAACCAGCTAGTAGAGCAGAAATTAGTGTTCTGAGATCCAATTTAGGTCTTTTCAAAAGGAAACTGTTCCAGTTTCTCAGAATAAATATTTGATATTTTCCTCAATTTCCTATAGTAAACTCAACATCTTTCTATTTTTCACAGCTGTGAATATGTTCATTTGGGCTTATGGGAATAATGGTGAACATTTTCAGCATTTTCTGAGATTTAGACACTGACTAATCAACTCATTATTAAAGAACTTATTTATAATGAAAATAATTATTGATTGTATCCATACAAATCTCCTATGATACAATACTACTATATCTCCAAAGGTTTTCTGTGTTAATTACTTGATATACAGAAAAAATTTAACGCAATTTGATGTGAATGACTAGCTGGGATTTTGCTTTGTATCCTTAAGTATGGTGCTAAAATATGAGATTCCTCTAGCTGTGGCAGGATGGTCGAAGGAAGGCGATAATTACAATATTTTGCTTAATGCTGACATTTTTCACAATTACTTATTTTCCTGGAGCAGGACCTTTCTGTGTCCATGTGGTTCTCTCTGCCCCTGCAACCCATCAAGGATAAATGGTTATGAACGATGGATAGGTGTTCTCTGTTTGCCTATGTTTTTTGTCCCTATCAAATAAACTATAAATTAATATAACATATACCTAAAATTACTAAAAGTTTTCTTCTACAGTCTAAACACAAATCCAAATCCAAATCATGAGGATTGATCATGACACAGAAACTGCAGTTGCACTTGTAGGACAGTTACCCTCAAGGTCAGCGATGACAGCTTCCTGTTTGTTCTTGAGTTTGTTCAGACTTTTGGTTTTCTCCTCCTCCTCAGTGAGTTGATCAGTCACCTCACTCAGACGCTCCTCAAACTGCTTCTTCTCCTGCTCAAAGATAAATAACAATATTACAGTGGATCATACATAAAATGCGTATACAATGATGCACCAACCAGGTTTTTTGACATGACAGTGTCAGCACAGGAACGCACACATACATGAATACAAACGTTACATGGGTTGTTGTTATGATACTGACAGAATATTTTATCTAACATCACACACAAGATGATCAAGTCTGAATGTGACACCCACCTTACTGAGTCGGTCTCTCTGCTCCACTGCGTTCATCAAATCGGTTTCTAGACTCTTCACTTTGGTCTCCAAGGTGACCTTCTCCAGCAGGAGGCGCTGTCGGGCACTTTCCTCCTCCTCTAACTGCTCCTCCAGGTCCTGACAAGGAGAGAAGATTTAATACAAGAACAGTTTAGAGACTGTTTAAAAAAGTCTTGATGAAAGTTTTTTAACTTTTATTTTGTGTATGTGGTATAGGCAGCTGGGGGCTAAGAACAAAAAGAGACTGTCCACAATCACAAGCATAGTGAGTAAAATTATTGGGAAAGAGCGGAAACAACTGGAATGTGTATGTGAAACACAGGAGAAGCAAAAAGCCCAGCAAACTGTGTCTGATCCTGTTCATCCCCCTTTTATAGAATTTGTAAAACTGCCCTTGGGAAGACACCAACCAAGAAGCATTATAAGATGTCTTTCATACCAAAGGCAGTAATTTTGATAAATTCATAAACACCATTCAGACTGAAACCACGGCCATTATTGTGGTCAGTACTGTGTATACTCTGTTATTATTGTCTGTATCATAATTTACTGTGATGTGTTTTAAACAGCCTGTGAAGTTGAAGGACAATTTCCATTTGTGGACAACAAGGATTATTATTATCATTAACATGCAATTTTTGTGACAAACCTGTCAGAAAAACAAATGAGTCAGTCAGTATTTGTTGCAGTTCACTTGTATATACCTGTATATTCTGCTGCATCCTCTTCTTCTCATTGGTCAGCTGTGCACCTCTCTCCTCCTCTTCCTCCAGTCGACTCTCCAGCTCACCTAGCACCTCCTCCAGCTCCTGTTTCCGGCTGGCTAACCTGGCCCTCATCTCCTCTGCCTCCGCAAACAGCTCTGCTTCTGCCTGCAGCTGGTCAGCCAGCACCGCCTTCTCTTCCAGCAGCTAGAACATGACAAAGAGAGGAGGAGGAGGAGGAGGAGGAGTGATGAACGAGGAGGCTCTGATTCATAGCAGAGGCAGCAGAACAAGGTGGAGGTTTGTTTACCTGAGCATGTTTCCTGTCCAGCTCTGTGTAGTCCTGCTCCATTCGGGTCAGATGGTCTTTGGCCTTCTGGAGCTGAGCTTCCCTTGCCTGGATCTCCTCATCCTGCCGAGTCACCTGCAGCAGAGGCTTCACCTGGTTGAAACATAGCAAGAGTTAAAGGTCAATGTGAAGGATGTCTCCATTCCTGCATCCTCTCTGATTTTATTTCCTGATTTTTTTTTCCTTTCCCCTAGCAAGGATCTAAAGTCAGAATGCTTCAGTTGCCAGGTTCTAATGCATAATCCAGCTGCCTTTGATTTGGATGATAATGTTATTTATGTTCATTATATATGTCACATCTATGTTGTGATGTAGCTGTGTGTACAGTACCTTGGTGAACAGCCGCCACCACTGCCAGTTCCTGAGTTTGAGGTAAGCAGCACAGTTCCTCTGCATCACCCTCAGAGCGCTCAGCTGCTGCTGCTTCTTCGTAAAGGCTCTGAAACAGAATAAAAATGAAACAATAAATCAGGCATGAACTCTTCGTTACCCACAAAAAAGTTACAACTCAAAACTCTGAGCGTTAAGTAATTTTTTTACTGTTCTTTTTTTTCTTAAGACAATAACAGAAAATACTATCTGCAGGCATTTGATAGGGTCATCCTCTTTAACTACTTTTTGGCCTATGCTCCACTATACCTTCCTAATAGGGTTGCACGATATGGTGAAAAAAAACAAAACAAACATATTGTGATTATTTTGAGAGATTGCAACATTTTTCACAATTAATGGGAATTATCATTTCTGTATCACAATTTTCATTTTCACTGAAAATAACTATTACACTCATGATGATTTGACTTTTGTTGGGGTCTGTACCAAAGAAACATGTTTTCTTATATCTGGAGAACAAGACATGTAGATCAGAGCATCTCTGCAGCACAATAATACTTCATCATAATGCTGTTTTGTCATATTTTAACTTTACCTTTTGATATTGCTCTTGGCCATATTGTGACAACAATTAATTATTAATTAATTAATTGTCCAGCCCTACTTTCTACTGACAGTTAGACTGTTCTGTGAGAGAGAGGGTAATACTAACACTGAGTGACTGACATAACAAGATATTTTGCTTCTAAGCACAAAAAACAATGACAAAGCAGTTTTATCAGTCAAGGCCATTACTAGTGACAGAAAGTTTTAACTTTAATTTTTGCATTTTAATGTTTTTATGCTGTTTTTAATTCTTTATGCAAATCACTTTGATTTGCCTTTGTGTATGAGATGTGCTACACATATGAACATGCCTGGCCTGAGTCTTGTTATTACAGATTAATCAAACAATGAATAAATTAACATTGCATTTATTTAAATTATGGATGTTATTAGTTAGCCTCCATTATAAAAATATAACTCTAGGTTTATAACTAGGCTTCAATAAGCTGTGCCAGATACCTGTCAATGCCGCTGCAGTTCCTGAGTCACTGATAGGGGCTGACAAATGATTAAATATTGATGTTCCTTTAAGAACGAAATACAAAACTGCCTCCTAAACAGCAGCGAGCAAACTCTCCTTCCAGAGAATCCCCACCAATGCTGCATGTTTGTTTTCTCCTGTAACTTCAGTTTCAGTTAGTAAATAACTGATTACTGATTGGCTGATGACTCCACTTAAATCAAGTAAATTCATATATAACAAATACTTAAAAATTACAACAATTCAGTACTGTCATAAACATCAAAATATCATATACCCTAGTTTAGCTTCCAAACTAAATTGATTTGTATCTGTCATACCTCTGTCTCTCTCCTAATATTTACTCTTAGGCAAAGCTCTTACTTGCGTGCGAGGTAACCTCTGGAGGCACTCTGGAAGCGTATGATGGTGTCAGTGATCTTCAGGTCTCTTTCTTCTTCCAGGTGAGCCAAGACTCCAGCTCTGAAGAAGACTTTACTCTGACCCACTCTGAACAGGTTGTGGTCCAGCTCCAAAGCTTTGATCTTAACAAGGAAACAGTGTCCAGTTAGCAGCAGTTGGAGATTTACAGCATTTCAATTTTATGTTGTATTTTTACAGCTGCTGACAAATGACGCACCATGAGTTCTGATGCCTGTTTGCCATCCATGAAGGTGCGAGGGATTGCATTAGGAGTCAGGATTTCATATCTGAAAGACAAATATAATTTTTTTTAGTGTGTTTGTTTGAGACAGCAGAATGAGAATAAGTAAGAAGGGGCATTAGCAGGTGACATAGAAAATGCTGGATGAAGCATTCATTGTGTTTGTGTGAGTGTGAGTAAAAGACAGAATGAGAGAGAGAGAAGGAAAGAAGGACAGATGGTTATAAAAGTGATTGCGTTCTCTTTATGTGAACACATACACACCTCTGTCTAAACTCCTGGAATGGGATGCGGTTAGGGAAGCCTTGTCTGCAGATACGGATCCCCTCCAGAACTCCATTACACCTCAGCTGGTCCAAAACTAGGTGGGGGGACAGTTTACCGGCCTGAGAGAGACAAGAGGCAAAGCAAAGGAAGCAGAGATACAATGAGAGAAGAGTGAAAAGAATGCAACATTTGAATCATTTATTTTTTTTCATTTTCCTTCAGCTTTCTCTTATGTTTTAAAACATAGCTAAACTTAGGTCAATCATGTCAAGAAATGAAATGGAAATGCTAATACATGTGTTTATCTCATCACATTTAGACTACTGTAATTCTGTTTTTACAGGCCATAATAAATCATCATTATGCCATCTACAAACCGTCAAAAATGATGTTGCTAGGCTCTTTAAACAGTCCAAAAGATTACTGGTTGCATACTGTATGACACTTTTTTTTACTCCTTCGCTTCCCTTATTTTTACAATTCATTTTAAAATTTTGATCTTATATGACCAGGCTCCACGGTATAATATGGACATTCTGCACCCCCACAGTACGAATTGAGCTCTTCAGTCCTCCAGCCAGGGTTTTCTAAGTGTACCTCAGACAAGTTTCGAGATTTTGGGAGATTGTTCTTTCAAATCGGCAGCCCCTAAACTTACAAGCCTGAGATCTTTGAACTCTTTTAAAAATAAGCTAAAACCTGTATGTTCAGACAAGCATTTGGGTCACGTGTAATTTAATGTAATGTTTTAATCTCGTGCCTTACGCCCGGTGTAGGTTCACTTTGCTTGTTTTTGATTTGAAACAGTGTCCATGAGCCTGTATCCCTTTCCCTTTCATCTGCTCTCCCTTTCTTACCCTCTTCTCGTGGTTGGGGATGATGCAGCGGAGGAAGTTGGGGTTGGTGTTTCTCAGCGTGGCCATCAGCTTGGTGAGGGACTCCTTGTAAAGCTGACCAACGGTCCTGAACATTCCCTTCTTCGTCTTCAGTCCTGCTGCTCCAAACGTGACCGGCCCACTGTTCTCCCCTGACGACACCTGGTCCAGACCCACAATCCTGTCCACTGGAAGAAAACACAGGGCAGGGTGTCACTTTCAGCACTGAGTATCAATTTATTGGAGTGGAGAGAGTGTTTACCAGACTTGATTATATGTGTGTGAATGCCACACTAATGCCACGACATTATGATTTCACACCTGCTTTCACATCTGCTATCAACTCTCTGGACAGATGATATCAGATGGTGGACACTGGATTTTTGTAGTTCATTAGAGATGCAATCATATGGTTATTTGCTGACCCATATCAGCCAGTAAAACACACATACACAGTCTTTGTATGATGAGGGTGCATAACAAGTTTTCTAGCTTAATGTTAAACATGTCTGAACAAGTATCACTACAGGTTTGTCTGTGTATCATGATGATTTAATCTGTTCCTCACTTGACATCTGTATTGACTGATATGCTCATAGAATTAAGTAATGGCATTTCACAGTCAGCCAAACATCTACATTAAAGTGATAGTTTAGATTTTCTGATGTGGACTGACACAAGGTACACTGTATTACCCATATTAGATGGTGGTCAACACGCCCACAGTTTGGAGAAGCAGCAGGTGTGCTGGTGAAGGAAGCTAAGCAATGTACTGCTGTGTACAGGTTCATTATAAAAGGTATTTTAGTCATGTAAAAATCTGGAAAATGCTGTTACACAGTAAATGCCAAATATCTCTCTCTACAAAGCCACCAGACTGCGGTGCTTGCAAGAACAGTAATTTTATGGCGTGGAAAACAGGAGCTGCTGGTCTACTGCTGCCTCAATTATCAAAAGAGTCTGGCTGCTTTAGAGATAGTGATCTTTGGCTTATATAACAGCTGTTTCTTGTTGGAAAAAGCAGTTTGACGGCAAGGTAAAGCTGTGAAGATATTCTAAATATAGCACACACTTAAACTGATGTTGATTTTTTTTAGGTTGGCCTCTTTTTTGGTGGCTTAAATATGTTTTGCTACTGACTCTGTCTACAGCAGTACACTGCTTAGACCAGTACTGCTGCTGCCACTCCAAACTGGGTTTGTGCCGATTGTCATGTACTGTCTATTGATAAGTACTTCATAAAATCTCACTTCAAACAATCTGAACTATCCCTCTAATCATACTATTAAGAAGAATACTGAGGTTGTTATTTTAAGCTACTTAAATGTTGGTCCTGTATGCCAATATGTTGCATCTCTAGAAGTCATTCAGGATCACATTCATGCCTGCACATGGTTGGTTTCCATGAAACCACTCCAGTTGTTTGAGGCAGCAAAGCTCTAATGTGATCCTGAATGTGTTTGTGACTAATCAAGTGCATGCTGCCACCTTGACACTGTTGATTTTCTACAAAACCAATGTAAATTACTTCTGAATAGATGGAAAAAGCCACATCACACAAGCACAGCACTGTCACTAAAAGCTAAAAACTAGGTAATAAGAGCAAAGAGAGAAGAACAACATGATAAAAATTAACAATATGTAACAGCTTACGACGTTACAGCACAAATATCAACTAAAAAGCACTCAAAAATGACACAAAAAGGCACATGGCAATCAAAAACTGGGCAGACAGAAAACAAAGGAGTGATGTCAACAGAGGTGGGAGTGAAGAATGTGAGTGTGACACACAGAGGAGGAGAGAAACCTACTGTCGGAGCCATTAGCCTGCAGTGTGGCATAGGAGTCAAAGAAGTACACACGAGGAAGAGTTTGAATATCTGATGAAGGAGGAAGGAAGGCACAGGGAGAAAGAGTAGAAGCGAGCACCAAAAAGTGGAGAGGGAAGAGAAAGGGACAGAAGGAAAAAGGAACAAGAGCAAGCAAACACAGGAGAGAACAAGAAGGAGGAAGAATGGAGAGACAGCAGATAGATAATAGAGTTGTGTGATAGAGAAGAGAAGAGAGAGAGAAATACAGTTAAGTTAGTACATTTTGCACCAGAAGGTTTTGTTATTTATATCTGACAGGCTTGAAAAAATATAGTGCATGAAAATAGTTTTTTTTTTCAGTTAAAAGTATATTTTATTCACACATCAGGTCCATGAATTAAGGCTTTACTCTACATGGAAGTGATTGACAGAGAGTAAATCAATTTTACCTTCCTTCCACAGCTCTGACACAAAATGATCAGATGACTGATGGAGAAGAGACGCCACGTTATCGTTCAGAGGATCCATGTTCTTCACCAGCCAATCATCTGCTTTATAGTCCACCTGAGAGACATTACAGAGGGCAGGGGACATTTTTGACTTCATTCTTTTGCATGGGAAACATGGGAGACATTTGAAGATGTAAAAACACAGACTGCAATACCTTGCCAGCATAGTGAATGATGGAGAAGTCAGCTTCCCCGCGTGGCTGCTTTGATCGGAAGAATTTTGGATGGCTGCCTTGCTCAGCGGAAAGTTTCTCCACAAACGAGCGGTCTGTTGCCCGGGGGAACCAGCACTCTTCATCCAGCAGGGCCAGAACACCAGGCGAGTGGGTCTAACAGAGACAAGAGATGATGTAAAACAACATTTAGTGGACTTTATAATTCAAGGGGAATTAGGAATCAAAGCAGAGTCTGTGCTGGCATGTTTCTATTCATATTCTTTTATTCGCTTTCACTCACTTCATCTGTGGCTGTGAATAATTTAAAAGCTCCTACTAGCCACAGGTTGAAGCAACAACCTGAGCATTATCATGCTATTTTCCTGAACATCAACTGTCAGCATCTATATTCTCATCTCTTAACAGGTAACAATGTGTGTTGCCTTATTAAAAACACAGTGTTTTCATGTGTATGTACTGGTTTCTCGATGAGGTCAATGCAAGGCTGCAAATCCAGGCCAAAGTCAATGAAGTTCCACTCAATGCCCTCCCGCTGGTACTCCTCCTGCTCCAGGATGAACATGGTGTGGTTGAAAAGCTGCTGCAGCTTCTCGTTGGTGTAGTTGATACACAACTGCTCAAAGGAGTTCAGCTGCAGAGGAAATCATGAAATCATGAATTAGTCTAATGTAATCTACAATAATAATCAACCTGTGCTCACAAAAGTAGAAATCATGGACACTCATGTGCGTTGATCACAAACATTGAGATCAAATGCTAGGGAAAGGTGAAATTCTACTTGGTTGGACCATCACTGGTGTTATTTTAGTAAGGAGAGAGGCTTCTTGATCAATTATTCTCAGACATAGGACACATGTAGACCTGATGTATTTTATTTTTTAGTGAGAGCCTATTTATTGAACATTTACTGGCTCAAAACTAATTGACACGATGTCAGAGAAGCAGCACAGATCACTACATTGGCAGAAGAGCTCACCTGAGAGGATAAAAAGTTTATTTTTGATAACGTGTTTGAATATTACTCCGTTGGACAAGGGTCGGCCAATAACAGTTCAAGCTCAATGACAGATCAGTATCAGCTGTTTGTGACCTGACTTCAAACTAGACAGCTGAAAGTTTTGTCATCTTTAATGTTGTCTTAGTTTTTATTTTGGCAATAGCATGTTGCTCATGTGGCTACTCCCACAGGCTGGGGTGATGTTGAACTAATGTAATATTTGGGGACAGTTAAGAGAAACTGTGTAAATCTTAAGCCTCTTCAGAAGCAACTAAATAATGATAGTAGGTTGGATACCGTTTTTTCATGGTGCCTTTTGTGGGAGTTTATTCTTCAGTGTGAGCTGTGTTAGTGCTTAGCTGCTTAGTTTTTTTTATACAGAAGCTGGGGTGAACCTCGTCACTGTGTTTGTGTGTGTGTTTGCATTGCTGCTGTATGTAAGACTAAATTTACTCGATAAACATACCAGGGTGCCAACAATATAGCTATATGTGAAAAGAAATGATCAAACTGCAGGAATTCATATGCTTGGCAAAGCTGTGTGACTTTGATAATATACAGTTTTTTTCCACATCAACCAATCGATGGTTAAAGAGTAGGTAAAATCCCAGTTGACCACGACTTGTTTGTTGACCAGAGACTACCTAATACAGACAAACAAACCATCATCACGTGAACAAACCTGGAAGATCTCAAATCCAGCGATATCAAGGATTCCTATGAAGGAGGCTCCCTGTCTCTGTCTGCGGTCCAGAGCTCTGTTAATCCTGTGGACAAGCCATCTGAACAGACGCTCATATGTGGCCTTCGCCAAAGCCTCAACAGCAAAGTCAGCCTGGAGGAAGAAGGATACACTGTTAGATAAACACCGCAGAGAAAAATGTTATCTGTTTGAGTGCAAATGTCCATGTTCATAAAATGTTACCTGTTCTTTTGTCTGGGCCTTCTGCACATACTCTCGGCCCACTTTGATCCTGGGAGTGAGGATGGCCCGACTGAACTCCAGCACGTTAATGCCCAGCAGATGGCACAGTTTCTGAGCAGCTGTGTTGTCGGGCATCGAGGCCTGGTCCTGGTTCTTCTCCTTCATGAAAGAAATGTTCCCAAACTGGAGCACAGCAGAGATCACCTTCAGCATGGCTGAGGAGGAGAGGTAAGACAGGGAGAGAGAGAGGGTGATTTAGAGCCAGGATCAAGTGTGCAAAAAGTAAACTACTTTCTCTCTTCCCTGTTATCTCCCTTCTTACATATTGACTCCTCTGGGGTGAAGCCCATTATAGCCATGGAGTCCATGGTCTGGGTGAAGTTCTCTGAATCGCTCTGCCCAGGAACAGGGATGGACCCTCCACTGAGAAAGCGGTACTCATCAGCACTTCCTAAGAGCAGGTCCGCTAGGGACGGGAATGACAAAGGTAAAAAATACAGGAAAATACAGGACATAGAGAACTTATACTTGTGCATTTCACAAAAATAACAGCCTTTTCTGCAGCATAACAGTATTTCATTATTACACCTTGGTCGAGTTTTTGCTCACCTTTTGTCTCCTCTGAAGTTCCACACAACAACTGATAAAAAATGTGGAATGTCCTCTCATCTTTGGCCTGACGGGTGGCCCGGGACTTTTCAAGGAGGTCTGGATTTATATGGTCATGGACATGTCCAGTTGAAACTAGTTATATTACATGTCTGCCCTGCTTTACTTGCAGCAATGTATCCTTTTAAAATAAGTAGGACTGCCTCCTGAAAGTGGAAGATTCGAATCATTAGCTGGAGAACCCTCAGGTAACTAAGATTCTTCAAGATGACCGGTCGTTTTGATTTTTTTTTTTTTTTGTCAGTCAGTCTGCATTACAACAGGATAAAATAGATCAACACTAATATATATATGTACGTTTTAGAAATGAACAACCTACAAGCAAGCACTTCTAATACTAATAAACAGCTTACTTAGAGAGAAAGAGTGTACTGATCTGTGGAAAACTTTGAAGACACGTTTAAGGATACAGGTCTCAATGTTGGCACCAACGATGTACCCCGCCACATCAAAATTAATGCGGATGAATTTACCCTGAAGAAGAATAAGAAAAAGTTGTTTTATGTTTCAGTTCATTTCCACAGTAAATAATCAAACTGATGATGCTGATGACAAAACCTTCAGGAGCTAATAAATATTATCTCTTTGTATAATATATTTAGTCTGCTCTTACAAATCTCGAGGAGTTGTCATTCTTGACAGTCTTTGCGTTGCCAAAGGCCTCCAGTATGGGGTTGGCCTGCAGCAGCTGTCTCTCCAGCTCGCCCTGAGACACACAGGAGACATTAGATCAGCTTCACACAGAAGACAAAGAAAACGACCTCAACAAAAGACTTCTACATGGCCTGTCTACTAAAATGCACCATTTAATTCTGCTCTCTTTGGAATAACTGTTATGTAAAACAAAAAAAATACATGACTCATCCTTGAAGAGCAGTGACACAAAATGGTGCATTTTAGGGCCCAAAATAGCATCTGCAACATACACCATTCCCTGACCCTGGAACAAATGTTTCTCAACATCACTAAGAGGGCCCTCATTAGATAAGTAATCAACAACAAGCGTGAGACATTATTGATGTCTCACATTTAATTTGTTAAAATTTAATCTCTTACGTTATTAAAAGGCAATCTCTAGAGACCAACTAACAAGAGTCTGTTGAGAACCACTGTTGTAGAAGAACAAGGGCAGAGGAAAGCTGCAGCTTTAGATGCTATCATCATACACAAGCTATATTGGCTGATTCTAGCTAGCTGCAATGCATTACTGCAGCTGTCGCATTGCCAGTGCAGTAGCCGCGGATGCAGCATCAGCAGCAGCCAGTGATGGGGAGCTGCTGTAACTACAGGAGGTGCTTATACTATAAAAACAATTGAGGAATGCCAGCCAGCCAACACCAAAAGCAGATACACAAACACACACAGAGCAAGAGGTCAACATGTTTTAGTGACAAATCACTGAGCAAACAATGTGTCCACATTAACAAAACCACATATTTTAGTGTGTACACTTGTTCACTTGCTAAATATACACACATGGACGGCTGCAAAGACACAGCCACACCCACTCCCACAGGTAAACCTGAACCCATTCAACATATACGCATACTGTACAGTTCATGTGATTTAAACCACATCTACAGGAGATAAAAAACTGTGGCATTTACAAATCATTAGGAATGTGAAGCAGACACTCAGCCCACTGAGAAGAATAGAATAAAAAGTGCCAAAACTAGAGACCCAGACAGAGTTATTCAGATAAAAAGTTGCTTTATGCACAGACCACATGATTCTCCTAATGTGTTCAGAGAATCATATCAGCTCTGGAAAATATTCTGCATGGAAAGTTTCAATTCTACAAAATGTAACCCCAAATAAACCCCAAGTTTTCTGAATACTTTCATACTCACATATTGCATACTCTGACGAATTGTGGGAGAAAAATGAAGATTTAGGGGGTAGGAAATAGATGGATGGGTGAAAATATGGATGGGATAAACAAACACAAAAAAAGACAAATAAGACAACAAGAACAACAACAAACAAAGGAATACAAACAAGCAAAATCAAATATACTGTACAAGGCTTGACTGTTAGGACATCAGTGCTGATAGTTAAAGGTTCAAGGTTACTCTTTAAGGCCGGTTAGTGAGTATCATTGAGGAGTTCATTACAAGCAGGAAACAGGACGGGACAGAAGCACAGGACCGGCCAGCAGGATAGAGTGAACTCACCCTGTTCACCAAAGTACTGCCTCTTGTTAAGGACCTAGAGCCGTCCATCTGAACATGCAGGAAAGAGAGGACAATGCAGAAAGAAGAGAATGAGGGAAAAGAAGTACAGGAAGAAAGGAAGGTAAAAAAAAATGCTGAGAAAGAAAAAGAGGACCGAAGAGGACTGAAAACCCCACTCCAGGGTGAGGTAAGATTAAATTAATCGTTCCTGCAGGAAACCCATTTTATAATAGTAGAAATCAGTCAGCATGAATAAATGAAGAGGACAGTGATGAGATTGAGGATCACTAAATTGTGATTGGGTTAGGAAAGATAACACAGTGGACTGCAGAGAGCAGCAAATCTGAAATGATTACATTACCACTGAAAACACTGCAACAAAGGTGTCAGGATAAAGGAATAGTTCTACATTTTAGGAAATAATCTAAGTCCCTGTCCTTCAGAGAGTTGGATGAGAAGATTGTTATGACTCTCTTGTAAGTAAAGGGTTGGAGACAGGAGACGATTAGCTTAGCTTAGCATAAAGATATGTAAAGCTCACCAAAACCCCTTTTACACTGGACAAAACTCCCATTAACATCTGGCTTTTGTCCTCAGTGGGAAATGGTACTTTTATCTTACAAACCAGGCTCAAACAATTCTGCAGTAGTCACTGATATTTATTGGCTCTCACTTCTATCAGCAGTGCTGGAAACATGACACCCTGATGGAAAACTTAATTACTGCCCTTTATCTGGCAGAGTTAATGAAGGCTTGTCACCTCCATCAGTAACTTCTGTGATATTTCATCATCTCACCCAAATGATGTCAAACCATCATTATGAATTAGCCAGTATTGGGAGATGGGAGAAAGAGAGATGGAAATAAAAGATAAAAAAGAAACCACCATTACAGTCACATGCCTACATACTGCTTTCTACTGTTTACAGACCCTGTTTTCTGGTGTGCCTGTGATGTCGACACATCAGAAAAAAGCTGAAAAACAGACTTGTGGCAATGGAAGCATTTTTAAATGAAATTTATACTGGTTTTACCTATGTTACAAAAAGTCATATTATGGGATAATTAACACAACGCGGCCTGCTGAACACCAAAAAATAGTTACTGTACAAAAATCACCATAAAATTCCACACTTTTTTTGACAGAGTCAGGCTTGTTGTTTCTACCTGCTTACATTCTTTATGCTAAGCTAGGCTAATTGCCTCCTGATTCCAGGTCTGAGGTTACAGTACTAGTTACAGTACCTCATTTCTTTTCTTAAACTTTTATCTTTCTGTGTCACTTTTCCTTACCATCTCCATCTTTCTAGTTATTCCCTTCCTTTTTCATTCTTACAGTAATGTTCCTAGAAGGCCTATGTTCTCTTTGTATGTTTTTTTTTCCAGCTGCTCTTCTTTTATTCTTACTTCTGCGGTGTCTCTATTGCAACATACCTGTACAGCTTCTTTGCTCCTACCCAGAGTGCCACTTTTATGGGATGAGGCAACGTGAGCCAAATACTGGATGACTTTCTTAGTGTTTTCTGTTTTTCCAGCACCAGACTCGCCTCTGGGTTACACACAAACACAGAGATACAAAAAACATGTAAGAAACACACATATGCACAATAAATACCATTCTCTTTACAAAACAGTCCATCTTCAACATATATGGCCTCTATTGTAAATGGTATTATATGTATATACACACACACACACACACACACACACACACACACACACACACACACACAAGTATTTTAAAGAGAGAGAACACACAGGAACAAGTGACCAAACACACATTCATCACATCATTAAACACAGAACCCATGCAGTGCATTCAAAGCCACAGGTCTAAACAGAAAGCAGGTGTAGAGGATACAGGCTGCGTCAGTATTGTTGCTTTTGGAGAAGAACGAAGGAGAATGGAGTAAAAATAGAAGCTGTAAAAGATCTAAAAGAAGCAGACGTCTTGTCCCAAATACACTGATTCAAGATGAACCTAAAGTGGGATCCTCTACAATGACAGGAAGAGTCTGGCAGGAAGACATGATGACAGGGAGACGAATGGCAGCCCCTCAGGCAAGCAGGTAGGTAGCCAAACCACGGGTATAAACAGAGAGGAGGATGCATCCACGTTACAGGCCAAGATTTTTTGCTAGGATGTGAATTTCTGTCCTGATTCTTTAAATCTGTGTTTAAAAGTGATCCATAACAAACATCAGTGTGAACATTGATATGTCTTTGGCCTGCATGTTTGTATCAGCACAAAAGAAATCCATATACCACACAAACTATGAATATCACCAACAAATGGTGCCAGACAATTACTATAATCATGAAAATGGATGAAATAAGCTTTGGGGTTTTAATTTTAATTCACCTGACACCTCTTTAAAAATCAATACACTTATACAACCTCTACTTGCAGTTGTTTTACATAACTATATTTTAACTATCTATCAAACCATCTACCTTAAGTGCAACATTTTAGGACTTTTTACTGGCTTCTTACTGGTTTTAACAGACAACATCACATCACCCCAATCCTGGCTTCCGTCCATTGGCTTCCCGTACGTATTAGAATTGATTTTAAGATTTTACTGATCACTTTTAAAGCCTCGGTCTGGCCCCTAGCTACATAGTTGAAATGTTAACTTCCTACGAGCCAGTACGCAGCCTTAGATCCTCGGGCGGGGGTCTCCTAGCTGTTCCAAAGTCGAAGCTTAAATCTAAAGGTGACCGCGCTTTCTCCATCAGGGTCCCTCGACTTTGGAACGGCCTGCCCGAGGAGATAAGACTTGCATATTCAGTGACATCTTTTAAATCACTTCTTAAAACCCATTTTTATCGACTTGCTTTTATGTGATGTCATCGTCTCTTTTTTAATAGTTTAATTCTAATAAAAAATTGTCTTCTGAGGAGAAAAATCCTCACCTTTATTCAGCTCAGTTTATATAATGATGAAACTCTGCACAATATTAATGTTTTTGTATTAAGGCAGCAGAATCATTTATATCAGTGTCACTCTGACAGTTTACATCGGTGAGGATGTTTTAAATGACAGCAGACAGCGAACTGCACACCGACACACACCGAGCAGATGAAGAGAAGAGACAGAGTCTGGACTCCTCATCGTGACTCACAATTAAGCAGCGCGGTGACAAATGATTTGTGGAGGAGACGAGCGTCTGTCAGTTTGGCCTTAACAGCGACAGATATTTTAACTTGTAGTGTTCAAACCACAGAGCTGTACAGTAACATCAGGATTCATCATCAATAGTTTTTATATCGGTCAGTGCTTCACACTCGCTCCCCCTCTCTCCCTCATCCCTGCAGCTCATCTCTCCTCCCTGGCAGTTATGATCAATCGGCATGAAGTAATTAAGTATTTAAAAGTACAAAAATCGGACTTGGAGGAAAAAATATCACGCACCGCATAAGTGTACATTAATATTATGATTCATGATCATCAAAAGTTTTTATATCAAGTCGACACATCTGTCCATACTCACATGCTTTCTACCTCTCTCTCTGCTGTGGCTCAGCCTTATTTTTACTTTTACCTGGTTTCAGGTGGAGCTACAGCTCGATCAGCTCTCTCTCATCTCCCTCTTCCCATACTTCTATTTCTTTGCGATGAGCCAGTTGCATAAGTAGACAAGCCTTTACATTGTCAGTGACAGGGAAGCTCACTTCTGATTCAAACTATTGATCAGGCCAATATAACAGAACATGTGTTAATCCCGCGTTAAAAAAATAGTGGTGTTAAAAGGAATTTGCGTTAATGTGTTATTAATGTGTTAACTTTGACAGCCCTAGAATTAACACATCTAATTTGATCTACATCTGCAATTAAATACATATGTACATGGAGGCACCAGTACACACAAATGAAGACAGATGAAAGCACTCCAAGTACATACTTCTCACACACACTTCAGCAGAAGTAGACATTCTCAATGTCAAACAAAAAAATTACAAAGCATTCACACACAGACACACTGGCGTGCTACAATAAACTACTCACGTGCACAGGATTGACTGATCTTCTCTGTCTGTGAAAGAAAAACAATGTGAGGACAAATTAGTGACATGATAGATGGCTACAGACAGATAGGCCTATCATCATAACTACTTTGGTTGTCCCAGTAATTGCGAAAAAGATATCATCATCGTTTTACTTAAGACCATTTTATACCACTGATATAGGTTAATCTGAACATAATGGCAATATAAATTAGGACCCGACATATATATTGGCCTACTGATATTACAGTCTACATCAGTATTGGCATATACCGATGTGTTGTCTGATATGAACTGATATGAAAACCTTTTTACAGAACATAATGCAGATTATATTTTACTTTTTCTTAGATTTATAAAAAATCAAGTTAAATATATTAATTCTATTTGTGTTTTTTTGCTTCAGTGGCAGAAAATTTAGTTTTTTGTTAAACTGTAAAATATCCTGCCTTCATCTTTGTCACCAGTGTCTGATAACCACATTTGAAAGACCACTGCAAAATCGTAGGTTTCTATTCTATATTCTGTATAAAGAATATCAGCCAATTTACTCCCTAATATCAGCATCTGCCCCAAAAATCCAGTATCTGTCAGGCTCTAGATAGAGAGATAAATAGATAATATCGTCTTTGTCCATAGTCTTTCTGAAGGTTGACAAATGACTGTGAGAAACTTTGCCAAAGCCTCTTAATGTGGTGTCAGTGTTACATTACATTACATACATTTTATACATTTTTGGCACAACAACAAAATGTGGTTTATTACACACAGTAGCTTACATAACAGCAAAGTCAACCTCAAACAGCTACCAGCACCACAACTCACTTTGAAAGTCTACACATATTGACATATGACTCTGTAAGGGCCTGTATGGGAGTGAGGAGGTTTTCTATGTCATTGGTTGGCTCGTATTACACCAAGCCTCCATCCCAACTAACCAGGCATGAAGTGCTCTAGAAGCCTCTGCAGGGACTCACACCTCAGGTTTTGATAATACATATTAGATGTGTACAGATGGGCTCGCACTAGCCCTCTGACTGTGCACTGACTCTTAACATGTCAGTCACTCCTTTACTAATAAACACTGTGGAGAGAAGCAGGTCACTGGCTGAACTGGTTGCTCCAAGCTGCCAAACCACACAACACTGTTAGTCAAAGGGTGGACATTGTTTGCAACATTTGTATTTAGATTTTAAGATTCCCACATGTTCAGTCTGGAAGAATTCATACTGGTCCTACTGGTTCAATCACCGCAGTAACACACCTACAGCCTACCCCGAGGGGGGGGGGGGGGGGGGGTGCAGGGCGGCAAATACAGACACAGACACAGAGCGTCATCTGTCCTGTCCTGTTATCTCATGAAGACACCCTGAGGCAGAGACATTGCTCAATCAGCCCTTAACGGCTTTTAAATAGTTTCTCACTGTCTTGTCTCATGAACTCAACATGACGGGAAGGGCTTAAAAAATCTCTGTCATGCACTGTTGTAACAAGTGTAATATGCTGTCACTATCATCACCACAACAAATACACTATCACTGACGCTTCTCCTTATAAGGAGTGCCACGCCTAGAAATCTCTGTTGCGAAAAAATAGCGTCTTGCCTATTTGTTCTCACTTTTAAGACTTTTGATAACAATCAAGAGTCAGGAATACACCACACCTTCAAATAGCGTTCACAGTGAGGCTTAGCGAGCAAAGATCACAGGCGACATTCAGCACCATGTTTCCCAGCTGAACTGATAGCAGATGTATGGGTGTTGCAGATGTATATAGTTGCAGTGTCAGGGTTGGTCAGAGGTTGGAGGTGACAGATAGGGTAGAGGTACCTTGTAGCATGCTGCGATAGGCGGCCTCTGATATGGCGTAGATGTGAGGGGGCATCTCGTGGCGTTTCTTGCCCCGGTACATCTCCACGATGGACTCTGTGTAGATGGGCAGGTTCTTGTAAGGGTTCACCACCACACAGAACAGCCCTGAATATGTCTGAAAAAAACAGCAGAACACAGAGATTTACACTGAGCCTATCAGGGTGTCTTCATGTATCAGCAAGTTAGACCTTTTAAGACTTTTTTAATGGCACTGTTTAATTAAACTTAAGGCTAATTTGTGATGAAATTCAACATCAAATCTGAGCATAATCTGAGCAGATACATTATATTGTCAGTTCAAAATTATGTGTAATGTGAAATGACAACAGCTATTTGAGTTAAAGGACATTTGTCCTAATAGATTTAGTAGTGTGAAAAAGCTAGAGTCTGAAATTTGGCTATATGAAAGTAGAATTCCCAATCTCTATGTTCTGGGATGTCGGGATTGAGCAAGAGACTGTGCAACGTGAATTTCCATGTCATTTCAGTTATTTATTAAATTTTTGCTTCAGCTAAAAAAACAGCAGTTAAACTAACTCACTCAATGCAGCTCATGTCATACACTTAATTCATTACATTATAAATGTATAATGTAATGAATGAACGTTATGTTACATTGTTCATTCAATTTATTATGTTATACACAGGTTTCCTGTGTGTAACAAATTCAAGCACTTTTCAAGAATTTTCAAGGTGTATTTTTAAGCTTTTCCAGCACCTTACAGCTGTGATAAATGACATATTTATATACGTCCAAATTGATTATGCCCTATTTAATTTCTTCATCACATCAAATCATGTTTCATGATTTCATTCTACAGAATGGTGACAAATTAAAAGAACCAAATTTCAAAATGTGTCACTGTGCGTAAGCAGACCTGACATCTTATATAAAACAATCACTCTGCATTGGACAAATAACTTGAGTATAATTTCAATAAAATCTTCGTCTTTTTTTCACTTTCACGTCAATGCTCATTGAAACAGCAACCTCCTGGCATGTTGATGTCTGTTAGCCTCCCACTCACTGTTCTGTTCCATCAGAGGGGACACATCAACAAAGACTGACAGATCAAACTAAGTGTAGTCACATGTGCAGAGCTGCAAGAGAGGCTTGAGCCGAGTCTCTCTGACTTATTTTATTTCTTCATCTAAAAAGCAAACTGTTAAGTCACAGAGCCATTTATTGTGGCAGTAATGCAGTTATCAAACCTTGAAAACACTGGATTAAAATTCGAGGATTTTCAAGGATTTCCAGCACCTGACAGTCTCCTGTATAGAGGTCAACACAACTGTCCATGATTAATTATTGTCATGCGGGTAAAAATGACAGCTTATCTGAATATTCAGGGATCTGTTAATTCAACTGATGGTTCCTACAAAAATGCAATTAAAGGATGCAATTAAAATCACTGCACACATAAATAAAAACATACAGACACATTATTAAAAATTTGTATGCCATCAGAATGCACAAAGTCCACATTTATAAATGTGCAGATTTTTTTTTAGGGATTATAAATATTGGTTTGTTCAGAAAGGAACATCTTGGCTCATGTAAATGCAGCTACTTATTATATTTTCAACACAGTGTGAATCCACACCCAGACAGTAGAATTCTAGTGATGCATTCCAAGTGTATTGAAAATCATGAATGTATCGTATGTATGCCATATTGTAATACGCCTCTCAAAGCTATTCCAACAATCTAACGCAGCTCCTCTCTGTCCATCTCTTTTTCTTTCTTCTCTGCTTCATCCTCCATCATTCATCCCATTAATAAGCAGCCCAACTGCATTTAATTGCCTCTACATTATTCTGCTTTAATTGCACACACTAAAAGTATAGGCTTCCTGAGTATGTCAGTTATCTGTGGCTTACATCACTTTCATTCCTATCTATCCTACCTTACTCATATCTTTTCAGCAGTAGAAACTCGAGATGCCTCCCACTGACACTGCACGCACATGAACAACTTTGTAAAGTGACTCCTCACCTCTCTTACCAGCCTGTATCAGTTACGGAGGAGATGCCAAAGCAGCAAACTACTAACACATGCATGTGCACAACATCACAGAATGAATGTGCACACACTCCTGTTCATGCACGCATGTGAACGTGTGCATTGGCATGAGAACCATGTCCCACAAAGTGTTTATTAAAGTATGCTGTGAATGTGTTCCACCTTCTTGTGCATTCATTGTTTTGTGGACTCACGTAGATCAAGCCGGAGTAGTATCTTTCTCTCAGGTTGTGCAGCACAGACGCTTCATTGAGGCAGGTGAGGTCAGCCATGTCCTCCACTTTGCTGAAGCGCGGGGGATTCATCCGCTGCACCTCCTCCCTGGACAGAGTGATCCGCCGCTGGCTGTCTGTCAGCTCAACCTCCACCTCATCGCCGCGCTCTTCCCGAATACTGGCCGACTGGGGGTAGAAGGAGAGATGGGTTTAACAAAAAAAAAAAACATTACAGAGGATGAAGAGAGAGAGTTTCTGTTAATGTAAGAGTAGACACTTTAAACTTGCTCGAGAAAATAATACAGTGAACATCTCATTAGCATCACAGTTTCACAGTCAGGTACCAAACAGGAATTGCATTTCCACGGTAATCAATTTCAAAATAACCAACAAATAAATAAAAAAAAAAAAGATTTATTGAACAGTTTAATGTGAATTTAATAACTTCTTGCAATTAAAATTATGCTGTTTGGCAGCCTAAAATCCTCTTGGAAGTCTTAAATGCTTGATGTTTAGCAGTTTCCTTTAATGCACCAACAACAAAGAGCTTTCCGAATCATTATTATTCATTATTATGAAAGTCATTTCAACTAAAAATATAACTGGAAAGAAGCTAGAGAGAAGGAAAAGTCCTGTAACTGTGTATGAAAGGGATAGTTTGGATTATTTTAATTGACATAATAAGAAATACTTAATAGTCAGTGTACTACCTGGAGAAGCAGAGAGGAGTACCAGCATGGAAGCTAAGCAGTGTACTGCTGTGGACAGGGTAAGCAGCCAAATGCGATTTAGCCACTAACAAAAAACTAACTGAGATAAAATTACAAGATAAAATTACTGGTTTTGCCAAAGGTGTCTGGTTGCTTTGGAGAGAGTGAGAGAGTATACATTGCTCAGCTTCCTGCATCTGCACTCCTCTCTGCTTCTGCAAACTGTGGGTGTGCCGATCGCCATCTAGTGTAGCTAATACCCTTAAAATGAATACTATGGAAGTACATCATAGTGTATAACCCCACTTCAAATAATCCCAACTATCCCTTCAATAGTTGGCCTGCATCTAAAAATGAAGCAAAGATTGGAAATATATTGTCAGAATCTGACAATGTTAGTCAGAATGTGTTCCAGTGAGCTTTAATCTATGAGTGGTCATTGTATTTGACAGCAGACAAGAATAGATGGTGACAGAACATTGAGGAGAGGAGCTCTCTTGTCATGCTTTTGGTCTTGTGCTTTGAGGACAGGAAGTAGTGAACTCTGACCAGGTCACAGGACTCTGCTCTGCTGTATTCTCTCTCCTATTTGACATGCACGACACATAAAATATGTGTTTTCCTGTGTGGGGGTGTATATTAGTCACAGATTGAACTACATGCTCAGAATATGAATCTGGATGAAAGTGTGTGTGCCTCTCTGTGTGTTATACTGTATGAGTGTTTATGTTCGGTATGCGTGTGTGTGTTTGTCCTGCAGTGCCATTCTCAGATCATGACTGTAAAATGAAGTCAGTGTCTCTACAACGGCCTCTTTAACATTAGGAGGCTGAAGGAGAGTATTGTTCTATTCATAGAGCTCTCTATGAAACCAGTCCAGCAGAGAGAGGCAGACTCAGAGATAGGACACTGAATTCATATGTCACATCCTACAATGTGCGCCAATGAAAACTTGTTATGTGCATTATGCAAGAAAACTGGAACAAATTAATATAATGACATGAGCCCTGTGATAGTCATTAGGCCTAAATGTGTTAGAAAAGATCACAAGGCACATTAAGGAACCTAACAGGATGAAAGGAAGAAAATATGCCACCATCCTGGGGATAAAACCCTTGTAAAATATGATAACACACACATACAAAGATGCACACACCTTATGCTGCTTTGCCTCACCTTTCTGACACACCTTCAGTCAAAGGCACACACTTAAGGCTAATTATTTGCCAGAGGATTAATACTCAGATAAAGGGGAACAAGAATGTGTAAACAAGTTGTAAAAATAAATTCCATTTAGCTCTGAAATTCAACTTGTTTAAAGGGATAGTGCAGATTATTTGACGTAGGATTGTATGAAGTACTTATAATAGTCAGTGCATTAACTACAGTAGATGGTGATCGCCATGCCTCCAGTCAGAAGAACCAGAGAGGAGAACCAGCATGGAAGCTACGCAATGTACTACTCTGGACGAGGACTGCAACAAAATATATTTTACCCACTTAAGAAAGGTCCACCTAAAAATATCAATATCAGCTTAAGTGTACATTATATTTAAAATATTTTTACTACTTTACTTTGCTGTCAGACATATTTTTTCTAATGGGAAAACTACCATTTTATAAGCCAAATATCACTCTCTCCAAATCCAAGCAAACTCATAGGTGAAATCTGTAATTTTATCTTGCAGAACACAGGCATTGCTGGTTGAGGTAAAATAGCTGATTTCCCCTGTTTGGAGAAAGCAATATTTGACTTATCAACTATGGTTGATAGTGAGTGATAGAGTGAAAATATTCTAATGGTAGTGTACAGTGATTTTGACTGTCTGTAAGTGGACCGTTTTTTAATTGGCTAAAATGCGTTTTGCTGATGACTCTGTCCACAGCGATTCACTGCATAGCCTCTGTGCTGGTTCCCCTCTGTTTCTCCAAACTAGGGTGCATGCTGACCAGCTGTACCTACCTCATACAACTTCACTTCAAATAACCCAAACTATACCTTTCAGCTCTTCACATCGTGTATGATTTTAATTAGATGTTGGTGCCTGTTGGAAACAAAAACCAAAAAACATTTCTCTTATGAGTGGACAATACCTGCTTACCTCAAAGCCATGCTTCTCTGATGGCACCCACACTAGCCTCTTTGCTGCCCAATCGGCCTGGCTGGCAGCAGAGAACACAGCATTGGCGGTGGGAGACCCTGGCCCCGCCCCTGATGACAGGAAGCGGGTGACATCGTTGGCACCGCCCCCCGTTGGCTTGGACATGGTTCTACTGGCACTGGGTGAGAAAAGAAGAGGGAACAATAAAAGGGAGTCTAGGTTGAGCCATTTTTTCATCACAGGTCTCATGTCTTGTGGGAGGCGTAAAACTGGAGCGCTGTGGACGATGACGGTCACTGATGGACAGTGACACTGATGTGATTCTGTGTCAAGATACATACACAGACACACACGCCATCAGCACCCACCCACACATAAAAGAAGAGTAGTAGTAGCACGCAAGTAGCATGCAGGCCATCTCCAGCTGAGACAGGGTCAGGGATGGCCTAATTGAAAGACACAGCAAATCAAGGAGAAAAAGGGAGGAAGAAAGACAGAGAGATCGGTGGGTGGAGGGTTGGAGGGCGGAGGCAGAGCGAGATACATCAATCGACTGAGTAAACTGACATGACAGTGCGAGGGGGAGGGAGGGCAAGGAAGAAGGAAAAAGGGTGGGATAGCAACGAAGAGAGAGGATGTAAATGGAATCTATTGTTAACTGAAAGAAAATGAAGCATCCCTCTTCTACAGGCCACTGGACTGAGCAGCAGAGAACTAGTGGAGCCAAAATGTATCCTGTGAGAGATGAGGTGACAGGAGCTAGAAGTGGTCACTACTCTGAAACAACCTCTAGTCAGAGTGACTGTAGTACTACAACAGGATGTTTCTAGATTTGCCCTGACAACTATGAAATAGTGTGCAGCAGTGAATCCGTGAGAAAAGTTCTCTTGGTGGACGAGAACTTGTGACTCTACATTTTCCAGTGACGTTAGTAGGAATGACATTGTTTCAGATGGGCTAGTGGCTGCTATATCCACATTGACACACAGAAAATTAATCAGCAACTATTTTCATGATTGATTTAAGAATTTTTTCTCACAAAAAATGGGAAATATTCACTCAGTCCAGTTTCTCAAATGTGAATAGAATATATTTTTAGTCCTCTATGATAGTATAGACTAGGGCTGCAAAATTAATCAAAATTTTATTGAAACTGCAATATGTGTAAGTGTAATATCCAAATTACAGAAGCTACAACCTTTTGATAAAGGTAAAGTGTCCATAATCAGGTACCACAGAGCTACAGAAATGCACTGGCCTACAAATCTTGTTCTCCTGATGTAAGAAACCCTGTTTGTTTGTACAGACGCCAAGAAAGTTCAAATTATAATGACTGTAAATGACTAAAAATTGTGATACAAAAATTATCATTCCCACTTATCATGAAACATACAGTATATACTGTAGATTGTAACACATATCGCAATCTCTGTCAAAACAATATCAATGATTTTTTTACCATATCATGCAGCCCTTGTATAGACTCACAAGTCAGCCTCGGTAGGCAACAAAATCTCTGATCATCTGGGGATTATTAAGTTTATCTTGACCTTATCAACAAAATATTTGGGGGTTTTAAAATAGCCAGAAAAAAGATTTTTAAGATCTTCTCATAACTCTTAGATGGGTATTTGCTGCTATTTGCTGCCTTTCATTTGACCACACAATGAATCGAGAAAATAATCAGTAGTTAAATCAATAATGGAAATGTTCTGCAGCCATACAGACGATTACCTATTAAATGTTAGCACGAGGCTAATGACATACACATGCAGCTCACAATCTGATTTACAGACTAATCACACAATAACAAAACAGAACCAATTAGATTATCAGTATTTAAACTAAGACTGCAACTAATGATTATTTTCATTTTTAATTAGTCTCTTGATTAATCGATTAGTTGTTTGGTCCATAAAAAAATGTCACAAAATGGTGAAAAATATCAATCATATTTTCCTTAAGCCCCTTCAGTTCACTGTCATAGAGGAGTAAAGAGACCAGAAAATATTCACAGATATGAAGCTGGAATGAGAGATTTTTTTTCTTAAAAACTCACTTAAACTGATGAATCAGTTATCAAAAGTTGATGATTAATTTAATAGTTGACAACTAATCGATTAATTGATTAATCATTGCAGTTATACTTGCAGCAAATTACTTATCAGCTTCTGCATCTTGATATATTTTTCTAGGAGAATGGCAAGGCAGTTCTTTAACAAATAGTCCATGGAATCTGATGACCTGAATTTCATATGGGAACCAGGATAGACATACAGCTTGGGAGTGAAAACCTTCAAGCAGCCCAGCTGGAGTTAAGAATGATGATGGACTAATATTCTGTTTTAATTGAATGATTAGGTAGCTGATGAAGTGTTCATACATAAATAATATGTAACAGACCATTATGGTGATCAAAATTAGGCTTTAGGGAGAATAAGCTGGCACTTGATGATGACACATGCTTGAGTTGGAGCAAGTGTCAACTTTGATCAGACAGGTAGACTATTGTGCCGGCCTGCAGGTGTGTTAACTATTAGGCGTCTCCGTGCCTGAGCAGGTATGTCATCAGGCTTGATTCCTGCTTAGCATCTCAGTCTCAGTTTTTTCTGCTCTGTCTGCTCATGACAGGGCCTTGTCCCCAACCCTTCCTTAACCATACCTGTTACGCCAATATAACTGTGGGTGTGGAGTATGATGACAAAAGAGCCGGCACCACCCAGCAACTCAGTGTGGAAATATGTGATTCCTCAGTGGCATAAAACAGCTTTGTATCTGTCCTTAAAAGGCTGGTAACAATAAGAAAACTATTTTTCTTATTGTATCTTACTTTCTTTTCATTTGTAAACAATAAGAATATTGTTAACAAATGAAAAGAGCAAAATCCAACCAACCAACCATGACTCTCTGAATTCTCTACTTGCCTATTTAATGAAGCCCATCTGCTATAGTGCATTTGTTGGGGAATATTTTCAGCACACTAATTTCATACTATAGTGAGTATTTACCTCACCAGGACAAGGTATGTGGTTTGTATGAATAATACACAGTTTCCGTGTTCATGACAATGAAGAAACATGACACCCAGTGTGTTGGTGTGGCTGACTGATGTGTTATTAAGTGTTTTTGTGAAAGTCAATGAACAACAGTGAAAGTCAATGTACAAATGAATGATCAGGCTTTGGCTACACAGGAAATTCTTCATCGCCATCATTAATTCATTGTCGGTTTTGATCTTTTTATAGGTTTTGCTAACTGTAAGATAAATATAGAATAAAGGCAGCCTCATCCTTAAAGGAACAGCTCAGTCTAAAGTCCAGAGTTGTTTATTTTTCAATATAACATAAAAAGAAAGTAGCTCCTACATGTAACTGCTTTCAAAAAGGGCTATGGAGTAACCAGGTTGTGATTTCTGGAAAGAGACATTTATTTTGAATTTGTGTATGTATGTAATGTATTCTTGGCACTTTGAGCACCACAAACTAAGTGTCATCTGGTTCCATTATATTCAAGAGAAGGCAGACATCTATACGGCTGGTATCAAAACTTGGCAGCTCTCACCAAAACAAACTAGATGAATAAACAGCACTGCAGGTAAGAGGAAAAATGGCATTTTTGATCACAGGTGTTATGATACCATCTTTTCCTCCCCAATACTGATTCTGATACCTGCACTTTGTGTGTTAGCCAACACTGAGTACAGAGCCAATACCAGTGCTTAAAAATAAAATTGCACACATATATACATGTATGTATGTATGTATCTGCATTTTCCTATACGTGTGTCTGTATCAACCCTATTTTAGATTTTGGGTTGAACTTCAAAACATGAATTTGCCTACAAACCAAAGAGAAATCAAAGCTATCAGACTTACACTTCCAAGTTGTAGATAACCACATTATCGGGTATAGTAGTGATTATAAAACATTTGTTATGACCCACCATCTGTCCTATCCTTACAAATCAGCCATATTCCTATATGCTTTAACATCACAGAGGCAGACTTTGCATGCGACACTACAGCTGCAGTATAGGATGCATGCTGCTGGGCCCCATCAATGCTAATGATCCCCCTAAAGCACAGTCTTTACACACACACATACACACACAGAGACCTCACAGGTTGTCGCAGTACTGACCAGCAAACTCGTCCTGCAGCAGCTGGAGTTGCCAAAACCTGACTGCTCTCCTCCATAGCAACACCCTGAACACTGAGCAGCAGCCCACAGACAATACCTCCTGAGTTTCAACTGAGGTCATTCACTGCGGGGGGTCTGGTGCTCTATCTATGTCTGTGTGTGTGTGTGTGTGTGTGTGCGTGTGTGTAATTAAAGTGTGGGTGCCTGCCTGCGCGTGATTGTGCGTGCGTTAAACCGGGTGGGGGAATCGGAGACGCCTTTTTTCCTCAGCTTTAATGCGATGATGATATTGTGGCATCTGCCTGCGCACTATAGCGGACAGTGAGGAGGAGAGGTGACATTATTAAGCTACTGACCATGATAATTAGAGTGCGGCTGCAGAACAGCACAGAGCAGAAGAGTACAGCTGCTGTATGAGTGACCCCTATAATAAATTACCTGCTGCATTTTAGGACTGAAGCTCCAGCACAAAAAAACCTGACGGAGGCAACCACACCTTGAACATGAAGGCATGAACAATCACATGGGCCCCAGCCTTTAATTGACTCTGTGAACCGCATGCATGTGGCAGCCACAAATCCAAGACATTTTCACAGAAAATAATAGCTTGGTATAATCATCATCATTATTATATTACACAAATGTCACAGTAGGCCGATACCTTACAATTATATGGGTCGAAATCCTTCATAATATGGTCACTAGACACATTTCCTTTGCCAGACTTCAGGTCATCTCGATGTAAGCCTCTAGTCGAAGGCGTTTATAAAGATAAAACCAGTCTGAACGCTTCTTGTCTCACCAACGTCTCATTTTTAGGCGTTAAACCACCGCATTTAGACCAACCTAGCGAGGTTAGCCTCCTCCACTGAAATATGATCCGTTCGGGATATTACACTGGCTATTTACGAGTTGGATTAGAGTAAAGGCAATTAAATGTCTCACCTTCAGGTTCCGCTCTGAGTCGTGGGTAAGGCTGCGGTGCTGTGTGTGCCGGGGTGAGGCTGTTTCTCGGGTATTTTCCTGCCTGATAGGTGTGTAGCGTACCGCATATGCGGCTTTTATCATTGCACCGCTCCTCAGTGGAGCCGCACTCACACTTCTTCTCGGTGAGAATAAAATAGACGGAGAGCAGTGAGGGCAAGGCGGCGGCTTCAGCCCCGAGAGGGCGCTTCCTGCCAAGGGACCAACCAGGTGCGAGAAGACGGTTTTTAATCGAGCCTCGGAGAGAATCAACTCCAATCAAAATCTACAACCGAGCAGTAGACCCGCCTCATGAATACGACGGGAACTTTCCGCCCCAAAGCTGGCATGAAACGGCTGCGGCGACGAATGGTGTTAACGCTCGCACGAGAATCTCCGCCGTTAGCCAATGGAAAGAGAGAAGAGGAGGGGCTAAGTGTGACTGACGTGTCAACCGGCCAATTGGTACGCTGCAGCAGGTGCCGTGCGGCAGTCTCGCGCTAAAGTAGGGAGATTTGCGCGCCCTTTGTTTACCACTCAGCGAGTCCCCATCTAAACCATGATCCAAACACAAGCGACGGTCTGCTGGGAATGATCTGACTCCAGCCGCGTGATTCAGATCATCCCAGAAAATCCCACGGAACCCGGGTGCCATGTACCAGGGTTCTATCGGTGACTACACTAGTATAAAAATATCCTAAGGGTCATATCTACTTATTATAACTAATCTGTTAGCCTATTTAATGCGACATGTAGAAATATAATCACCGTACAAAACACAAGCATATGGAATGAATCACTTACCCGTAATTTAAGTGTCTAATCTCTGAAATAGGGGCATGAAATAGGGGAGACCAGGGGCAACTGTACCAATTTTTTTTTAAATATTTTCTTTCAAGCCTCAGACTACTTGAAATACACTAGTAAAACTCAAAACTAAAAATAACTCAGTTTAACTTCAGTAAAATGTGTTCATTTTCTAACAGAAAAATGTCAACACCTATATAGGCAAAGTTCATTCATGTGACTTCTTAACCAATAACCTAGGGATAAAAGGGAGGTAAGTTCAAATTTGTCATATAAACTTTAGAGAGCAGAAGAAAACTACTGTTCATCCAAAAAGAAACTTTTACGAATCAAAATCAGCTTTTTGCTAAAAACTTCTGCCAAGGTGAAATTTTCCTGTTCTTGTTCCACAGGCAGATAGAGAAGCCTACAGAGCATGTGCAGAATAAGTGTCATCACATGTATATAATACATGGAGTGTTTTATCCCCATGATTTATCAGCAGTGACAGTTTACCAAGTGTACATCATTTTGATAACACAGTAAAAAGAAATCAGAAACTTTAAAACTTTCACTTTACTCCTTTAACTATCAAAGTTGTACAATTAAGTCATAACAAGATTTGCATAGTTTTAGTTGAAACATTCTTCCAAAATAAAAAATATTGTTCCGTTTCAAGGTTTAAGTCCAGACTCTATGACAGTGAAAATACACACTTTTGGTCATTGTAGTTAAAAATAAATATAAAACTGTAAAAAATAAATGCAACAAAGATTATGCATGATATCACTTGCCATCTGGATGACATTTTTTAAATGGTCAGTAGGTGTGCAATATGAGCTACAAGGAGAGCTACTAGGAGAACAAATAAAGAACCAACCAGTAATTGCAGTTCAATCTGTGTGTTTTATTTGCTCTACAACACAGTTCAGTTTCATTTGGAAGTGCTCTGTGCCTGAGGCAGCTCTGAAATTACATTTCAACATTGGAGCAGAGAGGTTTCCCCTTCTCTTTAGAAAAATAACCTAGGAAAGGTAGCTACAGTTTTATTGGTTTCATCTCACTAGTTTTCTTAAAATGTATGTAGTATTACAGTATAACATGTATTTTACACTATGTATATTATAAATACCTATGATTTAAAAAATGTACTATGTGTATTGTGGGTTGTGAATCCTAAATAACCAGTGAAATGACCAAATAATCCATCCATCTATTTCTTTCTGAGGAAAGATAGAAAGCGTTGTCGTTAAAGTGATGGTGCTGAAAGGTCAAGTTACATTTCATGGAAGTGGAGGCAGGGTGAACGACATGACCCTTCATGCGGCCTATAAATAGAACATGATGGTCATAAAGGAGAAGTGCAAGGGAGGACACAAACATAAAACACCATTAACAGTAAGTGTAACAGATAATATGTTATCAATACCTCAACCCCCCTGAGGTAACCATAAAAAAATCTTTCAATAACTGGAGGGAAACACTGTGACTGATGCACTGAGGTTAACCTGTGCTGATCCAGCAACACAACTGTGCTATAGAGCTTCATTAGTGATATTAGTCTCTGTGTATTACTTCTGTGCAAAGTACAAGGTTGTGCGTTGGTCAGGCTGATTAATGGTCAACACTTAATATCATGTTGCACTCCTGACACTGAGTTACATTTCCTTCATCAACACCTTCTGTAATCAAACACTCAAGTGGCATAATTTACTGCAAATTATTACAGGATCTAAAAAACACAAGAACATCCCAAGTGCTTCGTAATATAACTGCAAAGTTCAACTATAACATATTCTATAATACAATACAGCTAAAAGCATCTTTATGTTATCAGTGCATGTTCATGTTGAGACTTCTCAGTTACTGAGCAGATTCACAGTAGTTACTTTGCAGACACTTTTGTCTACTTCGAACAACATACTGAAAATGTTAAAGTGATTGAAAAAAGACTCTTGCATAAGAACTATTATGCAAATACACAAAATAAAAATAAGGTTTAAGCACATTTAAACATGAAATTAACTGCTGCAGATGAAGGGCCAGTTGCAGAATCTCTGGTTATGAAGGCACCACTCACTACACTGTTCTCACAATCTGTGAGAGAAACCAACTGTAACACATTAGAATTAGAGCTGGGTGTCACATGATTTTATGGGCACAAAAATACAGAATCATTTTCTATGAATGTGGTGTAGTTTCAAGTTCAATCCTCATCCACTTTCGCAGATGTAAGAAAGCTGCTTTATTCTCAGAGATGGCAAGCCATACCGTCACCTTCAGAACACCTCTTCTACGCATTTCAACTCAGTTCTGTTCTCATAATGTTGGAGGTGAGTGTAGACCTCCACTGCATTTACTATCAAATCAATGAGAGCAATCCCTTTTGCCTCAGATTCAATCCAAACCATCAAGGGCCTTGCAAGTGCCAAGACACTTAAAAGATTATAATGTCATAACTCAGTCACTAAGTGCTAGAATCCAGAAGTTACAAAGCAAAACAATACCGTGATTGATTTTAGCAACACAGAACATGAGAATATACTGTAGATGGATAGTAGTGCAAGAAAGAATTTATGGTCAGTAAAAGATCTGGACATAGACATCATCATCTATTGTTGTGTATCATTGCAGTGGTTTGAAGATGACTAACACTACTATGTTTCCTCTGACCACACGCCATTCATCTCAACACAAAATGTTTCATTAAATAAAAGCAAATGTTAGAATCAGTGAAAAGTTTTTGCATGACACAGAAAAAAAGCCAAAAAACAAACAACTTACAGCATGTAACATGGAAAAGAAACTGCTCAAAACCGCTGCTAGTTTTCAGCTGTTTCTCCATGTTACTGTTGCTCTGCTTTGGCTCTACATGTAACCTAATACACAACTTCAATTCTCAACAGCCCCCTGGCCCAAGCGCAAATCACAGAATATACACTATCCATACTTACCATAAGAAAATAAAGCATTAAAATGATAAATCAGCATCATAATGGAAGACATTCCTGAGTTGTACCTTAGTAGGTACACTATCATTCATTTCATGCATAGGCCTCCTTAAATAGAGCTCTCAATTGTCTGCAGATCACAAAACTGGACGTGCAGTTGTAGATTAGAGCCACCAGGGAGTGCTGTTGCATATTCTGCCAGGCAGCCATTTAAGCCAGATGAAAGTGTTGTGGTAGTGATGGGCCAGATGTGAGACTTAGCAGACAAGTTTTCAAAGATCTTGAAAGATTGCCAGGACCAATCAGACAACTAGGTCAGTGTAGTGACCTATCTCCCCTATAGACAGACCCAAAAGCTCCCATTGTTTCTCTATCTGCCTATATCCTTTCTATTTCTCTGTGCAATCTGATCTGTAGAGTAGAACATCTCCAAATATTGCATACCTTTAAAACTTCTATTGATTCTCTTGACTTGCTCCTTTTCTAGACTTCCTATCCTTTATCCTGACACTGGCAAATCCCTGGCCCAATTTACCCTTAATCCTGTCTCTCTTGGTCTGCCCATTCCCACCTTTCTAACCCTTTCTTTTTGGCCTGTTCTGCCTCTAAACCTCCAGGTCAACTTCCTGTCTATTTTCCCTTAAGGCCTCCTAACCCACAGGCTCAGTTGTAGTGGAGATGTTCTGCCAGGGATTGCCTTCGGGTCGGTGGGGAGGGACATTCAGGGTCTTGGTCGGGCTCCTCATCAGGGGAGACGAGTTGCAGAGCCACTTCATTCTCATAGCAGAATGATGAGCGTGAGCTTTCAATGTACTTCTGTTCAGCCAGCTCTTTAGCGCTGCATGTAGGTGTATTTGGAATTTCATATGTCCGATGGAAGAATGAGTAGTCCACCTGGTAAAAGGGCAGAAGACAAGAATTTCTCAATACATACTTTATTTGAATGCTAACAAGATTTTAGTCTACAGCCATGCTAGTAGTGTTGTGTGGCTATATTTGGGTACAGCTGTGCTTTGAGCTAAATGCTAATGTCAGCCTGCTAACATGTTGGTGTTTAGCAGGTTCAAGTTTAGTGTGTCAGCATGCTAATATTTGCTAATTAGCACTAAACAAAAAGTATAAATGAAGTTGATGGGAATGTATTTAGTTTTGCAAGTGTTTAACCATAAAACAAGCCAGAGGTGCAGATCTGAGTCACACTACTAGGACTCAAATCAGACTTTGATAAAATTAGACTGACTGAAAATACTTGATACCTTGCCCCAAGCCCCAAGTATGTTTTTTTAATGCCCCAAATCAATTAATTTCCTCTCCTTTCCTGAATCAAGCAATTTTGTTCATGTATAAAAATTATGCACCAGTCAACAAAAAACTAATTGCAACATGCAAAACATGCAGGTCAAAAATTAAAGACGAGGACGCAATGACTTCTGACTCTGCTTGACATTTGACGTTGCACAAAGAATGGTACATCAAAGTTCTGTTGTTAAAATTACATTACATTTGATGAATTTGATCATGACTTGTTTAGGACTCAAAACTTAAAGTTTAGGACTTGGGACTTGACTTAGTACTTGTCAGTCTTGACTTGAGACTTGATGCAAGACTTGCCTGTCTTGACTTGGAACTTGAGTGCAAAGATTTGTGACTTGTAAAACAATGACCTGGTCTCCTTAAATTAAGACCTGTTGGTGGCGCTAGATAATAAGTCAGGAGATCAATACAGTCATTGGGATATAGTCACACTACTACCGTATTCACCCCTCCCAACTATAGTGAAATAATGGATACCACTTCAGACATAGCATCAAGGGAAGGGAGGAATCCAAATACTTCTTGTACATCTCGCTATCCTTCCTTTCTGACCTGGTAGCAGTCTTTCCTCTCAAAGAGCACTGGTTCGAATCGGTGTCCCCAGAGGATTTCAGAGGCCAGATACGAGCTACGGCACTGTGTGGTCATGGCTGTGGCCTCCACCATGCCCTCGAGTATGACCACCACCTCCAGATCAGAGTCATTCTCCAGGGTCTTTCGGTCAATCTCGAAGAAGGGCGACTCGTCATTGATTTCATGGACAATTGTCACTGGTGAGACCAAGAAGATGCGGTCGGTGCCAGTGTCAAAACCCACGTTGATATCTGCATTGTCCAGTGGGAGAAACTCTCCCTCTTCGGTAACCCTTGGCTGAAGGGAATAGAGAGGTATATTTATTTGGTACATAAAATGTTCCACATTAGATGTTATGATGTTGCAAAATTGATTTTCACATTTGGGAAAATATTAAATGGAGACTAGAAATGATTTCCAATATAAAACATACAACAGCCAAATGCAGGCGGGACATGATCAAGAAAAATTAAACTATAATTCTGGCTATAAAATGCAACACCAGGCTATAGAACAGAGAGAATTAATCATTTTAAATACGCTTAACACCATTTCCTAAGGTCATCTGACATTAGGCCACTGGAAATTAAATTTCTTACCTTGACCCATAAGCTTAGTGTGTGATTATAATATTCAGTTGAATCTGACTATGCAAGTCATACAACCATGCATAGGCTTATAACCAACCCAACCCTTACTATGGAACAATATCCAGTACCAGTATTTAGAACTGTATTTCTTTGATCCTTGCAAACATAATCCCATCTGCCCTGTTTGAACTTTGATATGGTCATGCTATTAAGAGAGATCAAATTGTCTATGCTGTAGCCTCAATGTTCCACAGATTCTGACCCTTGGGACAACTCTGGCAGCATAGATACATGTACCTGCATAGCATTTATGATGACTAAACACTGTCAAAAGAGGAAACATGTTTAAAACTACCCACACTAAGTCCAGACAGTAAGGTAAATATAAGCATACAATACCCTAACCCACATACAGTACACACAAGGGAAAATGAGATGACAAAGGACAATGGTTCTCAGTTAAAGAATTGTGGGCAAGTTAATCCATGGTAAATCTTCCTAACCCCTGAGGGAAAATAAAACAAGCTCTCATTAACGACGGTCCACAGAATACAGGCCAGATGGTCTCAGTGCTCTCTCATTCCCTCTACTGCAACCTTTTTTCCTCTACCGCTATCTCTCACAACATCAACCTCTATTTTTTGGTACATTCTTTTATTTTTCCTTGTCTCTTTTACCATCTCCAATTTACCTCTTTGACCCTTTTCTCAAAAAGGGAAAGGCTTGTCTCTTTTATCATTGCCATAGTTTATGACCTTTTTCTTTTTTCATCATAGTCATTATCCATCTCAATCCACTTACCTTCAGCAGTTGTGCTCGAACATGTGCCTCTACCAGGTGGCTCTTGCGTAGGTTTCCAACCCTCCACATCATGCAGAGTTTCCCATCCCTCAGCGCCACCACAGCTGTGTCAGAGAACACCAATGTCTCGTTGCGCTTCTTGGGCTTGGCAATCTTTGCCATTACTGCCCCGATGATGAAGGCGTCAATAATGCAGCCCACAATGCACTGCAAAACGACCGCCACCACCGCCAGGGGACATTCCTCGGTCACGCTTCTGAATCCGTAACCAATGGATGTCTGCGTCTCCAAGGAGAATAGAAAGGCCGCCATGAAGCTGTTCACCTGGAGGAAGCATGGCTCCTCAACCACTGCCTCTCTATCAGACTCTCCTCCAGACCCGGCCTCTCCTGATCCCAGAGAGGAGCCTGGGCTGGGGGCAAGCCGAATGGAGAGGTCCCCATGCGCGGAGGCAATGAGCCAAAAGGCAAATCCAAAGAGTAGCCAGGAGAGAAGGAAGGAGAGGGTGAAGATGACCAGCATCCAGCGCCAGCGGATGTCCACACAGGTGGTGAAGAGGTCGCTGAGGTAGCGCTGGCCCCTCTCGCTCATGTTGACGAAGGTGACGTTGCAGCGTCCGTCCTTGCCCACAAAGCGCTGTCGGGGCCGGCGGCTTGAGCGCCTGTTGCGCCAGCGGCTCGTAGTGGAGGGGGAAGAGAGTGAATCCTGGTCCGAGGATGACCGGCTTTTGCCTCGTCCACCTCCACTACTGCCTCTTCCACTCCTTAGCCCTGAGCACATTCCTCCTGCTCTCACTCCGCCTTCTCCTGCATCTCCTCCAACTGACTCTCCAATGGCACTCTGCCTCCGTGCATTGTTGGTGTTGCTCTGGAGAGGTAGAGTTTTGCCGTTTAGGGCATGGGTCGGGGAGGGGCTACTTGGGGTCCCTGACCCCGTTGGACTCCCCCCTGCCCTAGCTGTGTCTGCAGCACTCTGTGCCAGCCTCATGACCTCCTCCTCATC
This sequence comes from Lutjanus erythropterus, assembly GCF_056507025.1. Taxonomy (NCBI): domain Eukaryota; kingdom Metazoa; phylum Chordata; class Actinopteri; order Lutjaniformes; family Lutjanidae; genus Lutjanus; species Lutjanus erythropterus. The sequence continues at coordinate 24,072,516 of NC_139325.1, read as the reverse complement.
CACTGGCCCATCCACCACAGCACTGAAGCGGCGTTTCACACGCGCCGCTCCCATCATGAGCTATAAAGTCCTTTCTCTTTTGGGGAAATTCACAGTTACTCAGTATTCCTCAGTGTGCCTTGATTTGATTGTTGATGTGGTAATTAGGCACCTTGATACAGTCAATTAAGTGTGTAGAGTAACAACACAGTGTGTTTTTAAATCCCTCTTAATGAGGAGATAGTTGCAAGTCCATAGGCCAACCAGAGAATAATTCTGTCCAAGGCCATTGATCAAACTTGTAATGCTGTTTCCCAGTACAGTCTGTATTCCCAGTGAGAGATCCCCCAGTAACAAAGTGGGCTTTCTTGAAGTAAGTCCGCAGGTGCATTCATTAACAACCAGTGTCCTTGAATAATAATACTGACTGAAGGAAGTAAAGTGATGAGCTAGAAAAAAAAAAGAAGTCAGCAGGAGCCCAGAAAGTCTATTTATGTGACCCCCAGGTTGCAAGGATTCTTTTGACAAGGATTGGTAGGACTGGGTTGACCTCAACATACATCACAAAAGCATGCTGGATTGGTCCTGCTCAGTTCAAAACAATAAAAGTAAAGCCTCAAGCAGGTATCAATTGATAAATGCTGAACACTGATAATGCAACGGCGTAGGAAACAAGTCAAGGGTGTACAGCTCATTACAGGGTACTTTCGATCAAATTGGGACAAGATGCATACAAGACAAACCCAAATTAACTTTAAATGGGGTGATATGATCAATCATTTGCAACATGCAGTCAAAAAGCAAAAAAACATGCTTATTCTTACGGTAAAAGTTCTTCCCAGTTTCACAAACCCTTGGTATACACATGAGGAAACAAAGAATATGGTGCTTTCAGTACACCAAATGCCTACTGTCATTATTCATCATTTATAATTCAGTGTCAACACATCTTGGATAAAGCATTGAATATAACAGCCACAATGTAATATGAAGGTTCACACAATATATCTGTTTCAACAGACAAATTAGTCTTGCAACTTGCAGTTGTCTTCACAAGTCAAGGTAATGACACTTTTGCCCAACAAGAGGGTCCCAACTGAAAGAACCACGTTTTGTTTGCCATCATGTCACTGCTTTAACAATTTCACACTGTCTTTCTAAGGGTCTGCATATCTGTTCGATTGCCATTGTCAATTTGGTAAAGACTTGTTTTGTGTACTGACTGTTGTGTGGATAGTATTGACCTGAACTACAGGGCTGTTAGCAATCACCTGCAACAGTTAGTCTCTCAGAGCAGACATACCTCATTACAGCTCAGCATTTCAGCTGAGAAATCGCCTATGCCTGACAAAAGATAAGAAGGGAAGAAAGCAAGAGAGAGAGATTACTTTGATCTGTCTCTAGCATTACTCATGATTTCAGCTGTAAGTGGAAGATTCATATGGAGGGAAAAGGTAAGCACACAGGTCACCTGAGTAAGTTTTCTAAATTTGTCTGGAGGTCAGGTGGCAAAGCTGATAGACCAGGTGTATGAAGAGCTGAGGAGTGCTGAGAACTAAGGTGGCTGACAGTGTAACTGAGTTTGTGGATTGAGGTTTCTAACTCAGCATCTGTTTTAACCAGATCACAGATGGGTACCTGGACATCAGAGGGAGTTTCCACAGAGAAAATACTTGGAGTAGATCATATGCAGATAATATTAAAACTACAACGACATGCAGGAAAAACTTTGAAGTGCACCATAAATACTATCTAAAAAGTGTACATTAGCATGCACAATTCTTTAATATGTAGAAATAATTCTTTGAAAAACTGATAGAAGTTTGAATAAAGCAAAAGATAAATGTGCAAAAACATCAGGCAATGAAAATATGTGTGTAGTGTTAAAATTTACCTTGCCCAAACATTTCCAGAGAACTCCACTTATAAATCTTGTATAAGTATAAAAGATAAGTCACATCAGTCTCTTTGAAGCAGTGGACTGAGTCTAAGCCTCATCTATAAACCTACACCAACTGTACAAATGTAAAGAGGCCATTTCATTCAACCAGTAACAGCAGGTCAGTCAAAACAACAAATGGAAATGGGGAAAGAGATCCCTCCTGAAGTGTGAAGTGACATAAGGATTCATCTTTGCTCGTGTGTTGACCTCCCTTTATGACACATGCTCAGTAAAAGCATTGAGCTTTGGGGGAAAGGACCTCAGGAGAAGACAACAAAAGAGTCTGCTGGTTTTTTCGATTCTCTTTCCTGAGATGTTGGTTGTCTGTTTTGTATCCCGTAGGACGTTCTTGTTTAACACACTGCAAGTCTTGAAAAGGAATGAAAACAAACAAAAAAAGAATTAAAATTTCAGGTAAGGTTGACATTAAAAAACTATGCTCATATAGATGCTTCAGTTATCCAGTTAATGCACCCTGTTTCTAAAGAGGCCATTCTCTTTCATATCAATCTCAATCTTAAGCACACTGTACATGATAAATACCGAAATGGATGGTGATCAGACTTACCGTTTGTACATCTTAGGTCTCTCTTGCAGTTCTTGGATTGTTACTGTATCATCTTATCGATCAAATATGGCGGAGTTTTTCCAGGAGACAGTCTTAACTTGAAGAACCAAACTATGACACAACAGATGGAAAATCTTCACCCAGATGTACCTGAGGAATGATGGAGCCTGTGAAGGGAAAAAGAGAAAAAGGAAGAGCATCATTTTCCATTTTTATTTTCTGAAAATCATTTCTGTACTGGACTTTAAAATCAATATCTCAGTATACATCACTTTAATTCTAAATATTTCAGTGTGATCATTCTGAAGTGCAGCTGATATTCATCACAACATATTTCTGTATATTGTTTGATATAGAGCACAGCTAAGTTATCCTTTTATGAAGAAAACTCAGATGACTAAAAGGTACCAAACTACAGGGCCCTCATTTTGGGTCAGGAAACCAAGTGGTACATGGTGGGTAATCTTTGATAAATAAGCAATAATGGATTAAAGCAATAGACTGTAAGGGTTGGAGGGGATTTTCTTGGGCAAAGGTTGAGACTGGGATTGTAGCTCAGTTGAAGGACTGGGATAAACCAGGATTCTGGGTTGGTTTGTGGTGAAGAGGTAGTATGTCCTGCTGTGGAGATGACGATATGCTGTGGATTACAGCTGCGCTCGTGACTCCGGTAATCTCACCGAAGGTTTTACTAATCCTCTGAGGACTTACGTAATGGCCACTACTGTTATAGAAAGTGGCAAGAATATCTATAAACACACACAGGTAGGATTATGTTATGGCATAAACAAGATTTGGGATGCTATGGGAAAAAGTAGTATGTAACTGAATGTAACAAACATAACCCTCTACTGTGATGCAGACCTGTAAATACAGTGGTTACCTTCAGCCAACTGGCATTCATCAATACATTGACTAGAACTTACTATAGGGCATCTCCCTTATATCCATGTCTTATCCATCACTACCGTAGCTTCACCATTGTGTAAATACCATAAAGGTGAAAATAATGCAAACCAGTCTAGGAATTAGTCAATCTCATACCCCTTGGCTACGTCTAATGACATGCCAATGTTTTGCTTCCAGTTTAGCCAGCAAATATCAGATAAGGGAATAATGGATATCTGTGCCAAGACCTCCTCTTCCGATGGGTTCTGAAAATACATTTCAGCCAATCTGTCAGCATACAACCAAAGTCCATTTAAATTCAAAATGATTGGTCAATATATCCAGACAAGAACTAGAAAACAAACAGAAACCAGATCGCTTCTGATACCAAAATTGTGCCCATTGCCTGTAGATTCTGCAATCAGAATTTTTTTTTTATAGAAGATTAAGATTCAATTGGCTCAACCAAAATGTATTCAAATAACGCTACTAATGCTTTCATTAGACTGCAGAATGTAGTAAAATTGGTGAATAATTATCAAGGTAGTTTATTAAAGGAGTGATACATAACCATTGCATGTGAAAAAATAAGTACAAAAGTTGTCCAACTTGTGAGTTGGGTACTGCATATCAAATATACTGTAATCCTGTTTAATATATGATCTATGAAGCAAGTTGTTTTGCCTGCTCCCTTCTCCCCAGACATGGCAGAGACAGGGAGGTTTCTGGAGCTCTGCAAGGAACGCAAAATGTGTGCAACCTCGCAAATTGACAATACTGATGCTGAGTCATCCACTGTAAGTTGATCAGCTGTTTATAACTGTCAGTTGTCTGTCAATGTAAAGTTACATCTGTTTTCCTGAAAACAAAAACCCACTGTACACTCTGGACGATGTGCTAAGTGGCTACCTGTTTCACTGCCTGGCAAAGTCCATTAACATTTTGCTCAATTTAACGTTATAAACATCTACTCCTTCTACAGGCTTAATAATTTCTTACAAACTCATAAACAGACACTTACTCATTCAGCAAAAATCTGGCATTAATTTGAACTCTATTAATTTGAAATTAACATACAAAACAGTTATTCCAAGTCCATAATGTAAATTTCAAACAGGGGCATCGTGGTTGTAGCATTCATGTTAAGTGAAGTGAATATTTCATCTTTAGATGCTTCCTTGATCTATGATGACACATCATGGTCATTTCATGATTTATTACATCAAATATATTACAGATTTCTCCTTTAACCAGACAAGAAAGAGTAAATGTTGGAACAATATTGGAACTTGAACCATATGGTTTTTCAAGATCTTAATTTCTACAAAATGATAAAGACAGGTTCTACTACACTTGAGTTGCTTAATGTTCATTTTATGAACCAATGTGTGAGGAGGCAGTTCTGACCTTGAGGCCTCTACAGTAGTTCCTGCTAACATTACCAAATGAACACGCTCTCAGGTTTACTATCTCTGTGATTTGGTTGAAGTGTCACTGGATGACTGACGACAGTAGCTCGAGGAGGTGATGAGGGAAGTTTGTGTGTGTGTGTGCGTGTCTGCCTGTGTGTGTAGGCAATGTGAGGTTGCGTGTGTCTTTGTGTTGCCTAACCTTATCATGTTGAGGTGGCAAATGTCTCAAATGACTTCTTGTATAAGAACATTCATGTAGGGGTGTCTGACTAAAGTTGTTGCTTCACACTGTCAGGCCTCCCAGAGCTGCATTTGATCTGCAGGCCTGCCTTATATGAGAAAGGCTGAAGCGGGATGGGGCTACTTATGTTTGTGAGTCTTTTACACAAACACGTTTTGCAACAACAGCTTAGATTTTACAGTAATTATACACATCGAGGCCAGCAAGCTAAACACGATGACCTTAAAGTTTTTGTTTTACATGTGTAAAGAGTTTTGAAAGTTCACTGAACTGGGCATTAGTTTTTAAAATGTGATTTAGCATACATTTGCCATATTGGGATGACTTATTGATTTACAACTAACCATGTAGAGCTGAACCTATATGAACGATTCTAGAGCTGCAAAGATTAATCAATAAATTTGTTAGCTGATCAACAGAAAAACAACTGCCAACTACATCTTCTCAAATATAAGAATTTGCTGCTTTAATTTTCTCATCTTACATGTCAATAATTTTTTAAAGACCTGTTGGTTGCACAAAAAATAAATTTGATTACATCATCTTGGACTTTAGGAAACTATGATAAATATTCTTCCACAGTTTCCTGACAATTGAAGGCACATAAACCTAACAATTAATCGATTAATCGCAAAAATAATTGGCAGTTTATTGGATAATGATTATATTCAGTATATATAAAAATATTTACGGACAGTGACTACAAGATCTTTCAAAGTTGTTTTTAACAGTTTCAAGAAAACATACTTAAAGTCTACTGGTGGCCAGTAGAAGGATTGTGAAATAGCTGAGGTTAATGCTTGTCATCTATTAAGAGCCATTCAACAGGTATTTTATACCTTCCAAATGCCATAATCATAATTAACTACTAATTTGGGCTTGATTACCTATGGTAATCTAAATAAATCAAATGAAATCATCAGTATAAACTAAAATCTTATGCAGAGCAAATATTTCGTCTTAGATCAACGGGCCTCACGCAAGAACATTTTAATATTCTTATCTCAATTTTCTGTTACTTTTTTCATATGGTGGGCTCGTACGGCTGTCACGCCAGAATATGGAAATGTTCCTAATTTAAGATAACTGTGTAAATGATACACACGAACATGATGAATGCCACCAGAGCATATTTAAGTGCCCCAATAATCCCAAATTGGCTGTGCCTCCTGCCCCATATGTCAGGCAGTGTTGATTCATGAAAATGGCATCCATGGCGTGTGCATTATTTAAAAGTGGTCACTGATGGATGAGTGAAACTGGCTACAAGCAGCTATTATAGAGTTGTTTAAACCAGTCTAACTGTAATGCAACTCTCCTTGGTTTGAATTAGCAAGAATTACAGGAAAAATGGACAGCAAAATATCTACCTTGATGATCACGTTCATAATTCTCCTGCAAGACCACATTAATCCACATTCACCACCTATCTTTCTTTTTCCATTTTGGGTTTCTCACCATGTATTTTCTCTCACTATAGCACCTCCCCTGTCCTCTTTCTATCCAGATTATCTGACCATATTAAGGTGTTATGTGGTCAGATTAGGTTTGCAGGGAATATGATTTCAGTGTCATTGAAAAAGGCGCTGAATAAACTGTGTTCTTCATTTTGTCACTCCTCTCGCCTCCCGTGTCGCATGTGATCTGTGACTCATTTCCTGTCCTTTTATTCTAAAGACAACCATTTGAAAAAATAAAATGGTGTTCACACGGTGGTCTATGTACCATTAAATTTGGTTTGATGGTTTCATGATGGTTTAATCAACACTGTGCACACAGTGTACAACAGACAACCCTCACAAGTGACCCTCTGCATATAGTGGCATCAATACAAAATATTGATGAGTCGAGATTAGAAACCAGGTCTCTCTCACAGTGTCACATGCTCCCTTGTTTGGGTCTATTTTCCACATCTCTCTCATTACAGGCTCAATTATTCTACTAAACTTTACTCTACAAGGCAGATTTTCACACAAAGAGGCTAAAGCTTTAATAACAGTGCCTGAAAATATCAAGCAAATGCACAGTGGCATTGCAACACTATATTGACCTTTTGCTTTTAGCCTATCCGATCAATATTGTTCTAGTGTGGTGTTGATCTGGTGGCATCATTCATACGTTGCAGCAACAGCTGATAGTTGCAGCACTTGAGCACCAAACAGTAATGAATGTTGAGTCATAAAGAGTACAATCCAACAGAATATTAGGTGATCTTAGCCTTGAGTATGTCTCTAAAGTCAAGCATTATAATATAATATTGAGGGTCTTATTCATGGTGTCTTATTCATTCATTCTAAACACATGCATGTTTTCTTCATATTTTAGCTCATTTACTATGAACTGCAGAGATTTTTATAGAGCTGAATAACTTAACCACATTCAAAAACACTCGTAGCGACTTAGTAAATAGTCTTGATTATCACAAAGGTACAAATTAATTGGAAGTCAAGAAACATAGACCATTATCACTGTGTACACCATGACATGATCCAATCTGATTGTGTTAGTTAGAGCTGGTTTATTACTTAGTTAAAGTAGAAATAGACAACTTTTCAACTCTAGAGATGGAATGGTATCAAAATATGATTTTAGTGACCAAAATGATCACAGTAATCAGTATTATAACCGTAGTGATACATGGACTGCAGTTACAACTGCAAATGATATAACAAGGTTTAAAGGTCATATAGCCTATTGGAAAAAATAATACGTTAGGTTGGGTGGCAGGTGGAAGATTTATGCAGACAAGGGGACTCAGATGAACTCAGAACCCATCTGTGCATCACTATGTTTTAGTATTGTTAAAATGTGCTGGAAATGTTCAAAAAATACTAATAATGGTATCATGTCCTTTGCTTTGTCAATGTTTTCATTGACGCAAAACAAACCTGTGTTGCCTGTTAACCATTTAATTTGAACTCTTAGGCAAAATGCTCTAAGCTACAGTATGTATGTTAAGTTTTATATTGAATTTTACTATTAAAACTACCTGAACATTTGAAGAGTCAGAAGTGTTCTTTGTTTTTGTTGTAATAGTGATGTCAGATTTGGTTAGGACAGAGCTATGGAATATCAAATCATCTATCTTTGCTCATGACATCTGAGCTTTCCTTACCCTTACCATTCCACTGGGCACAACATGTCTGCATGAAAGTTTTGATCCATCTGTCCACATGGCTGAATGCCACACTAACAGCATTTCAGCAGTAGAGCATTTTGCATTTTTCTAATTATATTTACTTGCCTAGATTTTATTGTTTTGGTGATATTTCCTTGCTTTTTGAGTATATATTGTTGGATGTGGATGTGCAGAAACTACAGGATATATATACAGTATATATTTTTTTAAAAATACAAAAATATGAGATTATCAGTTATCAGAATTGGCTGGAAAAAAAATCCATATTGTGCATCTCATGGTAAATTAAAAGCTATTGGAATGATGTGCATTATTGCTTTACACAAACCAGTAACTATAGCAGGGGCTGATGTCAGGGTGGAGGAGGAAGTAACATTAGAGGTAAACGTTCAGATAAAACCATGAATTTGTTTGTTAATTTAGTCTGTAATGGAGAGATCATTTTCCCAGGATAATTGTGCCAGACAGATGAAAGTGAGGCTTATAGGTAAACTGTCTAAATGCAGATGATCTTATTATCCTACAGCCATTACACTGTGAAATCATTTACTTCATAATCATAAGTTAAAGCAAAAAAGTTGTCTTTTTCCATTTTAAATACTGTGAGCTCTGAACAGCATTTGGAAATCACAGATGAACAACACACACACTCAGACACGCACGCACACTCTTATGAAAACATCTGATAATAAGCACAAGTGTGGAGTCATCTTGGCACTGGGCCTTATTCCATCTAATTGAAACTTTTCCGTTGCAGTCCCTCCGTCAGCTGTGTGTGTGCAGCGATCGAGGTCATTGTGTGATGACGACCAAATGTTAATCTGGGGAGTCAAGATGGTGCATGTTGCTACGTGCACAACTCTTTTCTAATTAAGAAAATACTCAGAAAATTCACATGAACACATTCAAGACTAATTAGACTTAATTACTTTTCACAGCTATCTTCTTACACCTCAGCTATTCTTTTAGAAATACTGACATTTAGTTACTCCATTTCCACTCAGCAAAAGTGTACTGCCCACTGTCATGGAGGCTTTTTGTCTAATTGTTATCCATAGAAACACTGTTCATCTATTTAGAAAGCAAATTTCAACATAACGCATGACACACAAATTTTAACTTTCTTTAAGGTAGTATTTATTACTTAACTGTTGTTAACTGTTGTATAAACCAAATATATAGATAAAATATATATTTGGATTCTCCCCCCACCACTCCACAAGTCTACAGCAGATCATGACTGTATCAGCTGTGCCTGAGTCCAGAGCTTTGAATCCACCCACTCCACTGCTTTGACTGATGGAAACGGAGTGTAACGAGTTGACAGCTCTGTCTCCTATCAGGCAGTATCAGCTGCTTTAACCCAATCTGCCCAAGAACAATGCAACAGAGTGCAACAGCGGTTCCCAAACTATTTCCTGGCATGCCCCCTTTCAGAGGCCAAAAAAAGTTTTACCCCCCCACAATTATTATCAGCCATTACCAATAACTGGGGAAGAAGCCCCCCAAATACTTTGACTAATAATACTTAATACTAATCAATCATTAGGAATTATACAGTAGTTTATCATCAAACTGGAAATCATTTTATCCCTATTAGCAACATTGTTCAGTTCTTCAAGGAAAGCTTTGAGATGTACATGTGTGTCATGTTTTGAAACCCAAACAATTTATTGTCAGATGCAGAAATCAGAGTAGTTATATAGTCAACCATGCTAAAGCTGAACTACCATTCTGTATCACAATAGCACATCCACATCCAATTATACTACCTAATAATAAAAATAACAATAATAATAATTCTGTAATATTATTATTTATCCAAGCTATTTTGAAAATCATAAGTTCATCAATCAAAATGGGGCATAATGCCTGAAAGACGAGGTAATTTACCAAGCAGGGAGAGTCTAGTAAAACTGACTTGCATTACTGGGGGTGATTTTTAGATCTTGACCAAGTAAAAACAAGATATCTTGGCCTCTGTGTCTTCAATTTCAGCCTTAAAAAAACTGTCATTCCCATATCTCCTAACTTCATGGAAGTGAAATACTAAATTGCTGGATTACCCTTTAACATCATTAGGCATCATTAACGAATGTTTACTTGCTAACTACCTTGGATGCTAATCTTTCGTCAAATAACTTATTTTAAATTATGGCTCAACAATTAAAAGCCTGTTGAGTTAACTGAGTGTCAATTTTACGATACAAATCAAGTCTTATAAAATGGAGCCATAAACACCTTTTAAAAGACAATCAGATGCTGTTATCTTATAATCCTATGCTTTCGTCTGGCCTCTTTACCTCATATGCCTCCCTGAAAACCCTCAGCAATGTCTTGCCACTTGATTTAAACATGCTTTATTCATCAGTGTTGACACGGCTGTATGATACAAGTGTTGGGCTGGACAATATGCAAAAAATATTGCAGCTGCGATGTGAGTAATGATTTTGTGGGAATGGTCAATTTAGCATTTCATTTCACTGAAAAAAACAAAAACAAAAACAAACAAACAAACAAACAAAAAAAGAGAGAGAGGATTATGATGTCATACTTGCTTATGTCTGTACCAAACAAGCATGTTCTCTTATGTCCAGAGAGGAAGGCATTTCTGCAACACCACAGTGCTTCATTTATAATGGCATGTTGTGACACATATTACCAACAACTCCTATCCAATCTGGATATTGCACTTGACCATATTGCAATTTTGATATTTCTATAAGATACATTCAAAAGCAGCAGGTTACATAATTTTAAAACTTTGTTCAAAATAGAGCTGTGTTTTCTATCAGTTCACAACTCAGCAAAACAAAAAAGGATTAAAGTCTAAATCATCAGGGCGCAGCTCTCTGGTCTCCTTATGTGTTCAGCACTATTTTTTTTCACTGCTTCATTGCTCACTGTTCATCCAACAGCAGCATATATTTTTAAAAATATTTTTCTTCATTCTTCAGTTATATAAAGTACAGTTTGCCTCAGTAAAATGATTTTAAAATATATGGAGGGAACAACTTGAGCATCTTTTTGGTTAAGAAGCATATCAGATTCTGAGAGAGAGATCATCAGAGGATCTCACCTGTTTATGTAAAGAATCACGCCCTCAAGTCTCATTTAAAGGCAACTGCAACTCACAAACCAAAATTAATTAGTAATAGTATGGTTTTCAACAGTGCCACTCTCATTTTAAAACTGCACAACCGCTGTTTGGTGCTTTTCAGCTTTTATATACCACTTCAAGTTCACAGCTGTTTACAGACAACACAACTGATGCTGATAAAATAGAGAATAAAAATCTTTTTCTAAACAAAAACGGTGTTATGAAAACTTCTTGCGCAGTTAAATTCAGTCAGCACTTACCCGCAGTTGACATTTTCCTCCTTATTTCAGCGCGTTATGACGACGTCGGTTAAATTTAACGTCCTTCTTTACCGGACTTTAGTGGTTCATTTAAATTAAATTAAATAAAAGGAGAGAAACTAAACCGCTCGCGAGCTGTCCCGTGCTGGCGCTCCTGTCAGCTGTCAGGTGGTGATGAGCGCGCGCTCACGTTGCCATGCTATCTGCGTCCAATCAGAGACTCGCACGCGCCTGTCCGGACCGCCAGAGTGACCTTGTCACACCACGTCTGATTAATCAATGTTAAATCACAGTTAAAATGTGTAATACACGTGGATTATTGATCCCGGATCACTCGTTTAATATGTTCAGAAGAAAAATCCCACATATTATATCAAAAGTTTTACAAGAAAATATAAAATATTAAATGGCTCATACTCTAAGTAGTATTTTTATTTAAAGGCCTAATAATAGATCTTTTGGCAGCCACATTGATATGACATAATAGGGTAAACACAGGTGTTATCAATGATACTAATCAAGGTCTTGTTCCATTTAGTGTAGCAAACCTTTCTGGTGAGCCAAGAGCCACAAAAAAGGCACAGTGGCTCTGCTTGACCTGAATGGAACTGAGCCTTAATTAGTATGACTGGTAACACCTGTGTTTACCTACTCTTACATGTCAGAATGGCTGCTGTGAAAAAGGTCAATTATTTTATGTATTTTTGTTTATTGTCTCATAGCTTACTTTCCCTTTATAGGCTAATAAAAAATACATTTATATATAGAGAGAGCTTTTTTTTAAAAAAAAAACCCAAAAAACTCTTATTTGTGTTTTCAGTTCATGTTTAAATCTGAATCACTAAATTGTAATGTTATATTAGTGTGACATCAATGATATTAAAAAAGGCTGGATCTCATTGTTATAAAACTGTTCCAAAGAAATATGATAAACATGAGAGGAAGAATACTGAAATAAAAAATGTCTCAATATCGTACCACACTGTGACAATATCTACTATATTACATGATAAATTACATGATATTTTGTAGTTCTATATACATAATTCAAGCATTCATTGCCAAAGACCATTTTTTTTGCAAATGCCTAGGTCAGGACTGGCAACTTTTATTATATTATATTAAAGATGGAAAGCAGAAGCACTTTGAGTTAAAAGGAAAAAACAAATTTTATAGGAAGAAATACTGCTGTATTGTTAAATAAAGGACATTTATTCAATTTGTCATTTTTCTTTTTTAAATACTGTGGCATGTGTATATATATGTACATATGTATATATACATATATACATATATATATTTATACATGTATGTATTGTGAACTTTTTATTGTGGTATCATCATATGTTGAGTTTTTAGTGTTGTTACATCTGTAATAAATTCGGATGTAAATATTTTTTTCATTGAGGAGTATGAAGGTCTTTCTCTCTGCATGAGTGTTTTCATTTGAGAAGAGGCATTTGAACCTTACACAACATCTGGCAGTAGGCTACTATTGTTTATTATAGTCGTGCCAATAAAGCTCATTTGAATTTGAAATTTTTAATTTGAAGGCCAGACAGAAAGATAGAGAGAGAAAGAGAGAGAGACAAAGTGACCAGTGACTATAGTCAGATTACAGAGTCACTGTGTGTGTGTGAGTGAGAGAGAGAGAGAGAGAGAGAGAGAGAGAGAGAGAGAGAGAGAGAGAGAGAGAAGACAGAAGAGAGAAAGCGACAGTGTGTGTGTTTACTAATGCTTAATCTGATTTAATCTCAGTCCAGTCGCCCAAGAAGTGACCTATGATGTCATGAGCACTGTCATTCTATGGAAATAAGGATCAGATTGAAGAAGTAATGCAGCAGCCACAACAACAATCTGCATCCATAAACTTAAACGTTTGGAAATCAAAACACTGTGCATATGCACTAAAAAGCGTATTGAAACTGTCATCGCAAATCTATGTAGTGAATAAACTTAATCTGTGTTCATGACATGACAATAAACACAATCAATCTTGCATAGATTACATTTGCAACTGGTCACACTCTGTTATTTTAAATTGCATAAGTGTTTGTGTAAAAACACTAATTGTAATTGACCCATGGAAAACTGCGCGGGCGGAGGGGACAGAGGCAGAAACAGAGGAACTGACAGGGGGAGGGCATGATGATGTCAGACTTTGTGAATGATCGGACAGACACGAGGTTTAGGAAAACTAGAGACATAAAAGAGCTATACTTAATCACTCCATGATCCTTCCTGTTTAAGCCATATTTGAAACAAACAAGTATCTGCAAAAGTTTCATGGGTTTGTTTTTGTTGACTAGGTTGGCTGTTGGGATAATGCACAAAGAGAGAGCAAGTCCAAACATGGCAGTGAAGTAATTGTAATTTGATTTAGATTTTTCTCTGAAATTGGAAGACTCACCTGGGCCTGTATCACAGACACTTTTTTAAAAAAATCTGAACTCTTAAATATACAGAAACAAATCCTAACTACAGGCATGCACTTAGCAGAGTGCAGATCCCCACCAGGCAACAGATGGTGAAGCACCCACTGCAATGCCACCACAGTCAAGTTGCAGTTTACATCCATGTCTGTGCAGACTCACATAATGTATGTAGTGAAGACTGAAGGAATTTAACATGGAAGTTATCATTATATTGACCTATAACTTTAAGGTAACTTATAAAAGAAAGTATTAAGTGTATTTTATGGCAAAATGGAAGTTCAATATACACATATGATTCCAGTAAATAATTTTCTAGTGAGCAACATGCTGTTCAGTTACAGCCAAAGATCACTGTGATCTTAACCTTTAAGCACCAAAATCTTATCAGTTCATCAGTTCATCATTGAGTTCAAGTAGTCATTTGTGTTTTGTTTGATATCGCATCATAGATTTTTCAAGAATTCTGAATCACAGAAATCCTACAGTGACAGATGTGCACGAAAAATGGACTGATTGGTTCAGAGATTCAAGGTTAGTTGCGGACAAACTGCAGGTCAGTTGATCAGTCAAGCACACATCTTCATCTTATCTCTGGGAAGTTAATTCTAAATACTCAATCCAACATCTCTTCTCAACTTTTATGTCTGTTATCCTTGCAACCAACACTTCTTTTGTCATTTTACATTGCTGAACAACTTTGTAACTGCTTTTTTTCCAATCCAAAGATGTTCCTTTAAAGATATTTACAACGATGCAAACTAAAAGAAAGAGAATAGATAAAAGATGAAGGATAGAGAAAGAGAATAGCTTAGCATATCAAACACAGTCTCCATTCTGTAAAAGCAATAAAAGAGCAGCCATACAGATTAAACAAGTCACCTAACACTTCTGTTGGCTAATACTACTGTTAGCTATTGCTAACAAACACTGCTGTTAGTAAGTCGGCTACTACTACAGTTGGAAAAGTGAAAGTTGGGAGAGCTTATCCTCAAGTTGGGACAATTAATTTATGATTTTTGGAAGCCAGAATGCTTATACCGCTCCTATATTAAGTCAGAGTAGGAACATTGCCTTAACAACTGTTTTTCCAAATCAGGTCCTGACCCTAATCACCACAGTTGCCAAATAGTTAAAATATCATGTGTTTGGAAGTTTCTGTACTACAGTTCTGATGATACCTGAATTCTTCTGAGAAGGCTGTTAGAAACTAAGCTATTTTTTAAAACATGGTTACTGTGGTTGGTGAAGGTTAAAGGTACTTTACCTTATTACCACCTCTGTCTCTCTGCTCATTTCCTGACATCCTTCTACCATAAATTCTCTAATAAAATGCATGAAGAAAAAAAAACCTGATTTGATTGTGGTAAGCCATTACAGACATTGCTGCCTAAAATAAACAAAAAGAAATATGTACATCTGGGACGAAACTTTCCTTTTTACTTGTTTGACTTCTGATGAAGCATAAAAGTACCAGCAGTGCTCATTTCTAACTGCTCAGCAGTGAGTCAACATTTCCACCATTCAGCTTCAATCATGGGCTGGTGGTATTTACAATGAATCATTTAATGTACAACAGTGATTTGGAAACTTGATATGATCTATCTGTAGCAGGGTGGCAGAGTGAGGAGGGAGATCACCCTGTGTGTTTCCTCACTGAAGCGCTGCATAATAATTAGACCAATATTGTTATTGGATGAGTACATGGGGATGCAGTGCTGACTCTGAGCCACTAGTGGGCAGATTGAAACAATTTTTGGCACCCATGAGAGAGGCTGCAGTTCAAGATGAGCAGCCTGTTGCACCAGTTGTAGAGTCACACTTAGCCCAGTAGAAATTTTCATGGCAGCCAATCTGACATGAAATAGTGGGGTAAACATGGTTACCAGTGATACTAATTAAGGCCCTGTTCCATTCAGTTGGAACACAGTCAGGGTGCTGTTATTGGGCATGTTGGCCCACTGGAAAGGCTCTGCTACACCAAATGGAACACAACTTTAAATAGTACTATTGGTGACACTTGTGTTTACCCTACTATTTCATGTCAAAATGACTGAGAAAGATGAGAAAGATTTATGCATTCATATAACATGAGTGGCTGCACCAGCGATATAAGTTAAAACATTACTCTAAATAACAGCTAAATAGTCCCACATGCCCCTAGGGTAGATTTTTTCTGCCACATAGCAGCATGTTTTTTGTAATTGCAGCCATTTTGCAACACAGTGATCTAGAAGAGACCTTTCTTATTGGTAGGACATTTCAGCACTGATCTTCTATACTATGATGAACTGTGATGCCAAGTTGCTTATGACAAACAAGTACGGCTAAACTACATGCCTGTGGTGTCTCATAAAAATAAATGCATAAAATGTGGAAGGATTATTTAAACTGTGAACATGGCTAACATGATGAAGCACCTCATCAAGGATGAAGAAAACAGGGCGGGTTGCAGCACTGAGTAAAAAGGTATCAAATAGAGTTATCTATTGGTATTGATATCACTTTAAGGACATTGGAATTGGTACTCATATTGCCATTTTTTAACTGATACCCAGTACTAGCTGCAAATGACTTGACACAGTTGCAAATTTCTCAACATTGTGAAACATGTTTCACACGGCAGCCAGTCAAAACACTGATAATGTGTCAGATGATGACATCAAACTACTGGTAATGCAGTATTATTTCAACCAGTCTCAACTGATTTCATCAACTTGACAACGGCTTAACATTATCACCAAAATTAACAAAATAATATAACAGAAGATGGCCTCTTGGATGTTTTTAGTTTGTTTTTTCACTGGCTTAACAATAAGCATTAATGCAACACTGATAGTTCTCTTCCTATTCTCCAGGACAGTCATTATGAAAAGCAAGAAAACAATACAACAGATGAAAAAATACCCATCTAGCAGGCTGATTGATGATTGTGATTGTGAAATAAACATGTTGCAAGAGATTTTTGATTATTTTATAATTGCTTTGTTTAACTGTCAAGTTGCATGGAAATTATATTTTTTTACATTTGCAAACCTGCAGACCTGTAGAACTTTATCTTTGACTGTTTGAACACTTGTCCTTGTTATGACTTTATGTCCAGACTAGTTGGGTTATGCCCCAAGTTAACATGTTGCAACCAATTTCTGTAGCTGATTTAACTACAAACTAACTAGTAGTTAGAAGATTTCCCTCTAAACTGGTGATTAGCTAATCAGACTGGATGGCTGCAAATTGACTGGAGGCTACACACCTGGTTTGCGAGAGCCTAATTACAAGCCAAGACTGAAAATGAGCAGCTGTGCAGACACTAAAGGAGCACAACTTCACACCTCAGGGTGCTTTTACAGCTTGAAAGATGCTAATCAGAGACGACAAGACAGAAACAATACCTGCTTACATTAGGTTTTACAGAATTTCCCTTCAAGTAAAAGGTTATTTGTGCACCTGGAGTGTGCAACATGTGGACTAGTATTAATGAGAGTTTTCCATGAAGTAAAAGTGTGACTTAAGTCATTTTATAGTCTATTTAATTACTTAGTTTTTGCACCTATTCATAGTACATTATGGGAAAGACATTAGTAAATTGTCCTGCTCGGTAAGAAAGAGTCCATTTCCCAACTGGCTGGTTAGATGCTTGCTGCTATGATAACGTTCCACGTAGGTCTGTGAAAGGCTGATCTGATTTCTGCAGATGGAGCAGCAAACTCAGGCCCTGTGTTCTGTAACAGGTTCCAGATTTTGTCATGGTCACACGAAGTCCAAATCTAATGCTCCGTGATTTCAGGGGTAAGCGCATATTGGTTCAATGTGTGGTGCCTGCCCTCTGCAGACTTACTGCAGGGGCTAACACAGAGGGAAGATCCCCTGCACCTCAGAGGGATGAAGTAAACTGCTGAATCACTTCAAGGACAAAGGGCCACTAGATTTAAAAATGACGTCCACTGTTATTTCGAGGGTTGCAAGTAACGATTATCTTTATGACTGATTCATCTACTAATCACTTTCTTGATTAATCAATAAATTTAGTCTGTAGTTTCCAGACGCCAAGGTGACTTCTTAAACCGTCCTGTTTGCTGCAACAAACAGTTCAAAAAGTTGTGGGAAGTAACTAAGTAGGGTACATTTCCTCAAATACTGTGCTAGCACAAAATTTTAATGTACTTGTACTTTACTTTGGTAATCCAGTTTAAAGCTATTATACTTATACTTCACAACATTTCACAGGAAAATATTGTACTTCTTACTCCACTTTATTGATTTGGCAGCTTTAGTTACTACTAGCTTTAGTTATTTAGCAATATTAGGGTGTAAAAAAAATCCAATATCAATATATCAGTTTATGTTACAAACAAAGATATGCGACAGCTGAAGGTGCTGTACCATGATGTGACAAATGTTGGTCTTTTTTTGTTTGTTTTTTTACTTTTTTTTGTTATTCTTTTCTTATTTGTCTGTCTGATGAAACTCTTTACATCTTGCAGACTGGAAGAGCCTATGTTTGATAATTTTATTTTCATGTTATATTTTGTGGTTATGGCGGTGAAAACACTACACAACACACAGGGGCTTCCAAAATCAATATGATTTTTCTAGCAGTTTTAAGTAACATTTTGACAACAGGACTTTTACTTATTACAGAGTATTTTTACAGTGTGATATTGCAATATTTACTTAGTAAAAGATACAAATACTTCTTCCCCCTGTGTTTACTATCACAAAAGTAAGAAAACCTGAAAACATTTACCACATGGGAAGCTGTGTTATTGCAGTTTTTTTAAATAGAGGAAAATTCGGCATATCAATTATGTGTTAAATATACTTTTTACAAAGCAATGTATAAAAAAAAGGACAGGAGGGATGACTTGAGGCTAAATGTCAGGGTGTACTGACACAGTAAACTCTCGGCTTAGTCTTCAGAGAACAGAATAAACTTGATGTGTAGGCCTGTAACTGTAAAGACAGACAGGCAGAAAGGGGTGGTGGGCGTGGGGGGGGATCAATAACTCATCACAAGTTGTGAATCAGCCTGCAACCATTTGTCACACACAAGAAAGTGTCCGCCCATTTAATCAAGACTACGAGACTGAGGACGGTCAACCGGCAGGCAATTTGTCAATTTGCTCAGAAATGGGTAAGCTAATTAATGAAATGAATGAAGAGAGCAAGGACAGCCAGGAAAAGGTTAGGGAGCTGATAATGTTTACGTGTTGGCCGTTTGTCAAACTGTGACTACCCACTGATTGGACACGTTACAGCCCCTTCAACTGGCTGCGCTGCATAAATACATGAAGATATACAGAATAATAAAGACTGTTTTTTCAAGGGAGCATGAGTGTGATCTCAAGCTCAGTTTTGTTTTGACATGGACAACCTCTTGTGAACTCCCAGTAGCACAAAGACACCTCAGGGCATGTTTAGCCCCATGATGTCCAAACACTGGAAGTGCAGAAACTTCAAAATACAATATGTGGCAGAGTAGATTTCTATGTTCTATGTGAGAAGCACACAATTAGTATATTAAAATATGTCAGTATACAATGACAGACCAGTATAATCCACTCACACTGATAGTCACGTTCAGGTGTCCACTTACTATACTGCAGCAGATGGAGCAACAGACAGCCTGGAGTTTTCTCCTTCTATTAAAAAAACACTTAGAATATTTTTGCAGCCATATTGACATGAAATAGTGGAGTAAACACAAGTGTCACCAATGATACTGAATAAGGTCCCATTCCATTTAGTTTAGCAGAGCCTTTCCAGTGAGCCAACATGCACAGTAATATCACCTTGACTCTGACTTGAATGGAACAAAACCTAAATTACTAACCTCTGTGTTCAACCTACAATTTCATGTCAAAATGGCCGCTGTGAAAAATGGCCATTATTGTTATATCTATAGTTTATTGTTAATGATGGCATAAATGCCTTATAGCGTACTTTCTCTTTCTATATTTCTGGGTTAATACAAAATATGTTTTTTATATTCTTTTATCAAACTTTTATTTGTGTTGTTTGTTCACTTTAAAAAAAATTTAACACATAGAAGGAATTTATTAAAGGAATGTTGTAATAGAAAAATATATGTTAACTGCAACTGAACTGAATCAATTGGCCAGTTGATGGGTTGATCAACAGAAAAACAATTAGCAACAATTAAAATAACTTATTATGAATAATTTAAGTCATTACCACTCTGTTCTGCATCAGCTCTCTGTGTCTTGTGTTGAGTATACTGAATATTTCTGGGTTTGGGACTGTTGGTTGAAGAAAGTGATATTATGTGTTTGCACATTCCTGCACAAACTGTACAACTCTTTTATTTAAATAATATTGTCCATACTTCCTTCTATAGTTTTTATGATATTTTTTCATTTTTTAATGTTTCTATTTATGCTTCTTGCCTTTCATCTTTATATTTTTCTTGTACTGTGTTTATTCTTATGCATCAACATACCACAGCAAATTCCTTGTATGTGAAAATCTATAATAAATCCTGATTGTGATGAGCAGTATAAAGCAGAGGTGTGAGGTAACAGTACAACAGTACAAAGCCTTGTTACTGTACTTAAGTTTCCAGGTATTTCTATTTTATTTGAGCATTTAATTTTTTGAATGACTTTTTACTTACAATCCCTACATTTAACATAAATGTCTGTAATTTATATTCCTAACATTTTCAGTACATGCTTGTTAAATTATTTTAATGCATTTGAGAGTAATTATGGAATATTTTTTTTTATTTTATTTTATTGCACACTGCCTTCACAACAGGACTGATTTCAACCTAAACTGATGAGACAATAACAATAGAAAAGGCAATTCCATTTTTTTACCTGTTAAAATGTTTTTTTTTTGTTTTTTTTTTATATTTCCTTACAGACTTTACAGATTGTAAAGACCCGTTATTTTTTTATTTTATTTTATTTTTTTTACATTTTATCAACTAGATGATTGATAGACAAAAAATCAGAAGATTAATGGATAGTAGAAATAATAGTTGCAGTAAATACAGTAAATACATGAATATGGCCAAGCAAACAACTACTGGACACATGTTGGGCTTGATGATATTTTAGCAATCAAATATCAATAACAATTATAATTTTTTTATGACCAAAAAATGTAAACTGATGAACTGAACTTTAAGCGACAAACAAAAAACACATTAACTGCTTTTTGTTTATGCAATTAAATATTCTTTTATTGTATTAATAATCTTAAAAGTTCATCGTGTTAACCTTTACGAAATTGACGCAGCAGAGTCCTTTGTATAGACCTACAATCACAGACCCAGTCCTTATTTCAACAGCTTCATCCATAGTAACAGGATGACTAAATTAGCATAATAAAGATTGCTGAAGACTAATTAACAGGGGAAACACGTGCACAGCAGTTCAAAGCACAAGAACAAAGCCCATAGCTCAGGTAAATGTAATTAGAAATTATATAATGTGTCTGCACAGACTGAGATTGATGTGTTCTGACAAAGACAAATAAACAGCACAGTATGCAGAGACTTTCACCCCCCACCCCCCACCCCCCCAACTCCCTTTTTTCCATGTTTGTATGTTAAAGTTGAGCAATATCCGTTTCCAAATGCCTGGTTTCACACTTCATAATCTGTCCTGTTCCTTTTTTTCCCAATTCAGTGTAAATTTGAGACCTGGACCGCACCTGATATCACATTATTAGAACTTTTTTTTGCCACCTTGGCATTCATGCCTCCTTCTCCATTTTCATCTATTAAGCTGTTTTACCTGTCTGTCTCCTTGTATGAGGGAGCCTGGATGCCTCCATGCCCCCCCCCCTTCCCCCTATTTTGGCATGCCTGTGCCAGGTATTTGTTCAAATTCCTCACACCCCGTGGGGATAGGTATGTCCCCCCGTTCCACCCGTCCCTCTCTCGTCTTTACTGCCTGTCTCTGTCTATCTTATGTACGCCAGCACATGTATGAAGCAGCCAAAGTGGACTCCCCACCACCAACATGAGGCGGACAGCCTACACATTTTACTGGCTAGTCACAACTAAATCATTTCCAAGTTGTTCAACCTCTTGAAGCTGGCAAACCACAGCTGTGGGCTCTACAACGGCCGGGCCAAAAACAACTCGCTGGATAACAGGCAACTGTAAGTTGCTTTTGATAACTGCTGAAAGACCCGTTTATTCTGCGATGTTGTCGGAGCTTAAAGTCTTATTAGATCTACCAGATCAACTTTTCTCTGACATGGACAAATGTTGATACAGGCAAGTATGCTGGATAATTAATTTCCTCTATAATTTAAACACCAAATCATCGTATAAACCCCTTGTGGGGTGTGAGGCGCCTTGTGTTTGAACACGAGCTGATGTGGTATTGACATTGGGTCAGAGTTGAAGTGCATTAGTTATTGCACCGTGTCATGAAATGTCATGTCATGGCTGGCTCAGTATGCCTGTGTCTTTCCCCTTCCCTCAGAGAGTCTAAACTCCACACAGTCTAATTCAATCTTACTGGAAGAAGAATCAACAGTGCAGTTTTATATTTATGCTTACATTTTTCTGTTATCAAGCACGCAGTGAGATATTCACAAACAGAGTCACGTCAAAGAAAATTTGACTTTTGATTGAAAAGTTTCTGTTATAGGTAACCAACCCCATGACCTTTTGGTTGCGGACAGGTTTCTTAAACCACTAATCCAATATATTCTGTGCCAGTCTTACTCTGTGTTTATAAAGAGTTGAAGAAAAATACTCTGAGTCCTAAAGGGAACCACAGATAATATGTCATTCTTGATGGGGCTATCCAGGTCTCAACTTTTGAAATGCCTTTAGGGCTGTAGCTAATGATTATTTTCATGATTAACTGAAAATCTGTTTAGTCTATAAATATTTAAAACTTATAATAAAATCAAAACAATGAGAAAAATGCTCACCCAACCTGAAAGTGACATCTTCAAATTTTTAGTCCAACCGACAGTCTAAAACAAAAAGAGTCTTCATTTAGTGTCATAAATGACAAAGAAAAGCATCAAATCCTTACATTTAAGAAGTTGTAACTTTGCTTGAAAAATGATTGAAACGATTAATCAATAATCAAAATAACTGGCACCAAATTTTCTTTCAATTTAATCATTGCAACTTGAAAGGCCTCTGTATCCAACTATCAAGGATCATGGTAAATTAATGCGCGGCTCATTATTTGATTATTTTTAGTGCCATTAATATCTGCATATGTGGAACCATAAATGCATCACTTTGTTTTTTAGTGCTATTGGCATTGTAACAGCAGGGTTTTCTTTATTGCTGAGAGACTAAAATAGAGGACAGTCATAAAAATAAGAAAACCATGAAGACTTTCATTTAATTATGTGTTTTCTACTTTATCTTCTTCACTACATTCTTTTGTTTTATACATATACTAATAGGCTTCAAAGTGTTATTACTGAATAAACCCAGGTTTTATAAATCCATCACAATAAATTGGTAGTTTTCTAAACTTAATGCAGGGGCCATGATATCTGTGTCTTATACAGCACCAGATGATTTGCCAAAATATGATGTTACGATACCATTTATGGTCAGATTCTTGAAGTTTCATGGAAAGTCTTTGCAGTGAGTTCACGGTGAGATTTATGCCTGGTTCAAAGGTATTGAAACCATCAGAGAGTCATCAGACCATTACTGTAAATCCCCCTTAATGTGGCTATAAAATATAAGAATTGAAAACACACACTAATATTAGCTTTATCTGTATTTTAAATTCTTATACCGCTACTCAGCTGCACAGCTGTGGGCTGGCTTCCTCTGAATGCTTTTCAGCCATAAATTAAAGCAACTGAACTGTAATTACCTTGAAATGAATGTTTTGAAGTGAGAAACATTTTCATGACAGCACTAAATAGATTTCAACCACAAACCCCATTTTATATAGAAAAACAAACTCTTCCGATACCCCTCTTGTTATTGATACCTACATTATTAATTGTTTGGGAGTGAAACATATAATTAGGGAAGATGGTTATTACATATTCTGCTCCTGTTCAGTTTCAAATGAATGAAAAAAGGGGGCTTCCTGGACCCCAGTTCAAGACAGCGCAACCTAATATTAATATTCAGTACTGTGCAGGAGAAGCCCCCTCACCCACCGTCCCATCCCACCCCCTTTCCTCTCACACACACTCCTCTCCCGTCGACTCAGACACTTCAAAGCCTGAGCTGCACTGAGCAGGACACACTGCAGAGATCAGATCACAAAAGTTTGGGGGCAGATTGTCATTACACCTACTCTGACCTTCACCTCCTCCTGCTGAAGATAAATAATCCTAATTTTGTGCCTGAGGAATTCAGAGGGATCATTTCAAAATGGGAGCAGAGTTTTTTCACCAAACTAATCCATGGAATATTATTTTTGCAGCATCTGGCATTAAAAAGCTTTAAGGTAAGTTTAAGAAAATCAAATCGGTGGAATTACATGATTAATATGTGCAACTACATCTGTATAAATATTGTGTGGGTTACAGGCCTATTACTCATTTTGTTTTAGGGCCCAAACTCAGGCCATTATGCAATCGTATAGGTTGAACTGTTTCTCTCAGGCCATTTTTGTCTTTATAGCATGAAAACATGTTCTTTCTAAAGTATGTGGATGCCAAGGCTAAATATTTTTCATTCATTGCTAGCAGACCTTAGAATATGTCAGTTATTTTTATTTTGAGTTGTAGGTTTTCTGAGAAAAATCATATGAAATTAAAATGCAATCATACATATTTGTATAAAATAAATTTAAATTAAAAGAAAAAAAATCTTCCCCTGCAAAGATTTCCCGGTAGGAAAGCTTCTGTTGTGAATATAACACAGCTGTTATTTAAAGGGAGCTGGTAATGTATGGAGGCACGCAGCACGGTGGGGGTCTGGCTGCTCCTCCACAGTTCAACAGTAGCTCTTAACCCTGGTGCAGCCTGGGTCACCATGTGTCACGCAGGACGTTCCTTGTCAGGCACCCTGCATCTCCTTTGATGTTGCTGCAGATAATATTGCTCCAGAAAATCATCGGTCTTGGCTGAAGCAACTGACAAAATAATATCATAAAAGGCAGCATGGAGTTTAATACCACCATCGTCATCGGTGGCAGAAAACTATCACTAACAAGCAATCTGGATATAATTTCAATTTATCCTCATCCTAAAATTCAAATATATTAAATAAAATCAAACAAAGCCCTTGTTGTTAGTCCCTTCTGCCTCACTGCACTATCCACTGACTCGGCAGATTTTCATGCACAGGTCCACATCCAAACCACCACAACATCAACCCAGAAATCTAAACTAAAACTTGACAATTCAGGGTTTGTTTGCACAGAACAACTTCCTAGTCATGTCAGCTGTCTTACTTTTTTTTTTTGTCTCACTTTGCCTAATTGTTGCCCAACCGATGACCCTAACATGGAGCAGGCATTTTGAGGTTTTGGTCTAGATTTACAGTCTTCAGCTGGAGCCCTCCTACTCTGAAAATCCAATTATTTCACTAAAACCATGACAGCCTCATCTGGCTCCCTGTGAACCTATAAAACTGTAAAGGCGGTGCCAACCAGAGTCGGTTTCTGCTAAAACATAAACCATCCTGGTTTGCTGACATTTTCATTTCTACTGGATGTTTATATGACTTTATTTACTTTATCTGGTGTCAGGATTCACATGAACATAAATAATTTTCTAGTAAATATAGAGATCCAAATCAGGTTTAGCTTTATTGTCCTTAATCTGTTTTGTCATACAAATAAAATCCACAGAAACCAGAGAATATGTAAAGGAAAGTATTGATGGACACTAACAAAATGTCCTGTTCTCTTCTCCACCTGTTTTTCCATTTTGATCCAATCCACCCAATCTCCACCTCCCTCTTCTCTGCATCTTATATTTGTATCTGATTCAGACCTTTTAACATTCACTGGCTGCCTTCCTTTTCACTTTCAAAACTTTTTTTTAGAATTTCATATTATGGATCTCTCAGGCTCTTTGCCTCCACCGTCCCCATATACCTTCCCTATTCTCCCCAACTTCTCTGGGCCCTCCTCCTCTCCCTCCATCTCTCCATCGCCCAGCCTGGCCTCCACAGCGCTCTTCTGCTCCCTCCTCTCCCTCCTCTCCTTGCTGGGCATCACAGGAAACCTGTACACCCTGGGCCTCCTCCTGAGACGCAGGAGAAGTAGGAGAAGACGTGGGACAGGACCAACCTGCTGCCTAATGAGAGTACCTCTACCATCCTGCCTTGCCAACTCCTCCTCCCCTTCCTCCTCCCCCATTTCCTCTTCCTCCTCCTCCTCCTCTCTTCACCTCCAGGTACTGAGCCTCGCTCTGGCTGATCTGCTCTACCTGTTCACCGCTCCCTTCATCGTGTATGACAGCTTGGCGTCCGGCTGGGCCTTCGGTGAGCTGGGCTGCCGCCTCCTCCTGAGCCTCGACCTCCTCACCATGCATGCCTCCATTTTCACCCTCACCGCCATGAGTCTGGACCGCTACCGGGCTGTGGCTCATCCCCTGCACACCTCCTCCTCCAACTCCTCAGGCCTGCTGCGTGTCAGCCTGGCATGGGGGCTCGCTGTGGCTCTCAGTTTGCCCATGATGATCACGCTGCACCTGGAGGATGGGGACAACCAGGAGGGACAACTGTGTGTGCCGGCGTGGGACGAGCAGAGCTCCAAGGCCTATCTGAGCGTACTCTTCTGCACCAGCATTCTTGGCCCCGGCCTGGCCATCGGCGCACTTTATGCCACGTTGGGCCGGCTTTACTGGGTTTCTCAGACCAGGCCAGCCTGGGCCAGTGGGAGCAGCACTGCTTGTCCTCCTCGTGCCCCAAAACCCAAAGTCCTGCTCCTCATCCTCGGTATCGTCCTGGCCTTCTGGGCCTGCTTTCTGCCTTTCTGGATCTGGCAGCTGCTGCCTCTCTACCAGCCCGACATGCTGCGGACAGTGCCAGTGGGGACGCAGGTGACAGTGAATCGTATCCTCACAGGGCTGACCTATGGGAACTCCTGTGTCAATCCTTTCTTCTACACACTATTGACTGGAAAACGAAGACGCAACCGGCAGACACTGACATCAGCAAATCAGCTCTGCCGTAAGAGTAGTCCACTGCAGTAGTGTGTGTGTGTGTGTGTGTGTGTGTGTGTGTGCGCGCATGCGTGCGTGTGTGTCTCTAACAGAAGAGACAATAATGTAAGTGAAAATTTACTGTATATGAATGCTTTATGAGTTCCATAATAGTAGGGCTGGGTATCACTTTAAAGATTACAATATCAGTACCAATATCAGTGCCATTATAGTGATACCAAAACCAACATGACCAGTACTTCACTCTATACCCAACATGTGAATGGAAGCATTCCTGAAATAGTCCCTCTGTATTTTATGCAATTATTTTTATCAGACACCAAGGGCATGAAGTATAGCCGTATTTTCAAATGTTTTCACGGCACACTGGACTGCCAGCTCTGTCAAATACACTGTGCTCAACTTCATCACACCACAGACTGTATGGGCTGTGGCTGCTGTGGTAGTAGGCCAATCTCACGACTCATTAAATAGAATAACTTCTGAGCAGAACTATAAAAATAGTCAATTTTTATTCCAATTGCAGGTATTGTTTGACCAGAGAAGCTTTGATACTACTTGGCAGTAAGTTAGCTCTGTTAATACCGTAAAGCAGTATCGATACCCAGCCCTGATAAACACCAAAGACCATTGATTTATCCTTAGCTTGCAAACTAAGGAAACAGAACAATACTAATCAAATGATAGCACTTTGTATAAATGCTTTGTGACAGAACATATTTCCTATGAAGAGACAATCACAAAGACAATCTCTATAAGATGTGTCCTTGATCTGCACACAGTCATATCAAATCATGTGTCTCTGATTGCTGTAGTGGCCAAGTTTACATACTGGTGATGGCTTGACGATGGTAAAGAAATACAACAGACCTTTTTAATATGAAATAGTAGTGTACACACAGGTGTTATCAATGATAATAACTAAGCTCCTGTTTCATTTAGTGTAGCAGAGTCTTTCCAGTGAGCCAACATGCACAACAGCAGCACTTGGACTATGTTTGACCTGAAAACAAACCTCAAAGGCAGTTTCAGTAGGATTTGTCCAAGCTGTTCATAAATGCACCACAAGATAGTTTATTGTTGTGTCTCATTCCCAGGATGTCAGTTACCAATGTTTTGGGTTGATAAAGTATCCCAAGCACAGCAAAAATAATGAGTTATTCAGGCAGAGGCACCACCACACATTTCTAGTGGGTGATAGTGATGATTAAAAAGGATTGTGTTTCTGAGTCTATACATTGTTTTTCAGGAAAATGTTGTATATTAATTACTATCAATGGCAGCACCAGTGTTTATTCTACTATTCCATGTAAAATTGGCTGCTGTGAAAAGGATGTGGATCAAGTGGTTACTAAGGTAATTAACTGTGCAAAACAAATTTAGTCATACCAACAGATGGAATAACAGAGAGGAATGTTGTATTTAGTCAACAGAATGTTTGTCCTGTACTGTATTATTATACAGTAATATTATACAGTATTTTTGCTGTATTAGGAAAACAGAGTCTATGCTGCATGTTGTGCATGCACAAGCATTTCCAGCAAAAACCTGATGCACTTCTGCTTGTTTTCCGAGAACTATCAAAGAAAATGTTTGTTTTTGAACGACTGGTCGTAACTGGTCAGGACCTCATTGGGACATTTTTCTGAGACATTGTTTGTTGACTTACTGAATCATGTTTGAGGGGGTCAACAGTCTTTTGTTTGCTTCCCCTGAACCCTGACATATCTAAAACAACTGACTTTTTTCATAATCACGACCTGCATGTTGGGTTTGAAAATGTACTTATAATTTTGACTCATGCAATGCTTTGCATGGCCTCGACTCTTGTTGATTGTAACTGCTGTTTATAATAATGCATAATATATAGCCTTGAATAAAGATGATGCTTTCTGTAATTCACTGTGTGACTGGATCTTTAACTGCAGAAAAAGATGAGAAAGTGGCCAAAGAAAAAAACAAAAAACAACATAACTAAGGATGACACATCTTGGTGTTCAATAACAGATGTAAAAAAAAGCAGAAAAATCTGATACAACACTGAAGTGAGACAGAAGGAGGCCGAGAAGCAGATGTAAAATGTTCCTAGTGGAGAAAAATCCTCGAGGTGCGTTCATTCTTTTGTTTGTGTGTCTGTGTCAGCATGTCAGTGTCTCTAGAAGGTCTTCCCCATCCTTGTGTATATACTCGCTGGCTGGTGTTTCTGTGTCTCCCTGTAGCAACGGTCCGTCTCTGTCTGTCCGACTCAAAGGCTGCACTGTACTCTATCGCAAACCCCGCTGCTCTTTGACGCAGATGAGCAAATATTGTTGTTTGACAAAAAGGAGTAAGGATGGGGATGGGATGATGGGACTAAGGGGGTGGTGTGGTATCGTATGAGGATAGCGCTTCAGTCAAAGACATGGTGTTTTGGGGGGTGGGTGGCGTCCTTGAGACATAGGGGTCCGGCAGGGGACTATTGCTGCATGTTGTTCATTCTGTTTAAATTTAATAGGTTTACTTTCTAAAGCCTACAATGTGTCTGCATCTGTGTCCATGGATGTGAATGTTTCTTTAAAGAGTATTCACCTCCTCATAAATAAATAAATAAATTAATTAATTAATTAATAAACCATTAATGAAAAACTACATAAACTGTTCCATTTTTTTAAAAAAAATCTGAGGTTGTTTTTCTTCAAATGTAAATGTAAAATATATTTAAATTTGATACACAGAAAATCCGAGACAACTTCATGCAAAATAAATCAAATATTGTATTGTTTTGTATAGGGCTAGGCACTCATCACCCACACATTACAGATGATTATTTATCAAACATCTCATTTTGGTAATAATTCCTGAAAGCACAAACAGTCATTCGCACAATATCAAGGTATTTGGTCAAAAATATTGATATTTAATTTTGCCCATATCGCCCTGCCCTACTGTTGGGTAGTTAAATCTGCTGCAATTCATCATATTAGATGAAGCCATCAGCTGTCTGCACTGTTTGAGAATTTACAGTATGTTATTTTAGTGAAAATGTGTATATCAAGATATATATTATATATTGCAGCATAGCCTAAAATATCAAAATATTATACATAAGCCATATCTCTCAGCTTTTCTTTCTGTTTTTTTAAGATTATTTTGGGGGGCTTTTTGCCTTTATTGACAGTGACAGCTGAGGAGTTGACAGGAAAGAGAAGAGGTGACATGTAGGAAAGGGCCACAGGTGGGAATCAAACCAGTGGCTGCTGCAGAAGATTGATAGCCTCAGTACATGGGGGGCATGCTCCACCAAAGAAGCCTTCTGATGCCCCTCCCAGTCCTTCTTTCTAAAGCTTTTAAAATGTCTGCATATGTCTGCATCTGTGCTGATGGATGTGACCTTTCCCTTAAAGAGTATAAACCTCCTCACAAATAAACAAAGCAATTAATATCAACCATAAAAAATCACCAACGTGTTCCATTAAACAATTTCTGAGGACGCTGCTTTTTGAAAGTGTACATTTAAAATGTCTCAATTTGATGCACAGTAAAAACCTGAGACATTCATGTAAAATAATAATGTAAAGCTACAGAATTATACAATGCATTAATTCCCCATTAAGGCAAAATGACATTTCAATTTTCTTGTTAAAAACAGCAAAACTGTCCTCTAAAGCACGACTGCTCTTATATATAATATATTATACATCTCTGTGTATGCTGTTTCTGTGAGGTAAAAATGCTCTTTAATTTATTACCTCTAATTATTAACTATTTTTCATAATCTTAGCAGAGAGACACTTGATGTAAGGAGTCAGTCAATCGAGGGAACTTGGGATCATATTTACATTTTATAATAGAATAAAAATTAAATAGGTTTTGCCTTTGGCCTGCAGCCAACCGTTAAGTTTCAGTTTTGGCCCTTCAAGGGAAAAAAGTCTGTCTATCCGTGCTCTTAAGACAGAGATACATATACACACTGAATAATAATCAATTTTGACATTATGCATGGGGGAGCAGATAAATAAGTGTTACTGATCCTATCTCAAGTGACACATCTGGATAATTGTGTTTTTCTTTGTCCACCCAAATCAGACAAAAACACCATTAAACTATATTAAGTGCGGTTTAACTGTGTTTTGACTTGACATTCAGTAACTTCTGTCAGAACATAATACCCAGGTAATTACTTATTTGAGTGGTTTCATGTTAAATGTAATGTAAAATGAGACTTGGATTATGTGGGGAAAGCAAACTTAAAAGTTTGGGTTTATTTATTTGCATATAAAGTTCAGACATGTAGGAACATTAAGTGAGGAAAAGAAAACCAAAGACGCCGCAGGGCTTTACTACATTGGTAACAGCAACAGGTTGAAGAGACACATACCAGAAGCATTTGTCAAGGGAGCGGGTGCGTTTCTCTGCACGGTGATGCCATTATTTCTGCGGCTGTAGGCTGCTCTTCGCTGCCTACCATGTGTTTCCATTTACCTGGTCCGGCTACCTCTGAGCATAACGTTCCCACTGCAGTTATTACCCAGAGCCCTGTGCGGTCACACCACGGGGGGCGCTTCTGTTGTGAAGTTAATGCAATATCCATCCACCTTTCACAGACAAGCGTGGCCCTCTAAGCACATTTGTCCATTTAAATGGAATTTCTTGTGGACAAAGAGCCAGCTCCACATACGTTTGAAAGCGTGAGCGCTCATATGAGAGGTGGTTTTTGGACCCCTGGGTCATACTGAAATGACAGAAGATGGAGGGTGTAACTTGTGTAAAGATGAAACCCTTCCAAAAAAGACACGTAGCAGCAGCGTGGATATTAAAGCACAGAGAGCTTGTTGTTCAATTTTCTGAGTCTGCAGAATGGACAAGTTTTGGGTGTCTGCATATTCTAAAACTCAATATATCAGATGATTAAGTCCTCCCTCAGGTCTGCGGGGATGACTGAGTGTTTGATAAACTTCAAATACGTGCTGTTTGGTCAACCCAACCAAATGGATGGAAAATATTGTCTCAGTTGGCAGGCTGGCCGATCTATAAACTTAGTGTTGTTTGTTTTGGTAGTTGCCAGCACCGGCCGGCTCGCTCCAATCATAACTTTTGTCCAGAAGCTTTTGATTTCAGCCTGAGATTGCAGGCAGGACTGTCCTCCTCCTCCTGCTCCTCTCTGGTCCACGAGGAAAAACACAAGGACAAATGTTGTGTTTTGGAAGCATCGCTCTGTTGTTCTACCTGAGGATTTCATAAATCCAGCACATGTCCATTTCCTGGAACCACCAAGCATCTTTTCCATCCCAGCAGCAGCAGCACCCCTCCTCGCCCCCGCCCGTCAGGCTCTCCTCTTGACCAGTGTTTGAGGCAGCTGCAGGTGCCCCTCCCCTGGGCAGCCCGCTCAGGAAAGTATCCCGCTGTGTAGACGAGACGAGGCCACAGCCTGCGCCAAATTCACGCTGTGAGGTGTATAAGAGGCTCCCATTCTCTCCAGACATACACAAAAAAGATTCCCTTCGCACTCCTCCTCTGCCTGCCCTCCTCTAAAATTCAATCTTCCCATCTGTTTTCCCTCTCTCAATCACTTTTTGTCCCCGCTACACTCTCTGCTTACACTCTTAGAAATAAGGGATCCACGGTGGTTCTTCCTGAAGGACTGTGGTTCTAGCTAGAACCATTTGCTTCTGAGGAACCCTGTTTTGAGGAAGGGGTTCTTGAAGGGTTCTTTTTAAGATTAAGGGTTCCTTTTTACATTGAACAAACCCTTTTTGGAAGAAAGAGTTCTTTAAGGATTGTTGAAGGCATGGGTGTTAAAAGATCCTCACCCTCAAATATTCAAATGTTTATTCATATTTCAACTGGTATTTTTAAATGTAGATGTCTGAAATCCCCTTAATTAATTAATTTTTCTTGTGTTTTTGTCTCATCAGTAGAATATAATTCATTTTTTTAAGAACCCTCAGACGACAGGAGCGTTATAAGTGAAAACCTTATTTAAAAAAGGGTATTTTAGATCCCCTTAGGTGGGTTCTAGATAAAACTCTTGGAATATAAAATGGTTCTTGGTAAAATCCCCCGAGTGGGTTCGAGATGAAACCCTAGCAATATAAAGGGGTTCTTGGTAAAACCCCTTGGTGGTGTTTTTCCACCAGATAATCTCTTGAACTGATTACATTCAAGATTTTTGGAACCTAAGTGCTATCTGGTGAACGGGCCCATGTTTCCATCAGTTTTGAGAGGAACCATTGTAATCAAGGATGTTCATCATCAGCAGGCATTGCACAATGCACAACAACCAGCAGAATATGACAAGCCTATTTGGTTCCCAAGGAAAACCTGCTGGTTCCAGCTGGGGACCAACTTGTCAGGTTTTCAGGAAAAACTCTGAATGGTTCCATGTTGATGGAAAAGGCACCTTAGAATAATTATCTGTAGAACCTCTCCTAGGGGGTTGTGAGGGATACATTTCACAGATGGCTCTAGGAATAACCCTTTATGTTGGGTTCTAGGTAAACCCCCTGACAAGGCTGTGGGTTGAACCTTTATAAAGGGGTCTAAAAGGAACCAAAAAGGGTTCTCCTATGGGGACAAGCTGAAGAGCCCTATATGGTTCCACTTAGCACCTTTATTTCTAAGAGTGTACACTCATTCCTCTGCATGGTCTCACCTTATATGATGTTAATGTTTAAAGTTTCACTGCAAGTTTTTGCATTATAAATAACTCAAGTTGAATTAACATTCACTTCATCATCTTACAGCTTTTGACATCTTTACAGCAGTTTAAAGGGACAGTTTATCCCCAAATCAAAAATACATATCCAGATTGTTTTGATGTGAGTTGCAGAGTTTTTGAGATATCGGTTGTTGAGATGTCAGTCTTCACATCAAAAGAATGGGACTAAGTGGCATGGCTTGAGATGCCAAATCGCCCAAAAAAAAAAAAAAAAAAAACATTTGAAAAACTCAACAGCAATGTTTTTCGCACTTTGAGTACCACAAGCCAAGTGCCATTTAAATCCATTATATTCAAGAGAAGGCAGACATCCCATACTCTGCAGCTCACACCAAAAAAAATCTAGGTGCACTGCAGGTAAGTAAGTCAAACACCCTAATTCAAGTTTTACAATACCCGCACATGTAGTCAACACGGTATTTAAAAAAACAGTTTGTAATTGCTGTTTTGACAGCAAACACTGAAATCTAGTAGCTCACAGTGTTTCTTTGTTCAGTCCATGGCAACCCCACCATGAGGCGCCCTCCTCCCCATCACGTCCCCTGACTTCACACCTCTGTGTCAGCCGCCAGGATCAGGCGAGACCCAGGCTTGCGTGCCTTGAAGGCCGGAGGTTACATCAACCGACATACACATTACGGTTCGCACTTGGGTTCTTACTAGGAAAGACAGTAAATATGGCACGTCTGCTCCTCTCGCTGCTTCTCCTTCTTGCTGCGTTTCACCGTTTCTCTGCACTCCCCCTCCTCATGGCACACTGCCCGTAAACAGTCATCGCTGTCAACTCAGGCGTCAAAGCTCCCCTGGCCTCTGACCTTCTGACACTTTACTCATCTGAACCCCAGAGTTTATTCATGGCAGAGGAGGAGCATCATGCATCTCTATGACACTAAAAGCCTGCGTAGCCAATAATGAATTACAGCTGGAACGATTAGTCGATTAATCTATTGGTCCATCACAGAAAATTAACTTCTAACTATTGCTGTGACAATCTGTTTATTGTGTCATACCAAAAAATAAACTAGATCTAGCTCCTTAAATGTGAGGTTGTGCAGCCTTTTCAGTCTTTTGTGACTCGAAACTGAGTATATTTGGGTTCTGGACTATTGGTCAGACAAAGCAAGACATCTGAACACATTAGAAAATGTTAATATTCAATTTTCACAATTTTAATTGACTAATTGATAAATAATAATCTGGAAAGAACTGTTGACTGTTGAACTGTTGAAAGAAATGTGTATATAAATGCAAATTAACCATTTTAAAGTGCCATTGCCTCTCAAAGGAGTTCCTGCTGGCTGTGACAAAGGTGCATTTCAGACGAAGAAATGGAAATTGTGAGCTCCTTCATTCAGTTGTGTCAACATAAAAAGTTAAATTCTAGCTCTGCTGGGTAGACTGACCCGTAAAAATTATACGGTTTAAGAACAACGGGACAGCTTTAGTGGGTATATTTCCAGAGGGGGGGGGAACCTAACAAGACAAGACATGAAACTGATGGTTTAGTACATAAGTAAGTGTTGCCATGCATTTATGTTCACCAGTTTATTGTCAACAAATTATTTCCTTTCTTATACCATTATCTGTTTGGTTACCTGCCTGTTCTTTGTTTCTTTTTGTAGCTGGATATTTGTTATAAAATAAAATAAAATGACAAATTAATCAAAACTTGAAAATAGTGAAGTAATGACCTAAAGTAAAAACTGATTTCATCCTTCAGGTAAAAAGAACAGAAGTAGCATCACTGTTACTTCCTTATTTAAAAGTGTAGGATGTGGAGAATGCAGGATGGTGTTGAGGTCACAGAATAAGAGTGCCACCTACAGGTGAAATATAAGAACTTCATATTTGAAACCAAATGGTAAAAGTAACAAATAGTATTTGAAACCATAGATCGTTGCACGACACTTTCCCCCATTTGTTCCTCATAGCTCCATGCGAATGAACCTTTTTAATAACTAGTTTTTGATTCAATGCGTGGCAATCATTACCTTGGTACTTTATTGTGTGTTGCAATGCCAAGTAACTTAAGACAGAAGACGGATGGAGGAGACAGATTTCACTTGAATGAACATTAAGCACAATGGTTGGGCAGCCATCTATTGCTCAAGCTAGTCATCATCCAGGGTGGCAGCAATAAGTCTCGACTATTATCTTTCCCCACATTAGTGTGCAGCACCACTGGCTGAACATCACACTGACAGGAGATGCTATAAATTTTCATCCTCCCTAATAAACAACACAAATACAAAGAGCTAAGTCTTAAAAACTGTGCATGCAGTAGCTGAGATAATGTCAC
This sequence comes from Lutjanus erythropterus, assembly GCF_056507025.1. NCBI lineage: Eukaryota > Metazoa > Chordata > Actinopteri > Lutjaniformes > Lutjanidae > Lutjanus > Lutjanus erythropterus. Next base: position 24,036,464 of record NC_139325.1, on the reverse strand, counting down.
TGAAATCTACAGCCTGGTGAATACTACATTTCCATGTATTAAAAAAATCATGTCAATTCTCTCTCTGATGGCATTAATATGTACTGTCACTCATCATGTATACACAAGGTTAGTCCTGTCAGCCACTGTTGTTGTGACATTATACTGTGTACTTTTTACAAGCAGCGGCCAGCAACAACTATAAAATGGCTGCACGTGTTTGCTGTGACACAACACGTTCTTCTTCTTATCTGTCTTTGTACGAACTGAACTTCCAGCTCAGGTGGCTCGCTAACAGACAGTGTCCCCAGAGAGGAAGACACCTCCCATCCTGAGGGCCCTACACTGCAGAACAAGTGCTCTTCACACAGAAAGGAAGAAATGTCTTTAAATAAATATGATATAATTCCACTATGAATACTGAGCTACTTAAAACCAAGGTATATGGGCAATTTAATTTCATACAGACAATTTTTAGCTGTCAAAGCTCTTCAGCTCTTGTATTTAGAGTTCTGAATGCTCAATTTAAACAGTGACTGGAATAGTAAGGTAAACTAGATCATTTTAATATGTCTTTTCAAAAAAGTTATTGCACACCATAAAGTCTTACTGAAAGGTGCGTAGGAAAAAACAAAGAATCCTGAACACTGTCCTTCAAGGGATTCTTTGGTTTTCATGTAAAGTCAAAAAGTAAAATCGAACTAACAGTACAAAATTATGTTTAAAAAAGTAAAGTTGATAAATAACTAAATTTTCAGACCGTTCACTGAAAATGCCGCAGTTGTCAAATCAAATTTCTTTCAGTAAAAACATAATTGCAAACACAAACCTAGTTTGAACTGCACGAAAGCCCATTGAATAGCTGCACAAGGACTGAAAATAATCCATTACTTCCACTCAAGCAAAGTAGAAATAACTTCAGTCCTAATAGATGAACATGAACAAAGCCAACGTTGTGATTGAAATCTAATACTGTGGCTTTTGAAACAAGCTTTCCTCTCACGCACACGACAGACCTTGATCCTAATCAAACTCCTGAAAGCAGAGTTTTGCAGCCTGTTTTCAACACCTCTCATCATGGAACAATAGAAATCCAACGAGGGTTGCTGGTTGTTCAATCTATTGATCCATGTCGCCCCCACACAGCGTTCTCACCTTCCACAGTAACCTGCACCTCCTGGCCATGTCTCTGAGCTCCTGGGTGGTCAGTAACTGAACACCTGTACCTGTCAGAGACTCTGAGTAACCCAGTACATCAGAACAGCCTGCAAGCCGGCAGGTATGATGCTGTGCCCTGTCTCTGTACAGGATGCTGGATGTTAGTTTCAACCACCAATGAGACCAAACAGGCAATTTAGCCTACATAGATTACTGTAAACCTACAGCTCTGACAACCTTTTACCAAGTTCAGTTTGAAAAGTTCAGAATGCTTTTCATTTGCAATCTGTTTGCAAAAGAGGTGAGAATGTTTCCAACAGGTCAAAAGGCAATAAAAGCCGGTCAGGTACATTAAAATGTGATGAACAGGTTTACAGAGAGTCATTATTAGAAAGTGGCTAAAACCCAAAATGCCTATGGTTAACGATGGGATTAACATTATTTATGACATAATAGAATGGAAAGCACCGCTCTTTCTGTCAGACTGCAACAGGACAAGTTTTTGAAAAGATGGGAAAGTTGTAGTACAACCAATTCTTCAATGCAAATTTCTGTCTTTTGTTTTGTTTTGTCTTACCTATTTTGAGTATATTTTATTTACTATTTGAGTATAACAAAGGCACATCCAAACACCCTGATAATATTTTTTTATTTTATTTTTTTTTTTACTATTTTTGTTCACTGTTCCTTACTTGCTTAGTTATTTATTTTAATTCAGTTTTGCCTCTTTCTATTACAACTCAGAGATTTGTATCTTTTATTGTAAATATGAGAATGTTTTGTTAAAATCCAACAATAGATAATTAAGAAAAGGAACAGGTTTGCTGACACAAATACATTGTGCTAATGCACTAAACTTTCCACTAATACATTTATCTTCCCACTCTATGACTAGGGACGAGAAAGACATTACAGGGTACATTTTAAAGACATTTTTAAAAGTTGTGTATGATATACAAATTTTGCTGCCTTTATTACGTACAAACGTAAATACTGAGTCACATTTAATTCAGAGGGATTACTGTAAAACCTCAAAATACCAGGGTCTGATCATACAGTCAAAAATGTGGAACAATTTAGCTACATTTATATTGTTTGCTGTTGAATGGTAGGGTAAAAGCCCACAGTCAAAAACTTTTAAAAGTTATTAGACATTAGTTTGTGCATTTCAAAAGAGTTAGAAAAACATTTTATGAAGTAGGTAGTTAGTACAGCTGCTCGCACTCACCTGTTTGATTATGAAGCCCGTGCTGCTGCAGCTCAAAGCCTTTTCCTTCACTGGAAACTTCGACGTCTCCTCTGCAGAAACTCACTCAAGGTTGTCACGACGCAGATGCTGAAAGGGGGTACAGGTGGGGAGGTGAGGTAGCAGCATCACACCTGAACTTTTTTAAAGCTGAAAATATACCGCCATGTGGTGGTTTCTAACGCCCCCTTGTGATATTTCTTCCAACAAAAGCATTAACCGGAGGCGGAAACGGTGAGGCACGTACCGGTCGTGTCTAGAAGGGAACCCCAGACCCCTAAAGATCTCGCGAGGGTGAGCATTTTAACGCAAGCCATGATCTTTCCCCAACCTGACCCAGTGCTTTTTGTCTCTTACCCTACCCAGATTGTAGTCACAACGTCAGATAAGAATTGGTCTGTCCAGCGAGCAAAACCAAGAAACAATGCTTACAAATCTCGCGAGAGTTTCGCAAATCAAGAGTTCCCTTCTCGACGTCAGCGCATGTATCAGCGGCTAGCAGCCAACACAACATCTACTGGGTAGACTGTGCAGGAGCACAGGGAGTTTTTTGCATTTATTTTTGCACTAAGAGGAAAATTTCCGTTTGACAGGATATTGATGTCATTTTGTGGAACCCAAAACGGCGGGTGAGTGTGTCAAAGCGGGTTGTTTGTATATTTTTGTGGTATTTGATCCGCCAGTGCTAGCTGGCTAACGTTAGCTAGTTTATGTAATCATGGCGGAGTGTTGTCGGACTGCTGTGCTGTGGCTCATGCTTGTTATCCTTTAGTTATATCTTATATAAGATATTTTCAAGAATGCATATAGGTTCACAGTGTACTTGTACTTGTACGTTCACAATAAGCTGAAAACACCAGACAGATGAAGAAATCAGACCATATAATCCAGAGTCTCAAGTCTTGGTCAATTTCCAAAATATCAACAATACTGTAGTCAATTTTGTACTGTACTGATAGTTAACGGCAGCAGGTGTTGTAACGCTAATGGCAAACGTTACCTTGGTTTCTATCTACAAAATCAAAGTTCAAGTTTTTCCGCAGTCATTTTATCTTCCTGTCCTGTTTTTCCTGTCCTAGCCGCCGCAGTAAATGGGACCAGCCCGGCCCCGGCTCTGGCTCTGGTGGGATGGGGGAGGCTGAAGCTGCCCCCACCGGGGCTCTGGATGCTGCAGCTGCTGTGGCTGCCAAGATAAATGCTATGTTGGTAGCCAAGGGCAAACTTAAACCCTCGCAGATAGGCACCCCGGGACCACCTGATAAGGTAATAAGGCTCATATAACATTATATGCCTAGTTTGCCCCCAGTGAAGAAATATTCAGAAACCTTATAATCTTTGATGCAGCTCCATCGCAGTATGTTAGTAGGGGTAGTCAGTATGTTGATATATAGTGTGAGATTCTATAAATTTGTCAACCATAGGGAACTATACCCGTATAGTTTTTATACTATGGTAGTGATCTGTTGAACAAATCTAGTTGTACCAGGTCCATGTGGGCAATGGCACCACTGTACTAAGAGGTTTGCTACATCAGTGTGATGATAGGACTGCACATTTATAGCCAAAGTTATAATCACAATTAGTTTGATCAGTATTAACATCACACTTATTTATCAATTCTAGTGACAATATTTTTTATAGCACTTCATCCATTAAAGAAACAGCACTGCTTTCACTTCTGTTCTTTGCTACATTCCTGCTAATATACAAGTCCGTGCATCAAAATAGGACCACTCCTTATTCACTGTAGGGCTGCAATTAATGATTATTTTCATTATCAATTATTATAATTGTTTTGAATAATCAGTCAGTTGATTGGGCTTTAAGATGTCAGAAAACGTTGAAAAATGTTTTTGCTGTCTCTTAAAGCCGAAGATGACATCCTCCAATGTTTAGTATTGGCCACCACCAAAATATATTCAGTTTACTGTCATAGAGGACCTCAGAAACCAGAAAACATTCACCATTGGAGAAGCTGAATTCTGAGAATTTGGATAATTTTTCTCTAACAAAAGACTCAAGATCAATCAATTATCAAAATAGCTGGCAGTTAATTTAATAACTGTCAGCTAATCAATTATTTGACTTATTGTTACAGCTTTAATTTACAGTGCATCACAAACAGAAAAGAATTTAATTAAAACTTTTTGCCCAAAAGTAAATCAACAGAACTCCAATTTCACTGTAGTATTGTTCTACATTCACACGATGCTGAGCAGTACGGCATTGCTATTGTGGATGTTTGAGTTGACACTGGTCAATGACGGGGATTCAGTGAGGTAATGTTAGCAACATTATTTTTCTGGCCTTCATGCATTCATCATATTGTAGTCTGCGGTGGTTTTTCAGATGGTTCAGCAGGTTAGTTGTGTTGCTTTGTGGTGCAGAGACACAAATCTCATGCTCACTATATTTATATGATTTGTTCTTGCCTAGTATCACTTGCCCTAAATCCAAAATACTTCCAAACAACAGATGCTTTCTGCTGCAGACATTTGATCTTCATTTTGCATGTCTGCCCTCTCTTATATATTACTCTTCTACTGGACTGCAGGTCCAACATCCAGGAAATTTTGCACAGACTGCCAGGGCAGGATAGCTGGCTGATTTGATATGTGGCAGAGTTTTCAATCAGTAGAGCAGGCATTTTAAACATCAATATTGCAGTTGATCATGTTCATTTAACTGTGGGAAGAATTATTTTATTTCTGATCAACATTAATATTCAATTAACTGTGCAGCCTACATAGCATAATAGAAGATATTAGCTATATTGCCTACCTTGGCGGTATAGTACACAAGATGTTATCTTTGCCTTGAGTTCTATAAAGTCATCGTGATGAAAACCACAGGACCCTCTCCACATATTGATAAACAGTATGTCACAACATCCGTGCAGTTATAGAAAATGTTGTGCTCAGCTGCATAGTTGGCTTTTATCACATGGGGCTGATGGGGTGTCAAACTGAAACTGAGTTATCTAAGTGTTTCTGATAAGAATCTGGTAGAAATCTGTCTTCACAGTTTCTTTGTAGTGATATTAAGGAAATATTTCCAGTCAGTGTAGCATAAGAGTGTTGATAATACAGACATTCCTTACTAATTTTTCAGCCTCTCTCTCTCTTAAGATTAGTTTTTCCAAGAGTCATCGCTATGTTGCACAAGCTATGAGTTGCAAAGTCCTTGTATATAGAAGTACTCATTCTCTTTTCAGTCACATGAGAGCAGATATACACACGTCGCATATTAAGTTCACCACAAGTTTGCTGCCTCGTCAAGTTTTCTTCAAATATTTCTTTAACAGCATCACAATTATATTATTAAAAGATTGTTATTACACTGTTACATATTATCTCTTGCCCTCCTCTCAGGTTGTAGGTGTTGGGAAGCCTCCGGTGCCGACAAAGGCCAAAGATGACCTGGTTGTAGCTGAAGTTGAGATCAATGACGTCCCAATCACCTGTCGGAACCTCCTGACACGCGGACAAACGCAGGATGAGGTCAGTATAATTATGAGAAATCATATCTCACAGAATAAAGTTCATCATTGGCTTTGTGGAGTATTTTTTGGTATGCACTCTGCCTCACTTTGTTCGCCTGCAGATTAGTAAAGTGAGTGGTGCTGCAGTTTCGACCAGAGGACGTTACATGACAGCAGAGGAGAAGGGCAAAGCCCTACCAGGGTAACTTTTCTTGCCTTTTATTTTCAGTAACTGATCATCAATACTAGTTGACTTCCTGCCTTGCTAACCCAACCCTTCTGCTTTATCCATACAGGGATCGCCCGCTGTATCTGCACGTCCAAGGACAGACGAGAGAGCTTGTTGACAGTCAGTACATCGGATTTATTTTCAGTCAGTCATGAATGTTTATCTTCAAATATGTTGTAATCAGACTGACGGTTTCTCTCCTCATTCTCCAGGGGCAGTTAATAGAATCAAGGAGATCATCACCAATGGTGTGGTGAAGGCTGCAACTGCCTCATCATCCTCTTCATCTTTCTCACCTAGTGGGGCTTCAGTCACAATTTACCAGCAGCATAACCCACCTCCTCCCTCACTGCCCCCCATGACCCACCACAAACCACACTTTCAGTCTGGGGTAAGATGGTTTCGTTTTGTCCTTTCAGATCTCATAAACTAAAATGATACAACAACGAAAAGTAGGAGTGGCAGGAATATTATTGTATCAACAAATGCCAAGTATTGATCTTGTGTTATATTAGTTATTAATATTGCAAATGCACATTTAACTTTTTGGTGCTGGAAAAAATAAAATCAGTTGCTTTTTTAGTCCCCTAGATGGTGCTGAATTATTTTTTTTCATGCTACGTCATGTCATGCCATCGTGATTGGTTGGCCAGTCTATCAGACTGAAAACATTATCTTATTTGATAAAACAGATGTTGACAATCCTTGCCTTGATTTGCAATTAAATGGTATTGTGATATGTTATTGAAATGGTCAGCATATTTCAAAACATTTCAAATTGCAATAATACTGTGTAGTGATGATATTGTGGCACCTCTGGTGAGTCCCGCCCCAAATGAAGAGCTTAGTATAGATCCTAAAAATGTTATTTTTTTCCCTGTAAAAATTGCTGATAGACTAGACAAACTTCAAAGTTCATAATTATTTTGCTCATCTTAGTCATTTTTTTACAAATTGCCCATAGCAGGGGGCAACCTGTGGCTCCAGGGCCACATGCAGCTTTTTGCCCCTCTCCAGTGGCTCCCTGTGGAAATGGTTAAGAACAGTTCTTTTTAACATTATATTTTGAATTTCTCATTGTTTTAGGCCTAAAGTAATTCTTACATTCTCAGGTTAAATATGTTGTCTATATCCATCCATTTGTCAACTAAAATGTGCATTTTGTCTGTGGCTAGTCTTGAAGACCGAAACTCACTAAAAGCATCTGACACTTGAGTTTTGAAGTACACCCATCGTTTTAAATTGCAGAACACGCACTGAAAGTGTCTTGACGTGCATGAAACTGCCTTTACACTTGCACTCCAAACTTGTTTCAATTTTAGAGTGTCAAATGAGAACCAAAGCTTTTTTTCTGCAGCTGCACTACATATTTGAGAACAGCTAAATGGAATAAAAAAGGCATGTTTGTGAGGAGCGTGTGCTGATGTATATATGGACAAATGTGTCAACTTGACGTAAAAACTTTTTGTGATCATGAATCATATTTTTCCTGTAAAGTTCATTATTTTTTTTAACTCTCAAGTTTGATTTGTGTAGTTTTAAATACTTAATTACTCCATGCCAATTAATCATAAGTGCGAGAGAGGAGAGACAGGTAGCAGAGAAGAGGAAGGGAGCATATGTGTGAAGTGTGGATGTGATATAAAAACCCTTTCTGTTCACGAATTCTGATGTTACTGTACAGGTCTGTGGTTTAAACACTACAGACTAAAAGTTATATCTCAGTGCCAAATGGACAGACACTTGTCTCCTCCATGCAAATTATTCTGTTGCCTTAATACAAAAAAATGAATATTGCACACCATTTAGTCATTATTTAGACAGACCTCAAAAAAGCGGAGTATTTTTCTCCTTAGAGGACAATATTTCTTCTTCTCCTTATTTCCAAGCATGTATTGTATTGAGACAGGTTGTGAGGAGTAAGATGAGACATCAATGAGAAATACTAAGCAACCTTTGATGCCCTTAAAAGGAGAATAAATAAATCAATCTGTAGACTATGATGTTGAATATTTTGAACACAAGAACCTGGAAGACTTCAAAAGAGTCCATTGCATTACCAAGCTTGTTACTATAATTTGAACACAGCAGACATTTGATGGCCACTGTAATGGATTACTTTATTTCAACTCTCTGTAACTTAATTTTCATATGTCACTACCATAAACGTAAAACAGTGTTTTCCTTGAAGATAAAAGACGTACATTCATCAATCAAGTATTACGACTAATGTTAAACAGGTGTGATTTGTAGTAAATGGACTTAAATATGTTGAAATTGCTTATAGTGACATGTTTAAATTTAAGCTCTCATGTTGTCTTTCATTTCTCAGATGCATTACGTTCAAGATAAAGTCTTTGTGGGCCTGGAGCATGCTATTCCGGGTTTTGTGGTCAAAGAGCGAGTCGAGGGCCCCGGCTGTTCGTACCTGCAGCACATCCAGGCTGAAACCGGGGCCAAAGTCTTCCTGAGAGGAAAGGGATCGGGCTGTTTAGAGCCTGCCTCTGGACGAGAGGCCTTTGAACCCATGTACATCTACATCAGGTGGGTGTTGTCACATGGGTTAACAAAGAGTAAGAACATTTGCTTGTCAGAGGTGATTCCTGCTTGTGCAACTATCTTTGCAGCATTAATTGCTGTCTGCTCTCTCTTCAGTCATCCTAAACCAGAAGGGCTTGCAGCAGCAAAAACCTTGTGTGAGAACTTGCTTCAGACGGTGAGTAATTTCCTGTTTCTTTGACTTGTAAACCACAGTACTTTATCCAGGTCTGTGCTTTTCCATTCCAACTGCAATTGACTCTCCATTGCAAGACCATACAAATACAAATGCATGCCTTTAAATTATGCAAGCTTTGTTAACTGGTTGGAGGAGGAGCCAACTCACTGACCACCACCAGCTGACCACGGCTGCTCACTGTGTACAGAGTAGTTATTAGAACTGTTTGGAAATTTGGCATTTGGCTAAAGCAAATGTCCTAGTGATATACTTCAAATTAGCAGTTTGTCAGTTAAAACAATATATTCTTGACTAATAAATATCTTAGTCATGAATAACATATCATTGACTAATCAAGAATGTCTCTACTGACCTCCACTGAACTTTGTTATAACTGTGTACCTCTCAAACAAAAATGTTTGTTATCGGCTTGTTGTTACCACTGTGGGAAACAAAGCTAAAACCCACTGTTTGAATACATAAAGAAACATGCACTTCCTTGTGGCATCATTGATCTGAGCCTTTACAGATGTGCCTGTGAGATAAAACCTATTTAGCATATGTACCAAGCACCTCTATACCAATACAAGCTTGAGTAGTATTTCTTTTAGCAGCTTTTTCAGACAGTACAACAAATTGTGAAACCTTCATAGGTTTATACAATGTTTGCTCTCATAATATGTTACTTTCTGAATACAATTAAATACAAAAATGAATTTTCATATTTTAGTAAGTGTGCTTCGATCTGAATATTTGGGGCCAGTCACCGATCGTTGGAAGCAGTTTTAGCTGACACTGATCACTGTTGTGAAGCAGTATGATTAAAGATTTTTTTAGTACAATTTTTAAAATTTGTCCACGTAGAAATAAATGGGATATTGTTATGATTTTAGCATCCATTTATTCAAGATCCTGTAGTGAAAGAATAAGAAAATAATGACAGATAAATGCCTGTGTATTTTAACATAGGAAATAAATAAATAATAGAACCATTCATGTTTTAAACAAACTTTGTGGCCATTCAGGTGTAGGTTTCCTCCACCAGTGTGGCAGACAGGCTTCAGAGATTTACACACAAAATAGAAAATATACCCATATTTTATCCTGAAACACCCTTATATTTTAGTTATTTGAACCACCTTGAAATGTTGGAACTTACGTACCATGCTTCTCTGTCTCTAGGTTCATGCAGAGTATTCTCGCTTTCTCAGTCAAATGAGCACGATGATGCCAACACAACAAGGTACAACACAGCTGGTTGTCTCTCTCTGGTTTAGATTTATCACTTGATTTAACAATACACTGTTGTTTTGCCTCAGCTAACAGCTGTAACATTTTCAGACATACTGCATATGATAGTAGGAGTCACTGAAAGAGGCTGACTAGATCTGATTCTCTCCTCTTTCTCCTCCAGGCTTTGCACAGCCTCCAGTGGTGAATGGGATGCCCCCACAGCCTCCTTACTACCCCCCTGCTGGATACCAGCCAGGCTACCCCATGCCTGTACCACCGCCTCAGCCACAACCTGTCCCGCCACCTTACACTGTCCCCCCTCCTATCCCTCCTGCAGCACCTGCAGGTGTGCCTCCTCAGTACCCCCTCCCCCCGACCCATGCCCCTGCCCCTGCCCCTACTCCTGCTCCCGCTCCTGCTCCCGCCCCTGTTCCAGCTCCAGCGCTTGCCCCTGCACCAGCTCCTGCTCCTGCACCAGGCACCATGGCACAGGTAGGACAGAACCATCAAATCTTCCTGCGCTGCATTAAACCTATAGCTGTAATACGATTTTAATGATGACCTTTATATACTGTCAGTGTGACTGTGTAGCTCACAAGGTGAAAGAGAAGGAAGTGGAAACTATAATATAGCAGAATAAATGCCCAAATGTGAAGAATTCACTGCATAATTCAAATAAAATATAAGAGAAACACTGAATTAATCTTTTAATACAAAACTATATGTACTTTATGTAAATTTTTCTCTGTACTATCAAAAAATTTTATTGACTGTTGATCTTTTTTTGAGGTACTGTATAGGAGGTATAAATACTTAAACTCGGTGTATTGTTTTTTTTCTCTGCAGACTCTTCCTCCTGTACCTTTTCCTCCATCAGCTGCAGCACCACCCAAAGCTCCACCTTCTGCCGCCACAGCCAACCCACCACAGAAAAGACGCTTCACAGAGGAGGTCCCAGATGAGAGGAACAGCGGCCTGCTTGGATACCAGGTGATAAACAGCTCCTCCACCTTTACAGACCTGCAGCCTTCTTTACTGGTTTTTATTTTTCACCCACATTTTCTTTTCTCAACCTTGTTCCCTTTGCCAGTTTTGCTCCCGTTTGTATGTCTACACTTTTACCTGATTGCAGTGTGTGTGTGTGTGTGTGTGTGTGTGTGTAAAGCCAATTAGTTTAATCAGCCAATCATATGCAGTCTCTTTTCTTTAGCTGGTCTGTTACTTAACTGTGTGCGATTTATCTGCCACCATGTCATCCTTTCTTTCTTCAAATGTTTTATGTTGTGACAGCATGGCTTGCTGCTGTTTCCTGCTGTTCACTCACAGTTTACCTGTGTCTTTCTACTGGTAATAAGGAGTTTCAGAAACAGGTGTATTATTAATACTAATAACAGAAGTTCATAGTGTTTGGGAAACGTGTCAATGTAATCAGACTTGTGGTAAGCTATTCACAGTGACTGTTTTTTTCGCTTTGATGCCAGTTATTAGTTATTCATCATATTAAAGTGTCAGGACAGGGTTTAGTTGAGGATGTCTGCTAATCGGGCCTGTGTGTTTTTCTGCTCATAGCATGGACCCATTCATATGACTAATTTAGGTGCAGGCTTCCCAGTGGGCAGCCCAGAGACTACAGGACCCCCACCACCGAGTTCCTCTGGCCCACCGAGTGAGAGGGACAGGTAAACAAAGTTTGGTTACATTTATCTACAATTTATTTATGAAAAATATAGTGTGCAGTAATGTTATCACAATACCACAATTTTAAACTTTGATGCACTACTTGGAAAAAAAAATACTTGATACCATTTTCGATGGTATGGTATCACCCTAGCAAAAAGAAAACCACAACAGCACACAAATTGAAGATTTTTTTTTCTTTATTAACTACCTGCACACAGTGCTGATAAAGACGAAGTCACTGTCTGGGTTTGCAATGCTACAGGCCAAATTTCAGGCAAGACAATGAAGACTTACCTGAGGTCTTGAATGTAGCTGTTGTGGTGATGGAATTTCCCCTGCAGTTGTTTAGGTTGGCTCAACTGCATGGTATGTGGTATTAGCATGCTTCTTTTGTTTGTTTTTGCAGATTACTTCAATTATGATAAATGAAGTAGTCTGGTGCAGTAATGCTATGTGTAATGTTATCTGTGAATCTCACCTCACTGCCCAGCAGGCAACTTAATGGTCTGAGAAAGCTAGTTGCTGGGTGCTAATCATAGTTACACAATGTTGCAAATGAATTCCTGCAGTTTGACAATTTCTTTTTCACACGTAGCTATATTGTTACCTTTGGAGCATGTCTTTCAGGTAAATTTATATACCGCAGCAACACAAACACATATACACCGGTGACAGAATCACAGAGCAGAGTTGGTCCACTTCCTCACAAGAACAAAGCTAACACAGCTTGTGCTGCTGGATTAACTTCCACAAAAAGTAACAGCAAAAATACAGCCAGGCTGTTCCCTACATTTGACGTACCACTTTTGTTATTCACTTGGCTTCAAATGAGTCTAAACATTCAAAACAGTTTCTCTTGACTGTCCCTCAATATTGGAACATTAGTACAACATCACCCAGCCTGTGTTAGTAGCCACATTAGCCACTTAACATGCTGACGTCGAATTCAAGTCAGTCAGTATCAAACCGTTGTTGAGCTTCAACCGTTACCGGCCCTCCTATGTTGGTCAAATTCTTTGCAGCATTTGTAACTGTCTGTGTAACTGAAAAAAGGGGATTTTTCTACCAAACTCATTATACATTAAAAAATAGTCACTAACAACACATAAAAATGTGTAGTACTGAACTGTGGAGCGTGGAGACCAGTGAACTGTTTCATGATTTCTGTGTTCAGGCTTTTTGGCAGATCTAAAATATGGCAAGGTAATGTGCTGGAGCCACAACACTATATAAGCCCCACAAACCATCTCATGAACGACACTAGAGCTGTAATGATTAATTGAATTCTTACTTGACTATAAAACTAATTTGCCAACTAGTTTGATAATTGATTAATTGTTTTGAGTCATTTCTTGAATAAAAAATGTCCAAATTCTCTGGTTTGAGTTCCTTGAATGTGAATATTTTCTGGTTTCCTTACTCCTCTATGATAGTAAACCTAACATCTTTGGTTTGTGGACAAAACAAGACATTTCAGGATGACACCTTGAGCTTTGGGAAACTTTCATCATTTTCTGACATTTTATGGACCAAACAACTAATCACTAATTTGACAAAAAAAATGAAATTAATCATTAATTGCAGCCCTAATTGACCTCCATCCCCCACCTCACGATAATTCTTACTGATTGTATGTTTAATGTGCTATCAAAGTATCAGTACTTTTGATAGTGTTATTGTGTTGGGGTCAGTAAGCACAGTTAACTGACACCGTTTCTCTTTGTTTTCTGCAGTAGGCAGCTAATGCCTCCACCTCCGTTGCCTGTGAATGGGGTGAGACCCAAGATGGAGGAGAGAAGGGCACCGCAAGGCCCCGTGGGTAAGGACATTATCCTGTGGATTGACAAAATCCCTGCCCAAATCCAAATCCACAGTTCCTGACTGTGGACTGTGGCCCTTATAAGCTCAGCCTGGATCTATTCACAGCCTTAATGTAGAGCTGCAAAGAGTCAAATGTAAATCCTCTCCAGGGCCAGCAGACCGTGGCTAAACTTCACCCATTTTACTTGAGATTGTTCCATAAAGCCCCAGCAGACACATACAGTAGTTGCCCTAAAAAAAAAAGCTTTTATTTCTTTGGATTTGAATAATGAAGCCCCTTCCTGTGGCAGATTTGATAAATGCAGCGTTACACTCACACACACTCAGCCTGGTCCTTTATGCTTCTTATGACTCTTACAGGATTCTGCTGCTGTGACTAGAAATCTCAACATAGTGAGGTCGACATCTTTTGTGCATTGTTCAGACCTTTTGTAAAAAGTCGAGTCCACCTTACCGTCCCATTCTGATGACATCATTAGTCTGGGGTGTCTGTAGATTGTTTTGCTTTCCTCACTAACGAGAATCTCTCCTGTTTTTGTGTTTTTCTCTTTTTCTCTGTGTTTTTCTTCTCTTCCATGTATCTCTGGGGTGATGCTGGATTCTGATTGGGGGTGGGGCACGACTCGTCCTGTGACGCCGTCCTTCTACTCGATTGGACGGCCCTATCACTGTCGCTCCCCACCAACCAATGGCTGCTTTCGAATGGCTGCCCCCCTCCTCTACTCTCCTGACAAACTATGATTTAAATCTATTAACTATTTGTTTCTCCCACAATGTGTTTGAAATAATTAACTTGCACCTGTCTTATTTGAAACATGTTGCTGCTCCTGTTTTTTTTTTTTTGGTGTTTTTTCTCTCCCTCCCTTCCCTACATGTGCCACCTCTTCCTCTTCTGTGTACCTCCCCCTCCTCTTCTTTCAGAGCCTGCAGTGAAGAGACTGAAAACTGGTTTGGTGGCGTACACCGGCGACTCGTCTGATGAAGAGGAAGACCACTCAACCTCCAAAGCCTCAGGGCCAGGTAACCCTGGGGCAGTTCCCCCTACCTCCACCTCCTCAGGCTGGACGCAGGGCTACCGCTGCCCTCCTCCTCCACCCCCTCGTGCTAAAACACAGCCTCAGCCGCAGTCTATGCCTTTCTGGATGGCACCCTAAAACAGGAAAACTCCCTCAGTGCTTTGTGCCGAGTCTTACAGGATGTTCACCCAAACTGAGCCTGTCTTTTCCATCACTCATCACCCATTCATCACATGGATGACTCTAAACAGCTACCTGTTGGTTCCAGCATTATTTTGGGTCCAAATGGAAATACTAATGTGTTGGAAAACTCCTGTTTGTGTTATTTTGGTGCTCACTTGATAGTTTGAAGATGAACATTTGCAGGACTGATATTCCAAACTATTTTGTGGATGTATAGATGGTCAGATGAGCCTCCAGTTTTATTTGGAATGGAATAAGAACACATGCCAGGTGAAGTGTTTAAATATAGTGTCTTGGTAAATCACAAGGCAATGATGTTGTACATCACTAAATATTTTTCATTTTTTCCTAATACAGCTTTTCTGACATTGTCACCCCTTTTTCTTTCCTTTTCCCCCTGTTCATGTCAGTGACACCATCCTTTTCTATTCTGGTCTTTTTGTACAGATCATATTGGACTAATATGTAGTAAACTTATTGAATTTATTTCATGCTTTTATGAAATAAATAAACTTAATTTATTGCCGTGTTTGAGCTTGTGATGCTTTGTAACATGTATGTTCTTCACTTGGCGAGCAGCTCATCACAACCAGTCACATCTGCCTTTCAGCGTCAACAGCTCTGCCTGCCAAAGTAAACAATGGACTAAGTGACCAACTTGCTGCAGAATTGATAATACAAACATTGACAACTCAACGCATGTCGCATCTGAAGTTTTTTTAACTTTGAAGACAAGAAAGAGTATTGAAGTACTGTTACAGTCCTGAAACATTACTCGACTAGAGATAAAAGTTGTGGTATTAAAAAATATTTAAGTAAAAGTACAATATATTGTTTTTCAAAAACTTCTCAAGAGCATTAGTTACAATTTACCCATTGATGTTTAATGAATTATCAGTAGAAGGCATTCAATTGAGGATTCGGTTTGTCCAAATCTTAAGTCTAAATTACTCCTGCACTGTTCTGCTCAGTGGTTACAGTCACATCCTCAAACCTTTGCCTGCTGCAGTTACCTCTATATGTCGTAGTGAATTTAAAAGTAACTGTAAATTACACAGTGTAACGCATAGTAAAAGACAGACTTGAATAAGTACCCCAAATATCCAAGGAATAACTTGGTTACAGTAATGTGAGTAGTTAATAATTCCTTACTTTAAATCCTGCGTTTCATTATTACAACTTGCAGTGTGTATTCTAGAAAACAACATTTAAGAACTATGTTAAAAATGTACATAAATCAGTACAGCATGATGACCTATTATACTGTTGTGAAGCACTGAATGCTGGAATGGACATCTGCTTAGTTTCAGATCATCTCAATCTCTGGCTCTCTTGGAGGGTTGCTCTTGTTATACTGAGAAATGCGGTTCTCCATAATCGGCCTGAAGTGGCGGATCAGTCCCTGTGGATACAAAATGGAAGATGAAGAAGAAGAGAAGTGGTTGTTAATTTGTTTCATTAACAGCTTAATTTGTTAGGCCAGTTAAAAAAACAGAGTGGTCACCTGCACAGGCCACGCAGCTCCGTCCCCCAGAGCACAGATGGTGTGTCCCTCTATCTGCTTGCTTAGCTCCCAGATCATGTCGATTTCTGAAACGGCTGCCTCTCCTTTAACAAACCTCCACATCATTTTATCCATCCAGTCGACTCCTGAGGGAGAGGACACAGAGAGAAAAGGTGAATAACGGAAAAGTAAAAGTACTCACACTGAAATCAGAGCGCCAGTTTAGAAATGTTCCAACCATAATATAGGTTGTCTTCTGGCAAGGAAATGAATAAATACTTTTCCTTTGATGCTCTTGGAACATTTTGTTTGTAATACTTACACAATTTTGAAGGCAGTATTTTCTCTTTTTTAAAACTATTTAGATTTCATTGTTAGTGATATAAAACATAAAACAATACTGAATAGTCTTTGAGAGAGGGCTTTTCTTTCTTTTTTCCCCCTTTTACACGTACACCTGTCTCTATCCAACCATATATCATAGCAGCAGTTCTTTACCCTCTCTGCAGGGGGTGCACTGGCCACAGCTCTCATGTTTGTAGAACTCAACCAAACGTGCGATGGCTCGGATCACATCAGTCTGGAGGAAAAAAAACAATTCATAGGATTATCTTTAAAGACTGATTATCACTGAATGTGCAGCGTGTTCTGTCATGTTCATTATTCAGACGTCTATTCACCGATTTATCCATAACTATGATGGCAGCGGTTCCCAGTGCAGTCTCTGCTCGGACCAGGTCATCAAAGTCCATCAAAACGTCATCACACACATGGCGAGGGATGATGGGAGTGGAGGACCCCCCTGGGATCACTCCTAATAGATTGTCCCAGCCGCCCCTCACTCCTCCTGCACCAATCACACGAGAGAAGAAAGGAAGTCATGTCAGCATCTTAGAAAGTAAACCAGCATCAACACAGAGGAGGACTGTAAACACACACACACACACACACACCTGCGTGTCTCTCTATTAGCTCCCTCAGAGGAATAGACATCTCTTCCTCCACCGTGCATGGCGTGTTCACGTGACCGGAGATGTTGAACAGCTTCGTCCCAGAGTTCCTCTCCCTCCCAAAGCTGGCAAACCAAGCTCCACCTCGACGACAGATCGCCGGCGCCACAGCAACCGTCTCCACATTGGAAACTGTCGTTGGGCATCCAAACACCCCTTAAGGGAGAGAGAGAGAATAGCAGTGAATAACCAGTTAAAGTCTGTAATTATGACATAACCTTATTTTGCAGTTTCTTAAACCATAATTAACCCCAGTAGGAAAACCGGATGTAGGAGCTTTAATCTCACCTATGTCTGCAGGGAACGGAGGCTTCAGTCTAGGTTTCCCTTGTTTGCCTTCAAGGGACTCAATGAGGGCCGTCTCCTCCCCGCAGATGTACGCTCCAGCTCCTCGCATCACAAACACATCGAAGTTATACCCCGAACCACAGGCGTTCTTCCCTATCAGTCCTGCTTTGTATGCCTCATTGATCGCCAACTGTTTGAGTAGACAACACACAGTGAACAAAGCTCAATCCCAAAAACATCAGGATGCTGTTTAAAAAAAAATACTTAAAAATGTGATGCAATGTTTTGCAAATAATTTTTGACTTGGATTCATTTGAATACAGTTCAAAGACAAGATATTTAATGTTCAAACTGACAAACTTTGCTGTTTTTTTGTAAATATACAATACTTATGCATTTGATGCCTGCAACACGTTTCAAAAAAGTTGGAACAAGTGTAACAAAAGACTAGAAAAGTTGTGAAATGCTCAAAAAACATCATTAAAAAATATCATTAAAAGATTTAGATTCAGATTCAATCTGCATGTATGGAGCAAGACCAAAAATCAACATTGAATGCCTGTGACCTTTGACTCCTCAGGCAACACTCCATCAAAAACCCACATAATTGTATATTAGATTCTACATGGACTATTACATGGAGTATTTTGGGAAGTCGTTGTCAGTAAACACAGTTTGTCACTGCGTCTACAAATGCAACTTAAGACACTACCATATCAACTATATCCAGGAAGTGCTGCAGACTTCTCTGGGCTCAAGCTCATCTAAGATCAACTGACGTAAAGTGGAAAAGTGTGCTGTGGTTTCACAATTCATATTTCAGATTGTTCAGCCATGGTATGGGGGTGTGTTCGTGCCCATGGCATCATGGGTAACTGTCACATCTGTGAGGGCCTCATTGATGCTGAAAGGTACATGCAGGTTTGAGAGCAACACATGCACACTTCTTTTTCAGAGACGTCCCTGCAAGACAATGACAAGACACATTCTGTACGTGTTACAACAGTGTGGCTTCGTAGTAAAAGAGTTCAGGTACTTGACTGACCTGCCTGAGGTCCCCGACCCGTCTCCCACTGAAGACGTGTGGTGCATTATGAAGTGCAAAACATAACAACAGCAATTCAGGACCATTAAACAACTTACGTTGTTTATTGAGCAAGAATAAGAAAGAATTTGGCCCTTAAAACTTCGACCATTAGTATCCTCAGTTCCCAAATGCTTACTGAGCTAAGAAAAGGCGAGGCATCAAATTCAGAATGAGTGTATATTTATAAAAAAACAAATATTTTATCAGTTTGACCATTAAAAATATGGTCTCTGTAGTGTATTCACTTGAATATAGGTCACTAAGTATTTGCAAATCATTGTGTTCAGTTTTTATTTACGTTTAACACAACATCTCACTTTTTTTTGCCTTTGTGTACCTGTAGATTTGATGACTCATTGTAAAATTCTCCTCTGATGTAGATGTACGCAGCACGAGCGCCCATGGCTCTCCCAGCAACCAGACAGCCTTCTATTAGCTTATGGGGGTCGTGACGCATTATCTCACGGTCCTTACATGTCCCAGGCTCCCCCTCATCAGCATTCACCACCAGGTACTTAGGCCTAAAACACAGGAAAGAAGGAAACACAAGGGCATCACCACAGTGTAATTATTGGTGTGGACAGTGATGCATGTCTGAAGTGTCTCTGACGAATCGGATCTCGTTTGTTTCTTCTCCTTGTTTCTACCTGCCATCGCTGGGTTTGTTCATGAAGCTCCACTTCATGCCGGTGGGGAAGCCCGCTCCTCCTCTGCCACGAAGGCCCGAGATTTTCACCTCGTTCAGGATCCAGTCTGGTCCCTTCAGTATGATCTCCTTTGTCTTATACCAGTCTCCTCGTTTGAGTGCTCCCTTCAGTCTTGTAGGAAGGGAGAGAGAAAATATTTCTACTGATTTTCAGGTCCTGAGAGGATAGTAGTGCAACATTGTTTTTGTCGAATCTGTTTTTACCCCCAGTCATGACGGCCATATAAGTTGGTGAATATCCGGTCTTCGTCACTTAGAGGACCAAATTTGGTCTTTTTTGGCCTCACCTGGTGACAGATAACAAGATAAAAGAAATGTATGATTCATAAAGCAGCCATGTCTTATAATGTTACTGCAACGATGGATGCATGAAAATTAGAGCTGTCATCACCTCAGGCAACTGACTATTATTTTCATTATGGATCAGTCTGCAGATTATGTTTTTAATAATTAAGTAATCTTTTTGTCAACAAAATGTTGATAGCAAAAACTCCTGTTTTTCACAGCCCAGGGTGACGTCTTCAGATGTCTGTTTTTGCATGACAAACAGTCGGCTCAAAGATATTCATCTAACAATTTTTTTATGATCAAGAAAATAATCATCTTTGGAGCTGGAACCAGCATATATTTGTCATTTTTACTTAAATTATAAAATGAAAAATTATTATTCACTAATCAAAGTAATTTCCAATTAATTTCTTGTTGATCTACTAATCACTTAATTACATTGTTTACATAATAGCAAAAACTAAAGCACATTATAAGATAAAGCATTTTAACACATAAGAGGCCTCACATATACTCACATATATTTTGTCTTACATTCCAATAGGTGGAATTTTGTGAGGAAATGTGCATCGCTGATTTTTATGTGAGTTGGTAAAACTGATTTCTGTGAATTGTCTAAATTTTGGGAATATATATTTTTTCAATTTATTGTTCATGGTTCAAATTCAAATGGTTTCAAAATGACTAATATATTTTATGCTGTGATTACTGCAGTAATCAAACATGCCTGAAAACCACAAAACAAATGTCTGAAAACAACATTCAATTAATTGGCAAGTGGGACTCAAACAGCATTTTTGAAACATTTGGCAATACATTTTACTGTATGTGAAATGTGGTAATATTTGCTGTTTTTTGTGTTTTTATGTCTCCTTTTGCCATGGATTTTTAACTGCTTTACATTATGATATAATGTTTACTTGTGTGGACCTCAGGAAGAGTAGTTGCAGCCTCTGTAGTGGCTAATGAAGACCTAAACAATTTAATCAATAAATAAATTGCCAGTATGAATAAATAAAACCAATGGCTATTGGCTATTGATTGATAATGGAGACTTGAAATACTCCAAACAAAGTTTTCTCACATTGGTGGAAGAATATTATGTTTGTCTCTCTCTGCTTGGGAAATGCCGTCCTGTTAATAATCTCTGTAAATTGTTACTTGTGACTAAAAACTCAACTTTGCAGTATGAAAGTAGGCCACTGTGCTGAGTCTTGCAGTATATTGCAGTGTGTTTTCAGGCCTACCTGCGGCTGCGCTGCGGTGCTGTAGGTGAGACGCGGAGCGAGCTGACGCACCGCCGCTCCGCGCAGCATCTGCCGCGGCAGCATCATCCTGCAGGAAGACAAACACCTCCACACCTCCACTTCACGCTGGTTTCTTCTCCACAGCTGCGCCTCCCGGCCTCCGTTTGACTCCTCACACAATCAAATCGATTTCTGAAACCTCTGCTGTTAAAGTGAGGGCCTGCTGCTTCAGCTTAATTAACCTAAGAGGATTAACGTAGCGCGTCACATCCTATCCCAGCTTCCCCTGCGGCGATCGACAGGTAACCATGCACGGGTGCACATAATTAATTGGTCAGTATCAGGGGTCGGTACTAACAGAGGGACTTTGTGCATGATTTAGAGGGATATAAATGGATTATTCATGTGACAATAACCAAGGCCTATAAATCCTCCCTGATTTAGACGAGTTTCTCAGTTTGACACCAGCAGATATTTGGAGTTTTATAGCAGAGAAAGAACAGGTGTTAAAATAACAATGACAATAACTCTGTTTTGTTCCAATGTCCCAGTCAGCTGTGACTGAATCAACATGAACAATCGACCTCTTTCATTTCAACCATATTGATATGAGTAAACACCAGCCTTGGAGAGTAACAGATTACATGTAACAGGATTACATAATTAGGAAATAGACAAGATAACTGTATTCCATTACCATTAGAGTGAAAAAAATAAAGACATTAGATTACAGGTTAATTTAGAAGCTAATCTTACAGTTGCCAATTAATTATCATGGCCTCTAGTAAAAAAAAAAATGCTTTCGCAAGGTTGAATTATTATTTTGTCTTTAAATCAGAAAGGAGGAAGATCACAGTACAGTGCTAAATCTTTCCTCCAGCTGTGAAAATACTGTCATCATTCAGGGACTCAACATCTCATCTCTCAAGTCAGATTACCTTAATGCTGTATTACTATTTAATGTTGAAATGGCTGCTTTGAGAAGGATCTATACCAGGACCCTGAAACTTGTAGCCATCAGTAATTTTATGATTCACACTTGTGCTTTTCCAACTGAGTGATGTCAAAATGTCTTCTGTGAAAAAGGTCTATTTCCTCCTCAGGGATGTTTTGCCATTAATCACAAAAAACATGATAAGGCTCTTAATGTACATTTAAACTAAGAAATTATTGGTATAAGATTAGGGAAGTGGTAGTGGGAAGTTCCAGATCTGTAACAGAAAGTGAGCTCTCCACAGAACTAAGGGGTATTTAAAAGTGGTCTCTAAAATGTATTTTGTTTCAAGAGACTTGCTTAACTACTTTCAAGGAGGACTGGCATGAATCGAGATGCATGTAAATGTGAGTTTATTTAAAGAACATCGGCTTCAAGGGTCATATTATCATTGGCTTGACCGATAAATCACTGGGCTGATATGATTGATATTATCTTACTACAGATATATTGGATTATATACAGCAGCTGTTCCTAAACTTCAGAATACCATGGCTCCGTTTGAAATCTGAAAATCCTCTGTGGCCCACCCAAACCTTTAATCACAACTCTGATCAACACATACATTAACTGTACCAGTGACGAGATATAAGATACCATCTGATGTTAATATTACATGTCACCAAGTACACCTGTAACACCTGAAAAAATAGGTCAGAAAATGAAGAATAACATGTTGGGCCTAATAAAATCCAATGGCTTTGTTTTGTTAGTGCTGATTACTTTTTATAAAATGAATTGTAAATATTTTATGGTAATTTTGAACTTAGGGTTAAAGTAAAAGTTTTATTTTTAATGACTGCTCGCGGCCCACCTGCAGTACCTTCAAGGCCCACCAATTGGCCACGGCCCACACTTTGGGAATCATTGATTCAGTGGTGGAAGAAGTATTCAGATCCTTTACTCAAGTAAAAGTACCAATAAAGCCATGTGAAAAAACAACATTGCAAGTAAAGTCCCTGCACGAAAAATCCTAATTAAGTAAAAGTACATAAGTACTAGCAGAAAAATTAATACTGAAGTGTCGGTGTGTAAGCAGCATATTTTAGCGGCTGAGGGTTAACTTCAACTACTTTATGTACAGTTTCATATACAGGGACAAAAGATAAATCTGAGGATTTGTGATATGAATAATGGGAAAAGAATAAGAAAAAAACAGTTATGGCACACAAATCTGTTATGTTGAAATTTGGAAAAATCTCTGTTTGGTGCAGCTGTGAACAAATCGCACATCTGAAATGTGACCCTGACTACGCTGCCTTTTGTAAGATGTCAAAACAGGTTAGAAAACACTGGTTTAGTTTAGTTCTTAATCTTAAAAGTAACTAGAGACTAAACCTGTCAAATAAACAGAGATAAATCTAGTGTAGATAGTACAAAGATAAATGTAGTGCAGTAGAAAGTATGTGATTTGGAAATACTTAAGTAAAGTAATGCCACATGCATGTTAAAAGTATTACATAGTTCGTCCACCAGAGAGCACAGGTTAGTTTCAGCTGTGAAATGTCCCACTCAGTACATTTCTTAATCACAACTCTTTAATGACCAAATTAAGGGGTTACTTATTGTAACGTTGTGTTTATCTTATAGTTTATGTTTTCAAAATGGTATCATTATTACATAGCTTCGTTTAATACTTGATTCTGATTAAATTACTGTATTATAACATATATTATGAATAGCAGACCATTGCTATGAAGAGCAGACTGTTGCTATGGGCGCAGTTCAGATCATTGACTCTGCAGGAGAAAAAGAATAAAAGTTATTCTGAATGAATATTTTGTGTTAATTTTAAACCACTTCAAGGTGATTCAAGGCCGTCCCCACTTCACATCAGGATCCTTCATCAACCTGTCGAGGTTTATTTCATAATAACGACTGACTCACTCTACCTTATCCCTTATATATATCCTTCCTGGATTTTTAAAATTCTCAAATATAGATATCAGCCCCAAAAATCCAGTATTGATTAGATTCTGGTTGCTAAAGTTGGTATAGAGTTGTTTGTGTAATGTAAATCAATAACACAGAGAGGAAACAGCAAGCTTAGAGATCTTTATTTATTGTCCTTACATTAACTGAAACAAATGATGGGAAAATGAATTCATATCTCTGAGAAGGTTCCACTAAAAACTGAAAGACAAAAATGTATCCCTGATAGCGGGGTCTCTATTCAGACTGGACCCCATGTCCCTTCACCGAAGCCAAGAAAACAAACAGCTCACATAGAAACACACACTTCACAGCTGGCATCAGATAACCCTCATTCATTCACAAAGCTCTGACTGGGAACACCAACACCCTTCATTAACAGGAGCAACCGTCATACTGCCATTCCAGTAGGACTGGTTCCAGTAAGGCCAGCAGTTCACTTTCACCACTATTATCTACCAGTTTTTATCTCATGATAGGTTTAATTCATTTGGTTTTCAAACATCCCAACAAAAATCTCTTATTTTTAAACTACTGGCCTTACACTTACATGAAGAGTGTTGGTCAGCCTACAGCACCAAACGATTTCTTCCCATTTTTATATTTTGTATAATCACTTAGTGCATTGCTCAAGGTTTCCTGAGAATAGTTGCAGCACAAAAAAATCTAAGGCAACTTCATCCCAATATATATATACATATATGTATATATACATATATGTATATATATATATATATATATATATATATATATATATATATATATATATACATATATATTATATTGACTATAATTCTGTACATTATGCAGGAGGAAGAGTATTCAATGGATTTTAAAGAAGTATAGTCAATCTCAATCACAATCTTAAATCGTACCAAGTGAGTTAATGGACTAGATATTAAAGGTCAGACAAAAAGGCTTGAAGCTCTCAAATATCATAGTGCAAATAAAGTGGAAATAAAAAATGATTTACTACACAACAAGGAGTGGATAGTGCACACAAGGCCAGACCAGCGCGACTGCTACACCAGGTTCTGACTACATGGGTTTCAGGAGAATTGGAAATAAAAAGACAACTGCTGTCACTTAAAGCCATTAATGATTGCATTGCACCCTGCAGAAGGCCTTAATGCACTGGTCCGGGGAAAGCATGATGAAGCTAGAGAGGTTTTTGGTCGAAGATAGAAGATAATGGCCCCTTCAGACACAGAGCGGTGGCCGATCTATAAGAACTGCCATGCATTAACATGTTATACAGTACTATACATGTTGAATTATCAACAGAGAAGCATGATGGAAATGTCAAACAGCATTTTGTGTTACAGTTACAAAGGTTTTAAACCCCTTGACTTCTTCTTTGCTCTGTTCCCTTCTGTCAACCCCGAAGGATGGAATGTGCCTGTGTTATTGCAGTACCTGACGGGGTTAAAAATGTGCAAAGAATGCATTTGAGGAAGAATCGCCAAAAGAAGACATGACGCAGCCCGTAAAAAGGCGTTTAAGCTGGGCATTCAGTGTGCGATTTTAGTTGTTCATTTCCAACTTCTACTGTACAAGAAAACAGTCTGCACTGTAAAGCAAGAGTCAATGATTTATGTGCTCACACTGTTTTGTCCAATTGTCAAAGTTATTCTTCATGTTTGTTCTAGGACTTTAACAGCATGTCCATCTCAGTTTTTCAAAGTCCAAGGTGATGTCTTTAAATATCTGGTTTTGTCAGTCCAAAACCAAAGATTTTCTGTTTAATATAATAGTAAGTTGGGAAATGCAGAAAATCTCCACACGTAAGAGGCTGAAGACAGCATTTTCTGCAATTTTTGTTTGCAAAAAAAAAAACAAAAAAAAAACCCAACTATTTTGATTAGTCTAATTGTTCAGTTCCTTTTCTTTTCCATTTGCCTGTTTGGGCAAGTGAGTTGCTAAATTTCATAGCCCGACATGGCATTTTACTTGTCCTGAGCAGGTGGAGAATACTTATGGTTTAGCCCTACTGAGTTTACACTGTTTACTTGAATATAAAATGGCTCATTGGCTTCTGTGGACTGTTCTGGCTATTGACAATTGTCAATAAAGATTCGTTTGAAAGCTCCAACACAGATAGAAGTTTGTTTGCTAACAAAGCAGAAACATGCTGCCTTGGTTGTCTGTGACATTTTGTGTGCTAAAAAAGAGGGGCATTGACAGTATGGCTTGTCCATTTTGCAGAGACAGCTGGAGGTAAGCTAAATACATTTTATTGTCCTTATTTTTCATCTGCATGACGCGCTGTGTTGCCATGACAATTTTAGACTCTCTTTTTGCCACTTCACACAGGTGCAGTGATAAAAAAAGGCACTGACCTCAGGGAATCAACTTGTAGTTCTGCTTCAACTGTGCAAAAGCCTGAAACATCACACCAAAACTTCTGATATGTCAGAAATTCATCCAACCATCCCATGGCCGTTCAGGATTGGTCCTCACCCCCCCGCTGAATGCTACAGGCAAACAGCGACCAACAAAGCTAAATCTGGCTCAACCATAAATTGAAACATACGGCTCAAAAACAGGCTAAAATCATACAATGTATGCCCAGCTTTAGGTATATGGAGATGTTGAGCGAAAAAGCGCAATGCAGCTTCTTGTAAGACTTAGACGAGAAGAAGTGGATGTGATTTGTGCCCCACTTTAGATTTGGTCTCACAAAAGAGTTTCAGCAGAAGATTCAAAATAAATAACAATAAATAAATAAGTACAGAAAAAGGGGGCAATCTGTTTCATTCGTCCCCTCAACTTGCCCCTTTTCAATTTGTTTTTTCTCAAATAAGAAACCCAAACGAGTGCATTGGAAGACTGAAATCCACAGCCTTTGGGAAAAAAAAGGAATTGTCTTCAACATAATCAACATCAACTCATTGACCCAGACTTTGTCTCTTTTGGTCAGGCATTTAACACAGAGCTCTTTGGCTCTGAAACACTCAAATATGGAAGCAGATTCTTTCTCATGGCTATCAAAACGGTTGGGAGGAATCGTGTCTTCAACCCCAACATTGGCTACAATTCACCACCTCTCTCCTCTCCTCTTAACTTAAAATTTAAGAACAGTTCAACTAAAAATCTTTGGTTTAAGCACCAAATCAAAGCAACGATCCTACCACAAACAAGGAAAGACACAAAGAACATTATTGCTTACAATGTACAGAACAATTAGACTGCATTTCCACTGATAACCACCAGAGGACAGTGGCCACACAAACTCATTCTTTGTGATCTAGGTGATATGACTTCTGAATTGCACCTGAATCAATACATTTATATTGTAACTAAAATATACATCTTCAAAATATCCCTATAAGTTGCAGCTCTGGATTTTAGTTTGCATAGTGAAAAGCATCCCGGTAACCACACACTCAACACACATGTCCAGCTAGAAAAATCAAACCAAACCTGAAATACATAAAAATAAACAGCAAACGAAAAATAAAAGTTAAAAGACAAATGAAATCAAATGCCAAGAGCCAGAAGACAAATATTTAAAATATCTCAGAAAACCCGTTTTCCATTTTTTTCTTTTTTATCATTTAGTAAGCGCTCTCTATATGGGAGCAGCAGGTCATTAGTCCAGCCACCTGAGTGAGATTTTTTTTTACTGTGGATGCTTTACCACACAGACACACGCACACGCACACACGCATACACTCTTCACTATTCCTCTTCCTCCGCCTCCTCTTCTCCAATTTCCTCTTCCACGTCGTCTACCCATCGGTCACGCTGGGAAACCGGTGAGTGCGTTCCTCCTGGATCTTCCCCCTCCGGCTCTCGGCCCCCTTGCAGCTCCAGACCTCGCAGAAAGAGCTCCGGGTAGCCGGCCAGCCTGCGAGGCCCGAGCTGAGCCAAAGCCTGCAGGGTGAGAGAGCGCTCCCTCTCAATATCGCCTGGAAACATCAGCGGAGGGCCAGCCCCACCCCCGCCATCCAGCCTGGCATGAGGGAGGAATGCCGAGGAGTGGGCCTGTAAAGACAGAGCTTCCAGAGGGTTGGGCTGCTCCCTCATGCCTCCGTCTCCTCTCCCATCCTCGCCGTGCTCAGGCCCTCGTCTGGGCCGGCGTGTGCGCAGCTCCAGGCAGCTGTGTCCCTTGCGATGACGCTGGAGGTGGTCCTCTCGGGCGAAGGCCTTGTGGCAGAGCGGACACTCGAAAGGCCTCGCCCCACTGTGGAGGGACAGGTGGTTTTTGAGGTCGTATGAGTGAAGGAAGCGGGCAGGACAGTGTGGGCAGGGGTAGGGACGCTCGCCTGTGTGTTTCCTCATGTGGATCTTCAACTTATCATTCCTAAAGAAGAGAAAGACGAGGAAGAGCAACAAGAGCAAAACATGATTAAAAGACAATCAGGCCACATTTGATCAAACAACAATAAAAATAAAAAAACGCTTTTTGCTCCCGTGATTCCTAAGTTGAATCTATCTATGGCCTACCCTGATATTCTTACTAGAGATGTACTGATTCCTCTTTTTCAGAGATTACATGATTACATGAGGCTGAAAGGCTTGTGTAGTTTGTGTAATGTAACTGGTATCCTTCAGCTTTTCACATGTGCTGCTGATGGACTGAGAAGTTTACTATTTTATATTCCAAAATGCAAATAGTACTGTTTGTTAGTATTTGTAATGCCAATCAGAAGCAGAGTAGGGCAGGTCCTAACTTTGCCATCCTGGAAAAAAAAATGGTATCTGTAGCCCTATGTATTTAAGAGTTGCCGTGCATTTTGGAGTGGTCTTTTATTGTGACAAGTGCACAGGTATGCCATAATCATACTGTTTAATCAGCATCTCTATACACCACACCTGTCAGATGGATGGATTATCTTCATAAAGGAGAAATGTTCATCCACAAAGATTTTGACAAATTTGTGAACAAAATTGAAGAGAAATATACATTTCATGTGCACAGAAAAAGTCTTAGATTTTTAACGTAAACTCATGATAAATGGAAGCAGTAATGAAAGTTTGTGTACCGGGTGAAACGGACTCCACAGGCAGAGCACTGGAAGGGCTTCTCTCCAGTATGTGTTCTCATGTGTCGGGGTAGTTTTCCTGCTCCATGGATGATCTTCTGACAAACGGGGCACTGCTGGGGGGTCTGAGACTTCCTCTTCCTCCCTCCTCCCGCTGCTGATGCCGCCGCTCCTCGATCAGCTACAGAGGTAGGTATGGAGGTGCTTCCCATCAGCATGCCCTCGTCACCAAAACCCTCCACGTCGTCATCCTCTGAGAGCTTGTCGTTCAAAGGCGGGACCGGAGGCTGGTGGGCTATACGGGGCCGCTCATGCAGCCAGTGAAGGAGCCCTCCGTTTAGTGTGGCCCCTCTCCCTGGCTCTGCGATCACCCTGGGGTCTCCATTCTGCCCTGATTTTTGGTGGAGCTCCTCCTGTTCTGGGCTGGGTGGCTGGGTGGATGGCAGGGAGCGGAAGCTGTCGGATGCAGGTGACGGGTGTGAGACGGGAGAAGCAGGCTGGGGGTTCAGTGCAGAGGAGTTGATGTGATGTGACCCAACTTTTTTCACCTTCTTTTTGTCCGTTTTTCTTCGGGACCCTTTCATTATATGGCTCTCCTCCTGCGCCATCCTCTCAGCAGCTGTGTGTTGGGCTCTCTGCTCCTCTGCTGTCTCCCCCTCTGCCTCCGCCGTCTCTCCCAGGATGTCTCTGCACGCATCAGCTACACACTTGATGCCTAGAAGCTGAGCCCCACGCAGCACATCTCTCATCCCAGAGCTGGGGATGGTCAGGGTGGCTGTGTATGCGAACTCCAGCAGGGCGTCCAGGGCATCAGGTGCCACGCAGTCCAGCTGGCACACGCTGAAACCTCCTCCTCCTCCCTCACCGCCACCCTCCTCTGCCCCGAACAGCTGGCGGAAGTAGAGGCTGACAGCAGCCATGACAGAGCGGTGAGTCGGGTAGCGTGCCCCGCGGGACGTCAGAGTGAGGTCACACAGGAGCCCTGCCCTCCTCTGGTCATTCAGATGGGATAGAAGCTCATTGCTGTGCTCCGGGAAGGGGATCCCAATCAGACCGTCCTCTCCTGGAGACATCGCCACCTGCATGAAAGAGGAGGAAGATCAGTAAGCGGAGGAACAGTTTTGTACAAGTAACAATCTGCCTTTAATATGAATAATGAATGAAATGATTGTTTTCCTATGATTTTTAGCAGTTTCTAATAGAATTGTCACAATACCAGAATTTTAAACTTTGATGCAAAACTGTACATATAAAACCACGCAATACCACGCAATAGCACCCTGCACACAGTGCCTATACAGATCAAGTCACTGAACATTGCACTGTGAAAAAAAATGACAAAACATAAAATACAATCTTTTGTTTAGATAATTTACTTTTCTTCCTTAGATAAACTTGAAAAAATAAATTCAAAAATTGTTCACAGTGAGCCATGAATGTGATTTGGATGCTTGAAAATTAAATAGTTTACTAAGTTTACTTAATTTTTTTAAATGCAGGTTTCTAAAACTCAAAGATTCAAGTTTATCTAAAGGAGAAAAGTAAATTATCTCAACAAAAGATTATTTGGTAAATTTTAACAGTTGAGTTCGGCTTAAAACTTCTATGAATCTATTGAACTAAGCTGCCTGAAATGTTGATACTTTTCAACTTTTGTTTTTACAGTCTGGGTTTGCTGCAAGCCAAATTTCAGGCAGGAAAATAAAGACTAAACTGAACTGAGGTCTTGAATGAGCACTTAGATAGTCTCTTTTATTTTATAGCTTTAGTACTTTTGACACTATTGAATGTTAGTATTTCAGAAATCCATGAATATACCTAGAAGGACCTAAAAGTAAATCTTCCATGGCGTGACTGACACAGGGAGCTTCTTTCACGTGAGGGACAATTTAAACCAGGCTTAGCAACAACTCTCCCCCTTATCCTGCCCTCCCCACCCCCCCTGTCCAGATTACTAAATCAGGAGGCAGCGTTTTTGGCCAGTGAGACGGGGGGGCATCAGAGGACGAATGTGATGGAGATGACAGAGCCAACAGGAGAGGCAAAATATACCAGCAAGGAGAAGAAGACATAATCGTCAGAGGCGAGAGAGACAGAGAGAGAGATATAAAACCAAATGGTCGATAAGAGTGACCTGAATGGATGGATGCAGGATTATGCAACATGTACTGTAGGCGCTGTAACAGTAGGCAGTAGGTTAATTCCCGTGTGAACCCTTTATAGCATTAGCCCTTTGATTAAAATACCTGGAGAAGAAAGAGAGGGACTAATGGAGGAGAGAGAAGAAAGAGACACAGGCAACGAGAGAGGAAGTGACAGGCCAGAGTGGGTGAACGGGGTGGGGGGGGGGGGGGAGTACCAGAGAAAGAATGAGGAAGGAAAAAACTGCAAAAGAATTACAACCTTTATGAGGGCTTGAATAAAAGTACGTCACTAAAAACTTGATTTGCAACACAGACAGTGCAGTCAGTTACTAGATTTCCTTAATTTCAGTCGTCTCTTAGTCTCGTTTTGACCCAATAAAGATCTTTAACAGCAACTTCTACTACAAGTAGTATTTAACATTCAATTTAATATTGATGCCTCTATCAGAAGTTCTCAAATTTTTCTCAGCTGAGGACCCCTTACAAGATCCTGGAGACCCCGTCATGTATGTCCCTTGGAAAAACTTCAACTTGGTTATGTGAAAGAGCAACACGAGAAAAGCGTATTGGAAATATAGTAGAAATGTATTAAAAATATTTGAACCAGGTCAAGCAGGACTGTGTATTGCCAATACCGGTGATACACACACTGTATCACGATACAGGCGTTACAATTCAATATGTTGACTTTTTTTTTGCGATATTGTAAGCAAGGTGCTATATTGCTATTTATTTTTAAAAGTAAATTTAGGAAAACTGTCAAAGCATAGAGAACACAACACCATATGCATTAAAGTCAAGTTAAAAGGTTATTTATTATGCAATCAGAACTGTGAAGAGAGATAACAACACTATTATCTAGTGGTTGGGCAATTAAACAACACAAAATAAATATCATGATACAGTATTTTTGAGAATAGATTCAGTATCGCGAAACAATATTTTGCAATACTCAAGTGTATCAATGTTTTTCTAACGTCAACACAGAATACGCTCTTCACTCTTAGTGCATACATGAAATTAAATGCATAAACCTGTTCTGATTATTTTTGTCATGATAATTTAAATGAATTAATCTACAAATTCGTCACAGACCCCATGGCAGAGTACCGCAGACGGCAAGGTGTCCTCGGACCCCTCTTGGACCCTTATTTGTAAACCACCGCTCTACATGACCTACATAAGAAAACAAAATAATTCATGAGAACACTGGTTATTACTATATAGTTATTCTAAATGTCTGCCACTGGGTTAGATTCTGCTTTATTAGTCAGTTAAAAAGAAGCAAGCAGAATTTTTTACGGTCCAAACACTACCGCTTTTTTCCACAGGGGCCAAAATCAGCACAATGTTAAATTTCCTTGTAGTAGCTAAAAGTAGAAGTTCCGATTCAACTACTTTACTCAAGAAAAAGTGAAAAAGTACAGGCCTTGAGATGTACCCAAAGTATAAAAGTAGCCCTCCGAAGGACATTACTGTGCAAAGCTAACTCAATCTCACCTTTTCGCCACCATCAAGTCTGCCCCTGAGTGTTTCATCTTTTTCTGTCATTGTCAACTTATGTTGGTGACGCGTGACATACATACATACATACATACATACATACATACATACATACATACATACGTACATACATACTCACATATATGTGTATGTGTACATACACACAGATGGATACACCCAGGAGTTGTCTTTACTAGAGCTGCTGACTGAAAGCTATTTTGATAATCGATTAATCGTTTTAGTCATTTTTCAAATTAAAAAAGTCAAACATTTGCTGGTTCCAGCTTCTTAAATGTAAGGATTTAATGCTTTTCTTTGTCATTTATGACAGTAAATGCAGAGTCTTTGGGTTTTGGACTGTTGGTGGGACAAAAGAAGCTATTTCAAAACGTTAGTTACTTTTCCATGAGTTATTTCCTATCCATTTTGGTTCAAACCAGCTTTGACATTGGGAAGGCGGCATACAGTGACACAAAACAAAAATGATCTTTGCATTACAACTCAAGTAACAAGTCTGTTTTGAACTCTACTTAAGTACAGTAACAAAGTATTTGTACTTCAGTACTTCGCACCTCTGGTCTAATGTCATAATGTGAGTCAAATAAGGTCAACAACTTTCTTTATTTCTCTTTGTGAGACACAACGAGGCCCGGCGGTAATAAGACCCAACAACTCCCTTCTTTGGCTCCCTGAGCTCGCACCTCACCCTGTCCACACTATACCTGCTGAACAATATCTCTCACACACCTGAGCAGACCAGATTTTCCACAAACAACTCACCCTCCAGATTCCCCCTCCCTGCCCTTCATCTCCCTCCCATAGCAACTGGCAGCCCCCTGGCCATCCAATAACAGTGTTCACACCGTGCCCAGAGGGCTCTGCACAACGACACTACATCCACCTGACTAACCTGCTCCAAAACACACCCTATTAAACACACAGGCACAAGTGCGCACACACACACACACGATACCAATGCACACATACACACATTGCGTGCCAATCTGCGGCTCCCCCCACCCACTATTGTTATATTTAACCTGTTATGTGACAGTCTTGATGCCAGCAGACTATTTAAAACACATATGAATGTACTCCACCCTTTCAGCGAAAGATATTAAAAGTACAGCCAAATCAGTAAATACTTTTCAAGAGCTTTCCAGCACTTTTTTATCCTTACCATTACTCCAATCGATATGAAAACTCCCAAATGTTAATTTTCTCATCCCAGGATGTGCTAGTAGAAAGTAGAAAAACATCTCTGAATGTTAACCCTACCTTCCCCATCTTCATGGGCATGGGCATAGTCAGTTGGAGACGAGGCAGCGTGTGTCTCATGGCATCCATCTTTTTGCTCTTTACAACTCTTCTCCCTCCTCACCTTTCCTTTACTCTGCCTTTGAAAACCACTTTTTTTTCTCTCTCCGTTTCCTTCTACCCTCAGATGTGTAACTTAAAGGTCTGGTTGTCAGAAGTCGGGGTTAAGCGTTCATCCTTGAGGATCTCGACCTCGTTCGCACATTCTGTCACTTACTCCCCTTCCTGTTGTATCAAAAGAGGGTGCAAAGTGACGAAGGCAAGATTCAGAGATACCCCTCCCCCCCCCGATCGCCCACGCGCCCCCTGTCTCCAAAAACCAACGGCCCATTTTCCGAACACTTTCCGATAAACACGGTCTCCTCGTCGACCTCTAGAAGAGGTTGACAGGTAGATGAGGTGCAGCGTATCTGAGGTCATGGCAGGACTGTGGATGAAGTAGAACAAATAACTTTAATACTTTAGACCTCACATATTAATTGAACTGGTTTGGCAGGAAGGAAACCAGCTCATTCAACCAAAACTACTCAGAAATACCGCTGTCAAAATTTAACAGCCATGTAAGAGATCATATTGGCATTATGAGTCATATTGCACTCAAAAACAAACATTCAGGTAGGTGCAATATGAGAGTTAAACCATATTACGTCGTACCACAAAGACAAACTGGTGCAGAAAGTTCTTCCTTTGAAACCTACGCATGTTAATGCCACTGATTCGTCGGCATGAAGCAAAACCAAAGCCTCTACAACAGATATTTTGTAAAAAGCAAAGCATTTTCATAAGAGTTATCTCTTCAACTTGAGGCGACAAAGACTGCATTTTTAGCCGCTGACGAGTGACGAAGGTAAGGGGCACATGTTTGGTTTGCCCTTTGCACACACATACAGACACACACACACACACACACACACATCAGTCAAACCATTTTCAAAAGTGTTTCATGATTTCAAACTGAATATCTTTTGGACAAATGTTTACATGTAAGAATAATCTGTAGGTTTCACAGTGTGACTATTTTGAACAAAATCATCGCACTTACCAGTATTATCATGGTATTGTTTAAGTGTGGTGAAAATGTTCAAATCAGATACACACACTGAAATCATTTTGCCAAGTTTTATGTTGAAAACCTATCTACGATGCCATTTTTTTTCATCGACTATATTTTCATGCACAAAATATTCCAATTTTTGCCTTTATTCCCAAAAGACAATATTCCTATTAAGGTGCTTATATGGCTAATGAGAATGTATATCCCACTAATATTCCCATTCACATGCAGACATACTCCAATTATGGAAGCCATTTTGCGTCTTAATGTCAAAATGATAATTTCTCTAAGTTTGACTTGCTCGACAATGCGCCATACAGCCTCTTTCATTCTTTCAAAAAAATCAAAGATAAAGCTCAGTGTTGCATATTCATGCATATCCAAAAACCTGTTGATATCCAAGTCTTTCAGAATGGTTAAAAGTAGGTGTGTTTCTTCTTCCGACTGGATATGTGGGCCTTCCTGTTGCGTGTGCATCATTCAAACTGTTGGTGAGTTGGTTTGTTAACAACACACAGAGCTGACCGTAAACAGGCAGTTGGCCATGTGTTGCAAACTGCAGTAAAAACCCCCATATTCTGAATTTGCTCTATACATATCAGGAGGATGATCCTAAAACCTTAATAATACAAATTATGTGGAATATGCAAGCGTAACATGACCTGTATCAAATTCATAATATTGTCATTATAGTTATTATAATACATTATAATATTCTATTCTATTCTATTCTATTCTATTCTATTCTAAGTATGTCATGTCTTATATGTTATTGTATTCGGAATGATATCGGAGACACAAAACCAACCCACGTTACATGTTACACCTGCATCTAGGAGACAGTTACTGACTTTGGTTGATGCTGGAGTTTTTCAAAATGCTTAAAAAAAAACAAAACAAAAAAAAAAACTTTCACTTTTTCAAACAGCAATACTAATTGTTGGGAATTTTATTGTAGTTTATCATGAAAACAGTACATGTTTCGTCCTTAATCTTTAATTAAAAGATGTATTGGATGTAGCCCAACATCAGACACAGATGTGAAATGAAAAAACGCCATAATTGGAAAAAAAAATCCCACCGTAAACTCACCACCTGAATGTAAACGCATCCCTTGACCCTGCTTGTGTGTTTGTCTCATTGTAAGTCAACACAATAATAGGCCTGAATGTCATATATAATGATCACCAACAAAAGCAACCATGATTTTAATGCATCCACAGCAAAACAGGCTTGTTGCTGATAATTATTACATTGATAAATACACAATATATCAGGTTTGGCCCGATTTCTGAAGTGCCATCAACAAGCAAAAAGTCACTGAAACACAAAGACAGAAATCTTGAGTGAAGCAGTGCAGTAAAATGAGACACAAAGGGGTTTTAGGAGGAGCACACAACAACGCACATTAAATTTCCGGCGCAGGGGAGAGAGAGAGAGAAAAAAAGAAGCATCATGGGTTGTTGGTGGTTCGAGACTGTTATTTTAGGCATATTCCTTAGAACACAGACGTGCTCGGAAAATAATAAGATTGCAAAGAAGTTGCAGTGATTCCCATCAATTTTCTGTCTGTCTGTGAGTCACTTAATACTGACACATCATGATATGCACAGCCACACACACATACACTGCTCAGATCCCCCTCTCTCCTTCCTTGTCACCTTGTTTCTGTTTTTTGTTTCTGCTCACTGAGGACATGTCTGCATAAGTAGCTGAATCTTGCAACACAGTGTAACTAATGTTAAAACAGCCCACAGGCAGATACCACAAACACATTTTGTCTTGCCTACAAAATAATAATGTTAGCACACAAGACAAGCGTGTGTTCAGCCATTATCATAAAACATGATTACTGTCATTGTAAGTTTATTCATGTTAATTAGGGATCAGTATAGCTTAAAGTCAAACAACTGATATCACTGTTTGTCTTTAGGTGTGTCATTTATGTGACTGTTAGTCTTTCCAAAACACAAAACCACAAAAACACTCAGAAGTACTTTATCTCTGAAAAGATTGCCTTCTTTTCACTTTTTGAGCCTTTTAACGCTACAGATGTTAACATGTTATCCTTCCAACAATGGCCTCTTATCGCTTTCATTGTTTTTTGTTCTCACCTCCCACTCTTTTGTCGACGGTGGAGGAATTCACCTCCTCTGCAACTCTACGGTTTCCTCATCCCTCACTTTCATTATGTGCACACTCTTCCTCTCTCTTAACAACGAGGATTTATTTGTTAAGCTGTTAAAAAAAAATACTGGTAACATTTGGAGATTTTTAATAATCTTGTTTTCATCTAACTGCCAGGCTGAGTGTCACCGATCTAAACCTACAACTTAGCTGTGCAGCCAGTCCATAAAACTAAGCAAAAATCAAATAAAACGTCTTTAGAGAAAATCCAGCGTGGATTCGTTTTTACTGACGAGGAAATGGAAACTTAAATCCACCATTACTGTCCACTACCACGACTCAGTGTGACTCCTGTAGACGAATTTGTGCGGAGGCCAGGAAAATGACAACAGCAGGATCGACCAAACCTGCGCACACACAAGATTTATTCTTGAGTCTAAAACCAGTGTCCATCGTCTATATCATGAAATATCCTTCTGCACACGCTCACAGTGTGTGATGACTGGAACTAGAACTGTTAGTATTATTTTTATGGGTCTTATTTTCCGTTAAAGGCTGTAAGTTTTCCCAGTCCACCTCAATTATATCAGGCTCCGGCGCTAAGGGGGAAAATATGACTTTATACTATTCACAGAAAACTGTGGCTGAGAGGGAGAAGGAGAAATGCTTTTATAAATTCTGATGTCAGATGTTTTCCAAAGTGCCTGTACATGTGTGTGTTTGTGACTCTCTGTGTGTGTGTGTGTGTGTGTGTGTGTGTAAGTTAATGTGAGCATGTAGGGTTGGTTGCATGTGTTGTGTTCTCAGTACTTTTACTACTTAAATAACTGAAGGGGAGGAATATGGATAGTTCTTCGAGTTTAACAAGTTCATATGTTAAAGTTAAACCTGAAAGATAAACAAGTGAAAAAAAAGCAAAAGATGACAAAAATTAGCAACATTTTAGGTCCAAAATATTAAGTTATAAAATGAATGCATGGGGATGGATGTCTACCCACTGTAGCAGCTCAAATACAAGATAAAATGTATTTATCACGGTGAAAATGCTCATGAATAAGGAACAAATTAAACACTACATGCACTCACATTGTCCCTTTTTCACTCAGGTAAAACCTAGCACTTTAAAGGTTGTTCATAACCACAAAATAACAAATCATGATGCTAAACCACCCTGCGCCTGCAGAGAAACAACAAAACGGCCAAACACATGGAAAGTAAGATTCAAGCTCATACCGTTTCTCCTCCACACACTGACTCGTCTTCCTCTCACCACTCGTCTTCTCTGTGTGACAGTTTTTAAGGGTTAAAAAAGACAAAAAGTTCTCTTTACACTTCACTTATTTAAGGTTAGTGAGTGGAGTCGTGTGGTACTGGGACACCTTCTCTGAGGAAGAGTAGGGGAGGAGGAAACGGGGGGGATGACAAGCAGAGATGAGAGTGCAACACACACGTCTGCCAAACCAAAGCTGCACTCAGTCAGCCCAGCAGCAACAGAGCGCTCTCTCAGGACTACATGAGCGAAGAAGATTCACATTTTTATATTTTTTTCAATCGCTAACAAGCATCGGTCAATACTGAAGCCACTTTTTTTCAAAATGCTTCATAACAGTTCTGCCTTACTTTTGTCATGTGTCTTGGCCAAACAATTCATCTCACCAGCAAACCACCAAAACACTTCATACATGCCTCAAAATCAGCTCATTCAGCTGAAACAAAGACGACAATTCTCACTTAGAAAGCAAACATTATCAGTCATAACACACTGACTTAAAAAAAACACTACAAACAGACATCATTACATAAATGAATAACTTTTATCTTAGTATTAGTATACTTAGTGCCATAGAATAACTTATATTGATGGTATCATAGTATATGCAACAAGAATGAAATGTAGTACTTTGCTTCAGTAATCTTTATTTTGTCAATACCTTTGCATATAGTAATTTACTTGTAAAAAATAGAAAGTTGAAACAAACAAACAAACAACAAATCTCTTAAATTCCAGGGCTGCAATGATAATGTATTTACAAGAAAAAAAAAATCACTCATACTGTACAGTCCTTTTGTCTGTTTGGTAACAAGATGTCAGGGTTTTCAGCTGAATTTGCAAACAGCTGTATGATGATTGTGATTATTATTTCATTCTATTATATATATTCTGACAAGATGTTCTATTTATTCAATATAGTTCCAGCAGAAATGCACAAATTTCATCATTCTGTTTGAATGTATTTCTAACAGTTTTGAAAACAGTGTGTTAGCATTTGAAAAATGTGCTGCAAATATAAAGTGTTTTGCAGGTGGTGAAGTGTGAATGAGAAAAGAGTTCTTGGATTGTGGGAAATGTGGTCAATGAATGAATTCTGTGTGAAAGGAATGGAAAATGATTCACAGTTTGGTCCACACGGGCTTCTGTTTCCCCGACTGTGTGAAGAGTTTTGACAATGTGACTTCAGTTTTGACCAATGCATGTTAGCGGTTGGAAAAAAAAAAATGTAAGCAACAAATACACCCAAGAATACTGGCTACACATCCAGGTCTTCTAATAATACAGTTCAACTCTGCCAGGAGATAAAACACCGTGCACTCGCTCTGCGTCCCAACAGTCCCCTTCGGACTGAACATTTGCATCCCACCAGGAGATATAAAAACAGACGCAACCAGGGAGAATTTGAATCAGCATTTGAATTTGTCAGAGACAAGACTTGAGACACCATCGTGATAATTAGAGTGATTGCACCCTGCCATGACTGGATGTAGAGGGGAATTTCTCAAAAAAAAAAAAAAAGAGAAGTCCAGTGAGGGACGTTACTCAGCAGAAGTTTGTTCTGTCTTAAATTCATGAGAAAGACACTGCAGCTTAGCCCTTCTCTGTTCTTACTGTAACTGGGGCATTACGGTGTGTGTGTGAGTGTGAGTGTGTGTGTGTGTGTGTGAACGCATGCGCACATTGTGGCCTTAGTTCCAAGAACACATTACATTATTCATTTGGCTGGCAGAGCAGAGGCCCTTATCCCCTCGCCCTACCACACCACAAACTCTCCACTGTGAGCTATAACAGCAGCCAGTTTGCATGCCAGACCTAAACACCAATGTGAATCTGCAGGAGGATTATCAGCTTATCAACACATGGGACAAGACATTTGGGTGTACATATTCGCTGCTCTGCCCCGTAATATATCCACCACCATCTTCTAGCCTGAAGTTAATGTCAACAAAACAGTTTTTTTTTTTTGCAGAAATTAACCTCTCTTGGTGAGAGCTCGGCAACACTGACATCAAATATCCCAATAATAAACAATAAACTTTTTAAACTTAGTAATTAAGATTGTTTCATGGCAGCCATATTGGTATGAAACAGCAGGTAAACACAGGTTTAATTAATGAAATTAAGGACAAGTTCCATTTAGTGTAACAGAGACTTTTCAGTGAGCCAACATGCATACATGCACATGAATGGTACTGAAATTTAATTAGTATCACTGGCAACACCTGTGTTTACTTTACTTTATGTCAAAATGGCTGCTGTGAAGAAAGTCTACAGGGGCTTTTTAGAGGATATTTGCAAACAAGCAGGACTGCATCTAATGATTATCAATTAATCTGACAATTATTTTTACAAATAATAAATAGTTGTAGTAGTGTAGTCTATAAAATGTCAAAAATTCTCATCACGCTTTCAAGGAGCCCAAAGTGACGCCTTCAAATTGCTTCTTTTGTCCAAACAACAGCCCAAACTCCAAAGACTCTTCGTCTATTATCATAAATGCAAAGAAAAGCAGCAACAAATGCTCACTTAAGACATTTAATGTTTTCTTGACAAATTCCTGAAACATTCATCAGTTATTAATCATTGGTTGCCTTTTTTTTCTTTCGATCGGCAAATTGACAAACCAACTAACTGTTGCAGCTCTATTCACGATACAATTTTAAGGAATTAGTTGACATTTTATACATTTTGAATAGTTAAATGACAGCAGATAATAATATTATTTTATCATAATTTTAGGAAAAGACATAATTTATTCCCCAAATTCCTGCATGATATCTTCAGATTTTGTTTAACTTTATTATCCCACATGGGAAAACTGATTTGGTCCAGCCCTCCAGACAGTATATATACATATACAGTAAGACCACAACCTAATCTTAATGGAACACATTTGATCACGTCAGTGGCTTGAGAATAATTTGTATTGAAGGGGATGCGTATCCTTTAAAATATAGAATAATATATAATTTTTCCCGATGTCTTGATTCGTTGTTTCAGCCCGGCTTGGTCCTTTTCGCACGTTACCAGACACACAGACAAAATCAAAAGAAACAACACTCTGCAGCGGTGATGTGTAAAGCATTTGTAAAACCTGACTGCTTACATTAAAATCATAAAATCTGTGTAAAAAGTACATT
Organism: Lutjanus erythropterus; assembly: GCF_056507025.1. NCBI lineage: Eukaryota > Metazoa > Chordata > Actinopteri > Lutjaniformes > Lutjanidae > Lutjanus > Lutjanus erythropterus. The sequence goes on along the minus strand of NC_139325.1, from coordinate 23,995,120 downwards.
CTCTGTTACAGTTTACAGATTTTTGAAGTGGAACAGTCCTCGATGTTTTTATTGTTTCTATTTCAATTCCAAAGTATTTGTATGTTGTGATTAATTCCACTGTTTCTCTGTTGATATTTAATAATGATTAAACACACCTGTACGTTTCAGTTAATTTTGCTCACTTGGCTTTACGTTTTTCAAGTAGGTTGATTAAAGATTTCCTTGTAACTCTTATGGTTGCTTGTATTCTGTGTAATCCAATCTGTTTCTCTGTGCAGATGAATATTATTTTCTCTTAATATAATGCTCCACACTATATGTGTTTCACAACATGTGTGCAGTTATCCTGCATAATTATTCATGTATCTGTCCATATGTCCATATATCTGTGTAAGTGAAAGGTGTATATTGTGTCTATTGTTGGTGTAAATTGAGTGTGTAGTTGGCTTAATTTTATATTATTTTTTAATTTTTTTTATTCTTTTATTCTATCTTTATTTTATCTGTATTCCAATTATCATTCACTCCGTCTTCTACCTGTACTTTTCTCTTTTACGATGTAAAGTAATTTGTTCTGTACATCTTTTTAAGGTTACTTTGTGTGAAACTGATAATTTAATATAAAATGATTTCATATGGAAATGAAACAAGATGGATGCATTTTAAGTGCTTATTTTTTCTGAAGTAAGTGTAATGTGCAACATTTCTGCTACGTTTACAGTTGTGAACAAAGGAGAAAGCAGCAGGAGCAGGAAAAGAAATCAATCTGAGGTTGGAAAGAGGAAAACGGTATGAGATTTGAGAAGAGACAACAAAAGGAACATGAGGGAGGTATGTTTTCTAAAAACACACATGTTCTTAGAAATCACACCAGAAAAAGGAGGGTATGGGGGAGGAGAAACACATGAGAGTGAGTGAGTGAATGGGGAGTGGGTGTCGAGATACTTTGAAAGATAAAGCACGGGATGAGAGGGGAGAGGTTTAAGACAGGAAAATCTAGTCCCGGCCTTGAACAATCTGTGTTTGCAGCGAGGAGGAGACATGAAACAGGAGTAGACAGAGTTAAGTTACAAGGGTAGAGGAGGAAGGGGGAGACAGAAAGAGAAGAGAAGGGAGAGGAGCAGTGACATGACGACTGGGAGATAAACTGAGCAAGAGGTGAACACATGCACGCAGCCACAGGAAGTAGCAAGAGAGTCCTTGCAGGTGTGTGTGTCTGTGTGTGGGTGTGTGTGTGTGTGTGTGCAGATGTCTGAGGGCGAAATGTGGTAGCAGCCATCTCTATCATTAGCATCACCAGAAGGGAGTTTCACCCTAAGATGGAGAACACACACAGATGTGAGAGAGGAGGCCTGCTGACGGAGTGGTTTCACACTTTATTCTCTCTGTGCTCTTTATCTGGTCAGCAGTTTCTACCCCCAAAACACTGTGTGTGTGTGTGTGTGCGTGTGTGAGAACGCCGAAGCTTCAAGGTGTGTGGGCTCACACACTGCACTCTGCGTCAATTAATATGCAAGAGCATGTGTTTTTGTATGTGTGGTTTTGATGACGTTTGTGCCTGATGAGCTCATTTGAGTTAATGAAGTTGAGGAACATTTCCCCTGATTACACTGTATGTGAAAAAAAAAACTGTAATGAAAACAATGCAGGGGTGACAAAGTGCTATTACAGTCATGCATGCAGTAATTTATCGGTGCACATGCTGTAACTCAGCGGGGGCGTTTGAACCTGTTGGCCTATGCTGCAAACAAATCAACTGTGCAGTGGAGTAGAGCATCAAGCGCAGGAACTCGGGCCAATATCTTGAGCAAAACACTTTTTAAATACATTTCTTGATTAAACACAAGCTTGGAGAATATTCATAGTACAGTACAACAGAAATGTTCATTCACAACATGAAAGTCAGTTGTCAGTCAGACTTTCCATTGAGCCCAGTATCAGATTCAAAATCTGAGCTAAGAAACCTGTAATATTAACACATTGTTTGTATGTTCAAATCATTTTCTAAAATCAGTATTTGAAGGAGCATTCAGCTTTTTTTGTCTAATAGACACCAAAAACAATTAAGAATTTAGCTGCACTGTTCCTTTAATGTACTTTTTTGTGTATATGGTGATATCAAAGGCCATATTCTTGTATTTATACATACATATGTGTGTGTTGTGTAAGTAGCTGCAAAGTCAAGTCTAGTTTTTATGTTATGTTTATATTTTTTATCATTTATTTAAAGGTATAAACCCTGTTATGTTTGCATGAAGAAGAGAAATCTTAGCCTCAGTTTTTCCAAGTTTGTATATAACTGTTTATATGTGTGCATCTATCTACAGTTGGAAAGAGTGAACAACAGTGAACAACTAACAATATAATTTAATTAAACTCTAAATGCTCTATCATTACTCATTACTATAAATTCCTTTGTGAAGCCACAACATTATTTTATGGGATTGTATAAACTATGTAACAATACATGCAGTCGAAAACAACAGTCTGTCACAAAAGCACAGCAAATTGCAGCTGCAAAAATGAATCTACAACTCTAAGTATTGGGGGTTGACTGATACGTTGGTAGAGCGTTTGCTCCATGTACTGAGGCTGTGAGTCCTCTGTAGTAGCCGTGAGTTTGACTCCTGCCTTAAAAACCCTTTGCGTCATGTCATCCCCACTCTCTCTTCCCAATCCCTGTCATATCTTCAGCTGTCCTATAAATTAAAGGCAAAAAAGTCCCAAAACACGTTTTAGAAAAAGAAATGGTTCAGAGCAGTGAACAGTGTGCAAAGCTGTCATCAAAACAAAAGGTGGCTACTTTTAAGAATCTAAAATATCAAATCAAAAAACACACAGGTGTGTGGGAGAAGACTATGGGTCCACAATAAAAAGCAAAAACTCACACATCTTATGCACTTGCAATCAAAGATTTAATAACAACAGTGTTTTTAAATCTTTATTTGCCAGTGTGAGTCTTTTATATTTTAGATTCTTAAAAAGTAAAAACATACAAAAACATACAAACACTTGTTTTCACAATTTGTGCTTACTACATAATTGCATGTAAGTCCATTTTCCATAGTTTTGATGTCTCCAGTATTAATCTAAAAAGTAGGAAAATATTAAAACTAAAGAAAAAACAAACAAGCAAAAAAAAAAACAAAAAAAAAAACATTGAATGGGAATTTTCATTTTTCATAAAAAATAAATCTTTGTTGAAATACGGCATTATCTTAAAACAAAAACTATAACTTACACTTTTAATAAATACATAAACAAAATAGCTCCCGATCTTATACAAAGTAAATAAATAATAATAAGTAAAACTAGTGATGTGTAACAAATTATATAATGTTGTGAGTGAGACCACAGAATGCATCAGTGCCAAAGTACGGCATTTTTAAATTCATTTATCATCTTGGCAATCACATAAAAAAAAAACACCAGTTCTGAAGAAATGTTGAATTTTGGTCAACCCCTACTAAATATAATAAATGTCACAAAAATAGCTTGAGCAAAAAACATTTAAGGTTTGTTCTCCTTGTAAATCTATGAATGTACGTGTTTGCATGTGGATGTGTAGATTCCTGTGGGTGTACTGCTCTGTCCGTGTGAGTACAGAAATGATTGGAAGATACAACCCTTAGTATATCGTTTTCCTCATTCTTATTTGCCCTTAGTTGTGGTGGTGGGAAAATCAGGATGGTTTTGGAGACGCGTAGACCAGGGGATGTGGGATGTAAAAGAAATGATGTGTATTTATAGTGTGGTGCATATAGTTTCTGAGTGTAATGGATTTAAATGTGCTGCAAGAAGTCTTTAACTGGTAACAGTCTCAATTTAATACTGATGCCTCTATATGACCTAGATAAGAAAATGAGGCCATCAGCAAGAAGTTCGGCTATTTCTATATAGTTGTTTTTAACGCCTGCCACCGGGTCGGATTCTCCTTGGAATCAGATGATTTACGATTTACAGTGTGCAAATCGGAAGAGTCTGTGTTTACGTTTTTCCAGGCAAAGTTACACTGAGTAGTACATTAGTTAGTTAAAAAAGGAGGAAGAGGACATTTTTATTTAGATAATTTTATTTTTGGTGTTATATTTTATGGTTATTAAGGTAGAAACACCACTGCTTTTGTCCACAGGGTCGTCCAAAATCAACACAATATTAAAGTTCCTTGTGTAAGTCATGCATATCCATGCATGCAAAACAGTGGGCCTCATGCAAGAACATTTTCATATTCTTATCTTAAATTTCTCTTAGTTTTTTTTTCATACAAAGGGCTCATACAAACATGCCACATTCGAAATCAACAAACACTCATAACTTCAGATAACTATGTCAATGATCCGCTGGTGCATATTTTGAGTGCACATGCATGATAATTAGAAATTAGGATAATTAACACCCCAAAAACACCATATAAGGCTGCACTTCCTGCCCTATAGGCCAGGAAGTGTTTATTCATGAAGATGGCATCAAAGAGTAAAAAAAAAAACTTGGAGATTGACGTCCTGCTTTCAGAGATGCATAAAGGAAAATCTGCAATTTTAACAACGTCAACCGTGGAATTAAGAGATGTGCTACAGCAAAGAAACGTTAATGCCATGTCACCTGAGGGTCAGACTGACACTGAAATAAAGAGGACATGCCCTGATATGAAAATGGCTTCAAAGGAAAAAGAAAAATGCCTCGCCACAGTGAGGGGCAATCGATGACAGCAGCAGGAGGAAGGAGTCAAGGAGAAGTTTCCATCACGGAGACAGAGGACAGAATAAGTGAGGAGGTTCGCCTGGACATCAACTTCATAATAGATCATTACATTAATGATGACATCATTTATAATTATAATAATTCATAATTATGAAGTGTAATTTATTTTTCAAACTACAAATGTCTTCAAACTAATGAAATATACAGTCGTTAGTGAAAAAGTTTGGATAACAGCAGACTGACTGCACATGACTCTATGACAGGTCTGGACCACTCGCACATTGTGTTCGTACCCGAGAGAAAATTCAAAATACAAGAAAATTGGTGAACAAGTCCTCCTAAGTCACTTGTACACGCCACTTAAGAACAAATCTGTTTGTACGAGTCGTTCTTGTATGAGGCCCAATGAGTGAAAACGTTTTCAACCAAAGAAAAAACATGATGGAGGCTGCAGAAAACAACAAAAACGGGTTTTGAACTTTGTGTTTCAGTCTGCACACATCTGATGATAAGAATACGAGTTTGGAAAAACCTACCAATACTGAATGTTGTTACTGTGCACATGCTTGTGAGTCTTACATTAAATTCTGTTGCCACACCACTGGGAGGGTCTCAACAACTGCTGCTCTCCCACACAAATGACCTCTCATTTTAGAGGAAGATATTGCAAAAGCACTGGACACACACACGCACACAAACACACATAACAGAGAGAAAAATGTCGCAAAACTAACTGATCCTGATCAGTTTCCTCTTCCTGTACTAAGTAAAGATGGTCGACCACTAGAGGAGATGGAGAGATAAATGGAGGACAAACTGACACAGAAATCAGGCTAAAACTCCAGCAGAAAAATACAAATATTCAGGTCTGTAGCAGCAGAGAGAAGTAAAAAGCCAATTAGAGGATGTAAGTGAAAGATGTGTCACCTTCCTGACAAAACAGCCTAACAGCATGGTAGTGATGCAGAAAGGAGGAGGAGACCGTTTGTTTTTACTGTAAGAATGATCCACAAATTATATCAGAACTTGAGGGGCAGGACATGACTTGCGGTCCAGCTCACAAGTGCACAAGTGCATCACCCACTACTGTGGTGTTGAAAAAGTCAGGAACTAAACAACTGCGTACGTGCAGAAACAATGACAGATGTGAGGTTAAACTGACTGATGGACGTCTCATCGTTGCAGAATCATGATTTTCTCTTTCACAGTCTGGAGGTTTGATGATCATCTCTTGTGGAGAATAGAAAGAAGAAAATATGAACAATCTGATGGGTCATATTATGCCCTGTCTGCAACAATAATGTTTTTTTTTCTTCCGAGATTATTATTTGTTGTGAGGTTGTATGAGACACTTATCAGTAGTGAAAGTATTACCTTCCGTAGATGGCAGTCGGCATGCCTCCAGTTTGAAGAAACACAGAGAGGCACCTAAATCAGTACCAGTTTAAGTGTACACTGTTTTTAGAATATTTGCATCACTTTCCTTTGCTGTCAGACAACCTTTTCTGGTGAGAAACCGCTGTTAAGAAGACAAATATCACCCCCTCCAAACAAACCAAACTCCAGAGGTGAAATCAGTAATTTTTCCTTGCAGAACACGGGAGTGGTCTACCGCTGCCCTGATAGATTTGGTTTGTTTGTGTTATTGTGTGACTTCAGTGAATCCAAATGATCCTTTTAAAACACCAAAGTCACACAATAACACAAACAAACTAACAGATGGAGGCAGTGTCAGAGAGGCAACTCTCGTGTTCTGTGAGGTAAAATTACTGATTTCACCTATGGAGTTTGGTTGGTTTGGAGGAAGCAATATTTGACCTCTATAACGGCAGTTTCCCGTCAGAAAAGGCTGTCTGACAGCGAAGCAAAGTGGTGAAAATATAAATTATAAAACATATAAAAAGAGCATACACTTAAATTTGTGTTTTTTAGGTGAACCTTTTTAAAAAAAAAAAAAAAAAATGGCTAAAATAATATTTTGTTGCTCACCCCATCCACAGCAGTACATTGCTTAACTGCACTGGTAATCCTCCTGCTTCTCCAAACCGAGGGCACGTCAATCTATTCTAGTTCTATATATGTCTATTCTATTTATTACACCGACTGTCGATAAGAGCCTCATACAAACCCCACTTTAAATAATCCAAACCATCCCTTTAACAAAAGAAAAGAAAAAGTGATTTCATTCTCCACACAGGATGGTGGTACACAAGCCTTTTGGAAAAAAAAGCCTCCATTTGGTGCTGGAGTTCCCCTCTGAGCATCACACATGAAAGGGGTCAGTTTCAGCAACAATGACTCCCTTCGCCTGCTTGTGTTTGGGTGTTTATTCTCACTTTCCCTGAAGTGTTGTCTCACTGTACCTATTTATGATAACCGCCCGCTCAATGTGTACAGAAACAATTACACTGTTACTAGAAGAGCTGAATCATGATCACTCCTTCAGCCGGTAGCTTTTTTTTCTCAGGCCTGGCTTCTGACTCTTTACAAGAAGAAGAAGAAGAAGAGTCACGGCCACCTGCTGTCTGGTTAGCACTGGGTGGCGTGGGCTGCGAGGCTGGCTGGTGGTCGAGAGCGAGGGAGGCTGTCAAATGCTACAGAAACTCATGACTGAAAAGAGGAAATGGCTGATAGAGAACTTCCTCTATTGACACAGATCGAGTGGGGGCAAGACTCAACGGTAGTCGCAGCAGACTGGATTACGGACACCATGTAGTCACCCCTGCGCCATTATTGCCTCAATGTGGAGAAGCAACTGCCATATATGGTGAAAATGTGTACAGAGGTCAGAGGGATACCGAGGGGACTTCCAATTGTTATACCAATAAGTTATGGCAGTGAAATAATTGGCATGACTTCATGGGACCAAACATCAACTGAAATATATTCTTCTCAGAGTCCCTCCCCCTTTTCCAAAGTCAAATTCAAGCATTTTTCAAGCATTTTTCAAGCCTTTCCTGCACCATACACCTGTGGTAAATTAGGCTTACCTATTTATGTGCACAATATTTATATACATAATTTATACATACTAAAAATTATTATTGCACTTCTTTTTCAAATTAAATCAGATGTTATTGTGCTATGAGCAACCAAAATGATTTTTTGTGATAACCTTCAACAGAACGGTTGCAAAGTAAAGAAAAACAAAACAAAGTTTCATGTTTCAAAATGTGTCACCTGTCTAACCTGAGTCACTGCAAACAATGACTTGACAAGTAACTTCATTTCCAATCAAATTTTTGCAGCTTTACCTGTATCTAATGATGGCCTAAACCTAGTCTGACTCACCGGATGTACTCTGTGGCCTGCCATAGGTTGCTTGTTTCAGTTGGCCTCCGCTGTCTGCATTTTCAGCGTCCCTGGGAAACAACAACAACCTCCGAGCTAGGAACCAACACACTAAAAATGGCTGCCCCTGGCCCCTGGCTCACTAATGACACGAACATAAACAAACTACCAGCTATTACCTTTTCTTTTGCGGTGATTTAACATTTTAATGCCAGGGCTCGCCACCCCATGTGCAAATGTTGCACTAAAACAAGCTCCTCTCTGACACTATGTGGCAGGATCATCGTCACTGCATCCTGGGTTTAGCTCCGCCCAAGATGGTAGTGACTGGTTTAGAGAAATATGAACAAGCCATAGCAGACCTTTCTCCAGCGCTGAGTGCTCTGGAAAGAGGTGTGGCTGTGTGAGACTAGTCTAAACTAGGCCAGTTATATGAGATGATGACACGACACTAAAGGGGGTAAATGCAGCGGAAGTTTACGTTTCTAATTTATTTGTAAAGCATAAGCAACGTTAACCACTGATTTGCTAGATAGTCATTGGTTTAATGTTTGCTACGGTTTCAGTTGTGGAACGGAACAATATTATAGTTAAAATTGTTAGCTATGTCATTTTGTGGTAACGTTAGCTGTTCCACTGCATATTCCATGAATGAATCTGCCGTAATTTAGGGGTTTTCGACCATTTGTAACTTAAGACCCACTTCTGGGGTTAAAAAATATTTTGAGGACCATTTTCCAAAAAAGTGCTCCATTTTGTGTCACTTCATCTGAGGGAACATCAGCCAGCCAACATGCTTGTCTCTGCCTGATGATATATCTTCATTGGCATAACAATATTGCAATTTAAATGGTCACTGAAATTATGCATTTTAATTGGACGTTTTTTTATTCTTGTGAATTCTTGAGCACATTTGGATATAAAGAACGGTAGTTTGTAAATTTCCCCCAAATTAAAGAAATTTCTTAATCTAACCACTTGGCTTTGAGGCCCACCAGTCGTCCGCAGCACGGTGGTTGAGAATGGCTGCCATAATTGACATACAATACCAATACTACCATATTGTATCACTCTCAATCCCTCCTGAAAATTGACTTTTTTCATTTAGACTGTGGATTTGCCAGCTAAACAAAATTATAGCCAACTTTAATGTAATGTTAGCCTAATCAAAAATTTCCAATTACGTGGTGAAAATCTACATATCTTTTTGCAGATTTTACAGGAGGCTGATCAAGGATTGTTTTGGTCTTTGTCTCAAAAATGACTTTTTTTTTTAATTATTTTTTACTTATTTTTTTGTTTTCAATGCAACAATCCAGACACTTAGCCACACACACACAGACTTGGCAAAGAAAGGAACAGAAAAAAACAATCAGGTTCTTTGGAACTTATCTTATTTCTTTATCTAGAAAGTGAGCTATTCAGTCAGATAGTGATTTATTATGAAAGTAATGCAAATACAAGTTCAAGCACTTTACCCAAAAGCCAAGCAAGTGTTTCAGACTTTGCAAAAATCACGACATTAAAATTCACGTTCAGTCCGACTTTTCAAGGATCGCCGGCACCCATATGAACCCTGTCTTCTCGACAAGCGAAGCCCCATTTCTTGCATTGGGTGACACACAAGTCTGCCTGCGGAGGCGTAATTTCTCTCTTTTCATGAACAAAACTCAAAGTAAGAACAGAGACTCGAGTGATATTCTTGTAATAACTAGATGTTTTCAGAGAGGGGTGGAATCGATAGAAGCTGAGAAAAAAGGGAGACACCCTGAAATATTACGGCCAAAAAGAAAGAAACCTAACTTCTTTCATCTCCCATCATCCCTCCCCCAACAGTCTCTCTCTCCCCACCTTCCACCCACTCAGTCGGTTTGCATGAAACTGAAAGACCCAAAGTCTGAAAAGGGGGAATTTATATGGGCTCACATGCCCTAATTAAAGCATTTCCTGGAACTGTGTGCATGCATGTATATATGCATGTGTTGGAGTGCGCGTGTGTGTGTGTGTGTGTGTGAGTGTGTGTTCCTCGCCTGACAGACCACTCGAGTTCACTTCCCTCTACCCACCAGTTCACGGACACATGCTTGTCACCAGTCATACTCCAGCAAAGCCAAGGTCACATGATCTGTCACACCAACTTGCCCACCGCACACACACAGAAGCACACAAACACATACTTATATATTTATACACACACACAAACACACCGAAGTCACAAAAAATTTCATGCTCAGCTCAAATGAAATACGAGTGTTAATAACTATATGTAACATATAATCCAAATAAAATACGAGTGTTAATAACTATATGTAACATATAATCGTTTTTCATGCTCGAACATGGTCCTCTATCGTGCATATAATTTGTTTGAAATAGCAGGAATTTCCGTGTTGCCTCTGAGGACGATCAGCAGTAATCAGGAAGGGAACAAAGGCATATTTGTAGTTATTTTAGAGTTGAAATCGGAAACGTTTTAATTAATATATCATTATTAAATTCATCTGTGTGCTGGAGTGTGTTAAAAACTCAATACAATGTGTAAAAGCCTGTAGAGATAAAAATGCAATGATTTAAGTTCATATGTAAAACAGCAGACGTTTACATCGTTCACTGAAGACATATTCAGCGACTGATGTATTTACAGCTCATATTTACAGTAATCAGGGTTTCTGCAGGTTTCAACACATTAAATTTAAGACTTTTTAAGACCACTGTGAATATCATTTAAGATCCGTTTCTCGTCCACACTGGCAAAAAAGTGTATGCACAGTAAGTGTTTCTAGGTCCGATGTTGGTTTCATTTTGAAGTTGTTACAGTCTGATCAATATAAGTCTTTCACAAAAACACATTCAAAAGCGAGACTGAAGTTGATCCAACTTTATAAAAGGAAACATTAACTTTGTAACTCAATTTTTAAGGCCTAAAATTCAGCGTATTATTGGATTTGAGACTTTTTAAGATGCTGCAGAAACAGTGAGCAATGCAATAAGTTCATCATTTGAAACGTGTGGATAATTTAAAATGCAGAAAATTTCACTTATATTACATTTGTAATATTTGGGAGTAGGTAACTATGTTTTTTGCTTCCTATTCACAGTGGACATTTAATTTTCTTATGAGAAGAGTTGAGCTGTAACCTCTCCCTCTTTTTTTATGTGGATTAGGACGAGGGGAAATGTTAGAGATTCATGCTAAAGTTTTGTGCATTGAAAACCTAAACAAAGCATTAAGTGTAGTTGGAGATGTTCTTTATACTACTATACTATACTATATAGTATTCTCAGTGAGTTGATGATAATTTGAAGAAAGGTGTGTCAAAAATATGTATTCCTTGTTTGGTTTGTTGCTGTCTGCTGTGTGTGTGTATGTGGCCCAGTGTTAAATCTTAAAATCTAGAGATAGATTTATTTTTTGAGCCACAGGTTTCCTCTGTTGAACAATAATTACCATTTGAATGGTTGAGCTGAAATACATCTGTGCATAACAAATACTAATAGTAAAATTCTTTATTTTTAACATAAAAAAACAATGTTGTTTAAATAGTAAATGGATTTTTCAGTTGTTGGGCTGTTATATTCCCTGATAAAATACATGGCAGGAAATTGAACTTTGCGCTTCGGGCTTGTGTAAAAAACTGATGCCTATTGTATTTATTATAGATTTACAAATTCTGATTTTTACAGTTGGATTTTATTGCAGGTTTTAGCATAACATTAGCCTGAAGCTTTGACCTAGTATTCCTCTTATACTACTATCAACAAGGCTTTAAATCTTCTCAGAAGCAGTGTTGCTCTGTGGTGATCACCTCCTAAAAAAACCTATAAATATCGGAGGCCCGTTTTAAACACAAGAGTTTATTTTTGGCATCATTCCTGAGCAATCTTTAAAAGCCGATTGCGGTCATAGAGCGGCTGCAGCCAACAAACAACAGAGGAGTTAACTTCCAGGTTCCTTATAAAATATTTAACTGCTTGACCACTTTATTCAGCTCATATTTTTTCTAAGGCGATCCTATAAAAAACAATCCTCCGTGAGGTCTGACTCCCACAGCCGTGTGTTTATGGTCTAAACTGTGAGAAAGGAATAAAAAATGTGCGACGGACTGAATAAAACGGATACCGATTTGGCAGTTCTGGATGATTCGCATCAGGGAAATTAGTCATGCTCTTTTCTAAGTACATTTTATTTGTGTTACTCGGACACAGGCTGGGCTGCACTCCATAAACTCAAAGGATCTCAGTGTGTTTTAATTTCATTCATATAGGAAGTGATTTAACTTGTTTTCATCTGTAACTATCTGTGTGTGCAGCTTAATGTTAAACAGGATGAAAGCAGGTTTGCTGTTCTTTTAAAGCTGAAATCTTTTTCTATAAGTATATTATTTTTTAATTCATTTGTATGGTAGTATGTTGAAACACTAAAAAATAGTGGAATTAGTGTGGTTAGAAGTGTTCTTTATACGAAATAAATGTTGACTGGGTTCGTTGGATGAGGTTGAAAACACCCCATAAACAGCAACAAAGAGGTGAAACAACTTTACAAATGTGACTCTTGATACTTTGTTATTTTTGCTGTAATGTGAATGTGCAGAAAATTACGGCTTTCAGCCTTTGCATAAGCCGTCTTCACACATGCACTCCAAACTATGCCCTGAGAATCAGGTCAGGACATCGTCCGAATGTACCCTTTCACATATGCAGTACGCACTACGAGATCATCCCTGTCAGACGTGTTCACACACGTTTGAAATAATCCATATAGACTGTGCAGGAGGAGGCACAAGACTCATCTGTAATTTGATTCTTTTTGTGTTGATGTCATTACAAATAGAGTCCCAAATTAACTGTGATGGAAGCGGAGAAAGGTGATAAACACAAAGATCAGCTGACTCCAGTCTGTCTGCCTGGCAGGTGCACTGAGATCTGCAGGACGCACAGTTTTACTTTTTCTGACTGTGATCTGATGTTTTCACATCCAAAATGATGAAGAAAGGCATTAAAATGTTAAGTTAAAAAATACTAGACTCATGTAGGCTGATATTCTGATTTATCGTTGTGCATGCCAGGGGTGCTAATTAACATAAGTTTATCATACACCTTTCAAGGTGACATTTTCATTTGATAACAAGCATTTTTGATGATTAAATAAATATTTTGTCACCAGTCATCTCATTACTTTCATATTGCATTTGTTTGTTTGAGCTGAGCTTGAGCCCCATTTCTTGAAGGTATCTTAAAGACATCAGTATGATTCAAACAAAACACCTGTGGAAGCATTAAAACCGCCCCCACACAGCTTGTTAAGGGATCAGCAGAATTATTGCAAATTTCCAAAAACACACAGTCCAACAGTCACATCGAGACCTGGGCAATAAAACAATAGTTATATGTATCAGAAATGGACACTTTATCAATAACAATAATAAAATTGTTCAATAAAATGTTAAAATATTTTCACTTAAATGCACTAAACACACATGATTAAAGCTCATTACAAATCCATCCATTTATAATGAAGTGTGCTACGAGTGACACGCTAACAGTTGTTGTGTTGTGTTGTTCAGTTGTGCCATCGACATGTAATACAACAGAAACAGCGTGCAGTGAGAAGAAGGTTCTAGCCAGTGAGGAAAATGAATGACAGAACGACAGTTCAGCTCATCAGCATGACTTTTTCTTTTTTTTTTTTGGTCTATTAAGTCAATTACCTGTGTGCCTTGGTAACTTTTTAAGACTACTTTTTCCCCTAGTCTTTATTAAAAATAGGATATTAAAAATTATTTTGAATTATAAATATCACCTGAAATGAAACATTTTATCGTGATCAATTTTTCAGCCCAGTCCTGATCACGTCCACATCATCCAGCACTTGGCTGGCTGCAAAGGTGACAAAATAGGCAGGGTTTGAACTTATGTCTCAAGCTCCTTTAGCATTCTTACACAATTTTTCTGGTGTTGAACTCGGTGCAATAGCATATATGATTAAGAAAAAGTGTGCGTCATCAAGTATGCAACATTATCTCCACTTGCACAATTAATCACATCTTCTTTTGCCCCACTTTCGAGTGTGACCATTTGGTACAAGTATTATTACCTCTGCCTAGAGAAGCGTTGACATGACACTTAAACCAACTACTTTGTTTGAGGGATACTGAACCCTCAAGATAATCTTTTGTCCTACTGTACATTTAATTTTGGGACTTATGGTATAATATACACAGAGGTATATGTCATGATTCCTACCTCCAGTCCATAAACCCAGGAGGAGATGGGTGCCTGCTTTCTTCTGCCTCTCACTCGTCCCCCTCCTCTTCTGGTGCTTTGCTCAGAGGTCAGCAGAGGTCACATACACCTGAGAGAAAAAAAAGGCACAGAAGAAGTATAAAAAAATGAACCTAATTTAATTTGGGCATCATTCATCCCAAAGGAAGGGGCTGTGAGTCAGGGTGGGGGATGTGATGAAGTGATATCAAGAAAATACGAGGTGCTTACTAATTGAGGCATATGTTGTCTTTTCTTTTGTGAAACAGGTTAGCCATGGTGCATGTGGATACACACACATACACACACCCACAAGCAATCACATGATGCATCAGATGTAATTTGGGGTGGAGTGGGGGGGGGTTCTTGTAAAAGACAGATAGAAACCAACCGCTTCCTACTTTGACTTCTTCGGAAAAGAACCACTACAACAGTCAGTAATGGTTGGGAAAGCCCACGCATGTACACACACACAGACATCTATTCTCACACACACACACACAACACCACACTGTACAGAGGTGATGGCCTGTCTGCATGCATTTTTCTGATTTGCACAGCTCTCTAAGAAATATTCAAGAAATGCAGGGGACGACATGCAGACTAAAGGCTGTAGAGAGCAGAGCAGGATGCAGGTCATGTCAGGACGACAGGAACAAGGGATGAAGCACAGATGTCTAATTATGTTGCAGACAAAGTTAGGGCAAACAGAGCTGGCATTAAGAATTTATTTCAAAAGCCTGATGGCTCTTCCATGTGTGGGGAAGCATCCCAGTGTGAGGGAGCATTAGAAATGTCCCCTCACACGACAGCACGCACAGGAAAACTACAGAGAGACAAAAAGGCTGTCTCCTCTGTTCCTCCTTTGTTCCCTTCAGTCTAGTGCCGGATCAGTAAATATCAATATTGTAATGTGAGACTAGATAACGGCTTAGATTTTGGTTATGGTGTAAGAGTTGTCTTTTCCTGTTTTTAAATGCTGAAATACAGTCAAGTGCAGTCATTTCTGAACCTTATTACTGACGATTAATTATCAAAAGTTTCATTGTGTTAATATTTTGTGAAAGCACCGATGTCCATATTGCCCAGCCTCAACTACTTTATATACTGTTGGGAACTTTAATCTACAGCAATGCATCATATTCTAATAGATCATCATATGTTTGCACTATTTTAGAATTCAGGGTATGTTATTTTAGAGAAAAAGTGAATATTGAGATATTATTGATTAGACATATCACCCAGCCCGATTAATTGATTAGCTGTCAACTATTTAATTAAGCGCCAATTATTTTGACAATTGATTATCATTTTGAGTCATTTATAATTAGAAATAATGTCTCTGATTTCAGTTTCTGAAATGTATTTTTTTCCTGCTTTCTTAAGTCCTTTATGACAGTAAACAGAATATCTTTGGGTTGGGGACAAAACAAGATATTTCAGGATGACACCTTGTGCTTTGGGGAGCAGTGATCATTTTTCTGGAATATTATGGACAAAATAACTGACTGATTAATTTAGAAAATGATGGACTGATTAATTGTGCTGCACAATTAATCAAAATATTATCAAAATCACAATATGGCCAAGTGCAAAAACCAAATCGCAGAAGCTGCAATTTTGTGATAAATGAAAAATGCGTGACAAAACAGCATTATAATGAAGAACTGTAGTGCTGCAGAGACGTCCTGGCCTACAAATCCTGTTCTCTAGATAAGAAAACATGTTTGTTTGGTACAGACCACAAAAAATGTCACATCATCCTAGTTTTTTTCAGTGAAAATGATGTTGCAAAAACGATCGTCACTAATCATATCATATTGCAATCTGTCAAATCTGTCAATCTGTCAAAATAATTGCAACATGATTTTTTTCTTTTTCCAGTCAGAAACTTTCCCACAAACAGAGGCCCAGAGCTGGTGCCTCCCACTCGAGCCCCTCTGAGAATTGAGAGGCTTGCCAAAAGAGCTGCGACAACACCTGAGCCTAGAGGGCATACAGGCATTAACTACCTGCATGGCCGGCTAAAGATTTTTACAGGCTGTGCCCAAGACAGGGAAACCAAACCCAAGCCAGTCGAGCTTGTTAGGCCGGTCTGTCAGAGGGGCGAGTCAGCAGTAACACATCTACCTCTGTAATGACACACACACACAAAAGCCCACTGGCATGACAGCCCTCCCCACCCATGAGGTAGGCAGAAAGAAGCCTTAACCTAACATTACAGCCTGAGCACATCCTATTGTAACACAGGATAGTGGCAGGATTAACATAAAACACTGGGTGCGCCATGAGGACGATGATGATGATAATGATAATGATGATTAACAGACCACTGAAGAGGGATCATTTAGGTGCAAGAGGCTAAATCAGTGTTGCGCTGTGCAGTGCACTGTGAGGGATAAACTGGGCTTGAGTGGGTGGACAGGATTTGGGCTGGTTTGCTATGAGCAGGGCTGTTTTTTTTTCGTGCATCAAAAATGACAGTATATTAAAAAAATACTCATAATTTTATACCTTTAGTTATGCAAACACATCCAGCCACTCAACCAAACACTGATATTACTTTCTTTCTTGCTGCTAAGAGATGATATTATTACCATCCACCCACGGTTCACTCTATAAACACACGTTCTTCCTCATATCTAGTGACATCACTGTGACATCACTGGATGCAGGAAGAACAACAGATTTAGCAGAACTCAGTTTTTTTTTTGGGTCAATACACCACACACACTGAGAAATGTATTCACTACATTTACCATCAACACTGACTTACTGGACAACCACATGCTGTGCTGAGTTTTCCCTTTAAGCTGGGATACTGTCAAGGTTTCTTACAGCTCAGCAGCTGAGATAAAACTTATTATTTTCATTATTAGAACTTTCCCTTTATTTTTAAGGCAGAGAGCAAACTTGGAAAATTGTTTTATCATTGCACTGTATGATGTAGCCATCTATCTGTGTTCTAGCACATATAATTGTTATTATATTATCATGTCATTCTGTCAAATTGTTTGACCCACAATACAAAAGTTCCTTGTCATAGACTGGGGAATGGTCTTTACATTACATTCCCTGTATCAATGATATAATTTGCCTTAGAACAGGTTTTATAGAGTGTGTTTTAGAGAGTCAGTCTAACCTGAAAGTCAGATATCACCACCATCAACTGAGAAACACGAGGCCTCTCACCCCTGAGTCTTGCATATTTTTTCTGAAATACAGAAGCAAAGTCACACTCCTTTTGGTGGACCTCGATGGGATCTTACTTTGGTAAAAATATGAATGGTAGTCAATGACAAAAGGCAGACATTTTGATCCTGTTTGAATTGTGCCATGAGTCACAAATATGATGTTTGTCAGTTTATAAGATAATTTTTCATGTCAAGAAAATCGGTGTTTGATGCAAAAACCGTTGAAGCATCAGACTGTGAGTGTACATAATTAGAGAGACTACAAACCCAATGGCGGCATAAGTGATGTCATAACTTTCTCCCTCCAAAAGCTAACCTTGGCCGCTGAAGATACGATGTGTGTTTTCGTACTGGGATGTAGTCACACAAGCTGCAAGCTCTCACTTGCTTCCCGGCTGATTAAAGCACCAGGAATCGTTGAATAAAAATAAATGAGGTAAGATAACATTACAAGGGACAGTAATGTCTGCGTTGGTGATGTATATTGTGCGAGACAAAACATGTAGTTGAATGGGTGGTTTCAAACAAAACTACACTAAAACAAATTTCTTGATTTTTACAATTATACTTTAAATTGACAGACAGCTTGTGTGCAATTCAAGGCACAATTCAAACAGGAACGTAAAATGATTTGCATTGACTACCATTCATATTTTTTCTGAAGTAAGGTCCCATGGTGGTCCACTGGAAGGGAGGGACTTGGGCTCTATATCTATATCACCCTGACTTTATTCAATATGGATTTTTAGTAGTAGTCACAAACTCCTTCTGGAGGGTCATGGCTAGAAAAGGCTGAGAACCACTGCATTACAGACAGTTTTTGAGCAGATTTTTGTCAATTTGGGGCGGATTTTTAATATGATGGGCTGGAAAACATCAAACCAGTCTGGCAACACTGGGCTGAAGTCCACCAGATCCACACTGCTCTGCGTGCCCATGGAGCTGCAGAGAGGCAGGTGATGTGCGTGAGAGAGAGCAGGTTAGGTTTTGGATGTCAGCCGGTGTTCTCGGCTATAATTAGCAGCCCGAGTCTCCAGAAATGTACCCGCCGACCCCGCTCTCTCCTCCCTCTGTATCTCACCTGGCCGCCGCGCGCAGACGCACATATCAAACACCTGCTCCAAAAACAAGAAAACACTACCGTACAGCCTGCGTGTTCTTTTTTTTCTTCCCCCATTTGAGCGCTAAAAACCCGAGGCAGAAACTAGCTCTGGCTGCGTTATAAAGGGGGGAATGAACGTCGACGGGAGTTACCGAATACCCGTGACGTGGATTGTCCTCCCGTGACCCCGATCAGAACCGAGGAGGAGGGAGGGGGGGAGGGAGGCTATAGGTTGAGACGAGAAGCCGGTGCTGACTGGCATGACAAAACTGACATGTCACCTAAATCACATTCAACGCACAGCGCAGGTGAGCTATAGTTTTCATTTACCTGAGTGCCGGTGTGTCACCTGTTCAGACTCGTCGCCTCCCACCTGACCGGCCTCCACACTTCCTGGATTATTCCGTCCCACCCTTCTTACTTCTACTTTTTCTTCTTCTTTTTTATCCTCTCGGCTCGTCTTTTCTTCTCTTCCACCGGGGAGGGGGGGGGGTCACCGCTCCTGCCTACCTCAGCTCGACACCCAGGAGGTTTTTATTCTTCGTGCGTCTTTCGCTCCGGTCTCTTCTCTGTGCAGCCCGGCCGGCCGGCTCCTCTCTGGGCTGCTCTGACCCCCCTGTGCGTCTTGTGTGCTGCCTCCGCTCCGCTGGCCCACTCCGACTCCCTCTGCTCCTTCTTTCTGAGAACCAGGAAGCGGCTTGCCCTACTTACACCCAGTCGCGGATTGGCTCTGGCAGGGCTGGAGAAGAGACCGCCGGGGTGGGCAGGGCACAGGCAGGCAGGGAGGGAGGGGGTCCAGCTCGGGTGCGATAGGCCAGCAGCGGTGTCTGTCGGAGGGAGGAGAGAGGTGGGCAGGTTTGGTTTGGAGACCCCGCTCCTCCCTCCTCCTCCCTCCTCCTCCTCTCTCCCTTGGGCATCGTCGAGCGCATGATTGCAGAGGTGGGTTGAGTAGCCTACAGCGGGCAGCGAAAGCGGATTGAAGGATATCTGCTTATTGCTGTCAGATACAAAAGCATTTTCAGTGGAAACAGCCTCCTCATGACTCAGCAATATTCCCTGTGAAGCCATCTGGAGGTGACCACGGATGGAGAGGAGGAAGAGTGCCAGCACACAAGTCCACACAAGTGCTGGACTGAGGCTGAGAGCAACGTTATTATAGTTAACTAAAACTAAACTTAAAAACTAGATGTGAAAAAACACTCAAGTTAGCTGACATAAAAACTAGACTTTAGTAAAAATAAATTAAACTAACTGAAATTGCGTGTAGGGGAGACAGGGGACAATTGGAAAAACAATAATGGGGCTTTTTAACATTTCCCTCATATCACAGACTACTTGAAAGTATAGTGGGGGGTAAACTTAAGTGAACTCAGTTATCTGCCTTTCTGAAATTAGACTGAGGGTTTACTCATCTATTTTTAGATCAACTGCATAAATCAATGAGGGGAAGCACCTTTGAATTTACCACTACACCCCTGCTTGAAATACACTTGTCATCTTTTGATATAAGAAACATATATATGTGCACTTATTAATAATACAGCTGACATATTTCCACTAACAAGGAAAAGACTATAATATTTAGATTATATAAAAAGTCAGATTATTATAATTGCCTCCCTGGTGGGGAAACTGAAAAATAAGTCATGTTAACCACTGCATCTGCACACCTCAATGTAATCGCATTACTGCTGTAGTATTTAATAATATGAGATTATTTTTGGTTTATGGTTCAGATGCTTGTAGATGACAGGCATCATATGCATTTAAAGCAAATGTCTATAACTAGATTTTAATTATTTGAATTGAATTAAAAGTCATTTTACATTCGGATTTATTGGAATGTGTACATTTTGTGTCAGCACAGACAGACAGGACCTTACTCTGGGCCATATGCCTGAAGGGCAATTCAAACACTGCGTTACATCTAACCCCTTGCAGCTATGAAAAATATTACATGCTAGCTAGCAACAATCATAATAGCATAGTTTGTCCATGTTCATTTTTAGCCAATAGCCTAGAGATAAGATTGATCTAAGTTTAATTTCGCAGTCATCTAAACTTTAGACTGCAGAACAAAAGTACCTTACATCCAAAAAGTAGCTTTTATACATCAGATCTTGCTCCTGGCTTCTACAGGCAGAGAGAGAATCCTACTGAGCATGTGCAGAGTAAGTGTCATCACTCTATCTAGTTTCTGAATTGAGTGTGTAACAGCCCCAATTATTATTGCTAGCAGTATCCCCTATTCACATCTTTTATTTAAGTAAAAGTAGAGTTTAAAAAAACAGAATAAAACTACTCCATTGCAAGTAAAAACGCTGCATTCAAAATTTCACTTTTGTAGGTACAAAAGTATCCAAAATAAAATGTGCTTAATCTATCAAAGTAAAATTATTTAAGTATGAAATGTAAAAGTACTCCTAGTGCAGAGCATTTACCATCAGTTTTATAATATTACATTTTTGCATCATTATTATGTATGTATTAATTTGTAATTGTTACTTTAATGTCATTAGTTGATGTGGAGTACTTCATGTACTTTTGGCAGCTTAATCTGTAACAACTAAATCATATTTTAGAAACTGATTGTGTGTTTTGTATGTAAAGTCTAAATTTAAAAATTAACTAGTAACTGCAGATGTGACATAAATGTAGTAGGGTCAAAAGTACAATATTCCTCTATTGTTCTTTCACCTCTCTGAAATAAAAACGAAACTATAGTAGAACTGTAAAGTAAATGGAAATACTCAAGTAGACTACAAATACCTCAAAAATGTTTTTAACTACAGTACATGATTTAATGTATATTCCACCACTGAAGTCAGTTGGTTTCACAAAGTGCTGTGTTTGTTTCTATTCTTAACTTATTAAGTTTTTCCCCTAACAAATACACCCCACATTATAATAAGTAAAACTAATACTGAAACTAATAAAAACTGAATTAAAAATAAACATAAAAAACCTATAATAACTGTCTGATTGATGATTTGAACAGAACCTATTGTGATAAATGAAACTCTTACAGAGGATGTGTCACATCCAGTCTGAGGGCAGCAGCGGGGTAACACCATGCAGGGACTTTTAAAAATGACTTTTAGTGAGTCAGTCAAGAGAAAAATACAAAGGTTATAGTCAGCTCAAGCGCAAAACACAGTAGCCTGTTTGTGAATATTTTTTTCCAGAGAGACAAAACTATATTTTTGTGACACAGAAGCTTAACAGAAGCCTCAAACAACTCAACACTGAACACTTGCATACATGCGTCATGTTTGAAGTGGTTATGGGTGGGAATCACCTCGCTTTTTCAAAGTTTGAATCTCATCCTCGTCTGCTAAAACTCTAGGAGTGTGTGTGTATCTCTGTGTGTGTGTGTGTGTGTGTGTGTGTGTGTGTGTGTGTGTGTGTGTGTGTGTGTGTGTGTGCTGGTGGGTTCAGAAGTGAGGTGCAGGAAGTCTATATATAATTTTGTGGTGAGCTCAGCCAGCCCACCCATTACCACCCCCCCTAACCTTAAATCTGTGCTTGCTCTGCGGTCGTGCTACCAAAGAGGTAAAACTACATGTGCACCACATGTTCCATACCGGTACCTGATTTCCCATGTTACTTCAGTTTAAAGCACCTGGTTCCCAACCTGGGGGTCGAGACCCCACAGGGGATCGCAAGATAAGGTGCGGAGGTGCTGCTGCTTCCAGCAGTGGAAGTAGCACCAAAAATCTGTACTTGAATAGAAGCAGTGTTATATTACTGAAATATTACTCAACTATAAGTAAACTCAGAGTATTAGTTACTTTTTAACTGTGATAAATGTATTATCAGTAGCAGACATTCAATCGAAAGAGAATTTCTTTTTCTCCCAACTCCTACATTGTTCTGCTCAGTGGTTGTGGTCACCTCTTAAACCCGGTGCCTGCTGCAGAGTTTTTTCAAATGTATTTCATGGTTTTCATTGGCCCATTTGTGCTTGGATATCCTGGCTACAAAGATGCAGATGATATCAATACAAATTGCTGGCCTACTCAGCAGTTAAGACTTGAAAACAATACTTAAAAGAGACTTAATTACAGTAATATGAGTAGTTGTAATAAATGACTTCCATCCCTGCTTCTACACAAACGGTGTGTTTTTTGAATTTATTGTGAAACTCTGCATGTTCTCATCTCTCCTGGCCTCTACAAACGTTTTCATGAGACAGTCTGAGAGCAACCCTTTGGTTGAACTGATAGCAAAATGTGCAACCTGTGACCAGTGGTGGAATGTATATTTACTCAAATATTGTACTTGAGTACATGTTTGAGATACTTGTATTTGTGTATTTTAGTTATATTTCAACTCCATGCAAATATACTCCACTGCATTTATTTCGACAGATTTAGTTACTAGTTATGTTGCTACAGAAGAGGAAGAGGTTTTTTTTAAAATTTAGCATTTCTAGAATAAAGTCAAAGTGTTGAAAATAAAGTTGAAATACAATTTTGAATTCATTCTCAACCCTTCAACTCAAAATACGTTTCCCCCCTTTTGCCCGGTGCTGATACTTTTTCTTACTTTATTATTATTAATACAAAAAACAACTAATAAAATGATTAAATATTATTATGGATTAAGTTAACCAGCAAGATGTAAAGTAGTTAAAATTAGCTCCACCTTCATTTACTACAACATGAAGGTGATGAACACATTAATACACCAACAATTATATTCCAGTAATATACTGTGTATATATGAGTCTGAAATGGTCCATTCTGCAGAATGAGTACTTTAAGGTGTATATTTTGAATACAGGTCTTTTACTAGTATTTCACACATATTGATACTTTTAATTTAGTAAAAGATCTAAGTACTTCTTCCACCACTGCTTGTGGCGAGGGGTCATGATCAGACCTTGCACAATTTTAAAAGTCACCCCTGTTTAAAAGCATAAGAATTTGCAAAGGGACCCTTCAGTGTGTTTGTGGATGCATGACTTGAGGATTATATCAATCCAGTGATTAAACTTGCAGGACAAATGCACACAGACTGTTGCTATTACAATGTGATGCAATACTGTAGTATTGTAAGGAACAACGTACTCATATTTAGGATTTTATAGCCCCTTAAACTCTCTGCCAGTGTACTTTGTTTGCAGCAGAGCCGCAGTGTAAAGACGTCTGAGTCTATTTCAGAGCCAGAATGACAGGCAGCAATTACAGACCTGTTTATCCCCCCACCTCTATTCATGGCTGGTAATCCAGGCTGGTCTGCCATCATTAACCTCCTCTACACTGTCTCCTTGCTCCACACTCCACTTCTATTCTTCAAATTAAATTCTCTCTTGTTCTTTCATGTGACTGTACAGATGTATGCGTAATAAAATGCAATATAAATGGTGCTGTTTTGCAGGTGCCCCTTCTTCCTGCTGTGTTGATTTGATTATTAAAGTGCCATCGCCATCTAGTGGTCATTGTACAGTCAGCAGGCCTGAATCCCTCACAAGTGTCAACTGAGGCCTCCACTACAAAACTACTCTACTTGTGCACTGGAGAAGAGTAGAAACATGGTTAGAAATACAATGCACTGTAAAAAATTAATGAATTGTTTTTACTTACAAAAGAAAGTTAGTGTCTGGGTTACCTTAAAATTTTAAGTTGAGACTGAATTCTGAAAGACAAGTTGAGATAATTTAGTAAAGATTCAAAACAAATAATGTTTGGTCAAATAAATGTGATATTAATTCAGTTGTACTTGAGAAAACATGTTCAATGAGCTTAAGATATTAAGCTGAACCAACAACTCTTCAGTCACACTGACAATATAACAAACAAATGTGATTTCTTTTCACATTTTCTCAGTTTGTAAGGTCTTCTGAAAACAATATCCCAGTAAATTTATTACATATTAAGAGCAAGGTGGTAGAGACTGAATTGAACAGTAACCTTCATCATGGTTCACAGGGAAATTATAATTATTATGAAAACAAACAATCATGATTTATCTTAAAGTGTGTTAGAAAAACATATTGTTTTCACCTACATATTTTCTTCAAACGATAAAAAAAGATGAATGCTGGGAAGTCTGCTAATATGACAATCACGTTTCCTAGAAACTTAATTTAGATCTAATGAGTTTATTGAACTCTGTACAGTACATTCATTCAACTCATCATTTCAAGACAGAAGACTTCAAGTTAGACAAACTCACGTTTATAAGTTCTGAAGTGTTCTGACAATAAATACTAGAAGTTTAATTAAAGCCACCACAAGGAGTTTTTACTTGATTGTGAAACATTCTCAATCTAATATTATATAACTTTTAGTTATAGTTATTCTTAATGCACGCCACTGGGTCAGATTCTCTTCTTTAGCCTGTGTTTTCATTTTTCAATGCAAAGTCACAGTGAGTGTATGAAGCAGGAAGAGATTTTTTGACATGATATTTTGTAGTTATTACAGTGGAGACACTACTGAATTTGTACACAGGGGCCTCAAAAAAATGAACAAAATATCAGAGTTCCGTGTAGCAGCTTTAACTGGAATAAATGAAACATTTGTACATGTTTACATTAAGAAAATGAGAAAAGATTAGCTGTTTCTGATAAATTCTTGCATGGTTTTTTTACAGTGCATGTTCACCTCCATGTGCTTTTCTCTCATAGTTTACAGCCTCTCTTCTTTTCTCCAATTAAAAATGCCAGTGTAATTCTCAAACAAAGAAACACAAAACCCTCAAACATTTGCAGAAAGGCAATCATCCTCTTACTGACACATTTATGCTGCTTTGTGAGACTCAGCAGGTGCTGTTCAAACAGTGGAAATAATAACAAGTGTAAATTCAACATGTTAATGCCTCTTAACTCGTAGAGGTGAAAAATAATTCTCTCATCACCGCCTACATGGGCTGAAGGGCTGTTAAAAACCACTTGGACGTTAATGAGAGAGGAGAGGTAAAACCAATGTGTGTGAGGGAGGGAAAGTTACAGGAAGGGAAGGGGAGGCAGGTGTATCAGTGAGTCTGTAATCTGTCCTCATGAAGACGGATATTCATTTAGTTCAGTCAAGAGCGGCAGAGATTTAAGTGTCCCCACATTCACAAGCTTAACCTTGGATGTGAGTGTGTCTGCCCTCTGCTGAGAGGTACAGGATTAGGGTTGGGGATCCAGGAGCAGGAGCAGCAGCAGCAGAGCCAGTTCTTAACCTTTCAACTGATCACTCACACAACATGTTATTTTAACACACAGCAGTGCTGAAAAATTCTCAGAGATCATGAGTGGGTCCAAATCTGAGTCACGGGGTGATCGTGTCCAAGTCGAGACTCAAGTGGTGCTCCGTATCCTGAAGTACTGACGGGCTCTTTACAGTACAAAACGCTGTAATTCTATCAGAGCAAACAGGTTGATCATATCACCCCAAATTTAGTCTCTTTGGCTGGCATCCAATATGTTTCAGTATTGACTTTAAGTTTTTTTTTTTTATTTCTTACAAGGTACTAAATGGCCTGACTCCTCAGATCTTTAATCCCTGTGCAACTCTGCTTGCACTTTGAGAACCTCTGGCAGGGCCTTTTATCTGTTCCAGACTCTGTGCTGAAAACTAACGGGGACAAAGCTTTTGCAGTAAGATCCCAGAGACTCTGTACCACCCTGCCTGAGGAGATGTGGCAGACTGAGTCAGTGTCTTCTTTTAAATCTAAGCTTAAAATGCACTTTTGTCGTACAGCCTTGCAGTTTTTATTCAGGTTACGGGTTTTACCATTTTAAATTTGGTTTTGTGTGTTTTTATGTTATATTTTATGTGTTCTTTGCTTGCAATGTGAGACACTTTGTAACTTTGTTTTGACAAATGCTATACAAATAATTATATTACTATAAAAGAGATGCTATAAAGCAAAATGAAACATACAAATTAAAGGATTAGTTCACTCAGATTACAAAAACAACAAATCATTATCCATAGGCAGAAGTGGAAACAAGAAGTGGAAGTATTTTATATTTTACTTTTACTTCACTACAACTCAGGAGGAAATATTGTACTTTTTACTTTACTGTATTTATCAGCTCCATAATTTTGGGGAAGTAACCCCCTCACATTAATAGGTTGCTTAGTCTTTATAATGGTGTCTTGGGGGTGTCAGCCTCTGAAATTCTTTGGTGTAAAAAGTACTTAAATCTTTACTTAAGTAAAATAGCAGAACCACAAAGTAGAAAAAAAATCTGTCACAGGTAAAATTCGTGCAAAACTTTACTGAAGTGAAAGTAGATCAATATTGGCATCAAAATAAACTGTATTTAAATTTCCAACAATAAAGGTACTCATTCTGCAAAATGGACAAAGTCAGAATAATACATTATATAACTGGATTACTGGTATGTTAATGTGTTCATCACATTAATGTTGCAGCTAGAGGTCAAACTATTTTAAACTACTTCATATAATGTCAAGTAGCTGAATCCATAATAATACATCATAATTTATTAGTCAATTATGTTTTGTAGAAATAATTTGAATCTGCAAAGTAACTAACTAAAGTAACTAAATTTTGTTAAAATAAATGTGTGAATAAAATGTACACTATTTCCCTTTCAAAATGTAGTCGAGAAGAAGAATGAAGTAGCATAAAATTAAAATACTAGAGTAAAGTACAAGTAGAATTGTACTTAAGTACAGTACTTGAGGGAAATTAGTTCCACCACTAGTGAAATTAAAAAGTTTCAAATGAAACCAAAAGCAAATACATTTAAAAATAAAATGTTTTCAATCTGCTCTGTAAATGTCCAAAAATTGCAAGTCATCAACATTCAAGTTGGAATTTGAAAAAAACAAAAAACAATATTTGTTCTTTCTGTGGTTAATGTAACAGTAATTTAAGTACACATGTAAATACACAAATGAGCTCATGCCTCAAACACTCAACAAGATTATATCTAAATCCACTTTATTCTTACATCCAGATATACACCATCATCATCACCTCATCAACATCATCATCATCATCATCATCATCATTATCATCATGGTTGTCAATAATATCATCATCGTCATCATGATCGAAATCGTAATCATCACCTTCAACACCACGCTCAACATCATCATTGTAACAGCATTATTAGCTATTTTTTTCTTTTCAAAAGCTATAGCTGTGATAAATAAAAAATAAAACATTTGGTCCTTTAATATATATAGTCTAGGCAACATGGTATCAGGGGTTAAGACAGAAATGCCTTGTTGCTACCCACACAAAACATCAAACATCACTGGAAAAGGTGCTCAAACAGTGTCGTCGGCCGACAGAAGGAGGAGCGAATCGGACATGAGGCTGATGGCAGCAAAGAGCAAAGTGTCGGGCAAACCGAGAGAAAGGGAGAGAGACTGTGTGAGCAACCGTCAAAGAAACAGTTAGCGACCAGAGCTGTGAAATCAGATGAAAGGCGGCAAGACAGACAAGAGATGAAAGACTAAGAGAGGTTGAGGAGTGAGGAAGCACACAACAGACCCACAGAGAGGCACGTATTTACAGGTGGAACGAAATCAAGTGAGCCACAGTGCACAGCGGAGGAGTATTGTGCGTCACACATAAAAACACAATTTACAGAAATCGTCAGAATGATTGAACATGTAGGTTTAAAAGTTTTGTTCAAAAACTAAACACCACACACACCTGGGACAACAAAACTACCAGTGGACAGCTCCTAATTATTAAAATCCATATGAGTATCGACTTTACAGTGATTTTTCAACTCTATATCCTTATAATTATTATTATTTTGATGAGAAAATATTACACTTTGGTGCAGAATGGGAGGCAAGAGGGAGTTGGAGCTGGAAACCTGGGAGCTCTATTGCCACAATAGACTTTCTTTCTTCCCAACAGCATAAAGATTATTGTTTTCTCACATTTATGATTATTGTCGAGGTCATTTCTTGTCACATTATGAGAGTCGCAAATGTTTCACATGTATTGCTCTTTCCATTGTCAAGAAAATGGAGACTTTTCACATATTTTCACCCATTTTTCTGACTCTCGGCTATTGCTTCCATCCCATTTTGACTGTTTCCACTTCAGCTCCCCTGCTTGCTCCAACAATCACTAACACAGATATGTATGTATACATTTGGATGTTTTTTTAGACTCTACCATCACTGGCTGCACCAGCCACACTCACTCAACAGATCCATAAAGTCTTTCTCCTCCATCCATCAATGGCTTGGTTGAGAGTCACATGAACACCTGATGTTCTAAGACAATCACATCCTAGGGTGAATGCAAACAAGATGTACCGTCCACATGAGATTGTTGGACGTCTGGTGCCAACTTGGACACAACTCTGTTTATCCATGACTCAGAAGTCAAACTTCCTAAGAGATTTTCCTCCTTTTCTTTCTTACATGTTGGCAGGCAGTTTGTGTCTCAGTCCCTCTGAGTCTTTTCTGGCGAGTGGCAGCTGAGAGTCCTTTTTCCCACCTTTAGGGGAGGTGGTGTTGGCAGGTGCTGACTGGGGAGGCGTGGTGGTGGTTGTCTGAGAGGCTTGGGCAGGGGTCGAGGTTGTATTGAGTTTTGAGGGATGGGTAGGGGCAGGTGTGGTGGTTGGTTTTAGAGGGAGAGCAGAGGAGGACTGAGGACTGGGAGAGGTGGCGGAGGTGGAGGAAGAGGTAGAGGAAGGGTTAATGGAGCTCGGCTTTGGGCTTAAAATTGTTGAGGATGGGGTGGTCGCTGGGCTTGGTTTGGAGCCTGAAATGGGGCTTGGAGCAACGACAGGTGGGGTTTGTTTTACAGGTTGAACTGAGAATGTTACTTTAGTTGGAGAACTAGTACTAGCTGGTGTTGGTGATGGAGATGCAGTTGGGGTTAGAGGCGAGGCCTGTTTTGGGCAAGCTCTGGCTGAGCTGGAGACAGATGGCTGGAGACAAGGGGTTGGACTTCGAGCGGGGACAGGTGTGACAGGGATGGAAGATGGAGAAGGTGATGGAGTAAGGGCCTGGGTTGGAGTAACAGGTGTTGGAGTTTGGGCGGGTGTAGAAACACGGGTGCGGGAAGTGGGAGTCGGTATTGGAGATGGGATTGGGGTTGGAGCAGGACTGGGGCCGGACAACGGAGAAGCAGAAGGAGGCGTGTTGGACGCCTTGGCTCGAGGGCTCTGGGGATGTGGTGGAGAAGAGGATGAAGGTGGAGAAGAGGAGGAGGTGAGAGATGATTTGGGCCCGTATGTCTGAGGTAGTGGAACAGGGGTAGAGACAGAAGATGGAGGTGGTGTGGAGGAGGGAGAAGGAGAGGAAGAGCGTGGAGAGGGTGTAGGGATTGGCTTGGGACGAGGAGTCGATGAGAGAGTCAGCGGGTGCATTCCTGCTGAAGGAGGGGTGGAGCAGGGAGGAGGAGAGGAGGAGCGAGATGGGGGCATTGGAATTGGTTTAGGACGAGGTTGCTGGGAGAGTACAGGTGTAGGAGAGGAGGGGGTGGGTGCAGGTGAAGGGGCTGCGGAGGAGAGTGGGGTCTGCTTTGGAGGGGATGAAGATGGAAGAGAAGCTGCAGAGGGCATGTGTGCAGGTGGAGGTGTGGGTGTAGCTGTGGGCTGAACAGGGACTGTGCCTTGTGTTTGTGCATTCAACGGTATATTTGTCACTGGCTGCACAGGAGCGTGAGAGGACAGCATGCCCGCGCTGCCTCCTCTGGCTAACTGCCCTGCCAGGAAAGGAGCCGCCAGCAGATTACCTCCAGAGGCCTTACGGTGGAGGGGTGGGTGGGGCTGCACTCCAACCCAGGAGCGGTGAGGCAGAGTGGGCTGTGAGGCTGACAGCAGCCGGGCCTCCTGGGTGAGTCTGCCCAGCGCTGGCAGACCCTGAGAGCTGTTTCCTCCGTGACGTAGCAAAGCTTCTTTTGCTCCCTGCTGGCCCATCATAGCTCCATCTGATGGGATACCAGAAGGAGCAGGAGGGTTGGTAGGAGGTACCTTGTGGATGGGTGGAGTTGGTGGCCCTGCACCTGTTGGGGTTCCAAGTGATCCAGTGATCATTGAGGGATCAGCCTGGAGGCGGAGGCTGTAATGAAGAGTCCTCCCTTGTTGTTGGACAGACGTCGGGACAGAGGAAGCTTGTGTGGGTGGAGTTTTAGCAACAGGGGGTGATGTCACCCCACCAGGAGGACCCATGGAGGAGGGAGAGGCAGGAAATCCTCTTGGGGACAAACCACCCATCCCTCCCATCGCCATCATCCCAATGAGAGAGCTCACAGAGGGGCGTAGGGGCTGCAGCACAGGAGCACGGGGAGGAGACAGAGGGAAGGAGGAGGACGGAGAGGGGGAGACAAGAGGGGAGGGCAGGAAGAAAGCACCTCCGAGTGCGTGCTGCTGCTGCAGCTGCTGCAGCTGCTGCTGCTGTTGCTGCTGCTGGTGCATGAGAGCAATGGCTACATTACTGGTGGCAGCTGCAGTCTGCAGGGGGGCGTGAACCAGAGGGGCCCAGATGACCGGGCGTGGCCGAGGAGACACTGTGCCGCTTCCCCCCATGACTCCACCTCTTCCTGCAGCAGCGGCAGCAATGGCGTCTTGCATGGCTGGCATGCTGTCGTGTTTGACGATCTGCTGCACCAGGATGCTATCACAAGAACCGAGGCTGCCGGCTGCCAGGCCTCCTCCGGCTCCAGGACCTCCACCCCGGCCTCCACCACGACCCATGCTGCCCCCCAGAGAACCACCCTGGGAAGACTTCCTCAGGAGCATGGAGTTCTTCCTGCCTGTAGAGAAAAGTGGCAGCAATATGAGCAGCAAATAAGATGTGCTTGTGGAAAGCTATTCATTGAACAGACATCAGAAGTTTCAGCCTCAAGGTCTTTCTGTTTTTCCCAGTGAACGCTGCTCATCCATCATTATTTCAGTTTTTACTTATTTCAGCTTGTTCAAAGATGTGTTGACCTTTCAGCTGAGAACAAAGCGCCTGAGAAATTTAGCACAATTAGATGGATAACTGCAAATATTTGGCAAGGTCAATGTAGAATCGAAAGCTGAATGCAAAATAGCAAGTCACTGCTTAGATAAGATGGTGAGAGAAATGTATGAGCGGATCAGTTTGAGTGTCTGAGAGGCATGTCTCACTGACATGCTTATTTTATATTTTTGTCATAAATTCAGTTTGAGTTCACACAGTCATTAAAATTGATTAAAAATGTAATAAATGAGATTTTAAAAATGTAACTTTGATTAAAAGAAATTTGTAAAAATTTATACATCACCTTGAAAGAGGAATATCAAAGACCTTAGTTTTAAATAATGTGTCGTCCACATAGCGAGTAAAAACCATAGACAGTATATTAAATAGGTTGAATTCTATTTGATATACAATATATGGTTGAAGCAAGAAAAACATAGCCGTATGTTGCTTATGACCTAAGTGGTACACATGATAATTTGTTGTAAATTTGTACATTTATTTGTTTTCTATTTGTGTCTCATGTTTATTGATGTACCTTTACATGGACAATGTAACATATTTTCTGTTGCTGTGTGCTGTGCTAACCTGTTTGGGCCCATTTTTCAATGGACACTACCTTGAGACACTGTGACTGAGCAATGTATACTTGAAACTTCATGTCTTTTATTTTCTTGCAGTTTTCAAAGTGTCTACTGACTGAATGAGAGAAAAAATATATAAATCTGTATGATGCATGGCCATTATTTCAATGGACCAGTGTGGTTCAGTCAGTTTACCAATACGGTCCAATCGGTCAACAGCGACAGTTTCGAAGGCACGGCGCATCATCGGATGTTCCTCCAGCACCTCATTAAAGCTGTCCACACTGAGAGAGTATAGACGACAGTATGTATCTGCACGCACGCTGGCTGTCCTCCGTCCACGAGTCAATAGACAGATCTCTGCATGTGGCGGGAGAGACAATGGAAGGGAGAGAAAAGATGGAAAAAAGCAATGAGAAAGGCTGTGAGATAAATGAACCCTGCCGTATATCAAGATTCAAGATCAAGAAATGCTGTTTCTCCCAGCCCATAGCAGAACAACAAAAGAGATAAAAATATATATAAAAAACCTCCCTTAAAAAAGAATACAACTAAAAACATATGCAATACGACTAAACATACAATTCAACTAAAGACATATGCAATTTAACTAAAAACATACAGTACAACCTAAAACATAAAAACATATGCATTGTAAATAAAAAGTATACAACTAAACATTACTAACTAAAACTAAGTTAAATATATACAATACAACAAAAACACATAAAGTTAGCAATAAAGTGCATTAAAGTGCATATTTCAGGCAAACAACTTCCTCGCCTGTACCTTCCTACACAACTTCAACTATGTAGATGGCTGTGCATGTTCTCACCTCCAAAGTACGACCCATCGCTCAGTTTTGTTTCCTTGTTGCCACGGGTCAGAACACTGACTCGTCCATGTTGGATGAAGTACATCTTCCGTCCAACTGTGCCCTCACGGATGATGAAGTCTGCAGGCTGAAACACTTCAAAGCGAAGCTTGGTCAGCACAGCAGTCACAAAGTTGGGATCAGCGTTGGCGAACAGAGGCATGTTAGCCACTAGGCTGCGGCAGTTGAAGCTGACGATCTCCTAAAGAGAGAGACAGAGGAGATGAAGGGTGAAGGGAAGGAAGACAGATTAGCCAGAGGACAGAACATTTGTGGTTTGTAAGTGTACGTGTGTGGGTGTTTGTGAATTTATTACTTCTTTAAGAGGCTCGCTGAGTTCTCCCAGGATGTTCTCCTCATCAAACATTTTCCCCTGGAAGCGGTGCTCATAGTACTCGTGGATCTTTTGCCGAACATCTGCAGGAAGCTTATGGAACGACATGTACTGTTCCACCTGCTTGTACTGCAATAACACAGAAACATAAACAACGTGTTTCTATAGACTTTGTGTAGCAGGTCAAGCAGGTCAGTGCATCATTAGGTGGTTTCAGAGAGTTACAAGGTTCTGTAAATGCACCGTGAAAACACAGCAATGTACTGATATTAGAAAATGTACTTTGTAATTTGTACTTTTGAATACTTAAGTTGTTTTAAAAGCAAGTACTCTAACATGAGTAAAATTTTGACTGAGCAACTTTTTATTGGGTAATATTTGAACAGGAGTATCTATATTTTGTCTCAAGTACTGGGGTTAAGCACTTTGTCCACCTCTGGTCTTATGCTACAGGTAAAGTTAACAAAATATGTTTTTGACTCTATCCTATTAATCATGTTGAGACCCCTCAGTTTTAGCTTTGCAAATATTATAACAAACACTACTGTTCACAGTTTGGTATCACCTGTTATAGTAATGTTTTACATCTTTCTTCTTTTTTTGCAAACCCTTATACAAATTAACATGTATTTGGGAATAGAGATGGGAATCGAGATCCTGTTCCATTTGAGAACCAGTTCCAAATTGTCCGATCCATCAGAATCATATGCCTCCGTGTTTATCAATAGACCTTTTTCTCACCAGCTATTTTGGCATGAAACAGTAGCGTAAACACAGGTGATACCAACACAATGATACTAATTAAGGTCCCATTTCATTTAGTGTTGCAGAGCCTTTCCAGTAAGCCAGGGTGCACAATGGCAGCACCCTGACTCTGTTTGACCTGAATGGAACTGATCCTTAATTACTATCATTGATGACACCTGTGTTTACTCTGCTATTTCATGTCAGAATGGCTGCTGTGAAAAAGATCTATTCCTTTTATCAATGCCGGCATGTTTTGCAAAACAATGATGTCAAACTCATGCATCTACACTGCTGGAAACTTGCAACAGGAGGAAGTCATGGTGAAGAGCAAGACACAGTCTAAAGCATGGCTTAATTTCACAAATATAGATGACAACAGTAGTTGTAATGTCTGTAAAATGATCATTTCAAGTAAAAATGAAAACACCAGCAATATGCTGAAATATCTCTCTACACAACATGGGTTTAATTCCAGGAATGTCATGTATTTGACGCTATAAACATGAGTGCCACTGCTTCTTGTATGTCTGTTACCAAGGCTAAATATCCTATGTCATAATAATATTAGTGCCACACAACCAGGATTAACAGATCTTGACCAGGAAAACCTAAATGAAAACCAGGGCTGTGTAAATATTCTCTCACTTCGTCCACTTAAGATGATGACCGACAGACTGTTGCTTATGCTATCTCAAGTATCAGAAGCAGAACCGGAATCGATAATTTCACTAATATCAATAAAATTATCTCAATTCTATCCCTATTTGTAAAGAGGACTTTCTACGACCTAAAAGCATGAAAGACCATTCAAAAACATAAAGTTGTCCTCTCAGCATGGAACCAAGCTTTTTTGGCAAAGTATTCCAAACTTTAAATGCTAGTGTGTCATGTCTGTCTATCCATTTATATAACTATAAATTTTGGTTTTGTTGTGTGGAAAAAACAAGAAATTTATCTCATTGGGCTCTGGTTAGGCATGATGAGCATTTCTTGCTGACCTTGAAAAAAGACTAAAAGATTAATTGATTAATGAGAAAAACAACCCACAGCTCCATTTATAATGATAATGATCATTAGTTTCAGCCCCAGACAGAAATTGATCAAGTAAACTTTAATGGATAAACCATAAAAAGTATGACAGGAGAGATGAGCAGAACAACAGACGGAGCATCATGTTTCACCTTTTCCTGGTACTGTCGTCGGGAGGAGTCCAGTGACTGGATGAGAGCAGTGGCGTGGCCGATGAACATGGCATAGCAGGTGGCACCTACGATCATACTGAGCATGGTGAGCCACACATCAGTCATCCCTTCTGGAGCCTGGGCACCGTACCCGATGCATAACATGTGGCTCATGGCTTTGAACAGAGCATAGGAATATTGCACGCCCCATGTGTCATTCTGTGAGTGGGAGACAGACAGAGAGAGTGACAGGTGGATGTGTTCATTAAAAATCACTGCAATATCAGGTCATACTTTGTTATTATTAGATTTTATAAGAGTGTAATTAGGGACACATCATAAAAGAACTGTACTGTAAACTAAAGTGTATTATTTCCTACTGTTACACCCTTAATAGATTTTATTAGAGGGTAATCAGGGACACACTACAACAGACATGTACTGTAAAAAGTTACTCACCTTCTTTAACTGGTCCCATTCAACTGGCAAATGGTCTTACATATGATAATTATTTCAGTATCATTTACAGTGCTTTAATTTGTAATGTAATTACACATTCTCAGCTAATTAGTTCCTACCTGTCATTGTTTAGGGGGGACAGGTATGAGTGTGGTGCCATGTGCAACAGTTTTGTTGACCCTGCTGTGAACCAGAAGAGTGAAGTTGGGTGTACTGTGCTGTCAGGCCGTTTTGGTGAAGATTAACAGGCGAACAAAGAGGAGAAAAGAGAAAGTTGTAGCAGCTTGTTACCAAGAAAAGCAGGTTACAGACTGGTGGCAGCAATGTTTTTTCTTCGTCTTCGGATTAATTAGTCGAGGCATTCAACTAGTTTACGCCCGCCGGGACTTTTTGGACAGCAGCTATGGTCTACAAGTGCACTCTGTGAGATCGTTTCAGTTTTCCATGGACTTAGATGGAATTTTATGGACAGTTGCCATATTCACTGTGGTCACTGGTGGATGATGTTGAGGACAGTGAGTCTCTATGTGATGATGACGGTGCATCCAAAAAAGAGGGTAAGCATCAGCAAACTTCTTGAACTCTATGTTGTGTTAGATCTTTAGATGTTTGCTTGTGTCGAACGGTAATTTTTTGTGACGTGGTATCGGGTGTGGGGTATTGGAGCAATTTTATGAGTACGAGTATGAGTACATGAAGACTGTATTAGACCAGTACCTGATGCTGGTATTAGTATCGGTGCATCCTTAGAAACAAAACACTAGTTTGCAGTATAGTTTGGTTGTAATATGTCCCACATTACACTGTAAGAAAGAGTAATAATGGTCTAACAGTGGGAAACAAAACACTTTAGTTTACAGTGCGAGCCAATAATAAATTGTTCTTATTTTAGTCAGGTTACAGGAGTCTTTTTCCCCTCAGAGGTGCTCAGCCACACCACTCCAGAAAATACAACTGAGATCATAACATGAAACAGCAGAGCAATTTAACTGCCAAAACCCACTCTGCTTCAAAACAGAGAACAAATAAAACCACACAGACAATAAAAGGGTGGCCATCATGCATTATTAAATAAATTTCCTAAAGACTAAAAATAAAAAGACCAGCCTCTGTGTGTGTGTGTGTGTGTGTTTTAGGCTGTGTGTGAGCCCAATTATACTAAGATGTTAATGGTCCAGCGGATGAGGGGACTTTCTCTGGGGAAAATCCCAGCATCAACCTGCTTAGCAACAGTCACCCAGGCAACGACTGAGACGTGAGTCAGCTTTTCATACAGCTGTGTATCTGTGTGCATTCATCTGCATCCACGTCTGTACGCATGCATGCACGTGACGAAATCTCCAGCAGGTCCCCAGGCCTTCAACTGTTTGCGTGCGTTCACACCTCCACCTGATCTCTGTTGAGGCTTTTAATTGGAAAATCTTTTTATTTTCGTGATGATGATAGTCAATCTTATTCCAACTGGACGTGTCACTGCATGAGCCAATTAGCACAGATAAGGAGCAAACAATGTCAGATCTGATAAACATGCTCACTCTGTACACACACAGATAACCCAAACCCGAGCTTTTCTGAATCACTGATTTGCATTCATCTGAAATAAATATTGTGCACACTGTTCAAACAAGCTCAGATAGTCCCTTGTGTGTTTTATTCAACTCAAACAAAATGTTCTCTTTCTTGTTCTCTGCACAATGAAATCATCCACTGAAACATATTAAACCTAACAGTCACATACATGCACATGACTCGATAGAGACTCACCACCATCAGGTTCTTGGAAACCCAGCAGTCAGGAGGGAAGTCCTGCAGCATGGGGACCAGGAACTGGAGACAGCCATCCCAGTGGCACAGCAACAGCATCATACCAATCAGGTTCACTATCCTCACCATGGCACTGGCAAGGTCATAGGTCATATGGAAGATCTGAGGAAAAGCAAAAGCAGAGGTGGAAAAGAGGAAACATACATAAAATACGTTATGGATAAAGTGAGCAGGTCAGGTTTACCTTTTCACAAGAATTTTATTTGAGAATTATTCAAAATGCAATTTAAAGGTCCAGTGTGTAAGCTTTACCAGGATCTACTGGAAGAATATGACACAAATGTAATATAATATTCATACAATATACAATATATTGTCCCCATAGGGAAATTTGTTTTGGACTCAAATGCTGCACACAACGTGCCTCCACATAAGTATGTTTTCATCAGTGTATAGTCTGGAATAGCCAGACCTGTCTCCACGCTCGGTGCTGGAATAAGGCCTGGCTCCACACACAATCATTCTGCTATGGGGAAAAAGACACTCTGGCTTGTTTATTTTTCTCTAAACCAATCATAACCACCTTAGGCAGAGCTAAGCCCAAGATACAGCAATGATGCCCCTGCCAAATAGTGTTGGAGGGGAACTTGTTTTGGTGTAACATTTGCACACTGGGAGGCAAACCCCTGGTATCAAAATGTCTAAATCCCTGCAAAAGTAAAGGTAAAGGCTGCTTGCTTGTTTATGTTTGGACTGTTAGCGACCAGGGGGCTAATTTGCAGACTTTAGTGTGTAGGTTGCTATCTCAGAAGTTGTTGTTGTTTCTCAGGGACTCTGAAAACAAAAGTGGATGCCGAAATGCTGACTGAAACAAGCGACCAATGGGAGGCTTATACTCACAGTGTACATCCAGTGTGTCTTTTAATTCCCTGAGAATGAGCTGTTTATATCTACAGAGTGTGCAGGTCCTCTTCCATGGAAGATGCAATGGTGCACCACCATATTTCTACAGTAGCCCAGAACGGACAAACCAAACACTCGCTCTACATACTGCTTTTCACGTTTTGCATGTGTTTCGTAGCCACCAGGTTCTCCGACAAGCTTGGAAGTGGAGGGAGAGATGAGGTGTTTGCAATGTGCCAGCTAACTGCTTGATGCCACTAAATCCTACACACTGGTCCTTTAAAAAGGCCTCTTCTCCTGCTCATCAGTACAATATTCAAAAACTGTTTGTTTCTACCCTACAAACATGATATTTCATAAGTAAAAGTGTTGAGTCATACCTTACATATTAAATGAGTTTTGAACTATCACGGTTTCCCGGTCTCTGTGTCTCACCTCCTCCCACTGGTGGATGTAACGGATGAGTCTGGACAGGCGGAGCAGTCGAAGCAGGCTCAGGATTTTGGTGAAGCGCACAATGCGCAGTGCCCTGGCTGTCCTGTAGACCTCGGAGTCCAGGCTGTCCACCATCAGGAAGATGTAGTCCACCGGGATGGATGACACAAAGTCCACGAGGAACCAGCTCCTCAGGTAGTTCTGGCGGATCGCCCTGAGTTAGAGTAGGATGGCAGACCACTGACATTTGTAATTTGGCAATCAAGCTTCGTGGAAGTGATCCCAACATTTGGCAGGCAGACATAAAATGATTCTCATCAATATTCAGAACAGAACTGGAACGTGAACAAAGCTCTGCCACTGGCTGCATGTCACCTTTTCACATCTCACACACACATTGTTTCAACACGAACACAGCAGATGGCCAGAAGAGTAAATTTAAATTTGTGGCAACAGAGCTGCTGTATTCATATTCTGGACCAGTGGTAGCCATAAGAAACATTTTGTGAGGCCCCTTAATGTGACATGAAATGCATGCATGTCTCTAAAAAGGAGTGCTCACGGTGCATATGTCAGGCTCAAATTCCCTTAATTTATAATTCCCCAAATGTATTAATTTAATTTAGGATTCCTCTTTTTTCATTATAAATGCAGTTGACATCCTTTAAATATTGCAGTCAGATCAGCTGGACGCACCTCTATGGACCACCCTAGGAGGAGAGGAGGTGAGTGGAGACAAGAGCTGTGCCACAATTGGGACTTAAGGCTGCTGGTTCGGCCACAAAAATTAAACTGACAAAATGGGACCCAGGTTTGCAAAACAATGGGAAACCGGAGACTGTTGTGCCCACACAGAGAGACCTGCTCCAGAGCATCCTGGATCTGTCTGTTGCACCTGAGAGGTCAGACTCCTTCAGGACAAGGGGAGGAGGACTCTGTAGCTACAATGATGATGCTTGGTTTTCAAATATATTCACAGCTGATGGACAATGTCTCTCAGATGTTGAGCTTTTAACATGAAGATGTCGTCCATATTACCATCACCAACTGCCGCTGCTGTTTACATTCAGTCTGATACAAATAAAATAATGCACTACAGAATTATTTCCTGGGTATTGTATTATATTGGTTTACATGTTTACTCTGTTTCATTCTAAATTTAATTAAATATGTGTATATATGTTGTATTTTGTGTGTATTGTAAAGGAGGTATAACCCTTTGCTGTGTAATGATAAAAAAATAACCTTAAATCCCTGAATTTAGTGTATTATTACCTCGAGTTTGTTACTGCTCCATCATTAGACCCAGCCAATAGTATCATGTGGAGGACAAGTACCCTCCCCTGTAGTTAACTGCATTCATTAATCATACTGAGGAACAATTTCCCAGAGTGGATTTAGGCGCATTATTAGACTTTGGTGTGAGTCCTTGAAGGTAAAGTGAATAACTGGCCATTCATATTATCCAGTCTTGCAATAACTGATGTATTTGAGATGTCAATATCAAACTTTGGCCTGTGCTGTGTTGCTGATAAAATTAGCCAAAAATGGCAATAGGCGAGCTGCATCCCTCTCACAAGTGTCTTTCAGGTTAGGACTGACTTGTAGAAACAACTTGGTAGGTTCATGGGGCAGTGAGATGAAAAAGACACCACAGAAAAAAAAACGAAAGGAGGTTTCAGGAAAAATGGATCAACTATGTTGGACCTCGGGAGACAGATAACGTAATCTGCTTTATGCGCAAACAGATTAATTCAGTGCCCAAGGAATTTAAAGCTACTGCATGGAGTATTGAACTGGTTATGAAACCATCTCAATTCAATATTGAGGCCTCCATATGATTTACATAAGCAAACAAGACCTTCAGCAAAAAGTTCAGCTATTTCTTTATAGTCATTCTTATTAATATATACACATATATTTTTTGTCCACAGTGGTGTCCAAAATCAGTTCCTTTCAATAGTTTTAATGTTAAATATCATAATGAGACCAGTTACAAATCCAAGGACAAGTTCTTGGGTTTTCCAATACACAGACAAATGCCTCCACTGACCTGGGGTCCAGCAGTATCTCAGTGTTGTCTTCCTTGATGATGCCGGTTCTGAAGTTGAGAACCAAGTCGACCATGAAGAGGGTGTCTGAGACGACGTTGAAGATGATCCAGGAAGGAGTGTTCTCATCTCTAAAGAAGGTGATGCCCACTGGCAGGATGATTAAGTTCCCCATCATCAGCATCAACATCAACAGGTCCCAGTAGAATCTAGACAGTGAAAGACAGTGCTGTTCAACTGGGTTTTATTGTTTTCAGTTGTGAATATGTACAGTCTAAGATTCCTGTTTGTTTCTTATGTTGCTGAATGCATATATTCATAGGCCTTTTTAACATTTTTCTGTTCCGAACATCTTGGAAGAAAAGCACCGATCAAGACCTCTAACGGGAGCAGCTGAAAGACAAAGAAGAAGCAGCAGGAGGAAAAGTCCAAGTGTAAATAATATTAATAATGACTGAATTCCTTTTAGTTTCTTTGGTCTTGGTATCATGCATACTGTCATACTGTCATCTGGCTTCTTCATACTAATACTAAGCAGGTTCTTGGTAGTATGTTCACACTGAGAAAGTGACAAAATGCTATGATACAATGCACAAAGGAAATAGAGGAGCTGCTCACTGTTGGAAAAAATTAAATAAATCGTGGGTGGTGGTGAAACAGCTCCAGAAAGATATTGGAAAACAAGACAAGTATTAAATCTTGGAAAAATATTTTTTTTGGTCTATTTGTGAAGTTTAATTGGCAGTGACATTCAAGAGTCCATCATCACACATATTGTATCATTTCCTTTTAGTATAAAATGGTAATGTATACTGATTTCTTTCTATGCTAACTGCAAAACATGATTGTTATGGAGTATGTTTAGTTAACATTTAGTTCATAGTATGGATTTAGAACAACCATCATTAATGTTACTAGTAACACCTGTGGTTTTCCTACTATGACAAGTCAAAATGTCTGCTTCAATTTGTATGCCCACACAAATGTTCAGGACCATCAAAATGATATGAAAACTTTATGTTCAGTTGACACAAACACTTATCCCTTGTGAGACATGTTTTTTATGTTAAGTCAACTAATTTTGATTTTTGAGTTACTAAATTTTAATAAAACTTATAAAGCCCAGTTAGATCAAGACCAATTAACAGTGCATGCATTGTGCACTATTTCGATAGTTGAATGACCTAAAAGTAAAACTATGTAAAACTACTTACTCAATGTTTTCCTGTTCATACATGTTACAACAGGAGTTGCAGGGTAATGGTGAACACAAAAATGTAATACTTTCTTTACATAAAATTGCAGCAATTTCCTGTGTTTTTACCAACTTGTCATTTTCTTGTAAAGAAAATTTAGCAAAAATAATTGACTAATTTTTTGCCAAATTTTCTTTACAAGAAAGCAAAATTTATTTCTAGTGCAGAATACACAGCAATCCTGATGCCCTTGTTTTTTTTTTAAATATTGTTTTAAGAAAACATAAATGATGGAAACTTGTTGTGTGTCTCTCATACAAGACAAGTCATGGTTGCTTGTTTATCACAGAAATGAAAACATTGCAAACCATAATGAAGGCTTGCACTTCAAATATAATAAATTGACTGGGAGCAGTTTCACATACTGTCTTTGTGCCAATGCTGGAACAAAGTAGCTCCAACGGGAGCAGCTGTGAGTTCTTTGTGTGAAATGAAGAACTGAAGAAAATAAA
This sequence comes from Lutjanus erythropterus, assembly GCF_056507025.1. Taxonomy (NCBI): domain Eukaryota; kingdom Metazoa; phylum Chordata; class Actinopteri; order Lutjaniformes; family Lutjanidae; genus Lutjanus; species Lutjanus erythropterus. The sequence goes on along the minus strand of NC_139325.1, from coordinate 23,952,656 downwards.
CTGAGAAAATATAAAAGAAAATCAAAATTGCCTTTAACGTGCATCAGTGTTGTTGGTTCAACTTAACATATTAAGCACATTGAACATGTTTTCTCAAGTTCTGTTAAGTTAAATCAGTTGGTTTTCCAAAACTCAAATGAGACTTCAGTTCAGTTAACTTACATTTTTAGGTTGAACCAGCTCAAAATTATTTGCAGTGCTCATTAACTGTCTTGTGTGCAAGCTGTTTACAGTGAACTCTTAATCTGAATGAGTGAACTGGTCTTTACAGGGAATCCTTCTAACACTGCAAACTGAAAAATACCATTAATATGTGTACACATAAATCACAAAAAACTAATAGGAACTCTCTTTTAGAACAATTGAAATGCCTTTTAATTTACATAGTTCTGCATTTCAATTGTAATAAGAGGGCGACTTGGAGTTTTTTGTGATTTTTGTGTGCACGTCCCTATCAAAAGAGCATCACAAACAAACTTATTTTGAGTCCAAAAAGAACTTCTCTCCAATTGATTTCTACAACCATATGTGTTGAAAATATAACCTGAAAAAAAATATTTCTACTGTGATTCAGTGTTACACTTCCATAAAGCTGCGAGACACAGATCCAAAAAAGAATATTGCATCAGCAGAGGAGAAGAGAGTTGTCTCGGCTTTTAGAGTCAAGTATGAGTCAATCGCCAGTAACACTGGATCCTACAAATCCCACAATGCATCTTGATAACGTCTCTTAATTAGAACCTCCCTGCCTTTTAATTGCCATCATCTTTCACACTCCAGACCTCCAGTTTGATCACAGGCTTTCTGTCATGCCCAACCCGAGATAACCTTGAAAACATTACACTGCTGTTTTCACTGTCTGAGTAATATTTCCATGACTCAGTGGTCTTTAAAGGATGATTATGATAGATTTGGGTGTGCAAACACTTTTTAGACTTCCTTGTCTTTCTCTTCCCCTGCCACCAGCATCATCTTTTCCTCCAGTTAATAGTTTTATGTCTCAATTCCCTACATATTTATACTTATGTTAAAATATGTATAGTCTTCCCATTGTTGCTTTCCCCTGAGCAAGACAGTGAGTATAATAACTTGGGGATCATCCAGGACACTAAGAAGTGCAAATTCTTCCTTGTAGCCCTTTCCAAGTGCAGGAGTTGTTCATATGAATGCTTCCCTTAAGACAATCTCACCCTTTGCAAATGCCCTGGCAACATTAAGTACATCCTCTATCTCTCTTACCAATGAGCAGAGCAGAATTGAATTGAGAAAGAGAGACAGACAGAGAGGGAAGAAAATGATCAGTAACCTTGGGAGGCCTCATCAATCTGTATTTCATGCTGGAGGGTATTACTGGCTGACGTAGTCCTCTCATAAAAATATGGGGAATCAGTCATGTCACTGGGATGCTGCGCGTGATTAAAGTATGACAAAAGAGGGGATGCAATCATCTAGAGATGATTTCTGTCATCCTTCTGTCTTCCTCCTCCTAATCCCTTTATCCATCACCTTAACCCATATCAATGACTCGCTTCTTCTTCTTGCATCCTCTCTCCTCCTCCTCCTCCTCTCTGCACACACACTCTCTGCGAGAATGTGCACTCGCAGCGCTGTCTGTGGTCGATTGCTATTGAGCGCTAATTTAGTAACACAACCTCATAGTGTGACGCTACGATAGACTGATGAAGATTAAGTATGAGTCATCACTCTGCTACACACATACACACTTCTGCCTGACTTTGTCACATCTACTGACAGATGTATCACTTCATAATCACTGGCAATAAATACAGGGATTATTTACAGTGACACAGACACAGCGGTTCTGTGGCTGTTGTGATGAGGATGGAGATTTATCGCTGACCTTGAGGACACGCTTTGTTAACTCTGATTATCGGGAACAATTCTGTAAATCACGTCATATTACACTGTGTCTGTCGCTGCTTTCCATGTGTAAAATATTGCCCAAATTCCAGCACAGTTGTACTTAAGAAATAATCTTGAATATTTCAATTTTTATCAATATCTGTGTATAACTTAATAACTTCTGTATTTAACAACCTAGGCCCTTTTTCCTCATATTTTTGTGTCTATAATGTCAATATTTTTTTTAAACTGGTCCAGTATTGAGGGAAAGCGTTGCAGCCAGCAGAAGTGAAACTGAGCTACTATGTGATCCCTAAAGGCTTTTTCACACCAGACACTTCCTTTTCTTGTGTTTATTTCATGTTGATAAAATTTTTCAAGCCTGTATAGAGTCAATGCAAGCAACATTTTGGCATTTATTTTTTCAGACCGAGTCGATTTTTCTAAAGGTCCAGTTTGAAGCAGTGCTGAAATTTGTCGTGAAGTGGCTATGGTACAGTTTAAGCTTCTCAACCAAGCAGTGAAACTTAACACTTTCTCCTATTTTCCTCTATGTTGAGTGTAACCAGGTATTCCGTTTTTTAATCTTTTTGTTAGTGTCATCATCACATCTTTTTTGCCGCAGATCCTTATATAAGCTTAATAATTTATTTGCAAAATAATGTCATGCATGATGTCAGTAGCATGTAAAAGCCGTAATTCCTTGCACCATCAAAGTAAGCCCACTAAAAGTGTTTGTTTTGGCCATGGACAGGTTCAGATTATTCTTATATGTGTCTGACCACATTATGGAAAGGATCACTACAGAGATAGACCCTTTTTTTTTTTAAAGAAAAAGATACATTTTCACACATCATACATCTTCAGCGCAGCTAAGCCCAGGATGCAGCAACAGTGCTGCTGCAAAATGGTGTCAAGAGCGAACTCATTTTGGTGGAACACTTGCACAACAGGAGGCGCGCTCTGGCATTAATTTGACTAAATCACCCTAAAAGAAAATGTAACAGCTGATAGCTTGATACCAGACCCACGTGCGGATGAAGCCCATAAACACATGAGAGAACATGTAAACTCCACATAGAAAGGTCCTAGGATTCAAAGGACCCTCTTGCTGTGAGGTGACAGTACTAACCACTGAGCTGTGCTGCTACTTTATACTTTCAGAATATTTAGGTGGTAATGCTTCTTTATTTGAACTTAAATAGCAGTTTAAATGGAGCCATTTTCTCCCTGCCTGTCCGTAAACACACACAATAATGTGCACTGTTGCTATATTCTCCTCTCAGACAGCTTGCACAGATTAAATGAGGGTTAATGTAACCATAACAGCATGCACTGCTGTTTTAGCTTCCTGAGTAATGTAACAGATGACATTGAGCATGTCACTGCACATCAATCAGCCTCAGTATACTAGATTTTGCTGTAGTCACTGAGATGTAGCAGCTGATTTGAGCTCAAACAAATGAGAACAACCAAACAGACAAGAGAAGACGCCAGACCCAAACTAAAAATGATGTGAGGGTTTGTCATGTCCTGGTAAATACCTCTGACAAGGCCTGGTTTCTGTGGACTGATGCAATACTGAGTCGTGTACTGTGAATGGTTCTTGCAGGTATACTTGTACGTGCACTACTCATGAACTGCACACACACACAAAGTGTCTCTCATACACACAGATAGGAATTGCAAATGCAATCAAAGCTGTTCTCCAAAGCTGTTCTCCACGGCCTCATCAGTATGCCATTTTGAACATGAACAGGTGCCGGAGGAGAAATGACCTGCATCTACCTGCTCAGCTGTTGTCAAACCAAACACTAATTCTACTGTAATTGAGGCCAAGTGTCTCCTGAGCCACCTCTGATTGGTTCCCTGCTTGCGGTTGGCCAGATGTCAGTTCTGAGCAAGTTTCCACCCATCATCCTGCTAGACCTACAGACAAATAAACACAACAGCAACCGGCTATTACATAATGAATCTCTGTTAGTACAGTTTTATATATGTGTTGCCACCAAGCCCGTTTCAACACCACTCATGTGAGTTGACAGCCAAACCGCCTGTCTTCCTGTTTTCATTGTCTCCCTTCAACTTTGCATTTGGGTCTGACCAATACTGGATTTTTGGGGACAATGCCAGTACTGATGTTAGGGAGTAAAAACTTGTGAGTAATATCAATATATTGGCAGATATTCTTTATACATAATTAAGTTGTCCCACTTACCAGATGCCCTCTGTACCATCAGCTGAGATAGAAGTCTACACTCCAAAAATGTCAAATGGCTAAACTGCTACTACGTTTTCTTTTTTCTTTTGCAGCAATGTAGTCATATTAATGACCATTTTAATGACCATTACTATACAGAATATAAACTTTGACTAGTATTTTTAATAATTAATCATTAATATATTAATATAAAAAACAGATTAAATCAATACATACAATGCTGCCCACAAAGCTAAAAACAATCTGCATATTGTTCTATAAAAAAGTTTTTATATCAGTACATATCAGATAACATACATGCTGACACTGCCATAGACCACTATGGCTGTGGTAAGTCAATAACGGGCCAATAATCAATCAATCATAATCAATTGAGCTCTGCTTTGCATGCCTGCTGTTGTTCCAGTGTATGAATTATCTCTGTCTCTCATTGTGTATGCATATAGGTGCAGCAGAGACACATCTTGTCTTAATGAGGTGAGGGCTGTGAGAGCTTATCAGCTGACTCAATAAAGTCAGGCCACACACGCAAGCATACATATTACTGCCAGCACACACACACACACACACACACACACACACACACACACACACACACACACGCTCCTGTGCTCAAGGTCAATACTGGGGTGAAACACATAAAAGGTCTTTATAAGTAATCTGTCTGTCCTTTTCCTCTCTCACTCCGGCCTCACAAAGTTCCTCCTCAGACGTCGCCCCAGACTACAGGTACTTAACTGAAAAGTTAGATGACTTGAATTATGCATAATGCCTACTCAACTTGCATAATTTACAGACGGCATACATAATTGATCAAAATTCAATTGTGATTCTCCGACGGGATGATTGGGACTATTAAGATCATTATAGATATCTGACATGAATATCAATAAAGTGCAGGAGGGACTGAGATTCATCCATCCACACCTCTTCATCCATCTCTCCCTCCACCCCTCCCTGACCTCATTCACTGTATCGTCTGTGAGCAGACTCCTAAGCACCACTCAGTCAGTGATCATCAAATTGACAGACAATAAAGAACGACTCAGTTAGTCTGTACGTCTGCGTGTGTGTGTGTGTGTGTGTGTGTGTGTGTGTGTGTGTGTGTGTGTGTGTGTGTGTGTGTCGCTGATGAGACAAAAGTGGGCCAGGAGCCTTGGGGATCAAGTCATCCACTGTTGCTGCAGTCTGTCTGGAGATTACGAATGCTGTCCCTCCCTCTGCTGTCCACCTGCACATTTTAGGAGTGTGTGTGTTTTTATGCAAATATATCTAACAAGCCAGTCAGTAGCATGCTTGCAGTCACCAGTCAGTGAATAATGGGCACAACATATTAAAAGTACATGAGGGTGCATTCAAGTTGGCCTTAAATGGTCTAATCCCACCCACTGGATGACTTTGCAAAGTGTAAAACTTGCAGAGTTAGTGTTTGGCTAACATAAGCTAACTTAAGATGTGAATATATGTCGCTTTTATGTCCCACAGGGACATCTGTTAACCATCTTTAAGATTTCATTTTTATCTTTCAGCATAGATGAGCCTAGAACATAGCATATCTAAATCCAGGAAACAGGAAAGACGTAAGTTGACAGAGGCACGAACTTTGATCAACTGTCATTGAAACACACAAAATGAAAAGAATTTCTAGATCTCGAAAAGTTGCTCAAATGATGAATGGAAGAAATAAAATACAACATTGTTGTTCAGCTCCAGATTACACAAATGTTTTGTGAATTTGTAGAACTACTGTGATCTCGTAATGCCCATACAATGACAGTAGACTGACTTGATGTGAAAAAATTGCATTTACTTTTCTGAGGAAGTCTCAGGCTCTTCATCATCTGTTTTGCAAATGGATGGTTAATTAATTGTGAACATTTTCAAAATGTATTTTCACTTCTTTTCAATAAGGGGAATATTTGGAGGTGTTGTTATTTATAGGTTACCATGCTCTGGCCCACTTCTGATCACATTTGACAGTATTATATTGTGGCCCATGACCTAAATGAGTTTGACACCACTGGTTTCAGGCATGTTGGCAGACATTCACAAAATCTCCCTCCCATATTCACCTCCATTCATGAAAAGTTAACACTTAGCATGCAAATTTACGACCAGGTTTGTCTTCATATTCATGAAGAGATAAAGAAAAACCGAACAGCCTCAACAGTCATTTTCACCTCAGCCATTACTGTATCTAATTGTTCTAGATGACACATCCTTGCATGAAGTCACCAGCAGGGCGTGCTGTGCCGGGTTCATCCACTGTTCACATGCAAACACATTTAACATTTTACCTAATTGACATGGAAGGCATCTCTCTCTGCTCCCTGATCAGCCTGAACACCTCTTGGCTAAATTTGTCCTCCTCCTAATTTGCATCTCCTCACCTCTGCCTCCCTCTAACTGTGATAGTATTTCTTCTGGAAGCAGCAGGAGTCTACAATCAGCCTGGTATTTATCCTCTCACGATTTTACAAATGGAGGTCTGGCTTTGCTGCCTAGTGTGGTATCTATTCTGGAGGCCTTGTCACCTACAGTACACACTGCCCTTTCCATAAACACCTCTCCCTCTGGCTTCATCGTGCCTCCAAGGATTTTTCATCCACTCCCCTCTCATCACACTCTGTCTTTCAGCCTTTTCTCTGCCTCTATACCCTGTTTCCTCCAGACACTCCCCTTGCATCCCTAACCCTCACATCACTTCCTATATACTTCCGTCGTGCCTCTAGCAACATATATTTAGCCTCCTGCTTGTCTCTTTTCTCTCCTCCCAGTTGTCCTCCTCCCCATTCTCCTTGTGAGGCGGCTGCTGAATATATGATCTGTTTCTCTTTCCCTGTTCCTCCCTCTACTTAAGTGTCCATCATTATGTTTCAAGTGTGCTCGCTAAAGTGAGTACAACTCCAACTTGCTTTGATCCACATTTCTACCAAAAGAACATTATGTGTCTTTTATGTTCCACAAGTGGCTTTTATTTTCCAAACCAACAACAGTCTCTCAGCTGTGGATTCTGTGGGTGTGTGCAGCCAGAGGAAGAGGAGGGGATGCATCCCCAACATAACTAGATTGCATCCCCTTTGTTAACCTGCCGCCCCCCTCTTCATCCCCTGATACTGGACAGATGTCAGTCAGAGGTGCTCAGAGGCATCATTATTTTTCAACAAAATTATCTGTCTCTGTATCTGTGTCTGAATAAAAGACCAGGAGTGGGTGTGGCTGATACCAGAAGCCACATTAAATCAGGCAAATGTTCTATTTTCTACCCTCCAAAATATCATAATGATTTAATATTGACATGTAATTAAATGTGAAATATATTTCCACATTCCCATACTATACTTTTCATCAATCCACCTCTGTCTTTTTTTATTTTGACTGAACTAAGTTTTATGAACTGTCTGAACACCACTACAATCTCCCCTTTAACTATTAAAAATATCCTTCAGTTAAAAAGAATAATCATGGTGCATTAAATTAGTCATTGATTAAGGTAGATGCAACCTTTTTTTAAACTATGCCATGGTAAACATAGAGCTGATCTTTTCTGAGTAATAATGAGCAACTTCGGATAGAAGAATTATCTGTTTCCACTGCATAATTTCTGCTACACTGAATAACGTATTCGGTGAACTCAGAGCATTGATGTAAAAGAGCTTAATGCTCAGTCAGTTTCCCCTGATTAAATAATGATTGATGGTGATGATGACAGCAGCAGAGAGTGCAGGAGCAAAGGGGCAGAGGGGCTCTTTATTTCAATGTGTTAGTTAGAATCTATGGCCCCGACCACGACTCTGAAACATCTGCAGCCTAACTGTTGCTAGTATTGATAAACTGATGGAGCTGTCCTTGGTGCCGAAGTAGCAGACGATTTGTGATTGCAACTCATTCTCCCACCCGTTAGTCGTTGTGCTCATTTTTAATGGGGGGTGGGGGGTAGCCACAGTCTGTTTTCACCCAGGAGTAGTGAACCAACTCATGAATGACTATTTTGGTTCTGTATTTGTAAAGAAGAAACTGATAGAAGGGAGGGACTGAGAGAAAAAGGCGCAATTACAACTCCATCTGTTACATGAGCACCAAATACAGCACCATTTATCAATACACAGCACACTTAGACTACTGATATTTCAGAGCTACGGTCAGGACCATAGATGTTAACTTGCACAAACCTCAGTCAGATAAAGGATCAATTAGTCAGCCCAACAAGACTAAGATATCCAGCTTAACCACCCTTCTGCCCCTAAACTCTCTCTGCTACAGGGACATGGAGATGGGGGTAGCAGATTAACAAGGTGGCAGTTTGGTCATTTTACTAGCAAGGGGAAGGCATCCTTCCTCAAATCACCTAATGTTCCCACCTTATATCAGTTTCATCTGCACACTCTCCACAACCAAAAGAGTCATGCATTTCATGACTTGGTTTGTTAGTTGTTAATGAAACAAACTGGGTCTGTCCCCTCAGTCAAAAAATTAACACATTGCCTACTGCGTGTGTGAGGTTGTGTGACTCAGTACCTGAAGTCACTGTAGGGGTGTATGATCCACGCCCCTGCTGATTTCAGTCGTTCTTGCTCCAGTGCCACAGCTTTGTGGGATCCAAACATGCGCAGGCTGAACTTGTTGACCCCCGGCTGCAGCATGGCTCCAAACTGTCTCTGGATGAAGGTGCTCTGGTTGGAGGTGCTGTAGTCCTCCCCATCCAGCCCCATACCAAAACCCCCCAGTCCTGACTGACCCACCATTTCAGGGGTCCCTGCTGCAGTAGTATTGCAAGCTGTGGTGGTGGTGGTCTCTAGGCCGGTGGCCACCACCATCACTCCGGTCCCAGTGGATGAGGTGGAGGCCAGGGCGGCGCGGGATGAGGCAAAGCCAACTGAGCGAGGAGGAGGATGGGCTGTGGCAGAGGACAAGGAGGGCGGTGGAGGAGGCAGGGGCACTGGGGTGGTCGGGGTGCCTGCTGTGCCGGCTGTGCGAAAGGGAAGGCCGTCCCTGGTGGTGGAGCTCATGATGGAGAGGCGACGCCCACGTCCACCTAAGGAGGTGCTGTCTGCCCCAAAGGAGCCCCGCTCCCCTTCTAGTGAGGCCTGGGACAGCCTATAGCCCGGGGAGGGCAAGCTGCCCTTACTGCGTCGCTTTGAGTCCCCTCCATTACGTCTAGGGAGGCTGTCACCCCCAGACCCCCCGGTGCTGCTGGGGGTACCCACACCTCCAGCCACCCCATCCATCCCAACTCAGGGGGGAGGGTGCGGGGAGGGTGAATCTAACCTGGTACTCCCGCCCCCTCAGGAAAACTATTGTTTAGAGTGCACGACCTGTCTAGATCACATAGGTGAGAATGTCAATGTCAGTCTGAATGTTAAATTGAAGAAGCTAATGAAAAGTGTTCTCTTCACCTCAAGTCATTGTGCTGGAGCCGACAGCTCACACCTCCGCCCTCTCTCCTCTCTCCGCTGTGGCCATGCTTACCTCAGTGCCCTTGGAAAAAGACATGAAATCCTTCAGCGTGCCAGTGTGACGCCAGCAGCTCCACTTTTCCTCTTTTTTCCAAGAGTCCTGTTTGTCCTTACAGATGTTTCTCTGCCTTTCCTCCTTTCTCGTCCTTGAAACGCTGCTCTCCCCCCGAGGCCCTCCCTCTCCTCTCCACAGCCGCCCTCAACGCTCCGACGCCGGTCATATTGGCACCAGATTCCCGGTCTTTTGTAGATAACGGAGCTCGCCTCTCATTGGCCGCTGGTCGGTGTCCTGTCCGCGTCGCCTGAATGTCCAGGGCTGCTTCTGCTCACACAATTTTGCTATTTTCTACACATATCATTATGCAAGAGGTGATTTTAGCGGTAAGGTAGTGGAACATTCATCCGCGGATGAATGACAAGGACACTTGATCCTCTGTCAGGAGGGATGGGTTGTTAATGGACAGGAGGGACGCACATAATAGGCGCTCACACTCCGAGGCGCACTGATTCATTGTGACACGCACCAGAAACACGCACACAGAAAAACAGATCGACAGGGACACACAAGACGCAGGGAAAAAGCCAGTTTACCACAAATCTAACCCATGATGTCCTGGAATCGGCAGCACGTTGTCATTTTCAGTATCCGAGCGGAAAATACACTCATCATGATGGAAGAAGGCGCGCCGAGATGTTGCCTGACTGAAGCGCTCAGAGAGAGGAGAGAATAAGCCGGCTATAACAGGGCTCTTTTGTAAAACCGAAGCCGAAATTAACTTGGTCAGGTGTTCAATATCTGACATCCGAAAACATCAACAGCCGCTGGCATCTCTTCCCACTTCTGCCGACTTTGTATGACATTGTGTCCAGAATACGGCGGTGTCCTTTCCCCTCTTAAGGCACAGAGGACACATGAAGAGGCTCTCTATTTCAATAGAATAAGCTGCTCCAAGGTGAAACAGTGCACTCTGGTGAATTCAAACTCACCCTTAAAAAAATAAAACAACTTGTTGAGCGTTTAAGACGACAGCTCATTCACAGTCTGCTCTGAGCTTCTTCCTCTTCTTCACTCTGACTCAACACTCACAGGTCGAGCCGGCACGTCCACAGAGGCGCGCAGCGCATGCAAATGAAATATTAAATAAATAATTGTGCATATAAAGGTCTGGATCTAATCGGCCTGTTGCCATGGCATCCGCATCCCCATCATCCGTCCCCTAAGGCCGCATGCCCGGACGGCGCAAGACGCACGCATCGCTCGCAGGTAGGCTCGCAGGTCGCGCGTCATCCTCTCTCACCGATGCAGCGTGATGGAGAGAGTGATTATGAAACCTGTTTTGAATCTCAGAAAAAAGAGCAAAGCCCATCAGAACGGTGACAAGTTACAGATAACAGAGTAAAAAGACACGAGAGAAGAATAAACCACAAAAGGATTGATTTAATTAAAAACCGCCAAAACCAAACTGATGACAAAGCTCAAGGCTTTTAAAATCTTCTTCACGTGTAACAAGTGAATGAATTTCTGATTTTCCCTAAAGCTGATATGTAATAGTAGTTAATTAGTAGTCAATTTAAAAAGACAACAAAGACCTGCCAAGTTTTCTATAAATACGCAATTAGTAAATTGTTGAGAGCTGAGAATGACAGCGAGCTGTTTTGAATACAAAGAAAAATGCCTACTTACAATCCAGTCATGGAAAGTAATTGAGTACATTTAGCCTACTCAAGTACTGTACATAATTATGTAGGTATCTGTGCTTAATCTTAATATTTTATTGTATATTAGGCTACTTTATACTTCTATAATGAAAAGAAATATATTATACTTTTACTCCATTATATTTATATAGATATTGTAAATACAGTTTTGGTTACTAGTTTTACAAATTAACCTTCCTGTTCAGTGAAGGATCCATGAATTTCACACTACGTAAGTTAAATAAACTATTAAAAAATTAAAAGATTAAAAAATAAACTTGGATTAAGTGGAAACATGTCTTGTCACAAAGCTGAAAACAGAGCTCATGAAAAGCAGATTTTTATTTATTTATTTATTTTTTTTTAGAGATAAGTGGTTTTCACAGGACAGCAATGCAACAATTGATGATTATTAATGATGGTTATTACACTGAAGTGTTACCTTGTAGTTCCCAGCTAATAACAGTGTGCAGGTTATGAGTTCAGGACTCTCTCAGGACTATTTATAAAAATGTAATGACTGTTACAGAGCTGTTTCCTTCTCTTTTGTCCCCATCTGCCAGAGCTGCATGTCTGTCCATTTGATTGAGGGCGGTGTAAGGCCACTCCCTCTGTGAATTCACTCTTAAGCTTGCTCGACCATTGCTGCTGTCTCCCTCCCTGTCTCTCGTTCGTTGACCTGGGATGGAGGAGCCAAATTTGAATGGTGCTTTTACAAACAGCAGCCGACAAATCCTGCAGAGTATGTCTTTAAGTAAGGTTTTGAATGCAGGACTTTTACTTGTAACAGAGTATTTCACAGTGTTGTATTGCTATTATTACTTTCAGGACCAGTGTGTAGCATTAAGTGGCATCCGAAGGTGAGCTTGCGGATTGCAAACATCTTCAAAAACCCTGTTTGGTTTGTCAATTCTGTGCTACTGTAGAAACATGGCAGAGCAACATGGCAGAGGAGCCATGCCCTCTGTATATAATATAGATATAAACAGCTCAGTCTAAAGTAATAAAAACAGAACAATTCTTATTTTCAGGTGATTATAAACCAGTGAAAACATACCTCTGAAAATATTATCTTACACACTGGTCCTTTAAGAAAAGGATCTGAATGCTTCTTCCACCACTGAAAACAGGCCCCATTTGGAAGTATAAAAATAAAATAATCTAAATTACTTAAATGTATCATCTCTCTCTTTTTTAAAGATAACTTGTAATCAAATCTGATGACCATCTTAATAAACTCACTACTGTATGTGAATGTGGATATTATGGACAGAAAGAGAATAGGCAATCTAATGGAGGAGGCTCATTAGAGGTGGAAAGGAAACACCACAGAAGGAGGAAGCACACAGAAGAAAGACGAGAACGTCACATAATAAAGAACCATGAGACACGAGGAAGCCCTAAGAGGAACAGATATAATTAGTTTATGATAGAACAGAAGACAGATGTCAGCATCTGGGTCATCTCATTGGACAAACAGTTAAGTTCAATACCCGTCATCTCTGCATCTCCCTGCACGGCTCATAATAGCCAAAAGAATTGCGCTGTCATAGAGATAAGCTCAGGACTATGCACAGGGATAAAAACCTTATCTGCAAATACTACAAAGGCTAACAATAATGATACGCTCCAACAATAGCAGACAAAGTGACAATATTCACTTTCAATTCAACATTACTCCCATAAATAAAAAAAGATGAAGAGAAGAGGCTGAACAGCTTAATTAGTGAAGCTTCAAGTTAATGTTTCAAGTTTTATTTGGAGGGAGTCATCGCTTTCAAGACACACAAATTCAACATTTCCTCACCAAAACCTTTTAATGATGATGCTGCCAAAATGTTTTTGTTAGTGACAGTGGTTTTTCGTTTATTTAAGGGTGCGGTTTTCATCACATTTAGACATGATAGTATCTGCTTTAAAGAGGCTTTAACACTGGCAGATCAGCATGCCAGTCAGATTTTGAGGGTGTTACAGTACACTGACTGCCCTCATGATGTTAGTGTGACCGGAGCCTGGGATCCAGCCTGTCACCACAATCACCATATCGCCTGACTTGAAGAATCCTCGTGCTTTCCCTGAGGAGGCATACAGAGAGAAACACAGGAGGATGTGTGAGTAAGACGGTATCATAGCATACAGATAAACAGGCTAATGGAGGCAAACAAATAGACACTGACCTATATCCATGCCAAAGTTGACCCTGTTGTCTACATCATCTGCCCAGACAGGAGCAGGCAGAGGGTGGAAGAGGACAGGAAACACTCCTCTTAACAGCTGAGACTGACGGGCCACCTGGGGAAGACGACAGAGAAACATGAGGTGACAGCTCAGCAGTGACTTCTGGGTTTTGTCGCACTACAGTGAATCTTTATTTGTGCCGAATAACAACACGTTGTTCGCTAAAGGTGGAACATTTTGCTTGTGGTGGCCTACAAGGTGATAAATGTCTGTTCATCCACAATGAGTAACTGGTTCTCAACATTAAAAAAACAACAATAAACAAATGAAGAAAGAAAAACAAACAAACACAGCACATCCTAGCCACAGTCATAATTAAATTAATGCCTCTATAAGGAGCGTTCAGATTTTGTTGACTTTGGAGCCCCTGTGTACAAAAGCAGTTGTATCTCAACCATAAAAACCACAAAGTATGACATCACAAATAAAACTGTCAACAAAAATCTCCTCATTCATCCTTTTAAGTGGCTAACACCCCTCTTACTGTAACTTTGCCTGTAAAAACGTAAAAACAGGCTCATTTCATCTGATTTCAAAGAGAATACAACCCGGTGGCAGACATTAAGAATAACTACAGAACTAGCCAATCCTCTTATCCTTCTAGTCCTCACCCTTAAAAAGTTTCAGTTCAGGGCCCCAGACTTTACTGAACAAACCTCCACTATTATCATTATTAAATCTCCAGATGTACTGTGTTTGCCATTTCTCCCATCCACAAATCACATGAGTACAGAGTCCAGTTTCTGCCCTCGCAAGATTAACTTTTTCACACCATTCCCAACAAGACAACTATTTCTTTCAGTGTTTTAAAATGGGGAGCTGGTTGCTGCAAGAATAGTTATGAGCGTGTCAGGCTACCAATGCCTCCCAAAGCCTCTGAAAAACAAAGCAAGATGCTTTTCCATCATGTATAAAGTGTACTGCATGAAAGAATATGTTAAATTACTGATTGTAGACTTAAAACAATTCCAAACAGGTGAAACAGGAAAACAAATCCGTTAAAAAAAAACTTATAGTAACTTTTCCCTGGAGAAATATAATAGAATCTGTGTAATATTTTAAACTGTATAAGACTATGACAATTATGTATACGCTCTGAACATCCATCCCAGACCTCTTCTTTTTGTTCTACATTCAGCCCATGCCTGTTTAAGTCCTCCTGTGTTTAATGGAGCTCTGTTTTTGGAGGATCTGATAAAAATTTTATTTATTGCTTCCAGAGACTCATGTTCATCCAATATTTCAAAATCGGACATAAGCTTCCAGACACAGCCTTGAAGTTGTAAAAATCTGAAAAAAAAAACTTGATGCAGGGATATTATAAGCAACCTGCATTTGTGTGATTGCAAATCAATTTGGTTTGTAAAAATAAATACAGTCATGTCTATTTTTGACCCCTCATCACAGGCTATGGCTTTGTGTCACATGCAACAAAGAGGCAAATGTTTAGATTTGAATCTTGAGTTTAAATATGTTTATATCAAATTCATTGCAGTTCTGTACAGACAGTGAAAAAGGTGCAAAAGTGCAAATGTTTCAGTCTATGTTGGACTTTTTTCCTCAGCGCAAAATGAGGCATTCATGATGAGTCACACTTTTTAAAGATTATTTTATAGGCGCATATAATCAATGATCTAGGCCTTGATTTAACACACATGAAGCCAACTGCCAGCAGACTTTGTGTGGTGTGTGACTTTGTTTCATCTGAGGTATTTATAGAGACTTGAAGACACATAAGCATCCAATATTTAACAAAAAACAACAAAGATTAGAGGGAAAAAAAATCAAAATGTTATTTTGCATAACAGAAGCATCTGATTTTGAAAGGTTTTGTTCTGACCCTTTAAGGAGTCATGACCCCCAGGTTGAAAACCATTGCTCTATTACCACGGTGACACGATTCACTGACATTTTGGCCTTAAGGTTATCTAAAAAACTAAAGGCTAGACTTTTTTTTAAAATTGACTGTGCATATTCAATATAACAATGTTTTTGGCGAACCCCTGACCTTTTCTCAGGCCAAAAGCAGCAGGCCAAAACTTCTACTTGTATACAGTAAATAAATACATCATGTGCTTTAAAAATCACATTCATGCTCCCCAGAGGACTAACACTTTCCATTCTGGACAGTTTATAAACCTTTATCTAGCAACACTGTCAGGACAAAAATGTCACATTTGCATAAAATGTAATGGACAGAATAAGGCTAAACTACAAAAATAAATAAAGATGGATTACGTGTCCCCACGTCCTCCCACTGTACAAAAATGAAGCTAAAACATCCAAAATTATATTAAATTGTACTTACTATAGTTAATATTAATTAACATTATTTTAGAAGAGTAAGGCTTTTGCTTTGTTTAGCCTTTTCTTGAAAATAACTATGAAATCCACTTGATAAAAGTCTCCTGTTTCCCAGCAGTATTGAAAATATGTCCATTTATGGAAAATAAAGGTATTTTGAATGAAAATGGGAACTAAATAGTTTGCATAATAATTTTCTACTAAATCTATTATTGGAACCCTTACAACAGTTGAATGTAGATGTTTTAATTGATAATTGGTAATGTTTTAATTCCAGGTGGTCCTGCAAAAGAGAGGTTGCTCTCAGGAAGTTTCTCCTGTATAAATAAAGGTTTAGACACTCAAAATGAGAATGTTGTGACCTCAAAAGTTATGGGTGTCATGAGTGGGGTTGCAGGGTAAAGCCTCCATGCAGGCAGCCATCCACTGTGCTGAATGTGTCTGCACCAGGTCCAGATGTGCTGCTCTGAATCTGACCTCGACCTCTCCATATGGAGCATATAGCAGGAGGAGGGAGCTCTTACGTGGATTAACTCCACAGGACTGTAAAATGATGGGTAATCATGATCTGCTCTAAAACATTTTGTGACACATTTTGTGTTCCGATCAAATGATTTAAATGAACTGTCCCTGAACAACAAGCTCTGTAAAAAGCTCCATACAAGAGAAACACACTCACACATAGACACAGTCAGCGAGATCAATCCGACATCTTTAGCACTGTGACTATCAACAACAACAGACTGAAAGACTAAATACTGACTCTATCACATATTGTTCAGTTTTGAAAAGTGTGAGTCATCATCAACAATTAAGTTCAACAAGACAAATGCATTGCTGGTTCATAGAGACACACTGTACCTGAGGACTTCTGGTGACGGCAATAATAGGACAGCGAGGGCGGTACCTGGACAAGAGATGTGCCGCCCTGCAGAGATGAGGAGGAAAGGATGTTGAGAAGGTGGAAAAATATCATCAGTACTGACACATGCAGTATGAACAGCATCTCCATGTACAGATGAGTACCAAATCAAAGGAAAATCATAGTGTCGTTCCAGCCACCAAGACAGCTTCAATGTTCCTACATCAGTAGATACCTCACTTGTGAATATGAAGCTTTAATATGTCTTTAAAAAGATGGTTGCTAACAAGTGGCTAAATGAGGTTACAGAAATCATTACCCTGAACAGTGATCACTTACTGGTAATGATGCTGAAGCCATGCAACCGTGGTTCATTTGTAGCTTAACGCATTTCCAAATAGAGTTTATTTTCTGCACAAATGCAAAATCCAATGGAAAATTCACTTTTTGTAAAGGGAACCAGAACGATGCTAACTTCTGGGTTGGCCTACAGAAAATTCCATCCCTGCAGCACTCCAACATTGTTGCTACCTGTTAAATATAAGCATGTAAACTTTGTCATTGTGATCATCTTAGCAGGCCCACATTAGCATTTAGCTAAAAGCACTGCTGTGTCTGAGTACAGCCTCACAGAGCTGATAGCATCGCTGCAGACTCTTAGTGTTTTTTTCCTTCCAATCTTGATCTAAAATCAAGGTCAACTGTGTCTGCTCAGCCTCTTTATACAAGTAATAAAGTCTGATGGGATCAAAGCATTTGCATTTGTTATGTTTCTCCAGTCAAATGTTTTTTTTTACCTTAATTTGTCACACAGTGGATGTTGTATGCATTTATATGTGTACATCTACGTGTGTGTGAGAGAGAGAGAGCAAAGAAGTGTAATCTTTATTTTGCCAGCAAGCAGTCAGAACAGACAAAAATACACAACAACATAAGGGGAACACAATAAACATTACAGTCAACATAAAACTCTACCCTAAGGATGCGAAAGCAGGAAACAGAAGTGCAATATTCAGTCTTTGCTCTGAAATGAAAAAAACATAACATCTGTTGCTCCAGCCATTAAAGAGTCTGTATGCATGTCCAGGGGGAAGAAGAGAAACTCAAAAAACACTGGTGATATGTTTACTCAGTTCTACACTTCAAGATTTCTGTCCATTGCCATAGTTCAGTGGCAATGCAGGAAGTGGTGTGCCCCATATATGAAGTGTCAGTTTAGGGTGTGGTTGTGGGTGTCAGGGGGTGGATGGGCACGTAGAGGGTTTAACTTTCATGCAGGAAACTGCATCCAGTTTCAGACCTTCAATTCACGTTCACATTTTCAGTAACAGTAATCATAACCTTTCCATGACCTTGAAGAAACTGTTTGACATTTTGGGAAAAACACTTCACTTATTTGACAAAAATTAGATGAGAAGATTGATTCTACTCTCATATATGCACAGTAGATAATATACCCACAGCCAGCAGCCTGTTAGCTTAATGTGGCTTAGCACAAAGACTGGAGACAGATGGAAACAGCTAGAATGGCTCTTTCTGAAGGTCATTTTAACATATTGTCTTTCTTTAAATTGAACAAACATATAACACAATACCCTGTTTCCAGGCTTTGCGATAAGCTAAGCCAAGAGCCTCATGTCTGGTTGGGGCAGATGGCTGCTCACCTAGAGCCTGGTTAAATTCGGTGCTATGAAAATAAAATTCACTTGACTTTAACACACAATATGTAAGTTCTGCCTCTCAGGATCTCTCCCACATTGAAACGATAGGTGCGCAGAATCCAACACTGTTCTGTGTAATTGTAATATTTAATGCAAGATATATTAGTCATAGTAGTCTCAAGTTTTAATCTGTTAACAAGCACGTTTTGTGCTGCAGCCACCTGATCTCATCTACTTTCCAGGTGAGGCACAGCTCATCTCGAAGTCTAATAATAAAAGACGTAGTTTGATGACGTGTACTAGCATGGGATCATGGGAGTTGTTGTCATTCATTCAAACACCCCTACAAATGAAAATGTATCTGATGTAACTCAGAAATTATGTTCATGGACAAGGACATGCGTTTAGTTTTATTCACGTTTTTCATTTAGTCAAGTTCGCTGACTTCTTTAACTCACTTTGGTGTAATATACTGACATATCCAATGTATCCCGTTTTTTCCCGCAACTTATAGCAACTAATGGCAAGTAAGAAACATGCTGTTATCTAAAAGGGTGTTTTTCCTTGCTAAGGCTTGGTCATGGTGGGAATTTTTTGGATCTCTGTAAATAATATCACATAGAGTGTGGACTAGAGTTGCTCTATATAGAAAAGACCTTAAATAACTTCTATTATGAATTGGTGCTATATAAATAAAATTGACTTGAATCAACTCTCAGCAAAAACGCAAATGTCAAAATGTCAAACTAATTCTTTAACCATGCTGCAACCACACATACTTGTCAGATGATGGTAAACACACCTGCCGCTGGTGGTGAGGACGATGATGGCCCCGGCACAGCATTTGAAGGAGGACTCAACAGCTCCGATAGCTGTGACCTCTGTGGGGTCAGAGGAGAGCGGAGTGAGACGACGCAGCTCCTCAAACAGCTGCTGGTGGAAAATGGCCGCCTCTGCCTCCCTGCAGATCTGAGAGACAGTGACAGAGGAGTGAGGGTGTGGGGGAGATGGGGGAGGAGGAGGGTTATCAGGGGGCACTAAGTCAGATGTAACAAAGTGGACATGATGCTCACACACAGAAACACACACCGAGTGCATCATTGCGACTGCCTCCACAGGGAACAGTCCCTTGGCGGTCTCCCCAGATAACATTACACAGTCGGCTCCATCCAGCACGGCGTTGGCGACGTCACTGCCCTCTGCTCTGGTTGGCCGTGGGTGGGCCACCATGCTCTCCAGCATCTAAATACACACACAATACATTAGTGTCACATTAGTCTTTTAACCGCAACTAAAATGTCATAAGTGCTTTGTGTCTGTGTGAAGGGATTTCATCAATTAGTCCATCAAAAATATGCCACTTTCTGTGTTAATTTTTGTCCTGGATGAGAAAATAACGCACAGCACAGGCTTTAGGGAGGGAGTGAGGAGAGGAGCTAATGGTTTTGTGGATGGATGGTCAGTAGTGGAGGAGAAATGAGAGATCATTTAGACCGAGGCAGGCGAGTATGACTTTACGAGATCATTATTGGCATGCCGGAGACTCAGTATTATGAGTCAATAAGCATGGCAGACAGTTGGAAAATGTGATAGCTACCAGTGTTGCCTGAGAGACTGCATTTTTGTAGTAGCTAAGCTGCTGCTAATGCTGATTAGTGCGTGTGTGTGTGTGTGTGTGGGTGCTGTTCGTGGACTTGGGTCTCGAGTAGCAAACCTGCCATAACGCTGTCACTCTGAGTCAGGAGCTGTAGCATAAACAAGATACAGCACTGTGACTCAACATGGCTGCAGGAGTGTGCATGCATGCGTGCGTGTGTATGACGGCAGAGGGGTGTGAAAGAGAGGAAATGTGTGTGTCTTTGAGGATGAATTTATTGGACAACTGAGGGTGTGTTTGTGTGAGTACATTATGTAGGAGTGGAAGGTTAATGTGTGCCTGTTAGGTTTTAATGTTAGTTTACTCGGACCCGTTTGACATATGATTGGATAACACTGCAGTTAATGGTCTAAATCTGCATATTTTATCCTTTTATGTGTGTATGTGCTTGTCCCTGACCTGTGTGGCACAGATGACGGGCTTCCCGGCAGAGTTGCAGCGTCCAATCATCATCTTCTGGGCGATGAAGACTTTCTCTGCTGGGATCTCGATCCCCAGGTCGCCCCTAGCAACCATCACGCCATCGCTCTCAGCCAGGATCTCCTCAAAACTGACAGAGAGATTTTAGGGGAGGAGGAGGGGGATGAGGAAGGCAAAGGATTCAGAGTTTGGGAGTTTGAAAAGTGTACAAAAGAAGGGGTGAGCAGGGATGAGGGAGCAGAGGCAGAGAGGAGAAAAACAATACTGTTTGTGTCTGTGTACTTTATCCAGGATAAATTCAGGGCAGATTTTGAACTGCAAAAAAAAAAAGGATTTTGCTCAGTGCTTCTGGGTCTTGAAAACATACTGAGGATAGAGTTGCTTTGTGATATAAATCCTATATCATCTGGATGAAATCCAAATGCATATGTAAATACAGAACAGCAGGAATATATGCTGGGGATGTAAACTCAAAGGATAGTTTGGAAGTGGGGTTGTATGAGGTACTTATCAATAGTCAGTGTATTACCTACAGTAGATGCCAGTTGGCACACCTTCAGTTTGGAGAAGCAAACAGGAGTACCAGCACACAAACTAAGCAATGTACTGCTGTGGACAGAGTCAGCTGCAAAACACATTTTCATCCCACTTCACTGATGACTTATTTACTTACTGACAACTCAGTGTCTCATACTGAAGCACAAGGTACAGTTTAGCAGCTGTATCTGACGTGGCAAGAAAGCCCTTTTAACGGATTATTGATGCTATGAAACTGTCTTTGACCACAGGATTAATGTTGTGAAACAGTCTCAGTTTGGTTAGGTTTAGGCCGCAAAAACTATTTGGTCTCATGATGAAAGTCCCCTGTCACTGAAGCAAGTCACTACCCAG
This sequence comes from Lutjanus erythropterus, assembly GCF_056507025.1. Classification (NCBI taxonomy): domain Eukaryota; kingdom Metazoa; phylum Chordata; class Actinopteri; order Lutjaniformes; family Lutjanidae; genus Lutjanus; species Lutjanus erythropterus. Next base: position 23,931,385 of record NC_139325.1, on the reverse strand, counting down.
TCTCCTAGGTCAAAGTCCTGAGTTTGTTCCCTTTAAAGGGACAGTTCACCCCCAAATCAAAAACACATTTCCTCTTGCCTGTAGTCCTATATATCCATCTACACTGTTTTTGAGTGAGTTGCAGTGTTTTGGAGATATTGGCCGTGGAGATGTCTGACTTCTCTCTTATATAATGGGACTAAATGGCACTTGACTTGTGGTGCTTAAGAACCAAAAATCATTTGAAATTCAACACCAGCATCTCAGAAATCATGACCCAGTTAAATAAGATGATTCACAGACCTTGTTGTGAGCAGTTTATATAGCAGTTTTACCATAAAGGCAGTGAGGGAAAATATGTATTTTCATTTTGGCGTGAACTGTCCCTGTAAAAAATAAGGATACAAGAGATGTCAAATGAGACTCTTCACATCAAATGTTGATACACAGCATCATTATCATGAAAAATTTCTTCTTTATGATCCGATCTAAAAGATCACATTTAATTAGAGCCATAGTTAAACACTGTCAACGGTCAGTGAGCAGAAGAAGAAAGTGAGAGATAAGGAATGGAGATGAGAGAGCTGTGACATAAATTTTGTCAGATACATTAAGTGGCAGCTATAACACACTCAGACAGCCATACATAGATGTGTAAAATCTAGAACTGACATATGTCCATCCATCACTGACAGCTGGCTGTCCACGGGAGCGCTGGATTCAGGAGTCCTGTCACAGCCTCATTATGACATTCTCACTGCCCCCAGCTATTGTATCGCTCAAAATAACTATCTTAATGGTTTTATTTATAGCATTTTTTCTTGACTCACTTCTGAACCCCTTGCCGGCTCTCCACCTTGCTGATCACTTTGATGTTTCGGCCGTGTGGCCCCAGAACTCGTCGCACATCCTTGACATCCTGGGCAGAGCGGATGAAGCTGGCAAACACTATGTCTACACCCTGAGCTACCCCAAACCTCAGGTCAGCCTCATCTCGCTCGCTGACCGCCTGCAGGCCGATCAGGTCGCAGCCCGGGAGGTTGACACCTTTACGACTGCACAGCACCCCGCCGGACTCTACCACTGTATTCACCCAGTCAGAGCCTATAGAGGAAGGGGAGATAAGAAGTTGTGAAAACCCTGAATTGAGAATAGCCAAAACTAAATGTCTTTGTAAAGCAGTCTTCACTCTAGTGGATCTCTACGAAGGAGAAAACATTTAGATCTCACTCAGTGTAGTGCAGATCTCTTCCCTGCAGCAGATGGTGATGCACCTACTGCAATGCCACCAACATTGCCAGATGGAACCAGCGAAGATTTGCAAAGTTTTGCAGGAAGTTTTTTGAATAGTACAGTCTTACTGTTCTGTGAAAACACAAGCTTGTCAGATGTGTCTGGTCCCCTGATATCACTTTTCTTTGAGTTGCATATGAGAGTGTAACGGTATTAGAACCAAGAATTCTAGGTACGCCTAACTCTGTAAACTCAATGAGGAAACAATAAACTCCATTATAAGTACTCACTTATTTAGAACATTTTGTTATTTATTTTGAATATTACAAGCAACAAGGCGACAATATAACAGATATAGAAAACTATTTTTTTGGCAAAGCTCACAAAAGATGAAATTCTGAATAATTTACCAGTATGGCAACCATGAAGACACATAGCAGTGAAATATAGCAAAGATTTATCCATTTCATATTGTCTTTAACTTTAGTGGATCGTAACATGGGCATGGAATTAATTTGCAGATGCTCCGGTTTAAGACGAGACCAAACTTTTTTAATGAATGTCAGGACAAAGGCTAAACTGCGGCCTTCAGCAGACTAGTAGATAAGCCTTGTTTTTAGCCGAGCAGTTGTTGATGACTTCCACCCCACCGGATGGTTAAGAGGAGTGAGGAGTCATTGCTGGAAATATCGAAAAGAGAGCTCTTTTGACAAATCTGTAGCAAAATGTGTGCATATACTTTCAGAATGCCATTTAGGTCAGACTTATTGTAGGACAGTGCATAAATGTGTCTGGGATTTCTCAAGTTACAAATCTGATTTAAATCCTGGACTGTATATACTTCTGACACACTAATTACAGTGGACTGGAGAGCCTCAGATATGATCCAAATGACATTACCGCTAAAATGGTGCAGAAGCAGATTTTGCTGAGGGACTGAAAGACTCCAGGAGAGCAATGAATTCAAGAAAAGGTTATTCAGCTCAGCAAGGTTAGACGAAATCTCATTCAGTATGAGTTATAGGGCCGATCGTTATGTGTGGTCTTTTGTCCATTAATGCTATGAATTAATGTATTAAAGCAACAAAACAGAAGGACTTTGTATAGACTATAATGAGGGTAAATAAAATGATAAGCTGATTTAATGATAGCAGACAAGAATCTTAATATATGTTATATATGTGTGGGTATGCACATGCATGCAGATGTAAACATATGTTTGTGTGGATATGGTTTTTTTTCCATCTTTTTTGTCTATAATGTGTTAATGAGTTTTTTGTGTGTATTTATATTGCAAAATAAAACATTTTCTAGTTTATAAGATTATACCTGGTTTAACTGTCTGCTTTCATCAACTTAAAATCAGCTGTAAACTGAACTACTAAAGGTGAAGCTAGAGATGGACAACACAATATCTCTCAGAAAAACTTTAGAGACCACATCATATTATTCATCTAAACGCAACTGTACAAAATAGTGTATGGAAAACCAACAATTTCAATATTTATGTTTTTTTTAAATCCCTCTTTAACATGACTGTACTGATGCAGCACCTCCAGCATCTGCTATTGGATTTTATTTGCTCATGTTGCTTAAATATTTTGTGTATACTTTTTACCATGATGAAATATGTCTTAAACTACTGTACTGTACTTTTATTATTCTAGGCTGACAAGATAAGGCAAAGGGGCCAATGATTATGTACAATAATACTTTTTAATTATTATTATCATGTACAATATTATATTATAACATTACGTTTATTATCAGATGCAGTATTTCTTTTTATTACTTTTCAATGTCATTGCCAGTACTACTTTTTCTATTTTAGCTTAATGTAGTTCAGTCTTTTACTTAACTTATCTTACTTCCATTGTCATTCAGCTAAGCACTGTTTTGTTTTGTTTTTTTAACTTTTATTCATTCAGGGTAGGTACACTGAGAGCGACGCTCTCTTTGGCAGGAACGCCCTGATCACATTCACACAGTTATACATTCACACCTAGAAGCTGCTCAGTACAACCACAGTCTTATCTGCGAGCCACTGAGCAGCTCCACTGGAGTGGTTGGGGTTAAGGAACTTGCTCAAGGGCATCTCAGTGGTGGTAATGGGGGAAGGGCAAGTGCTGCCTTTCACTTTCCCCACCCAGATTTATCCTGCAGGTCAGAGGATTGAACCGGCGACCTTCCGGTCACAAACTCGCTTCTCTATCCTTTAGGCCACCACTACCCAAAATTAACACTAATATCATATAAACACTAATATTATATAAATATTTACTCCTTATACACTTAATATTTTTACACTGTATATTTAATAATCTTTTATACTAATACAATTTTTACTCTTATGTTAGTGTAATGTTTTGGAGCAATCTCTGACACAAGAATTTAATCAAGTCATATCTTATCTTTAGCTAACTCTGGTGCATTTACATTTAAATATCGACACACTGTACATTGTAGTTTTTCAAATAAATAAAATAAATAAATCATAAAACAATAAGACTAGAGGCAAGATGTCATCATGTTATTGTTTTGTTAGCCCTCTGGGTTTGTTAATGTTGCAGTATTACCTGTTTCTAGGACTTTGAGTCCAATGAGGCCGTCATCAATGTAGATCTTGCATCCTTTCTTGAGGACTTTGGGCAGACTCGGGTAGTCCACCCAGATAATCTTCCCATCTGTCTTATCTTTGTCGGTCTCTGCTGTCACTACACGGACATGGCTGCCCTTCTCCAAGGCCACCTCCTCCTCCACTTTCTACACACACATACACACCCACACACACACACACACACACACAGGGGAAAGAAAGTAACACTGCCGTTAAGAAAACACCATCTTCACCATTATCAACAAATTGTTAACAGCAAGATGCACTTGGTAGACCTAATTACTTGATGACTACTGAATTAAGTAATTATTTAAGCTAAGTAATGCATTAAATAGCATTTTATGTCAACATCCTTGTCTTCACAAAAGTATGGAAGGTGTTATATATGTCTCACCACTAGCTGTTTCAAGGAAATCATGTCTAAGCATGAAACCTGTGGAACAAGTAGGGAGTTTTGTCCAAGTTTTGTTTTAAGCTCCTTTATTTGCAGCAGTGTGACACACAAACTGTCCTACATATTGTTTACCATGCACATAAGGACCAATAAATTCAGTGTGTCACTCACAGATTTGGTAAGAAATGTATTAAAGGTGCATTAAGAGATTCTGGAGAAAGACAGTTGATTGTTCAGTCTCATTCCTGTTTGTCAAATACTTATGTGATTGGTCACAGCCTCCCATCGAAGAGTAGATTTTGTAAAGCCTGAAAACAGAGCAAAGAGAAGCAGTAGAAGTCTGTTTTTCTCTCAGACCACTTGAATTACATTATGCTAAAAGGTTATTATGGAACTTTTGCCCAGTGACGCCAAAAATAAACTGCCTCCTCCATCCCCTTCCTTTTAAACAAATAAAAATATTCTGGCATGTGGCATGTAAGAAATGCAATATGGCAGCCTTCCAAGTTCTGATGTTGTCATCTGAAGTATGTTGGTGCACCTCTATCTGCTGTAAACATGGTGAGCATGTAAAAAAAGATCAAATATTTGGTTTTCTCATCCACTGTTTGCTTTTGCAAAGCCACAACCTGCATCGGAGGCGGGTGGAGAACCTGCTTGATTAAACTGACAAACTAAATTTGAGTGCCAATGATGATGATAATGTGACAGTTTTAAACCGTAGAGATATGTACAAATATGTCAACTGCTTTCTGCTGTTGTCTACCTCAAAATTTTTCTGGCATGCTCACCTTCAGAAGTCAAAAAAAGTTCACACAAACCCCTCCCCACAATTATTATCAATCATTAACAATAACTGGGAAAGCAACTGATGCCAAAGAATAGAAGTTGTATTTTAGTGAAGTGATGGTCAGCATGATAGCACCAGCAAACTCTTGTTAATTCATTTCCCCCACATATTCAGTTTACTTTGTTTCACTCTCTCTGTCACCCCTGAACATCCCCCCAGTTATCTGCTAAATCATGCAAGAAATGAAAGTCAGAAAAAATAGAGATTAAAAATAGAGCTGGTAAGATTATGAAAATAATATATGATGCCAAATATAAACAAGATACAACTTTGTGTAGCTCAGGTGTTAATAACTCTGTTTTGTCCTCAAATTAAGCTACTAAACAGCTACAACAAGCAAAAATCAGTGTGTAGCTTGCACGTCATGCAGAGCATTTTGTAAGCTAATCAAAGCATGAAGAGGTTTCCAACAGTTTGGAGTTATTTGTTCAGCAAAGCAGACAGCATGCAACAGCAACACAAAGAACAACACGACTAGAAGAAAGAAAAGGACATCAAAATAGTTGTTTTGTTTAAAAAAGGAGGCATAAAACTGATGATGATGCACAGTGTTCGACATATTTTCAGCACCTCTTACAGCTGATTGCATGTGACAGGTTGATTAGGTTCAGACTGTTTGACAGATGAAACACAACACGTTTACCCCTTTCACTAATCCAGTGCGGATCTCTGGACCCTTCGTGTCTAAGGCGATGGCAACTGGCCGATAATACAAGGGGTCAGAGGTTAGCGTCTCCACTGCTTCTCGGATGTTTTTGATGGTTTCACCATGATACTGACACAAGGAGGAAAACAGACAGAACATCAATACATGACTGAAGGAAGGACCAACATTTTGTAGAAGCACATGTACTATCTGTACTTACTTCATGTGAGCCATGAGAGAAATTTAGACGAGCGATATTCATTCCCGCCTTGACCATCTCTTGGAGATTAGGAATTGATCGAGATGCAGGACCTGGAAGGAACAAAAGGGAGCGGATGTTTGTTTTGTACTTTATTTTTTGAAGAAACAAAGAAATACAAAAAAAACGCAGTAGAACAACAGTTGGTCACCTATGCATACAGATGATATACTGAGGGAAATACTGATGGAAATACATGTCAGTTCATATAGTAACAGATGAGTGATCATCTCGTGAGGTCACAATCCATTACTTCCAGTACTGCAAGAATTAATCAACACAGAGATTTCACAAAAAAGAAATTCTCTCCGTATTTTGAGCATTCAGTCACTCTTTGCTGGAGTCAGTCTGTAACCATTTTAGGAGCAGCCCCAACCAGTGCTGGCTGCTAATAAACTCTGTAATATTTAGATGAGCTGCAATATTGCCCTAATAATCTGTAGAGAAAGAACAGTCAAATCCATCCCCAAAAGTATTCTGTATTACTTGTATTTCCTCCTGCTGTGAAAAGATTAAAACTGAGCTGAATCTATATGTTGATTCACAGAAAAATGGACGACAGTACTTTGATTTTTTTAGGCAAAAATTATAATATGAAATGAGACCATTTGTTGCTTTTTGTTTTCTTTGATTTGATTTGGTTTATTTGGATCCCCTACAGTCTTACGTCTGGCGTAAGAACAGAACAATAGTGTGATGATAACTACATCTTTCAGTCAACAATCCAGCTGCAGTGCTGTTCTTGAGTGAGTCAGTGTTTAATTTAACATAATTTAATAGTTCTGAAAATAAAAGTCCCTCTTCCCATTTCAGTTTTTATTTTTGTTAGCACATAAGGATTTTTATCTCTTATTCTTCTGTTTGTTTGTACCTTAAGAGCATTATCTGGCGTGATCTGCAGTCTCCTCATGTCTCTGTGAGCTGCATTGCCCCACACTGCACAGCAATAATTAATGTGACTATAGATTAGACTGTGTGAAATTACCTGAAGAATATCTTTAGATAAAAAATTTGCAATTTTCATCATTCTTTTAGAAAGGTCAGTAATATGAGCTACAGAAACACATTTGTTATCATGGCTTTAGTTTCTTCTGTGATAGTAAACTGAATATCTTTGGATTTTTCACTGTTAATAAGACAAAACAAGCTATTTCAATGTGTCAACTTATATTATGTTGTGTCTTTTTCACTATTGCATGATTTAGAGATTTTTAATTGGCCAAGAAAATTCATTAATTATAAGAAAGTTCGATAGTTGCAGCCACACATTGAAAATTAACTATGTTGGCTTATTTAAGTGCTACTCAATTACTTTGGAAACAAGCCCTCCAGTGAGCAGTGAAGAGCGATCTACGCTCTTAGAAATAAAGGTTCCAGAAACGTTCTTCCCAAAGGGCTAAGGTTCTACCCAGAACGATCTGCTTCTGAAGAATCCTTCTTTGAAGAGAGTGTTCATCTGTGTAAGACTAAAGGTTCCATTAAGAACTGTTTCTATCCAAAGAACCATTTTTGGAAGAAAGTATTTTTCAAGCATTGCTGAAATCCTTGAGAAGCTCTTTTGTCAAGGATTCCTTGTGCCATAATATAAAAGTGTTCTCAGTGGTGCCCCCATGCTGGGTTCTAGATAAAATACAGATATAGATAGGGATATAAAAAGGTTCTCAGTAGAACACCCTGGGTCAGCTTTGGATAAAACCCTTGGAATATTAAAAGGCTCTCAGAAAAACCTCTTGGCTTCTCGATTAAACCCTTGGAATTATTCATTCATTTGTTTATTTAATTTTACTTTATTTCATTTTACTTTACTTTATTCTATTCTATTTTATTCTATTTTATTTTAATTATATATATTTTGGCTTTTTTTTGTTATGATCTTTATAGTAAAGAAGCCAAACCAGGGACGTGGGTGCAAATACAGACTTTGCTAAAAACTCAACATGCAGCACATTTATATCTTGTTATTGTAACTTGCTACAATGTTTCTTACATTGTCCCTGATAAATAAACTAATGAATAAATAAAATAAGTCAGAGAGGTTCTGGAAAGAATCCCCCTGGGTGAGTTCTAGACGAAACCCTTGGAACATTAAATGGTTCTTGGTAGAACCCTCTGGGGGGCTCTGGGTGGAATTATTTCAACATAGAAGGGTTCTTTGTGGAAACGCTAATAGTGGCTTCTCAGTGAAACTGCTCTCAGATAGTTCTAGGCTTAACCTGTTATGTTGGGTTCTAGGCAGAACTCTCTGAAAGCGTTTCAAGTGGAACTTTTATTTAAAAAAAAAAAAAGGTTCTCCTATGGGGAAAAGTCGAAGAACCTTTATGGTTCTAGTTACCACCTTTATTTCTAAGAGTGTATGCATGTGAGAAATCAGAAGTGGTATCTGCAGATTCAGAGATCTGGAAGGACTAAGAAGCAATTTGTATATTGTGTTTCCTTCTAATTACTCTCTTTTCTTGCTGGGCAGAAGACGAGCAGACAGAGCTCCACGCTGCCACAGCCAAGAATCAAACCCTGCCAACACACTGGAGGCCACCCAGCACCGTGGAGCTGACTGCCAGCGATGACAAACAACAGTTGCCAGAAAACAAACTCAAAACTGAGACTGACTGTCTGCGACCGGTTGTCACACTCACCGATGGTGCAGATTATGCTGGTGTTGCGTGCTGTGATTGGCTCCTGGTCGATGTCCAGCAGACAGAGATGCTCCAGGAAGGTGTCAGCCATGCTGGCATCCAGCTGCTGGCGCTGGATGAAAGAGTCCGGCAGTGTCATCGCCTCTGAGTAGCGCCTGATGCGAGCTGTAGAGACAGAGAAATGATGTCAGCAGGGTGAAGTCAGTCATCAACAATCTAATGCCAACTCCTCCTGCGATAATGAACTAAACACCTCACATGGAGAAAAAAAAGTGTGTATTTTTAATGAACAAGAACAACAACACTTCAAGTTTAAGTTTATTTGTTACATACATTACAAGTACAGTGTACAGTCAATGCAATGAAATGCATTTTGCCCTGGCACTCTCAGCCAATACAACCATAAGAATAAATACATAAATACACAAAACAGCATGTAGAAAAAACATCAGTAAATAAATGGAGATATGAACTGCAGCTTTTCCCCACAGATTTTTCAGTCACAGCAGAGGAAACATATAGAGTAGATACTGAGTATGTTGACCTGACATTAACTACAGCGTGGAGGGATCATGAAGATTTACATGCTGACATTCAGCGGTCAGATGAGTCAGTAATATGTAAACAAAACACTGCAGTTTGGCAGATATTCTCTGACAAGCAGCAAAATGGCATTTGAAAGGAGACGGGGAGGCTGATATTAAAGCCATATAGAGGAAATAACAAGGGCTGTATGGTGATATTTGAAAGAGAGCAATCCTTTGATATACAGAGGGCTTTATATCAGACAACTGAAAGGAAGAGAATGATCTTTTTTCACATGGACTTTAATAAAATATTATCTCCAGCCTGCCAGTGTAGGAGCTACATGTTTTTCTCCATCCTGAAAACTATACTGCCAACAAATTATCCATGAGGAAATGACAAATGAATGGATGAGAGTGTGAAAAACAACAACAGTTCTAGTATGATACCATTTGTTTTCATTTAATCCTATAACCCATAATTTATTCACTATTAATGCTTCAACTGTGCAATACTGACTGTGCAGTAACTAAACTGTGCAGTGTGTACAGCATTGTTATGAATTGTTATATATTGTAGCATGTAGCATGCACTACCTATAGATAGATAGATAGATAGATAGATAGATAGATAGATAGATAGATAGATAGATAGATAGATAGATAGGTGTCAGTGTTGAAAACATCACACCTTAGTTGTAATTTGGCTGTTATGGTTTTCACGAAATACACATTTTTCAATCTTTCCCTCCATTGTTGGACAGCTTGTAGTTTTATATAATGCTTGTTGAACCTACATTGATTGATTTTTACCTCAACAAACTGTCACACAATATTGACATTTTATTTTTTTTTTACAAAGCTGCTATGGTGGGCATGTCAGCAAACAGATACCTGTTACACATCCCACAGAGAAACATTAGCATTAGCATTAGCAACATTAGTTTCTGTCCACCTGTTGCAAGTCAAATATTCACTCTCCTTCTTGCTCTGGTTCTCTTTAGTTGCTAAATTATCCACTACGTTTACCAGCTACTTGGTCTCTCTGCTGTTCGGTGCGTGACAGGTCCACAGTCGGTTTATTTTTCCCTGAAACCAGCTGGAAATGAAGTTATGAGGGCAGCAGGAGTGAACCAAATCATTAAAGTTGCAAGTTTTAAACCAAAACAACAAGCATTTTATGAGAACTAATTATTATATTATATATATATATTGTGGCTGCACCGGAAGAACTACGAACTATCACTGTTCTCAGAATGCTGTTTTTTAGGAACCATTGTACATGTGTACACGCACGCAAGTGTATGTTGATCGGAGGACAAGCAACCACCATTTTTAAAAACCCCTGTAAGACGTTAACCATAACAGACAACACAAAACACAAACGGCTTGTAAGGAAAAAGGAAAATGGAATAAAGCACAGACAAATGGACTGACAATGAAGCCCATAATGATGGTTTTGACTATGTTACTTCTGAGCTCCTATTGGTGGTGTGAATGCAAAAAGAAAAAAAAAAACCCTTGAAGATCAGGGGATAATTATCTGTGGATTCATAACTATGAGCGACTCACTACATATACAATAATTTGAACCGTTGTTACTCTAAGAATATTGATTGGAGAGGCTTAAAAAATAAAATCATCTGTTATCTGATTGTTATCTGATTAGTTTGTCAACTAATAAGTGATCTACAGTCAAACTACAAGCAAAAATTGTCTCTAAAAACAAACACATTTTTGCTCCCTTCTTTAAACCTTAAACCTATCACTCAAATTGGAATAACTAATGCCTTTTATCACCTTATCCCAGTGATTCCACCTGTGCTACATAAAACCTGAGAGTAAAAAGCAGTAAATGAAGCCTTCTTGTCTTTCTTACGGAGCATTGTATTCCACCTGACTGAAGGCTTTGAGCCAGTACAATGGCTCCCATTTTAAAGGATGTCACAGTCAGTCAAGCCTGCAATTTCTGCCACCACAGGGGAGGAGAGAGTAAAGACCAGAGAAGAGGAGGAGAGCCTGACAGACAAGGTCGCTGCTAACAGCACAACAGGAGTGAAGAGGTGATGAAGGGCAAGGAGAGGAGGAAGACTGATGGTGAGGTGAAGAAAGGAGGAATCTGGCAAGAAAGATTTCTGTAGATCTGTGAAGGCAGAAAATGAAAATTTCAAAAGTTTTTGTTGTTAATTTGGTATTTTTGTCATAGATAGACCTTGTTAACCAATATCTATTAATAAGTGCTATGTTTTAATTGTGTTTAATTGAATTAAAGTCCTCTGTGATGAATGGACATGCAGAAACAGAGAAGCCTGCTGAGGAAAACTCCCTGATGAAAACGGTGACTGGAGGTTTTGCAGGATTCTGGGAACACGCACATCTCCTCTATCCTGTGGACTCAGTAGCTGTCAGTGTTTTCTGTCTCTTTCTCTTCGTGTCTTTTTCTCTCTCCACCTCCCTGTGACCCAGTTCTGCCGCACTGCTGCACACATCATTACGTGTCCCACTGAGATCCTCCTCTGACACTTCCCAGAGTGTACACATGGAAACACACACGCATACATACATCTACCTGTTACTGGAAGGCTGACTATAAATAAAGCAGACACCAGGTCAAAGACGGTTGCAAAACATCAGTCAACAGACAGCTTTTATGACTGATAAGAAAGGTGAAGCAGGTTGATGGGCGAGGCTGAACTGATACCTGGAATTACGTGTTTGCAGAGGGTCACGTTCTTGCATGAACACAGGTCAGTGTGCATGTGTGCAGTCGATCCATGAGCAGATGTTTGCGCAACTATGATTCAGCAAAAAAGTTCAAAAGCATCTGAAAAACTTAACACTCTGGCATTATCTAACCAGAGTGTTAAAAGAGGTTAACTGAATGATGCATACCTAATTACAGATATTTGAAAAATAACAAATTACTAGCCACCAGACTAAGACACACTTAATTAACCACATACAATGCTTTTTTGCCTTAGTATCTCAATTTAATCCATGTGAATTTTGTCAATAAAGGGTCATCTTTATTTTAGTAATGCTGAAGTAGTATGATAAAGTATATAACCTGTGCAGGTCTGTACCCACAATACAAAAGAAAATCATTGGTCCACTTACCCATATTGGCTGAACTATCCATTTTATATGATCCAAATCGACTGCACAGTTCCTCTTCCCCCTCTATTGATTTATTACTGTAATTTTCTCTAAATTTCCTCCTTTTGTCTTTACCCTTGTCTGTGCTCAGGTCGTGCACTTGTCATTCTCTTAGTCTAGTGTCACCTGAACAAGCCTAGTTCAGTCTCTTTCATTTTTAACCTCTGACCCTCTGTTGCCCCCTCATCTCTCCTCCCACTTGCACCATTCGGACTGAGTTCACTGCTTGCAACAGACAAGATGATTTTGGATGAATTAGTGTAGTTGACTCAGCCAATATGATGCTAAAAATGGAAGAAAAAAACCCAAAAAAAACGTTATGTCAATAGTTCAGTGATGACACTAAACTATCAGAGTGTACTACAGTCCAAACTGATACTTGTCTATTTGCTGCATCACTGCAGGTTATGTAATCCTCTGTGAGCTTGACACAGGACTGTTAACCCCAAAGCAGACACAGAATAGCTTTGCAACACTTTCCATAAAAATTGTTATGATACTGGAATTTTAAACTTCAGTACAATACGGGTAGAAAAAAAACATATTTTATACCGCTCGATATAAAGCAATAAGAAAAAAAAACATCCTTGGCACAAAAAAGTGAATTTTGTTTTTCTTTTTTTTTTTTATTAGCAACCTGCACACAGCGCTGATACAGGAAAAGTCACTGAACACTGTCTGGTTTTGCTATAAGCCAAATTTTAGGCAGGACAGGTCTTGAATGAGAATTTTATCTTTTTTTTTTTTTTTTTTTTTTTTTTTGCTTTGGTACTTTCAATACCATAAGTAAGGGATATTGCATGATTTAAACATATTGAAAAAATATCAATGCTTTGATACTTTTTACAAGATTACTTTCCACATGATTGTGTATTCTGCTAATTCTGTTCATTTGCTATTCTCAATAATATTGTTTTTTACTTATTGTTAGTTAATTGTTTGCTAATACTTTACAAATCAGTTAAAAAGAGCAACTTGCCAGATTGTGAAAACATTATCAACTTGAGTCACTAATAAAAAGTTTCCAACTTTCTAACCAGGCAAAATCAAAACTAAGTACGTCATCATAAATGCTAAGTAAGTAAGTAATGAATGGTTCTTACAGGAATTCAAGTCAGCAGTTATAATTGTTAACAAGTTATTAATAAATGAATGAGTGCCTGCAGCTCTTCCAGATGGTCAGAGGTCAAACAGCTCATTGGTGGATTTCACATGATAAGCTTAAGACCTAAAAAGACAAAAAAAAAAAGTGTGTTGTCATTTTGGACACTGGTTCTCCGAAATATCAAAAAATATCTCTGCACACTTGAATGTATGACAGGTGCGTTGGAGGAAGATTCAACTTGAAGGAAACCAGAAAGATTCCCGCACACTGTCTCGCTTTCTGCTGATTTATTAAATGTCCGACGTTTCAGTCTGGACGACCTTCATCAGGTATACTGGCAGCATACATTTCTACACATATATAAAACAAAGAGACTGCCTCCAATCAAAGGACTGCTGAGATTGATCAACACCTGAAACAGATTCAGGTGTCATCAGCTAGACAATACACTGGTTCCAAACATGATGGTCCTGACCCCCACAAAGAGTCTTCTTGATTTTAATTGGTGCACAAAAACTTGTAAAAAAGTTGCTAAAAATAAACAATTCATCTCTGATGCAATATATGCAGAAAATAATCTGCTCAGAATTCATCCTAATTAAGTTATTGCGTTCACCATGTGGATTTTGCATTTAAATATCCCTAAAATATGCCACTTTGTCAGGAGTTGTCAGTTTTCTCAATGTTAGAAAAGGGGTCCCTTAAGAGAGAAGGTTGGGATCCACTTATTTAGAAGGATAAACCAAAAGCTGTTTTGGTAAATAAATGATCAACCATTAGCCATTAGTTACGGTTCATAACCCCCTTTGCAAGGCTTAAAGTAGGATATAGTACCTAGAGTAAATCATTGCAGATTGAAGTTAAAGTTCCTGATGTCTGTATCATATTGCTTTTCTTATTGGAAAGCACATAAACCATGTCTTCCTGTCGTAGAGAACTGACTGATAACGGCTGATGTTGTATAAATATGAGTCTTTGAAGTGAGCTGACAAATAGAGATGATGATGTGTCTTCTTCCAATGCAAGTGGCCCAGTTTACTCAGAGTTTCTTCTGGGGGTCTATAGAATGAGTGCATGGAGCTGCATTCTGTGTGGAGTTGTATCTATGCACAGTCACGCATGAAGCCAGGCTGACAGAGGGTGTAAATCGTTAGCCAAAGGACAAACAGACCTTTGTTCCCAAGTTTACTGGAGAAAATTTACCCTACAGACCTCTGTGTAACACACCTAGTATGATATAATAGCACTGCACATAATTATCAGACTGGAATAAAGGTCAGTTTTAAGCGCTGAGACCAAAGTTCAATTAATTGAGTCAATGCAACTTAAATTTGCAACACTTGAAATAAGGAAATAGTAGAATACAGGAGCCAAGGAGCAGCATTAGTATTAAGTCTCTAACATCAACCACTTCAGCTTAACTTGTGAGTTATTTGCCTCTTTTTGGAGGATATCAAGTCTTTTTATGGAGCTCGCCAGGAAAAAGTCAAAAAAAGAAACAGCAGAGTGATCAATATCTGCTGGAGCGACAGAAACAAACAGCAGGGAAGATTTTTGGCTGAAAAACAAACAATCTAACACAAACAATCTTACAAAATCAGCAGGGTGGAGAAAGACCTGTTGGCTAGCTGCATAGAGTCCTTACACAGCAAACAGTCAGACTATAAAGAGTGCTTGTAAAGTTTAGATGTTTAGTAAAGGAAATAACCAACCTGTGGATGAATGAACCGGGTCAAGACTGACTGCTGGGGAGGAACAAGAGCAACACATGTAAATGAATGGGTTGGTGTGAGTTTTAGTGCCATCTGGTGGACAGTAGTGTTAATAATGCTGCTTTTGCAAGCTTTGCTACAATGAAGACAACAAGAGGAGGAAGGAAATGATTTTTTATTATTCATCAGCATTATGAATCCTTGGGCTGAATGCAAAATGTATGAGGATGCAGGAAGAAAGCTCAGTATAAGCTTAATTGAGTATCATGAGAGGGTTATGTTTGGGAGATTAACACTGAGGCTTAATTGTGTAATTAAACATGTGAAATGCACAACTCTCTTCTCTCTGTGTGTGTCAGAGTTTTCTGAAAGTGATCCTTGGCGGAGTCTCAGGCTGGAGGATGAGGGTGCACGTGGTTTTGATGTCCTCTGAGGAAGACACGCTGAGATGGAAGCTCAGCAGGATCTAGACAGAGAGGGAGGAGAGGGTGAGGAGGGGAGGATAAAGGGAGCCAGGGAGGAAGGATGAGGGAGGAGGTGATGGCAGCATGAAGAGAAGGAAGAGAGCAAATGTTAAGAAGGATCACAGTTATGCTGTATTCAGCAGCAGCAGTGCTGGAGAGTAACTAAGCAGGCCATACATGTACTCAAGTACTGTGCTCAAGTACAACTTTGGGGAGTATTTCCATTTTAAGCTAACTGATACTTACTCTGATATAATTCAGAGCAAAAAATGTTTTTTTTTTACCCCACTTGTTTACATCTATAGTTACTATTAGTTATTTTACAGTTACAAATGCAGTTACAAATTTTGTATTAAAAATATATAAAAGGCCAGTGATTCCCAAAAATTGTGTGATCATGTGATTGTGTAAAAACTGTGATCCCTTTGCAATAAAGCCCAGAGTCTAAGAGTCTTGTCGGGGCTTCTTGTCAAATTTCAGATGTCTATGAGTTGTTCCACAACAAAGAGATTCTCCCTCTAAACTTCTCACATGGTTTCATTTAAAGGTCCAGTGTGTACAATTTATGAAGATGTATTGGCAGAATATGGCAGAAGTGGAATATGATATGTAGAAGTCAGTTTTGATTTTTAAGAAAATAAGAATCACTGTGTTTTCGTTATCTTAAAATGAGCCATTTTTAACTGGTTCTTGTTGCCTTTGCTGGTTGGGTTGGTTAGATTTAGGCATGAGGATGGACCAATCAGAGGCAGAGTATGGCAGGTCAAATAGGGTAACTGTAACCCTGTGTAGCCTGCAACTGTCTTTTTTCAAGATAAAACTGCACATTGTAGAGTGGACTTTTATTGTATCCAGTCCAAGGCACACCTGTACAGTAATCAGGCTGTTTAATCAGCATCTCTATATGCCACACCTGTCAGGTAGGTGGATTAAGTTGGCAAAGGAAGTGTGCAACACAGATTTTAGCACATTTATGAACAAAATTTGAGAGAAATTCAGTTTTGTGTGCATAGAACAAGTCTCAGGATAAATAAGAGCAAAAACAAAAGTGTTGCTTTTGTGAAGCTCAGTGTAAGTTCAATCAGGAGGACTATCTTTATACCTCCTTCATCCCTAACTGTCTTTCTCTCTTCATCTCTCTTTACCCACTTATTCTCAATCAGCAGTCCATGGGCGTTCACTCTTTAAGTCAACCAACCCAATTTAGCCACAATCTCCAACAGCCAATCATGTAATTATGTCAAAACTTTAATTCTGTTCTCCCCTCTGTCGCTTTCAGCTGTCATTTCTGCACAGAATTGTTGCAACCCTCCTTCACTCCACTCTCCTCCAGTTCTTCTAATCCAGTACCCAGTGTGGGCTCATCAGAGGTCCAGATCTTCAACCATCCCCTCACCACCACCACCAGTGTCTAGACTCCACTGGGGGGTTTTCTTTACTGATCACGGCTTCACATCATCTCACTGCTTCAGACACTGCAATGGCTACTCGAATAATTGATTTTTCTATAAAGTTTTGTTTATAAAGTTTAAATGACCTTGCTCCTCTCTAGATTTAGAGATTTTCTGTCATTTTATCTTCCAGCCAGATCACTAAGGTCCTCCACCACTTTCTTTTAAATGATCCTTAAGTGGCCCATAAAAGTACCACTGAGAGTCTCTTTTGTTTTTATGCTCCTACACTGTTGAATTCACTGCCTGTAGATATTAGTCTGGTGAGCACTCCCTGTAATTTGAGAAGTAATTTGAAGACCTAGCTTTTAAATTTGGCTTTTAATTTGGAGCAATGCTAAACCTTTATATAAATTCCTGGTGGTTTTTTTTTAATTCTACTGACTTTTACTTATTGATTTTTAACATTTTATTGTTCTATCATTGTAATTTTCAGTATTGCAATTTTTTTTTGTGCAGCACTTTGGACTGCATGTGTGTTGAGATGCTGCGTAAATAAAGATGAGTTGAATTGCTAGATTTACTTGAGAAAAGGATCAGAGTACCTCTTCCACCACTGCTCAGCAGACACTGGTTAAGCTTCTCTGATCTTCTGTCTTTCCCTCCTAATATCTCAACACCAGCCTTTCCAACTATTTTTTCTCTTCCTGTATCATATCCTTCCTCTCTGACCGCCAGCCTCATCCTCCCTCTCTTGTCTGTCATCACTCACATGCATGAGCAGGAGTTGCATCTCGTTCTCAGCAATCCTCCTACCAACACACTGCCTCGCGCCGAACCCGAACGCCAGAGAGCGAAACCCTGTCCCCTCCCCTTTCTGTCCATCCTCTCTGCTGCTGCCCCACCGGCTGGGGTCAAAGCGCTGTGGGTCCTCAAACACCTCTGCACTCCTTCCAAGGGGGTAAAGACAGGCCTGGACCATCGCCTGAGGGGAGAGTTGATGTCCAGTAAATATACTGAAGTTAACTCAGTACTGAATGTACTTGAAAATACAAGTAAATACTCACCCCAGCAGGTATGTGATAATTCTGAAGAACAATGTCCTTGATTGGATATCGCTGCACTGTAGTTCCCACCGGGTATAACCTGACTCAACCAAAAACAACACACATACACCCACACACACAAAGAGATCCACGTTGTCTAATGCTCCTTGTGACTTATGACTCACTCTCAGCTCAGGATTACCGGTAATCAATTCTCATTTCAGGTATTTGAGGAGTGCACCTGTTGATTGCAATGGGAACACACTGTTAGATAGCTGTTCCCAACCTCAGAGCATGATACTCTATTGACGTGCAGGAGATTTTTGTCTACTCAGATAAAACCTGTTTTCACAGCACAGGGGATGTTTCTGCCTCAGGTGAAAGGAAGTCGTATGAAGTGTAGCTTACACACTTGTTCTAGGGTTTTCAACTGTATCACACAGTCTGGATCAGCTGATTGATCAGTTGTCATGGAGATGGTCCAGTTGAGATGGATGGATGGAGATCACAGAACCAACGTTAGGATAAATGAGCAATGACTGAAAGTTCTGGAGAAGTTAGTAAGTAATCATTAGTTAATAATCCTACTGTGCTCACATGTCAAAAGATCCACTTCCATGACAACTAAGGAAATGCCATCCACTGATGAAGAGGGTTGAAAGCTAAAAAAAAATTGACAAATTCATTATTTTTGATTATATTGTGATTGTGTGACGCAAATTCCTAAATGCAGTTATGTGTAATTTCATTACAACATAGAGAAAGACATTCTCAGGTATTCAATCACTGTATGCATGTATGCACAAATCAAACTAAACAATATTTCAGCACGTGACACAGGGTGGTTTCTGAGTGCCTGGCCACAAAACAAATGTGCCATCCACAATATGCATGACAGGAACTTGTGCTTTGCAGGAACTTGGAGGAAACAGGGAACATACACAATGCAAGGATGGTGTAAAGTGAGCGTGAGTGTGTACAGGTTACCAACACATTAAAATTTCCCAGGATTGGTTTATCAGACTCTACACAGATTAATGTGTCTTGAATATTATGTACCTGAGAATCTCCTTGATTGTGCCTTTTAATAGTGGCGCCCCCTGCAGGGCTTTTTGAGGGTCGCCACCGGCCTGAGCCCATGACGCCCTCACCTGCTGCCTCACCCTCTCCTGCATCTCCGGGTTACGACCCAGCTCAAACAGAGCAAACTGCAGGGGCACTGCTGTCTGCAGATGGGATGGGATGAGAGGTGACACAAAATCAGTCAGGGTGAGGTTTACAAATGCACAAGGAAGACAAACACACACACAGAGACACACACACCGTGTCAACCCCTCCAGCCATCAGCTCAGTGATGT
Organism: Lutjanus erythropterus; assembly: GCF_056507025.1. Classification (NCBI taxonomy): domain Eukaryota; kingdom Metazoa; phylum Chordata; class Actinopteri; order Lutjaniformes; family Lutjanidae; genus Lutjanus; species Lutjanus erythropterus. Next base: position 23,912,018 of record NC_139325.1, on the reverse strand, counting down.
TAGCTTTGATGAGATCCAAAGATAGTTGCCCTTTCTCCATGAGTTGGCCTAAGACCCCAGTGTACTGGCCTCCACCTGCTCCAGCCTCAGACCCTCGACCCTGAGAGGACGACAGGCGCTGGTACCCCCTCTGGATTCTTGCCTCAGCTGGAGGAGGGCAGAACAAGAGGACAGGTGAGATGGGAGTAGTGAAGGGGAGTACTGAAAGAGAGTTACATAAACCAGATATCTAGGTGTTATGATCCATTATAGGCTTGTAGCTCTTCCCACCATGGCTGAAGATGTGGTCCCATGCACTGGCATGCTGGGTCCACAGAGAAGCACCAATACGGAGCAGCAGCCGAGGGGGCAGGTAGAGGAGAGGAGGGGTGGTTGCCAGCATTCGCTCCACAGCCCAGATGAACTTCTGGGACTCCAGAGATGGAGACGAGGAGAAGAGGCCAATACGCTCCCCGTAGATCACATGACAGCTGGCTGCATGGTCAGGAGAGTGTATAGGTGGGTGAGCATAAGAGAGAGTTTCAAGGTGAGAATACAAACACTCAGAGAATTTAAAAATATCAAGGCTAAAATAAGAAAAAGTACAAAGGGATAGTTCAGATTATTTGATGTGAGGTTTTCTGAGGTATTTAGCCCTACTGTAGAGGGTGGTCAACACGTTCACACTGGAGAAGTAGAAGAGTCCCAGTACAGGAAGCTAAGCAAAGTACTGCTGTAGACAGGGTCAGCAGCAAAGTGTATTTTAGAAACCTAAAAAAGGTCCACTTTAAAAAAAAATCACTTGTCATTTGGAATATTTTCATGGCTTTACTTTGCTGTCACAGCTTTTTCTAATGGGAAACTGTCACCAAATATCACTCTCTCAAAACCAACCAGACTAATTTAGAGAGATGCTGTTCCACCACTGCCTCAATCACTTAGTTTATTTATGTTATTGTTTCACTTCTGTATTTTAAAAGAATAGTTTGGATTCACCAAAGTCACACAGTAACACAAACTGACAGATCAGGGCAACATCAAACCAGCAACTCCAGTCTTCTGCAAGGTAAAATTTATGATTTTATAGTATATAATGGCGGTTTCCTGTTGGAAAAGGCTGTCTAAAGGCAAAGTAAAGTGGTGAAAATATTCATAATATAGCAACACTACTGAAACACTATTGGATGGTAAGCCATTTTTAAGTGGTTAGAATACGTTCTATTGTAAATCTGCATCTGCTATAGGTAACACACAATCAATAAGTGCCTCATACAACCTCACCTCAAATAATCTGAACTGTCCTTTTCAACTAATAACGATTTAACTGAGCAATGAACTTCTGGTTGACAGGTTTTTAAGTAGATTATAAATCTTCTTGACTCATATGTCCATGTTTAAATTTAAGCTTTGAAGGATTACCAGCAGAAAAATAATCCAAAAACCTTTTTTTTTTTTTAACTTAGTTACCATAAAATGCAGACATTTCTCTCTCTGACAGTAAGAAAATATTCTGTACTTTTCAAATTCAGCTCCACAGAAACACAAGAGCTCATATTATGCCTCAGAGGAACTGTCTCTCCTCCACAAGACATCCATCACCTATCAGACCTGCTTATGTTTTATATTAACCACACATCACTGGTTGGAACAGAGTGGGTCCTGGGTGGGCTATTCCTATCCCAGCTTAGCACCTGGCTCTCGTGTGTTGTGGTCCATTAAGAGCAAACCAGCATGACTCAAAGTCATCAGCTTTCTATCCATCACACACACACACATGCACGCCGATGCATATAAGTGTACAGCACAGTGAGTCACACAAGCATTCACACTTGTGAATGTGGCATGTTGCAGATAGGCACATGAAAGCAGCAGACCTGGTGAAAGAATGCTGCAGCTTTGATCATCATGGTGGTATTTCTAATTTTAAAGGTGCATGCTCTCCCTGACCTCCTACATCTATCATGTGTTAACGACAGATATGCCTCGTGTTAAAATGAGGATTGGTTCTCATACAAGGCGTGGATATTAACAGAATGAGCAGAAGCAGTGAGATATTAGCAGGGGGGAGTATTTTTTTCTTGCAGATTGTATAATTCCTCTGACGTCATAGCCTGCATCAGCATTTGTGACTCAACCCAAAGAGCTGATGTTTTTTGGGTGAATGAAAACCTGTCGAAAGAGTGAGGTGACATTAATCCACTCCCTCCCCTTCCACAGGACTTCAAGGTCGATCATTACTGGATGAAAAGGAGACGTGACAGTTAAGGGGTGGGAGACACCCATCCTTTAACACCACTCTCCCCTCATTTCCTGGATATATAGAGAGCCATTTTGTAGCCTCAGTGTAAATAAAACAAGAGTTCATATACTTTTTAACTGAAGAGTCACACATAAGAATACACAATGACCTCCGACCTTCCAGTGCGAAGCGGAAGAGATCAGGACTGGGATCCATGGTCACAGTGCGTTTCCCCTCCTCGCCTCTTCCCTCCCTCTCTACTCTCGCCTGCAGCATTCGACAGAAATCCCTCGCCACCTCATCAAGCAGGGGGAGAAAGCGCTTCACGGCTGCACTCATCATCACTTCCTTGTTGAGCAGCAGACGGTCAGCTCGCCATTCCTCACCGTTCCTGTGGAGAACAGATTTGGAGTATTTCAGGCATCACAGTCGACATGTTTCATTTCTGCTCAGTCACTGTGAAGCAAGGAAACTGGGTCTCATGTGCCGTTCCTGCACAGTAGCCTCCCTATTCATCTTTGTTTTCCCTGAACCCTAAAAAAATAACTGCAAACAGGTCTGCTCTGTGATGCCAAACCTCTACCCGGTTTTACCTTCAGCTTAACCATCCAGTTACTTCTGTGATGCCAACCATAAAGGACCGTCAAATGGAATATGAGACGTACAAGGACATAAAAGTTTCCCCACCCTGCCAATTAGAAGCAAGACACCCAGACAGAAGAGACATTTCGAATCTCTGTGTGGTCTTTTTGTGTTCCTTTTTTAGTTGTTTTGTGTCCTCTTGTAGTTATTTTGTATCTCACTGTAGTTGTTTTACATCGCTTTGTGGTCATTTTTGTCTCTTTGTAGCCATTTTGAGAGATTTTTTGGTTGTTTTCTTTCTTTGTGGCTGTTGTGCGTGTCTTTTTAGTTGTTTTTTGAGTGAGTGTCTTTGTGGTCATTTAGCACCTCTTTATATTTTGCAGAGGATGTCAGGTTGAAAACAAATAGTTGATTTGAAAAGGGCAATCCACCAATTCTACGCACAAAGACAATTTTGTTCATCATGAGTACTACTTAGCTTGTGAAAACAGTTGCTTTGTTCTCAGTGCCTCCTGAGATCTTTCTAAAGTCTGACAATTAACCCTGATGAGATCACTGAGGCTGTTTAACAAGAAGGGGATGTGGAGTTTGAAAGAAGTAAACACTGACCAGGCAGGGAGGGTCAAAAGAAATGATGCTGTCATTGGAGATGTAGGATCCAGTGTCTGACGTGTAGTAGGGATGGATTAAAAGTCATTATATCTCTTCCTCTGCTGTTCTGATTTGGGCTGTTCTTTCTTTTAAATCTCCTCTCATCATGTGAGTCTCTCAGTTTAATGGAAATGCAATACTAAATCACTTTGAAATAAACCATGTGTAGGAAAATGTCAGAATTTGGCATCAGGTAGAATACAACAATGCATGTAATCCCTCACTGTGATGAATGGGCAGAGAGCAACACAGTTTTTACTGGAATTGGCTGATTTTCTACAAACAAAAACCAAATGAATAATTTGAAACATGCTACAACCACATCAATATCATATATATAGAAAGTACAATAAAGTAGAGTTTTGATGTTTACTTTCCACAACTGATTTAATGACACCCCAAAAATGAGATGTGATTACATCCACACAGACAGAAAAAAACTTGTTTCCATCACTTAAGGGGACATTGAATTGACTTGCTAATAATTCCCCAGAGACTTGTCCTAATCCTTAATCATAATCTTAATCATAACCACCTGCTACTACATGCCTCAACCTGACAACAAATCAAGTTCTTAACTCTAAAATTACATTATGGGGACTTGTACTTTGTCCCCAAAAGGACAAAACTGATTTACAGTTTATCAGTACAACACTAGTAATAATACACCTGCATACACACAGGTGTGGCACTGACTTGAGGAAGACTCCCTTGCTGTGCTGACGTGTCTCTCTGTGTGTCGCCCACGGCTGCAGGGTCATCCGTCGGGGGTGGAGGCCCTCTGAGCGGAATAGCTCACCAATGTCAGACGGCAACATGATGTTCACACTGCTTTGGGTGCCCACATACTCCCTTCATATGCACACGCACGCGCACACACACACACACACACACACACACATACACACACACACACACACACACACACACACACACACAGACACAGACACACACATACACACACACACACACACAGACACACACACACAAAGGCTATGAACTCATATGCACTACTGCTCTGTTAACACATTGGAAAACCTTAATGATCAACACTTAAGTTCACAAAAAAAACAGAAATATACAAGTTTTTTTCAATTCAAGTTGATTAAACTTAAAATGTCTATTATTTCTTTGCAGAACACCTCAGAACTTATAAACATGAGTTCTTCTAACTTGAAGTCTTTTGACTTGAAATGATGTGTTGAATGTAATGTAAGTTTATTTCACAAGAAAAGTTGAATAAACACAAAATTACCTCAACTTCAACTCAAATTCAGTCAACTTAAAATTTTAAGGCAACCTAAATTTTGAAGCTAAAGAAGTGGTTTTACGGTGCTCCTAATTCTTGCAACAGTGCCAAACATGAGAGGATAAATGTCTCCCAGTTTGCACTTTGGCTGCTCTCAAATATTTGAAATATTTTTAAGACATGTATGCTCATAATATCATCCCTCCTGTTACCTGTAGATGGGACCGAGGGCGCTGAAGGTCCTCTCCATGTGCTTGTGTAGCTGCCGAAAACGATCTTCTCTCCAGAACTTCACTAGGTTGACCCAGCCGTTTCTCCCCGTGTGAGGGATCTCCTCAAAGCTCCTCACCTGTCCGTCCACACCCCTCTTTCTGACTCCTGCACTCTCATGTCCTTTCCTCCCCTCTAACTTTCCATCCACCACCGTCCCTGCTGCAGTCACGCAAAGAGCTCGCTGTGGCGGCGTGACTCCACAGAGCAGATTTCTGGACCCACAGGTGCCCTGTGCTCTGATGCTCCTCATGGTCCAGCCGTCTCATCCAGAGTTGTGGCACCCCTCGCCGTCGTCCCTGCAGGAAAGATGATTTTCCCCCTCCATCCCCAACCTCATAACCTTGACTGTCCTCTATTGCTCGGATGGACTGATAGTAGACGATGATTTATGGATGTGAAGATCAGAGTTCAAGAGAATCACAACAGAGTCCAAATGTTAGACTGATCTAAAACACACTAACACCATGTAAAGGCCATAAAAGAAAGAGTCCAGCTGAAAAGATGTTACACTCGAACGTGTGTTTATTACAATCTTTCTTTTACAGCTAAAAAACTGTCCTATCTATAGTTTGTAGGGTTTCTGCTTCCTGTTATATAAAAACATTTGATTAGCAAACATGAGAATATTTACACACCAGTATCAACTCAATGAAAACAAAAAAGTCATCACAAGTAACTAATAGTTTACAGGTTTTTTCAGTGGCTAACAAGCATTTTTCAAAACTCTCCATGTAGTCTGCATTACAACATACACCTTGGCCAAACAGTAAAACATGGCTCATATACATTACAGTTACAATTTGGCTCATATATACACATGTGGTACAGATCAGAGATTATTTATAAAATAAACAGTCAAAAACAAAATGAATTTCCCACTTAATCATACATAAAAATTAGTATATTAAATGTTATTTCATCACTTGTGTGAATGTGTGATGAAACGTGAACGTGTTGCCCTGAGGTTCCTTACTTGTGTATAGATCAGTTGGATCTATATCATTTACAGAGATGTGACAGCCCTGTAAGAAGAAACTAGCTACAATAGCTTATAATACACAATATCATAATATTATAACAACATTATAAAATAATAATAATTAGAATTAGAATAAAACAAAATGAGGATCTGAATGGGGTGAAACTATGATAAACCCTCTGACAGAAAATGTGAAAACATAATTTGAATGCCTTTAACAAAATTACATGTTTCAACTGATAATGTTTTAATTATACTGATAATATAACACCTCATTTGGGATAAGAACAATTTGAGTCATTACTTTATTAATCAATATCATTACTGTACCATCGGCTGAAACAAAATGTAACACCACTTGTGAGTTAAGTAGAAGTACTGTACTTAAGGTACTTGAAGTTTTTTTTTTAATTTAACTTTATACTTCTACTCCACTGCATCTGAAGGGCACATGTTGGACTTTTAACTTCACTACATTTGTCTGTCAGCTTTAGTTACTTGTTACAGATTACAAATACCACTTCTGTCAAGTAAAAATGACATTAAAGAAACATGCTATTAGTTGAAATACTTCTCTGACAACATCACTACAGCAAAATATTGTTATATTGTTATTGTTATTATTGTTTGTTCTTTTTACATGAGTTAGACTTTATATTAATCGATTATTTTTAGGATAGCAGGCCTAGCTTTACATTGACATACAACTAACTTTTATTAACAACTGATCAACTTAAACTGCAGAAATCATTGTTGCTTGTTTTTGTCCTGTTGAGGAGAGGGTGGGGAAACAAGTCGCTTCAACCATAGACGTCATATTTAATAGGATTTCAACCTATTTAATACATCATCTATCGCTCTGACTCACTATTTGTATTGCAGTACTCATTTTTGAGTGCATGTGGTATATTGCCACTATATACTGGACCAGGAAGATACAGAGGTGAGACTGTTAATACTGTGAGCTAAATTAGATAGAGAAGGAAATTTATTTATATTCATATTTGAAGACGTTCATGTTCCTGATTTAGGTTTGATGAGATGGAAAATGTAGTTTTCATTGAATACTTTTCTGATAATGTTTGGTTTGTTGTAAGGTAATGTGTCTGAATAATCCAATGAGGAATGGGTCATACAAATGATCCCACATGAAAATAAAATATTCATTCATTCATTCATTCAATACTGTACAGGGGCACCGCCAGAAATCCTGGGCCCCCTGAAAGATTAGATAGATAATACTATTAAAATAATATTGATAGTCCTCAAAGGGCCCCCTGTCAGGCCCGGGCCCTTAGAATCGTCCTAACTTTTCCCCCCCTGGCGGCGCCCCTGATACTGTAACAGGGACGATTGGAATGATGTACATTAAAGCGACGTGTATCTATTTTAAAGGAAGATGTTAAAGCACAGTTTGTGTGAGCAGCAATCATGTATGGTGTTTTTTTTTCCCCTGCTGTTTCCCTGCATTAATTTTAAAAACTAAAACAATCAGAAGGCAGTGGACTGATCATCTCTGTGATCACATATTGATCACATGGCTTTACAAGAGTCCCTCCTTGCTCGTGTAAGAGTGGACGTCTTGCTGTATTTCTTGTCAGTGAGCGCCGCCGTGTTGAAGCTCAGGCCTTGGAAGGCGCTCAGCAGGTTGAAGCCGCTGTCCTTGGCTTTGGTTTCAGGATGAATGATCTTCGACAGCTCATGGGGAAGTGACACTTTCCCACCAACAGACCTCAGGTGGTTTGTATCCTTCGGGCTCTAATTGCGGAGGAAAAGCAAAAGAAGAATAGAAATCAAACACTGAACATGTGACCAAAACTAATAACTTGATGATCTAAAGTAGTATTTGTCTATATTACTAATGCAATATTAAGTCAACATACAGTATATGGATAACAAACAGCAATACACTTGAAGTACAAGCCTAGTCTTTTGTTTTTGAAGGTTTGACAAAGTCAAGGAGCCTCGAAAAAATAAGTGCATACCTCCACAAAAGCACAAAAGTGAGTACACCCCTAGGTGAGAATGTCCAAGTTGGGCTCAATTAGCCATTTTCCCTCCCCAGGGTCATTTGACTCATTAGTGTTACAAGGTCTCAGATATGAATGGGGAGCAGGTGTGTTAAATTTTGTGTTATCGCTCTCACACTCTCTCATACTGGTCACTGGCCAGACAAAATATTGAGTCTTTGGGCCCAATTTGGACATTTTCACCTAGGGGTGTACTCACTTTTGTTGCCAGCGGTTTAGACATTAATGGCTGTGTGTTGAGTTATTTTGAGGGGACAGTAAATTTATACTGTTATACAAGCTGTACACTGACTACTTTACATTGTATCAAAGTGTAATTTCTTCAGTGTTGTCCCATGAAAAGATATAATTAAATATTTGCAGAAATGTGAGGGGTGTACTCACTTTTGTGAGATACTGTACATGTAAGACAAACTGCCTGAAGATGCCAATTATTGGAATCCTTGTCATCCATTAAGTCATTATGTATACCTTGAAGTGTATAATACTGCTTATACCATGATTGCTTGCTAAAGAAAAAAAATGAAGTCCATTACTTTAAATTTTCATGCATTTTGCAATCAAAAATATTAGTTTTTTCACAAGCCACAACTCCCAGAACTAACTTTCCCTGAGGTTTGACTCATTGCCATCCCATGAGGTTCTTATGCAAAATGGAAACGTTGCTTCCTACACCAGTAAATAGGTCGAACCTGATACAACTAGACGACAGGAGATATTAATAGTCCACTCAGCTCACACAAACCCTTGGCTTAACCATGAACCAGAAAGCTAACATTAAGCCAGTAAGATTCAAATTCACAACACTGCGTACAGTTGACAAACCATAAATATAATTTGACAGTAAGTATAACAACGTACTGGATGTTAGCTCATTGACATGTTGCAATGAATTGTACGCATAGGCTTTGACTGAGTCTTGAATGGTTACTCATTTTAGGGCATTAATTTATAAGTGACTAGACTGTTTCACTGGAACTAGTCTATGTAGTAGGAGTCCATTATTAATGGGCAGCTTGCACCCAATCAGAATCTAGTATTCACCAAGACCATGGAATAAAGGATATTGTTCAAGGCTGAATGGTTGAATACACAGTTTTACGTTAATCAGTCTGCATTTGCTGTAACATCTTATAACATGGTGAAAATAGCATTGCAGTTTGCAGGACAGTTAGAAGTTGATATATGCACAAGTAAATTTGTCTGAAATCTGTTTAAAAATTACTTTCAAACAAGAAATGAATAAGTCTAGAGAACAATTTCACAACAAAGTCAGTGTGGAAAAATACAGATGAATAGTGTATCAGAGTCATTCAGATATGTTATGTAACAAATTTGGCGACGCTTGAATAAGCTTGGCTGTTTTGCAGAAAATCCACAGACCTCAGACAGCTGATATTTTCTCCTGAAATGAGCTCTCATAGCTGCTCTCTCTGCGTTCTTCTGAGCGTTCATCGCTTCCCGCAGCTTTCTGTAAACACAGCAGACAAAACACAAATACACCTGACATATTGCAGGCTGAATTTAATCAAAGCAATATCCCTGCCATGGCACAGGTGACTTAAATTAACTTGATTCATTTCAGCTGCCTGCTCTAATGAAAGAAAATGGAAGCTGCTGCAGACAGCAGCATTACAAAAATGTCTCTTTTGGAAACAATGAGAATCCAAGGCGTGTGTTGGTTTCATTGCCATGAAGGTTTTCACCAGATTTCAATTCATTCAGTAGGTGAGTCTGACATTATTTCTTTCTCAGAATTCACATGCAAACAAAAGTCAGTTTTTCCATTTTCAGTTATGAAAATCAACTTGTTAACATTGTTTTTAAGGATTGCTTGTTTAAGACAAATTAATACGTTACTGTACAGATTAAGATTTTACATAAAAAAACATATCATACAAAACTAAAATGCTGCTTACACATTCATGAACCAACAATGCTAACTTAATAGTACGATATAAAATAGTAACCGTCCACACTGACCATTTTCCTATGCACTTGAAATGGCCAACAAATTATTGAATTAATACACCAAACAAATAGGGGGCTGCATATCACCAAAGTAAGCTGCTAATGTAGCTAATTAGCCCAGTTAGCCATGCAGCTAACTAGTGGTCCAATTAGCTGACTTGTGTCTGTCTTATCTGGTTGTGTCTCAAAGGGAACACCAGACCTACAAAAGATCTCCCCTAATCAAGTGTTTTTACAGTGTTGTCACATTATAAAACATAATTAGTTTGTACAGTACACACAGTGAAGAAACAAGACATACAAATCTTGCAGAACTTTCACAGTTCTTGGGTTCCCTTGTAGACACGACCCTTTGGTCTGCTGGGACGAGGACATTTTCAGGCCTCAGGCCAAGGGGACCCAACAGGGAATGCTGGGAAGGAGCAGCACTGGGACGAGCACCAGGACAGAGCTCAGCAGCCTCCCAGTGAACATGGACAAACCAGGGCCAAACACAGCCTCCAAGACCAATGACAGGAAATACAGATGATTTGAACAGTGTGTAGAGCCATCTAAGGCTGTGGGGGGTTTTTTTGTTTTGTTTTGTTTTTTTTGTACCAAACCAGAGTAGGTGATTGTTGGAACAGAGGAAAGATAAACCATGATGGTTCTGATGAATTTTGTTTTGTTTCTTTCTTTCTTTTTTTACAATGAGTTAACAAGGTTTGCCAAAGGAGAGAAACTGGGATTCAGAATGTTGTACAGTTCTGTTTAATATGGAAAATAGGTGAATAAAATGGCATTTTTGAAATTTTGTGAGTTTGATTTGTTTATTAGACTAAAAAAAAAAAGGTTGGAGCTAGCTGGTTAACATGCTAACTACAGTAGTTGCATGTTGTGTTTTTACATTATGTGTCTACTCGCCTCTCTTTCTCCAGGTCTGCCTGGTATGAGCGCATGACTGACGGGTCTTTGGCCTGTGGGGTACGGAGAGGAGGGGTCTTTCCCAGCCTGTTGCATCCTCCTCTTCCTCCCCCTCCTCTGCCCCTCTTGTTCCTGCGTTTGGCACACAGCTTCCTCTCCTTCACCCTCGACACGCAGCTGGTAAGCTTCCTGATGGGCGTCCTCAGCGACTTCTTCACTCTCACCACAGACTCCATGATGCACCAGAGCTCTCAGGACGGGAGGAAACAATCACGACGCTACTTCTCTGACAGATGATGGGCGAGTATGGAGGGGATTTCTCCTTCGCTCATGTTGTGTTGTTCTGACAGGATAAAGTCAGGACACACAATGTCACATCTGATGGCTGCAATAACTCAGTTTGAGACACACCAAGGACAAGGATGGTGTTCAGACAAGGCTTAGACACACAGACTTAGTAAACACACTCTCTCACTCACACCTACTTACTAAGATTACATAGTGTCAGAGTTATCTAGAGCAGTGGTTCTCAACACCACAAAATCTCAAAATCGTTGTGGAGAATTAAATAAAATATTGTTGCAAGCAGCGCAGAATAATTTAATGACATTCAACATAAGGCACTTAAAGGAGTAATATGTAACAGCTGCAGGTCCAAGAATGAGCACTGCTGTCCAAATAGCAAGTTGGAACAATAAACAGTATATTAAATAAGTTGAAATCCTAGTGAACATACTGTCTATGGTGGAAGTCGGTTGTTTATAATTTAACATTTTAATTTGACAAAAACAAGCGATGACGAGCCCTCCACTGTAAGTTGATGAGCTGTTTATAACTGTCAGTAGTCCGTCAATGTGAAATTAAGCCCATGAAAACAACAGTCTGAAAATACACACTTTGGAGCTGGAGTTCAGCAACTGCTTAACCTGCTTTTAACTTTTAAACATCTAATCCTTCTAAAAGATTATTACTGATTTCTTACGACTGACAGCTCTAATTAACTTGAAATGGGAAAACAATAACTCTGGTTACAGGGTGGAATAGAAATTTCAAAGTTTGACACTGCAGCTGTAGTGTCGTTGTTAGAGACGCCAGTATTTCAACTTAGCATGTTTCCTTCATCTCTGCTGACATATCACAGCCATTTTATGATTCATTACACTAAATATATCACAGTAAAGATATGTAAAATATAGTTACCAACATAAACCACCATGTTCTGAACACACAAACACTAATAAAAATCAACATTTGCATTTTCTACCATAAAATAACAAACTATTCAGTCTGAAAAGTATGATGGTAATGAGGGCCATATTTTAGACTGAGGGATGTTTTTTTTACGATGCATTGCTTTTACCCATGATACAATTCACCTTAGAATAGATTTTATTGAGTGTGTTTGTAAGAGTCAAAGTGTGCATGCACGTACGTTCTGATTGGTCACAGACACACACAAACACTCTTTTTGTTAGAAGTGAAACTCACTGTGAAGCATCCTTTCAATACTATCGTCCACATCTGTGAAGCCTGAGGGCAGCGGAGACTGTTGATGTTTTTAAAAGCCAATTCAAGACCCACCTTTTTAGTATGGATTTTATTTAAACTTTTTTCATTTATTTATTTCCCTGTTTATTTATACATTTTAGTCTATTTGCTGTTAGTTGACATATCATTTTATTTTATATATTTATTATTATTAACTTAACTTATTTTTATTATCTGAATTGTTTTCCTTTTAACACTTAACCTTTTATTCACCTTTTATCCAGTGTTAAGAGTTTTATTTATTAAATTATTTTATTTATTTGCCTTATCTTTTCTTTTGAGTTTTTATCCTGCTTCTGATGTTTCTTCACTTATGATAGTGTTTTTAATAACTGCTCTTCTCATTTTAGTTATTTATTTAATTACAAAGTCATTGCTGTGGGTGTGTGTGTGGGTGGATAGGGAAGAAAGTATTGTTTCATTGTATGAAGCTCTTTGTGTTACTCAACTCAACTCAGCTTTATTTATAGCACCTCTCATACATACATGCAGGCCAAAGTGCTTCACATAGCAAAATTAAAACAACAGACAGGAAACCAATGAAAGTACACAAGGAATAATACGAACAAAAAACAATAAAATGTTTTTTAAAATGAAAAGTGAAAAATTAAGTAAAAGGAATACTAAGGAATAAAATTGTATAAAAAAACAACAACAATTGAAGCCTGAAGGTTTTAACATTACTCATAATTAAAAGCCAGATTAAAAAGATACCAACATTTAGATTTTGCTTGTATGAAAAGTGCTACACAAATTAAGTCTGACTGATTGTAAAACTAATTTTCATTTTGGTGCTTTTCTGCCATCATCTCATGCTTAACCAAACAGCCATAGCCAGTTTTGCTATCTATCACATGGAACGACTATGGAGCAATGGCTTCCCGGAAAAAGTATTCCAGCTCAAGACTCAGGCGAACAGGAAACTGGACAGGAACCGGAGACAGTGTCTTAAGATGAGTCATCTGAAAGTCTGACAGGAGCACCAACAGCCGAGAAATGCAAGGTGCTGGTGTTTCTAACAGAGCCCTGAGCTCCCACCAAGTTCAGAAACATAACCCTGACTGTCTGCAATCTGGACTTTTTGTGGGGGGTCATAAACACAAACCTGATTATTGTGCGCAGTCGCAGCTCCAAAAGGTTGAGAACCACTGATCTAGAGGGAAGAGAAGCACTAAGAAAGAAAGATGCAAACCACACAGGACTAAAACAAATGATAAATGTCATCTTGTTAACTTGGGTTCATCCAGTCCACAGTTTTCTTACCTTTACAAGTGGCCACAGTTGGCCGAAGGCTCACAGCATAAAATCCTGTAAAGCTCCAGCCAGATGGCCTCCACCACAGCCAGACAATCCTCCAAAGATTTAGAACAAACCAGAGAAAACAAAGAAGAAAAAAACAGAAGTCTCTTCGCAACACGTTGTGTCTGTGCTCCTCGGGCCTCACAGGGAAAATGACTGTTTTCTGGTCCAAGTTTCAGCCTCTGCTCCTTCTGCTTCCCTCCTTCAGTCTAGCTACATTCTTAAAAACACCCCCCCAACTCTCCTATACAGATTACCACTTAAAGGACTTAATGAGGGGAATCTTGTTAGCCGCGGCAGGGAATGCACTCAATGACTCACGTGTTTGTGATGAAGATTTAGAGACTGTAGCTGATGTCATGTTGAGTGGCACATGCTGACATCGGTCTCATACGTGCTCCTAAAATACTGCATTGTCTGCATTTTGTTGATTTGTTTAGGAGCAGTAGAGCAATAAAATTGGGAAGATGTGGGATAAAAATGACAAAGGAGGTAGCAGGTACTGGTCTGCAACTCAGATGTATCTCAAGAATTAACTTCCAACACCTTTTCACTTTCTCACAAGAACACATTCATCAGCATTTGGTTCACTGGATATTCAGGGATGGAGAGATGAGGACAGATTTGGAGAGAGGAAATGAAACAAAGAGACACCTGGACGGAGAGAGTCTGGCAGTCTGGCCTGAGACAGCAGCAGTGTCTGAGTCACAGAGAGATAAGAGAAAAGTATTGATTACTGGACCAACCTGCACCAAAAAAACTGCCCAAAAAGTCAAAGATGAAATGAGTGAGGTCAATAACGCTTCCCAATTCCTCCACCAAACCAAAACATGTCAATGCTGCGGCTTGGTCAAAGATAAAGAGGACATATTTTTGTATTTACTCATTTAAATGACAAAAGAGGCAGGACAAAAATGTAGAAAAGAAATAATAGCTTACCAGATTTCTACTTTAGGTAGGTCAACACACTAAAAGGATCAGATATATTTTATTTTAAAGGCCTGGTGTGTAAGATTTATGGGGATTTCATGGAATAAGATAGGAATATGGCAGAAATTGGAATATAATATTCATAGTTTTCACGAGTGTAAAATCACCTGAAAATAAAAATCATGTTTTCATTAGAATCTTTCTTATAATGAGCTGTTTATATCTACACAAGGGAGGATCCTTTTCCATGGAGGCCATCGTGTTGCACCTCCATCTTTTTACAGTAGCCCAGAATGAACAAACAAAACACTGGTAGGTGTTTGCAACCTACAAGCTTCCAGCTAGATGCCACAAAATCCTACACACTGGTCCGTTGATCAAAACTTGAAAAATAAGACGTAAGAAGTTAAACAACTTTCTGTTGCATGTTGAGCAAATAACCTCAGGCCCTGACTATCATTAATGTAAGAATAAAATACTGCTAATTGTGTTTCATTTAGGAGCTTTTGTGTTCTCTTTTAGTTACCATTTTTAATCCTTATATATATGTGGTTTTTTTTCTACTAATCCATTGTTTTTTTCCTTTGTTTTTCATTGGTTGTTACAACAGTTTACAGACAGCCAACGTGTCTGTAATCACAGAGACAAACTGACAAATAAGTGAATCCTAAAGTATTACACAGAATTTTACTTTAAGACCATCTACTCAACATTAGTACCATATAAACATTCAATAAATGGTTCATAACACAGTATAATGTCGTTCAGAGCAGACATATGGACATTTTAACTGTACATAAGTGTATTAATGTACAGCAATGTCAACATTAATAACTTATGATACACCTTACCAGTCGTTATCTGTTTATACACCAGCCTCTATGGATGCCCACAATAGGAGTCGACAAAACATTAATCGACACATCAATCAGCTTAGCTACATTATAGTGTGTATAAAATGTTTACGTCATCTTGATAGATGAGCTAAGAAAAGTTAGGCTTGGGTTGTGGTGGATGCTTGTCATTTGCTGAAGTTAGCAGACTCCATTTTTAAACTAACATTAACTAGTATTACACACTGTTGGCACTATCAGTCACGTGACATGCACGGTGACCTGGAGGCCACAAATAATGGGCCAGCATGGCGGCTCACATTGGACTCGAGATGCAGCACAAGCCACTAAAATTTCCCTCTGCTTCAAGCCACGGATATTCGGATTAAAACAAAGATATGAAAACAAACTACAGGTTTTGGGCACCTGTGATCCATATACAACACCCATCGCTGTATTTGAGTCACAAAAGTTGCTGCCAGAGCTCCACTTCAGCGATGTGTAGATCTATCTTGTGAAGAATCCCTCACCTTACACTGCCGATCTGGATGAAAGCATACAAAAGTACAGACAGTTATATGTATTTTTGATCTGGATGGTTCATTAATGCTTAACCCATGGGTTTTAGTTCATTTCAGGGTCCTTGTGGTCAGTGTTGCAGGGCAGTAACAATGAGGCAGTATCATTTTGATAGGTGAACATAATATCTCATGACATGAATCTATTCAAAACTTTGGTAATGTGTTCACTGTAAATTTGTTCACTGCACTTCTCATGGTTTCCTTTTGGCACATTTTCTGTTTGAGTGTCTTTGAATGAATCCCCACGGTGAGATTTGTGCTGTATGTCCTACTCTAATGCCCTATTTGGCATTGACATCACACACACACACACACACACACACACACGCGCCTTCTGAACACTCAAACCAACCCACTTTAAATCCTTCGATCCTTTGTTTCCCTCCTATTCTTTCCCCTCTACTGCACCAACCACTTCGATTTCTGACAGGTGAGGAGGCTTTAATCCTTTAATGAGATCACTGGGAGAAACCACGCCTCCTCTCCAGCTCATGTTCAGTGACAGATCTGGCATTGGTTTACTTGTTCAAGGTGCAAACATTTACAACTGGAGGGAGGGAGGATGAGGTGGTCCTGTGTCAGCAGGTACAGGTCAGAGAGAGGAAAACAAAAGGTAGAGGACGTTATCAATCCTCCACCTGAAATATGTTTATATTCTCCAGTTTAACTCATCCTGTAGTGCTGGATCAAATCAATTTAATGTAAAATAAAAAAATATATAATCAGACTCAACCTGATTTGGATAAGCAATGCAGGCTAAACCAATGTGAGTGTGAGTGTGTGTGTGTGTGTGTGTGTGTGTGTGTGTGTGTGTGTGTGTGTGTGTGTGTGTGTGTGTGTGTGTGTGAGAAGCAGTGCTTCCATGCAAGCCCACCAAAAAAGAGCCTCTTAAGGGATTCTCAGGTGGATCAGTGTCCAACACGTGAAAGGCGGTCACTGACACCAACAATTTAACACGTTCTCATGCACACGTTCTTATGCATGACCTCACGAGAGGCAAGTCATCTGCTGCACAAACAAAAGATAAGATAAATATCAATTTATTATTCAAAAAATACTAAATATGCATCTAATCATAACATATTAGCATAATGACCTAAATACATAAAAACATTAGACATTGTTGCTTTAAATAAAACCAATATTACCAACAGGGGCTTCACTCTTGTCCTATATGAACACAACATTTCTGAATACATATTTATGTAAAGGGATCTCAGTTTCACTACTTGAGGAGGGGGATTAAAGGAAAGTCAAATTTAGAGACTGAAATGTGAAAACAACCATTCAACTAGGCTGCAACAGATATAAACAAAAAAAAAAGTGACAAAATAGAGTCTTTTATCCAACACATTACACTCATGACTTTTGTGTAATTCTTGGTCATATTATATGGTCATATATCATACTGCAAACGGATCCCCTGCAGAATTGTGTGAGCTATTTTTATTCAAAGTAACAGGTGCCATATTGGAGCTCTATAGCCAATGTGTACAGGCCTAATACATACATACTATTATATAACATGCATTATACATATAATATAATTCTAGTTTGCAGAATTAATGTGTAAATGAGCAAAGGCCAATCTACAAGATGTTTTATTAAAAAATATTTTGGCACAGTCTGCCCTTTTGGATCCAAGGCTGGAGCAGATGCTTGCAGTGTGTGCTGTGGGAGGGTCTCAGTCTGTTGAACCATATTAAACAAATGTTAAACCACCTGTTTAAATTCTGTACCATGATGGTACCTCAAATCGGTCTGCTTTTTGCTCTGAATTGCTGCAGGTTTTTCACCCAGGCGTAACTGCTTACAGTCTGTGAAACACCCACTGGCAGTTGGGGGTTCCCCCCTACCCAGTGCTCCAGTGTTTGTTGACGTCTTACACTGACTCAGTACTCAATCTGAAAGATTTCAGTACATATTTTTAATTAAGTGTGATATTAAAGCAGTAAAAACTCCACTGTTTTTCAGGTTGAACGGGGTAATGTTTTGTACAACATTTGATTGCAAACTATTTGCAATAACGTTATCCATGGAAGAGAGACACAACCAGGTGGAAACACCACAACAATATTTTTCTGTATTCATAATTGTGAATAACTGTTTTGCAGTTAGATGTAACTGTATGTAAATCACATCATAAAATTAGATTGAAGCCAACTGTAAGTTGTTCTCCAGGTCTGTTAAATAACTGAGATTTCTTTCTGTCTTCAGAGGCAGTATATATACATTAATTATGTGGTATTCACCCCAATAAAAACAATCCAACTTTAAAAGCCTACCTGTAATAATGAATAATTATTAATAACATCTTGAGATTTTATTTTGTCGTTCTCCTGCCGTCACCATTACCGCTTTTTGTTTGAATGAAAGAGGGAGAGTTTGCTTGTTCTTGTTACAGAGTGCGCCTGGATGACGTATTTCTTTATTTTACATCAGTCCCATTTGAGAGGAGCTACTGTGATTGGTTTCCTATTGTGAGGAACACAGCATGTGACCAATTGCATTTTAGAAAAGAAAAAAACACCAACAGCTGACTTCAAAGCTCAGTCGAAAAGTAACAACAACCTTCCTAGAAATGTAGTGGAGTCAAAAGTACAATATTTGTCTTTGAAATGTAGTGGAGTGAAAGTAATACATTTCCAAAAGAACAAATACTCAAGTAAAGTACAGATACTCAAAAAATGTACTTAAGTACAGTAATCAAGTAAATGTACTCCACTACTGTCCACCACTGTCAAGCACTGAGCATAGGGCATCAAGCACGCGAGAATGACAGCTCAGGATGAGTGTTAAAATGACTTACATACAAGTCATTATTAAGTGTTTCTCTCTATTTTTTTTTTTTTTTCATAATTCACAGATTCTTTGAGACACATATATGTGTGCAGTCCTAAGCATGTATGCTTGGCAAATGGCCAGCAGCAGCCCTGGATTTGATTTACTTCAGTAGTTTCTGACTGGACCTATAAACCAGCCCTATAAACATCATCTGACCCTGACTTAAAGAGTTAGTGATGAAGTTACATCATTGATCGTAGAGTGTTAGTGTTTCGTCATTGGCCTTGCGCTCTCAAAATGAATAGGTGTGGGCAGTCCTCAGGCACACGTTGACCTTCACGGTTCAGCCCTAAGTTTTGGCTTAGTCTTGTTTTTCACAAGCATGTACACACAGTAAAATTAACAAAAAAAAACATAAATGATTTGGTGATCATTTCAAGTTCCTGTATGTAAACTGTTGTGAATTGTTTTCTGCTTCTTAGAGTCTAACATATGTAAAGACAAGTATTACAGTGTTACGAGAGTTAAATCAAAGTATAAAACAATAACAAATATAATAAACAATAATAAAACAAAGTTCTGTATTAAGAAACAACAAGTAGCCTAAATAAAATGGGATCACATCTATTCAGAGACACACAAAGAGAAAATGATTTTCTTTCTCTCCATGCACTCATAAAAATGTCTCCTTTAATTTTAGCACCATTCATGTTTATTCACAGCTGAAAATTACTTTTAGTATTGCCAAGGAAGACGATCACAAACGCACACACACTTATACATACCCTCACTAATACAAGTACACACAACCTCCCACACGCACACACACACACACACACACACACACTTACACACACACTTCAAAAATAAGGTCTCATTCAGTCAAACACACACACGCTGACAATAAGTCTCTCTTAGCTTAGCCAAGGCTGAAGAGGAAAATTGGCAGCGCACACACTTGCTCAGCCTTGTGACCATGCTCTCTGCTGAGCTGTGCTCAATCAACATGCCAGAGGACGACTGAGAGTGAAACAGCAGTTGCATGAGAAGTGTGTGTGTGTGGGTGTGTGTGTGTGTGTGTGTGTGTGACGTGCATGGATGAACTGTACTCTGGGTGTTGAGCTGAGGGCCACAATCAAAGCACACTAAAGACTAAAGAAGTCATTGCATACAAAATTTATTACAAAAAAACAAACAAATTATTGTTATAAAGTGACTGACAGCATAAAACTAAAAATATACTTTTCAAAGGATCATAAAGTTTAATCTTTTGTATCTGTTTCCTCTAAATTTTAGAGATACAATTTTGTAAGCATTTTGACACATTCTTGATCTGATACTTGCATGTGAGGCTCAGTGTTTAAAAGACAATACCCAGTGGTTTTTCATGTTTTAGATAATCTACTCTCATCCACTAATACTTACATCACCATGTCATCGTTTTGCAAACCTGTGTTGAAGAAATTGATTTTTCCACTGTTCTAGACATCCATTGGTTTTCATTTCACTCATGCTTGAAAAAAGAAACAAAAATGTATTAGCATGTAATTTTTTCTGCCCTATGAAAGTCTTTCTTCAGAATTATATTTTTTATCATGATGCATTTTTATAGCACTTTTTCTAACCAGTCTAAGTGCTATACTCTACATGATGATGAAACACATTGCACTTTTCAAAACAAATTGCACCTATTGCAATACAAAAATAATGTAACACAAAAATTTTAAGTTTAAGTTTTAGGAGTCTGCTAAATTATTTTTCATACCATGCAAAAATGAATTGAGAACAAATGAACGGTCTGCTAAAATGTGCTAGAGGTTCAATTATGAAGACCTTTCAAGCTGGCTGTTTAAAGCAGCTATAATTGATATTTTTACATAACAGTGGATCATCTTCTATGTGAGAAGCGGCACAGGAAAGAATAATCACCTGACTCCGCTGTTCCGCTCTGCTCCATAGAGCTTCAGCATCTTTCAGTTCAGTATTTTGGCTTTTTGGCCCACAACTTTTAACTGTCTCACCACTCTCATCAGCACCATTTTTAGTTGCACCGGGTCACTTTAAAAGCTCTAAAAAAGTGTGTGCTACCTGTCAACACCAAATGGCAGCAAAAAGTGACCATAATGGAGCATTTAGCATTTCAGGAGCCAGATATTTCCCTCAGGAGTTGGTGGAGACCAAAAACAGAGCTAAAAATGAATATTGGACTTGCATTCACCAGGTTGCCAGAGACTCATAATGAATGCTAATGTTGCTCCTTATCTGCTGGGTGTCTAAATTTCACTTTATCAACTTCAAAATAATATGTCAGCTTGTTTCCAGCACCCTGGTGGCCACTCCAGGTGGCCAAAAACTTGTTACTGCATGTTTCTGAAATTTGTTACATCATGTGTTTAATTACTAATTATTTTAAGTTTTTCTTTCCCACTTACAACTGATTCAGCTGACTGAGGGCGTTCACACGTTTCCCCTCAGGTTGCCTCTGTAACCCAATCATCTGGTTGGTGTCAAACAAATCCTCCTGGCTCTCTGTCAGCTGTCACTTCAATGTGACATGACCCACCTCCACCTCTCCAGTCACCTCCAGTTTCATCACAGCCACCTGTCCAGTGGGTCCTTCCACTGAGCTCATAGGAATCTAGCTTCAGATCTAAAATACAGGAATATTTCTGTAGGGCTTGTGGCGACATCACAATGAGGTCTACTTGCCAAAGCCAACTTTTCCTAATGTACACACTATATCAAATAAAGACATTTCTTCAACTCTTTCAGCACTTAATTCAATTAGTCTCCCCTGATTGAAATGTAATGTGAAGTATACGTGTCTTCTGGTTAAGAAACTAAAACTTGCAAACACACTGGTATGGTCCTCGCAGGGTCAAGTGGCTCTTCAGGGTCATCTGCTCATATCACAGCTGTTCCTCCAGACTCGACTCTTTCCTGGCTGATACACAAAGAAGGGATGACGCAGAGCAGAGGAAAGAGAGATGCGTTTTGAGGGCTCGTACTCCATCATCTTCTCCAAGAGGTTAAAAAAGTGGTGGTGCTCTGTTCCATGTGCCAACAAGTACTTCTGGAAAAAATTAAGAGATTGAGAGAGGAACATGTTGCTTAAGGGGGTTAATGTACTTGGCTCGTGTTTAAAAGTTTGCCTCAGGTCACCTGTAATGGTTTGCACTTGGTTTTCACGTAGCGTCCGGCCTTGGAGCACTCGTTCCAGTCGAGACGCCCCCGGTGGAAGTACTTCTGCTTTCTGCGAAGAAAACGTCATGAGCCCTATTTAAACGATATGTAGCACAGGGTCTGTTTTCTGTTGCCCCAAGATAGCATAACGTCCCAGCTTGGTTAACACCCTGAATAGTCAAGGGTTGAAATATCCAGGGATATGCTGACTGGGAATCAAACAGGAAAAATCTTGGAACATAGCCAGCTGCAGCATCCATTCAGCTGAAAGGCCGCTTATTAAAGGGTCATAAATTTGGATTTGTGTGTTACAATAGCAATGCACCAGCAGTACACCTGACCACACCACATTTTAAGACCAACACACCCATGGGTGCACAGAGGGACGCAAGCACATTTGCTACTTAAACATCATGGGCACTGGGTGAGAAAATGATGACATTGCTGGTCAGAAAATAGCAATGACATGTAAGTAACCATGCACATGAAAGTGTCACCTGCTCCGCTGGATCATTCTCTGAGGAAGTGGTCCCTGTATTCTCTCCATCATAGCAAGATGCTCCTTATTATCGTGAGTCTGGAAATCAACACAGATGCGCAAGTGAAGACCATGTCAATAAGATCATAATTACCCTACTTTGAGCTTGCAGGCAGTACACACACCTGGTAGAGTGTGAAGCCTTCGTAGTATTCAAACAGGATGCAGCCAATACTCCACACATCACACGGATGACTCCACCCCAACTCTGTGGGAGAGAAGAGGGATGAAACCTTCAAAAACAAGCCAGCATGACTGACAGCTCCAGGTTACTTGGTCTAAATCAACATCTCTCACCCAGTATGACCTCTGGAGCTCGGTAGTGACGTGTAGAGATGACGGCAGAGTGGTGTTCGTGGTCAAAAGTGGCGCTGCCAAAATCAACAAGCCGCACTGTGGTGTCATTTACTCTCCTCTCGTTACACTTCTGAAAGAAAACAGAAGTAGCAACTGATAAGTTTCAGTTTTGCGTCATCATTTTAAGGGATGATTTTTGTTAATAAGATAAGTTGGGTCTTATCTTTACAGTTTTGACTCTTGACTCCTGATCATTTCTATAAGTTCTGATAACAGTATAGCCAACAATAGATTTGATGAGACCTGTCTGGCGCAGACTGTAAAGGGGGGGTGATGGTGAAAGAAAAAGATAGAGGCCACCCATTTTTGTCATGTTGCTGGTATGATGTAGACCATGACTATCATTTTCACTGTCTATTTTTGACAAAAAGCTTGCATGTCACATGGAAAAAATAGGTTGGATAGGCTGAATCTCTAGATAAAGCATTGCTGCAGCCGTGGGTGACATGTGCATGAGTCACACCGCTCATGCAGGCTGTGTGGCTGCTCTAATCTGTTCATATGTTTTCTAAAATGAAAAGCAAGAAGATCTGCCACACACATGCGCTGCTGATGCATGTAATGTGACCCAGGCCTTAAATACATGCTAACCCAACCGAGGCAGTGCAGACAGACGCAAAGAAGCAAATACCTGTGCAGCTGGCACTCGACTGTTCAGGTGTAATAAACAGACAATGCAGTGGTCGGATTTGCATGAATGACAAAAGGCGGAAAATTCCCTTCATTTTCTGTCTGAACACTTTTTGTATGGATTAAATAAACAAACTATGTAGCCAGATATACCATATACACATGAGAATGGTATCAACCCTTTGATCTCATCATGGAAGAGAAAATGCATATTTCCCAAAATGTCCCACATTTCTTTTTTTTTTTTGCAAATGCAAAGGTTGCTTATGACACATAATTTTACAGTGCGCTTTTATTTTGACTGAGTTTGGCTAACCATCAGACCTCTTTTTTTTTTTAGCAATATTGCAGTGTTTCCAGAGCTCAGAAGTGACTTGACTATGAGTGTATTATTGACAGGAATGATCCCCCTCACCCAAGTTGTATAAAATGCAAATTTTCACTGAATCATTACAAAAATCACTTCAAAAATGCCACACACTGAACCACAGAGGTCAGAGAACATAACACATAGTCATCGTGGTTAAATATGTTTGCCTTCAGGAAACACGTGGGTGGTTCACAGGTTCTGCTGAGCAAAATTTGCATCCAAATGGGCAACGACAGAGCAATCTCCCAGGTTGTTCTGACTGCATTAATCCCTGCTTATTTAACATCCTGATTTCCTTTCAGGTCCCAGCCCACATGCCTGTAGTTGTCTCTAACCTTCTCAGCATTGTATATGAGGGAGTAGTCTGAGTTGACAAAGAGGATGTTCTCAGGCTTCAGGTCGGTGTGAGTCAGCTTGTTGTCATGGAGAACTGCAGTGGAGACAGAGAGGGGGGGGGGGGGGAAGTGGATTAAGGTTTATCAGGAGAGAGCCAACGCCCTCGTCTGGTCGAGTCTTCTAATGGTTAAACAGTCAGACATCATGTGGAGGGAAAAGATAGTGGGAAATAATAAATATCAGAAACCCAGATGAAGCCATTTTGTCTGCTTTATAATTTTTAAAAAAGAATCCTTTGCTGTGTTTTTTAGGTTGTGTAGCTTTAATGGTCCTTGCATCTGCACCAAATAGGTTCACAATAGGTTGAACACCTACACTCATCTCATAGTAAATACTGTCTCATAGCCAGTCTCAGATCCTGGCAACACATGGTGTCTTTTTATTTATGCATCATCAGAATCTGTCAGGCTTCTGAACTTCAATAGAAGGTATTAAATAATTTCTCTATTGAAATTTGTTATCTGACTTTAACCCATCCTTAAGCTGGGTAGTATGATTTTATGTAAAGCCAAAGCTCATGATTTATGTGCTCACACTTTATGGTCGAATCATCAAAATCATCATTTGTTCATTTTTGACAGGTTGGACAGACGGGGTGTCATAGTTATATAGTTTTTAGAATAGTATGGATCCTAGACAAATCTGACAGAAAGCTCAGAGGAAAAAAAACTAATTCTACTACTGCACCACCACAAACAGCACCAGGGATTTATCAGTGCTCAGCACATTTAGGCTGCTGACAATTCAGAGCTATGGTTGGTACCGTAGACTTTAACCTGTATAAACCTCAGTCAGATAAAAGATCAATTACTAACATTTTCAATTAAACAACCCCTCTGCTGCTAGGGGGGTGGAGAGGGGTAGCAGGTTAACAAGGGGCATGCATTTTTTGTAATTTTTCTAACAATGGGGATGACATCCCCCTTCTTCTCCCATCAGATCACATACTGCCTCCAGCACCTGTATCCCACCAGTTCCCCGAAGCAAGCAGGAAAGATTGTGGCCGACCCCTCCCACTCTGGACAGAAACCTTTTTAAACTCTCTCATCCAGTTAGAGGCTGCAGTCCACCAAGACCAAAACCCCATGCCACAAGACTGCAGCTGACCTCAGAAACAAGGCCCAGGACCCCGACTGACACTACATGTCACGGTAACATACAGTTTCCACGTCTGACTCAATGACATTAAAATGTGCATTATTCATTCATTCATTCATCATTATCTCTGCACATTACACATTTGTACTGTAATATCTGTACATTCCTCAGTCAATATTTTTATCATTTAATCATCTTCATTTCAAACAGTGTACAGCACTTTTCTTTTTAAAACACATCTATTTGACATATTTTTTATTGCAAATGTCTATTTTTTCTATTTTTTATTCATGACTTTTGCCATTTGTTTTGTTTTGTTTTGTTTTAGTTTTTTAGGGCTGTCCACACTGAGAGCTGTAACAATAACTATAAATGCATTGTTTTTTTATAATTTATATATTGAGTTATAACAATTTTTAAAACAATATTAATCGTTATTGTTATAGTTGTTTGTGTGGACATCCCTTTATGCACCAAAATACAAAGGCACAATATTAATCAGTTGGCAACAATTATTATCAATTACCTTTCAAGCACAAATGCTCAAAATATATTGGTATGCAAATGTAAATATTTGCTGTTTTTCTTTATATATAAATATTTGTCTTCTGCAGAAAACTGAATACTTATGGGTTTTGTTTTTTTGTCATAAAAAAAAGCTATTTGAAATTGGGAAATTAGGATAAGAATTTTTCATTGTTTTCTGAAATTAAATTAACCAGTGAATCAAGAAAACAATTAGTAGCTTAATCAATACTGGTAAATCACAGCCGTTGTTCCCTCGCTTTAATACTTGTATCATCTCCTCCTGGTAACTGTGACTCTCTAAATGTCTACCTGGTTTGTTTGCTGCTGCATCAGTGAGACAGCTGTGAATAATCAGCTTACTGTCGTCACTGACATTGATCCACAGGTACAAGAGTAAAAAAGCAAAGTGGTACAGTTGGTGAGATGCATGTTGGACTCACAGCTGACAGCGTGGCAGATCTGGTGGGCCATGTGTCGGATCTGGTTAATGGGATAAGGCAGGAAGTTGTTTGCTTTCAGGAAGTCAAAGGTGCTGAGAGAGAGCAGCTCGAAAGAGATGCACACATGGCCGTAGTAGTTAAACCAGTCGAGCATCTGCACACAGTGACTGAAGGGAGAAGAAACACGGAGACTAAATAAACAGGAAGACACGAAGGAGACAGAAAAAGAGTGACATTATCATTAAAAAACTACTCACTGTTTGTTAAGTGGATCTCTCTCTCTGAGCTTCTCCAGTACATTAATTTCCAGTTTGGCTGCTTCTCTGTATTTATCCAAGTTCTTAATGATCTTGAGAGCAGTTCGACTTCCTCCTCTGAGTGTTAAATAACACTGTGATTAAAAGTAATACTGTTGCATATTGGTCCAACTTTCATTATTTGATGAAACAAATTACCTGCTGTGGTCAACACACTGTACCACTTTCCCAAAAGTCCCCTCACCTAAAGTGTCGACTATCTCATCTGTAAGACAGACAGAGGTGGAATACAGTTACTCAAGTACTGTACTTAAGTACAAGTTTTAGGTACTTGTACTTTGCTTGAGTCTTTTCTGTTCATGCTTTTCATACTGAACATGTCTGTCCCACTGCATTTCAGAGGGTAATATTGTACTTTCAACTACACTTCATTATTATTATTATTATTATTATTATTATTATTATTATTATTATTATTATTATTATTATTATTATTATTATCTGACAGCACTTACTAGATACTAGAAATTAAGATTTTTACATCCATCTAAATTAATCTTCCAAACAGTTTATACAGTTTTATTTTTATTTGTATTTCGTTTTAAAGTTTTGTTTTGAACTCAGTGTAGTTTAGTTTCAGTTAGTTTTTTTTTGTTTGTTTGTTTGTTTGTTTAAGATTTAAAAAGTTCAGAATAGATGAACCAATGCCTCCTCATGCTTTTTGTGTTGTTAGATTTGATTTAATTTGACCAATATCATTTTAATTAGTTTGCAGTTTTTCAACTCTAGTTTTTATTTTTATTTCAGGTAAATAAAAAAAAAATTTCACACCTAGTTATAGTTTTTAGTTTGTGTTAATTTACTATAAGTATATATAAGTTGTTCCAGATAAAATAAGTTGATGAATCAATTAAATGACAATCAATTTGGAAAAAAAATAATGGCAACTATTTTGTAAAATTGAGTTGCTTTTATTTTGAGTTATTTTAATCATTTTAATGCATTTAACATATAATTTTGAGTTTTAGACGAAACAAGCACTGTGAAGGTGTCAGTTTGGGCCCCGGGGTAACTGTCTTCACACACAAAACAATCAGTCAATTAATGGAGAAAATAATAAGCAGATTAATCTATAATGAAAACAATCATTAATTGCAGTTCTACACAAAATTGTCCTGAAAGGTAAAAGAGAGAAGACTCTGCACACTGTTGGACTCCAAATAAATATTTTTTTATTCTCTTTTAGGATATTCTCTTTAAAGGCAACACATTGATCCACAAGATCTTCCTCTGGAAAATGGCAAAGAGAAAAACAGACAATTCTTGCCTGAGGAGAATTTTATAGATCAAAATGTTACCTTTAAAGAGAATATCTCAATTATCATTTCATTTATTTGAAGCCTAACAGTGTGCAGTCTTTTCTCTTTCTCTTTGTACCTTACAGTGATTTTTTTTTTTTTTGTCTTGCACCTGAATATTTTTATCTGGATGTGTGTGCACACTTGGTCCATCTTCTGAAGCTATGCAAAATAATTTGAAATTAGTTCCACCTCAACCAACCACAATGGAAAAATCTTCCTTTTACATGTATATATGTGTAATAATGATCTAATGATATAATAAATAACTATATAATAGTCACAGGGGACATGTTTCTGCACTGAGTATTTTCACTTTTAATACTCAAATCTTCCTGATTTTGCTTACACACTTTCATTTAATATTTTCAATGCAAGACTTTTACTTGTAACTGAGTATTTTTGCAGTGTGGCATTAGGTGTATTTACTTAAATAAAGGCTCTGATTATTTTCCTTACCACTGAAGACACTGAAGTAAAATCAAAGCTGGAGTGTTTTTACAGAACGCAAGCTGCCAAGACTTCCAACTGAACTGATACCTACATCTGTCTTCGAGGATGTCCCCACTTTTGTAGATCAGGTGTCCGTTCTCAGTGTCCCTCTCATTGTCGCCTGCAACCTCATCGCTCCTTCGCTTGAAAAAAGCACAGTCCAATTTAACACGGAGGTACAATTACATCCATGATTTTCCATAGGTACGCAAACTTAAAAAAACTATTATTAGGTGAAACATAATAAGAAAAATGTGGGCAGAGAGCAACCTTTATCTGTCCCTTTCTTCACCGTCTAACTAAAGACAGAGTGACCTCTGACCTCTGACCTCTGGGTCCTAAAGGTCATCAGCTGGATTTACCCCTGACTATGACTGATGCATTCAAACATACATGCAAACACAAAGAAATCTGCAGTGAGAAGCACTTAATTTCATGTAATATCTTTAGAAATGCAGTGCACTCTCTTAATGCAGCTTTGATTTAAAAAAAAAATCCTCCTGCAGAATGCTTATACACATTAAGTTTGATCCAGATGAGTGAGCTTGCTCTAAAGGAGGTTAATAAGAAATGTCAAATGACTTCTGGCCTCTTTGGAGAAGCTGCGGCTCTATTTCCATCCACATTCTGAGACTGTTATTAATATGAGAAGCCCAGCATGTGCTGAGGAGACACTTACTGCAGGACACGGGCCACCAAATAGACCAGCAAGTGACACATATAAACACACACACACACACACACACACACACACACACACACTGCATGTGATTTAGGTTGCACTGTTTTACAGTACACCAATAAGATGTAACAAGTCATATTTTGTATTAAATTAGTCGAAAACTAGAAATAAATTTTCTTCCATACTCAGTAACAGTTCATTAATAAGTTGTAACAAGCTGTTTTTTTTAATCAAATTAGAGAGTATAAGACCCTTAATTAGATTTAATTAGAGAGTAATTAGTAACATGTTGCAAACCAAAGTGTATTGTTTCCCACTGTCAGACCCTTATTAGACTTTATGGGTCATTAAGGAACAAATGCACTTTAGTTTACAGTACAGTTCTGTTGTAATGTGTCCCAAATTAGCCTCTAATAAAGTCAAATAAGAGTCTAATACTGTCTAATACAGAACATATTTCTAGTTTTTGTCTAATTTGATACAAAGTACAGCTTGTTACATCTTATCAGTGTACCATTAGGTGTATGGTGTCTGATTAGTGTACAGCTACTGTCAAATAAAGAGGGTATTATTTCTTTCTTTTTTCTTTTTTTTTTTGTCAAACAATTATTACGTCTTATTGGTGTACTGTAAAATAAAGTGCAACTGTGATTTGTTGTTAGATGACTGAATTTACCACATAGTGCGGATGATTTCAGGTCAGAAATCAGGCATGATGCAAAGATGACAATTATTTCAACAAAGAAAGAAGCCAAAACACAGCAAATGCAAGCATGCACAGAAAATGTTGATACTCACAGAGAGGCAGAGGCAAATACAGTCCAGAAAACCCTTATAGAGAGAGTACAGCTCTGTCTTTCCCATCATGCAGAAGTGCAGAGCCTGAGTGGAAGAGAAGAGGATGGAGGGAGGCTGTAGAAAGGTGACGGCAGGTGAAGCAGCAGCAAAAAAAAAAATAGAATATGAGGAGTTTGGGAAAGAAAAGGAGGACAGAGGACGTGACGATACAATATTTAAGCAAAGGCACAGAAAAAGTAAAGGGCATGGAGTTGTAACAAAGTAAAAAATAGCCTGCAGTGCTGTCAGCGGAAACCAGAGGCAAAGGAGAGACACAACTACACAGTCAGCCACAAAAACCAATAGAAATAAAAATACCTTAACAGGAATAAAGAGAAGGAAACATCAAACACTGCAAAGAAGTGAGCAAGGAAGCTGAAGCACCAGACAAAAACAGAAAGTGACAGACAGAAATGAGACGAAGTAGGAGGACAGATAGAGAGAGAGAGAGAGCTGAGACAGTCGCTAATAATAAACTTTGGTCACAACCCCCTGAGAAAGTCTTCAAGGGGAGAATCAAGATGTGGCCAAGGGGAGCGATGGACAGACGGAGGGGAGATCCAGTTTCACTCAACTTACTCCTCCTTGCACCTCCTTAACCCCTGCAATATGTTTTGCCACACATGTCGAGCTCTGCGTGCTGCAGATACCTTTCAATAGACAGTGCATGCTTTCTGCACAGAAATAACTAACACGGCTCTTATAAAGCTTTTATTTTGTAGGTCAAAAGAGACACATGAGTTGAACAGAGAGGTCTATGTTTTGTTGCTCATTTCATTGCAGAGAAACATGAGGTGATGTCTTAAAAATGTAAAAAACACAACATTAAATCAGTTAAAATATTCATCTCAAATCTCATAAAGTTCATACAACAGTAGCGAAAAAGCCCAATAATGTAAAACCATGCTTTCAGGAATTGAATTATATAAAACAGTTTTTAGAATATTTTAAAAACGTAAATAATCTCAAATAGGTCAACAAGACACACCAGTAACAAATCTTATGAAGTGATCAGTGACAAAACATTTGACTACTTTTTAAATCAAGAAACCAGAAACAGACAACTATTCATTTATCAGACTGAAAAATGATTACTTTGGAGGCTTTTGGTAACTTGAGTCACAAAGCAGAAGAGACCACCTCTTCATAGTTTGGTCCTGATGAAATCAATATGTCTCCATAAGGCTCATCCTGCTCCGCGTGTAGCTTTCTTGCGGATAACGTCTCTAGAGGAAAGACACACACATCAAATTCAAACATCCACCTAATGATGAAAATAAGATGAACATAAAAAGATGAAGGATGAAGGAAACAATAACGATGACAGCACATATAGTCAAAGATCGATGTCGAACTTTTACTGGCGCTAAGTTAGTTTAATTATCTATATTTTAAATTTCTATGAATGTGCAGATGAAACTGCAAACCTAAACTAGCAACCGTAGATCACATCATATCACCTGGTCACATGATCAAATACAGACTTGACACTGGACCAAGAATTCATCATCACATATCTGTTTATAACCAAAAATACCAAAAAATAATAATTTAATTGAATAGTTTTTAAAGTTTATTTTAATTTCTCAATAAAATATTATCCCGTTTCACCCAAATCGGTGAATACAGCCTGTTCCCCTGAAACACTCCAGTCTGCTCTGGGGCACAAATGTATTTTCCTTGTATGTTTTGGCAGAGTCATAAATGAGAAAGCCGCAAATTTAGTGTACACTGCTGAGTGCAGGATGAGTCATCAGCAGCTTTCATTTTTAGGGAAAAGGCAAACTATGAAATACCATAAATATCTACAAAACAACATTTTTGTCACCGATAACTTTTAACACAGGCATATTTCTGAGGTGACAATCTTTCTAAATCTGACTCTGAATCATTCACAAGGCCAGGTCTGTCGGCTGTCCAACACACATGTCAAACTCAAGGCCCACGGGCCGAATCTGGCCCAGCAGCTCATTTTATGTGACCTGCAAGAGCCTGCAAAAAATATAGTTTGTTCAAGACAAAGAATATAATTCGCTCAGTAAATTTCTATGCTGTGTTATAGAAGTATGGTGTCCATAAACTACATGTACCAGAATGCATCCTGATTTTGTTACCCACACACTGAAGTATACGCTGGACAGTGTCTCACTATTATACAGCTGTTTCCAGCAGTAACCAAGTGGTTGAAGCTGGTAATGTAACAGCCTAACAAAATGGTTTTCATTTGATCTTTAGGATTTTGGATTTGAAATTTTGCTTTAGACACAACTGAAACAACCTGTATTAACATTTTGACTTTACTTATTATACTTTATATATTCTGACTGACTGATTGATCCTTACTTGTGTTGTATGTTGCTTTAGATAAAAGGGTCTGCTAAATGAAACTGTAAATTGTATATTTCATTTTTTTGATAAACTGTGTGACAGTTGTGCACTTGAATGTCTTGCCATTATTTTTCCTACATATCAGAGCTAGTTATGAATTATTAGGTTATTACTAAATCCAATCTTCGAATGCAGAGGCATTTATGTAATATGATAACGAGCAGATACATTTATATACAGCCCCAGGATGAAACTGAGTTTGACTCCATCGCTCTGAGGGCCCCATGACTCCATGGGCTCCAGTGCAACCACACTGCCAGCACTGTCCGTATTTACGCCCCTGCACTGACACCATTTGGTGTTTTCGAAGACTTCAGAGTCTTCAAAGTCTGATCCCATAACTCACTGACCACATATTGATTAAAGAGCTTCCCCCTCCGGCGTTGATGCTGCAGCATTAACACAATTTCAACATGAGTGATGAGATGATTCGATGATAACTGAAACTCGAGCCTTACCCAGGAGCCTCTGAAAAATGTTGCTGACAGTTCTGCGGTTGACCTCTGGCGGCAGAAGAGACTGAAAAAGCACAGGTGCTGCTTCGTGCTCGACCAACTCTGACAGCAGCCTACACACACACAGACACTTACATTAACACTGGTCACTTTTGGGGACTTTACATACACTTACATTCATTTCCTGGACACTTACCCTAAACTTTTTTAATTCAATATAATGCTGATACTTATTGTTACAATTTTACCAACACCAATACTGACATTGATTTTTTTTTTGAATGGGTATGTAATTGTTTTTTTATATATTATATATTGGCACAAACATTAAACAAAAACAATTGGAAGTGATGCAGCCACCCACATTTTGTCTTTATATAATGTTATTATTAACATTTTCTTTTTAAAGAATCAATGCCAAATGACTCTGAGTAGCTTGTGAGAACACATTATCTCCAAACCCAACCAGATGGTTATTATTTTATTAATTGTGTTGCATTCACTGTCACTACCCAGGAGACTCTGGTGCAGTTCTTTCCAGCAACTCGTCCACCACCTCTGGGATGTCCAGCAGTGTAGAAACAGACCTGGAGACAGACCTGCCAACACACACACACACACACACACACACACACACACTTATATGTAAGTATGACTGCCCTCACACATTTAACATATCTGTCTTTGTTAACCCACCCTTCTCTCTCGGATGTGTACATGGGGGAGATCTCTCGAGACACCTCCCTCTGATCGGACCCCTCCAGTGTCAGTGAATCACGGCCTGGACACACACACACACACACACACATTTGAGGACATTGCATTGGCCTATTTTCATTCTCTGGAGGCCAGTCCTAACCCTTAACCATAAGTGATACATGCCTAAACATGACCTCTGACCTCAGCCTCACCCAAGAGGACACATAAACCACGTTAGCTTGTGCTGAATGCGACTGCAGTGGAAACACACTGAGGACAATTTCACTTCCAGTTAAACACAAACAAGCTGCAGCGACCATGTAGTTTTTTTTTTTCTTGTTTTTTTTTTTTTTTTTTTTTTTTTACACACAGTTTACCTGAAATATCAAACATCTCTGATTCTGCCACATCTCTGGGGAACTGTAGACACACACACACACACACATTAGTTTTTCATCTTGTGACATTTCTCCTTGCATGAAAAGGCTTCACAGATGTCCATACCACAGTGACACAAATAAACAGACGTCCTGCCCCACCTCCTTGGGGCTGAGCTCGAGCCTCTCCTGCTCTCTCTCGGGCACTTCAGCTGCCTCGACCATCTCCCTCTCTCTTTCCTTTTCGGAGTCGGTGGACTCAGGCCCTCTCTCCCCAACCTGCAGGTCCGAGCCTGAGACAGGCATCACAGTCAGAGCCCGTCTCCATAGAAACTGCACCTCATCAGGCAAGACTGCAGTGGAAAAAATAGATTTGTGGTTTATTTTTGAAAAGGTTACTTGAGTAACATCCTTGAAAATAGCAGTAGGTGCAGAAGAAATTAGCAGGATTAAAAGTAACACGTGTTTACCTCAGTAAATCATTAGAACAATTGAGAGAGATCAGCACCAACGAAAACAATATCACTGAGAAGATTAACAGCCTATATTCATTCACATTTTACAATTGCTGCCACTGTCAACTGTGGTTTTATTTGTGTACAGTAATTAAACCATGCAATCCCAGTGAATTAAACAACATTTTGATGTTTATTTTTAGCCATGCTTGCAGCTCTACAGATGGCAATGTCAATCTGTCTGTCAGTCGGTCGGTGCTCCACTTTGATTCAGACTGAAATGTCAACAAAAACTGATCGGGCTGCCATGAAATTTTGTACAGACATTCATGTCCAGCGTTGGGCAGTGAACAATTACTCAATAGTATATTACTGGAATATTATCATTTCACTTAGTCATTAGTAGTGTAAAGGATTACAATTTCCCAAACAGTAATTTTTTGGTAGCTGCTAATCTAAGTGACTCTGAGTTACTTTTTGACCGAGGTAGGCTGTCTTATGATGATGTATACATGCAGCAAGTTAGTGCAGGTCACACCAGCTTTTTGCAAAACAGCTAAACAAAGGATACACGTACAGATAGGAGATAATGGTGAACTCGCTAATCCCTGATAAACACCGTACCTGCTAAACAACAAGTTAGCATGTTCATTGTGAGCATCTTAGCATTTTAACATTTAGCTCAAAGCACTACTGTGTCTAAGTACAGCATAATAGAGCCAATAGCAATGTCCTTAGTCATGTTGTGCGTCGTAGTGTAGTGCAGCAGTGTAAAGTGTAGCACACATGCTTTGGTAAAATATCCCAAAGTGTGATGCTGAAGTGTCACAAATTCTTTCCATCAGTTGGATGATTAACACTTCATGTAGAGCCACATAATAAAAACACAAATAAATATGATTTCCACACTGAAGCTGACAACAGCCATGCTTGTAATTATGATTTTAATGCCGTTATATAGACCACACGTTAATTTATCTTCTTATCTCAAAAAACAAAAGGCTGTTTTTTTAGATAATTTATTACAAGAAATCAATTTCTGTTTTCTCGAGATCTAAGGATAATTACTGAGAACTTGAAAATGAACATCTGATTTATTTGATCGAACCTAATTTCAGCCTTCAAGATCATTGTCATGACTGTCAGCGAGGATTCATAACTGAAGCCAAGGCATAAACGTGCAGTTTTGTTTGCTGCAGCCAAAAGTTGACCAACTCCCATCTCTCTGCTTCAGCCAGCAGCTAATATGATGACAAAAGTGATAATTATTTCATTACTTTGAGAAATCTGCTCTTTGTTTCTTCAACATAAGGAGACAAATTAACCAGTTAAAACGAGAAAACAAGTTTTGTTATCTCGAGATAACAAAAAGATAATAATTGCAAGTACAGCCTTTCTCTGATGTGTCTGTTCCTTACTGCAGCCCCAAATGTGACAGTAACTGATCCAAGAAACAATATGAAGCCTGAACACGCCCACAGTCTACCCACACAGGTGTTTTCACTCATGTTGCCTGATTAGACTCGCTGAGAGCTGTGTGGCTCATTAACGAGGGCTCATTTCTATTCCAGTGTCCTAGTAAGTCATGACAGCGTGACAGTGAGCCAGCATGAACAATACCAGCACCCTGGAACTGCAGCTTCATGGGATTCAATCATTTTATTATTTACACCTGGGACATGTCAAAATGTCTTCTGTGAAAAAGGCCTGTTTCTATTAGTACACACAGTTTGGTGACACATAATTTTAAGCATCCAACCTCAACCTGACAAGCCAGGCTGATTGAAAACACCTGTGTGAGTGAGCAGAGCCTGATGTTTTCAGGGGGATTTATTGCTGTGTTTTTTTTTTACGTGTGTGTTACTGACAGGTGCAGGGGTTGTTGAGGAGCTCAGCAGCAGAGAGCCTCCTGTGAGAAGAGGGCGGCGGGAGAGACGGAGGTGTAGTCGCAGTCCGAGGGTTGCCAATATGTTCCTGCAGCTCCTCCTCGGGGATCTGCGTCTCCGGGTCAAAGAAGATCAGTTGCCTCTTCCTTCTTCTTCTGGTCCGCACCGCCTCAGGAGGAGGCACATCCCCAGGAGGAGGCACATCCCCAGGAGAAGGAACATCCCCAGGAGAAGGAACATCCCCAGGAGAAGGAACATCCTGGATATGGAATGGGTGAGGGAAGTAAACTTAAATTTAAAAAAAACTTTAAATAACAAGACGCCCTTTATTATGAGCTTATAAGTTGCAACCATTGACATGTATAGAAAAGGACAACATGACAGCTCCATTTAAGTGAAACCAAAAAACTTGATCGCCGCCTGGTGTCTGGCTCCAATACAGGTTAAAAACCCCGCCTCCTCCAGGTGAACAGATAGGACATGGGCCAAACTAAAACATCAAAGTACACAAAAAAATACGTTTTTCTCTAACATGGTTTGATGTTTGTTCAAGTATTCATTTTTCTTTGGGCTTCATTTTTCTACAACAGGAAGAAGTGAAGAGGTGCTGCACATCTGCAATCATGTCAATGGTTATAACTCATGTGTTCATTAATGAGTAATGGACACTGCTTTAAAGATGACTTAAAAACCATTAATATGAAAATCTGGGGGTTGACAGGTTGTGAAACATCCATTTTACTGGTGTTCATCCTTCATTTTGACATCCGCCTTGTCTTTTTTCCGAGCCCTTTCATCCATTAGGAAAAACCCTCCAACAGACCTTTTAACCACCAGACCACAAATCCATTTAATGATAATGTATTAACAGCTACAAGGGCAGGCTTGATGGACTTTTGTAAACAGCCTTTATCAATTCTTTATTAACATTAATAACTGCAGACCTAATAGATCATTAATATGACTTTGTGGTTATGTGCCTGCACATAGGCTGTAATGTATGAACCTGTATGTTTGAAAATGATCAAGACAGCAGTAGACCAGAGAGGTAAAACTGCAATATAGTGGCGTTTCTGGTGAACAAAAAGGTCTACCTCTGTAGCAGTCCTTTCAGTAATGTTGTCAGACACATAATAACAATCTGAGTGGCAAAAACAAGCACTTGAAATTATCCTTTAATTAGAATATAGTTGTGAAAAGAAAACTTTGCAAGTGCCATTCTGGAAGAGAGTTGACACCAACAAACCGCAGCAACACCACTGTGCCTCAGTGGAAAGCCGTATCAGAATCTGCTCCTTGAACAAAGATGCACCTCAAACTCCAGAGTTGGTCTTTCGCGCTCCTGTGCTGCAGGTGGCGGGGAGGGGAGGGGAGGAGCAGAGACGGGGGTCAGCTCGCCTGTGGGGGGTCTAGGCCTCTCCACCGAGGGGACTGGCTCTTCCTGCGGCAACACCGTGGCGTCTTCACTTGAGAGAGCGGTGGGCTGTAATCTGACACAGACGGAAACACAGTCCGTGTGTGTGCTGGTGTGGATTGGTGTGTGTGCATGCTGATGTTTTCAGGTGCATCTGGATAATTTACTCAATAGCGGATCCTGTGAGGTCTTTTGTTCTCTCTTCTTCCCGCTCTCCCTCTCTTTCGCCCCTTTCTATCTCCCTCTCTTCCTCTGCTGGCGTCTCTTCTTCTCTCAGCATCTCCAAATCATCTGTGAGAAAAGGTTAAAGGTACAAACACTGTGTTACTGTACTTCAGTAGATTTTCCAAGTATCTTTACTTAATATGAATATTTATTTTTCTGACAGTTTAATTTCACTCCCTACATTTTAACACAAATATCTGTACTTTCAGCTCCTTACATTTTCGAAATAAGACAGACATAATGAGACAAAAACATCGTAACAAGACGAAAAACGGTGAAAGGTGTGCTGGATGAGTTGGTTGAAGACAAGATATTCATCCAGGCAACTGAGGCTTTGTTGGCCTTTAACTAAGAAATCTGGATGTAGCTTCTTAGTGACAGTCAAAGTGACAATAGGCCTTCATTTGCACAAAAAAATACCACTGTTGCAAATCCTGATGAAATAGGATCTAAATTTCCTAAATGTGAACGTTCAACCAGCGTCTTCAAATAGTCTGTGAAAAACGTTCACTTTTGAACCAATATCTTTTCAACGGAAAAAATTCACTGGGTTATCGACCCTTTTAGTGTCACCCTCATCTTCTACCTCTTAGTTTTTCCACACACCTTCAGGAAAGTGATCTGCTTGGGCCAGGAGGAGGTCAATAGTATCTGGATGATGATCGACAAGCTCCACACCCTCAAACTAGCGGAGAAAAGAAGAAAGAAGAGGGAAAGCATGTGAAAAACAGCTAGAAATCTGATATAAAAAATATGTGTGATTGCATGAGCTTCTTTTGACAGTTGTACCTCTGTGACAGGGATAGCCACAGGCTCCGTCTCTCTCAGAGTGATGCTGTCTGGAGACGCCGTTATTCCTGGGGCTTATAAATAAGGATGACATAAATAAAAAGTCATTATTTCAACAGTTACACAGGCCACTGAAAACAGCAGGAGAGGATGCAGCTAATCAAGCTGCAATTAAAGTGCTCTCTTCTGCTGCGAGTGAAATCCAGCTACACCGCTGCACTTCCTGACACCGCCGCATCAGCCTCCTCTGCCAATTAGGAGGATGTTGTTGAAGGCAGCGTGCCCTGAGCTGACCTACAGTATCTCTGTGCTATGTGCCGCTGCTCAGTGTGAGTTCTGTCAGTTCCTGTGACCTGCTGGTATTTCTGAGCATCACTGCATACAAGCTGACATACTGTACATTTTGGACTGTACATTTTTGGATACGTTTGTTTACATCTTTCAGCTGACATTTAATGAAAGGTTATAAATGAATCGTCAGGTTGGGCCTTATGTATTCTCTTGTACTGGAATGTGCATTTTTCAAATTATTTTCAAACATTTTCATGAGGGCTATCACAATATCACATTTTCACTGCATGATAATCATGGCCAAAAGAATTCATGATAACAACATTATTGCAATATCTATAGAAAATTTTAGAAAGAAGCTAATTCATCTTAAACTTTGTTTATTGTATTGTGCATGGATAAAAATCCTACATTTCCTATAATGCAACATAATAGCTTCTTTTCATTAGACTCTGCCTGCTAACCTCTTGCCTCTGCTTCATAAAGGAGGCTCTAAAAATTAATCGTTGCTTTAGCCAAGATAACCCCATCAGCTGTTATTTTTAAGATTCCTACAACCGCCTGCAGTAAATTTATCATTTAAAGGGTCATATTTGTTATTTTTGTCTCTGCCGTACATTCTGTTTTCTACTGCTGCAATGACCCAATGCCCCGCAGAGATCATTATTTTCATGTCATTACAGCACATCAAATCATCCTACCACTTTCTACTGCAGCAGCAGCGGCGGCAGCAGCTGGACTGGTTGGTTCAGGACGCTCAGGAGAAGCTTCTCTCAAATACTCTTGACCCATCTGAGAGACACAGAAATATTTAGATGATATCCAGCTTTATCTTCACTCAGTATTGAATTTGTGTCCTTGCTTGTGTATTTGTATACCTGTATCAGTGTGTTGGGACTGGGCAAGGCATCCTGCATGTGCATCACTCCAAATAAAGGGTCCGGAGCTCCTTCTGTCTCCTCCAGGAGAGACAGGGCATCAGGAAGGTCCAGAGCTGGTCTTGAGAGGAAACAGAAGGTGAATCAGCAAGAAACAGCAGTTATTTTGTGTTTCTAAGTGCAGACAAATGTGTGAAATCTTGAGCAGCTGTCCTCACTTGCTGTGGTCATCTATATCAATTTTCTGGGACGTCCTCTGCTTCACCAGCTGGCCCACGACAAACTGGAGTTCTTCTACAAGGAAACAAGGTTCAGTGCACCTGTCTCAGACTCCTTTTCCTCCGATTTGTTAATAATCTACTTAATGAATGTTCTTACTGAGGAGAACAACACACTGTCGGTGGTAGACAACAATAACGCCATACTGGAGCTGAGAGGAGAGGTAGAGGGAGAAGCGAGGTCGCGGCAGACCAGGCTGAGGCGGCGGGACCTGCTCCAGCACGTAGTTCATGATGTCGTCACTATAGAAGCAGTAGTTTTATTAACTGGACGCAGTTGAGACAATTCTAAATATGTGACAAAAACTAAAACAAGTTCTTACCAGGTGCTTTTGACGTTGACCTTTAGGAAATCCCGGAGAGGAACTCTGATGCCGTTTGTAGCGACCAGCCTGAAATGGACACAGAGCTTTGATATAATCTTGTTTCATATCTCACTCATCAGGGTTTAAAGGCAGAATGGGCTTCAATGAATCCATGAAACCAGTAAGAACTGCCATCAGCTGGATGCTGTTTGAGATGAGTACAACACACACGCCTCCTGTTTGAGGAACAGTGTGGTGGCCTGTAATTCACACTTTTCACAGTGGAGGCAATACTTTGTAGAGATCGACCACACGAAATCATTTATTTAACTTTTTTTATTAAAGGGAAAATTCTGCACTTTTCATGTGAACATCCAATCGGTGTTAAACTGCTAAATTTAGTCGACTGAAGCAGTAAATTCCTGAGTGTGTGCTAGATTGACCAAGAGAACAGTTGCTGAGTAGTTCCCCTAGCCATTGTTCTTTTGCTGCAAAATCAGTGGTTCCTCCTGCACCCACTGATGTCATGGTGATGTCACTGGATTCAGGAAGAACTACAGGTTATTTCAGCTTGGATTGCTAGTCTCCTTCTCTGGGTAGCCAGAGGGCGTGCAAGATGAAAATTTTTT
This sequence comes from Lutjanus erythropterus, assembly GCF_056507025.1. NCBI lineage: Eukaryota > Metazoa > Chordata > Actinopteri > Lutjaniformes > Lutjanidae > Lutjanus > Lutjanus erythropterus. The sequence goes on along the minus strand of NC_139325.1, from coordinate 23,870,952 downwards.
GTCACCTCACACCATGTTTGCCAACAAAGTAATAGCCGTTTGCTACGGTGGTGATAACACGGCATCGTGGGTGAGGGAGTCACAAGCTCTCCCGCACTGCATCCTGGTCCATGTAGGCACAGTGAGCAGGAAAACTTGGTTTTCTTGATCAACAGAGCACACACTGAGGAATCTATTGCTTCCTTTGACTACATTTACCACCAACACTGACTGGAAAACCACATAAAAAGCTCCAGAATTTCCCCTTTCATTTTATTTGAAACCATGTACAGTTTAAATCACAAATATAATATATGTCATAAATAAATATCACAATTTGATGCACCATTCCATATTAGAAATTTAAGATAATTTGAATCTGTCCTCCCTTAGCAGCTAAAAACAAAGATAACATAATACAAGAACACGCAACACAAACCACATTATTAAAATGTAGTATGACAGTACAGTATTGCAGTACATAATATTATCATATACTGTATGGAGCCTGGGAACTAGACAAATCTCTGAGCTCATGTTTCATTTGCTCTGGCAGACTACAGGGGAACTGATCGAGGTAACGAGAGAAGCCTTCCTATCCAAAACACCACCCTCTCTGAGGCAGCCTTCTGCATACAAAATGTAAGTTTTATAAGGTTTTATAAAAACACTTTTGTCATTGTATTCAGGTTGTTGAATACTGATATATTTGCTAATGCATCTATGTTTACTGTAAGATGTTTTCTCATGCACAGTTCCTACTTTACACGATAGAAGAAAAAGAGCTGAGTCCTCATTGTTGGACTATAGTAAATATGCATGTGTTTTAAGTCCACAAGTCTTTTGTTTCTTAAATCCTAACTTATTATATTTACATTGTAAACCTGGCAATGCTGTACTTAAAGTAGGTTTAATTATAGTAATGTCAAAGCAATTGAATTGGAAAAGATTAAGTAGCACATTAAATAAATATACTCATTTTACTATTGCTTTACTATAAAACCTGCCTTTTTTACTCTTCTTTTCTTTCTGCCATGACATGCAACCTTTGACCTTTTCTTTAAAGCTGTTGTCTTTTGTAAAAGGGACTTGAAAGGCTTTGACCTGTTGTTTTGGCTACAGTGTAAATCTTTCCAGATATTTGTTATCTTTGCCACAGATGCACCTGCACTCTGGGATCTTTTTTTTTTTATTCATGTCCAATATGAACACCAGTGCTGTGTGCAGTTTATATGGTAGCAAATCTAGAATATAGGAGTTAAATGTGAGAAAATATTAAAAATGTCAAAAATGTTGCATAAGTTGGATACTTTTTCTCTGAGGAACACAAAGTAATGTGCTTTGGCCTCCATTAAAGCCACAGACCAACAGAAACATTAAACACTTCAGTCCCCCTTTACATTAAATGTTAAGGGGTTTGATCATTAAATAAACAGTCGCTTACATGTCCTGTCCGCTGACATTTAAGGAGGGTTGGATCATAAAATTCAGCTTAAGTGAGTTTGATTTTATATTTAAGCTGTCTGTACATATTAAGAGTCCACGGAGGCATTTAGAAAGTATTCACAAAAGACAATTACAAACACAATCCAGTCTGATAGATTTCCCATTAATATATAGATCATATATAGATCACCAAAGTGGTGGGAAGTAAGTGAGTACATTTACTCAAGTACTGCACTTAAATTTATTGTGCAGTTCTGAGATACTATTTTATAATTTTATTTATTTATTTAAATTGTATATTAACTACATTTATGTGACAGTTGTAGATGTTGCTGAAGTTACTTTGCAGATGTAAGTTTTAAAAATCTTCAATTTGGCAATAAAATACAAATACTTCAAATTCGATCACGTATAGGCCCATATAAATTAGCTATAAAGCTAAAAAAAAAAAGATATTAAAACGCTGCTTGCAGAGTGAATACTTTTACTCACAGTTAACGCTCCAGTAACAGAGACATGGCAAACGTGTTAAAGTCACTTTATAGAGCTTTATATCGATTTAAAATTGTCAAGAAAACACCTTTACTCACCAGATTGTGGAGAAACATCCCGTGTGTCGCTTTAAAACTGTCGGGTAATAAAACATCTCAGCAAATCTTCCAGAAAATCGATAAAACAGTCGGTAAAGGCTGATGAATTTATATCAGAGCGGATTTTCTCCACTGTGTGATGGCAGATAGACGTCAGTCGGTGAATTTGTTTTTGTTTGAGACGCTGATTGGTCAGTCCCTCTGTGAGCAACTGAACCCCATGAGTCAGGCAGAAATGTAGAGTAGATCTTATTTAAGACAACAGAAAAGAAATTTCTGTATATATATATATATATATATATATATATATATATATATATATATATATATACAACATATTCTCAAACTGTAAACTACCTCTCTAATGCAAATGGTCATTTTCCCCCAGATGTTTTAGCTCCATAAAACATCTGGATTAGGATACGAAGTGTTTGCACAGCATTAAGTATTTTACCACTACAGCAGTGAAAATTATTTATAATTTAATTATACATTTATGAAAAAAAAAAACATCTCTCAACATTTGCCATTTGACTGAAAATAATCACAATCTTTACCACAATAATTAAAATATCCATTCTAGTCCGAAGTTGTTTTTGACTTTGACCTTCTCTCAGGAGAATACGATACACTTTGTTTTCATGATGCACACAGAATAAAGTTTTTTGTGAAAAACAAGTTTTGCAAGGAAAATAAACACTAGATACATATAATGTGTGTTAGTAAGTTGTGTAAAAGTAGTGCCTGTAGGAATTATAACTCACCTTAAAGAAAACATGAATGCTGTTTGTCCTATTTAGAACATGGGGTTGTGGAGCACTTCAGCCTCTTGTGGCTGAAATGAGTATTACAACAACAAACACTGAAAAATGATGACCAAAAAAGAATGCCTCGCAAAACATTTTTCCACTCCTGTTGCACAGATGAACAAAAAAAAAAGAACTTGCAAACATTATCCTGGCAAAACCTTTTTTTTTTTAACCTGTTCTATGGTCATAAACACAGGAGAGAAAACAATTCAGATCAGACTTAGTAGACATTTTTTTTTCTCACTAGCCTCTCTGGGCTTCCATATCTTTCAAAAAAAGAGCAGATGTGTCGATTCATTAAACAAAACTGCATTTTATTCAGGTGTAAAGAAACATGTGCTGGATAAAATGAGACAAATCAGGAAACATGGTCTTATAAAATAAAGGCAACAAAACAGCGGCAATGAAATTCATACTCAACTTAAAAAAAACAAAAGAAAACACATGGTTACAGTGTTGAAACGGTTCCTCTAAGTTTCCTACAGATACAGCGGAGGGAGTGAGGTCCATGATGTCGGCAGATCACAACAGTCTTCCTCGGCACTCAGTGGACCCACAGCAGCAGAGCAGCACCTTCCCCTCCACGCTGCCGACCTCGTAATTGTAGTCCCACGTCAGCTCCGTGCCGGCCCGGATACGCCTGCACGAGGACACAAACAGGAGACGTTATCCCAGCTAGATACCTAAAATAATGTCTGTAGTTAACCCAAGCTTTGGACATTTTCACATTTTATTCAATGACATAAAATACGTTGATAAATATTCCACTCATGAATTTTTGAAACTTTTACGTGTCTCAAAAGAGATGGCTGCTAACAAGTGGCTGAATAAAACTACAGAGGGTTGTCAGGGACATTAAAATTCAAACTGAACAACAGTCACTTAGTTGTGGATCAAACAGAAAAATCTCTTTTTTGTGGAGGGAACCAGAGTGATGCTAACTTCTGGATTGGTCTACAAAAGACGTCATCCCTGCGACACTCTATCGTCAACATTACAGGAGCTTTGATTGATTTGGAATTTGTTTCAAAACTCACTTGCTGGCAAAGAACGCCACCCATGGAAACCGCAAGTCATGTGTGTCCACAAACACATTTTGGACGAAAAGGTTGGGACTACAACTGTGCTGTAATACAGAGAGGACAAAGAGATGACAAAATAAAAACTGAATACAAAGAAATTTAACAGTGACATCACATGGATAAATGTAGATTACACACTTACATTGAGGTAACGCCCAAGGTTTCCTTCCAGCTTGGCATCAATGATGTAGCAGGACTCCTCACCGTCAAAAAACAGGCGGGTGTTTTTGGGTGCGTTGTCCCCGCCTCCACCAGTCTGTCCCTGCTGTCCTTGTTTTCCTCCCTGACCTCCCGGCCCTCCCCCACCTCCAGGTGTACCCGATTTCACCATCATCCCATGGCCGCTCTTCAGGGCGATGCCTCGAGTAGACTTCACTGCTACCTGCTTCTTTGTCACACCTGAGCCCAAACAGCAGCAACAGGAGCAAGAAAGAAAAGAAAAGAATGGAAACAGTCAAAATCACATAATAAACACTATCAGTGAGGTGTAATTTGGAGTATTCTCCTCTCATTACCCTGGGTGACTTTCTCTTTCTCCTTGTTGTCGTCAGATCCAGAGCTGATGGTCTGAACATCATCACTGTCAGAGAGAGTCATCACATCCTGCTTCTTCCCCGTTTCTGACTTCACTTGACTGCAAGAAACACAACGTGAATCTTAACAACAATCTCACAGAGTTGTTGAATTGCTGTTCAATTAAATATTTTTCAAATCGGGAAAAATTAAATATCCATTTAAGCAATTTTTTTGTCAAGTCCAACACACCTCTTGCTGTCTCCTTCCTGTGATGGAAAACAGAAAACAAAGGGTTATCGATCCATATGCAAGAAAATCATGATGCAAAATAAGAGACACTTTTTACAATCTATTCTCTTACAAAAGATAATATACCTAAGATGAAGAGTTCTGGTAAGTAATACATTTTTATTTCTGTGAGTCACTGTAATTATTTTTAAAAGTCTTTGCACACAGAGCTCAGTTCCATTAAACATTATTCTCATTTTATCTATTCTGTACTGACCTTCTTCATCCCCTGGCTGGTCAGCCAGGAAGCCACTTTGCTTTTCCCCGTCTCCTCTGGCATGGACGGTGGCTTCCCGTCATCATTTCCTTTGGCTGACACACTCAATCCATCTTTACTGTCTTGACTCCCTGGAGCAGGAAGGATGAGAAATGTGTGTAAAAAGACAAAACAGAAATCTTGTACTCACTGGACTCATGAACAAAATTAATGCAGGGAAACACTGAAGATATTTACCCATAATAAGAGCTGTGATGAGAAAGAAAGATACAGTACAATGTCAAGATATAAATTTAAATTCACCCTCAAAGCCACCAAATTTGGCACTCATCCGATTTCAGAGTAGGAATGCAAGTAATATTTATTTTCTTTATCAATTAATTTACAAATCATTGTTAAAATAAGTGATTAGCCGTTCAATCTAAAAAAAAACATTCTGTAAAAGGCAATCACAAGTCCACAGAGTCAAGTAATGATTTAGAATTGCTTATTTTTTCTTACTGACAGTCAAAAACCAGGATATTTAATTTTAAATTACATGAAATAGAAAAACCAAAACAAACAATTAATTTAATGAATTAATTTTTAATGTTCTAACCAGCAAAGGATTAAAATGTTTAATAATCCTGTGAAATAATAATTAATCATAATTAATATTCTGTTGGAACAGATCTTCTATCGGTACTGTTCAGCTGCTGCTCTGTTAATTAAAGGTATAGAAAACGATTTGGGAGAGCGATAGTTGATTGTTGAGTCTCATTCTGAAGTTGTCAAATATTTACGTTTTGGGAATGAGATAAAAAAAAAATCAACTATCTTCATCTGTCAACCTGTGATTGTGTGAAACAGGGGCAAGAGGAGGAGCAGAAGTCCAGTTTTCTTGTTTTCTTGAAATACATCATACAACTTAAAGGTTATTATGGAACTTTTGCCCAAGGATGCCAAAAATAAACAGCCAAAACCTGCTTTAAGATACTACACATTTAACATACATGTATACAAACAGGCAGTCTCACACCAAGACCACTATCACTATAATGATGACATTAGTCTTTAAAGCAGTTACTCAGCATTTTTTTGAAAATATGCTTTTTTCCATTTCTTATCAAGAATTAGAAGAGAAGATAAATTACACAATGTCTGTACTGTAAATATGAAGCTGGAGCCAAGAGGCCTGTTAGCTTAGCTTTGCACAAAGACTGGAAACAGAGAGGAACAGCCAGCCGAGCTCTCTCAGTCCAAAGGTCACAAAATCCATTTACCAGGACCTCTAAACACACTAAACTGCACATTTAAACAGAAAAAAAATTGATCTTGATTCATACATCTATGCAATCTCACTCCTATTTGACTAATTTGTGTTTTAACAAGCCCAGTTCCTTTATCAATCACACTCACACAATGTAAAGCAAAACACTCTATTAAGTCAATATTCGTGTGTAGGACTCAATCAAGGTTCTCTCATTTCTCTTCCTCATTTGCAAGCTGTACCTTTACAATCTAATTTTTATGTTCAGCAGCATTTAAGTTCATCACTTCGATTAGATGTTCTATAGTAAGAGAGGAAAGGAGGCATTTTTGTTGCAAGAGACTTTTCAGTTGAAGTCCAGCACGTTTAAGTTGTCTGTTTAAATCCTTGTCTAGACAGCATTTTTTTTACTTGAGCTTATAAGAGTGCAATAAATGTGTCTGGTGAAAAAATAATGGCATGAGAGAATCATAATCTCAATTCTTAAGGGAGAAAAATTTTGATTCGCATTTTATCAAGAATTGTGCAGCCCTAAAACACATTATATCTCAAAAGCTGTGATTTTACAGGTTGTGTCTGACTATATTTTTAATCATACAGACAAGCTGATACAGAGAAGTATTAATCATTAATAATTGTTTTATTATAAATGAAACTACTGAATAAACATGAACTGTCAAAATGAAAACTGTGTCTTACTCTGAGAAAGCTCAAGAGGCCACCAGCTCACCTTCCTTGTTGCTCTTGACTTGACCACGCGTGGTGTAACTTCGCCACACAGAGCTGGAGCTGTAGTAGTTGTCCTTCACAAACGTGTCGTCTGAACTGTCGCTTTCATCTTCACTCTTTGAATCCTTGTCATCGTCGTCATTGCTGTCCCCCGATGAGCTTGGACTTCGGGCTGTTGCGAGAAAAAACACAACTTGTGAAAAATCATGAGAAAGAGGAGCATTAAATGTCAGCTGGGGTCAAAAGCACAAACACCACAGTCCATTAGCAGGGCCTATGTTTTATTACATCGCATCGTAACATAAGTTACTGTAGTATGAATGCATTATTACATGTAGTGGACAAGAACATAGAAATAGCCAATGCTTGCTTACAAAGTCCTGTGCTGCTGACCAGAGCACAAGGGCACATATCTAAATGCACACAATATTTTAACAGCACAGCATTTAAACTATTTAAATGAATAACTGTAATATACTGCTTTATTTTATTTTATAGGCTTATCCGTTTCTATTCTGATTTTAATTATCTGTATTATGTGTGTGTGTGTCATAAATAAACAACAGGAGATGTTTTAATATGTTTCATTTTTTGCATCTAGAAGAGTACTATGCATGTCTGCAGATTGACTCTTTTCCTTCACATGGCCCTGTCCATCAGGGACCTCCTTTATCTCTCACCTTTGGACTTGGACTCACCCCTTTTGGGCGGTCGCCCCACAGGGTTAGATGATACTAAAGCAGACGGTTGGATCTTTATCCTCGACACGTCCACGCCACTGCCCTCGCTGTCTGAGCAGTGAGCCTCGCTCTCGTAGCCCTCCTTGAAGTTCTCCACACTCTCTATGTGGTCCAGATTTGCAAAATACTCATCGCCCATCTCTAGACCTTCTTTGTCAGCGAAGTCGTCTGTCAAGATTTTACCTGGTGGAGTGGAAGAAAAAGGGGGAAAAGAAGAAGGAAAAAAAACAGTTCCTTTACAATCAACTCATCTGCTCTTGTACTGTAACTACTAACAAAAAATTGTACAATAATTTTTACTGTAAAAAGCCCATGATACAATATTTACTGCGATGCAACAAAAAATGACGGATTGAGAGATTGAGTAATCTCATGTGTACAACCTTTTTTTGTTGTTTTCATTTGTTTTCCTTTAAACTTAAAGGGGTTCTGCTTTCCTTCTTTATATTGCAATATTCAATATATTATTATATCTTTAGTTGTAGTAAATACTCTGATGAGGATGTCTGTATGTTTGTTTGTTTCTTCCCTCTCCTCACCAGCATAGATGCAGACAAAAGAGCCTTTGGCCACATCGTCCAGACAGCGGATGCCCCAGCCTTTGTTCTGGGTCTTGAAGAGTTGGAGTCGCACCTGCAGGCCGTGCTGCACCAACCGGTTGGTGCACATTTGAGGACAGCATTTACACCGCTTATTACACTCATAGATCCTGGGAGAGAGAGAGGAGCAGATAACAGCCTCTGAGACAAGACAAATTAGCTGTTATATTCAACAGTAATTATCTTCTTATGAGGTTATGCTGGGTGAGAGTGAGTTAGTCTTCCTGTAAAGTGGTGTGTGTACAATGTCTGACCCTGTGGGGAGGCACTCCTCTAATCGTTTGTGCAGATATCCAGCATTTGGGTTGATCTGTCCCCCTGGTGTGCAACCTGTAGCCTGAAGGGTCAGCTGGTGGCAAGAGCATTTGGACCTGTAATAGAGACACAAAGACATGTTCACAATATTAACAGTGGGAATAATATAAAAAATGGTGGGTCACAGGTGAGCAACTCCACTAACTTGTCTCGACAGCCGTCAGTGCAATCACACCCAACCAGGAAGTCTGAACTGGTGTTGATGTACACGCCATCTTCAGGAATACGTTCTTTACCTTGAAGAGAGAAGAGGAGGATCTGTTAGTCTCTCTGCCACAACTTATTCCACAAGGTTTTTTCAAAGAAGGTAGCAGCAGCAAAAGGAAGCTTTTAATTTTTTAAATGCTCTTAATTACTTATTGCACAAAACACCTGCCAGTGGGAAGTAAAGGCTTGAAAAAACTTGAAAATGACAGATGAGCTACTAGGGGTCCGCAACCTGTCACTCTGGAGCCACAGGCAACTCATTTGCCCATTTCTAGTGGCTCCCTGCAGCTTTGACAGACGACTGTATGGAAATTAATAACAGGTATTTGAACTGAACATTGTAACATCTTAATTTTCATTTATCATTGTTGTAGGTCTAAAGTTCTTCTTACACTCTCCAATTGCAAAAATGTGTCGACTATATACCAACTTCTCATCATATTTTGTCAACTTAAATGTGCATTTTAGCCTACATCTATGTCAAGTCATTTGACAACCTGGAAATGAGACCCTGAACTATATTTTTCCAGAATCACTTGTAGTAGATTTAAGTCCTGCTGTGACAAATTCCTTTGTCAAATGTTAAGATGTACAAATTGCATGTATCCATCTACCCACTAGAGAATTAACTAATGTCAGGTTGCATAGCAAACATTTTGACTTCTCAGAGCAGGAAAAATACAGGTGGACTGGAATACCAGTAATTACACACAGTTCCATTGAGTGTCCCAGTAACAGTGACAGTGAACCACCACGCACAATAGACTAGAGAACTTGAGACTTCCCCAAGTGGAATGTAACAATCATTAATGATATATGTCAAAATGTCTGCTGTGCAACTAGTCCATAGCAGCCCAATAATGACCTAACCTAACAGATGTGGGGTGCTGGGAACGTAAATGATTGTTTATCTAGTGTAGTGTGTCATAGTGAAGGACAACTCATGCAGCATCATGCTTAACAAAAAGCTCTCACCTAATTTCTAAAACATGTTCCAAGATGTTGAACCAAAGGAGAAGACTGACCTTTAAGCACAACTGTAAAACTGTGTTAATATGAAAGAGTAATGATGTTGGTGCCATGTGGAGAATCAGTTAAGTCAGACCCTGGCACACACTTCCTGATCACACATGTACATCACGAACCATGTGCAAGATGGCAAGCTTTAATTGGCCGGGGTGATAAAATAAGTCTGCCATGTCTCTTGGTAAAGCAGCAAGAATTTAAAAGACTATTCTACCAATTTAGCATTGCACCCCTACAACACTTTGTCAGGAGCTGGGACCTACATTACCCAGAATGCAACCGGTCTAAGATGTGACTGTGTTATGCTAGTGGCAGCTAATGTAGCCTGAAGCTGCTACTCTCAAGCAGAGAAGAGGAGCAGGTTATAGAGGTTATGGAGGTCTCACTTCTTTCTAACTCCACAGTTATATTTTGTTCAGTTTTCATACTTGTAGTCTTTAGATCCAACTGATACTAACTCAAGTGACAGCAATTTACCAGACCTCAGACAGTTCCATCTGGAGATGCAAACAGCTTTATACAACTTTTTTTTTTCTTTTTAAGCCATGCAGCACTACTCCCGAGCACCTGTAAACAGACTACGGCTGGACAATTAGGGCTGCAATTAACAACTATTTTCATAGTCAATTATTCTTCTTGATTACTGGATTAAGTTGTTTGTTTTAAAATGTCAGAAAATGATGAAAGACAATGTCCTCAATTGTGTAGTTCTACTCACAACTAGGGCTGAGAAATTAATTGAAATTTTATTGAAAGCACAACATGCAGAATGCGCAGTTTTTAAAAAAAGGCAAAATATGTGTCAAAGTACCATTTTAAATGAACTATTGTTGTGATGCAGAGGTATCCTGGCTAACTGATCATTCTCTAGACTTCAAAAAACTTCATTATATTCACATAACTGATGATTATTTATCAAAAATCTCATTGTGTTCATATTTTGTGAAAGCACCAACAGTCATCCCTACAATAGTGTCGCAATGTTGATAAATATCAATAATCAAGTATTTGGTTAAACATAGTGTGACATTTGATTGTGTCCATGTCACCCAGCCCTAAAACAGATCAAATCTGTGGAGCTCTCCTATAAGAATGTATGATAGCTAAATCTGACACAGTGATTATCTTGAAAGACAAAAATATATTGTGCAGTCTGATCCTAGCACAAGCTGAAATTAATCTCTCCTTTGTTACCATCTCGGTGTGGTTCTTACTGTATGCCACGCTAGGAGGCGGGGTGGAATCGATCTCATTTACGCAGGAAAGCGGGATGTCCTCTTTTCCACCAGTGATATCATGAATGTAATAGAAAGGCCTTTGTGGCTGGAAACGCCGATCCACGAGCACATAGGGGTCCAGACAGAACATCTCTAAGAATATAAAGTCACAGCGCGTTTGGAAGAGGTAGTGCTGGATTTCGGCCATGTTACGCAGGCAAAGCCCACACGGAGCCTTGTAGATCACATGGAAGGACATCTGAGGGGTGGACAAGAAGAAAACAAGAGGGGTACAATTCAGTTTGATGGCAAGGAGGGAAAATAAATTAAAGAAAATCTTACATTTAGCAAACTGCTTCATATATCCACTTCCTAATTCAGCTACAACTTTACCTTGCGGTTGACTTTGCGTCGTCCCGTCATGCGTCTGAAATCGTACAGTAAAGGTGTGAGGAGGGGGTTCTTTCCTCGGTGTATATCTGGTTTTGTAGGTCGGACGCGATTCAGACAGGCGGGCTGACAAGTGTGTGCCAGGTAGAAGATGCGGTCCGTTGGGGCACGGTACGCGGGCTGATGTGGGATGGTGGCCATTGCGTGGGTGACAGCAGGGGGGGAAGTCATAGAGGGAATCTGTCTCTGATAAGACTGTGTGAAAGTGGGTGTAACAGTACTTTGGGTATTTAACATTCTTCCACTGTGGATAGACAGACAAAAGACAAAGAGAAAAAAAAACACAAATGAAAAATACAATACAAATAGAAGATCTTTCAACAGCACTGTTCTTTCTTTCTGTGACAAAACTTATTAGACCAAACAATGGACTCACCCAGAGAGGTTACTAGGACTAGAGGAAAGAGACTGCATGACTTTGGAGGCGTGAGTGCCTCCCACTCCGGGGACAAACGGAGAAGTGCTCTTCTTTGCCATCTGATGTTTATTGCTTAAAGACAGCAAAGAGAGAAATATCAGTCAATATCAAAAGTCTCCACTTCCTTTCAAATTATTTAGGTTTACAGATCAATTTTCACACTATATAAACACAGCATCAAACTCCTGTGTAATATGAAAGATGTTATTTGTTATACTCCAAACATATATTAAAATTAATTCTTTTGCACTAAAACACTTAATTCCACTTCAAAAAGTGACCAAGTATTACCTTTAAACTTATAGTTAAGGAGCTTTAAATGTTGCCTTTTTGAGATTGATTGAAAAAAAAAAAGTTCCCAAAAGAAAGTCAGGACACAGGCTCTCTTCTTTCTTTCACTCCAGTTGCTGGCAGTCTCTTTTTCCCTTACTGTGCTGTTGTCTGTCTTTTAATCTTCTAGTATTTGGCCATTTTGCTCCATTAACAACAAGTATTTCTCAAAGGAGGAAAAATTTAAGCTTCTCTGCCGAGCCATCATGAGTAGGCTAACTAGGCTAACCAACTTCTTAGCTAACTAGAAAATATGTAACGTAACTTTTTTGCCAGCTAGCAAACATTGTAATGTTTTGCTAACCTTTTAGCTAGCTAGTAAACAATGTCACATGTTGTTAAGCAATACAGAACAGCCAAAAGTTAATCTCTTTTATACTTATTAGGCCCCAACAGCACTCAAATTTACTTCTTATTAATTTATTCTAATTTGGGTTGAGACCTCCAAATTGATTAAACTCCATTTAATTTCCATTTACATCAGTAAACTTAGATTTATTAAACAGAGATTAGTTTTTAATTGCGCAAAAGAGCTCTGTTCAATGTTAAATCTAGAGTTATTTTATTTCATTTTAAAGGAACAGTTCTGACCAAAATCAAAAATACATATTTTTCCAGGTAATTTTGATTGTTCCATCGAATGGTAAATTCTTATTCTGTTTGAGCTCTAGTAAACACCTTTAAACAAAATGTAGTACTGTGTGAAGTTCAGTAAGCATCACTTACTCAACACGTGGATGTTGTGATGCCTGCAGAGACTGAGAGGTCTGTTGGTTTTGTGGTAGCTGAGGACGCTGTGGTGTCTGTGAAGGCTGGCTGGGTGTGCCTGGTGATGTTTTGACTGGAGAGGCTCCAACATGTCCGTCACTGGTATATTGAACTACTGGGCCTTTACTCCTCAACGCCCCTGAAGATTGAAATGGACAGAAAGAGACATTTTTCCTCATTTTTGCATTACAACACCAAATCACTTTGTGGCTTTTTGATATGAGTGGAAAAGTTAAAATAAATCTCCATGAAACCATCTAAATTAAATACAAGTATACAGCAAATGTACATGCAGGTATGAGTGTGTACGTTACCCATGTTAGGTCGTGTCCTCTGCTGGCCGGCCAGCTTCTTCTCCTGTGTGTTGGCAGTGGTCATCTTCAGGTTGAACATCGGCTCCAACCTGGTGGAGCCTCTGTAGATCCACTCACTCCTCTTATCATCCTGATCAACACAAAACAACACAAGAAGTTTACTCTTTGTCAACTGCTGCGCTAATGAATCAACTATTATCCAGCACATTTACTTAAACTGATGTGAATACTGCATAATAAACATGAACCCTTACAATGATTTTTTTTCCCTTAATCTTAACACCAACATACCAAAAAGAGGATCTTGACCAAGCTTCCGTCCACCTCCTCGACTTTGCTCTTCCACCAGGTTCCCTCCCACTCTGTCTTGATAATCTGTCCGACTTTCAGGAGGACCATAGGCCTGCTGGGATAGGCAGTGATGTACTCCTCGATGAAGTCTCGACACGATGCATCCTCTATGTCCTCCCAGGTACGCTGTACTGTAAAAAAAAAAAAAAAGAACAGATTAACTTTTATTACGCATATTTTCTTTACCAGAAATTGACTCCCAAAAACCTACAGCCAATTTATCACGGCATTTAGTCAACTGATTTACGTAATAGAAGAGAAAAGAATATAAGAGCTGCAATGATTAATCGAGGCAATAATCAGACAGATTAGCTGCAGCCCTTATCTACTGGACTTTTGGATAAATTACAAGAGAGAAAGAGAAAATAGAGAAACGGGCACTTACATGGTCGACAAACAGGGAAGAGCTCAGGTAGTGTCACATATGAAGCATAGCCATCATCAAAGAAAATCAAAAACCTAAAACACATACAACAAAAGATATTAACCAGAACCTAGATTCTCAAACTATGGTACATGTGCCACTGATGGTATGGGAGTTCCCTCTAATGGTACAAACATTTTAAATGAAAATAAATTCATTTAAAAACATATTATCAGAATTCCACAAAATTTCAAATGAAAAACACTTACTATACTTACTTATTATCTCACTTAAACAAATGACATTGCTTAAATGCAACTTTAAATACGTTTTGTCTTTGTAATATATATTCCACTGCAATTTTCAGTATCAGCTTGCTATGTAGTCACATTCATCTCTTAACTTGTTGAAGATATACACATATAAAAAAATCTGTACAGTGTACAGTTTATTACATTGTTTCAGTCAGCACTGACATGCTAATTTGTGGACAAACTTTGTTTTTTAAGTGCACAAAGTTAATCTTATAGCTATAGCTTGTTTGCAATTCTTCAATTACAAAATGAACAGGTCCAAAAATGTTCCTTACGCACTTGTTTAACAAATGACAGCTGATATACTGTCAATATATATATTTCACAAATATGGATATTAGTCTCAAAAATACAACACTGTTAAGGCTCTACTATCAGCCAATACAAATATGCAATCTGCACCCACTCTTCAGGACTTATTTTTTTTATCTTTACCTCATACGGTTCTTGTTGTTGGGCATCTCTGCTACTATTCCAGCGTAGAGCCACACCAGGTTGCCGTCCTTGTACTTGGCGACTACACGAGCCCCAACATACAGAATCTCCAGGGTGGGGTTATAGTCAAAAGCCACATGATTTCCAGACAGCAGACTCTTTCCTTTATCAAACTTCACTTTATACTTGAATATACCGTTTCCTGAATATAGACAGAGAGTGTGATGCATTAAAGACAGCAGGAAAAATCAAGCAGAGAATACATATAAAAAATAACAAACCTTAAGTGTTGATTATTCAACATAATTTTAAGTCCTAAAGAAGCTAAAATAAGAACAAAATGTTCTGGTAACACACCGACAGGGCTGATGGCAACAAGGGTGCCTCTATGCCAGGTCTTTGTGCGTTTCTTTCCCAGAATGTTCATCCCGACTCTGAGTTCATCTTGTGCCATGTTGGGATTTGGCTGTGCCATGGACTGAGATGGAACTTGCGATACAAACACTGCTGGCACTGAACCCTGAATCCCTGCAGGACAGAAAAGCCACGCACACTTTTAGTATCAAATGTGTCATACTTTGACACAGGTGTGATGCATGTAGTATGAAATCAGGTAAAGTATGCAGGCTCACCTGACTGGGATGTAGGCTGTGCTGGAGATCGGAGCAGTGGTGCTCCTGATGAAGGTTTGCTGACCATTTGGACCAACTTCTGCACCTGTTGGGAGGTTTTCTGCAGAGCTGCAGAGGCCTCTTTTACCTGTGAAAAATAAACAGAACATAGCGTACATCATTATCTGCATGTGTACTGATCCTCATACATGACTCACTGCTGCTCACTGACACTTACAAGGATTATTATTATTATTATGATTATTATCATCATCATCATCATCATGTGCCATTATCAAATACCTCAAACTCACTCCACTTTTTCTGTCCTGCTGTTTTTCATTCATTTATTTCATCTCTACTCACACTGTGATCTCCCCTTCATGCAGTTTACTGAGTATCCTATTAAAACTTGTAATATTTGTAACATAGTAAGACTGTTGCATCTTTGACCTTTATTATATTTTACATATGTATATATTATTTTACACTGTATGTATATATAAGGTAACCATTTTACATTTTACATTTTATCCTCACTACTCCATTGTCACAGGTTTAAAACTACACTATTTGGTCTACAGAGGATAGCAGATACAAAGATTACTTATATTCTTTGTGTCATATAATATCTAAAGGTGTCATATAATATCTAATATCTAAAGTCATATAATATCTAATATCTTGGCCTAAAGACTACAAAATCTATGGTAATCTACAGTATGTGTTAGTTATTTCAGATCATGTAAATAAGTAGAGATGTGCAGATCAGATGTTTATTTGTACCTGTATCAGTCAAATATTGGCCAAAATCACTGGATTGGTTATCGGGGAAAAACATGTCATGAGATATGATCCATTAGCCTAAACTATCACATAAAGTCTTAACTAAAATTTGAGTGTGTCACATGACCTGTCAGCAGTGCTGTCATCATGTCTGCTGTGTGGAGTTATTTAAAGCTCAGGGAAGAAATTTGCCCAAAAAAGTTTAAGAGAAACACAACAACAATAATTCAACACATCTAAACTCCCCCTCAGACCAGCCCACAACAAACATTTAACAATGAAGTGTAAATACAGATCAATATAATGAAAGTTTTTATTGTTCTCACCACTGGATCTTTGCCAGGAGTCAGAAGCTTCTTTGGAGGAACCACTGAAACATCGTGAAGAGAAAAGAGGCAGATATTTAATCACCTGATTGCATTCATGTTGCAGTCGATACAAATGGTAACTGTTCTTACAAAAAGTAGACTTACAGCAGCCAACAGCAATGACATCATCATCGTCGTCATCGTCTATCTCAATAACCTCAGATGACAACACGCCTCCACCAACGCCCTCATCCTCTGAGCTGCTCTCACGATAAACAAGACCATTCCTGTGGTATGTTTCCTTCACCAGTTTTTCACATTCCAATATGGACCTGAGGAAAAAACATGTGAGCCCGTCAGACAGAAACAAGTCCTGAACCAGTAAGGACACACCAGTCCCATCCAGCGGATGGACACTAAACAGGCTGTGTATTAATCACGATGTGACTGAACCCATTTAATTTCATTTGTTGTGTAGGCTTTTCTATAGTAAACTCAAAGTGCTGCCAAAGAAAGTACAGGTTTTGATCAGTAGTTTTGTGTTTGTTGACTTGATACACTATGCTGTTTACAGGTTTATCTTCACTTAACAGTCTCCTTATAGATGAAACCTCATGCTGCCTGAAATCTTTCATATTGTGTGTACAAGCGTACAAATGTACATTCACAAAAATGTAGCACACATAGTCAGAAACAGAAATGGTTTTATTGCAAAGTACGTTTTCACTTACAAGGAAACTGCTGTGGTATATTGGTCCAATAATAATAGAAATAGTACTAAAAATATGAATAAAGATTAAGGCAAGTACTAATTGCATAAATAGAAAAATACAGAATAGACAATAAACACATGAAAAAAGTAGAAACAATATTTACAAGTCTGACTGATATTTAAACAGATGACAAGCTAAACTAATAAGACATGCAAATATAATAAACAGTGAAATAAAGAAGAGATGTGCGTTTGTAAAAATAGTGCATATAAATAGACTTTGGGGAAAGTTTAATGTAAACTTACTGGTTGGCATCTTTGAGAAGCTTCTCTGTTCTCGCCTCCTCTTCTTCTTTCTGCTCCACCCATTCCTTCAGTTCTGTCAGCTGAGCCCTTTTCTTCTGCACAATCTCGCTCTTCTCCACAGCTTCTTCAATCCACTTCTTCAGCTCGTCCAGAGAAATGCCCAGTTCTTCCTCCAGACTGGGGTCCCAGCCATCCACCTCCATTCTGAAGAGAAAAAAAACAAAACATAAACAGGACATGTAAACATTAATTGTCTGAGTATGACTCATAAGTAATTAACTGTGCAGCAAAGCAGTGTTTAAAAAGTAATACTTAAACATTAGCTTTACTGCCAATATTTGGCCACCTGTAGAAATGACATTTACATGATTTTTTTTGTTGTTGCAATCAGCATGACACTTTACAGTCAAAGCAGCAACAGAGTAATAAATAAATTGATCACATTACAGCTACCTGATCAATGCTGTTGTAAATTAAATATTTTGGGGGAATTGAGTGTGTTGGCCACATATCAAAATCTGTTATTTAAGTTTTTATACATTCAAAGAGTTTGTTCTGATTCTAAACAAGTTATCAGTGCAACGCAATTCTTCCCCATGTGTCTCTACCAGGTGCTGTCAATTATTCTATAAATATACATAAAAAATATATTGGAGACTAAGTTTATTGAAGAGAAAAAGTATTAAAATGAAATGACTGTGATGGATGAGATGGTAAAAGTTGTGCTAAAAGCAATATAAAGACAAAGACACAAAAACACATCATTGTTTTGAACACCGGTTGGATAGTTTTATATGTGATTTAACATAAAATATGGCCAAATTTTTTGACATGTAGCAAAATAAGAACATATCCTCATTAATACAGTGATAATGACTCCATATCTGCAAAACAAAGTCTTATGAGAAATGCATACTGATATCTGCTGGTGTATATATAAGTGAAGAACAAAAATAAACTTCACTGTATCCTTGATATATGTTACCAACAGTGCAGGTGTTCAGTGCAGTCAAGAGCTGTAGTGATACTGATCCTCTCTTATGTGTGTGATATAGTACATGCTCATCTGTGTTGGAGGGACTGGATCACTATGGTACAAGCATCAGCGAGTGCAATACAGACTTGTGAGACCATCTACTGTGGTGTTGTGCTGCAGTTAAAATCGTGCACTCTGGGCAGGGTGATACAGATGTACAAACCACTGCCTCCTCCATTCAGCCTGACTTTAATATGTTAATGTTGCTTTTGTTTACGCTGCACACAGACACACAGAAGTTGCGACAAATCCCAACCACACAGATCACTGCAAAATACGCAACTACAGTTGATACTGCTGTGACACACGGGGTTTTATGTGCTTAGAAAGAACAGCCATAATGTAATCTTAAAGTAGTATCCAGAGTCTGAATGGAGAGTACATTTGCCTGCTAGTGCTGGTTAGCACAAGGGACAGTTCGAAGGCAAACTGCCATTAAATAAACGTTAGTGGATAATTCACCTTTTAATCTCAGCTGACGGATGAACTTCTCATTTATCCCATCATAAGTTCATTGGCACTTTAACGTTAAGAAAACATAAGACAACAGGGGAGCTAAATGACAACAAACAGAAGCTTGATGCAAGTGAGAGCAGGCTAGCTCGTTAGCTTAGCATTAGCATGGACAATGTCTCCTCTGCAGACTGACTGATGCAGGTGTCTGGAAAACAAACAGCACTATGTACTCTGGATGTGCTCTAAAAGTGCAATTAAACGGTAACTTCATTTAGAGACAGCACGCATCACTCACCCCTCGCTGCTTTCCATTCTGGCGGCTCGTAAATAAAGCGTTAGCTAGCTAACCTAACGCTAGCGGCTAGCTACAACAAGGAGTCCATGTTTTTGCTTCCCAGGGTATCCGAAGTGGGCGGTGTTGTTTCGCGCTCTGCTCGGTTCTGCGAAAGACGAGAGCTGCGCCCATCTGGGGTGTCCAGGTATATAAAACGGGCACCTGAACTATATCATGGCGTGCACACGTTGAAGACAGAGGCGCCTCAAGTTCTCTCATCATGTTAGAATTTAACCAACATTTTCATGGTCAAGCGCACTGAAACAAACTTAAACAATATAACATAATCTTCCTGTTGTTTGTAGTTTAGCATGTTAACTCAACCAAGCGTTACAACAGTGGTTTACAGCATTTTGCCTTAAGTGATTTACATATTTTCTTTAGTTCATATTCAACAGTACAGAACAACAGATAAACTGCACAATTAACCCAAACAGTCCCACAATAACCACAGGAGGATTATGCAATACTGACATGAAAGATGTGCAAATATACAAAACTGTTATTACAGATTTAAATTCTTATAATAAATATATGATATATAATATTATATTATTATATTATAATAAATTCTTATTGTAATCAAAGAAGGCCTTGCGACCCACTGTGAAGCTTTGACGACGCATAACGAGATTCGGTGCCACCAAGTTGGGAACCAGTGTTCTACAGTATTGCATGTGACACTTTATTTAAGTTAGGTGTGATGAAGCAGTTGGCCTTTTTATTTATTCTTTGGCCTTCATTCTGATGGATAGTTAACTCCAAGAGCTTTAAGAGTAAACCTATCCCCACAAGCTACCAAAATGCCCTGAAGTGAGATATAACAATTAGTTGATTAATTAGCATCTTATCAGAGCTAATAATGGAGTTTCTGAATGACAGCCTACCAAAAAGGATAGTCGAGTAAATCACCAATGATTCATTCACTCATAATAGGAGCATTACGTAGCTTATAATTTCATGGTTTTGAAAGCATTTAAAACAGGCTGTGAAACCATATTATAACATTAAAGGAAACCAAAAGAAACAATAAAAAAAAAAAGCTCAGTATTTTTAAAGTGGTTTATGTTAATGTATGTACATGGTTTTAATAGACTGTGGTGTCAATTTTTAAAGTAAATTTACACAACTTTTTCTGAGGAGAAAATGAGTTTCAGGCACTTCTACTCTCTTGACTCTTATTTTTACCACACTTTGCATTTTTCTGTCCAGTAGTTTCAGTTACTATTGATAGATTTTGATTCACTCTGAGAACCACTGCTTAAGAGGAGGATTCAGCGTGTACAGAAATAATCTCTCCTGCCTCTTTATTGACTCTGTGGAGTCTGGATGCTGCTGCCTCTGTTGAATGAGCTGATGAATTACCAACACATGCTACAAGTTAAAGGGGTTATTTAATTTGTTCAATAACAAGCAACTTGCATGAAAGTTTGTGCAAAATCTCCAAAACATTGTGTGACAGAAGTTGGAGGGAAAAGCAATACATCTGCTTTGCATTATAGCTCCACCATTGAGAACCCTGAAACATCTGTGCTGTATTAGTGTACAAAGGAAGAGGACTTTTGTCTCTGTCTTCATCAAGCTGCTTTTCACAGTGTACATTCTGCTGTGATGAAAAGATCACACTTAATCTTTAGAGATCTGTGGAGTCACCACAGACCTTTCTGTTCTCTGTAGTTCAAGCCAAAGGTTTGGCTGTTTGTATTACTGTTTCAATATATGGATCAGGCATTTATAACACCAGAAAATTTTGTATTTTTAATAAAAGAAAATAATAATAATAATAATAATAATAATAATAATAATAATAATAATAATAATAATAATAATAACCTGTCGCACAAGTCATAGCATGATGGCAGTGCTCAAACTGACAATCTCAAATATCTTTTCTGGTGAAAGCTTGCTGCTGATGTTTAACATTTCAAGTTTCAGTCCACTTAAAGGACTTTTCCAACTATGTCTAATCATATTTTTATCCATGCATAGCTTGTAGAGACAACTCTAAACATCTCCTTCTGTGTTTCTCACTCCTGTGAATTCCTGGGAAATTGCTATTGCCATATGATTCAGACTCACAGCAGACAGAAAGGGAGTGTGCAAATGTGGACAGAAATGTTGACATGATATAAACTTTTCTTTAACAATGAAACAGGAAGTTACTCTACAATGCAGTGGCTTACACTGCAGACTGGGGTCTCTGTTAACAGTGACAAATAGCTCGATCTGTGTTATATACACTGACCTCCTTTATGAAACATTTGTATTTTCATTCCTCTGCTGTCAATGCGCTGTCTCTCTCTCTCAAAATAATGGCTCAGTATCTCAAAACTGACTGACTTTGCATCTCAAAATAATGAGAAACTATGAGATACTTATTATTTTGAGATAAAATTAGAATAATTCTCAACCCTTAAGTTAAATTAATCATGTTTATGGATTTAAAATCATTATTTTGTTTGATGGCCTTTGTTGTCCTCACATTTGGCCTGTGTGACCTCAAAAAACTGACAACACAAAAGGCCAAGTGACCTTGCCCCTAAAATGATGAAATTCCAAGCAAACTTTTCACACTTTGTATGGTGTTACGTTGAATTGCTGACTTTAATACCTCAGTCCGTAGCCACAGTAATGCAGGTTAGTGAGCAACCACGTAGTAAGAAATTAAGCTTATTCAAATTTTTAGTTCTAGGGCTAGAACGAGGGCTCACCATGATTTACATTGAATACTTACATCATTTCAAGTTGTTGGATCCTGCTGGTAGTCAGCTTTTTGTCATAAAATGTTTATACGGTTTGGTTGAAACTATAAAACTGGAATAGTGTCAGATACAACTCCATTAGAATGAATAGTTTTTTTTAAAAAAGCCTCAGAATATTCTTGGCTCGTGGCAACTCATTTTCATCATCCCATTTGAGGAGTTTAAATAAATGGCATCACTCCCCGTGGAGGCTGAGCTGCCTTCACTGTATAACGTGGAGGGCCATCAGTCCTCTGTTTGCTCCTCCTGGTGTGTAGTGACAGAGATGGCACTGTAAGGGTCCAGCACCATCTGAGCACAGCGAACTATAGCCACCAACAAGAAGAGGCAGAGCATGAAGAAGAAGAAGAGGGCAAAACCAAGGTCCACATCCACTTCGAACCTGTTTATGGGGATAGTTGGAGGGTCCATGTTGACAAATCGACACAAGAACTAAAAAATATCTATTTCATCAGTTGTTGTGTCATCTGTTTACTTCCCCCTGGACAGCTGACACCATCAAAGTATTTCCACAAATGCTTTGATTATTCCAAAACCCAGTCAACTAGTTCCTCTGTTGATGCTGAAAGCCAATCCATCGTGCTGCTACAGTTTCTATCTGAGAAGCCAACTCTTGTTCTGTGCAGGCAGAATTCAACAATCCATTCCTTTATGTGTTGGCCTCTTTTCCTTCTCCCAACATTGACACCTACTGTCCTCCTCCTTCCAAAGACAAGATGGCGTGGTGGACACACGGAGCCCCATTTGGCACCTGTGTCCTGCATGAATAGTTCATAAGGAGTTTGGTGACGATCAGGCCGCTCCTGAGATTAGAACACCCAGGCGTTTCTCTGGTCTCTTCAGGGGAAGACACCTGTACAGGAGATGACACCTAACAAGAGTCACTGGATCCTTGGTCAGTACAAGGTGTGGACACACGACAACACAACAGAAACATGTTTTAAAGCTTTATAAACCAAATAGGGCCATAATGCAACTAACAATTATTTTCATGATCAGCTAATCTGTCAAGTATTTTCTTGATTAATTGATGAATTATTTAGTCCATAAAATGTCAGGAAATGATGAAAAATGTCTATCACTGTTTCTTAAAGTCCAAAGTGATGTCCTGAAATGTCTTGTTTTGTCCACAACTCAAAAATGTCATAGAGGACTAAGAAAACCATACAATAATCACATTTGAGAGTCTGAAATCAGATAATTTGGACATTTTTAAATAAAAAAAAAAGTCTCAAAATGATCAATCAAATACCAAGATAGTTGGGAATTAATTTAATAGCCAATTAATTATTGTAGCTGTAAAAGCAAATGTGTGTCCAGATCAGGACGGTTGTCCTATACTGAACCAATCAGTTCACTCTACACCTGTACACATGCACAAGGTTATTTTATGGTTTAAAAGGGGTGGAAAATGACAGCACTGTAAAAAATCATACAGGAATATAATGGAATCAACTAATCTTTTCTTGTTAACTTACCATAAATATATAAATTTTATTTCTTCAAGTTAAATAAACTAAATTTCTAGTGTTTATTCTCTGAACACATAAGAACTTATAAACATGAGTTCTTCTAACTTGAAGTCTTGTCACTTGAAATGATGAGTTGAATGGATGTACTGTACAGAGTTCAATCAACTCATTAAATTAAATTTCTAAAGAAACATGATTAGCATATTGGCAAACTTCCCAGCATGCACTGATTGAGAGTTAAAACTCTTCCGAGAACCTGCTTTTTTTATAGTTTGAAGAAAACGTGATGAAAACTTGATGTGTGTCTCTAAAAACCCTTTTCAGATCAGTCATGGCTACGAACGATGATGAAGGTTAGTACTGAACACAGTCCCTACCTCCATACACTTTAATTTAATAAATTAAATAAATAAATTCATCGGGAGCAGTTTCATGCGAGCGGCTGCTGCTGTAATTTTTTTGTGTATTAAATGAAGAACTGTCTAATCAGGCAGAGAAAATGTGAAAAGACTTCAAATTTATTTGTAATGTTCATCAGTCTGAGGGGGTTTGATTTAAGTCATTACGAAATTACCTCAACCTGCCTTTTCATATTCTGTCAACTTAACATTTAACATTTAGTTTATTTTTACAGTGAGCATAGAATGGTCAAGATGCAGAAAGGCAAAAGAAAAGGTTGAGGAAGAGAAAGAGGATATGATGCCTGAGTGGTAATCCACTTGAGAGGGTTTGGAAACTGATCCTGACCAAAAAAATGCAGATTGCTTGTACTCTGATGCCACTACAGAGAAACACACAAGTTAAGAGTAGAGTGACTCTGCGCTGTCATCAATGGCTCTGAGCAAAAACAACTACGAGACGAGTCTGGATGTGTTGAAATGATACCAGCAAAACAAGATTTACAGCACAAGACGTCAGTCAGGTGCAACCCAAACACACAGGGCACAGTTGTAAACCTATCTTGACCAGTACGAGCATTAATTCCATCTGTTTTCACCCCCAGGCTGAGAAAGAGAGGAGGGGAGGAAGAAGACAGAAACTGATCCCGGGACAAACCCACAGATCTCTGCGTCTTCACAGATACTCAGAATGAGGAAGGAAAACAGATACCAGCCAATCAAACTAAAGTTGGCTTTTGTTTCTTCGCCCATTAAGAACATAAAACTGTTCCGGGGAAGTCAATACATGCATGGATGTAATTAAAGACAGCCATGACTCTTGCATGAGTGTGATCAGTGGAGTGCACTGCCACAGCTATCAAGAACAAAGCCACATATCTGTATGACTTTGTGATAATTTTTCAAGCTTGATAATGAAACTGTAGTCCCTTACAGTATTTATATATCAAAAAGAAAAAAAAAACAAACTGAAGTATGGGACAACTTTATAACAGCGACTGTATTACTCTCCCACACCATTCCACAATCCCAGCATTTTAATAATATTGTAATACATTCGATTAAGAAAACTTAAATAATGAAAAGGAAAAAATGGGAAAATATAAAACACAGAACAACTGAATAAGTAAATTTAATATATATATATATATATATATATATATATGTATATATATACAACCCCAATTCCAAAAACACTGGGTCATTGTGTTAAACATAAATGAAAACAGAATACAATTACTCGCAAATCCTTTTTAATTCGCATTCAATTGAATATAGTACATCCATAATCCATAATATCATTAAAAGGTTCAGAGAATCCGAAAAAAATCTCTGCACGGAAGTTTTACGGCTGAAAACCAACATTAAAGACCTGCTACGTTTGACCCCTCCAGGGGCACTGCATTAAAAACCCACATGAAAGGAGACAACATGGGCTCAAGAACATTTTGGAAAACGATTGTCAGTAAACAGTTTGTCGCTGTATCCACAAATGTAAGTTTATCGTGCAAAGCAAAAGCCATATATCAACAACATCCAGAAATGCTGCCGACTACTCCGGGAATGAGCTCATGTGAGATGGACTGACAGACAATGGAAATGTGTGCTATCGTTTGATGACACCATGTTTCAGATTGTTCTCAGGAATCACAGAAATCGGGATCTTTTGTCTTGAGAGGAGGACCATCCAGCTTGTTACCAAGTCTAACTTCAAAAGCCACCATCAGTGTGGGGGTGTGTCAGTGCCAATGGCATCATGGGTAACTATCACAACATATAATGCCATTCAGACACTGTTTTTTTCAGAGACATCTTTGCATATTTCAGCAAGACAGTACCAGACAGATGTGCATGTTTCTACAGCGTGACTTCATAGTAAGGGTTCAGGTATTAGACGTGTATCAAGCAAGAATGAGAAAGAATTTCACTTTAGTGTCCTCAGTTCCCAAATGCTTAGTGGGTGATGTTAAAAGAAAATGTTGTGTATCACAGTGATAATCATACTCTTGTTCATATTTTTTGTAACATGTTGCAGCCATCAAATTCAGACTGATCATACAGTTACAAACAATTGAATCAGTTTCTTTGTACTGTATTCAAAGTGAAGATGAGTTAAGGATTTGCAAATCATTGCATTCTGTTCTTATTTACATCTTAAACAGCATTCAACTTTCTGAATTAGGCCGTAGATTCTTCTTCCAGAATGCAATAAACATGACCTACTATGTATGTTGGCTCCGACTTTGTGATTAAGGATTAAATGATACTGTGTGTGACGTTGTGACCATGGCTGAGAACAAGTGTGTGCAGTTCAAAACACAGTCTGACTCCTTCAGTTTCGACAATATAACAATTTAATACAAAAACCAAACATTTCTTTCTCTCGTTTAACATTTCATAGACATATACAGTATATTTATATATTTGTGTTTCTATGAGTGATAAAAGTTCACATCATTGAAAAAAAAAAAAAAACCTGGATACAGACAAACCAAAGAGGTTATCAACAATAACAAAGACAACACAGTAACCAACATACCACCCTCTTGAAGATGAAAACTGGACAATTATCAGCATGGGTTTACATACAATTACATAATTTGTTATCATGAGTGTATGACTGTTACACACAAACAGACAACGGAAAACTGTAATAAAAAGGGTCAAATTTAAACTAATTACAAATATTAAAAATTAAAATATTTTAGAAGCATCATCTTTCATCCAACAACATTCTTCTATAATACAAATTTACTCATTAAAAAAATGATTGTAGAACACAGGTGATTGGATCTGGTTGGCAAAGATTCAGTCCAAGTCCAAATGTTTGTCGCAGATCATATTATTTTTAGCTCTGTTTATTCCATTTTAATCCTGAATACCCTGATCAAACCATTAATAAAATACCAATCAGAAAAGGGAAATGGAGAGGTCAAAAGATCATCTAAAGTTTTGAAATAAAAATAAAATACTGGGAAACATTTCAATTAAATCAAACATTGCTATAGCATCTCTCCATTTTAAAATAACATTAAATCAAGGACAACATTTATAACAACAAAAACAAATGGCTTTAAAAGTACACAATTCCTGCTTGTTAATTATTGCTGTGGCTTCTTTCTTTGTATGTCTTTTACAAAAGGAGTACAAAAAGTCCATACTTGGTACAGGGTAATGCAGGGCGACAGAAAGAAGAATACCAGGCAAGTCAGAAACCCTACGACTGTGTTAAAGTTGATACTGAACACATCCATTTGACATACATACACACATGCATACTGTATATATGTATATGTAGGCAAAGAAAAATAGATTGTATACATTTTCAAAGGGCACCAAGACAAACAGTACGTAGCCATTGTAACACTGTGTGCCTGCTGATGAAGTTAACTCATTCAATGAAGAAAAAAAACCCTCACATGTAGAAGAAAAATTAAATTTACAGGTGAAGCCACCAACATACATAGAAAATTGTACTCAGTATTGTAGAAGCGCTCCATGAAAGCAGTGCCCACGTGCAGAGACATGCTGTGGATTTAAAACTGTGAGTGAGGTTAGCACAGACTGTGGTGGGTTTGCGTGCAACAGCAGAGAATTAAAAAAAAAAAAAAAAAAAGAAAGGAAAAAAAAAAAAATCACCAAAGCTGTATATCCATGCAATTTCCTGAGAGTTTTAATCAACAATTGGAGTGATTAGTCTACATGCTAATGGGTAAAACAGCAAAATACACTCTTCATTAATGCCTGAGAAAAACTAGGAACATTTTAAAATTAAAGGCCTTTTGTGTGTTTGTATGTTTACGTCTGTGTATGTTTACCAGAGTGTAAAAGAGTGCGTCTTTGCAGTCTATTCAAGTGTGGTTGTGTGATTGTGCGTTTTTATATATTTATATATATACTGTATATATCACATATCTACAACAAAGGTTGTTGAGCTTTGGGCAGTGCTAGCTAGAGAATTCTTTTACAATGGCTGGAATATTGTTAAAATCATCTTTTAGTCAGTAGCAAATTTTTGATGTTCCTCTCCCTATATATCTGCAGTCAGATACATCCCTCCATCTTTAACTGGCTTGTGGCAGTGCAATAAAAGCCATGCAAAGCAAGGGAAGAGTGCTACTCTCAGGAGCAGGAAGAGAAGAGGAGCAGAAAAACTAAACAGAAGACAGACTGAGGGCAAAAACCGTCAAGAAGACACAGGGGTGGACCAGCAGGGAAGTATTGACCAGGTCACTCATTGAAAGGAGGGTAGATAGGAATCTCAAAGTCATCACTGTTGAAGTTGGCAGGCTGGTCCAGCATTGACAACACATCCTGAATCAGATCAAAGAGACAAAGGGATTTATGTTAAGGCCTCTAGGAATATGGCTTGAAATGGTTCAAATTCATGTATGTATGATATCAAAACTGTCTCATTAAGCATTCACAAAATCTGAGTGAAAATAAACCTTTTAAAAATTAGAAAAGCAAGCTCAATTTACAGTATAGGCCATTTGTCAACACAGTGTAGGTGTGGCAGATCAAGTTTTGATTTACATCTCCCTCAGGAGTATTGGCAAAGATGCTATGTACTGCTGGACAGTGGCAGCAGCAAAATATTTATTTATTTTTTTTTTAATGTGGAAAATATCATCTTATGTGTATGCTATATTTAGAATATTTTCACAGCTTTACTTTGCCAAATAGCCTTTTCCAATGTAAAACTAAAGCCATCATACATGCTCTCTTCTAATGCACCAGACTTCCTTAAAAAACAAACAAAAAAAAACCCAACTAATTTTATCTTGCAGAAAACAGCAGTTGCTCATCCAGTGCTGCCTTGATGAGTTAGGTTGTGTTATTGTGTCAGTTTGATGTTTTAACAGGTTATTTTGGATCTCAACTATCCTGCTGTGGATTGAGGCAGCTGTAGACCAGCACCTCCTGTGTTCTGCAAGGTAAAATTTCGGTTTTTGCCTGGAGCAATAGAACAGCTTCAGTTCACTGTTGTCGAGTTGGCTGAGACTCAGAGAGACAGATTAAGTGGGAGCAAAGAGGTTCTGAGTGGGAAATTGGACATTGTGGGTTATTTTTAAAAATATTTTTAGATTGTTTTGTGGCATTAATTGTATATTTTTTGTAATAAATGTCCAAGCATAACCAAGACAAATTCAAATCTAATATCAGTTAAGCATAGAAAAACTTAATTTTAAATTTTTCAGATGCTTAATGTTTAATTTTATGACCCTAAATTCCAGAGTTATCAAATGTGGATTTGGGTTTCTACTGGCTTTAAGTGGCAGAGACAGTGATAAAAAGTGCTTGAGAGTGAGATAAGGTTTGCATCACTCACAGGAAATATGTCTTGCTGGTTCCCCTGAGCATGAGGATGCTGCTCTGCGTTGCCCTGCGAGTGTTGCTGGCCCTGCCACTGGGGCCACACTGCCTCTGCTGCTCGAGGAGGGAACTGTGCCCCAGACTGAGAGCCATCTGGAATGAAGTGCAGCAGGGTGAGAAGGTGCACCAGTATAATGCAGAGAAACATATTCAATAAATCAGACTGTATTTGAATAGAAATGAATAATACAAACAAAATAAGTTACTAAGTTGCCCCCCACACAAACAGCAATAACTTTGTATTTAATAAAGCACTAAAATAAAAACAACACTCATTATAAACAGGAACTCAAATGCAAGAGGCAGGATAAAAACTCAATATCATAATAAAGAAAATAAATTCAAATTAGGTATGCACAATAAATAGAGGGGCCGATATATTAGTAACCAATATTGGCCTATCTCAGCTTCATCTGTCTATATCATATCTGTGTATGTTAGCCGATAAATGTCAGGCATATTCATATTTGATCTGACATACTGTCAAAATATTTAATTTCACTACTTAGGTGAATGCTCTATAAAAGACAAAGTATATTTGGGAGTTTTTTTTTTTAAATGAACTTTACTAAAACTTTACACAAAAATGAGAAATTATCAGTAAAACAAAAACAATCCAGAAAATAAAAGATAGTTAAGTCAATAATAATAAATAAATACTAGAACTGCAAGCAGTTATGAACGGGGGCCAAGCCTCCCCGCGCGACCTCGTCCCAGCGGCCCTCGGAACCCGCTGATGCGGGCCCCGAGGGACGCGGGGCTCGGGGCGATCGCGGGGACGCACGCCGTCGTCCGAGCTGCGGTATTCATGACCAATCGTTAGGTAACTTTGCGGTCGGCCTCAGGAGGGAACCCACATCATGCACAGCGAATTTAGGACGAATCTGAGCAACTTTTGGGAAACCTGATGTTTTTGGGTTTGTAGCGCTCCCTATCGGCCGATCTGCACCAAATTTGGCACAGAGTCTGTGGATGACCTCTGGGACGAGCGTCTTAAGTTTGAAGTCAAAAGACTTTAGTTTGACCAAAATATGACACAACATGCGTTTTTTGAGCTAGCCAAAAAATCGTTCGGTTATAATTAGCGCATTTTTTGACGTGCAACAATTCTTTTGATAACTTTTTGTCAGACACGTCTAGACATCGTATGTGCAAAGTTTGGCGCAGATGGCGCTTAAACTGTAGGAGGAGTTCGAAAAAGTAGGTTTCGGACATCTGGCGACTTAGCGACGGGAATTTTCGGCAAAAGTGGGCGTGGCCTACGTCAGAAAATCCAGCGCTTTTCAGGGAACACGGCAATATGAGATTTTTCAACGTCTCATTTAAAATGTGGAAGTTATGTGCAAAAATGCGTTATAGCGCCACCTAGTTGGGTTTGTAGCGCCCCCTATTGGCCGATCCGCACCAAATTTGGCACAGAGTCTGCGGATGACCTCTGGAACGAGCGTGTTAAGTTTGAAGTCAAAAGACTGTAGTTTGACCGAAATATGACACAAAATGCGTTTTTTGAGCTAGCCAAAAAATCGTTCGGTTATAATTAGCGCATTTTTTGACGTGCAACAATTCTTTTGATAACTTTTTGTCAGACACGTCTAGACATCGTATGTGCAAAGTTTGGCGCAGATGGCGCTTAAACTGTAGGAGGAGTTCGAAAAAGTAGGTTTCGGACATCTGGCGACTTAGCGACGGGAATTTTCGGCGAAAGTGGGCGGGGCCTACGTCAGAAAATCCAGCGCTATTCAGGGAATACGGCAATATAAGAATTTTCAAGGTGTCATTTAAAATGTGGAAGTTATAGGCAAAAATGCGTTATAGCGCCCCCTAGTGGAGCACAAACGCGATTTTCGGTAGGCGGGATCTGAGTCCTATTCCACATGTACCCATAAAATTTCAAAACCCTAAGTATTATACTTTGGCAGAAATTAATTTTTTTTGTTTATCTTGTAATAAGCCCCGCCCACATTGACCTGTCATGACCCCCTTGAAGATATGGCCTCAGGACCAGCCCTACGTCGTACGGACCAAATTTCGTAGAAATCGGTGCAGCCGTTCTAGAGATATAAACTTCCCATATCTCTAGCGCCCCCTAGGAGCCAACATTCGCCAAATTCAGCTCATAGGCTCCCAGTCTCATGCCAACCAAGGATCTCTGATTTGGTGTCGATAGCATTTACTTTAACCGAGATATGCAACATTTTCCATTTTTACGGCTAGCTACGGAAATTTGTTCGTTAATAATTCGCGGAATTTTCAACCCCAAAAAAATCTTTTGATAACTTTTTGTCATGAGGTGCAGAAGAGTGTCCGGGCCAATTTTCGTGCAGATCGAACAAAATCCCTAGGAGGAGTTCGAAAAAGCAGTTTTGCCAGTTTTCGCGATTTTGCGAAAAAATTATTTAGGCGGAAGTGGGCGTGGCCAATTACAAAGTGACTCAGCTCCATTCAAGGAATTTGGGGATATAAGGTTTTTGAATGTGCGACATACGGTGTGGGAGTTATAGGCCAAAACGCGTTGTCCTTGATTATAGCGCCCCCTACAGGCGGACATGTGCAGTTTTTAGCGTCTGAGGTCCCTGCAGGGGTGTGGGCCAGCCCTCAAATTTTCATCGTCCAAACTTGCACGGTTTAGGCTGCAGCATGAGTTTTATCAACGGAAGAATAAAAATAGAAAATAAGATGATGAATAATAATAAAAATCTGAACAAAAACAATAGGGTTCCCAGCACCGCTGGTACTGGGAAACGCGTATGCTTGCATCCGCGTTCCCCAGTCCCCGCGGGCTTGGCCCCCTAAAAATAGAAGGATATAGTGACTAGTAAAACAGACTAAAACAAATAAATACAATTCAATCAAAAGTTAGACTAAAAATGTAGATCTTGAGTTTGTTTATAAAATATTTTTTAAATATTCACACATGTATGCAAATAACTTACCATAACCGTTGGTGTTGAGGCTGGCACGCACATTGATGGGTGGGTAGTTAGCACCGCTGGTTGTGGTGGGTGAAGCACCTGTTGGCATCTGATCAAAAGAGTTGGAAGAGCCACCACCAAATCCTCCCATACGAGCAAACGGTGGAGACATGGTCTTTGCTGCCTGAGGAGCCACCTGCTGGGAAGAATAAAAAGAGTAACTCAATTTAATTAATAGTACATAGGCGGGGCTGATATTAAATAAGTGATATGTGATCAATAACTGGCACAGACACATAAAAGTATCATCACATAAAGTATCTCTAGTTTGTTTCATTTGTGAGCGAAAGTTGACTAAAAATTTAACACCCAGAGGATAACAAAATCTGCAGAATAATCTCATGCTGACTCACCTGGTTATTAAACTGTGGTCTCACTCCTGCTCCAGCTCCAGCTCCAGGCCACCCTCCTCCTGCTGGTCCTCCATGGAGGGGGGTGCCAGTGCTGGAGGGGGCAACTGAGTGCGGGGCTCCATTCTGACGAGACATCTGAGCCAGCATGTGGCCTGCTGAGTGGCCTGGCTGTGCCATCTGTGGAGTTATCTGTGGAGTCATGTTGACTGGCCTGCTGAGAAACGTGAAGGGAGAGAGAGCTCTGTTACCTGGGTGCCGTCTGTTTGGAGAACATAATAAGATAAAAAACTGATCACCTTAACAAACATGTTCTTTTCAGGTTTGCAGCAAATAAAACAACTGCATTTACAATGAGCAAAACAGTGAGTATAACTACTTGAAACTTATGGTAACCACTTTCAGCAATACATTGTGAGGGAACCAAAATCTTTGTCAGGCAACATCTGCATCCACTTAAACACATGTGGAAAGTGTTTGTCCAACTATACCCAGCGCTCCTACACATCTTCCAAAATTCCATACTTTTCCAGACCTCTCTGTAAATTTTTTACACCAAAATTGACATCTCAGCACAATTTATTGTGTTTATTCTGTAAATAAATTTTGAAATACAACTGTTACAGTGTGACTAGGTAGGCTATTGTGTTGCCAAATAAGTGCCAGATATTTGTAGCTCAGTACTGTAGCTCATACAAATCACCAAACCATCAGTTTATGTAATGTAAATTGAAATAACTGTCTACATTCAATCCCTACAGTTGAACATAATTTTTTGGTTTATCTGATGCAATATATACATGCAATTTCTTTCAAACTAATTTAATCAGGGATATCCAGATTTGGTTCAGTTATAAGGCACTTGCTGCAGAGCTCTTTAGCAGCTCTTTAGGAATGTCTCGGTGCAGAGCTCTTTGCAGGAGTCTGCGTTCAGTTACACACCATACTTTTTTCTTTGCTTTTGACAATATCAAACAGGTTCTCTCACACAGTAGTTAACAATTTGGCTTTGCTGACTCACAACTGAGAGAACTGGGAGTTTCCCCATGTGCTGTAGTCCATAAGCAGATATCATGCAAAAGAACTGTCCTTGCTAGCTCTACTTTGACCACCAAACATGCAAACAAGTTGGCAAGTTACATAAATTCATTTTCACAACAGTGAGGAGCCCCTGTGGCGATTCACTTATAGTTTACAGTAGATAAAAATAGCAAATTCCAAACTGATAGGGCTGACACCTTGTGGTTGGTTGATGGACTGGTTAGTCAATATGCTCTTGTCCATCCAAACTCTCATTGGTCAGACAGTTGCTGGTTTTACTTTAATAAGAAGTGCTTTTCTTATGCCCCTTTTATACTTGACAAAGAAACTACTAACACCCACTAACATCTGGCTTTTTTCTGCAGTGGGAAAGGATTCAACTGATATTCACTCCTGGATCAAATGACTCAGTTTTCAGCTATGACTGGCAGTGACGTAAACACAACATCCTTGTACATGCGCTATTTTCACCCCTTTTCAGTTGTTGCTTTTCATCCATGTGTGCTCCTTGACTCAGTGTGACTCTGTGCTGCAGTCCAGCACAGCAGAGTTTGCAGGTGCTTGAAAGTGTGTATTTACTAATGAAGTGCTCGAATTTAGTCAAGCGGATGAACCATGTACAAATATTTCACTTCAAATTTAAAAGCTGTACATTTTGCTATGTTTTATGCTGTTTTATGGTTTATTTTGTTATCCTATTGTGTTATCCTATTAAATCTGGCACTAGCATATTGCTAATGTGGTTACACAGGCTGGAGCCATGTTGGAATAATGTTGTAATATTGGGGGAGAGACTGAGTGAATATCAAGCCTCATTTGAAGCCAACACTAACTAAATAACAACAGTAGTTGGTTGAATGCCAGCAACTGCAGGAATTCATTTTCATGGCTGTGTACCTGTGTAAGTTTTATTACCATCTATTTAGGCTGCAGGTTAAGTGTGCAGCGGCTGATTTAGTAATCTACAGATAAAGTGAAGGTTTATTTTCTCCCACTGACCAATCGTTAAGTTTTAGAGTATGTAGAATTTCAGTCAACCAAACTCTTTTTCTGCTTAACTACAGCCCTAAAAACCTAAGTACATCACAAGTTGTGGTTGACAAAATCTCTTTTATCACAAGTTAACAATATAACTTGCATCAGATATCAAGATAAAGGGGTAAGAAGTACAGACATGCTCATTGTGTCTGTGTCGTGTTGTTTGAATAACAAACATAACAATGGAGTTACTGTCCCTGGTGACATTAACAGTCTGAAAAAGCTCCAAAGAACTGATCAGATGAAGTTTTGCCTCCAGGTTTATGAGCTGGTGTACATGTAAACACATGAACAGACACATACACACGACGTCTTACCTGTATACATCATTGGTACGACCAGGAGTGAAGTTGTTGGCTGGAGAGTAGATCTGTGCAGAGGGAGCTGGCGTGGAGGGCAGGACCTTGGTCTGATCTGGACCTTGGAAAAGGGTTGGGTAGAGCTCTGGCTTCTCAAGGCTCTTGGTGTGGTCTGGCCCTGCTGCCGTCACTGGCTGCACTGGCATCTGAGGGCCACCAAAATCACAAGTCAGGGAACATACACAAAAACTGCTCAAGTGGTGAAGAAATGTCCAGTTGACTCCAATTGTGACCACTCATCATCTCAACCTAGAAGTTAAATTGCTTGAAGTGAACAATCTCTTAACACTCTAGTACACTTGAATTTGGTGGATTTATCAAGGCTGTCAAATATGGCACCACAATCAAATGCCAGTATAGTTTCTTGCTAATTTAATGACATTCACAAGAGACCGGAGGAGCCAGCAATAATGGTAAGAGAAGACATTAATTCCTAATCTCGTCAATCAAAGAAGTACACTGGAAACACAAGGACAAAAGCATGAAAATAGCAATGACAATCATGACATACTGTATGTGTCGGTGTATTGAGGTGCACGGGAACCTGACAGTGTCAGTCTTTAACCTGTTAACCAATGGTCAAAAAAAATTTATTAATTAATAATTAGCTTTCCATCACAGTGAACTGTTCATCCTTGAGTTTTGAACTGTTGGTAGGACCAAAGACGACGTTTTATTTTATGAAACAAACTATTAAAGAGAAAATGCCTGGCATATTAATTGTTGATGCCTTTTTTTTAATCATAAGATGCAGCCCTAGAGCAGTCAATTTTATTCATGCATCTTATTATTTATGTGTAGTCTTTACAATTTTGTACAATCAACACCCTCTGTTCTTTCACAGTCAGCCTTCAAGTGCTACAACAGAAGAGAAATCCCTTCTCCAGCAGCAAACATGCAAAAGGTCTCATACATAATAGACAGAAGTAGAATTAGGGAAGTGTAAATATTATATAACAAATGTAAATAATAGTTGTTTTGCCATCGACAGTCTGTTTCAGTTGCAACATTACGTTGCAAGTAGAAACTGCCACTGGCACAGTTCCAAAACAGTTTAACTAGCCATAAATGACATTGTTAAGAGTCACCACTTTGTCAGATCTGTCAGCCAAAATTGAGAAGTATCTTTTGTTCACTCCCTAATTGCCTTCGATGGGCTACTGTCTATTGGTACTCCATTTCTTACAGCTATTTTGTAACTGTTGTTTGTAATTTGAGATATTAATTGTTTTGTGCAATCACTTTACTGCTAAACAAAGTAGTAATTATACTAACTAGCTGTTTGGAGCTAATGTGTTGCAGAATGCAACATTCTCTGTAATCATTAATGTGCTGTTGTGCTAAGTGTTCTGTATTTTATCAATTTTTCTTTTACTCTTGTAGACTGTACACATTTTGGCCAATGTAGTTTTGTTTTACAGACTTTAAGAGTTTCGTCTGATGTGAAGCATTTGTGACACACAGTTCACTGCATGGTAAATCAATTTGCTTGTTTTATATAATTTTCAATTTAAAATATTGTTCTTTTATTGGTGGTACCAATTTGAGACTTTTGTGCACACAATTTTCTTTTTACTACACAAATTTGTGTTTACAGCACCTTCGGTCTAACACTTGTTAGTGATATCTCATTTTTGAGATTCATAATTACCATCACTGAATTTGTGTTTTATCAAACTGTTACAGTTTCACAATTGCTTCCATTAAAACATCAAGGGCTAGATAACTGGATAACAGTGTCCTGGCTACATGCAAAGTGAAAGCAAGAGACGAGTTTAAGTCAAGATTGTGATCAAGTGTTGCACTTTTAGTCATGAATTTGCAAACATGAATTTGTTTGAATACTTCCAAGCTTGAGATCTTACAGAGAAAGTGTTCCACTTAATTCAAACAGGAGGCAGTCCCTTGTGATAAAGGAACTCTCCCAACATCCGGTTCTGTTTTCCTGCTGAGCAAATAATCCAACATCCTGCTTCTGTTTCCGTAAAAAGTCACTATAGAAAACGGCCCAAGAGAAACGGGGCATTATATTTGCTTCGATCAAACTGGATATTTATGTGTCACCATGCATGTGTCCTAACTTGTGAGAGGGTGATTGGTCCTACCTCATACAGACCGTCTCTGGTGCCACCTCCCTCCAGCTCGGCCTGCTGCTGCTGCTGTAACTGCCTGAAAAGGGAGCGAGAGACAGAGAGTCTGTCTAAAATAGCCTAATTTCCATTTCCATGCCCTCCACTGTTGAGTGAGAAATCCCAAACACCTGCTGACAAAAAAGCACTCAACCCGCCACCGGTCACCATGGCAACATAAAAGAGAAATGAGGACAGAAGAGGAAGCAGTATCACACTTCAGGAGAGAAAGGTCTGTTATATAAATAAATACTGTTAACATGCTATACCACCTGTGTTAAAGTTGATCTCTTTACACCTAATTCACTATAAAGAAAAAAGCTATGATCATGCTTCTTATTAGACAACGACACTATTTTAACTCCAATGGAGAGATAAATCACCCAGAGTGGGAAATGAAAACAACAACAGAAGGACTGTAGTTTGCCAGAAACAGCAGTAGTCTCCCATGAAGAAGCAGCCTGTGTTCTCCCATGCAGGGGGCGGATAGTCAGGCCAGGCCTGGTCTCACCTGGTGGCCACCTGCCCAGGGCTGAGCACTACAGGAGGGCAGTTTGGGCTACTTTGGCCCAGGGAGGGGGTCAGCGAACCCCCTGGGGAGGACATGGGAGTGAGGGGGTCCTGTGTTGAGTTTCTACTGCCCCACAATCAGAGACGGGTGCAGAAGAGAGGTGGAAGGTAGGGAGAGAGCAATCAGTGTGTGGCTTTATTAAAATGGTTTGTGGTGAGGGTGTGAGAAGAACTGGGGATTGAGGGTGACAGAAAAGCATGGATAGACAGAGAGATCTTTCACAACACTCAAATTTTAAGACATCAATGGTTTCATTATGTGCCGTATTTGATTGTGTAATCATGTTACATAATCACCAGGATTGGTAAAATCAGTCTGGTTTGAGCGTGTGACTCACTTGACATTGACGTTGGTACAGATGATGTACTCAATCTCCTCTGAAAATGGGTTTTGGAAGGTGAAGGAGCTGGTTCTCATCCAGATCCACTCTCTGGATTTGGAGTGAAACCGAAACATGACCGACAGCACCTGGCCCTTCAGCTTCACCACCTGTGGACAGCAAGCCAAACAGTCGTGATCCAGTGTTTTCATAATCAGTGAGCCGTAGGTTTACACTCACACAAAAAAACAGAGATATCAGGTTATACAGATAGGTGTTGGGCAATGCTCTTTGGTGAGATTGAGTACAGTTTACCTTACAACACGAAACTTTCTGAATTTTACCAATAGTTACATTTTCAGCTGTAAAAAAAACCCAATTTAAACTTAAGAGTCAGTTTTATTCTGATTTTGAATTGTTTTATTTTGAATACAAACTCACTACATGAAGTGTCATTCTACCACACTGTTGTCACAGCCAGACTTTCTCCATATCATCAGAAATCAGATTATGGCAGGAAGCTAACAAGAGCCCAGTTACTTAAAGGGGAACTTGACCAATTTTACATTGCACTGACATTGCATTCTGGGTAATGTAGATATCAGGTTTTGACAAAGAACAAGAATGGTTGGAATGTAGGAGTGCAATGCTAAATCGGTGGAGTACGCATAAGTGCATGTAAACACAATGATGCTTTCATATAAAAACAAGAGCGAAACTCAGATAAAAAATTAGGCCTCAAAGAGCTGTATGTATTCAGATGGTCCAACCTGTTGGAAGCTGTCTCTCAGTAAGTCCCGGTCCTCAGGGTGGGCGAGCTCGAGAATATTCTTTCCCAGTAATTCCTGCAGCACACAGAAGACAATACAGCCACCATTAGCCCAGAAGACACAAACAGCTTCTGGCACAAAGGCTGTTCGGGGAAGCCATCAGGCAAACAGTTCCTGCCTCTGACATTTCCACCAGCTGTGAGTCTTACCTGGGGCTGGTAGCCGACAGCGGCCACGCAGCGGTGGTCTATGAAGGTGAACATGCCCTGGCAGTTATGGCGTGAGATGAACTCCACTGGAACACTGATACTGTTGATGTCTGTGTCACCTGGGCAACAAGTCACCTAAAGGGGAAAAAAAATAAAATCCAGGTTTTAGCATAAGCATAATATCCTAAACTATCGCAAGCCATCACTATAATGTTTAATGGATCAAAACAAGTTAGATACTGTAAAGGTCACATTGTGCAAGAATCTCTGTTCAATTTTATCTGGTTATCTATATGGACACATCAAGGGTTTCAAGGATGCATTGAATGATCCTTTTACACAAGGCTGTATAACAAAAATGTACGTTTGTAGTCCTTTTATGCTACACAAACACAAACGACAGACCAGTTTTGATAGAGTGAAGGGGATAAATTCAACAGTCTCATAACCTGAGGAACAACAATCGTCTCAAGAATAAAAATGTGAGAAATCATGATTATCATCAATGTTTTACAATTGACAGCTTACAGGCAAAAAAGTCAAAACAGTGTAACAGTTCAAACATCAGTCATAATTCACTTCAGATAAGACTGACTCATCTCTTCCACCACTAGTTACAGCAATTTTAGTCTTAGATTGTTGATGTAAGGGTCAAGTGTTATTGCAGTTTGTTTGACATGTCTACAAGTTTTTCAGCTGTGAAGATCCTTACCAATGTTTACAATTCTACACTTAATTTTATTTACTTTCTAAATATATACTACTCAATAATGAACCTACATAATTAGTTCACAATAATTCTGTCGTTGTAACTTGCGTCAGCACAAAAATCTTGCGTGCATATCTCTACATACGAGGCATCCATCTCACCTGTAATCTCCCGATGGCAACTAGACAGTAGCGACTCCCCTGAGTGTTGTCTGCTTCATCGTCTGTTAATGACACTCCTAAAACACAAACATGTAAAACCTGAGTTAACATGGGCCGCAAAGAATAACAAATAATACAATGACTTATTAAATTCAGCATCATTTACAGGTCCTAGTCAAATTATAAAACAAATATAACTGCTAGTTATACATACCAACCATTATGAAATCATTACTTTTACCTGCAGGGGGCCAGGACTTGATGTATCCTGTACAGTGGACCACTACATACTGGGGCTCCCCTTCCTTGGCTGCACCCAAACCATTCCTGAGGTGAAGGAAGAAAATGTAAAAACTTAGTTTAGTAGTAAGTAACATCAGTAAGTTCTATTACTATGCCAGTAATAAAACTGTGCTTACATCTTGCATCTTATTGCTACTGTGTTACTCTGGATATGCTTATCCTCTGTACAGTAAACAAATGCAAGAGAAAACCTGTTTGGTTTTGGTCACCTGTTTCTGTTCCTTAGGAAGTTCAGTCTGTTCATGGACAACGGTTCAACCGGACAGGAGCCACACCTGAAAGTACACACAGGCCGCCACATGGACAATTTATGCATCTAGGAAAACACGTCAATATAAATAATGAACTGGATAATTAACTACAGTATGTGCCGCACCTCATTCTGCAGATGAACGATCGACGGGCTCCCATAGTCATTCTGGCTGACGACTGCTGGCCTTCTTTCTTCACTGTTCCTGTCTTCAAGTCCAACATCCTCCCTTTAGACACAGATTCAGCTCAATCATAAGGTGCTCATGTAACAACAATTTTTTTAAAGGACATACTTTTGAGATTAAAAGTGGTTTAAAAAACTATTAATATAGTGTCTGTATATGCTTTGTACCTGTGGTGTTATTCTCTGCAGTGGAGAGCTGCTCCCTGAGCTTTTCTATGTCATCTGGGTGAAGCTGATCATAAAGGGAGGAGCCGAGCCATTCAGACTGCGACTGGTTGAGGACGGGTGTCAGGGAGTCAGAGACGTAAACAATGCGGCCGGTCTCGCACGACACCACGAACAGGAAGCCGTCGGCTGCCTCTAGTATGAGGTGCTTCAGCTCCTATAGACAGATGGCATCAAAGATATGCTAAGCAGTGAGGACAAGAGAACTACCATGCAGCATGACTCTAAAATCTTTGGGGTTTTTTGTAACCCCGTTTTATCCAAATTTAGAAGAGCTAAATCCCCATTCACTTTGATCATAGCGGATAAAGAAAACAATGTGTGTAGCCGGCATTGTTGGCTGTCAGAAAGTCTTATCTAAACTGTTAATAGCTAACATTACATTTCTATTATGTTATAATGTATAGACTAATGCAGTTGAATGACATCACTTCCAGCATACTGTACCCAGTCATGATCTGAAATCTACAACATAACCAAATGTATTTTTCTATTTCATTTATTTAAAAAGCATTTAAAACAGCATGTTACTGGCTAAGATACCACGTATATTAAATAGTAATGTTTATGAAATAATGGAATTATAAATGACTTTTGTTTTTTAATCAGTATTGTAAATCAGCCATCAACCCGTCTGCTCTCTAAATACTAACATTCACAAAGTATGCTGTTGAGAAATGTACAAGTTGACAAAGCACCAAATTTAGATTACATCAGCAATGTCATAGATAGCAACTGCCCTTTAGCTTTCAAGTTAGAAAATTAACTTGTGGGCTTAAAGGTGATACTTTCACTCCTTTACTTAATTTCCACTGACGTGAGAGAGTGTGACTGTGAGAACTGTTCGTTAAATTTTTGTCTTCTACACAAGTAGCACAGGGTGTGTACATGTATCAGCAACTTAAACATAAGACTTTTAATAGCACTGTTTAATAAAATTTAAGGCCAATTTTGCCTGTAATTGCATTGTCAAGATGAATTGTGATTCACATTGTGCCTAATGGCACAATGTGAATCACAAATGCAATGACATGAATTAAACTTGCTATATTTCTCTCTCTTGGTTGTCTTTACCTGGTCAGTGAGAAAAGAAGGTTTGTATGACCCATCTGCGTTGGTATTGCCACTTCCTCTCAGAGATTTCATATGAGATACAGCCATTCGTAGGATGGTCAGTTTGTCTGGTTTCCGAGCTAGTGCACTGCATGTGGGCACCATGTCCGATAATTCTGTGATGTAGGCGGTCATCTTGTTCCGCCTCCGCCTCTCAATCTCACTGTGATTCTCCCTGCATTGAGGAAACGAGGGTGGGAGGCAGAGGTGGAGAGGATAGGAGGGTTTGAGATGGGGGAAGAGACGGGCAGGTGGACAACATGGAGTAGAGTTTAGAGTTAATGCTGCAATGTAAGAATGCAAATTGGGAAGAAGAAGAAGAAGGAGAGGTTGGAATGAGAGAAGGTGAGAGAAATAATGGAGGCACGAAACAATAACGTGTAGTCAATGATCTATAAAAAATGATAGTGAGAAAGCAAGAGAGAGTCTGGTCTTTCAAGGCCAGTCGCTGTGACAAAAGAGAGCAAGTGCAGAGAGAGTAGGGCCCTTTAGAAGTCCTGAGAGAGGGGAGAGAAAAGAGACAGAGAGGACAGTTGCTCAAGAGGAAGGGATTACCAAAGTGAAAGAAGTCTCTGAGGTCACACACAGCATAGCAGTTAGTGACACATAACATAGTGATGGGTTGAGAGACAACCAGCTGCCTTTGGCAAAGAAGCATAACATTCTGACAAGCACCAAAACAGGCGCATAAAGCAGCGAAATGTACCAGTAATTTTGTGCTGTCAAAAAAAATGAAAAATTTACTGGGGTCCCAGCAAGACAGGATAGTTTTTGATCAGTGCATTCAATATTGATATGGATACAAGCAGGAGAGGGAGCCTTCCACAGTGGTAGAGGCCATACCTGGCTAGTTTTTCCTTATCTGCAAAACTCTGATCTTCTTCCAAAAACCTGGAAATGAAACCAACCCACTAAAAC
Source organism: Lutjanus erythropterus (assembly GCF_056507025.1). Classification (NCBI taxonomy): domain Eukaryota; kingdom Metazoa; phylum Chordata; class Actinopteri; order Lutjaniformes; family Lutjanidae; genus Lutjanus; species Lutjanus erythropterus. The sequence continues at coordinate 23,828,019 of NC_139325.1, read as the reverse complement.
ACAGGCCCAAAAAATCACTACCAAAATAAAAGGAGTAAAAAAAAAAATCTGAAAGGAGAGGGAGAAGGAGAGCAGCATGGGGGTGACTATTCTATCATCAATATTGCTCCCCTACACCCCATCTACACACAATCTGTTTCTCCTAATCTATCCTCCTACCTGGCAAAGCGCTCTTTGTCGTTGTTGGAGCCTGCTGTTTCATCATCACCCCTGAGGGAAAACAGTGAAAACATGGCTTATTATCTCAGCAGGCCAGACAATCCAACCATTTCATATACCACCTCATGTTACTTTATGACAGGGCTGAACAACTAATCAAAATATTATCCAAAATTGCAATATGGCAGGAGCTACCTTCATTTGCTTAAGATAAAATGTGTCACAACAGACCTTTACAAAGCACTTTGGTGTTAAAGAGATGCCCTGGCCTATGAATCATATTCTCCTGGGACTGGTTTCAGGAAGCAGGTTTAACAAACTCTGAGCCTAATCCTGAACTCTTAATAGACTCAGCCTGAGATGGGAAACTCAAGAGTTTTCAGTACCAGAACAGTTGATCAAAATTAGTTCAACCAACATTGAGTATGTTAACTCCAAGTTAAGCATGTGCATGAATGTCAATCTCAGTGGAGCTCAGATACTATGAGTCACCACAGCAACAGGTACAGATAGAGCAGAGCCTCCATTTTAATCCAGTGGAGTTAGAAATATTAATGGGTGCCAATGCGGACCATGACTTTTATCTTACAAAATAGGTGTTGAGAAAGGAGTAAAGAAGTTAACATGATTACATTTTATTCATTCATCTTTTACCTGGATTTGAAGTTGAATTTGAATTTGTTTAATTGATAATAAGCTGATAGATCCAACCATGTATTACATTTGATTTTTAAATATATCAATCAGCTGTAACCTAACTGGGACAAAATGAGTATGGAGAAAGAAGAAGAAAATAAGTATCGATCAGATAAGACATAGCCCAGTGTAATAATGATTTCCCAGGTGTGTCAGTTTGAAATGACTACATTTTCTATCAATTTCTATCTATTTTAGTCTTACATTTAAAAAATCTTGCTCAACAGCATTCTATATGTCAATGTGTATTAATAACCCATTTAAACATTAAATGCTGACAAAACACATAAAGATAACTGCAGCCTATGCTCAAAATCTCACTTAAAGCACATTTGGTCCAGTGTTAGAATCCTAATGTGATTTCAGCTGCACCACCACCATCCTCACTCAGAAATATTTATATCATCTCCAAAATGATATGATAAATATGATAGGAATGTTCCATCAGTGCAACCAATCGCCACATGACAAAGGACTAATCATTGATCAGTATCATATGTGTCTAAAAGCTTCATACACATTTGTTGTATTTAAACCGCGATGTGATGTTTCAGTGCAAGGGCACTAGTAGATAACCTGACAGTTGCCTTAGTGGCCACAGAGTTACAGTGTTATAAAGGAGGACAGATGGCCTATAGATTTTCATTATTCTGATTATGAATCCACACAATCAGAGATTGCGGTCTCTGTCATTGTACTGATGACAGATTTATTCTAAAAGTGCTCACGTTAAAGATAGTCTTTGAGGAACAAATGTCTAACAGGAAATTTAACATTTCGGAAAACTTTAACTTCTGGTAATTAATCTAATGCAACACTGCTGTCAATTTTATGACGTCAAAGCACAAAGTGGAAAGCATTAATTTGCAACTGTATAAATGAGGAAATGAAACAGTATGTCAGACAGCTCTGTCGGGCTACAAAGGAGGGGAAGAGTCAGAACAAAACCCTTAAAAAAAATCTGCCAAAGAGCAGGTTAGGCTCACAGAGTCAGTTACCAAGGCAACTGACCCAAAGTTTACACTACCTCTCTGTCTGAGTTTCTCTTTTCTCAGGCTGAACAAACTCAGAGTTTTCACTAAACCAGTTTTCTGAAATAGGGGCCAGATGTAAGAGAACATTTGACTGATTGGTACAGATCCAAGCAAAAATAACATCATCATCATTATGGTATATTATTTCAGTGAAAATGAAATGCAAAAATTACTACTAAAGTTGTGACACATATCAAGGCAATACCAGTCAAATTAATCTTAATTTGACTTTATTCATCCCTATTTTACGAAAGAGCAAACTTGAGACAAATGTACCTGAACAACTTGTTGCCTTCCTCATCATCATCAAAGTCTGGCCTGTAATAAGGAGAAGAGAGCCACATGAGCAACTTCACACAAATATTCTCACATGAATTTCGGCCACAACTGTCAGAAACAAAAGTTAAACAGTCAGCTAATACACATAACACAATGCTGACATATCACCACACCATATACCACTAACACACACTTACGCAGCTCTTCTTTTGCCGGCCCCTTTTGGTACAACAGCCCCACCACTTCCTTGGGTCCCACTTGCCCCCATACCCAGATTTGGGTCTGGCAACTCTATTAATAACACAGAGGCACAGAGAGACGTGATGTAGCAGAGATGACAGGTGATTTCCTATTGTGCCTCGAGTACTGAAAAAGAAACGAAACCACTGACTCGTGCCCACACTTCGAGGCTAAAATTAACACGCAGAAATGACATAAGGTTTCTCGAGATGAACTGACTACGGTCTTAAGTTTGTTTGTGGGTTGTAGAGACGTAAGACAACCACGACACCAAGCTAACGTTAACGCTACATTTAGCATACAGAAATATCAATCATGAGAAAGTCGTATCTAGAAGGGAACCGCAGACCCGCGAAAGATCTCGCGAGTGTAATCATTCTGACCCAAACCACGATATAACCATAATCCTAAACACAAGTTAGATAGTACAAACTCTATACAGATTTTAACTACAGCGTTGTTAAATAAAAAAGATAATTGGTTTTTATTCAACGAAGGAACAACGCGTACATATCTCGCGAGAGTTCCGAATATGAAAGGTTCCCTTCTAGACACCACCTCTTGTGACCAACATCACTTAAAAACAGATACAGAGAAACCGATCTAGGCAACCACAACTTGGTAGTCAGCTAACTTAGATTTGGTTTGTCACCTCACCACATTTGGGCTTGTAAAAATATCACAACAGAGTTATCTTAACGGTTACCTAGTCGCTAATCTAGCTGGCTAGCATGCCAGCAAGCTACCACTTATGCAATAGCCAGCTAGCTTTGCTGTGGCATTAGCTTTGCTACTAGGCTAACTTAGCTGATGCTGTCACGCTATCTTTAGGAAAGTGTCCGCTTTAGCTATGCATGACCACAAAGGCCATAACAGATTAACGGATCCATACTACGATATCAATGAACTGTCGCTGTGAGTTTTGCTGCACTTTACCTGGGTTTGAAGAGGACATGTCCGTGTGGAATAACATAAACAAACAAGTTCGGCTGCGGAAAAAAAAAAATCCTCAAACCCCCACCCCTCCCCCTTGCTAGCGGCTGGAGGCTAACAAGTGCCTTTCCTCGCGTACGCGCCTTTATTCTGTGTTATAAACGCGCAGAGCCATCGCTAGTACTGCTCCAGAGCGACCCGAGGACTTAATACACAAACCAAAATAACTGTTTATCTCCTCCAGTGCCCCTTTTTCCTGGTTTCTGCCGGTTTAAACCCCCTTTCTGTTTAAGATGGCGTTTCAGACTAGCAGAGCGCAAGCTGTCTACTGTGTTTTCTGCTCTTTCTATTGGATATCACACAACCAGATACAAATGACGTGAAATGTTGGGAAATCCAAGTTAAGCTCCGCCCCGCTGGCACTGAGTAGGGACCCGAAAGTCTGTAAAATATAAAACCCCAGATTTAAAACAAAAACAAAAACAATTAAAAAAAAAATCGGTTTGCAAATGTGATAGGCTCTTTACAGGTTACAGTTAAGACATATCAGATTTCTTACATCACGACGCTGAAGTCATTAGCTGAGTTTACATTCACACAATATTCCAGTTTTTCCTTCCTATCAAGCTGTTTACATACTTAATAAAAATAAATATTCCTCTAATATCCCCGTTTACATGCAGCATACTCTGATTATGGATGCGTTTTTCTGTCAAAAGGTTTTTTTTTCCAGGATGTCAGACTTGATTGACAGTGTGAACTCAGTCTCCTTGTTTCATTGATTTAAACACCTTCTTGAAAGGGCATTGCGATATTCTCGCATATCCAGAAACAATGTTTTTCTTTTCTTTTCTTTTCTTTTCTTTTCTTTTCTTTTCTTCAAGATTTTCTTTTGCGCACTCATCTCTACCCCACTCCTGCTGACTGTTAGCTGTGTGCCACAAACTGCAATAAAAACCCCAACTGAGATGCATATTCTGAATTCAGATCATTGCCATATTCGTGGAAAACTAGTGCGCATGTAAACGTGGCTGTTATCATTTCTCAGCCCCGATGGACAAAATATTTAGACCTTTACCTTCAGTAAAATTAGCAATATCTCATAAAAATACTGTATTTTCAGGTATTCAAGTATTCATAATGTTAAGTAAGTATAGTTGTAAAGAAGTTCAGAGTATAAGTAACAATACCACATAATAAAGACAAATAAAGTATTAGCAGCAATACTAAAAGTTCTAATTACACAGAACATCTCCTTTCAAAGTGTTGTGTTATATTATATAGGGATGCATGATATCGATTTATTCAGCTAATATGACAATGTTTTGACATATATAATAATATATGACAATAATATCAATCAGATATTATTATAGCCAATATTTATCAGCTTTTATTTAATTATTAGAATAATATATAATATAAATAACATAAATTCCACTTATTAGCCAATAATTTATCAGCCCCAATATTTATTGTGCATTTCTAGTGTTGCAGTTGATAAATTTAACATATTACTGGGTTGTTTAATCTCCAATAATGCTTCATAGTCCATTAGCAGATAATATTTATTATGTATATAGACTAATATCCGCTTGTAACTTCTGCTGCAGTGGAGTAAAGTACTCAACACTTCCCACTGAAGGTCGTAGAGTGAAAGTACAGAACTGTAATCATTAAATGTACTGGGTTACTTTTCAGTATTGCTTAAGTAAGCAAAATATATTATTATTATGTTCAAAGACAATATTATTATTACTGGTGCACTGCAGTATTTAATGTTGTATAAGTCTGTGCTAATTATAACTGGTGTGTATACTGTGTTGTGGTTTAATCTACAACAATGCATTGTGTTTCATAAGATGATTGTATGTCTTTTAAATGCAAAGTAACCAATAGCTATAGCTGTCAGATAAATGTCGTGGGGTAAAAGTTCTGAATATACCTCTGAAAAAGTGTATTTTGGTACAATACTTGAGTAAATACACTTAGTTACTTTTAACCACCATATTTCAAATAACAAAGCTTTTCTATAATCAATTATATGGGATATTCTTAGAGTGAATACATTAGTAAGACTTAAAGGATGACGAATTTCCATTGGCAGAATGTAACTAATTACTTTTACTCAAGTACTGTACTTTTGTACAAACTTGAGGTACTTGTACTTTACTTGAGTATATCCATTGTATGCAACGTTATACTTCTACTTCCCTAAATCTCAGAGGCAAATATTTACTCCACTACATTTGTCTGTCAGCTTTAGTTACTAGTTTCTTTTAAAACTAAAAGTTTTCAATAAGGTTTTGAATCTTGTTCTTGCAATGGAGTATTTTGACAGTGTGGTACTGCAACTTTTATTCAAGTAAAGAATCTGAATAGTTTTACCACCACTGCTGAATTCCTGCAACAAGGCTGTGTTCATGCTACTTCAACTCTGTAACAAGTTGAAATGTATTTTAATATTACGTCAGACGGAGTTTCAAGAGACAAAACTATGTTTAGTTTAAAAACTAAGAGGATTTGCTGTGCGGTATGTTTGCAGACATGATGCATAAATAATTAAACCAACTTCAAAGTGATTCCATTGTGATTCATGATCTTTGCTTTTATTATTAATAACAATACTTAGTTATTAAACAAAAAAAATACAAAATAAAAAAGAAATAATAACACTGTAATTAGGACACAGCTATTTCTTCTGTATCACTGGGGAAGAGAGGTTGCTGGTTGGTCTGGGTTAGTAAAAAAGAACGTGGTGGTGGAATGAGGATGAGTTTCAAAGGAAGGTCATTTATAAAGAGGAGAGAAGTGAGTGATGGATAAGACAGGTGGAGGAGGAGGGAGGATGTGATGTGTGGTGGAGACAGGAAAGAAAAGGAGAGGACATGAAGACAGGAGAGAGAGCTTCCCATACATTACAGATAAGGCACTTGACATACAAAAAAGAAAATTAAAGCATGACAACAAACATGGCAACACGCATCTCATGAATTATTCATAAGTCTCAAACACTGAACTGCTAAAAATTGATTACAATACCTTTTACCTCCTTTACATCAAACAGCAACACCTGTAAACCCGTTTCATATACAGAATCATAGCTATAATCATTCACTTAGATCAATACTTAAGGTCTAAGCCAGGTTAACAAGCATAACCCAGGCTACTAGGCAGTGAATCAAAGAAATCTGGTTCATATTTGTAAAAACTGGAAATGGTTGATCTGTCCCATTCCATTCGACTTAGTAAAATTCCTTTGTTTCAACACTGCAACCCACCTTCGCAATGACTATATTGAGAATCATCGCCTTTCAGTGGGTGGCATCAAGACTCAACTGGTTCAAACAGCTTCAGCCAAACCAGAGAGGAGAAACATTCAGCTCCGTCAACACTAGCAGAAAGCTGTGATATTTTCTAAAAAAAAAAAAATATTGCAGTATTTGTGCTAAGCACTGATTTCTGGGTATTCCTGACTGATCAAACAGCAAATACTTGAGAACTTCTGCAGGTCGGGCATCTGTCGCTGAAGCAGGAATTGTAAATAATGAGTTATGCTGGATTAAAAAATTGAACTGAAAATCAAATAAGAAAGCAAGATTTTCTTGCTGTTCATTTACAAAACTGACTCCAACTTTATTCCTTAAAGGGATAGTTCGCATTATTTGTTGAAGGGGCGTCTGAGCATGCCTCTCAGTTTAGAGAAGCGGAGAGGGGCACAAACTTGGCAGCTAAGCAATGAACTGCTTAAAAAACACAATTTTAGTCACTTAAAAAGGACAACCTCAAAAAAATCAATATCATTTTGAGTGTATGCTATATTTAGAATATTTTCACTCTCTTACTTTGCCGTCAGACAGCCTTTTCTGATGGGAAACTGCTGTTATGTAAGTCAAATATCACTCTCTCCAAACAAACCAAACTCCAGAGGCAAAATCAATAATTTTACCTCGCAGAATACAAGAATTGCTGGTCTACTACTGCCTTGATTTGTTAGTTTTGTTTGTGTTATTATGTGACTTCAGTGAATCTGAGCTGTGAAACACCAAAATCACACAATAACACAAACAAACTATTATATCAAAGCAGCATTAAACTTGTGTTCTGCAAGGAAAAATTGCTGATTTTGCCAGTGGAGTCTGGTTGCCCTGGAGAGAGCAATATTCCACTTGTATTATCAGTTTCCCATCAGAAATAGGGGTGTAAGAAAATATCAGTACACCTGAGTATCACCATATCATGTTTTGTGATAGTGTATCAATTCTTAAAAAGACTGCATCGTTATAGTGTGATACATGCAGTGGTGGACAGTAGTGAAGTACATTTACTTGAGTACTGTACTTAAGTACATTTTTTGAGTATCTGTACTTTACTTGAGTATTTGTTTTTATGGAAACTTATTACTTTAACTCCACTACATTTCAAAGACAAATATTGTACATTTGACTCCACTACATTTCTAGGAAGGTTGTTGTTACTTTTCAACTAATCTTTGAAGTCAGCTGTTGGTGTTTTTTCTTTTCTAAAATGCAGTTGGTCACATGCTGTGTTCCTCACAAAAGGAAACCAATCACAGTAGCTCCTCTCAAATGGGATTGATGTAAAAGTGGAAATGCGTCATTCAGGCGCTCTCTGTAACAAGAACAAGCAAGCTCTCCCTCTTTCCTTCAAACAAAAAGCGGTAATGGTGACGGCAGGAGAAAGACAAAATTAAATCTCAAGATATTATTATAGTTATTCATTATTCCAGGTAGCTTTTAAAGTTGAATTGTTTTTATTGGGGTGAAAAATACAGCATAATTCATGTATATATACTGCCTCTGAGGACAGAAAGAAATCTCAGTTATTTAACAGACTTGGAGATCTCCTTACAGTTATCTTCAATCTAATTTTATGATGTGATTTTAATACAGTTACATCAGAAAATGACAATAGTTGTCCTTTTTGTTTTTGATTGTATTTCTATGCTGAAGTGTTTATAGGTGTTTCTATAGACTTTGTGTAGCAGAGTGGTTGTACAAGCACGTCAGTGCATCATTAGGTGGTTTCGGAAAGTTACAAGGTTCTGTAAATGCATCATGAGAACAATACAGCATGTATTGATATTAGAAAATGTACTTTGTAATTTGTACTTTTGAATACTTAAGTATTTTTAAAAGCAAGAACTCTAGTACTTTAACTCAAGTAAAATTTTGACTGAGCAACTTTCACTTGTAGTTGAGTAATATTTGACCAGGAGTATCTATACTTTGACTCAAGTACTGGGGTTGAGTACTTTGTCCACCACTGGATACATGCAAAGATTTGCGGCAGTGGTTCATGTTGTGTTGTGTTTAAACACGGACAGCTAGATAGCAGTGTTGTTGTCTATCATCAATGTTATGATTGAATAAAAAAGTTTTTTTAATTAATAAAAGGCCGTCTGATGGCAAAGTAAAGCAGTGAAAGTATTTTAAATATAGCATTCACTTAAACTGATGTTGATTTTTTTTTAGGTGGGACTTTTTTAAATGGCTAAAATACCTTTTGCTGCTGACCCTGTCCACAGCAGTTCATTACTTTGCTTATGTGCCAGTACTCCTCTGTTTCCCCTAACTGGGGACCTGCCAACCACCATCTACTGTAACTAATAAGTACCTCATGCAACCCCATTTCAAATAATCCAAACTATGCCTTTAAACCTCACAAGGCAGACTTTTTTATAAATGGCACAGGCCGCATTGGAGAGCAGAGGCACACCGTCCTACTGCAAGTTATTACAGTATATAAGAGACACTGTATGTTTGTGCAAAGACGTTGCAATAGCTGAACATTTACGTAATTGCATAGACAGAAAATTGGGGAAATAAATGCCCTGTTTGTCTCACTTTCATAAAACTCCACTTCCACTCTCTTTTGTTCCTTTTTTTAGAAAACAAAAAAGGTGCAACGAAATAAAGCAACACAAGATTAAAGCGGAAAGCTTTAACATGGCGTTTTAACAGCCATCAGCTGGCTCTAAGGCACACAGAACAAGGAAAGCTAAAGTAGAAGCAGCATCGCCCCCTCCCTCCCTCCTGCGTCTCTCCACACTTTGCTCCTCTCCATTTTCTCCCGTCTCTTTGAAATTTTGGGACTGACACACTGACAATGATACATTTTCTCTGATGACAAAGCATAAAGCCAAGCCATTTCATGTAGTGTATATCATCTGCTGGATCTCTGTGCCCTCTAAAGTACAAATGAACGTGTGTGAGTGTGTTTTTCTGTTGTGCAAAAGTAACAGTGTCAAATTTCTTCAAGATACTACCTGCTGTTCTTAGTTTTATGGAATGACTTCTCCCCTCCCTCCCTCCCTCCCTCCCTGACCCACACCTCTTCTTCTTCTTCTTCTTCTTCTTTCGCTCTCTTTTCATCCCTCCCTCCTGCTCCCCCACTGAGGGATATGAGTCCTTCTCACATTCTTTTGTTCCGACACTTGTTTGCTTTCACTCTGTCTTGCTGTGGTTGTTGTTGTGGACTGCGTGACCGTTCTGCACCGGCCCATTTCTCGTCATGTCCTTTTTATCTTCCTCCTCTTCCTCCTCCTCTTCTGATTCATCCGTTTCGTCTTTGTCACTTCTTTCATCATCCACTTTTTCCTGAAAAAAAAAAAAAAAAGAAGACGTTTTTAAAAAGAGAGGCCATTTAGAAACATGTAATCAATCAAATAGATCTTCCGCTGTTCTGTTCTGGAGCTCTGGACAGTATCAGAACAAACTCAAACTGTCCAGTGTGAGTACATCTGGCTGTGCACAAGAGATCTGAGGGATGAAGTGAAATTCAATATTCCTAGAGGTCTTTCATAGCTTTTATCGAATCTCCTCATGCTGCATGTATGTATAGGCTTTATGTGTTATATTTTCTCTTGTGTGTATTTATATTTGTTTTGTAATCAAGGCTGGATGATAAGGGTGTAAACACTTAAATTTTATCAGTTTTTTAGACATGAACAGAATCTTCCTCTTTCAGCCCTTACAATGACAGGTCCACTGCTTTTTTTCGTATTCTTTAAAGACAAACTCCACCAATTTTACATATCAAAGTCTGTTTACAGGTGTTGAGGAATACTACTGCACATGTGAATGAAGTTAAAATCTTTTATAGCTCCTTTCACTTTAACTGACACTTGAACTTCTTTCGGTGCTTTTACTGAAACTTTTTTCCCCCCAATTTATTTGAGGACCTTCATTTTAACGCCAACTTCTTTCAGTAATTCAAATTTGTCAACAGCAAATTTCAGAGGGGTGTGCATGCATGTTTTATTATTTTTGCCTCGCCTATTTACTGTAAATTTGTCTTTTGATCTGCGCTGGATCATTTGAGATGTGAGTGCTGACATTTCTATAATTTCAACAGATAAACAAACAGCATCGTGAACTAGATTTCTGTGTATGCTTACATTGTTGGTGAGGAAGCGGACTGCTATGCGTATAATGAGGACGGCCCAGAAAATGTGTAGACACTGCAGAGTCATCAAAAGTCCATTGAAAAAGTAGTAGCCAAAGAAGGGTTCGTAGATGGTCACTGGGTAAACCCATGTACAGTAAATAATCCTGCAACCGAGAGACAGTGACATTTAAGAACACAGTAACATAAATTACATCCAGTTGGGATATTGTAATAAAACAGTTGTTTAAAATGTGTGTGTGTGTGTGTGTGTGTGTGTGTGTGTGTGTGTGTGTGTGTGTGTGTGTGTGTGTGTACCGGAATGGGAAGATGACCAATCGAGTGATAATGAAGATTGCAGCAAATACAATGAAGATGTAGTTACAAGCATTTCTCCACCCAGCATAGTTGAACATTTTTGCAGACTGTGACAGGGAGAGAGAAAGAACATTTGCTCAACAGAAAAGTTTCACACTAATAGATAATGTTGTTGAATAATTTAATTAATAATTGATTTGCAGTTATCACACTATAGATAACTAAAGAGTAGTTTCTTCCACAAGGTGGCACTGTTGTCATTACAATAGATCTTGGTTGACGTTTAATAGCCCTTTATGGATCATATGTGAACAAAACATAAAACTCAGCAGGAATGCAGCCTATAAACGTTTTTTTTTTCTATTTGGTAGGGATAAATGACATTCCTTGGCAAACTGTGCTAATAAAAATACAATTAATGTTAAGTACTGCAATGAGCATTTGGAGACATTCACCTCGAGGAGGTAATCAGAGGAGTCGTGAACCAGCATGATGAGAGTTCCAGCACGGATGTAGTTGACACACCAGGAGAAGCTGATGAGGAGGATCGTCGCTACATGGTGAACGATCTGCTCCTTGAAGTCCTAGAGAGCCATGGGAGACATGGGAGAAAATGTTGGGAATATGTATACAGTGGGAAATGCACCTTTTTTTTGCAATATTATCAAAATTGCAATGTGGCCAAGTACAATATCCAAATCACAGAACCAGAACCAAGTTTTTTGAGAAAGGAAAAATGTCTGAGAAAACATCATTATAAAGAGGTATTATCCTGGCCTAAAAAACAAAATATCACATCATCATGATTCTTTTTTTCCCCCATAAAAATGAAAATTGTAAAGCAAAAATGATCATTCCCACTAGTAGTGAACCATATTGAAAATTGCAAATTTCGGTCAAAAATAATTGTAATATGACTCTTTTACCTTACTGTGCAGCCCTAGCGGAAACCACCAACACGGATCAAAATGCTTGAGGCAGAATGATTTTTATATAAATTCTGTTTATTGTTTTATTGCAAACACGAAGCACTGTAACAGAGTTTTTTCATACATGACAATATATGGAAAAAGAGAAATTACAAAGTGATGATATGTTGCCACGTGGGTGAGGCTGCTGTTGTGTGCACGTTGAAATCATGACGGGAAAAAGAAAGTAATTTCTATCAGTGAAAAACAAGGTCTCCTGGAAGTTTATGACAAACTACCAAAAAACGAGTCAATGAGATGCAGCAGCAAAACATAATCAGGCTAATGTGGGAGATATTTTTCCTTGTTTATTCATATTTATTTATTTGATTGTATTTATTCCCATCTAAGTAATCAAGTTTAATCATATTTTGCTGATAAACAGGCTTCTTTTTTTTTCTTGCCTCAGGTGTGTTCAGAGAATAATGGCGTCTGTGTGATTGGCATGGGAGAAAGGCATGTGTACTTAACTCCCATGAAGATAGAAGATGTATCCACTAGTGTTCTCGCCATGTGTACCCAACTCCCATGCAAATAAGAAAAAATGTAACCACCAAGTGTTTTCACAGAATAGTTCATTTTGTGGAAAGTATCAAGGACATGAAATCATTGAGAGTAATCTATTTAGGTAAAAAGTGACAATGGGAGTGTACTCACATTACGGCTCACAACTGGAAGCAAATGAGACGATCTAAAAGTGAATGTACAACTGAGACAAGTCCCTAAAACCAGCTTGGTTGTGTTGTACCTTTCTGAGACTTGTAATAAAGCCTAATTCACATGAGACTTTGGGAACTGCTTTGTGTTTAGTTATAGCAACAAACCATGTAGTGGAGGGTTTAACCCAGGGGAGTCAAACATACAGCCTGCGGGCCAGATCCAGTCCTCTAAAGGGTTCAATCAGCAACTGGATGGCTTTTCAAGAAAACTGGACATGTTTCTATTTTTTCACAGAGGCAAATGAGAAGCCAGTGTGCTCTGTGTTTTGAAGTCATAGCTGAGATATCAGCAAAGCTAGCTGCTATTTTACTAACAAAACAGCATCCGCATCAAAGCCAGAGCCTACTCTGAGGGCGAGTCCATGCATGCTGAAGGCTGCAGAAATCATGTGCCTCAACAAATAGATGGTCAGTTATGAATGTTTTTACAATGTACTTCAATACACTAAAAAAGAAGGAACATTTTGGAGGTGTTGTTATTTAAAGCTCATTATGCAATGGTTTTACTGGTCTAGCCCACTTGAGATCAAACTGTGCTGCATGTGGCCCATGAACTAAAATGAGTTTGACACCCCTGGTCTAAACCATCTGGTCCTGCTGAAGATTGTTCTCATTACTCTACCTTGTGAATTCTACTAAAACAACGAGAAACGGTCTGCTGAAATGAATGTGCATGGGGGAAAAGCACCTGTGGTTGAAGCTGCCCTCGTCAAAAGGATTGATAATGCCTGATCACCAGGCTTGGGGACTAACAGAATACATGTAACAGTTAGGTAAGTTGAGGGTACGAAAAAAAGGTAACTGTATTCCATTATAGTTTGAAAAAAAAAAGACTCTGGTCTTGAGTGAAACCAGTTGATCTTCTAGCTACCAATTTATTATCTTGTCTTCACTAGGTGGAAATTTCCCCATTATTTTTTTTAATTCAGAAAAGTTCCAGCTGTGAAAATGCTGTCATCATTCAAAGACTTGACATGAGTAAGTATATGTCAGTGTGAAGTGTGAATAGCATTCTTCACAAATAACATTTATATTAACCAGTATTAATCTAAGCGTGCATTTGAGGTAAGGAACAGCTGGACAAACGATAAATATAACTAACAATGAACATTAAAGGTTACAACAGGCTAAACAGTTTCATCATATTTGGTATTGAGGTAATGGAAAAGTAACGGAAAGTAATCAAATTACAATTTAATACTGTGATGCCTGGATTAGGTTACTGATGACATTTTTAACAGGTAACTGTAGTGGAATACATTTTGAAAATAACTAACCCAAGTCTGTTAGTCAGGAAATGCCCCCTTCATCTCATCAGGTGAGAACTGTGCCGTATTATAGTGTATTTAAATTATACATAGTACAGTAATTTAATTTGTCAGTAATTTGAAAAGCGTTTGAAACAAGCATACTGTCTGTTAAAAGTCAATAAAACTCAGTAAATAGCGAAGGTCGGTCTCCGCTGTATTTGAGTGTTGCATGTTTTGAGGGGGTCTGTGTGTGTTAAATCCTGATTAAGAAGCAACTTGGTTATAATATTGCATTGGAGGAACACACTGTGCTTTTTGGCAAGATTTCCCCCACTGTGCTCAGCTGACCCAAGCTGAGCAAAGTCCACACACTCACACACATATTCAAACACACACGTGTAACAACAGTCTAATGTCCACCCACAGTACATACCAGATGTCAAACTGATCAGACTTTGCGTCTCTCTGGTGTACAGTTGATCATGATGTCATATTACAGCAACAAACAAAACTGTTCTCTATATAAATTATATACTTTTTCAATGTGCAGTATTTTTTGCGTATCTTTTCCTTCTGTTCCCATGCAAGTCTTTTGGTTTCATACCAGCTGAACCGAGGAGGAGAAGTGTTCTTAAGGTGAATTCACTCACTTTGCGTTTGACATCAGAAGCAACACTGAAGAGCAGAGAGCTGTAGAAACCCAACTCGATCATGTAGTACCAATATTGAGATGGCAGGACAGTCTGAAGAAGAGGAAACAGATTTTTAATTACAAAATCCATACATTGCTTGGCCTATAAATTGTCAGAAAATAGTGAAAAATATCCAAAATGAGTTCTTAGTTGACACGTTGAAATAGCTTATTGTGTATATTTAGGAGTCCCAATATTTGATATTATTGTACAAGTCAAAGAAGCAACACATATTGACATTTGAGAGGCTGCAACCAATTAATTTGAGTCTTTTTTGGTTAAAAAACTGATGAATAATGACCCAATCATCTAAATGAATTAACTCATCAGTTCAGGTGTACTGAACTCTGTATCATGAGTGTGTCTTATGATTTCTGTATCACGGTTTCTGCAGTGTTCAACAAATCCAATTTAAGACTTCTGAAGACCTTTAGTGCCTTTGATATTTCTATCACATTTTGTCAGCACTTCCTAGCTGCATATGACAGTAATTGCTAATAATATAATTAATCAATCATGACCTGGACAAAGAGAAGTGGCAGAAAATGTATGTCAAAGTCAAAGATTTCAATCGCCTAATCTGTCGGAGACCCCTCAGTTGACTAAGGTTCTTCAAGTCGAGCAGTCTTTATTTTGTTTTGTCAGTCTGTGTGCAGTGAAAAAACTGCAGTGTGAGCACTCCTCACTTTCACGCTGCTCTCCAGGATAAAATCATGTCATGCACTTGCGGACACAGAAAGTATAATACTGACTAAAGCTCAGAGAAAACATAATCGTCTGCCTTCTGTTTAGAAGTGGTGAATTGGCAACTTGCAGCAACTTAATATGATATTGTCTCTGTCTTTTATTTGATATCTAGTGTTTGTCTAGTGTTGCATATTTCTGATCTGTCGTAGTTAGTAGGGTTTGGTGATTGGACGAATAAAGACTAAAGACAATGGACTAAATCTATTGCTGGTGGGGTTTTTTTGGCAGATGTTTGGGGTGATGGTGATATTTGTCATTTTATTTTGCTAATGTAATGGTCTACATAGTGACAGCCCCTGCTCTCTGCTGCGCTCTCATCCAACAGCACAGTACACACCCACTCAGTCAGACCATGAGTGCTCTGAGCTGGGTGAGGAGTGAGAGGTAAACAATCTGCAGATTTAGACTCTTTGCACTTTTTTCACACAGTGAATTAAGGATTTACTTTGACCAAACCAGAGTTGGTGATTGTTGGAAAAGTGGACAGACTAACAAAGAAGGTTTAGGTGAGTTCTGCATGTTTGTCTGTCAAGTTTGAACGGAGTGTGTTTTACAAGGAATTAATGAGCCAATTAAGCTCATTTTAGTTCGGTAAAATAGAGAAGCTTGAATTCAGAGGGGGAATGGTTGGATCTCTCTGTTTCAGACGGAAAACAGGTGTGAGGATATTTAATTTCTTCACACTTCACAAGTTTATTTTGTTTACTGGGCGTAGTGAACATATACAGTGTATGTAACATAGGGAATTTGCCTCAAGAGGACGGGAGGACGTGGGAGGCAGATATTGTCATTTGCTGATGGATGGGATGACGATAAGTGACTGGAAATCTCCCAGCCTTCATTGTTAGCACACATTAGCTTAAAGGGCTAACTTGGCTTGTTTACAGTATTACATGAATGTCAGAACCTTGTTCAAAAATCTGGCAGTTTAATAGTGTTGCTTGACAGTCTATATGACAAAAAAGTAGCAAATAGTTTAATATTTGTATTGAATAGCCAAATTACAATTAATTTTGTTAAAAATTGTCACTTGCCCATTAACAGCTGATGATCATCCTAGCTACTGTGGCTAGTACGGCTGTACCTGACTCAGAATTTTGTCAGCCGACTCAGATTCGGCCGTTACATAACAAGCTTTGATGATTCATTCTTTTTTTTTCAGTTCAGTGCACCACACTTTACTATATCAGCCTACACTGATATGTTTTACCAGTAAGACTCATGTTTTAATGTCTGTCTTTGACATCCGTGATCCGAAAACTCGAGATTTTCGCACAGTCAGAGAAAGTAAAAGTGTGCGCCCTCCTACTTGTAATGCAGGTATGAAATCCCAGTGCATCCTTTCTTTGTAATTCTGTATCAAAATGTTGTACCTGTGCATTATTGTAAAAGGTTTCTATCTGTTTTACACTGACTGGCATAGGGGAAAAAAGATGCTTTATTTGAAGAATCTCAGTGGATGAGGGGTGGCTCACAGTAGTGACAGTGTTTGCTTCAGGTCAGATGATGTTTACTGAAATGCCATAAAGAAGGACTGAACAGTCTCCTGCAGCACAATCTACTGTTGCACTTGAAGTTTTTCAATTTATAACATCTCCAGGATAACTTTCACAAGGAAAGAGAAAATATTCAAATCCTTAGTAAACAAAATTTAAGACTTTTTTTTCCTTATTTTGCAAACCTGTCTGGACTACCGTCAGAGAAGGAAACAGATGGTGTGCTAAATTTTACACGAATGATACTGAATTTGTCATTATTCAGCTACATCCTTGTGGTTTTCATCTGCTGTTGTTTTGTTTTGTTTTACTTAGAAAATATGAAACATGGAGATATTTGTTACTTTTGGAGACTGTGTTTGTATTTATAATTTAAGACTTTTTAATACCCTCTAAAGCCTATTGTGAGGGAACTGAATTCAGTGCTTTTTAAGACCTTTTAAAACCTGCAGACACCCTGAGTGCATTCAGTGTACATTAGCCATCTCAGAGACGTACCAGCACAGGAAAGCCTTCCCACATCTCCTTTAGGTCATACAGCCAAGGTTTCTGGAAGGAGAGAAGCGATGTGAATGAGACAGCAGAGTTCGACAGGTGTATTTATATCAACTGACTCAGCATGGTGATGAGTCAGTGCTGCCCCTCTGACTGTGTGAGAGGTGAGGCTATCACAGCAAAAAAAAAAAAAAAGGCCAACTACCATGGAAACCATCAAGTTACGATGGCAGGGCAGGTGACGAATGAGGATGTGGACATAAAGAGACGAGAGGAGGAAGAAGAGGAGGAGGAGGAGGAAGAGGGGTCGAGGTTAACATGGCAGTACTCACATCGATGAGGGCGGCCAGGCCAGCAATGAAAGCAAGAAGGTAAAAGGTAAATCTCCAACTGCAAGAGAACACACACACATACAAACACACTTTCTACTCAGTCAATGGGGAAAAGACACATTTAGACACATTTTCTACCAGCACACACACTCTCACACACACACACACACACACACACACACATTGTCGCTCGCAGCTGCAAACACACACAAGTTGGAAAGAAATGCCGGGCTGAATAATGAGCAGCCTGGAAAAATCTGGTGAACTACGCTGAGAATGTCAAATCAGGACACACACAGCCAAACACATGCCGACTGACAGACAATGAGAGCTGTCACACAGTGTCCTCACTGTTATAATCCTGTAATAGAGACAGTGAGGGGTCATTCCCACTGCAGCCAGGTGTGGGGGGGCTATAAACACAGGGCAATGTAGCAGCAGCAGACAGGTAGAGAAAGAGAAGAAGAGAAAGGTGAACTCAGAGACAGAAGAGACAGTGGGAGTGTGAGAGAGAGAGACACCAGTGGAGGGAAATAAGGGGAGACGGACAGAAAGCCTGTTGTGTGCGCACAAACAATAGATTGATTCAGAGGAGAAATGTCGTAACACACGCAGAGAAAGACACACCATGACCAGGGAGTGACAAACATGCAGTCACATGCACATCCGCTCACACCCTCACGAGCATCATATCCACAACATAAATCCACTATAGGCTGTCTTAGATCCACATTTTCACACGTCACAGCAGACAACAGGGCATCTTCTTGCAGATTCAAGGGTCATTTCACCAAAATTACAACAAAAAACATTTTATTTTTAGTAATGCAGATATTTTTGATTGAATTTGCTCAGGTTTTCAGTTAGCTCATTTCACTTTAAATTATGTTTATAATATTGTACTGGATAACACAGACTAAAGGTGACAAAAACAGATGGAGTTGCTCGAGTATCATAAAAATGTAGAAACTGGAAATGTTTCTGAGCATTTTAAGGACTTCTGAGTTTTACTAGCTCTAATATTTCCTCCTATTCATACTGAGCATTAAAATTTCCTTTCTTTTTTGACACCTCCTGCATTTGCATTTTCTTATTCACATAAGAAAACATAACAACATTAAAATAAAATTGAAATGACACCACTGTTGGAGTTTATACATCATATGTTTACAGTCACAATATTGTAGCACAATTTTCTTTTCTATACCGTTTCCTATTGATTGCTTTCTTGCTAGCAGCCAGTAAAACCTTCTTTTGGTACAGTTTCCTTTGCCAGATTACCAAGGTATAGTTAAAAAGATCCTTTCTTAATGTGCTTGGAAGTGAAGCGGGATAAAATCCACAGTCCTCATTCTGCTAATATGAGGCTTAGAGTTAAGCACATGAAGAGGGTATTTTCCAGAGCTACAGCCTTTCTGGCGAAAAATAATATTCCCACTTTGTGTTACTATCCTCCACCGCAACCCAACATGGAAACACAGAGTAGACTTTGCTCCCCATCACTTTCACTGGAAGAAATGATCACAGCAGGCACCTGACTATTGTTAGAGATGTTCCTAATGGCTAATTTCCCTGTTGATTAAACAGAAATGTAAAGATCCCTTCTAGACATGTTTTTAAGTATGTAAAAATATACTGCTCTAATTAACATGTTTTTTTAAAGGGCTAAAAGTACATCTACTCTTTCTGTCACATTGAGAAATTCTGAATCTGGTCTTGTGCCCCGCCTCCCACCCCTGTTTGTGCTAGATCAGAGGTCTGCAACCTTTATGCTCTTAAGAGCCATTTTTGGCAAAAAAAAATAAAAAAATTTCAGGCCCCCAGCCGTACACTGTAATGCACATTTTAGTTTAGGTTTATTTTCTTTTTTGTTTATTGGCTACACATTTTTACAATTGGACAATGTGAGAATCACTGTACATCTACAACAATGATAAATGCAAGTTTATATGCAAGTCTTAAAAAAACAATCCATTTTCATATAATTTTTTTTGTTAAAGCCATACGGGAGCCACTGAAGAGGGGCCACATGTGGCTCTGGAGCAGCTGGTTGCAGACCCCTGTGCTAGGTTGACTGGTGAAAGAGTAGTGCGTAATAAGATAGCTAGCATTAGCATTAGAGAAAACATCAGAGACATTCAGCCATACATGTTTTTTTTTGGCTTTTATGCCTTTTTAATGGATAGACAACGAAAGATATGACAGGAAAGGACAAAATACATGCAGAAAGGGCCACAGGCTGTTAAACCCACGGCCGCTGCAGATGACTCACAGCCATGGTACATGGGGCACATGCTCTACCAACCGCCGGGCGCTTTACCCATGCATATGTATGGCTCACCAGCCATACATGTTTGAGCCTCAGTCAGACCCAGAATCAGGAGTCTGAGGAGTCTGTTGTGCACCAAAACCAGTGACTTTCTACAGATGTATCAGCATGGTAAGTGCAGTTAACATATTTTATTTGTTTATGTCATTTGCTAGCTTGTTACCTTCTAACTGGCACTGGCTAAAAATAAACCTTGCGCAGATACAAGTCTGTATAATTAAGGTCAGATATTTTAGGGGACATAAACATGAAAAAACACATTTTTGAGGGGAGGGGATCTATAAATTTCGATTGAGTGAGTGATGTCATAGTGGTTTGCCAATTGTGGCTAAAATTATCACTGCAAGCACCAGCAGCCTGCTTTCCCTGCAGGTAATCGTCCAAATGCCACAAACATGGTTAACTATTGCCCCGGTAGGGTGGTTATACCCCAGTTTATTCTAACAGCCTACATACAACATTATTTTCATTTACCAGATCAAAATACTGCCAAACCAAAGCTGGTTTACATCTGGGCATTACCAGCAGGTGGTTGCTAAGATCTTGATGTAACATTTAACCAGCATTGTACACTAATATTATATTAATAATTAGGTTGACTGACTATATCTGGTGCTGGCTAGTGAGGTTAGCAACAGTTAATCCAGCCATTCTCAGTCAGTAGTGGCCCACTGGTGGACCTGTGAGCTCCATCTATTGGGATGCAAAGGCAGTGGTAGTGACAAGTGGTTAGAATAATTAATTTTCTGTAATTAACAAGGCTATTTTTTATAACTGTGCTCAAGATTTCAAATCAAATTAAAACATGGAAAATTAAAATGCACAATCTCCATGTTCAGTGTTTCAATCATCACAACACATCATCACGCAGAGAGGCAAACTCCAAAGCATGTGGTGAGGAAATATGACCCTGAATAAATATAATTTGAATTCATAATGGCAGGCGGTGATGCTGAGCCACACAGCGTGTTGAATGTGGCGAAATCCTGTCACAGTTTATTTTGTTGTCTTTTGTCACGTTTTTTTCTCATTTATTTGGGAAGCTGGTCCTCAGATTTTTTTTTAACAATCAGAAGTGGACCTCAAGTTACAAAAGTTTGAGAACACCTGGTTTAAATGTCAAGACAACTAACTGCGCTCATCCCTGACCACTGTTTTAAGAGACTTGGAAAAAATGCAAACTCATCCTCTAAAATGGCAAAGTGCTCAGGAACAAAAAAGAACTCTTCCAAACTTCCAAACAAATAAGGAATCCAATCCACTGAGTAAAATCCTGTGATATGGTGAAAAGCCCCAGAGCAGCTACTGATTGGACCATGCAGTGAGATTGTTTTTGTTATACTGCTGTTTCGTGAATTATTTTTTATATTTTTCCAGTGCCAGGCAGTTCCAGTGAAAACTGCTGACACTGTCTTGTTGTAATTTGAGTGAACTGTCCCATTAAATCACATGAACGAATGACGAACATGAACAATGACCATGAACAGTAAGCTAATGGTAACTATAACGACGTCGCTACAGAGGACTTACACGTTGAACACAACACACAGTGCGGGATAGTGCATTAACAGAACATGTCCCTCTACATGCATATCACTGAGTATTTCCTGTGCATCAATCCTAGCGATGCTAACAGTAATATTATACTAGCTGCTTTTTTAAGTGTCATCTGTTTCCACGGTGTGAATCCTACCAGATGACACCAGCTACTTTCAGACGTCTTGCATTAGCAGGTGTTCGTGCTGTTGGTTTAGCTTTTGCTACCGTTAATGCTCACACATAAAAATAACCAACAGTGGTGACAGAGCCTTTGTTACCAAGGCCCTGTGCTAATGAGTGTCCGGATGGCTGGATTTGTGCATGTGTGTGTGTGTGTGAAGAGTAAAGGCTACAGGCATGGTGCCAGCAGAGAAGCATTGTAATGAGTGCACGTTAAAAATAGAGGGCTACTTTTGCCCTCAGAAATGTGCCAGCCATATAGCCGGAGGAACGCACGGGTGGGCAGCTGTCTCAACCTGCTAAATAGCTTTATAGAAGCGTGTGCATATATGTTCAAATGTGTGTGCATCCATGTATGTGTTTACCTGGCCTCTCGAAACTTTTTGAGCAAACTCGGTCTGTCCTGGTTCCTTCGCCTCCTGAACCATCGCTGCACTTGTCTTTCTGAATAGCCAGTCTGCTTGCAAAGACTTGCTATTGAAGTCTGAGAACAGCACAAAGAGGGCACATTTAAGTATCTAATTTCCAGACAACACACACAACACAATGCTCTTTTTAAGTGTGTATGTGTGCCAACATTTGCTGTACCTGTGTGGGGTTTTTGGTAATGTTACAGTAGTAGGACTCCAGTGTGGGGTTGTGCGGGGCTTTGAGCCGTGTTGTCTCTTTCACCCCGAGCAGAGAAGCCAGGGGTGTAGCCACCGTCCTGCAATCACACAAAGATTTCTGAGATTAAAAAGAGAAGGAAGAAATTGGATGCAGTTCAGGGTGCAATCATGGAAACTCTTGATTTTTGGTAAATGATGCTAATATAGATAAAGAGCAATTTAAAGGGATAGTTTATTTGGTTTTGTGACTTCCTTATCAATAATCAGTGCAATCAGTGTATCTACAGTAGATGGCAGTCAACACAACCCCAGTTTGGGGAATCAGCAGAATTACTGCTGTAGGAAGCTAAGCAGTGAACTGCTGCAGACAGGGTTAAGGCCAATACCGCTCTCTCCAAACCAGCCAGACTTCTTTAGCAAAAATCAAAGTCATTTTACCTCGCAGAACACAGGAGTTGTTGGTCTACTGCCGCCTTGATCTGTTAGTTTATTTGTGTTCTTGTGTGACGTCAGTGAATCTGAACTGACTATTGAAAACACAGATGTTCCACAGTAACACAAATAATAAATTGAGGCAGTGGCAGACCAGCAATTCCTGATGTTACTGATAGCACCTATGGAGTTGGGTTGAGCATGAGGGTATAATAACTGGCTTATATCACAGTGGTTTCCCACTAGAAGAGACTGTCTGACAGCAAGGTAAAATGGACATTTTAAGATGGTCCTTTTTAAGTGGTTGAAATAGGTTTTGTTGCTGACCCTGTCCACAACAGTACATCGCTGGTACTTCTCTCTGCTTCTCCAAACTGAGGGCGTGTGGACCACCATCTACTGTAGGTAATATTGATAAGTACCTCATACATCTCCACTTCAACTAATCTGACCTGTCCCTTTAAATTCTTCGAGGATAGGAACATGAAAGTCAGTATGACAAGAATAGAAGTGTTTAATGCTGAAATAATATTGCAAAATGAAGGCCTCACTGCCATGTGTAGCATGTTTGTCTCAGTAAACTGCAGCCTTTTTAGAGATTTTCTGTCCTGACAACCCAAAGAACAACAACAATCATTCATGTTTATATATAGTATGCAAATGTAATAATACTGTTATTTATTTGTTTTGTTTTGTCTCCAGTTAGCCCATGCTATGATCAACCACTCTGTGACTGGTTGGGAGGCAGGACTAAAAACAATAATGAGAAAGACAGCTTCTTGGCATTAGCAATAAAATGCAGGTGGACTCTGATTTCCATAAGATTCACTACTGGAAACAAGAACTGCATTTGTGTGAGAAACAATATGAGTCATTTGAAAGACCGGAGCTTTACATATTATAAAGTAGGACACAGCATAGGGAATATCAAATAACTGCTGAGAAATAAGCAAGAGATAAAACCTGCATTCTGCAGTAAAATAATGTGATTAGAGGTCAGAGGATGAGAATAATGTGCAGACTAATGGAGAAAGAAAAGGAAGAGAAGGCAGCGGTCAGACAAAGACAAGGGTTAGAGTGGACCAGATGACAGAGAAAATGTGTAAATATGACAAGAAGTAAATGTTTGCATTAATAACCAAAACACATATGAGAGGCAGAGATATATCAAGTAAGACAAAGTAAAAAATGGACTGACCTTTCAAAGATCTGACGGATAATAAGGAATAAAAGGGCGATGGGCAGCGCCACCCACAAGTCGCGAGCTTTGGCATATACTCGTCCATCCCGATCCTCCAGGTCAGCCCAGCCCAGGCCCTTCGGAAACCACAGCCGCTCCTGCCAGAACCACTCGCTCAGCCCTGACATCATCCTGCAACACAGACAGGACACACACAGCGTCAGGACCAACTCTGTGGGTTTATTCGGCTGTAAAGCTAAAGTCTCTGACTTGTGCTGCTCGTACAATATGCCAAAATCTAACCTGCATCTGCTGAGTTATGGTTAGAGCTTTGGTTATACAGAGAATGGAGTTGGTTGAGCTCTATGTGACGGAGCAGCTTCTACACCATCTAATCCCTGTAGTGTGAGACTGTAACCTATTACCAAGGGACCCCCGAGGGTGTGAAATGAAAATGTTCATCCCAGTTTTTGAGAAGTCCTAGATTATGTTTTTTGTTTATTTTGTCAGTCAAAACCCAAATATATTCAGTTTAAAATGATAATAAACCAAGACAAGCAGGAAATCTCCATATTTGAGAGGCTGAAATCAACATCTTCTGACATTTTTGCATGAAAAATTACTTTAACAATTAACCGATTATCAAAATATTTTAATAATTCTTTTTTTTACGAGTTGCCCGGTCAGGCAAGTGAGTTGCTAGACTTACTAGCCCAACACAGCTTTTTACTTGGCCTGGGTGAGGACTAACATATCAACTCCAAAACCCTCTTGAAGACAGAAATGGTGGATGGCTTGGCTCAAGGCTCGCTACTTCACTCTGTAAAAAAAATCTTATGTTACAGAAACTGCAGCAACTTCATTACAAAAGTTTGTTGCAGCCATTTGTCCCACCTGGGATGAAGAGGATTAAGTAAGTAAAGCTAAAGTCTAAAGAGCCAAGATACTCATGTTTTGGAGGAAGAATCCACGCCCTAAAAAATGGTCTCAGGGTTCCACCTAAAATCTGAATGCACAGTCTATAGGAGCTTACTTTAAAGGCAGCTATACAGGCCTGGCTGTGTATAAGGGAAGACATCTGCCATTGAGGATGTTTGGTACCATGTAATTAAGAGAATGAGATGATGGTACAACTGTTTCCCTCTCTCTGGCAGCCTGCCTGTAGGTTTTTCCTAATGCATAAAACAGAGCACAAGCAGCGTGCAGGGAACTCAGGAGGCCCACGTGAGGGAGCAAAACTCGGACCAACAACTGAGCGTCGTGCTGTCAACACCAGCCCTCTCCTAAACGGTCGACAGCAGCTGCGAGTTTTTATTCAGAGAGTACAGAGACGAACATTTCTGCCGCTAAGTTCAGGGAGTGGCACAGAAAGAGAGTAAAAGGGCTGGCGTTGAGGGAGAACTTGCATCTGAGGGATGTGAGTCATGATTCATCCATATGTGCAGAGCAGTGGGGGCGCCCCCACACACTCCGTCTCTGGAGTCCCCTTGCAGATCTACAGTAACTCCCCCTCCCACCCACTGCAGCTGTAAATGCCAAAGCCCTGTAACCGCTTCACTTCCACTCCCATCCCCACCCTGCTGCTCCCCGCCAGTAATCAAGAAGGATTCCCTCTTTGGCCCACAGAGCCAAAGCTATGTGTAATGCTCTCCCGCCCCTCTCTATCTTTGTAATATGCAGCTGAAATTAGACTTGGAGATAGAGAACTGGGCTTCACGCACAGGATTCACACTAATAACAAATTAAATAATAAGGACATATTATTCTACAAACCCCTTTTTACTATTAACTTTGGTTTAGGGCTACAACTAACAATTATTTTCATTATCAAATAATAAACAGATTATTTCCTTGATTAAAGTTGGGGTAGGGCCTTTATTTTTGGTGTACTTGGGCAAAAGTCTCATGTAAAGGTTTAAAAGTTATTTTAACCATTATGTAATTCAAGTAGTCTGCAAGAAAACTAGACTTCTGCTCCTTTTCTTGGCTCTGTTTTCAAGCTTTCACAGGTCAGTAAGATAGTTTATTGCCGAGTCTCATTCCCAAAACATCAGTATTTCCAAACCTGAGAATGAAACTCAACTTATCACTTACTGCGCCATTAAACATTTGATTATGTTAAAAAATATCAAAAGTTTTCCCAGACCTATAGCTGATGTTTCCTTTTTCAAAGTAGCAGTTCAAAGTATTCAGTTTACTATCATAGAAGATGAAGAAATACAGCATTTTTTTTACACATTTAGAAAGCTAGAACCATAGAACCTTTGGCATTTTAAGTGACTTAATTAATAGATTAATTCAAAACTGTTACTGTTTACTATGGATGTATTGATACCAAAAACTCAAGATACGCTTAAGATATACTTATCACAATATTAAAAGACAAACATGAATGATACCTTGAAAAAATGACCTTTGTTATCTGATGTCTACAGCATTTTTTGTTCACAGAACTTTTTTTTTCTTTAAAAAAAAAATTGTCATGAATGGTCTTTGGGAATGGACGTTCCAACAACCGGTAACATATTCAATGCAGCTGTCAGTAGCAGTCCTTATAAAAATAGTATAATAATATAAATAACCATGTAATATTATGGTAGATATTATCACAGTATCACGACAGTATCAAGACAACCTTTATTGCAATATCAGGATATTCATTATATCGTTACATCCCTACTATACTAATCAATTAATCACCTAAAAATTTCATCTCTACAAAAGTCGCAAAATGTTAATGGTCCAGTGTTGTGAGATTTATGGGGATTTATTGGCAGAATAATAAAGAATTTACATGACAGTAATTTAACAGATTATTAAAAAGTATGAGGAGGGTGTGGGACTTTTGTTTTTCACAGCAGCCTTAGTTTCTCCTACATGCTTGGAAGGGGAGGGTGAGGCAAGCAGTACTCAATTGAATGCAATCTACAACCTTGCAGCTAGATACCACTAAATCCTACATGCATGGTCCTTTAAATGCTGTCTAAACAAAAGCCATGAACTTTGCCCAGAAGGAAGAGTTTAAATTTGGCAAAATTGTGATTGAAATCGGGAACAATCAGATTCAGAAATATGATCAGATATTCCATGATGCCTTTTGGTACTTTACAGTTTTGCAAATACATTTTAGTCAGTTCAAAAAAAAAAAAGTGTTAGATAAAATGTTATCTATTTCTTAAAATACAACTAATTCAGATCAGCTCTTGGTAATTGACATTGACAGATCACCCTTCATTAAGTCAATCCTGAAGATAAACAGAACATACTGCTGCTGGGTGTTGTAGCCCCTGACACTATCCATGAGACGGTGTCAGACATGGTTGAGTGTGTCAGTTGTTTTCCACATCATGTCATGTTAGTCACGGCCCCCGTTTCCTGTTGCAACAGCACGGCTGGCCGAGCACTGGGCCGAGCACTGGGCTTTCCCTGTCCCTGCCCAGCTCAGCTCAGGTGGTGGTGGTGGATGGGAAGGGTGACATATTTTTCCCAGTCATTTTGCCAGCTCTTCCACTTCAGTAGCACTACATCTCACTTCTCCTGGAGTGCCCTGACAGATCTTGTGAGCTCATGTTTGTGTCCATGTCTGGCAGTGTAATCTCACCAAAAACAGATGTCTAAATGAGCCTCTGAGCACAAATAAAGCCGGTTCACAGGGCAAGAAAAAAAAGTTATGTTTCGCATTTCTGCTGAGTGGAGGCGATTTAGGATTTGAGAGGATATTTTTAGGGTTACTAGTTGAGATCATCCAGTGAATTCAGCGTGTTGAAACTCTTTTCCCCACACAGCTTTCCTAACACCACATTCCATTGGCCCGCAGGATCATATGACCAGACTCTGACCATTTCAAAGGTCCAATAAAAATAAAGGATGCCTCTGGCAGGGGAGGGAGAAAGGAAGTTCTCTGACTGTCTCTTCTCTCTCCCTCACTATGAATATACATTACACGGATTGTAAACAGATATCCAGCTTCAGGCCGGCAGCTCCAGATGTTACTGATGTGCTTTTTTTTTTGGTGCTACCTGAAGTTTACAAACCCATAATGCAATTTCACTAAAAAAAAATGATGAAATGAGAGGAACAAGCCTCAGGGGGAAACCTAAACAGACCATGCTAGAACCTGGTACAGAGTGAGGGAATATTTGGAGGAATGTAAACATCGTGCCACCATACAGAGGGAGGGCGTTCCAGCTGCTCCATTCACTCTCCATGCATGAATAACATCTTATGGAGTTTTACAGTCATCCAATACTTTGTTTATCTGAATGACAGGAGACTGAGTCGACTAGAGGAAGATAAGTCATGAGACAGCAGCAATATGCCTGACAGTGAGTCACTAATAACATGCCATCTATGTGTGTATAACTACCCATTTAGTCATATCCATCCATACTTATGTTGTTCGCTGACAGGTGACTCATTAAAACCACAAGACAGACACACAGAGATCAGACCTATTAGACAGGGAGCACTATGAACTACCTGACAGGTCAAAGCTGAGTTTCACGACCTCAAGTTTGACGGTTTGATAAGTCAGACAGACCGCCACATTTGTGACATTCTGATATTGAATAAGGTCATACGACAGGAGTCAAAATGGGGCTGAGTCAGCAGCCCTAATCATTTCATGGCCTTGAACATCACTGTTGCTTATATTAGATTTCAGTGCAGTAATGTGTGGACTGATTGTTGTTACTTTAGAGCTACAGCACAAACAGATACATACATGCAGACAAACTGTCCATGAATGGAGAGATAGATGTTAATATTTTTAAGCACTGGCAAGGTTTGTACTGAACTTGGGAAATCTGCTTTAAGCCTCTGTGCTCCTGATACAGGGAACAACATACAACAAACTCTAAAATTCAATACTTTGGTATCATTTGCTCAGTTAATCACCAACCACTTCACCATAGTCTGCAGTTGTTTTAACTAATTGCACAGATTGTATTATTTTTGCATTTATTGTTTACGTATTGTATTTATATTTATGTATATTTATGTATGCTCAACTGGCTGAGAAGTCTGGTCTGGTCTCATGGCCCACCAACCAGACTTCTCAGCCAGTTAAGGAAACTGGCGGCACACATCATTGTACGTTACATCCTAAAATGTGTCAGATTTTAGCAACTTAAAGTCCCGCTTCCATTCACTACCAAATTTTCATTGTTGTTGTATTTTTTCATGGGCCACCGTCTGCAAGGTTGTGTGCTATAATGGATTTATTAAGTGTGAAGACAAGGCAACTTTAGAATAGGGAACCTGTGTGGATCAATAAGTATCAAACCGTTAGTAAATTAGTTCTGAACGAGTCCTCACTTTAGAATGGGGGACATATTCTGAGTTATGAAGGCCATATTTATTAAGTGTTACTGAGTTAGAATGACTGTTCTTGTGGTACTACCGTCTTATGACTGACAGCTACTGTACATTGGCACTGAATGTTTGCTGATGTTTTTAGTCTTGTTTATTTTTTCTTAGATTACTTACATCCTAAATGAACAATTGTGTTGCTAAATTTGGACTGCATTTTATTTGGGCAAAGTTCTTCTTATAGGTGCTTTAAATTCAGAAAAAATGAAACACTAAGTTTATCTTATTTTATATTCCTCATTGTGAGAATATGAAAAAAGTACCACTTGGTATTAGTGCCAAAGCTCAGGTATCATATTAATGGACCAGTACAGCAACATCTGAAATGCTACCCAGCTCCAAGCATAACATATTGGTTTACTGCATATTGAGCAGATAGTGGTACTGTAGTAATTATATCTCAGTCATGCTGTCCCTGAGAACAGCTACAATAAAACAGGTTATAAACCTGCAGTTGTTTATACAGTTGTACGATCTGTCTGTTGATATGAAAATTATAGCAGTCCTCCTCTGCTATTTATGTAATAATGGGACCCTTTTCCTAACAGAGCTGACAACCTTTACAGCATTTAATTAGTATGTTATTTAATGTAGATTAGAGGTGATATGATTTGTTAATCAATCAACAGACAAAATTTATTCAGCAACTATTTTGATAATCAATTAATCATATGAGGCATTTCTCGAGCAAAAATAACAAATATTCACTGGTTCTGGCTTCTCAAATGTGAAAATATGTGAAAACAAATCGTTGATCAAGCTTTGGATTGCAACAGTTGTAAGTTTGTGATTAAGTATGTTAACCTTCTGTACTACCATCCTTCATCTCATGTGGTACAACATCCTGCCAGTTTGCAGATCACAGTAAAAAAAAAAAACATGAAATCCTGAATGCACATATTGTGGGATGAGGTGGCAGTTCATGCTCTCTGCACATGGTTCATTAGCTGTAACTCAGGTCATGCCTCCTGAGGGTGACTCAGTACACATCCTTCACATTTTAGACCTTCATCTGAATCTTGGGTTGACTGAAAACAACTCAGTGTAATTTTGTTCAAGTAGACGATACAGTGGTTAAACAAACACAGAGATTCCAGAAAATAATTGACCGCGAGTGGGAGAAAAAGTAAAATCATCCCAAGGGCAGACAGCCAGTCTGTAAAGATCTGTTTCATCACTGCTATCCAATCATCTGTGTTTTAGAAGAAAGTCAACTTCAATACCTTTGACACTGATCTGTGACCCTGATGAATTATTGATTAGGAGATTCAATCAGTCAGCAGACTGATTTGAATAGGCCTGTTGAGGAGGTGTGAGAGCAATATTGTCATGCTGATTCTCCTCTGGCTGGATGTTGGCCAGTTCTGTCCTTTGTGTAAGTAGTTACCTTGCCCTGAGCAATTAGATGGGTCCCTGGATATATGTGAGGCTATTCTTTCTGAGTGAGAGCTCTGAAGGGTAATGATCATCAAACATGTGCAACACCGAGGTACTGCTCTACAAAGATAGAAAGGCAAGCAGAAGTAAAAGATGTAATACTTGACAGATGATGGTTACTTAAAGATGTTTTCTGTATAAGTGAGAGATAACCCAAGATGTTTTTTTTCTTTAGACTGTCAGGATTTTGTGGGACTTCCCCCATGGACTAATGTGAGGTTTTACCCAGGTGCAAAACTTTCATCAAGAAGAGATATTTTCCTCTTGATGAATCATTTAGTTAGCCTTACAAAATGTCAGTTACAGGTAGTAAATATTGTATAGTCTTAAAATGAATTTGTGGAAAAAGTGAAACAAATCAAAATGGTTACCAATAAATTTTCTATCAATCATCTAATTCAGCAATTGAATTTTTTTAGCACTACTGCCAAGCTTTCATGCACACATATTTCATATGTCATAGATAACTTTGAGTATGAATGAGTATTCATGGTATTATATATACAGAAATAGGTTTGGGCTGCAAATCATTATCGTTAGAATCAGTTTGTTGACATTAATATATCAGAAAATTCTAAAAAAAAGTTTCAGTGTTTACCAAAGCACAATTTGGCATCTTGTTTTGTTCGCAGTCCAAAGATATTCAGTACAGAAAAGGGAAAACATTCAGATTCAAGAAGCTGAAATTAGACATTGTTTCTTGAAAATACTCAAACAATAATTGATTATCAAAATAGCTGGTGATTCATTTAGTAGGTGACAATCAATCAATTAATCAACTAATCGCTGCAGTGCACATCCTAAATATTCCCATATTACTCCCCAATATTTATAGTGGCTGTAGCTACTCATCAATGGGTTTACTTCACCTCAATTTATGAAATTCTTCATCCCTAAATCCTTTGAGTCCAAGTGTTTTCCTGTCACAGTGGTTCCTCACTAGCTTCAATGGAGCCCCTCTAAAACTATAGAGCGGAAAAGCTAAGTGAAGACCACAATGGTGTCAACAAGAGGGGCTACAAAACAAAAACTAATCACTGTAATTAGATTTTTTTTTAAAAAAGCATTTCAAATGGTCTACACGTTAATATATCCAACCGCAACTCAAGGTGTTGTATCAATGACTTATACGCGAGTTGTGTATTTACAGTGATAATGTGACATAATCTGCTGCTAGTTAGCAAACTTTAGAAACCGGCCCACCATTGGGCCGCACGCCAGGCAGCCCTCGTGTCCTCATGAGATAACAAAGGTTGATGGTTTTAAACCGTAATTCATAAAGTTG
Organism: Lutjanus erythropterus; assembly: GCF_056507025.1. Classification (NCBI taxonomy): domain Eukaryota; kingdom Metazoa; phylum Chordata; class Actinopteri; order Lutjaniformes; family Lutjanidae; genus Lutjanus; species Lutjanus erythropterus. The sequence continues at coordinate 23,795,894 of NC_139325.1, read as the reverse complement.
CAACTCGTCGTCACCATTTATGTGTTTTTTGCTCTCAAACACCTAAAGGGGCCTGTTATATTTAATTAACCGATTCCTACATGAATGCGTAATGACGTCTGAGGTAAGGATGCAGAGCGTGCGCCCACCAGTCGTATCTACAAGGGAACACCAGACGCGCGAAAGATCTCGCGAGAGTGATCATTTTAACCTAAATCATGATCTTTCTCTAGTCCTTGACAAGTCTTGTCTTGTCCCTAAACCTATCAAGATTTTATCCACAGAGCTGCCCCATTATGAAACATAATTCGTTTGTACAAGGTGCGCAATGAAGAAACAACACGCACAAATCTCGCGAGAGTTCCGCAAGTCAAGGGTTCCCTTCTGGACACGACCACCACTAACCCACTCACGCGCACATAAACGAATAACGTCTACTTGCCTACATGAAAGTGAAACGTACTTACTTTGGTGTTTTTCCCCCGTAGTGAAGCGTGAAAGGATGGTTACTGAAAATAAAAAATGTCTTTTCGCCACAAAGTCGTCCTGGTCCCACCTAGCGTGCTAGCTAAAAATCTAACGGTCCTGTTGAGTGTGCCCAGCCCGCTGGTTGTGCTCAGAAGGGCGCAGTTAGTGTCCAACTTTAGTATCCGGACTGATTTTTACATCTTTTCATGTAACACAAAGTTTGTTTTTCTTCTTCATAAAAACATAGATGTGGGATGAAAAACAAAAAAAGTGGCTACAGATGGAAGAATATAAGAGATGCTGCAATGCGGCCGGCAGTTTTTCTCTCAACAAACGTTCAGGCTATGTTATCTCTCTCTCTCTCTCGTTCTGTCCCAGCTAATGTTCCCCGACTCGTATGTCCGGCGGTCGGCGGGGTCTGTCTGGGTGTGTGGCCGGGCAGTGGCGGAGGTCGGCCGGCACGAGTGTGTGGACTGAGAGGAGCAGACAGAGCAGAGGGAGGAGTGACTGAGTGAGGGGATAACAGAGAGGGAGGGACGCAGATGACGTCCAAGCACATGAGAGCATTTGGTTGACACACACACACACACACACACACGCATACATCCGCATTTTGTTTCCGCTCGGTGTAAACTTTTACCCCCTTTCTTTAAACAGATAAGAACCGGCTTAATGGGTACCAGAGCTCTGCAGTGTATTTCATGTTATCGTTAATGACACAGCTCTTCATTTTATGTTGTCTGTTTATGTTGTCACTGATGACAAAGCTCCTTTTTCCCCAAGTGGAGTCAAAGCTTTTGCCCCACTGTGGCTGACCTTTGACCCCTTTGTTATTTGCAAACGTAGCATAATCCAGTGTTGCATTCATTTATTTACTGTGCATTTCCAGCCGATCGTGAATTGTTGATTGTTTAGAGCTGCAACGATTATTTGATTAGAGGATCAAGAGAATAGTAGTTGTCAGATATTTTATTAATCGCTTAATTGTTTTGGTAATTTTTCAAGCGAAAAACATTTGCTGGTTCCAGCTTCTTAAATGTTGCATTTCTTTGTAATTTGTGATTGTAAATGAGATTTTAGACTAAAGACGCAATTTGAAGACATCACTTAAGGCTCTGGAAAATTATGGTGAGCATTTTTCACATTTTTTACAATTATTAATCATTAAAATAACCAGCAATGGAATTAATAATTAGTTATGGCCCAATGACTGCTATAAATCATGATATTTCTATAGCAGTATATTTTTATAGAGTCTGTTTGTCAATTCTCTTCTCCTCTACAGAATCACATCTTCATTTTTAATTTTTAAAACATCTTATGCAATACATTTATGTAGAAATGTAACTGCTCTTCAGAGACACCAGCCAACAACTGTGAAAACTGGTGATGTGTGACACTGATATAATCTTATATTATCTCCGGCCTGGAGAACAGTTTTGATAACCTTTGACCTTTATAGAAACAACACTTCTGAATAGTTTCCTTTGCAGGCCAGTGTAGTTTCTCTATGATATTTGTATTGCAGTTGTCCTTCTGGTAACACTTTATAATAACCATAAGTAATGAATGGTAAAATCTGACAGCTAATTATAGTAAATAGCAGATTACTTATTGTTATTTTGCTGTTAAACAATGAAATTATAATAATTAATGTGTACTAAGTATTAGTATAAGTGTTATAAGTTTTACTACTGTTCATTCAGTGCTTTTTTTAAATTAAGGGGAAAAAATAGGTTATCTTCCTGTGCTTGTGATCCATGAACTAGCATGTGAGGGGTTTAGCTGACATGCTGTACAGAATGACTTAAGGTCTGACTAACCTCAAGCCTGTAAAAGAGTTCACACTCCAGATAGTGACAGTGCACACGTGTGACGGTTCATTGGGCAAGGTCAGTCAGGTTGCTACTGTTCCTCATACTGTATGAATGATAACCACTCTGGATGATTTGACATTGAATGACATTGTTCTTTCTTGAACGTGACATTAAAAACTTAAGCAGGGCAAACATGTGAGAGGATAAGTTTATGACCTTTAGGATATACAGTTGCATTGATCTACAGTGCATCACAGAAAGTCAGTATCTTGCTTTCCTGTCTTCATAGCAGCCCACACTCAGTGAAGATGTTTCACACTGATGTAATCTAATGGCCAGGTTTTTGTTGCTGATCTCAATCAATCAATTCTTCACATGAACATGAACATGTTTTCATTCGTTAACTCTGGTTCACTATAGAGAAGAGCAAATCAAACATTTTGAAAATAACAAAAACAAGTATTTTGAATCCAGGTGGGTTTTGTTTTTGTTTTTTTTTAAATCTCTTATGTATTTGGTTAATTTCATAATTTGGTCAGAGCACTTGCACACATCAAATTATTATTATGTGGTTTCTCCTTAAGTAAATTGAACTGAGAGTAGCTCATCAAGGGAAAACATTGGCCCAGAGGGAGAAGAGTTTACTGGAGCCATGTTCTCGAAGATAAAACAAATACAGCATTTAATTCTGCTGATAGTAGCCTGAAGTAGCCTACTCCCATAAACGAACGCAGGAGATAACAAGCCTGGCACATTAGCTTAATGTAGGTGAATAGGCTCTCTCAGAGTCTCTGGTTACATGTGCTGTACTTACGCCCCCTTCTGGTCAGAACATGGATGTGCACTCTCATTTCTGTGTTGAATCATTCAAATCAAGATATTTTCTGTCACACACATACACACGTAATAAATCACATTGGCACATTTAGCATGATAGTTTTTATTTTAACTTAAAAAGAGAGTGGATCAAAAACAGGATTCAATAAATTAGAAATAAATATAATTGCTGTAATAATTAATACATACATTATAATTACTCGATTGCAAGAGTCTGACAGAAACAGGCCCTCAAAAGGTTTTCTCTAGAAAATTCTAAAATCAAAATATTGCAACCCACTCAAACCCCTTCTCCCGATAAACAAAATAATTGATAAATTAGTAAATAAATAAAAAATAGCTCAAATATTAAAACCTCCCGAATAAAAGTGCAATCCCCCCTCCCCCAAGTTTTCACCTAAAATCTAAGTAGAAATTTAAAATAGGTTAGTGATTTCCCATTTTACAATTTGGAATGTAATATCCCTTTATGAGGACGATGATGTTACTAGTGGTAGTAATAATAATAATAATAATAATAATGATAATAATAATAATAATAATAATGATAATAATGTCGCTGTGTCCTGTTCAGTGTTTATCTAAAGTAGTATTCTTTTTGCATTTTTTCTCATTTTTTAAATGCTGCTCTTTGTAAACTAAATTATTTACAGGTCATTAGGATTTTCTCCAAAGTCTCTCTAACCTACTCATTTAGTTGTCTTTTTTGTATTTTCTTTTCTTTTTTTATTATGAAACATCGGCCCCTCTATATTTGTCATGTAATAGACATGGTATAGACACATTAAAGTCTATTGAAGTGATATTATCAGCATTTTTCATCAGTACCTTCCATACATGCTTGGTCTGAGTCATCTTCACTGTACTAAACACCCTGTTGGCAAACTCCACACAGACCATAATGGTCAAACCAAGCTCTTGGCTGTATGGGTAAGATTACTGACTCTTGTGAACCTTGTGTATTTGTGTGTGTGTTTGTGTGTGTTTGTGCAGTTTATGTACATTTGTATATCAGCCTTGTACCGTTTGAGGTTCAGTGTTGAGAGTGCATGTGTGTGTCAGTGTTTGTGTGTGTGTGGCTGCACTCCCCGGACGCTCAAAGGTAGCAGACAGTCTGAAAGCACTATGAACCCTGGGATTCCACCGCGGCTGGACTCTGAAAGGTCACCTGTGAAGGGAAGGAGAGTCGGGGGAAGAGGGAGTGATACATAAACAAGGAGAGAGGGACAGAGAAGGAGGGGAGGATATATTAGATAGCAAAGTTATAAATACATCGTCTGATCTCAACATCTTGTCAAACATGCTCCTCCCATCAAACAGAACTCTTGTAAGCATGACTTGAGCTGCTATCGTACTTCTTTCAGCACCTTAGGATGCTCCTAGCTTGTCTTTTTGTTTCAGTTTCATCTTGGTGAGTTAAAACAAGAAGGCATCATTCACAGTTGTAAAGCTCTCATCTTTCAACAGCAATAAATCATGGTGCTTTGACACATACACACACAGTGTCTGGATCATGCAACTCAATACAGTGAAAATCCATTATTCGTGTTCCTTGTGTGATTGGAAGTGTGTGTCTGGAGGTCTGAAGTGTGTGTTTATAAAGCTGCAGTATCTGGGCATATGTGTTTATGTGTGTGACTTTATGAGCATGTGCTGCACTCGTGTGCCTTGGATCATGGCAAGCAAACACTACTACCGACATGCATCACTCTCTGGCATTTGCAGTATAGAAATTCTGGGTGATATTTAATCTGACTGATGGAGGGGCAGCAGTTTTAAGGGCTCAAATAGGTCCATTACACATTAAAGACCTTTTTATCCACAAGGATTTGTTACGTAAAGGTTTGTCTAGAAATAGAAACAGAATACTTTATTTATAATGTGTGCTGCCATTTGATGGTGCATCCACGCACTGGGACTGACAGCAGCCACACATTTTCTCCTCTTTGGTAAAGGTTGGGGGCTTGTGGAGGATTGGAGGGTCTATTCTCTCTGTGTCATATTTCTCCCAGAATTCCTATAGTTGAAGGCTGTTCTCCAATAAGCAAGAGGCACTTGTTTTTCCACCATAACAACCACATACCCTTTACCTCAAAACACGAGCTAGAGGAATAGAAAGAGGAGGTTGGGATGAACAGAAGCGAAGAAAGACTTTGACAGAGAAAAGGGAGGACAGTTAGGAGGGGATAAGGGGACCGGAGGAGGAGGAGGGTAGCAGTGAAGGGAAGGAAGGGAGGAAACACCACAAAAGCAGTGATAGAAGATGTAAAAAAGACCAAGAAAGACAAAAAAAGGAGCAAAAAACTAAAGTGCCACATCAAAACAGTGTAACAAATCAGAATCCAGGAGTATAAACTCAGCCTATCAGAGTACAGCTCAACAAAATGCATGCTCACCCAAAAACAGTGTGCTTTTGTCATTTAACTCAGGCTTTTCTGTTCGTCTCTAACCTAAACTCTATAGCCCATGTTTTGGACCAGTTTGTAGCCATATTTAAACTTTTGTAATCATTTGATGGCCTCTTGTCCAACATGGCCTACGATTGTTGTATAAAATCATAATAGCATGTTAATAATTTCATATTTTGCAGTAAACTTTGCAGTGCTGTTCTACATTTCTCCACCAATCCACGATGGAAGCCTCTGAAAAACCTCTCTGTACAGACACCAGTACAACAAGGATTATGCACTCCTGTATTACACACTAACAGTGTAACACAGACACATATGTACACATAGATGCCCACGCTCACTACTGTACCCAAACAATTTGTTCAAATAATAATGACACCAAACAGAACACTACAGAAACTGATCAAAAACAAAGCGTAATAACGAGCGTTGCTACAGAATTGATCAGATTACTATACAGTGATTAAGTGTATCAAATATCCAATTGAATCAATTGATTCTGAGTACAGTCCTAGCTATTGACAGTTATTGATCAGTATGTGCACAGGTCAATACAAAATAAAGTCACAATGCACCAAACACAGTCTGTGGTCACTACAGCAACAGGACATGCAGGTCAACGCATGGCTGGTTGCTCGAGGTGACAGAACAAAAATTGCCAAGGGCAACCAACACAGGCAATCAATCGCCACAGCAACCCAAACACAGGCCAACCAATCAACTTACAACAATGCGAGAGGAAGGGGGGGTCGGGGCTTTATCAGTCACTAGGCAACCATTGCCATAGCGATGGGGTCCTCGTGAATTATGATTGGACGGAAGGATCTTGGGTGAGGTAAGTTGCCGTTTCAGGAAAAGATCAAAACAGCAGGAAAGAAAATAAATAAGATTGTGAAAGAAAATAAAAAGGAAAACAATATTTTAGTATTTTCACTTTTCCTGAGTTGATTAAGTTCTTTTCATATGAGTAACCCAACGTATATTCACTGATATGTCATGTTAAGCTTTTTAATTAGCATTCCAGTGTCAAACTTTATGCTACCTTCTTCTCCACGTTTTTTTTTTTCTCACAGTAACCTAATTTTATCCTCTTGCTCCCCCAGCATACAAGACCTCACTTCTCTTCATGTCGTGTCACTCATCACCTTCTCACCACGACCTCACCTCTCTTTAATTCTTCCTCCTCTTCTCAGTAGTCACTCAATACGGGCGGTTGGCATCTTTGGGCCTTTTGAGCTGCACTTTCAGTCTTTTCATGCCGATCTGGAAGCCATTCATGGCCTGGATGGCGGCCTGAGCACTGGCTGGGTTGTCAAAACTCACAAAGCCTAGAGGAACGAGAAAAAAAGGGTTGTTATTTTAATTTTATCTCTCTGGTACGCTGTCCAATTGTCTCAACTTCACTACGATACAAAATTTAAAATGATGCTGAATTCATGTGCACCTCAGTTGGTCCCATTTCTTCAGCTGGGAAGTTCTGACTTCTGACTTCTAAATGTTCACGAACTTATAAGTCGGAATATGTAAACAAAATAGATACTACATCAGTATTCCCATAAACCAATGAAATATTATCTATTTGATCTGTTATCAGGGTTAGTACTTATAAACAACTTTTCTAACTAATCTAGGTCACTCTACATAGTCGGTAGACAGTACGTAGCTGAGATCCTCAGGCAGAGGTCCTTTATATGTTTCCTAGAAAACTACAAGTGACAGAGCATTCGCAGTTAGGGCCCTAAAGTTATGTAAGGAGGTGCCTGAGAAAATCAGGACAGCAGAATCAGTTCTTCACTTTTAAATCTCTTCTTAAAACCTACTCTTATCAGAGAGCCTTTCTCGATTTTACTTGATTTTTATGTCTGCCCTTTACCGGTTTTATTTGCTTTGATTTTTACTGTCTGTCCTTGTTGTAATTGATTTGATTTTTATTGACAGTCCATTTTTGCTCATTTTATCAGTTTTCTTTGGTTGGATTTTATTTGACTGTCCTTTTGCAAGCTTTATTTATTTGCTTAGAAACTTAATTTATGATCAAATTGTTTTTATGATTTTCTTTTTATAAAGTTGCTGCTACATATGAAGCACTTTGTTTACAAAAGTGCTCTATAAATAATAATAATAACAACAACAACAACGACAACAACAACAACAACAACAGCAATAATAATAATAATAATAATAATAATTATTATTATTATTATTATTATTATTATTATTATTATTATTATTATTATTATTATTAGTATTATTATTATGTGGACAGCAAATAATTCTTACAACCAAAAAACATATTCCAAATTACATATAAGCAAATATTTGTAATGCAATAAACAAAGTAATAAAAAGTTATCAACCAAACATTTACTCTCGTCCACCGTGTTTCTGCCTATATGACATAAATGGACAACAACTCGGCATGTCATGTTACAAAATTTTTGCCGTCTGAGTTGTTGTTCCAACCTGAGGGAACGTTCATATGAATTTTTTCCAGTCGGGAACTCATTTTTCTGATTATTCCGACACCACATGAATGCAGGATGACTCAATGTCTTACGCTCTACAAAGTCACCCCCCTCTGTTTTTCATTCGTCCTGTCTGTGATACATCTGCTCTCCCCTTTCCCTCCCTTTTTCTCCCCCGTCTGGGCGTCTCACCGAAGCATTTGCTCTGGTTGGTGGCACGGTCAACGAACACCTTCGCTGAGATGACATTGCCAAAGGGCAGGAACATCTGCAGCATCTCAGAGTCACTGAACTCCTGAGGCAGGTGGTAGATGAAGATGTTACAGCCCTCTGGACCTGAGACACACACACACACGCACACACACATACACACACATATTAGGCACTGTGATAAATGATGTCAGGCTGTGAAAGCCTTGTGATAAACAACTTTAAATAAGATCATTGGAGAGAGAGGGGTGTGGTCCCAGACAGACAGGAAGTCACATTACCTTCTCTCTGCTGCTGTTGCTGGGGCTGCTGGTGTTGCTGGGCAACCAGTGTTGGCTGCTGGGGGAACGGCTGGCCAACCAATCCGTAGGCAGCAGGGTATGCCGCTATTGGGAGAAGACAGTAACAAAAATCTGATTGGGTAAGAACAACAGGTGGCAACATGGAAGTGTCCAATAGAGTGATTTCGTTTGAACTGGAACGTCTCCTGCTGAAGGTGAAAACCATTAACGGTAACAGTTGAATGGAGCAAGTCTGCTAAACAATGACAATGTTGATCTGAGTCTGCTATGCACACATTATAGAATGCCTTTACTCCATATGAATCATTTAAACAGAATGATTAACTTTATTACATTATTACCTGCCATTAATGTGTAGCTTGACACAACGAGATCGGATAAATCATAACAAAATTAATTCAATCATTTGCCCTTCAAACATTTCCACTCTTGAATGGATGGCAGTCAGACTGAAAGCAGACACCTGGACTTCCTTGTTCCCCTGATTCAACCTACTGTAATAGCTGCACATGAATATTCATTTCTCATATCCTATTGTGGACATTGTCCTTATACATATGTATATACCATCCCAACACACAAGGAGGAGGTGACCTGCCTGTATGCTTGTTTCCTACTTGCTCATTTTCCCAATAGTACATATACTACATATAGTGTGCATTTGTCACATCAGTTTGCCTGAACATTTAGGCTCTCTTTTTTTTGTCTGCCGCAAAAGCCTACCCGTTGAAAAAATGCCTTTTAACCCTGTTACACGTATACTATACACTGCATTTGCAGTTAGCTAGAGGTTAATATATCACAATTTTACTCTGTTCATACACCAACCTGTGTAGTGTTGCATGCCTGCATACGCCTGCTGTAGGGGGTCCAGGGCTGCTGGACTCTGAGCTAGAGAGTGAGAAAATAGAAAAACAGTGTGAATGAAAAAAATACAAGCAATGTGATAGTAAACCTTTAATTTCCTTAAGTGTAATGTCTCCTTTGCAACACTATACCAGTGGTTCTCAGTCTTTTTTCAATAATATATCCCCTTTGAAACATTTTTTAGCCAAGTACCCCTTTACCAGCACAAAACATTTCTGGTAGGAAAAACAGAGATACAATACAGCAATGAGCCATCAGTGTCAGCATGGTAAATTCCATGAAACCATATTCTTCCTGATACTGACAGTATTTTGTTGGCTCTGTTATTGCTTTCTTTTTCACTCCTTTCTGTGTTCAGCCGTATTACTGCTCGGTTTCACCTAATTCAGTTTCACCTAATTTTTATCCCGCTCACAGTAAACATGATTTTGTTTCTTGCTTTCTTATTCTGTGAATTTTTATGTCAGCTAACGATTTTCATCAGTCAATGACTGCATTGAAAGCAGAAATATTAAATATAAAATGTGTTTTAACTGAACTTACATTTACATTTTTACCAAAGTTCCTGTATTATAGTTATTTAAGGAATTGAGCACAACTGATCGATTTCAAATTAACATTTTTATAAAATCTCGGGTATCCCTACGCTACTCCTAAGTACCCCTAGGGCAACTAGTACCCACAGTTGAAAAATGCTAAAAACGCTAGTCAATACATCTGTATACTTGTTAGATTTTAATTAAAATACCTTGATATGGGTGAACGCCATTGGTGTATAGCGCTTCTGTTGTTTGTTGCCCATTGGTCGGGGCAGGCACACTGCTGTAACCATTCACTCCTATTGGGGGAGGCAGAGCTGGTACAGGCGTTGCTGCGATAGTTGGTGGAGTGTTTGTACCTACAGACAGATCATAATGAGTCTCTGTTGATACAATTGTTTCACCACACCTTCTTCAGTGCATGACCACACCAGTTTTTAGCACAATCAAAATCAAGATCAAAATTATAAAGTTATTCATCATTCATGTAATTCTCTGGTTATATCTATGCAAAATACAGTACAAAAAACATGAACAACTAAGTGCTAATTGCGTGTGAGCTTACCCGAGGATGGCGTGATGGGTGTAATGGGTGTGGCAATGATTCCGTTGGCATTGAGCGCCGCCATCTGCTGCATCTGTACGGCGGCAACTGTTGCCACAGGAGACAAGTACGCTGACTGGGCAACCAGGGCCTGCTGTTGGACAAGCTGTAGACAGGGAAGGAAACAGAGAGAGAGGGAGAAGATGGAGAAAAAGAGGAGGAGGATGGAGGAAGAGAGAGAGAGAAGACAAAGAGACAGTTAGATGGATATGGGAAAAAGAGAGAGAGAGAGAGAGAGAGAGACAAAGAGAAAAAACCAAGAGGAAGGGACAGGGAGAGGGAGTGATGGAGGAACAGATGAATAGAGATCTAATTACAAGGCCATTATGTCCTGAGTCAGTGGGTTAATGGTTGTGTGTTGCGGGAAAGCTAATGCCAGATGACGTATGTTCTGTTGTCTATGTAATAACATTACCCCCAATTAGACCACTGATAGCCTCTTCAAACTTATTACATCCTTTCATAAGCACAGCACTCCTCTTACAAACTTAGTGTGTATATGTGTGTACAGTGCAGTGAGTGTGTGTGCACTTGCCTGTGCGTTGACCGCCTGTGTGTAGGCATTGTAGGCGGGGAAGTTCAGGGTCATGGGGCTGAAGATGCCGAGCTGCGAGGCCACCTGCTGCATCCTCCTCAGCCCCCGCTCCTTCTCTGTGTCGGCAAACTTCACCACCAGACTGGATGATGCTCCCTGTGCGGAGAAAGATGGTGATGTTAAGTTTCAATTGCAATTACGACTAATGTTGTGTGTTATCATCTTTATGTGTTAATCGGACTGGGCTCCATGTTTATCTACTCATTCATTTCCTCTGTCCATTGAATCCTTCTTTTATGAGTGAAATGGGGCCCATGCCTATTCTTGGATATACTGCAGAGGATGCTGAGGATTGGACCAAAGCAGACAGATACATTACTTACATTATTACCTAAAGAAAATCAACCTCTTGACCTTGGTAAAAGTGTCTACATTGGCATTTTTGTTTATTGTGAAGTAATTTCTTGGAGTATCTTCAAATGCTTAATATCCCTAAGATTGGCCTGGCCTAAGCTAAAAGTTATGCAAGTCAATAAAGTTGAGTCATAAAAAAATACAGATATCCAACATATTTTCATTAAATCTTATTAAATAAACACACAAAACATCTGATCCAAAACATTTCTAATGAACAAACTATTTCTTGTTATTTTAACTATTTACATTTTTTTGTTTTTTTGAGATATGCTCATTTTTATGAGCAGAATGCATGCAAAGACATTTTGGCTGTCTGCAATAGAAATATTTACTTAGTGGCTACATTGGTATTTTTTTATTGTGATGTAATTTCCTATATTACTGTAAATTTATCACAGGTGTTTAAATTGATGCTCTATAAGAGATATTCATGATAGCTGTGTATATCCTTTTTTGAAAAAAAAAAAAGTTTTGAGAAGAGAGATGTTCTCTCTTTTGTAAGTGCAGTGTTTCATTTTACTGGTGGTTTGTGGAGTTTAACAATGTGGTTAAGTGTTTTCAGTCTTGTGTTTAGAGTTCTGAGAAATTAAACTACAGATTCAGGGAATGTGTCAGATTAGGAAAAGTGTATATTACTGCGTCATATCCCTAAAATATATACAACCTAAGCTCAAAACTACTGACTCAATCCTATTCCTTTCGCTCTCTCTCTGCCATGAACTATGGACCTGACTCTCTGCTCTGCTGCTGGTACTACTTCACAATGCCGCCCTGTGTTGTCACCATGTTTTGTACTACATGTAAAGTAACAACATCATCACAAGCGTAAAAGATGATGCAAAAAGCTTAACTTTTGGCTGCAAATCAATGTTGTAGCTATTATGATTTTTATTTTAGATTTAGCTTTTAACAGGATCATGCTCAGTCAGTTATCATGGGATTAAACTCTACCATAAGACTTATACACAGGTCTTTGGAAGACTATTTACACGTTATATAGTGTGTGCTTGCCTTTTGTGCCTGTTTTTAATCATTTGTAATCTCATGCATGCAACTTACAGGCATTGTACGGCTCCCATGCAAGCTGTTGATGGCAGCCTGGGCTTCAGCGTGTCCTTGGAATTTTACAAAAGCACAGCCTGCAACAAAACAGAGTCAGTTACAGCACACACACTGGATTAAATTACAAAGTACTACTACATGAAATAAGCTAGTTTGCATGGTGTGCATGAGCATATGTACTGTACGTGTTTTACCTTTGCTGGTGCCGTCGGGTCCTCTCAACACAGTACACTCGTCTATGCTGCCAAAGGGCTCAAACAGCCTTCTAACGTCCTCATCGCTCTGTTGCTTTCCCAGCATGCCCACAAACAATTTCCTGTCCTCTGAGAGACCAAGGACATGTGGAAGAAGAAAAGGATATGAAATCAACTTTGGTCACATCTCTTGATGAAAGACTATGGTAATCTATTTATCTATCCACGGAAGCTACCATTTTTGTCCACTGGGGAGCAGCATTGACTACAGAGAATCCAAATAAGAGAGGGGAGTGGAAAGAGTGTGATGTGAATGTGTCTGCATGTGTATTTGCTAAAAGCATGAGTCCAAGTAAGCTGCCAAACACTCAGTTGACTTTCCATTTCCATCTGATCCATCTTAACACCTAGATGTCTGAAATGTGAAAATATGTGTGTGTGTGTGTGTGTGTGCGTGCGTGCGTGTTTGTGTGCATGTGTTACTACATGTAAGTGTGTTTCTCACCTCCTCTGCCCTCACTGTCAGCTGGTTTCACCTGGATTGGCCGATTCATCTAAGGAACAAACAAGAGAGAACGTCAACACAGATGGTCAACATAAACAGGTCTGTCTCCATTTGTCTTAGCACCGGACATCTTTTTAGGATTGTCTCCAATAATAGTAAATAGCCTCATGACTTTTGTTTCATGGTTATAGGTACATTTCTTTTATTTATTGATAAGGACAATACACATAACATTTCTGTAACTGTGCCAGCAGACTAATTTTGAAATGAGAAACTAAGAGCTTGGTATAACAAATGCTAATAAATCAAATTATATGTTATTTGGACCAAATGACCTCCATTAAATACCTTATAAAACATTAAAATAGTTACATTTTACGTTAATGCCTGTACTGACAAATTATTTTGTCCCAAAGTGTGATAAGACATTTGAACAAAATGTTAAAATTTCACTTACTGCACTAATGGTGTGTGTATTGTATGTTTGGGTGTGTCAATGTGTTTTAAGTCACTGATAAATCAAGGTTAGCAGGTGACAGGTGTGTCTGAACTCTGTCCCAGGCTGCTCTCTTTCTGTGTCAAAACACACACAACCTTACTATCTCTGATCTCTCTCTCTCTCTCACACACACACACACACACACACACACACACACACACACACACACACACACACACACGCACACGCACACACACACACAGAATGGAGGGGGGATTGAGAAGTGACGAGATTAAGAATGCAGGCCAGTTGATCTGGATTACAGAAGAACTACGGATTAGATGAGGGACAAGAGTAGATTGAGATAGAGAGAAGAGAAGGAAGAGGAGGGGAGGGGGATATAGATATTGTAGTGGGATGAGATGACAAGTGTGTGTGAAGGGAACAGGCGCAGTCAGCTAAAAATAAAAGGATGAAGAACGAGAGACAGAGCGAGAGAGAGGCCTGGGGGACCCCGACTGACTTCGACCGACTGAAAGGGCAGGTGGAAGGCCAAGAGGAACCCAGGGAGTGAATGGAAACGCTGGAAAAAGCAGCATTACATGAGGAGTGAGACAGGGAGACAGAGAGTGGGAGGATGAAAGCAGAGCTGCCCCTGAGAGAATGATTCAAAAAGAATAGAGAGAAAGAGGGGGAGGAAAGGGGCGTGATTCAGTCGTGACTCTGACTCTGTCTAAAAAATGTCACGACTACTGAGATCCATGGCCTAGAGTGCTAATGCATGCATGCACACACATGTTCTGAATGACCCTTTCATGCATAGACATAGACTAGATCTACAGATACACATTTCTCATACACACACATACACACAGAGAAAGGCACACAATAACATACTACACACACACAATGCTTAGTCATAGCACTGAGGCAATGAGACAGAGTGTTAATGCCAGAGGGATGGGGTGGGGGAGGAGAAGGGCTGCAGAATGATGGCGATGAAAAGAGGGAAGAAGTGCAAGAAAGGGAGAGAAGAAAACTGGATGGATCCACAGAGGAGGGATAGAGGAAGGACAGAAGAAGGGAGTGACATTGATACACAAAGCAATGCCAAATAACGAAGACAAAAAAAGACAGCATGATAGTGATGTTTTTGTTTTTTTTTTAGCAAACATCGTTAACAGTCAGTAGGGCTGGATATCCGTATTTGATACCTTTAAGGTATTGACCTAAATAATCCAGTGCCAAGTAGTATTGAAACTTCTCCAGACAAGCAATACCTGCATTTGATCATTCTGTACCCAGTTCTAGAAAAAATACCATTTGTATGGTTTTGCTTGCATCCAATCACTGCAGGCATTCTTTGACTTAATGTGACATATGATTTGCTCACTACAACAGCAGCTACAACCCATATAGTCTGTGGCAGTGTGAAGTCAAGCCAAGTGCATTTGTTGGAGTCTGCAGTTCAGTATGCCACGATGGCACTAAAACTTTCAAATGTAAGGCTATACCACACACCTTTGCCATCTGATAAAAACAAATGCATAACATACTGGGGAAGTAACAATATATCAAATATTGTCTTAATTCCATAATGGACCGTGATTATATCTACTGTGATATTACATGGTCAATTTGTTTTTTTATTACATTTATTTTAATTTTATAAAGGGACTGCTAGTGACCGCAGCATTGGTTTTTTTGTGAGTGTATATACATAATTTGAACATTCATTGATACATATTTTATTTTATGTTATTCAGCAGAAGCAGAAGAACTTCACGTTAAAAGGAAAAACAAACTTTATACAAACTTTTTTATACAAACAAAAAATGTATATATAATATAATAAAGGACATTTTTTCTCTTTGACTTTTAATTCTGTGATAAATTAGAGCTGCAACAATTAGTTGATTAATTGATTAGTCGAGAAAATTAGTTGCCAAATATTTTGATAATCTATTAATTGTTTCAGTCATTTTTCAAGCAAAAATGTCAAACATTTGTTCCAGCTTCTTAAATTAGATGTATTTTGTTTAAGTTATTCAAAGACAGGGAGGAGAAAAACTCAGAGGGAAGACCAGAACATGAGAAAAGGGACAGGAAGGGATGGAGAGGAGGAACAGGAGGAGGGTGAAGAGGGAGGGGAAAGGGAGGAAGGGGATGAGAAGGAGGGATGGAGAAAGGTCCCAGTGGGGTGTTAAGGCAATGTAATGAAGCTGGTAATTGAGGAGAGGGCAGAGCAGAGAGAGACTGGTCCATACATTTGATTAATCAGCTCTTAGCTGTCACCACAAAGCTATTGATCTAAGGCAAGGCCATCACACACACTGCCAGAGACACCCAAACCCACACAGATGCAAACACATCTGCACACACGGTCACATAAAACACTCACACCCACAAACACACACACACATACACACACATAAGGTCTGCAGAGAAAGAAGTAATGTACATTTTAACCCCACACCTTAATTGACTAGAGCTGTCAGCATAAACATAAACTTAGTGAAAATACACAGAGACGCTGCCCTTACAGTTTTCACACTGTCCATCCATCCATCCATCCATCCATCCATCCTCCCATCCATCCATCCATCATATCCCGTCCTGGTGCTATTGCTGTCCATCCACACTGCCATCCATCTTGCACTATCAACTCATCGATCAGTCCCGTCTTGTTCATTGATTTGGGGCTGTGTTGTAGAACAGGCTGATTGTAGCAAGATTTGTGTTCGCTAACCCTTTCTCTATCCTTCCATCCATCCATCACCTCTTCCATTTCTTCCCTCATTAGGCCTATTCAAGCTCATCCTTTCAACCATAAAACAGACTTAACAGAAGCACCTAATGATTCCAACCTACGGCTTATCAATCAGTGCTTATCAGTTTCTGAGTATGTGCGCTTGTTTGAACTGTGCTGACCTTTTGATCATTTAAGGGCATACTATACAGGATTTTCAGTAACATTTTTTAATAACCATCATTAATAGATGGCAAATTGATAGTTAATTAATCTTTAGTTAATAGTTATTTTACTGTTAACCAACACCAATAGGTATTTGTTAATGATTACCAAATGATGTGTAAACTTTCAAGAAATCATTACATGGAGGCATAGACCAGATATTTGTCAATGGTTAATAATTAGATGGTGAGCCATCTGTAAACATTATCTGGATGGCTATCATAAAGTTGCACCGAATGATTTTGGTACCTTACATACTTACGTACATAACGTATGCAGGTTACTTTATGTATGTGAACTTATGTAAGTAATGCACTTATTTGAACCCAAAGCATGATCTTTTCCTAAACCCTCCCAAATAATTTTGTTGCGTAAACATGCCAAATTGTTTTTGTGCTTGTATTTTGAAAGTTTACCTGTACCTTACATATTTATTATTGATAACTTGACTGTGGAGCCCTGCACGACTATAAAGGGGTACAGCATCATTATTTAAAGAGTAGGGCCATGGACCAGGCTGCTGTGTTTGATGACTTGGGAGTGAGAACATGTTGTCTATAAACATTATTTAAATGGCCATAATAAAGTTGCAAGTGATGTTTATAAAACTTTACAACTGCTTAATAAATGGTATATGAAGCGTACATATGCATTATTTGAATGTTTGTTAATAAGAATAACAATTATCTTAAGTTCACTTTATCACTTATTAATGATGTTTATTATAAAGTGTGACTGGATTTTTCCAAAAAACAATGCAAAGGTTCATACCAATATAGTCCCTCTGAATTATCAGTAATGACTAGGGGTGTCACATGTCTGCAAGTCCTTGATTTGATTCAGATTTTTTTATTGAAACTTTTTTTTTTTAGCACTGACAGCTATATAATTGTTGGACTATTGGAACTTAATTTGTAAAGCTCAACAGATCATTAGATTTATGCCCTGACAACTGTTATTTATATTTTGAAATTCTTTAAAAAGTTTATATGATATCAGGCATTATACAACAGCTGATAAGCTACACTGTGTCACCCTTGAAGTGTTATTTTTTCTTCAGGAGATACCGTAAGTGGGCAGGGGTGGAGAGAAAAATCCTGGGAGAATTGCTGATTATGTTTTTTGATTTAGATTAGTGAAATAGAAGACTGATCACCAGTATTTGACATCCTGGGAATGAGACTCAACAATCAACTATCTTTCTGGTACGTTTACAAATAGCATCTGACAAATCCTACATATTCTACCTTTAACGTGACCACATGATATAAATATCATATAATGCATTAAAATGAATGAGAGGAAGAATCGGAGCAGGAAAACAGAGAAACTCAACGCAAGACAGCAGGTGAGAGGTGCACACTGTTGCTACAAAGACAGCACAATGGCATCGGAAAATTGGCATGGCAACCAGCTCGTTGTCATGGCAATCATATGACGGCACACTGGGTAGGTAAACAAGGATGCTGGTTGCCAAGGGCGACTACTGTGCTCTTCGGGTAAACAAAGAATTTGTGCTGGAGAGTGCTTTGCTGGCTTCATACTCTCCTCCTCAACACCTTTCCCATCCTTCTTTGACTTAATGAAACGAGAGAAATGAGCATTGGTGAGTATTAGTAAAAATGTATGAGAATGAGGAGATGAACCAGACATAAAATTTGTGAGAATAATGTGGAGATGTGGGCAGTATCCAGAGGAAGAAGAAGCAAATGTGATTTGACTCAGAGCAAGAGAACGAGCAGGAGAAGGTGAGGGAACTGAATCTATATTGTAGTAGAGTAATTAAAATTCCCTTGAGCCTGAGAGAAAAATGCAAATAAAGTACAGTCCCTGCTAGTCGGGCACACTGTACTCCACTCTGTCTTCTTCCTCTTCCTTTACTCCAACACACATGAACAGCCACACGCTCCTTTCAAGTCAAATTATCCTCTAATTACTCACGTTCCAATTAAGACTTAATCAACAGTAACCATCTGCAAACGTGCAAACATAGAAGGAGCTGTCTTCATACTGTAGCATGGTTTGATCCATCCTGCTGCATACTAAGAAGCCCTCACTGAAAGACAGAGTTTCTGCGTCTCTGAGGAATTTGTATGTGAGCAGCGGCGCGGCGATGCATGAGGTCGAGATATGTGATATATGATCGTGTGTGAGCTTGCATGACCACTTGCACTCAGTGGAGGCAAGTCCACTCATACACGCATGACCAGGCCCTGCATGCAAACACAGCTCCATTTGCATGCTGGGGTGCCAACACAAATAGACAAACATAGTACATGTCACTCACATATGCACACAGACACAATATACACTACACTTTTCCCCAGAGCTCCCGCCCTTTTGAGCACACAGGAACAAACACATACTACACACATACAGTTAATCTTACTCCCTGCAGTAATGCAGAGAGGATTGTGCCAGGATTAGGGGATATTAAATCCTTGGATTATCCAATCAAATCGTATTCTACCCCTTCCCCCACCTTCGCAAAATCAGTGGAACAAACCATTGCACCACATCATGAGGGCAGGGGGAAGTGTGAGTATGTAAATGTGTGTGTGTACATGCACTATTTGGAACATGTATTAAACTACAGTGTTGAATCAGTGTTGTCATTTTGGTCTTTTCTATTCTTTCTGACCATCAGAACACTGGAGGGCAACACACAAATGTTCCTGCAAACAGAAATATAAAACTGATTACAGTGCACAGCATGACAACAGACAATGGTGTGTGTGTGTGTGTGTGTGTGTGTGTGACACACAAACACTCTCTCTTCATATCTCTCTTCCTCACACACACAAACGCACACACACCCTTCCCCCTTCAATCTCCCTCTGGAACACTCCATCCACACAATTTCAGATGTCCATTTTCCAGAGTGCACAAGAAAGGAAAACTATTTTTATCCCTTCTCCACGATCTAGCATTATTTCTCCCTCTTCCTCCTCTCCCCCATCCTTGATTCCCCTCTTTCCACTCGCAACTCCATAATCCCCCCCATACCCTGCCACAGGCATCGCTGACTTTTTTTTTTTTTTTATCTTTTTCTATCCCTTCCCTTATCACTCTCTCCTCTCTCATTCACTTTCTACTCTCTTTTTTTCTCTATCAGTGCTGTAGCATGTCTCACAGGCCTACAAACTCATTATCATCAGTGTGGTGAACACTGTTGTATTGATTTGGCAAAACCAAACCTGAGCTAAATGGCAGTACAGTTCAATTAATATTTGTCTCTCTTACAGAAAAACATAGCTTTACCATAAAATTATATTAATATTTATTATAATTCTGCCTTAATTTTGAACTGGGCAACTCTATCAGTCTGAACAAAAATATTATCAAAATCCCAGTATGATCAAGTGCAATATATAATCTCAGGAACTGCAACTTTTTTTTTTTTAAGTTATATTTTTGGGCTTTTCTTGCCTTTATTTGATAGCACAACTGAAGAGTAGACAGGAAAGGGGGTTAAGAGAGAGGGGATGACACATAGCAAAGGGCTGCAGGTGGGAGTCAAACCAGTGGCTGCTGCAGAGGACTGACAGCTTCCATACAGGGGGCGGACGCTCTACCAACTGAGCTAAACAGCTGACCCAAGAACTGCAACTTTTTGATTAAAGTAAAATATGTCACAGCAAACAATAAACAAATCACTATATATTTTACAATTATATTTTCCAGCCCTACTACTTGGGTACCTAAAATACTTTCCATGCTGATCAGTGCTAAATCTTGTAGAAAAGATACTGTATTGATTAGAAGAGGTCTAATGTTTCCACTCCAGTATAAATGGAATGGCTGTCTGCTATGGTTTTATGCTAGAGCTGGGCAGGCTTACAAAATCAAATATCATAATATTTCTGATTGATAGCTTGATAATGTTGTGCTCATAGTTTAGGTGTAACTGCTGATGTTTTCAGAAGGTGGGGACACATACGTTTGACAAAGAATCTGTAGTATCTGATATATGATATGATGACCACGCAGTAGGGAAATTTATTTTTCATTTTACTCAGCTAGAATGTTCTGATAAATTAAATACTTTCAGCTACAGATAAATTAGTTATTTGATTTAAGTCATTTTTTAACATAAATATCTTAAGGCTGCACTTAATCATTATTTTCATCATTGATTTATCGTCTTCAGTTTCTTCTTTTATCCAGTCCAAAACCCAAAGATCCTTTGTTTACTGACATAAATGACGAGGAAAAACAGCAACATCCTCACATCTAAGAAGCGGAAACCAGCAAATGTTTGACATTTTTGTGTAAAAAATGACTAGATTGATTAATCGATTCAAAATCGTTGCCAACTGATTATCTGATTATTGTTACCGTTGCAACTCTAGAATAATTTCGTTTATACTTCTAAAGCAGTTAAATAGAATAGAAGGTTGGGTAAATAATCAATCAATGAACTGAGAACAAATCTGGTATTTTAGTCAAAAATGAAAATAATCATGAGTTGCAGCCCTGCTCTCAACACTATAATTCAGTAAAAGACAGAAGTATACTAGGCTATGTATCACTACATATCATAATAACTAAAATAACAATATTTAGACCCAGATAACATGATCAGTGATTCATCTATATATATACTGTATGTGTCATTTGTGCAAAAATAGTCCTTAAAGGAGGCACTTTTATATGCTGTGCAGTGTTTTCAGTGTGTTTACATTTCAGTAAAACCGGAAGGATATTGGAGCATGCAACACCGTGGCTCCCTGATGAAACTGAGTTTACAGCTCTCATTCACAGCTGGATGAAGACATCGAGATGTGAGAAACAGAGAGTGTGAGCGGGAAGGTGGAGCAGCCCAGCAGCACAGCTCCACCCCACCTCTCTCACTGTCTCTCTATCACACCACGCTAGGCTTTGCATCCCCCAGGTTACCTAGCAACCTGGCATCTCGCTCAGCTCCGTCGCCTGGCAACGGGGGCCTGCAACCATAATACAAGCTCCTGAGCAGCCCATCCCCCTGCTCTCTCTCATCCCTCCTTCCTCTGTCTCTCTCATTCCATTCTTCACACCTGAGAAGCCTGCCCTCCTTCTCCTCCACTCAATACTTTATCTGGCAGTTAACCCTTCATCAGCCTCTCTACTGGAGCATGGATTACCAACATATTCTGCTCTGTCTGTCTGTCTTTATCACTCTCCACAGTAATGGTATCAAACCATGCATAAAGCAGAACTAACTACCTTGTTGATCCCCATAATATTATGCTGTTTTTGTCAAACCCCAATGAGAGCATTTTGCATGCAGCAGTGGAGCACTCACTGAAATTTGATCCTTTGGATTTAGTCCAGCATAATCCAACAGCACTATAGCGGATAACTGTTAGACCTATGCACTTGGACCTTCTTTCTATTTTAGGGAGTGTAAGTCCTTTGGGAAATGAGCTGGTGAATTAAAAAGGCTGCTCAAAGCCATACAAATTCATGATTGCAAAAATCTCATATTCACTGAGATTACATTCAATACAGCGCCAGTGACACATTTTCGGATGTTCAGATAGTTACAGCGCAGGATCCCACATAATGTAGGCAAGCCAAATATGCAAATGACCTGCGTGTTCTTATTAATCGGATGTAAAAATAGCCTAATGCTCACTCTAACTGCGTTTGTGCATACTATAGGAATAAAATAATTTCAAAGTGGCATGTTTTTTGTTTTTCTCAAGCAACTCACTGTACAAATCCAAAAATCAAAATCGCAATATGACCAAGTACAATACTCGAATTGATTTTTGAGAAAGGATAAATGAGTGACATTGCAACATTAACAGTACTCTCTCTGTAACTACTAGAGTTGCAGAAATACCTCAGTTTACAAATCTTGTTCTCCAGATGTAAGAAAATCTTTTTGTGGTACAGACCCCAGGAAATGTCACGTCATCATGATTTGATTTTTTTTCAATGGAAATGAAAATTGTGATAGAAAAATTATCATTCCCAATAATTGTGAATCATATCACAGTTGTCAAAATACTCAAAATAATCACAACCTAATTTTTTTAATCACATTGTGCAGCCCTGTTACTTACAATTTTTTAAATGTTGTTAGGCTGTATTCACTTTACCAACATGATAGATATATGGTTGATGAGTTCCATGACAGTATCTCATGATCACTATAATGCTTTAATTTACATTTAGCTGGCCTTACATATATGTTTATTTAATGTTATACCTAAATCTTACGAAAAATATTATCATCCTCATCTAAAAACCTTGAATTGTGTCAAACCACACACAAAGTGAAAAAGCATGTAATCTTACATTGAAGAGCTAAAAATTTACTTCAAAATCTGAACCTACCTGAACCAAACACGTTTACACAAAACTAGGCCTGCATCTATTCATTGATTAAATGGTCGAAAGAAAAGTTAGTAGCCAACTATTCTGATAATTGATTAATGGTTTAGTCATTTTACAGCTGGTACCAGCTTCTTAAATGTGAAGACTTGCTGGATTTCTTTGTCATTTATGATTGTAAATAAAGAGCCTTTGGATTTACAGTAGTAACTGTTGGTTAGAGTAAAGAAGAGATTTGAATTTTGTAGCCCTTAATAAAATCTTTAACCTAAATCCTTTCAACTTACTCTGCATGTATCCACATACATGTTTAAAAGTGCATAATTAAAACAAGGATTAACTCACTCATTAACAAACCATAAACGACAAAGCTACTATCTCCTCCTCTCCTTCTCCTGTTGTTCGACAGAGCTTTGTGAAGTGTGGTGATATACAATAGTGTAATTTGGTTGTATAAAGCTCCAGCTTTGCCTTGTGGTCAGTGTGAAAAGGCCATTATCTAGACAGCAGGTTGAAGTGTGGTTAGAGAGGAGACCTCAGAGCGGAGGTCACACCCCAGGTGCAACTAAAGTCCTGTCATCCACTTGGCTGCCTAATCACATACACACACATACACACACACATATGCAGACACACACTGGTGGCCCCCTCTGACAGATGTCTCTGTTTAAACTGACAGAAGTGCGCCCTGACTCCCTCCCACTCCTCCACCACCCAGAAAAACCCCTTTCTTCCACGCACCACCCGCCTGCCCCTTCCTCCACGCTCATTATGGCAAACTTTTGTCTTGTTTCCTCCTTCTCCCTAACCCGACCTCCTCTGCTCCTCCCCTGTCTCACCCTACCCCCTCCCTGTCTATACACCCCTATTCATGCCAAAGCTCTTCATGGCCCTCCTCCACCACTCTTAACCCCCCTTTTTCATTCAGACAGATTCACACACTTATTCAGGCCCCTTAAACGGGCCCTGCTCTATATGTCCATTTCAGTGCAGACATATAAATTTACATGTTGAGACAAGGTGTCTGGACTGCAGGCTGTAGGTTTTAGTCCAACAGTCTTACATGGACAATATGAAAAATGCCAACCTTATTCTTGACTTTTCATAATGTATACTGCAGATGCTTTCTTTTTTTAATTACTTGAAACCAGGTTATAGGAACTTATTTTGTGTTGAGTAACAGCTAATTTTGACAGAAAAATGTGTGTAAATGTGCAAAAGGTAAAACTGAATCTAAAATGTGCACAAAGTAAATTTCAATCAAATTTGGAAAACTAAATATAAGAATTTCTGTTGATTCCTGCATCTAGGATCCAATTCGAACTGAAACATAATGTGGGTGTCTTTCTCCTCTCCATTGGTGAACTCCATTGTAGGCCACGTAACCTGGCTACATCTACATCTTCTAACTAAATGTAAAATTTCTTGTTCATATAGAGTCTGAGAGTTGGGTACATGCATGCATTTGGTGGCTCCAAAAATGTACCAGAAGCAGCAGAATAAGATTTGTGCTTGGTTATGGAAATGAAAGGGTGATTGTTACAGTAAGTGATGTAAAAAGGGAGAGATGTTTGCTATATCATCTGGCACTGGAAATCAGTGACACTGCTCAATGATCAAAGCTATACCCAAGTGCAAACACTGAGGTCTGGGCATCTGTTAAGGTCACTGCATTTAAGTGATTTTTTGGCACGCTCTGCTCTCTGGCACTTGTTTTCTGCCTTAAAAACCCAAATACATAGATGAAAGACAACCCCTTTGTGTGCTTACATTAATCAGTCACAGTGTAATATCTATCTTTAATGTTTGTTTTAAATATAAATATTTTACCACTGGACATTTCCAAATTCATCACGTTAAGTGTGCAGCTTGCGGTAAGCCATGTGTGAATCCAGGATTTAAATGGGCACACTAAAGCTGCCCATGCTGTGCTTCACTCAAGGTTTGAAGCCAGCTATAAGTTGCGAGAACAAAGCATGTATCTGTCCAGCTTCAGATGCAACAATGATGACTGATAATTGCAACAAAACAGTCCTCTTCATTCTATGAATGTGGAAACTAGGCCCTGCAGAATTTTGTATCTGGATGGATTTACAAAACAGATGGTGTGTGATATAGACTTGACTCAACTTTGAGCTACTTTAGAGCTTGACATCTGAGAGACGCAGATTTGGCAGCGAACAATCACATAACCTGGTAATCATGTGTCCACACAAACATGATTCTGTAACTGGCAAAGCTATGTTGCTCTGTGTGTGTGTGTGTGTGTGTGTGTGTGTGTGTGTGTGTGTGTGTGTGTGTGTGTGTGTGTGTGTGTGTGTGGGTGGGTGTGTGGGTGGGTGTGCATGTGTGTGCATGTGTGTGTTGTGTGTGTGTCAGGTCTTAAAGAGGCAGGCGCTCTCTAGGGTCAGGCTTTTATGAGGCTATGATTAGATTCTGCCTCAATTTTGTGGTGAAATATGAGGCAGGCACTCTTTCTCTATCCATGTTGCATGCACAAATGCACTCTTATACACACACATATACAAGTACATGCATATATCACAAGCACATTCACACATACACACACACACATACACACACACACACACACACAGAGCAAAGACTTTTGTTTAAAACAAACAACCTAAATCCTCCTTGGTCGTAGCTGTACACAACCCCTCACTCCTATCGCCCCTCTACTGTGCATCCCCCCTCTGTGTCACTCTTGCTGGCTCCTCCTCGCACATACACACACACACACACACACACACACACACACACACACACACACACACACACACACACTTGATTCTACACCTGTCCCTCCACTCCCTTCCCATCCCACACACAGTGAGGATAAAAATAGAGAAGCAGCACAAGGGAGGGGGTAGCGATACACATCACAAACCCCATCAGGCGGGGAGAGATAGAGGCAGAGGGATGGCAGAGCAGGAAGAGACAGAGAGAAAATAAAAGGGAGAGGGAGCTGGGGTCTGTTCTAAATTGAAAGTGCAGCAGTAAGCAGTGAAGGGGAATAGTAAACAGTGCTGCTGACCACATAAATATGCTAAATTAGCCTACAAAGTCGCCCTAGTGGATAATTGCTCATCATAGCTTTGCCCCATAGGGAGGCTGCCTGCCAGGCATCTTACATTCCACATGGAAACACACACAGAACATACACAACATGCACACATTATACGTCCTGAGTGTATATGATAAACATCAACTACAAGCAGCAGATGATGGACACATGAAAAGATTGCATCTAACTTCACACTCATTCTCTTATGTCATTCTCATGTTCCATGTAATGTTAGCAATGTTTATTTCAACAACATACTCTTCCCTTCTAAGCATGTAGGAGAACCTACAGTGGTAATGAAACTTGCAAAAAACTATAGACAATAGAATAAGTGGACAGAGCCACCGTGATGTTACCCATTGGTTTGTAAACTGTTTTGGCCTCATGTTTAGCACTGGGGTGTTGCCATCTTGTTTTTTTGCAGTACTGATGAGAGCATGGAACTGGTAGGTGAAATATCACGACTTGGGTGCTTGGTTTTGGCCTGTCTGCCTTGTCATGATCTTTCTCATATTACCACTAAACAGTGCACAAAACTATATTTCTGAAAACACGTTAAGCAATATAATTATGTAATGTAGTAACAGAATCTTGATCTATATTTGACCGATACTGCCTAGTTTGACAGTTTGATCTAAGTTCTGTGAGCACTGTGTGTTGCACTGGAGGGACTCACTGAGAATGACTTGTCAATCACATGGTTGCATGCTATTGTCTATTCTACTCTCAATAGGACCCTAGTTTACAAAATGACCATCATGTATAAAAGAGGATGTGGAAAAATCAGACTTCTTTATGCAACCAGCAGAGCTGCTCCCTACTGGCCATTAGAAAGAATGCAGGTTTAAGGTACTTACACATTGGCTTCACTTTTCAGAACCAACTTATTTTACTGTCGATGCCAAAAACACAAAAGGCTGTATCTAAAACCATTGTTTGGTTTGTCCATTCTAGGTTACGGCCAAAACATGCTCATGTCTAGAAGTTTTCTGAGATTAGCAAAACTCTTATACTAGTCTAGACTCGTATTAGTCCCTGTTCTGCGATTGGCTAGCTCTTGTTGCTGCTAGAATATGTCTTTGTGATTGCTTGAAAGCCTCTCTAACATTGCAAAAGGGTCTATATTAACAATAAACCATGATATCTTCCTTCACCCAAGTAGTTTTTTGCGCTTAAACCTAATCAAATTGAACACTGAAAATAATTTTTAGACGTCTAACAAAATTATATTGAGCACTACTGCACAGAATCAAATGCGCATGCTTGAGGGCTCTGCAAATCTTGGGTTCCCTTGTAATCACCACCTAGAAACATGACAGTGCAAAATGGCAACTGCTGTGATTCTACACTAATGAGGACACACTTATTAAAATTATATTCAATTTCTGCCATATTCTGCCAGTAAATCCCTGTAAATCTTACACACTGGACCTCCAAGTGATATAATGCTAACTGTAAAGAAGTAGCACTGGCATCACTGCTGAGCTGCTGCTGCACCTTGCAAGTGAGTGAGTCCATGTGAGTCCATACTGTGCATGTAAATAAATATAGCCTTTTCAGTTGGAGACATAAATAACAAATTCACTCTTACTCTCTCCAGTCCACACTCAATAAAATACATAACAGCTGCCGTCATGTTTGCATGATCCAGCAATAACGCTGGCACTATTCCAATTTATCGGCTTAGGAATGCTGTCATACTGTATGCATTAAATCAATATCACTACTATAAACTTTTATTATACAGTATTTTAATAAGTGTATTGATCTTCTGCTGTATCAGTTATTGTTAACTACTTGTCCTGTGGCGCTTCTTCTGCCTTTTCAATAATTCATTAGGTATCAAGTGCGTCATGGGTAATGCATGTATGTCTAAATGTGTGTGCGTGTGTGTGTGCGCATGTGTGTGTGTGTGCGTGCGTGCGTGTGTGTGCGTGTGTGTGTGTGCGCGTGTGTGCATGTGTGTGTGTGTGTAGGCTTGGGTTTGGCTCTAATCAAAGAACAGAGAGCAGAGTGCTGCCTGGAGAGCAGTGAAGCATGACAACACACACCTGGTAAGCTGCTTATCACACTTTAATTTCACCTACACTGAGATCTGCAGATGCCAGCGTGACCAAACAGATGTGCTTGAGTGTGTTTGTGCGTATGCGACTGCATACATGCATGTGTGTATGTACAAACACTTGTGCTTGAGGTAGAACAAAGATGAAGGGAGTGATAAATGCAGGGAGAAGACAGTGCAGATTAAATGGAGAGAGAGATATCAACAGCAAAGAACAAAAGGAAAAGATGAGGGAAAAGATAAGGGAGGAAATACAGCAGCGGTAGCCTTGGCAGAGATAGAGCAATAGATAGATGGGAGGGGGGGGTTGAAGCTAAAATCTGAACAGGCTGCAAGTGAAGTGTGGCACGAGAGAGAGGGAGGAAGGATGGATGGGGGGGTATTAGGATAAAGCAAGGACAATTTTGTAGGAACGATTACTGTAAATTCAGTGTGTGCATGAGCATGAGTGTGCATTTGGTCGTTTGTAATGGGTCTATGTGAGTATGCAAAATCTTTCTGTGCTGTGTGTCTGACAGTGAAGAGAGAAAATCTGTGAGAACTACTGTAAAGAAATTAAATGTAACATAACTAAATCTGGATTTATGCAGTCTAATTTCAAACTCTTATCATGAGTAAGCAGCATAGCTCTTTTGTTTTACTTTTTACTATATGTTGTAGACAAGCTGCCAATGATATATACAAGCTAGGGATTAGGGTTAGGCTATCAGGGACTGGCTGAGTTGATCACCAGTTGGGTTTTTTAGGGGCAATATATTTTGGCGATTTTTGGTGGGTTCTTTTGGGCAATTTAGTGAGTTTAGAGAGAGTCACTCTTCAGCTACACACAGTGTACACCCACTGAGCCGAATGACAAGCAAGACAAAATCAGCCAGTAGACATCTAACATGGTTAATTATGGATTTAACTCAACTAAACCAGAGTTTGAGGTTGTTGGAACAGTGGAAAGACTAACCAAGACGGTTTTGGTGAGTTTAATTTTGTTTCTGTCTGTCAAGTTTAAGTCACAGACAAGTCAATTAAAGCTTGTCTTAGTTTGGTAAAAATGGAGAAACTTGGATTTAGAGTAGAGTTTAGTGTATGGTTGTATTTTTCTGTTTAACTGACATTTAGTGACTTTATTTCGTTTATTTTTTTTTTTTTTTGAAGTAGCAAAATCACAGCACACACACAACTCTCAGCTGAAATGGACACACACACACCTGAACAACTATATTGCTAATTCCTACATTGGACGTGAACAAAAATTATTTTAGAGTGGCTACAAGCATAATAAGTACCAATAAAATATAACAGATATAAATTAAGAAAAAAACATTCTGAATCCAAACTTTCACTTCACCCTCCCCCTGTCACCATTCTGTCAGATGCACTGTGCCAAATATCGGTGGTCCAAACACTCATGTGGGATGTCATGTCCTTCTAATGGTTGTCCTGGAGGGAAAGTTTTACAGCTCTGAGACAAGCCACCCTGAATTTGTTGACTAGAGGCTGAGCCCTGACCTCTGACCTCGGACACATGCTGTCAGCCTACTACCACCAGCCCTCTGCATTAACAAGACAATAGCCCAAGGTACAACATATATTATGTCTAATGTAAATCAATGTCAATAAAATACAGGGACACCACTGCTACTTAAAGACTGTTTATGGTAGGGCTCTATATTGGTCGGAATCTGGTGATACGATATGTATCGAGATACAGGGGTTACAATTCAGTATATTGCGGTCTATTGTAACGCTGTAAGGAAAGTGATATATTGCTATTTTCATCTAATGTTATTAGAAGTTTCATAGTATAAAGAAAAAATATTAAAAAGTTAAAAGTATAAACAGAACAGAACATAAAAGATATACAAAACAGCTATCTCATGGTCTGAGTTTAAACACAACGCAAAATGAACCACTGCCACAAATCTTTGCATGTATCACGATACAGTGTATCGCAAAATATAATATTATGATATTCAATATTCAATAATGTATCAATATTTTCTTACACCCCTAGTTGGTGGAGATTCTTGTGTGTATCACTTACAAATGAGATGACAACAAAAATAACATAGGAACAGATTTTTACCTCATAACATCTCTTTCTCATTATTCCCATTTGGTGCAGCCCCCTTCATGCACATGTGAATGAGAATTTGAATTTTCAAGTGCAAATAAATAATATGCGACAGCTAAAACACAAGCTCTTTCGTGCGGATGCATCCCAGAGGGAATCTCTACACCACATCTAATACACCAAAACATCTGTGTGCTACAATGGGACTTGCTAGTGGTTCCACTGTTAAATATCTGCCACTGTGACTAATATAACACAACTCTGCTCCTCTTCATCTCGCGCTCCCTCTGTGCTTCTCTTTCCTTCTATGTGTCCAAATTAAACACAAGGCGCAGGACACTCTGATAAGGCCATCTGTTCATCTCTCCCTCTCTCTCAATCCCTCTGTCCTTTTTCTCATTTTCTGACAGTCTACTGCCCCTGCTGAACCGGGGGGGGGCCATTTGAGTTATAGTTTTTCTGCATCTCTCTGTGTGTTTGTCTACTTCCTTTCATTCCTCTATTGGCTCGATGGAATTGTTAAATCAGCGTTAAATCCCATCAGTGAGTGACAGACAGAAGCAGCAAGAAGCACGCTGTAGCACTTGACTTGTCACCAAACCTTTAACTGTTTAGCAAAGGTGTAAGAGAAACACATCAGTATGAGTGTGTGATGCTACAGTTCTATTAAAGTTGTATGAGGTGCCTAACGTTCAATTAAGAGCGATCCCAAGATTCGAGACAACCATGCGCACACACACACTCACACACAGGGATGCACACCTCAGCCCCCGTTGCCCCACAGTGAGCCCAGGATCTGACTATGAAAATGAGTTTGTGAGAAACTAATCATGCAGCTTAACAAGTGGAGCCGGGGAAGAACGGGAGAGGGGGGAGGAGAGGGAGGAGACGGGGGTGTGAAACGGTCAAAAGGGTCAACTAATCAAGAGGAGGGGAAATGAGACGAAGGGTAGAGGAACTGCGAGGGGGAGAGCGGTGGAGGAGGGAGAGACAGAGAGGGACTGACGTTGAGAGGAGGACTTAGAAGAAGGGTTACCATAAATGACTGTGAAATGAGAATCCGAGGAGGCAGCGCGAGTGTGCGGTGAGGGAAAAAAATGAGTATAAGACAGCAGGGAAGGGAAAAGGGGGGATGAAAGAGGGATACCATGAAGAGATTTTAGAGAGGAAAAGGCGCAAGCGATGAAAGGGTTGGGGGGTAGTGAAGAGAACATTCTGTAATATTCTACTGGTGCAGAGAAACTGGGGGATGTGAGGGGAGGAGTTGAACAGTGGACAGAGAGGATTTGAGGGAAAAAAAGGGATAAAATTGAGTGAGGGAAAGCATGGAGGGCTGGGGGGATAAAGGGAGGAATAAGGGAGAGATGAAAAAGCAATTCTTAGGGAAAGAAAAGAATGGGACAATGGGAAAGATGTGTGAAAGAGAGGGAGAAGTCGTCTGAAGTCATTTCTAAATCCTGTCAAAGACGGCAGGGAGGGAGAGGAAGGAGGAGGAAGACACACAGGAGAGAGAAATGGTATAGACAGGTAGAGGAAAGTGATAGCAGAGAGATACAGGGAGGGGAAGAGTTGCACCATGTAGTGGCCTTCAAGCTAAAATATAACTACCAAAATATTGCTTTGGAATTTTGAATTTATCCTTAAAAAATTATATGAAACCAGGGCCATTAATGGGAATTAGCAAGAAACATTTGTAGAGTTGTAACAATTAGTCAATTAACTAATTAGTCAATAAAATTAATTGCAAACTATTGTGACGATTGATTGTCTTGGTCATTTATCAAGCAAAAAAGTCAAACATTTATGGATCTGATGCCTTTCTTTGTCACTTATGGGAATAAACTTTTTGACATTTTATAGACTAAACAATAAATTACTAATTGTGAAAATAATTGGCAGATTAATCGATAATAAAATGAATCATTAGTTGCAGCCCTAAACATTTGTGCGTGCTTTGAATGGGGCTACAACTAAGGATTATTTTCATTGTCGATAATTTTCTTGATTAATCGTTTAGTTTTTTGGTATTTAAAATGTCAGAAAATTGTGAAAAATGTTGATCAGTGCTTCCCAAAGCAAAGCATAATGTCTTCAAATGTCGTGTTTGGTCCTCAACCCAAATATATTCAGTTTACTATCAATAAGGACATCACTTGATAAGCTGAAATAAGAGATTTTTCTTTGAATGATTCAAAAAATTAATTGATTATGAAAATAGTTGGGGATTAATTTAAGAGTTGACAACTGATCAATTGATCCACTAATTGTTGTAGCTGTTTAAAGAAGAAATGTATTAGCAGAAAACCGTGTACATAGCTTCCTTATACTGTTATTCATCAACCAATTCACTGAACTCAGACAACATGCTGTAATGAGATCTTCATCAAACTGTTTTCCATATTCTTACAAGTATTTTGCTCTGAAGAGTTTTGGCTGAAACTGGAGAGAATAAGGGACGATATCTCATTCATATAGACCTCAAGTGGAGGCCAACAATCTCCAAATCGAGGAAAGCCACATGTGGAAACAGTACTGTTCCTCATTAACAGTCCAAGCTTATTGAAAACCCAGCACACGATAGCCACACCCTCGTTTCAGCACTAGTCCTTCCTCTGGAGAGTGGTGCTTCTGATTGTTGTGTGCTGGCTCTTTAGTAAATCTGTACCGCTAATGAGTATCCTCCCTACAAAGGTTTCCTCTGTGTGTCCAGAATATTCATCACAATTTATCTGCAACTCTCTGGTCCTGCAATGAGCCTGTTGTGGAGATCATTAACCAGAAATGAAAGAGAAAAACCCAGTGGAGATGTTAGAGCGAAAAGTCAAAGGACAAAGGGCAGCACAAGAGAGGAATGAGACAGAGCAGACAGTGGAGAGGTGATTTTCATAGAAAGGTCAAACTCTTTAGTAGGCCCTAATTGGATTAATGTCATTATTAACATGCTGTGTTTGTACGTGTGAGCGTGCACATACGAATGCGGAGGCCTTCCCCAGCAGCATGGAAAAGCATGCATGATTGCAGTATGTATGTATGCAGGGATTTGTGTTCATGTGAGTCAGAAAATTTCCCCTCCCCCAAAGCCTTTTCTTCATACTCTCCTCCAACCATTTTCTCACAGCGATCTTATTAACACCCCAGCTTGCAGAGAAAGTGCAGGAACTGAAACTCTGATCAGTAGCAGAGAGAACGAGATAGAGAAAGGTTTAGAGATGGTGAATGTACATTCAGCTTTCTGTTATAACACCTGCAAATCAGAGTTTACAACTGTAGATAAGGCTAGGAAAATGTCATCTCTATAAAATATCCTGTACTTCTGCAATACTCTTTCTTGGCTGCTACTTTGAGTGAGGGCCGCAACAACAGGGTTCAACATTAATGTTTTGGTTTTTTTTCACTTGTCTGGTCAAAGAAGTGGGTCAGAAATGTTCTTGGCCAAAGTCAATTTTTACTTGCTCCTGTTCAAATTCTTTTACTTATTAGAGGTTAACAAATAGCAGCAAAGGCTAAAGTTAATTGTGATGTTTAATCTTGGGCTGCAACGTCTATAAAATGTCTGAAAATAGTTAGAAATGTCCCTCCCAGTTTCTCAGAGTCCAATATGATGTCTTTAAATGTCTTGTTTTGTCAGTCCAAAACCCAGGGACATAGAAATCTTCATATTTCAGAGGTTGAAAACAGCATTTTCTGCAAATTTGGTATTAAAAAAAATATTCAAACAATTAATCAATTATCTAAACAATTTGATAGTTTAATTCTTTTTAACCACTTGCCCAGTCAGGCAATCTATTAGCCCAACATGGCATTTCACTTGGTCCAAGCCCTGAACTAACGATGAATTTGATTGTAAATTAATTGATTGACTATTTTCTTGATTAATCAGTTAGTTGTTTGGTCTATAAAATGTCAGAAAATGGTGCAAAATGTCAAAGTGTTTCCAAAAGCCCAAGATACATCCTTAAATGTCTTGTACATGTTACAGTCATAGAAAAGCAAATAAAAGAAACAATATTCACATTTAAGAAGCTGAAATCAGGGAATTTTGACATTATTTCTTGAAAAAATCACTCAAGCCAATTAATCATAATAGTCAGTGATTTATTTAGTAGATGACAGCTAATCTGTTATTCGATTAAGTGTTAAAATTATAGTTACGATTAAGCGTTGTAGTTCTACTTTGAGTAAAGTGTACAAAGGGGTGAAAATTTTCCTGAACAGATACCGTAAATATATACGTTTTTAACTGCAGTTGAAACCAGGTCAGAGAGGGAAAAAAAGGCAGAGAGGTACAGCCTACGAGACAGACACAGATCTCGCACAGTGGCCCATCCATAATGAACAGTGTCCTACCCCAGCCCAGCCG
Source organism: Lutjanus erythropterus (assembly GCF_056507025.1). Classification (NCBI taxonomy): domain Eukaryota; kingdom Metazoa; phylum Chordata; class Actinopteri; order Lutjaniformes; family Lutjanidae; genus Lutjanus; species Lutjanus erythropterus. The sequence continues at coordinate 23,761,391 of NC_139325.1, read as the reverse complement.
CAGCACACAATCCCTCACAAGAGAGACCAAGGGAGACTGGGACGAGACAAAGGGGAACGGCCACATTAATTACACACTCTCTAGGCGGGAGCTATCACCAGAGGGTAACACAGGGGGACCGACAGAGAGATGGAGAGACAGAGAGAGATAGAGAAATGGAGATGATAATGCTCACGGAGTAGCCTATGTGTCTCCGGTGAGAGGGAGTGTTTGTCCTTAGCAGCGAGACGCCTGCTGGCTGCTGAGTTATGTCACAGTGCTGCTAATGGGAGCTGAACCTCCAACAGCACAGACACACACTGATCTGTGTATGTGTGTATACAAGGTACATGGCAGAGTCTGCGTATGTACATGGGGGGAGGGGACACTTGTGATATGAATGTATGTGCAAGCCTGGGTGTATTGTTGCATAAGTGTGAAGTCTAGGGATGTGTTTGTGATGTGTACTTACCCCTGGTAGCGTTTTCTGCTCATGTAGAGCGCTCTGGGCTTTCAATGCAGACTCTCTCGCACAGTACGTCAGAAACGCACATCCTGTCAGACAGAGAGAGAAAGAGAAAGACAGAAGAAGAAGAAGGAAAAGGAATAAAGGTAGGAAAGGTCAGTGGGTAGCTCCAATATTTGTCATTCTCTATCTTTGTCTCTGTATCACCCAGCACAAAAACACACACAGTCATACACCATTTAAATCATTTAAATGTCTCCTTTTCTGATGCCTTCTCTGATCGCTGGTCACCTATTCTGAATTATCTGTGGCCTAACAGTGCGAGGGGATTAAAAAAATAAATATTCATGCACTGTAACTAAACTTGACAATATCATGATGATGCACTCTAGAGCAGAGGACACTCCACGGCACGGCACATTTCAGAACGGCACGGCACGAGTCAGCACACATGACAGCACCACAGACGTGTGCGCGGGGCTAACAAGGCCTTGCAGGCTGGGCACAGTCAGGTTTCCTGCCCTATACCAACCACTATGCATGCCTCACGATCACTCCAAATACACTTCCTCTTGTTTTCCTATGTGCTGTACCTGTGTCTGTGTGTGTGAGGGAGGGGTAGGTAGCAGAGCTGGCTGGCCAGAGAGCTGTTTACTACACCTGTCACCAGCACTAAGACAACAAGATTAGCAGCAGGTTAGCATCCCCGGCGACATCTCAGACAGACTAATGTAGATTCAGAGTAAAGAAGAGAAGATTTGACGATTAGGAGGGAAACATTCGCACAGAGTGTATATCTGAAGAACGTAATGCCATAAGATTAAAAAAAAAATACAGAACACAGAGAAATACATGAACAAACACAGAGAAGTACATGGCACACACACACACAGACACACATACATCTTATGGTCCATCTCATTGCTTTTAAGAGGGGCTTACTGTGGCCGTGGGGATTCTCAAAACAACAGATTCTTTCCCCTGTGTCACCCAGGCTTACAGGCCCATTACACTGATTGGAGCATACAGCCTAATCTGGTTCATAACACACAGAACCCCAGGTCAGTGTGTGTGTGTGTGTGTGTGTGTGTGTGTCGTGTGTGTGTGTGTGTGTTTGCTACAGTTTATTACTGATCTATTGTTAGAAGGGGCTATTATTTAACACGATTAGGAGGCTCTTAGCACTATATATCATATAGTATAAACCTTTTCATCATATCTTTATATAGTTTTCTCCTTAGAAACTTTTGGCACAAACATACTCATGCATAAGCATGTTTCTGATTCACAGTGTACGTGTAGTAGTAGTTTGTCTGCCTGTCTTCATGATCTCACGTTGCAGTGCTAACAGGAGCTGAAGACGAGAGCAGGTGTGACAGTTTCCATGGTGACATGTGACACTCAGCGCAGGAAAATCCACCCATCTATCTGCCTTACTGTCACACATCCGCCTATCTAGTATCTAGCAATCTGTCTGTCATTTTATCTATATGTTTAGGCTCTGTTATAATGGCGAGACCTACCTTTGTGCATGCCAGTGTATTTGTCCTTAATCACAGTTAGCTCATAGATCTTGCCAAACTGCTCGAAGATAGGCTTGAGGTCCTTCTCTTCCAGATTCCGGGGAATCTGCCCCACAAACAGCTTGATGGCGTCGGCCTCCTTCATCAGGACAGAGTGGAGAGGACGACTGAGTACTGTCGGGGCTGAGGGGCAAACAGATCAGAAGCAGGTATCCCTGGAGAGGAGAATTGACACTGACTGAGTCTTTAGGTCACAGCCAGGGAAATGGACAATAATACAACAATAGTCACAGTGATGATCCTAAAAATATTAATTTAGTGGCTTACGGGACATCTATACTTGCCTCACACTACACTTTATAGATTTCACAACTCTGTGGTATCACAATAATATTTATATAATATAGCCCCTCTGGGGCTTATGTTTATGTGACATTTATTACATTTATTAAGTGTGAGCATATTTCTAGTCGCAAGGTTGTAAAAATGAAAATAAAAAATACATTATCGTCAAAAAATTTTAGTAAAATGTCTTATTTGATTATGAGCTTAGGCTATAAAATGTGTGCCCCAATTATGTAAATAAATGTAAAGATTACTTATTTGTGTGATTATTTTGAGTATTTATTGCCCAGCCTGATGACAAAGGGCTCCACTAGCTTCTGGTAAAACAATTATGCAAATTTTAATTAGCCAATCAAAAAACCATAATGGGACTTTTTCTCCCCAATTAAATATAAATAAATCGAAAATATTTGTAAGGATGCATTACCTTTTGGTGGATAAACAGCGCTCAGGATCCCTACACATAAAACAGAGAAGAAACAGCGTGATTGGGGGTAAATCATTGAAATAGAGCGGGTTCTTTGTTTAGCCAGCTGTAGGTTACAGCATACACACGGATGTCATGGGGCTCCCTTGCTCTTTGTCCGATCCCCCCTCAATGTACACATACACATATACACACGCACTCGCACGCGCGCGCACACACACACACACACACACACGCACACCAGAACAAAACAACACTGGGAAATATACATACATCAAAGCTCTTACCGTTTTCAGATGTAGCTTATAGGCAGAGTGAAATTAAAGAGGGATGCTCTGTGTTGGGTCCCCGTTGTTGTCCTCACCGTCCCGTCCTCCTTCCTCACCCTCTCTGGATGCTCTCCGCTCTTTGTGCCTGCCGTGCTCTCCCTCTCCTCCTCCTCCTCCTCCTCCTGCTCCTCCTCGATGTACAGATACTAGAGGCTCGGCTGTGTTTCTACAAAGCTCCGTGTTCCCGGTCTGGAGGTCTGGAGGAGGAGAGTCCGAGCAGGTGAGAGTCCAAAAATCACGGCTTGTCACGGCTGGTCCCACTGAAATCCAACCAATCTCTCCCTCGACTCTCAAAATCCAGAGTGGAGCGAGCTAGTTAGTTAGCTAGCTTAGTTAGTTAGCTAGTTTTCACTTTCACGAAAGCCCACTCTTAATTCGTATTTAATTACAAAGTGATAACAGCTGCTTAAATTCGGATAATATCCAACAGTTTAAACTTGCACGGGCTCTTGTAACAGCCTTCTCAGTCTTGCCGTTGTTGTTCCAACCATTAAAGGAGGCTACTCTTACTTACTATTCTTGCTATTTTCTATGTTCTCGTAACGTCTCACCCGTCCAACGGCTGGATGGCTTTTCAAGTCCTTTGCCGGTATCTCCTCTTCTACTCTCTCCCTCTATTCTCTCCCTCCCCCTCCTCCTCGCACCAAAGCGGTTGCTCATGGCCATGACTAGAAGGGAACCCCAGACTCGCAAAAGATCTCGCGAGAGGGAACACTCAACCCAAACTATGATCTTTATCGAACTCTAACCCAGTGTTTTCTGGCCTTAAACCCATGACGATTTTAACCATAGTATTGACAGGTTATTAAAACATGACTGGATTAAACTAGGTTTACAATAAAGAAATAATTCTTTATAATCTCGCGAGAGTTTCACAAACCAACGTTACCTTCCAGACCCCATCGTTCCTAACTCGTGACGTAACTCCTAGGGATCGTTGATAACTGTGTTCGCCTCACTCACAGGAAAAAAATAATAATACTGTCTCCCCATTCACTCTAAGACTGCTACAGCTAGTGACTAACATGCGTACTATATTCATAATAACTGTTTTAATTTTTATAACTATTTTAAGTGTTTTTAACCTCGTTTTGCGGGTGAAACTTTGTCGACGATGCCTAGGCGACACGGTGCGCGGAGCCGCCTATTGTTCTAGCCGCGAGCCCCTGGCCTTGGTGCTGAAACGTTGCCTCTTGACGTGAAGCCGAAGCGCGCGGCCGATGACGTGCACGCAGTCACGACTACTACAGCTGTTCACGGCCCGAGCCCGAAATCACGTTCACACCCACTCAGAGTAAAATGTGTGACAGAGAGAAGGAGAGATAGCTCCGGGTTGGAGTTGGCCTACTTTACAGCCTGTACTTTGGAGAACCGGCCGACACTGGGCTATTTCACTGAGATGTGCAAAGACAGTCAGCATCCAATTTTACAATAAACAAACCATTTTTGACACATTTTTTTTCCTGTCCTTTAGGTGTGTGTTTTGCATTGAGTCACTGCACCAGAGAGATTGAGTGAAAGCAGAGAGTCATAGGGTTCATGGTAATTTACTCCAAAAGGTCACCATCTGCCTGCCTTGCCTCGTGCCCTCTGTGAGCCAGCACCCCCCGCCACATTCATTCACCATATACACCCCCCCACCCACACACACACACACATACATACACACACACACACGCACTTGCATGTAGGCCCATTTCCCCGCACTGGGGGCTTACTCACAAACCCATCACCGGTGGAGGATGCACGCAAAGCCCGCTGCGCCCTGAGGATGTGAACGGTGTGCAGGCAGGCAGCGGGCAGCACGCCACCGGAGCTGTTAAGCCTCCCTGCACGATGAAGAAGAAACTGCTATAAGGCACGCAAGTGCAAGAGAACAGGGGTGATGAGAAGGGTAAAGCTGAACTTTCTATTACTCAGCTTTCTTTTTCTTTTCTTTTCTTTTCTTTTTTTTTGAGCCAAAACAGAATAGTCATAAACCTTCAGGCTGAAGTTAGTGGTCCATCTTGTAGGTGTTTGAAAGCAGCAGCAAGTCAGTGTTTCATAAAAAAAAAACTTTAAAAGAATATAAAATAATTCAATATTGCAGGCATGGGCACGTCTAGTTGTCCAGTGCCCAGTCTTTTTTCCTTTGAGCCACCCTCAACTTGTAAGAGGTGCTGAGCCCTTCAGCCTGCCTGCACACACCAAAAGAATAAATGATTCATTTCAAAGCTTTATTGTCAAAAATTAACGCCAAATATGATCTTTTCCATTCTTAGGGCCCTTATCTTTAGTAAAGGCTTCTTTTCTAATGTAAGCGTAACATTTTTTATTTTAACAACCCGACAGAACAGGCTTAAACACAAATCCTTATCAAAAGAACAACAATGATTCATTATCACAGACTTTGAGAGGCAACAGAGATGTGGCCTACTATTTTGGAGTGATGACAAAAACTATCTTTTTAAATAGTTTTGTCAACAGACTTTCGTATAAAATAATAATAAAAATAATTAATAATAAAAATAATCGTGATTTTTTTTCAGCCCCCTAAAGGAAGCAAGGGCCCCAATCTAAGAAAAAAAGGGTCCAAAAGTCTTGTCCATGGATGGATGGATGGATTAGGAGACAACAAGCCCATGAGCATAGACATGATTCATTATCTGCATTTAACTCAGCCTATTAGGGGCAGTGCACGGGCCTCCAACTGCATGGGCCTATTACATTTAAGCAAAATTATAGTTTTGAAAAGTTGCTTACCCCTTCTAAGCCATTTACACAAAATGCTGCCTTCATATCAGACACTGCTTCATGAAGAACTTTGTTTCGAGAGTTTCATGTCATTCGGGTCCTGTACTTTTAATTGTATTGTATTTTCATGTGACTCATTTAGTTGATTTTATGGTGCTACTTGGATTAGCCACTCTTGAAAAACAGATAATAAACATGATGTGTTGTTAAAAGGGACGGCGTTACAAGCTGTAGCTTCAGCCTACACTGTTTTTTGGACTGCAGAAACTTTATGTTAAGTTACTTTATCGTGATGTTCTCCACTGCCACTTTTTGTAAGAGGCATGTACTCATGTATATGCATTTGTAGATTAATATGAACTAATTTTTACTTGTAAACCATAATAAATTCTGTTTGAAATAAAATAATACAGTAAATAATTCAAATATCTTTGGGATGATGAGTCAAGCTTGTAAGCAAAACCTCAATCATTCAACAATTAGATTAAAAACAACAACAACAAGGCAAACAGCTATTTCACAAGGTAGACTTGGCACCAAAGAGAGGAAATATACCCTGTACACTTAATATCTGAGGAGAAGCAGGCCTGTTCACTCATGTATGAGACCCAACAGCGCCACCATTTGGAGGAAACGTGCTACAGCAGCCTCATTCACAGGAGAAAAGCAAACACGACACACAGCTTAACTCCTCTGTTGTTTCAAGTTTATTTAAAATGAAGCTTTGAGATAATAATTTTTCCACACTGTTTTTATGTTTTTGCATGATAAAAAAAAAGTCTGTGTATCAGTAATAACAATCTCATAAACTCTGGTGGTAACAAAGAAAATTTGCTACAGCTTCTCAAAACAGAAAATAAATTACATGTTCTTTAGATAATAGATAAATTACTATCCTTTTTTTGTTTTTATATAAAAAGTAATTTTTTTACTATGAGGGATTAGAGACAAGAATGACACATTCAAGCCACAACTGCACAACACACACACACACACACATTCACACAAACGTACACACACAGACATGCACGCAAACATCCAGAATTCATGAGTACAACACAGTCACTGATTCTCTTGTCAAAATACAACAGTTATATGACAGTTAGATGTGAATAAATGCAGTCTACAACAACAGTTTTGATAACTCTACTCAGATATAAAACATAAGCGCCTACCATGTTCAAAGAAATTATAGACATTAAAACATATCTGACAAATATACAGACGCCTCACCTCTGAGTGGGCGGCGTGTTTGTGTGTGTATTTCTTCTTGGGGGGTGTGGGAAGAGAAAAAGAGCAAACTTGTAAGAACAGTTAAAAGATAAGGAGAGAAAAAAGCATAAAGAGTACTTACACACATATACAGAGGTCGCCACCTCAGAATGTAAATTATTTACTTTCAGGTCAAAGCAGAATGATATTATTTGATCATGAGCTAAATTATTGAAAGACTGTTGTAAGGAAGCAGCTCTCTCAGTCTACATGAGGTTTCCTAATTCTGGTTTCACCTACTCTCACAGGACAGACTCATCATCCTCTCACAAGAAGGTGATGACGGATGCAAATAAAATATATATTGAGATGAGGTAAGAAAACAAGGAGGACACGGACTTGTTCTTTAATACCTCGGCACAGTCGTCATGGTGACGTGATCACTAAAACGCTGAATTAGGTCAGCGAGGAATGAATCATTTCACAGCTTCAAACCTGTGCGTCACCACTAAGTTCATGGTTAAAGGTGATATTCTGTGTTTTCTTACTGTCAAGAAATCAGATGAAAAGAACAATTAACAATTAAAAACACACAAATGAACCACACTGTTGCACTGGGTGACGTGTTCCTTCATTAAGAAGAACACGGTGGGGCTCACACTGTGTTCTCTGTTTTATCTGTTGATCAATATTTTGAAGAATCTTTTTGATGCAGACACCAAATCCCTGTTACTAATTCTTTTATTTCTGGCTTGAAAGCGTATCGTGCTGCGATGGTCTGCTCTGCAGGTCCCCACGGTGAACATGTGGATATCAGACCTTCCCACTCTGGAGAAACTCACTTGTGATTTTAATCATAAATCGGACAGATTCTGGAGACTTTGGAAACTTTTGTACTGTCCTGCACAATTCTGACACGTTTGTCCCTAGAAGGGAATTGTTGATTGTTTCGTCTGTTTGTGCTATTTATTTAGCTTTTTTTTTTTTTAATTATTAATCAAGTGAACAATTTTTAAACATTTACATCAGGAACAAATTGCACCAAACAGAGCAGCCAGAAAACTTATTCAGTGTTCTTTCTGTGCTAATGTGTGTGTGATGCATAAACAATTAGCTTTTGTTCATGCAATGTGCCACACTTCTTTTGTGAAAAACTAGTATATACTAGGGCTATATCTAATGATTATTTTCATTATCGATTAATCTGATGGTTTTCATGAATAACTGATTAATTGTTTAATCTATAAAATGTAAAAAATAGTGAAAAAAGCTAATCACAAGTGGCACCTTCACATTGCTTTTTGATTCTTTATAAATGACAAAGAAAAGCAGCAAATCCTGACATTTAAGAAGCTGGAATCAGCAAATGTTTGACATTTCTGCTTGAAAAATGACTGACAGATCGACTAATCAATTAATCATTTAATCTTTGCGGCTCTAGTATATGCTGATTTTTGTCATGGGTATATGACATTTCAAGTGAGTACTGGTCACCTGGTAGGAACAAATCCGCAAACAAAATGTACCAGTGAGAACTGTTCTGTATAGATGTTCTTCTGCCTGGAACATGCTTCCACCAATATCAGACAGATCAAAAACGTTTTCTTTCAGAAAGTCACTTAAACAAAAATGAATTACTTTCACGTTGATGTCATGTTGTTACTGTTTGTTTTTAGGGCAATTTCAATTATTTTTGGATAGTTCTATTTGGCTCATATTGCATTTTTGTGTCTTACTGATATTGTGTGATTTTAAATTGTCATCTTTTTTTTTTTTATAGTTGTTGTTTTTGTGTGGACCCCAGGAAGACTAGCACCCACTTGGTGGTGGAAGTTAATGGAGATCAAAATAAAGAATAAAGACTTGCGGCTGAGTGCTGGAGACATGGTTAGGATGTCATAAAGTATCGACAGACTGACTTTTCATGTGATTCGTTGACGAGAAGGAAAGTATAGAATAACACCATAATTTCTTTTTCTACTCTCTTTTTCTCTCTTTCTTTCTTTTTTTTTTTTTTTTTTTTACAAATTGTGTTTGTTATTTAGTGAGCAGCACTGTCTTAAGTTTAGTAAAAACATCACTGTATGCATGAGTCTTCACACCTTAGCTGCGGATTTTAACTCCGTCAGCTCTCTTTAAAAAGATCTACACGTATATGTAATGGACATGAAAGGGCTGAAGGACCGTACAGACTCTGTGCTGCTTGTCTAATGTCCTTCTAGAAATATTTGGTCACTTACTGCCATGCTCACCCCACACCTTTGGTTCATCTGTCCAAATACTGAACTGCACAATAAGAGGACACTATTTTTGGCAAATAGAAAAAAAGACATACGATATGTTAATGAAATCCTTCTAGCTTAGTCTGGGGGGTATCTGCATCCGCAGCGTACAGAAACACAGTCGATCTATTCCAGTAGATCTTAAGCACACACAGAACTACAGTATACACAGTTTATCTAGCACACATGGTAATTATTTGTTCAGCACATTTCTCTTCATAATTAGTGGTATGTGTGTCTGATTACATCTGTTTTAAGATCCTGTAGATTAGAGAGGATCTTTAAAAAAGGCTAAATTCACTGCTGAAACACAGCTGTGTCCTCAGTGAGCACCTTCAGTTACAATCTCTCAGCCACAGAAAAGAGTTGAAATCATCGCAAATGCATCACTCAGCCCCGTGTGACACATCGTGAAGCTGTTAAAGCTAATGCACAGAGTAAACAGACGCACGTTCGGTGGAATATGTGGTTCTAACAGACAATATAAAATACAGATAACTGGAAACAAGAACCGGCTGCTTTCACAGTGTTTTACCTGAAGAATCAGGAGAAAATAGCTAAATGTTTTCTGACGGTCTACTCTGGGCTGTCCATTTCATTTCTACAGACTTCTCTCAACCCCTTTGACCTAATCCTCGACTTCTTCTTGCACACCTGGGCTGTCCATGATTGGCTGGTCAGTGCCTCTTGGCCCGCTGAGCACTCTGGGTACACGAGGCGCAGCAAGCGCTCTTGTAGTAGGCGTAGACGCACAACCGGGCCTGAACCACTGTTACGCAGTTGTGACGTCTGTCCCGGCAATTTTCATCTGCGGACAGAGACGGAGGAAGAGCAGAGAGGTTAGTAAGTAAAGTAAAGTAAAGTAAAGTAAGGTAATGTAAATCCCAAAGGAAGTTCTTGTGTCAGATTGCTCCAAAAATTACAGCAACATAATAATAATAACAACAAAAGAGTGTTAAATATAAAGTGAAAGACAAACTTTAAAGTGTATAAGGAGTAAATGCAAATAATCAGTGTCAAACAGAGTAACAACAGAAGTGAGATAAATTAAGTAAAAAAGTAAGCTAGAATAGAAAAGGTAGCATTGGCACTGACATGTAATATTGCACCAGATAATGAACATAAACATTGCACATGATATTAAACACAATATTGTACATGATAATAATAGTGAAAAGTGATATTGCGCATGATAATGAAAGTATACATCGTCACACACTCTAACCTGCGACCTGTGGACTGCAGGGTATTGTGTTACAGATTTGCTCCTGGTCAGGTTTGGTGCTCAGATCACACTCCTGGCTGTGCTTTTTGTCCTGTGTCAGACACCGTACCTCCCTCATCTGTAGGCCTTTTCCACAAGAGCGTGAGCACTAGGAACAAAAGGGCAGAGAGAGTGTCAATATTATAAATTAAAGTTGTCCTGACCTGTTTGTTCTGTCACATGATTTCTCATTTCATTCTCAGACCCCGCTCCCTTTCCCCTCGTCTCTCACCGCGCTCCATTCAGTTGTGAACCACTGCGGCTGACACTCTCCCATCTCACACTCCTGGACAGCTGCAGGCTTGTCCAGATGTGCACACTCAGTGGCTGGTACGACAGCAAAATCATTTCCCGTCTTCTGGACACAAATAATGTCTCGCCGCTGAGTTCCATTCCCACATGGGACATTACACTGGAAGAAGAACAAAAATCTTGTCACCAGGACAAACTACTTAATCTACAGCTTGGATTGACTCAACTCGACTGGAAATGTTTATTTTTGGTTTTCCATTGGCAAAACCTGGTACCTGGCAGAGTTATTATAGTTTTGTCATTTTTATTATGTTTTTTTATTTAGTCAATCAATTTCTCAGTTAGTTTATGGTGTTGGTTTGTAGTTTAGTTTTTATTTCTTAAAAATGTTTAGTTTTCGTTTCATTTTTAGTTTTAGCAATTTTCTTATTATAATATCGGGGTGACTGTCAGGGGCACATCCCAGTCTCAGTAAAATTGATAAAGCTAAAACTAAACATCATTTCAGTTATTTTTCTATTTTTTTTACATTTCTAGTCTAGATTTTATTTTTTTATTTCCAGTGTTTTTTAATACCTAGTTTTTCTCGATCTAAACTTTCATCAGGCGTCAATGTAAAGGCTAAAAGAGAAACAACACTGTTGTAACACAGGGGTATTAGGTGTAAGAACACATATAGACACATCTGTATTATACTGTATTGTATTTGTACCTCTATTGAATTGTTTTCTTACTCTCCTTTTTTGTCTTTTTTCTCATTTTTCTCTTCTTCTCTCTATTTAATCTTTGAAAAAGCCTCCTGTGGACAGGTGTTGTAAATTAGCATTTGCTACGAACACTAAATACAGTGCATCTGGTGCCTGCACATAATTTAACTTTACAGTAACAGGCTTGTCCAGATGCTATTGTTATGTTCATGTAAAAAAAGAGACACATACAAAAAACTGAAAAAACAAAAGAGGTCAAAATACATTTCCATTTCAAAAATAACTACACAACATCAAACATGCAGACTTTCTATTCTTCAGATGTACTTTTCCTCCATTCGCGTTTCATTCAGTCTTCATCCTGTAGTTTCCTACCTGTGTCCAGGGGCTGCTGTACCACATGGTTGTTGGCACACAGGGACCACTGTTGCAGGCCTTCATTTCTGCTGGTTTGTCTCCAACACAGTCCCCTCCTCCTCCACCCTCCCTGACCCCTCCTCGAGTCAGACACACCACCTCCCTCTTCTGCACTCCGGGGCCACACTGTGCCGAACACTGAGAGGACAAAGTGGAAGATCATGCTGAGGATTGCTGTTAAGTGCTGTGAATGTTTCTTCCTTCTCCTCCGTGTGTGTCACTCACCGTGTTGGACCAGTTAGTGAAGTACCAGTTGGTTACGCACGGCCCCATGTTGCACTCCTCACTTCCATGTGGACGAGCTCTGGAGTTGCACTCCTTGTCGTTGACGATGCTGCCCTGATCGCTGACACAGCGCACACTCCTCGTCCTCCTGCCGACTCCACAGTCCACTGAGCACTGTGTCAAACAGAGAGGAGGAAAACAACAATGAGTATACACACATGAAGGTAAAGGCATCATACTAACTAACATAAAAGTTTGATGATTAATTATCAATCACTTAATGCAGGGTCATATGAGGCACTTATCCACTGTTAATTTATTACCTACAGAAGCTAAGCAATGTACTGCTGTGGAAAGGGTCAGAAACAAAAAGGTATTTTAGCCACTTAATAAGGTTCACCTAAAGAATCAGTTTGAATACTTTCAGTCAGAATGCCTTTTCGATCAAAATATCACTCCTCCAAACCCACCAAACTCCTTAGGTGAAATCAGTCAGTTTTACCTCAGAGTTCCTGATCTACCACTGCCCTGATCTTTTAGTTTGTTTGTGTTATTTTGTGACTTTGGTTTATCAGAATTATTCTTTTAAAACACCAAAGTCACACAATAACACACAAGCTAACAGATCAAGGCAGCGGTAGACCAGCAACTCACATGTTCTGAGAGGTAAAATTATTGATTTTTGCCTGTGGAGTTTGGTTGGTTTGTAGAGACCGATATTTGAGTTATATCAAGGCAGTTTCCTGTAAGATAAGGCTGTCTGACAGCAAAGTAACCAGTAAAAGTATTCTAGATATAACATACATTTAAACCATACATTGTTTTTTAAGGTGGACCTCTTTTAAGTGGCTAAAAAAACATTTGTTGCTGACGTTTGTCGCTTCCATGCTGGTACTCCTCTCTGCCTCTCCAAACTGAGAGTGTGCCAACTGGCATCTACTATAGGTAATCAAATAATCTGAAATATTTCTTTAATCCTAGCTATTATTTAAAAGTGAAATTAGCTTTGCAGCAGTAAAACAGAAATGTAAAATAAGTACATAAATGCAAAAGAGATGAATAACAGAGTTATTAAAGTTACAGTTTAAAAATCAGTAAAATTATGAATGAAATCATGTGTAAGATCATCTATCAAGACTATAAACAGCTTTTGGTTGGTTTGAACCTCCTCTTATGATTAATGACTTTTATTATTTTTTTTATTTACCCAAAATGTGTAACTGATTAAATGAAAATTTTAAATTAACCATGATCTTAAAAAATGATTTGTTGCAACACAACCCATGGCACAGTGTCTGCAGTGGACTGTGACTTGAAAAGAACTTTAATAGCTGCATGCTAACCAAAAAGAGGAAATTTTAGAATTTATGATAGAGCCACTGTGCCATAATTTGAAAGTATCTTGCCAAAATTTAAAAGAACTCTATGCACACAAACACTCTTATTTTAACCCAGCTCCACCCAAATGTCTCTCTTTCAGCCTGTGTGATGTTCGTTTCTGTGACACATCACTTGGCCTCTTTTCATCATGAACACAGTCCCATTAACAGATGCATTTCCTAGTGTCATACTGGCGCTGTTGACCTACCGAGCTCCAGTCGGAGCTGACCTCCCAGTGGGAGCAGAGGCTGAGCTGACACGCCTGTGTGGACTCTGGTGGGGTGAGGCTGGCACAGCGCTGTGGGTGGACCATGGTGGAACGGTTCCCAAAGCTCTGCCTGCACTGGAGCTGCCTCTGCTGCACCCCGGGGCCACAGGACACACTGCACTCCGACCATGAGCTGGCCTCCCAGCTGAGGGACACAGCGAGAGACAGACAGAGAGGGACATGCTGAAAATAACAGATAATCACAAGCCCTGGTTTTCATTTCATTTTCATTAATTTCTTTATTCTCTGGGACAATCCACACTGATCAATTTCACTTTAAATGTGCCAATGTTAGGAGGAGGCTATGTTTTAACTGTTCAGCCTAAATTTAAATTGGTCATTAAAACAACAAATAAAGACAACACATGAGATTAGAGGCGGTAAAGGCAAATCATGAGCAGCTAAACAGGATAAAAAGCTTAGAGGAGTAAGGCAGCATCATATTTCGTGTCAGCAATAAAAAATGTTCTAGTTTTTATTGGAAAATCTGTGTTTTTTTCCACTTCTTGGAGAGCTAAAGTTTCAGAACTGAATATAAATTTATATAATGTCCATATGAAGTATGTATCTTCAGGTTAATTGTGTGTTTTCTCACAATGGTGGGCAGGGATGTGTGTTACAAGGCTCGTCCTCGGGGACAGGTTTAGCTGCAGAGTCACATTTCCTGTCTGGGACTTCCTCGCCTGTGTGACGGTCTATACACAGAACCACTCTGTGTTGAAAACCTGCAGACAGGGAGACGCAGAGAGACAGATGGATGCACAGAAAGAGAAAGGCATTGGCTAAATGTTGTTGTACTTGCACCTACCAACCAGAGGAGGGAGGTATCACATTATCCAATGTAAGTAAGCATTATTTTGTTTAACTGTGAATATAAATAAAATGAAGATCTACAGAGCTCATTAGGATCTGACCTTTGCCACAGGAAGCAGAACACTCCGTGAGTCCGCCTCTCCTCCATACAAACGGCGGCTGAGTGTCCAGCGGGAGGTCAGTGCGAGGGGGGATCCGAGCATTCCTGTTGGGCGCAGAGCCTCGAGGACGTGACCTCTCAGGTGTCCAACGGTCAGACGAGGGAGGAGAAAAGACAGAGGAAGAGGAGGAGGAGGAGGAAGAGGGGAAAGAAGGGACTGAAACTGGAGGAGGAGCTGGAGGAGGGTCTTCTACTGACACAGTGAGAGGACCTGAGAAGGACATGAAGACAAATTAGAGAGGACAGGAAAGATGGGAAAGAATGGCAAAGATTGGGAAACAGCCACAAGGAGGAGGAACGAGGAATATAGAGGGAGGAAAAAGGCGGATGTTGAAATATTGAGAATAGGAGGAAGGCGGTGAGTCAGAGGCTAATGATGTCATGATGAGGTCAGGGTCTCATGACAGCGAACATGTGGAGCAGATAGCCTCCCATCTAGGTCATACACAAACACACAAACACACTTGTACAATAATCCCTCCCACTTGGCCCACAACCACACCCATCCTGATCCATAAACACGTCAATCACTCTCCAAGGACGCGGCCTGAAGAAGTGTTTCCCTGACTAATTTGGAAAAAATGAATGTTGAGATTTTGATTTAGAGTTCAATTCTGACACAAGATTCAGTTATGTGCTGTTCATGTTGAGAACACAGTGTCTCTGTGCTACTGTGTGAAATAGGCAGAAAACAAACAGAGGAAGGGAAATGAGAGCGTTGAAGTGTGATGGACGTACTGCGAAGGGGTGCCCTCACTGGCTCTCGCTCCCTCAGCCTCTCTCTGGGTGCCTCCCTGGGTGTCTCCCTCTCTCTTTCCACCAGCCTCTCCCTCTCCACCTCCTTCTTCTCCACAGGGACATAAAACTCATAGTCGATGCCCGGGTTCTCCCTGTGGAAAATGATCTGGAGAGCAAACCAGGTCAGAGAAGAGACAGAGAGAACAAGTGGTGAAAAGTAGCCAGTGACACACATGAAACACTCTGAAACTTTGCAGATCACCATAAAAAAATGTACATCTCCTTCTTCACTGGGAAGTTTGAGGTCAGGATGAGCTACAAAACACCAACTGCTCTAGGAATGAGTCCTAAAACCCAGAAATGAGTTGGCATATTAGCACTTCCAGCTCCCTCATCTTGAAGTCAAAGGTTTTTCTTGAATGGATTGTTGGTTAGATGCCTGAAGTAAGGTCTGTAGTTAAGACAAGCTTAAGGGATTTTCACATTTTGTTCTATGACATAAAATATGTCAGTAAATACCCCACTTATGAAGCTTTTGTACATCTTAAAAAAGTTGCTAACAAGTGGCTAAATGAGACTACGGAGGTTGTCCTTGACTACCCTTGGTATAGTTCAATTATAGGCCAACATTAACTTTTTACCTCTGGTGTTTGCATTTATGCTTGATTTTGCTGAACAAAACACAAGTGTAGAACAGCTGCATTATTTAAATAATTACAATTATGAAAGGAACTCATCCCTCCTCCCACTCAGCCCACCCCGGCCCACCCAACTATTCCCACTTGTCCTGCTATGTCCAAGTGTGGCATGTCCATTAAAGTGTCCAACCAAGGATTGCAGAAAGAATACATACAACAAAGTGCAACAACCAAGGATCAGTACAAGGTTTCCCTTGTAGAGAAAAACTAGAATGATTGTCACAATGAAGAAATATATAACATTGATATTCTAGTCATCCTTATTTAATGGTACTTGTAACCTCTCACAGTATTTTAAAAAAAAAGAGGGTCCAAATCTTCCTAAAGTTTTACAAGGAGCCTTTAAGAGTGTATCTAATTTGTTCAAGTTTCAAAAAATGCATATAATCCCTAATCCATCTTGTGAAGTTAGGAGGTGTTTGAGAGAACAATGAGAAGTTTTCAGGGGTAAATACAAATAAGGCACTTATAGGAGTCGGAGTGATGTCTTTTTGAACCAAAAGATACTGGCTCAAACTGTATTACGTTTCGGGCAGGACCATAGCGTGACCATATGTGTATATATGATGTATATAGTCTGCTGGATGACCTTTACAGTGAGGTCATTAAGGGTCTACATTAGGGGAAATTTTCACTGGTCTTGCGTAAGTCTAATGTGCTCTCCAAACAATTCTGAGTAGCATCAAGTTGTGCCTAATGAACAGGGAAGTATGTGTGTACTAAGTCAAGCGCTGTCTCCCATTGATCATCGGTCATTTCATTCTCCCAAAGTCTCAAAACATCTTACTGTGACTGAGAGACGATATCACAAATACTGTTACATAGAGTGGAAAAATCAACTGAAGCAGCATGGGGACAATGAGAGAATGCGATCAATTCATGTTATTTGCCGGAAAGTCTGGAAAGAAAGCAATATTGAGGGGGGATGAAATGTCTAATAAGTGGACTGCAGGCATACTCTATTTGCACCTAAACCACACACTGACCAGGCACATCTTTTTCAATCCAGAGCAATGCTAAATTCTGGGCTGGCCTAGAAGATTACATCATCCCAGTAGCACTCTATGGTCTTGGAAGGAAATCGGTGTCATGCTCAAGGATGCCTCAGCAGGGTGTATGCTTGTCACCATGTGTCCCACCTCTTACTATGAAAGCCTGCTGCCCATCTCATCAGACTTAACATAGTCAAGGTCGTCTAAACTTAAGCAACTGCAGTCCCATGGCAACAACATTTTGATCTGCTATTTTTTGCCTGAGAAGGCAACGTAATGAACTCAATCTGTTGATGCAATATTTTGGTCAAGAGAAGGGAGGGCCATTTTTTTTTTTTTTTTGAGCACATGAGAAATTGATCAGGCTGCTGTGGGCCAGGCACAAATGATATAAGTTGCTAACAATGGCTTTATAGTGCACTTCTACTTCTACTTCTACTTGTCATGTGATGCATTGTGGGCTAATTGTTGGAAATGTCCAAAACTTGGTGTTTTACTTGTATACCATGCATGTGGCATACAAGTTGCAATGATAGTGGCAGCAAAAGTAGAGGAAGAACGACATAAATAACATGGATGTACAGCAGTGAGTGAATTAAGTTACAGTTTAATATAAATGTCTGATAATGATTTAATGGTAAGCAAAATGCTATTGACCGTCTTTGCTAGATTTTTCATTTTTGGTATTTCCACGATGGCCTTGCAGAACACACAAAACGTTTCAGTGGGCCACATCTGGTCCCTGGGCCGCATTTTGCCCAAGTCTGGTCCAGAGTGACATACCTCGATAACTATTGGAGGGATTGATATAAAACTGATGCATGTTTGTTTATGGTCCCCAGAGGATGACTGCTAATCACTCTGGTGATCCAAACTTAATCACCTCAGCTCATGACAATGTACGGATTAAAGCGATTAACATAAGCCTCTGTAAAACCATGACGTGTTGGTTTTACACTTCAGTTTTGGTGTGGCAGGCAGATTTTGTTACTTTTGGACAGAGTCAGACTAGCTGTTTCCCCTGTTTCCAATCTTTATTGCTAAGCAAATGCCAACCACAAACCACAATGCCAAGTCCGGTCTGGAGTTCCTGTCATCTCCCTACAGTCTCTCTGCAATAAAAACTGCCTTGCATTGAGCGTTTGGCTTTATCTGACCTCTCTCCTTCACTATACTGATGTAATACTAAGATAAAGGTAAGTAGCTGAATACAGCCTGGAACTGGAGTACTGGGTAAACAATGGGTGTAGCTCTGGGTGTAACGTGTGCTGTACAAGCATGAGCGCTGGTCATCATATGCTGACCCAGACAAGCTGAGGTGTCCTGAAATACCAAGTGTACAACCGATAAAACACTTCTGATCTTGTCTTTTAAATATATTTTTTCTGTGGCACCACCCACAGGTCAAACTTTGTAGGCGAGATGTTACAGATAGCTGACTCTTTGTATTTCTTTTCCAGCGTGTAATGAGCATTACATCCCCACAGTGCTCCTGGTGAGGTTATAGACTTTAAGTCTTTTTATGTCTTATTTCAAAATCCCATTAAGCCTTAAAATTGGAGTTGATTCCAGAGGAGATCGAACTCTGGCTCTTTATGGATGCTTGCTATTTTTACCTCCTCCTGCCCTGTAGCTGCTGGATGCAAAGCTGCACATGACTCCTGTTCTTTAATAAGATCTTAGCCTGAGGTTAGAGTTGTTATTATTAAGCCCCGCATAGTCTGATGTGGCTCAGGCTAAGCTGTCATATAGCCGCCATAATGCTGAAATAATGCTGCCTATCTGCAGGATCTTGACACAGAGCAGGAGAGCATCGCCTCAGGCTTACGACAATGTTATATACGTTATGCGTCTATGTGTGTGTTTGCGATTCTTATCATTAACTTAATTTTGCCATGCCTGGGTTCATGTTTGCTTACGGTTAAAATAAATGCCTTCCTGTGGTCCAGTACTTACATACAGCTGGAGCTGTGTGGTCGTGGGTCCTGGAGCCCTGAGGGATTCGCCTTTCTCCTCCTCCCCTTCTGCCTGTGCTCTCGGTCGGGTGTAAATAAAGGTGGTCCCTCCTGCCTGGTACTCCCCTGGAGGGTCCACAGCCCAGCGCCCGTTCACCACTGAAGCCCCGGTGCCGCTCCTCATGGCTGAAGAAACAGGGGGTGGCGGTGGAAAGTCAGAAGGGCAGACAGGAGGAATGGAGCAACATTTGAGTCAAGTTTTCTTTTCTTATTTTGACCCTGTTTAGTCTACATAGTGATGGTGAATACTGAGGAAACCCCCATGAGCTCAAGCACACTCTCAGACAGACAAACACAGACTTTGGATTGCTGTCTCAGTACCAAACAGGGGGGTGGCAGGACAAACACACACACATACACACTTCACTGGGTCCTTATGGGCCCTAACAATACTGGCTTTATCTGCTTGGAGTCTGTGAGGCCACAAAATTTAGTCTTATTCCGAGCCAGCACACACAGATGCTCATGAGCCAAATCTCATTCCTAAATCTGCAAATCCCTCGCCCACGTCTCACTTTTTCTGGAGCTGTGACCAGTATTATTTAAGAAATCTAAAAGGGGTAGTTTGGATTATTTAATGTGGGGTTGTATGAGTCAGTGTATTAGTTTACACTTCCAGTTTGAGGAGCAGAGAAGAATACCAGAAAGCTGTGGACAGGGTCAGCAACAAAAGGTATTTAGCTACTTAAAAAAAGACCCACCTAAAAAAAAACAATATAATTTTAAATGTACTGTAAATGTATGCAGTATTTTAACAGCTCTACCTTGCTGTCAGATAGCAGTTTCTGATGTGAAAACTGCTGTTAAATAAACCAAATATCACTCTTTCCAAAGCGTCCATAGCTCAGCTTCCATGCCTGTACTCCTCTCTGTTTCTCCAAACTGAGGGTATGTCGAATGCTATCGTCACTGTAGCTAATACAATGAGTATGGATAAATACCCCAAACAATCCTACACCAGATAATCAGAACTATCGTTTTAAATTGCACATATGTGTGTGCACACATGACAATATAATAGTAAGTCTTACCCAGGTAATTAGGGCTGGCTCGTCTCTCCGTGATGTTAATGAATGTAGCTCCGGGTGGGATGTCCAGGATCTTGTGGTAACCAAGGGGAACGGTGGCATTTTGGAAACTTCCCGTCACCTTTCGACAGGAGGTGTCCCGCCCACCACACACTCCACACTTGTCAATCACAGAGCCGGAGCCCAGAACCCCGTCGCAGCCCTCGGTCTGGCAGGAGAAGAAGAAGGTGAAAAGACGTGAGTGATGGGTCAGACAATGAGGGGGAAAAGTGGGGCAGGGAGATGTGGGAGGAGGGGTGGAGACAGAGCAGAGAATGGCTAATTCTAATTTTGTTGACATTTTACATCCATTGCCAGTGTTTATTTCACTGTTGTTTGTGTAAATTAGTGATGGTCACTGGCCAGATTCCTGCCAGAAACAGAAGGGTAGAATAATCCAGATAAAATCAGAAAGCAAGGGTGCAAATGAAAGACAGAGGGAAGGACATGAAGAAAAGAGGCCCAGAGTAGGGTAATAAAAAAAGTTTGGAGACACTCTGAATTTGAATGCCAGGCTTAAATCAGCCTGCAGACGTGAGACTGAGAGAGCCAGGTTCTGGCCTTTGTCAGCCTCCAGCTAGACAGGACGCACTTGGGCTCAGTCACTTGTAGCCAAAATCTCACATACAAATGCACTCACCAGACACTGTCCTTCTACACACACGTCATTTGAGCTGACGTTGAAGCAGGGGGTCCCATCTCTGACGCGCTCGGCCTGACGAACATAGAAACGATAGCCAGCAGGTCTGCAGGTCAGCTCGCACTGCTTGTCCACCCCAACTGCAACATACAGTGGTAAAAAGAGGATTATTTCACAATGTATATGTTTGTCTTAAAGGACCAGCGTGGAGGATTTAGTGGCATCTACCAGTAAGCTCAGCGATTGCAAACACCATGTCTAGACCTTTTTAAAACCATTGTGAATGTAATTTAAGACCTATTTCACATCCATACAGGCAAAAAGTACATGCACAGTATCCATCTGTCTTCATTGGTTCTATGTTGATTTTGTTGTGTAAATGTTTGAGCGTGATCAATATAATTTTTTTTTTCTCAAAAACACATTTAAAAGTGAAACTGAAGTTAATGCATTTTAATTCAGGTTATTGGATCTGAGACTTTTTTGGACATTTTAAGTACCTGCAGAAACCCTAGTAGGAGAACCTATGGTGGCTGTGAAACTGTCCGTGGAAGAGGACCCACGTCCTCTGTAGATACAAACGGCTCATTCTAAGGTAACAGGAACACAGCACTTCTTATTTTTATGTACATATACACTAATGAAAACATGCTCATGAAGTAGAGCCAGACAGATACATCAGTCAGCCAATAATGGCCTGTCACAGCTATATCTGTTTATCTTGATATGTGCTGATAAGAAAA
This sequence comes from Lutjanus erythropterus, assembly GCF_056507025.1. Lineage (NCBI taxonomy): Eukaryota > Metazoa > Chordata > Actinopteri > Lutjaniformes > Lutjanidae > Lutjanus > Lutjanus erythropterus. The sequence goes on along the minus strand of NC_139325.1, from coordinate 23,739,716 downwards.
CTTATTTTGACAGAACATAATGCACATTGCTTTTATTTATTATTTATTCATTATTTTGTGTTTGCAGTGTCCAGTGTATTTCCAAAGAAAAAAACAATTCAAAGATGACACAGTGTAGCTTACTGGCTGTTATATCACACTCAATACCATATAGACTATCTTTTAAAGAAAAAATTAAAAATGTTTAGTGGTCAGAGCATAAATTATCCTGCCTCAAAAATATCTTTGTCACAAGTGTTTGATAAGCACAACTGCGGGATCATTACAATATTGGCCAGTATAATGATATTGGATTTATTTTACTCTAGAGCTGCAATGATTAGTTGATTAATCAAGTAGTTGTCAACCATTGAAATTAATCATTTTGAGCCATTTTTAAGAAAATATATCAAAATAATCATTAGTTGCAGTCCTATCTTACTCCCAAATATTGTTATTGGCATCTGCACAGAAAATCCAGTATTATGAAAGTTACACTCCATTTCTGCCACATTCTGTCAATAAATTGCTGCAATCTTACACACTGGACCATTAAGTGTGTGAGATCTCTTGAAAGACAGTGTGTAGTTTCTTTGTGCGTCTGCCTGCCGTGGAGAAGACCCAGCTGGGCGATGAACATCTTTCCATGTGGTCAGGAAACCAACCAAGGCTGGGCCATACAACCCCTGACTGTCAGACAGCACCAGAGTGATTAGCTATTTCCCCTGCTGCTCTCATGTACCATTCACTGCTGCAGCTTCCCAGGAGATACATTCATACCCAGAAGAGAGGTGTAAACATAAGCTCAAGGAAGGGTTGATTTATGAGAGGAGCCCAACGGGCGCACACAGCAGTGAGACATATACTTGGAAAGAGAGACCAGAAGGGGAGGGATCACAGAAAGAGAAGACAGCTTCAAGGTAAAAGAGGAAATTGAAGTCCTTCAGTACAGAGAGAAGAGGCAGACAAATAGATGAGCAAAAAAATACAGAGGATCTCATAAGGGAATGAGGGTGGGGTACAAGCAAAACATGTGGAGAAAGTAAGACGAGGGCGTCTATGTCGTGAAATACAATAAGCAGGTTTACAGGAATAGTTCAACATCTTGAGAAATACTTGTTTTCTTTCAGTGAGAAAATGTTGAATTCTATTGTTACACAATGTAACCTCAAATTTCTACAACCACCAATTGTCATTTTTACACATTTGTTTATGTACGGTTTAAACAAACAAGATATATGTTGGTTGGTGTGTTTCTGAACTTTGGAAAGAGCCAGGCCAGTTGTTTCCCCCTGCTTTCACGGGCTAATCTAGGCTGATCATGGCCTACCTCCAGCTCTCTGCTTAAAACCCTTATAAAGTCCCACATCACGCTGAAATGATCAAATCACGTGAGAGGTCCAAGACGTTGCAGCACGAGAACAACATCCTGTTGGCTTAAAACTTCATTGATGTGTTTTGTGTCTGGGTCCAATATATAATATATATATAAATATATATAATTGTTGGGTCACACAGCTGCTGAAAAAAGAAACCAAAAATTGGCATGCTAAATCTTTTCTAATGCGGAAGGCAAGTGTGCCAGTTTTACATATCAAAGTCTCTTTACAGGTCTCAGAGTTTCTAACTAAATATGTCAAAAAAAAGCTCAGGTATAAAGGCTTTTGTGGCTCTATAGGAAGCTGTGCAGATACTGATGTGTGATGAAGTGATGTCACTTGAGTCAGCCTCAGTTGGGGCAAAAGACTACAAATTTTTAAAATGAAAAAAATCAGGGGACTTTGAGTTAAGTTAGTGCAACTTCTGTACACAGACCAGCCGGTAACATTACCTACACAGAACAATCACTAATGTTAGTGACACATACAAACCACTAACATTAGATGTAATCCAAAAGTAACAGAAAGTAATCACGTTACATTACTTCCATAGTGTGATAGTTGGATTAGGTTATTGACTAAATCTTTTAAGAGGTAATTAGTGATTGTATCAGAGTACATTTTTACATTTTTGTCACCCTGGTGAAATGCAATTATTCATAATGTAATTATTCAGAATTTTATAGTGATTAAACATCAAGTATCATAATATTGCTGGTCATTCATAACCTAATGTTCAAGGATCATTGTACGTCATTGTAAAATGCTTTATAATGTGTTATGACTAAAGTATGTTCATAATGCATAACAGACAGGCGTGATAGAAAGTGTTACAGATAGAAGAATGTGTGGAGTAAATAAGACATATAGCTGTGATTCTGCTGCAGCAATTTTGATTTTTTTAAATTAAAAAAGTCCATTGTGAGTCAGAGAATGTTACATAAGTGCACTACTAAATGGGTGGAGTGCCCTTTTAGAACACAGAGTAAAAGTGGTTCTTTCAAAATGTTGAACTAATTCCTTAAAAAAGAGAGAAAACATTGAGGAATATGTGATAAAGACAGGAAAGGACAGTGAGTAGCTCCACTGTTCATCTTTCTCTTTGAGTTTGGAGTTTGGGGGGATTGGGTAGACAGGGGTTAAAGGCCTCAGGCTGAGCTGGTGTGTGTGTGTGTGTGTGTGTGTGTGTGCGTGTGTGTGTGTGTGTGTGTGTGTGTGTGTGTGTGTGTGTGAAATGGAGCTGTATAGACATGAGCTCATAACATGAGTAAGGGGTCATAGATTTAGTTGCAGATGGGAGGGAGGGGTTTCTGTCACTGGGAGTTCAGGGGTTAAAAGGACAAATTCTGTGCTTCTGAAATTATGACTTCTCACTGTGGTGTCATATTTCTTTACCATACTATGACTGATATGTACCAAATGTTGCATCCTATATAAACATGAGAAGCATTTGCCAAAAGTTGTAAAAAATAATGTGAATGTTATATTTGTCTGTCCTTGAAGCAGTTTGAAAAATAGGCGTTTCTCCCCAAAAGCCCTTCTTTTGTGAAATATTTTTAACATTTTAAACTAAAGTGTGATTCTAATATTACACTAATGCCCCTTAATTTTCATACAATAACACTGAAGATTGTTTCACCATGGAAATATTTCCTCTCCCAGTTCAATAAGCCATCATCAGTAAGTAACCCAAAGCCCCTACCATCTTCAAAGTCAAGAGGTTCATAGGAGATAGCCAAGAACAAAGACTAAAGGTCAAACACCTGACCCCTGGCATCACCTTGTGGCCAGCAGAGAAAGCCAAAGGTATGTCATAAATTCAAAGGAATGCCATATGCTTTCACAGAATCTCTGAAATTCCTTGAATCCCTTCATTGAAGTACAACGGGTATAATATAATTAGTACACAATCATTTTAAATGAAAACAGCAAACCTCCAGACAGAAGAGATTAGTAAAACTGGACCACTAAGAGGCTTTATCACTGTTTTGCTGGTTTCCATTTCAGCAGGACAGCACCCAAATAAAAGGATAAAGTGCAAAGGAAACTAGGAGAATATCAGGTTTGGCTGTTAAATACAAAGATTTAACTACTGGTTCCTTTTTTTCAGTTTAGCAGCACACTTAACTCCTATATCAGAGTGCATAAATATCATCTGTTTTAGCCTATTTCATGTTTTAACATGTTTTCTTGTCTCTGTAATGTTAAAATCAGGTTTCCACACAGATCGCCACCCGGAGATCGCCCTGCTCATTGTTCAATTATAAAATCCCGCCACACCACAGAGAGTTTCTAACGTTGGGATGCTACATCGTTGTCAGTCGGAGAGTTAATCACATTGAACGGCAGAGGGGTAGGTTGTACCACTGTCTGGTTCAAAAATGGTTAAACTGATTTCATGGCCAGTAATCACCAAGAGCAGAGTGTGGGGCAGTCACTGCCCTACCTCACGCTGCCCTCCAATTCTACCACTCTTCTCCACCTCCAGCACAGTGAGTTTGTGGTTTGACATCATTCTGAGACTCAGTTTGTCAGATTTAAAGCCTGCAATGCTGCTGCCCCTGGATTGCCTGTGTATAACGACACAGCTAAAAGACAAATGTGCAAAATTTCGACTGACAAAATGCAGGTTGGGGTATTCTCAACCGATGCTCCAAAGCATTGATCCTCTAGAGCCGACCATTATCTTAACGACAAAAAGAAGCTTATTGTAGGCTTTTTTCAGTACATTTCCAAAATACATATGTATTAGGAATGGGCCAAGTTGAGAGTCTTAAGTGTAGGTCGAGACACCACGTGCAGGTCTGTGCCTTGTGAGTTAGAGATCCTGGTACATGGTTGTTAGCCTGACCAAATATGTTAAGGACACTAAGGAGTGTATTTTATCTCACTAAGTGGCTTGAAGTGGTCAGGAAGCGATACACGTAAAGCAACTGACCCAGGCCGGATGTTTATCTTTCTACAACTGTGTATGGAGATGAAGGTAATGCATTACTAGGTACGTCAGTTTGCTTATAAATGTACTCCAAAAATGTTTTGGTGGTCCTTTAGGATTGACAAACATTGGCTTCATGATGCTGTAGAATTTAGACAGCAATGACAGATTAATGAAGACTTATCAGTTTCCTTTGATGGTGGAAAAATGAATGAGTTCTGTGGATGGTTGTAAAATGTGGTGCAAGAGACTTTATAAAACATAGAAAAGAAAGTGCTTCACCAGTATACAATAATATGTCATCGGCATATGTGGAAACTATCTGGTGCTAAAAAAACAATAAAAATGTGTTGTCCCATCATCTCTGATTCGAATAATAATAAGGTGTTTTAATTTAGGGCCCTTTCCCTTTCGGATCTGAACAAAATTTACCAGTGTGAAACCTCACCAGGGCCAAAATTTGAACCAAAGAGCCGAACCTTGGTCCAACCAAAAGTGTAGGTCTTGGCCCACGACAAATTGAACCATGGTTTGGTTCGTTTCTAGAGTGAAAACATTTCTTTTGGATGGTTCAGACTTTCAGACTAATGGCAGGACATTCTGGCAGGCTATTGGGGAAAAAAGCAACAAAACAAATTAAGACGCAGAAGCACATGTGGAGAGGAAGAGATCAAATGTTTAGTCATCGAATCAAATGTCAGACGAAGTTTAAAAGTCAATTAGAAAAAACTCTCAAAAACTCTGAAACTTTTAGTTTTTTTCCCAGGAGAACGAAAGAAAGGAACTGAAGTGAACTGACAACATCCCAACATCAGACACACCCCGTCTATACACCAATAAATTTTAAGCATAGGGAAGCACACCTCACGTGATGGTGATGATGACAGGATGTAGGTATGTCATGTTTAGTTCTTCAGTGCACCTGCATAATTGCACTGTGAAACCAAAACTAACCATATCAAATGTACAGTGAGTAACAAAAATATGAACCTTGGTCCTTGGCTCAGACTGATATAATTTGGGGTTTCTGTTCTGTTATTTCCTATTTTATTTTGTAAGAGTCTTGCCTCATGGATCTTTGTTTATATCTTTGCCTTTTTTCCAACTATTTTTGATTACTGATTTGTTTAACCTGTCTCTGATTAGTTCCCTGTGTATTTAGTCTCTGTGTTTTCCCTCTTTTGTTGCCAGTTTGTCTTTGTCATCATGTCGAGTGTTATGGTCCTGGCCCCAGTTTTTCACTGTGCCTTTTAGACTTACTTCTTATTTCTTGGACTTTGCTAGTTGTTTTGGATTTCCTGCCTGGCAATTTGGATTTGTTTGCTTTTGGAGTATTTCAACCTATGTAACTCTGTAAGCTCTTTGTATTTTGAGTTTCAGTACTAAATCATTTGAGCTGCACTGGCTCTGCCTCCTGTCTGAATTTTGGGTCCAACCTCTTGTATTACTGCTACCCTGCTTGACACATATTGTGACATAGACTTTAAGGAATTTAATGACCCAAAAAACTATCAACAAGTCTTTAATAAATAAAAACTTGATATTACAACCCCAGTTCCAGAAAAATTGGGACACTGTGTAAAACGTAAATAATAACAGAATGCAGTGATTTACAAATTCTTTTCGATTTGCACTTTGAATACAGTACAGACGTACTAGATATATGATATTCAAATTGATACACCTTATTGTTTTTGAAAATATACACTCATTCTGAATTTGATGCCTGCAACATGTTAAAAAATTGGGATGGGGCAACAAAAGTTGTAGAATCCTCAAAAACACCTGTTTGGAACATTATACAGCTAAACAGGTTAATTGGTGACCATATCATTATTGGGTGATAAACGGGTATCCTGAAAAGGCTCAGTCATGGGCAAATGGTCCAACAGTTTTAAAACGCACAACTGCAAGGAATTTACCATCTACAATCCATATTATCATTATAAGATTCACAAAATCCAGAGAAATCTCTGCATGTAAGGGGCAAGGCTGAAAACCAACACCGAATGCCTGTGTCCTTTGACCCCTCAGAAGGCACTGCTTTAAAAACCCACATAATTATATGTATTTATAAAGACTTGTACACGTCTTAGGAACACTTTGGAAAAGCGGTTGGCTGTTGCTACTTCTACAAATGCAAGTTCAGACTCTACCATGCAAAGCTAAAGGCATATATAAATATATATGCTGCAGACTTCTCTAAGGCGCGAGCTCATCTGAGATGCACTGACACAAAAAGACATTGGTGCCCATGGAACTTGATCAACAACTTGATATTACAATGTGTAGGGACAGAAATTAAAATCTGCTATTTTTATTTTACCAATTTATTTTATTGAGTTAGTGTATTGTGATTAACAAATATGATAAATACTGTAGAATAATGTCTACGAAAACATGAATTGCTGTCAATGGTTGCCATCCAAATGAGTCATACCTCTATCGACAGGTATTTGCTGCCATTCTTCTGCTACCGTCTGATAATTGCAGAGCGTCAGATATACAGCACATATTTAGAAAGAAAGAGAAAGAGAAAGGGATGCAGTGTTCCCAGCCTCTCTCCCTCCACCCTGGTTCTCTCTTTCCGTCTGTCATAGTTATCTTTGAGAGATTAGACTGGAGACAGTGGCAGAAAAGAGAGGGGGAGCTAAAACTGGGAGACGTGTTGCCACTCATGTACTCACTGCCTCTGTCTGTATTCACCCTCCTCATTCTCCATTTCCCCTTCTCCCTGTTCTGAAGTTACGTTCCAGCACTCCTAATCACCTTGAGTTTTTCTACCTTGTTTTGGTCTTTATCTTTTGTTTGCCTGTAGCTACTTCTGTTTCTCTCTTCACCTCGATCTCTGGTCTCCCTCTTTCTCTTCCACTGTCTCCCTCTCCCTGTCTCCCTCTCCGAGCTTAGTGTTCAGACAGTGGAATATATGTTGTCTAAATATACTTCCCCACTATCTCTCCGTCTAAACAAACTCCAACAGGGAGAGAGAAAGAGAGAGGCAGTGGGACAGGAAGAGGGGAGGATGGGTGCACAGGGAGGGGATGAGGCCTGGAAAAAAAGTGAATATTCAAGTAAAACAATACCTGCACGTGCAGCGTTTACAAAACTACAGAGGTACTGAGCTGAGCTTGTGAGGGGAAACCTTACCACTGACATGAATCTGTGGTTTACAACCGTATGGCAGCTTTACAGTTTAAGCTTCCAGTTCCAAACCATAGGCCACAACACTTTGCACTACATGCATTACAAGGCTGTCACACTGGACGCAAAAATCACACACTAAGTAGCAAGAGTGTGCAGTTTAACATAAATACCAGCAGGGAATGTATGCAGCACTGTACTAAAGTCCTAAACAAATGAGTGCAGCTGGACAGAAATGACTAATACACTATTGGATGTCGACACACACACTCCTCGCAGCCTCCAGCATGTTGATGGGAAGCTAGATATGAAGGTTTGGGCTGTAGCCAATGGGACCGGACTGGAGTAAACAGTGCGATAGCGTTTACTTAGCAGAGTGGAAAAGGATCATCTCCAGCGCACATCAAGTGTGTCTGACCCACTTGACGTCATCTGCAAATACTTTTCACACGTACAGAACTGTATCAATCCCCATCAGAGTCATACCACAAACAGCAATAAATGTGACATCTGCCATTTGGTGGCTTCTTTTATCCTCACAGTAATATGATTAAGATGTGTCTTTCTATTGCCAGAAACATGATTTAGCACTCTATCAGTGCTTGTCTCTGTTTTTCCTTCCCTCCTCTCCCTCGATCCAGTCCTCTTCTCTTCTCAGCAGACCTCAAGGACGCTGTGGCTCAAAATAAGCCTGAGTGGAGCAGAGGGCAAGGACGCACAGCAGATAGAGAAAACTTAAGAGCAGCTCAATTCAGGATAAATACAGTAATCTGACTTTTTCCCCTCACATAGACACAGAGACGGGGGGCTGGTGGGTGAAAGGAAAGCCCTGTGTGTTTATGCAGACAGTTAGACTCCTGCTGATACCCCGCTGATGACTCCTGGTACAGATGTGCAGCATATACTCTCTAGATCTGTCCTCAAAAGTGGCCTTTTAGTTTGCACTGACAAGGACAAAAGTATCAGTACAACCTTTAAGGTGTACTCTGTGTTGTGTGCCATTGAGCAAGGCAGGGAAGCTAACCTGCCTCTGACCTTTTACACAAGTAAAATCACAGGGGAAGGCCAGTTCATGCTGGGTTAGAGGCGACCAGACTACACCCATGACAGATCACCAATTTGTGACAGGCCTAAAACATATAGGCAGACATTCACCATTCACACTCAGGCAATTAAGACTGCATGCAAGAATAAATACTGTGGGACAAATCTGTCGCACATCACAAACCACGTTGAAGCTGCCTCAATAATATATCTTGGTGTACATTTTTGCAAAATGTTGCATGTAACTGTGAAGGGACATGGAAATATGCGAATATTTGATTTTAGTTTGATTAATTTCTTAATTTATCACCTATTTTACTCATTGGCATTAACAAAAAACAGATATTCCCATCAACTTAGGCTACTGTGCAGAAAATGTACTATGTTAAAAAATATATATATCATAATTTTATCCTTATCGCACACTCCTGCCTGCATGTCTTTGGATTTACAGGAGGAAATCCACGCCAACACAGAGAAAACACAAAAACTTCACACAGAAAGGACAAAAGCTAGTTGGTGGAATGTCATCAAGGACCAACAGACTGCACTAATGCGCAACCACAAGCTATGTTCTATTACATAAAAAATGACCATGGAAATTGAAGCACAGGATAAAAACTAACTACTTATTAAAACTAAGTAAACTCGACAGCCACTCAGAGAACGCAGACCTCCACCAAGGCCAACTGTCCTCCCACAATATTAACGAAAGTGAAAAAGAATTTATGTATCCACCCTGTGATTCAGATCCACTCCAAAATATAATGGGTTCTTCCTTGGCCCACGTTACATCCCCGCACTAAGTTTAGTTTTTCTGTAATCTTGCTGGCAAACAGACAAACGGCACAAAAACATAACTTCTTCAGCAGAGGTCACGAGGCACTTCAAAGCATCATTAATTAATTTTTTGGCCACACTGGGGCATCCGCACAAGCTGTCGACACAACACTGTCACATCATCACAGTGTAACAGCCACGGAGGAACATTAACACGTATATGCAGTTGTGTTTCCAGCTCCCTGAAGAATTTACGTCCCATATGTACTCTCCTTTTTGCCCTGTTTTCCTCACCACTATGAAACATCTGGATCTTAAGCTCTTAGATGTCCCACTTTCAGTGGCTTTATCAGAGCTTTTTCCCTTAAAACAGCTGCCTGCTGTTGGAAACGAGATTGATGAGCTTGGTGACAGTGAAAACAGTAAAGTCGCAGGCCGTTAATCTGAAATACTTAGCTGAAAAATGCTCCAAAGAGCAGGGGGGAAGTGGAGAGTCAAGTGACATTTCTCTGTGGTTTTGTTACTCCAGGCAAACCTTTCACATTAGATAGTCTTCGATCAATTGTTAATATAAAATATTGCCTAGTGCAGCTTTAAGTGGAAACTATGCAGGATTTTCCCAAAAACAATGCACAGACTCATAGGAACAATCCCTCTCAATCATCACTCACGACCCACCAGAAGTATGTGGGGGTGCCTGCATACGCAGAGACCTGCCCTCTGCCTATATTTTCTTATTTTCTCATTATTTTGCTGTGCTTGGGACTCTTTGCCATCCCAAAATGCCAGTATTTGAATCAGACTGACTAATGAACTATCTTCGTGGTGTGTTTACAAACAGCAAATGACAAATCCTACAGATTCTACCTTTAACATTGTGTTTTTATCCTGTGACATTCTTCATAACATCCTTTTTGTGTTTTTAGTTTTGTGTTTTGTGTATATCTGAATAAATGTGTATTGTTTTAACACAAAATAAAATTAAACTCATGTATAAGGTCGGTGTTGCTGATCTAGTACGTCTGGCTCAACACTCTCACAACATGTGTTGAGAAACTACAGCCAGCCGATACACTAATCAGAAGCACACAGACAGATACACAAACATGCACGTATAACACATCATCTCAGATCCATTAAGCCATTCATCTGCAGTGCACAAGCACACTCGCCAATAAGGTCATACTGTAAATACGCAGCAGCTTTTGGATGCATATTTTTAAGACTAATGACAAAACTGTTGATATCATCTCACAGCTGTGTTTCTCTCTTTCTCTTTCTCTTTCCCCCCTTCATTCTCTCCCTCCCAAAATCCCCATGTTTGTCAAATTCTCTCTGTCAAATTCCTGAAATATCTGTTTAGTGTTTTCTCTCTTCCTCCTCCTTTCCCCCCAGCATTGGAAAACAAAAGATAAATAGACACAATCTCCACTGTGCTGAACTATTGTACACTTAACAGCAAAGTAAACAAACACACACCACCACACACGGACACGCTCACACATTAAGGACGGAAAAATAAAGACATGCACGCTCGCACACACACACAAGCCACGTTTTCTCCCTTTTCTCCCAGTGGTCACATGACAAAACACTTGCATCCCATCACCTCTCACCTCCCTCTCACTGTCTTTCTTTATCTCACTCAGTAGGAATCTGCGCGCTTCGTCAGAGCTGGGAGGAGAAGCTTGGCAGGAGAGGAGCAGAGATGTTGGACAAATGAAAGGAAAAAGAGAGGAGGGAGCGTGTTTTGTGCAAAAGAATAAAAGCAGATTGAGTTCCAGTCATTCTCTTTTCCCCTTGACTCTCGCCACCCTCGACGCAACAAGAACCGTGGGCCTGCTCCAATGAGAGGACGGACTGTGGAGGGCTGCAGGCACGCAGAGCAGGCCTGCCAACCTACACTAATACCACAACAACATTTGACTCACTTAAACACACATTTTACTGACGCTTTTCACCTCCTCCTCCCTCTCCGAACATTTAATTCCTACTACACCCTTAGAAAAAAGGGTTCCAAAAGGCTTTCCCCTGAAGGATTGAGGTTCTATCCAAAACCATCGGCTTGTGAAGAACCCTTTGTTGAAAAAAAAGGGTTATTTGTAACACTAGGGGTTCCATTAAGAACCCTTTTCAGACAAAGAACCCTTTTTTCTTCACAGAATCCTTGTAAGACAAGAAGTTATCGATGGAAAACCTTTGGAATATTAATGGGTTCTTTGTAAGATCCTCTCAGTGAGTTCTAGATAAATCCTTTGGAATATAAAAAGGTTCTCAGAAGAACCCCCTGAGTTTTTTTCTCGATAAAACCCCTGGAATAGAAAAGGGTTCTGAGTAAAATCTCTGAATCTCCTATGTTCGTGGGAGAGCCCCATGGGTGGGTTCTAGATTAAACCCTTTGAATATAAAAGGGTTCTTGGTAGAACCCGCTGGGTGGGTTCTTGTTCCTTTAGAAAGTGGAGAGGTTCTGGCTAGAAACCCCAGGGAGGTTTCTGGGTGGAACCATTATACCATAGAAGGGTTCTCTGTAGATGCTCTCATAGGAGGTTCTGGGTGGAACCTTTCACAGATAATTCTGGATATAATCATATTTTTTGGATTCTAGGTAGAACTCTCTAAAAGGTTTATGAGTGGAACCTTTATAACAGGTAACCAAAAAGGGTTCTCCTATGGGGACAAGACGAAGAACCTGATATGGTTCTAGTTAGCATTTTTATTTCTATGAGTGTATAGGCCTATTATCACATGGAAGCACTGTGTGGCTAAACCCTAAACTACCGTGTGCATGTGTGTGTGTGTGTGTGTGTGTGTGTGTGTGTGTGTGTGTGTGTGTGTGTGTTAAGTCACTCCTCACCCTCAGTGAAAGGCTCCCAGTCGTAGAGGCGACCCATGAACTCCTGGGTGTTAAAGGCTGCACACTGCTCTGCTCTGGACTCCAGCGTACCTCCTCCACACACCTGCAGGACACAAACACAGAGACACAGAGGGAGACGCTGAACATGCAGTGCCACTCACTGAACTCACATGAAATCACACGGCCATTAAAACACCCGTTGTTTCTCCCTCAGTCTCTGGAGAAGTGAGGGTGGAGCGGACTGTTGTGAGCATAAGGAAAAGAGAAACAGCTAATAAAGAATGGGAGAATTAATTTGAGATCACAGAGGTATACACGCTATACTCTTACACACAAACACACACACGTAGTCTCCATGCTGCTTTTGGCAGGCAGTGAGTGTATTAGAGACATATGGAAATAATAGATTTTTTGGAAGCGGCTGCTCACATAAATCCACCGTGGCGTTTAGTGCACGACCACAGAATGTGAGTGACTGTGTGAGCACGTGTGTGTGTGCGTGTGTGTGAGTATGAGCACATGTCCAGCCTGTGCTCGTTCAAGCAGAGTCCTTATGGAGCCGTACAGTGGAAAGAGTTTTAGCATACCTGCACTTAAACAGCAGCTGAAACACTGGGCAGACTCGACTCTGCTGAACTGACTATAACTCACTGAGCTTTGCCCCAGTCCTGTGGGACACACACACACACACACACACGCGCAGCTTTGCGTCCATTTGATTCTACTGTATACTTCTACTCCACCAGGGTTTAAACTGAGATTTGTTATGTAGGAGGGGTCTGTGGTTTCAGAGTTGCCATGGGTGTGCATGTGTGTGCATAAACTACAAAATGTGATTGATATCACTTGACCAACTGTAAATAACATATAACAAGGTGAGACAACTCTCAGCTCTGAGTTCAATATAGCTACCAAAGATGTGCTAATACTGTACTTTTAAGTCATGCTAGCAGAACGGTTCTATGGGTAGCATTGTCTCTCTGTCAGACTTTCATCTAAGCTGCACCATCAGATAATAAACTAATTAATTCTTGGTTTGTGAGCAAATAGTATGTAAAACAAATGAAATGAAATTCTCATCAGCTTCAGGTGCACTTCATGTTTAGTGCGAATGAACATATGCTGCATATTAAACCAGGGATCTTTAATGTTTTTTTTTTACTTAATTAATAGAGAAATGGAGCAGGGACGCCCTACTACATAAAGTGCATTGAATATTTTCAGGTCTTCTCTTGCTTGCTGCTGAATCAGCAGCTGTTGTAGCATGGCTAATGTTAGCCGTGTTAGCTTCACCCTCTGCACTTTCTCCAGTGGTTTCTGGGGTGTTTGCTCACCTCTTGATGCCACTAAATCCTAGACACTGGAGTTAAATGCAGGACCTTTACATACAACTAAGTATTTTGATACTGTTGCACTTTTACAACAGTTAAATATCTGAATACATCTTGTACCACTGCACACACCCACTCAACTTCATCAGGTGACATTACTGTGGGAAGCCACAACCATCCTGTCTGGTAAAAAAAACATCAAGTTTACAGCCCTGTTATGTACAGCTGGCTCAAACACACACTCTGCCTGCATGCCGCACACAGAGCTCTCAGATTTCCTTGCAACTCAAATCTCTGTCAGCTCCACAATCATCGTGTCTTTCACTCCTCTCTTTCTTTGATTCTTTCCTCTTTGTCTTTTGTCCACCCCCGACACCCCACTCCCACCGATTCTCTCTTCACTCACACAGCTGTCACAAACAGCTGGAAAGTTCCAAGTCACCCATCTGGGAGAGACAAGAGCAAGGGAGTAGTCAAGTTTACACACACACACTCACATTTCCCATGTGAAACAGCCTCGGCGACAAAGTGTAACTAAAAGACTCTAATGGATAAACCGCCAAAGCATGCTCTGAATTTCACACTTTCACTGTGTTGTGTGTGTGAGTGTTGGTATGTGGCCGTCCTGTCACAAGGCACTCATAAGGATCATCTGTTGTTTCTGTTCTGGCGAAGTGTGAAACCAGCTCATGAAACTTTATGCGGTACACTCCGCCACAGTTTCACACCGCAGAAACAGACTTATTTTTGTGTTATTTATGGCCGATATGTTATAAGGCTCTTATACAAGAGTGTGTTTGGGCTTCGTCCACTGAATACGTGAGTATATGTGGGCGCTTGAAGGTCAGTGTACGTTTGTTACTTGATGTTTAAAAGTAAGCCTGTAAATCTGCCCGGATGCGTGTGTGAAATGTGGTTGGTAATGGTTGTAAATATTTCTACTGGACATAAACATGTTGGGCCCCAGTTCAAACTGGATAGTTTCTGTGTATGTTTCTATGGGACGCTACAGTACCCAGGAGGGTTACTTTGAACATGTGTCGCAATACAATTACTAATTACCTGATAAAAAATGTAGTCAGTAACCTAATCAAAGTATCACAATATTGAATGTAACTTGATGATGTCAGTTTTGGATTACTCCAAATACCAAGTATGATGAAAGTGTTTGGCCTAAAATAATGTTTTATATTTGTTGTCAGTTTATTGTTGGTCTAGATATTCCTTCCTTTGTTATCTGTGAATTCAGAAACATGCTGTTCACACTTTACACTCAAACATCAACTAAACTGGCAGACTTATTTTGTTTTTACCTACACACCATCCCAGTAACCAGCATCACCACCTATAGTCCCAACATATGTCTCAAAAGCAGTAGTGCTGAGGGTTTTGCAAGTAGCTGATGTTAGCAGTTGTTCTGTATACCTAACATTATAAGCTGTTCTGTGTAGCTAACGGTAACAGTTGGCCTATGTGGCTAACGTTAGCCAGATGTCCTTTATAGCTGACGTTAGTGTTTGGTCCATGAAGCTAACGTTAGCTGGTTGGTCTGTGTAGCTTACGTTAGTAGTTGGTGTAGCCAACATTAAGTGGTTGGTCTGTGTAGCTGTTTGTGTAGCTAACATTAGCCAATGGTCTGTATAGCTAACATAAGCAGTTGTTCTGACCTACACATGTTTCTTTAAATTAGATGTCTATTTCTTGGATGAAGTGAGTATCTTCACAGCTTAAGGCAGAGCTTAAGTTTCTCATTTAAGGACACCCATTGAAGCATTTTGTCACTAAGGCTTTTTTTTTAATTGTACTGAAATACATTTTTTTTGTATCCTAATTAAGTATTCCTATCACATGCAAGAATGTGCAAGAAAATGTCAAGTGTGTGCATTCATGCATTGGTGATTGTATGAGCGCTACATGTGAGTGGATCCTCCCAGAAGAGTTTAGGGTGTGTAAAAACAGGGGGAGGCTAATGGACTGAATGGAGGGAGGAGGGAGGGGAGGTGAAGTGAGAGTAAAAGCAAAAAAGAGAGAAGACATGTTCACTGCTGTTTCATGGCTCTGCAGGAGAATCGGTGTGTTATTGTAAGGACTAGTATACTTTGGTGTTTCCTCATTTACTATGAGTGCAGGGTTAGAGGGGTCTCCCCATAACCGCCACAGGGGAGTGTGAAGGGGAGGGGTGGAGTGACAGGATGGGGCAGAGTGGCAGTTACTGAATGAGTCAAAGAGGGGAGAGAAAAGAGAGCGATGGCTTTTACAGAGGCAAAATGCTTAAAGAGAGGGGGGTGATGGAAGAAGGAGAAAACGGCAGGATGGGCCCGGGCCTGTGGATGAAATCAAAACATCCAAACCACAAGAACACTGCAAACAGAGTAAAAACCACTCAATCACTTAGCAACATTCAAAAACATCTTTTTAAAATGTGACTTGTCTCATGTCAGTTTATTACTAACTGCACTGTGCATAGACCTAGATAACAAGTTTTCTCAGAATTTTAAATCTCTCTTTGGACTTTGGTTTATCATGACAAGCAGCTGTCTTTTTTTACTTTTATGGCTTTTTGCCTTTATTGTTTTTTTTCAATGTCAGGACAGATACGGGCAGGAAATGAGAGAACAGAAGGGTTTGACATGCAACGAAGGTCCCTGACTGGAGTCAAACCAGGGACGTCATGGTTATATGGTTTGCATCTCAACCACTAAGTCACCAGGATGCTGAAGTTCTCATTATTTCTTACTTTTTATAGATACGGCTGGGTATCAAACCTCAATACTTTTTTGGTAGCGACTGAAATGCAGCCATAGCACAAAAACTGTGAAGTACCGCAAGCAGGCGGCATCGCATATGTGGTCATATTTATAATCTAGTTTACGTAATCTTTCTTAGTTCCTGATTTAAATCCAAGTTTTACTAAATTTAGATGTTTTTATTTCAGCAGTTTTTGAACAGCTGCTTGCTTAACTTCAGCGTCTTCTGTAAATAAAAGAAAGGTTTGTTTTTTGCAATAATCCATTATATACCAATGTGCAAAATCCAAAAAAACACCAAAATCTTGGTGTTTACAAAGGAGTTAGATCCAAATATTCTTTCTGGGTTGCCTGGTAGAGATATGCCTCTACAAAGTGTCCTCCTCCTGTTCTATGTTCTTTACATTTTGCTTGTATACTTATTTACATATTGACTACATCTTGCTCTATCTTGCTTTTTTATTGACAGTTTTGTTATTGCATTGTCCATTTTGTTGTTCTAACAATGCAAATTTTCCCAGTGTGGGATTAAGAAAGTATTATCTTACTTGAAAAAGTTTTGTTTTGGTATTGGCAAATGTTAGACAAATACCCAGCCCTGTAAATGGAATAAATAATGACTGGTCCCTCATGAAGACCTTCAGTAGTCAAAACCATTTTATCCCGTTTTTCTCCCCGTTTTCCATGACCACCCGACACATTGTTCATTTTGGTCTGATTAAACAGAGCAACCAGTCGTCTCTTGTGAGCAGGACTGTTGGAAAGTTCATTACTTAATTAACAATAATAATTTCAGCTGTCCTCGTTGTTCTGTTTTTACACTCTTCTGTGTGCATTTTCTTTTATAGCCTCCTTCTCTCCGTCTCAGTTTCTTCCTCCCTGGGCCTTGTTTTTGTAGTTCTGGTTATCATTAACGGTCCACGTGGCAGTCAATCAGCTATGATAACATTTTGCTCTCCGAAGTAATTAAATGACTGAGGTCTGGGAACACTGCAATTTCATCACTAGAATGTAGTCCGATGGGAGGAGACACATGAGTGGTCAGACAATCAGAGAGGATGTAAACAGGCCAACAGTTGAGCCAGATTACTTAAACCACTTTAGAGGTTAAACTACTTGTCAGTGTAAACACAACGTTGGTGATATTCCCTAAGTTGAGTGAAGGAGTTAGTGTGTAAACTGTTATGGATGTTTACAGTGGAAAGTTTGGGAAATCGTTTTCACGACGGCTATCATTTTCTCTTCAAAGGAAGTTTAACTAACCCTGGGATTTGTCTAAAATCTGACTGCTTGGTTTCCCAGTTTTCAGCATTTAATTTGGTGATACCATCACAAACAACAATGATGGATAAAACCAGTAAACTAAGACACAAGTTGTTTAAAACAAGGATTTCCCTGTAACTGCAATCACTTATCACTCACTATAGCCATCTTGTTACATCTTTTGACCCTTTATTCACCATGTTGAATGTAAAAATATGCTGAGATAGAATATTTTCACATGTAATATGGTGAATTAAGGGCTTCTTTCCACCAAACCAGAGTTGGCGACTGTTGGAGCAGTGGAAAGATATACCCAGAGAGTTTTGTTGAGGTTTATTTTATTTTTGTCAAGTTTGAGTGAATTGTGTTTTACGAAGATAAAATTACTGTTTCTGCAAATGGACTCTGATCTTTGTCCTTAACAAAAGGTCTGTTTCTGTAGGAATCCTTTCCACAATGTTGTCTGACACTTAGAATAACAATCTGAGCCTGTTGGTGGCAAAAACAAGCACATCTAGTGGACGTACTTTGATGGTCCACAATGGGTCTAAATGATTAAATTGCAGTCTGTTTCATGGCTGACGGCCGCAGTGCTGTCCCTCAATACTGAACCAGTTTGAAAAATTGCTGTCCCCATTAGTCACTTAGACACAAAAACAAAGGAAAATAGGGCACAGCTTCATAAAATACCAAGGTTGCCCTTTAAATACAATCAAAGTGCCTGTAAGAGAACAACTTTAAACCTCTAAAAGGCTTGTTGACTGGTAAGTAAACATAAAAGAAGCCTGAAGTGAAAGATCTAAAAACCGGCAGCCGATGAGCGGTAGAGTGACGGGTGAAAGAGTGAGAGATGGATGGCAGCAGAGGAGCAGGTGAAAGAAAAGTGAATACAGACGTGAAAGAGAGACAGTCAAGTGTTTTTGTACAGGAGCCGTGAAAGTTATAGAAGTGTTTTACTACCAGCAGGGAGGAGAGAGGAGAGAGGAGGTCTGTGTGCAATATATAGGAGCATGTGAAAGAGAAGGGAGGGTGGGGGTTACTGCCTGAGAGCTAAAAGCTTTGCTCTGCACACACAAAAATACCACACACACATAAACACACAAGTCAAGGTCCTGATCACACATAACACATACGTGAAACACAAACACCGGTCCAGACAAGACTAATGAGTTTTGAGGATGAGCAGATTATGAGGGGAGCAGGAACCTTTCACCATATGTGTGTTTCCGTGGGTAAAGCCCAGGTGACACGTCGTCGTCGTCATTTTCCATGCAAGTCTCTGCCTGCACAGCTGGCCACATCGCCTCAATAATAACACACACAGGTTAAGGCTGGCCGGTCATTCCTCACGCATTACTGCAACTTTACACAGACAAAGCAACTGACCGCCGGCCCCTGCAGCCATAAATCAACACACTCCACACGGCCGGGCTAATCACTGTATGCATGCACACAAATCCATGACATGTGTTAATATGAGTGTGTGTGCGTGTGTGTGTGTATACACTCATGTACGTGTTTGTCCTCAGCGATTAACATTCTCCAGCTAATCTTGTGACCAAGGCCGTGTGTCGGCGCTTGCAGGGCACCACCCAGCTCTAGACCTTGACCCCAGGAGGGTCAGGAGGAGTCCTCTAGAGGAAACACCGCTCATCTATCAACAGCAGGCAACGACTGAAGGAGGAGACCCCTGCAGCGTGGAACGAACTGCGAGAAATCTCTCTGTTGAGCCTCAAAACAGCAGAAAAGAATAAGAAAAGAACAGAAGAAAAGAAAGAAGAAAACACTAGATAAACACCATAACCACTAGATCAATAAATGAAACCAGAAGGTTGCTCGAAGGCACTGAAAATGACAATCTTTCCATGTTCCCCTTTCCATATTGCAGCTCTACAAGCCCACATCATGTTTTCTACAGGCCAGATTTTTTTCATGCTCAGTGATAACTCTTGATTTAACACATATTTTCATGATGACAGAGAGAGAGAGAGAGAGAGAGGTAGGAAGTGTGAACAGCTTTGCCTTTCAGTTTCCAAAGTCTGCTGCACTGAACTATGTAAAAGAGCTTTTAATGTTTACCGTAATGCTGCTGCTTCTGCCTGGAACCTTCTGCAGCTGGGTCTAAAATTGCAAAATTTCGACTCTCTCTGTGATTTCAAAACATTGCTGCAGAAACCCTGTGCTCGATCCACTGGCTGATGATGATTTGCAGCATTTTGGTTTGGTCTTATTGATCTTTATGTTTTTTAGACAGTTGTTGGTTGTTGTAAGGCTGTTTCTAGGAGTAATTTAAGTACATTTACTTCTGCATAACTACATCTCAAAACAAAATATTGTACTTTTTACTCCACTCCACTACATTTGTGATGAAAACCATGCATATTAAAATGTGCTGATTTTGAATGTTTGTGACAAACTAAAGGATGATGAGTTCCTTTATGCACTGAGAAGATTCTGCTACTTCTTAAAGGCATAATATGCAACATTAAAAAAAACTACAGGCTATAGGCTCAGAAACATAATTGCTTTTAATTATGACCCACTAGAATTGTGCAGAAGTATTTTCTACTTGGACTTAAGCAAAGGATCTGAATACTTCATCCACTTTCTTGCAAAGCCATGAGAACTTTGCTAGTGCTCTAATACCAGTCTGTTAAATGCCAGAAGCTGGTTAGCTTAGCTTAGCATAAAGACTGGAAACAATGAGAAAACTGAAGTGTAAAAATTACATATTATGGTTTTACAGGTGTTTATGTGCCAGACTTGTTCCTGGAGTCTTGTTGTCACTGTTTTTACACTTCAGTTTTAGAATGGGTTAAACGTCAAGATATAATATGGTAATTAGTGAGCTTTAGAGGTGCTTGTAGGTGGATTTTGTTACAGTTGAACAGAGCCAGGCCAGATGTTTCCCCCTGTTTCAGTCTTTGTGCTAAGCTAAGCTCACCAGCTGCTGGCTGTAACTTCATATTCACTGTACTGACTTGAGTCTGATATTTCTCATCTGACTCCAGGAAGCAAAATTTCCCAAAATGTTGATCTGTTCCCTTAAATCAAGATTACATTTCAAAATAGACATAGAAAGAAATAACAGAGGGGGTGAGTGAGAGAAAAGCCAGAAAGTGATGACAAGGAACATGAAAGAAGGATTTGAGGGAAACTCAGAGCACACAGAAGCTGATATAAACAGACTTTAACAAGCAGGTGTACCTGGTTTTTGTAAAGAAGCAGGTACTCAGCTCATTAAAGTACTAATGCAAAGAAAGCAGAGATCAGTCTGAATGAAGCAATGTGGCTTGAGCATGTGTGTATGTGTTTATATGTGTGTGTGTTTGTGTGCGTGAGTCTCATAAACCAACACATCTGGGCCTGTTTGTCGCTTCATGTGAACAAAAGTAAGCGTGGCAGGGTCTGCACACAGTCATTAAAGCTAAGAACTGTTGCTCAGTGCTGATAGTCATAATAATATCTTTCCTGTTTAACAACGCCTGTTTAATGACAGACTGTGATTAGATCATCAGACTCTCTGCAGTAGCCTGAAGAGTGCATTAGTGTGTCTGGAAGGTAGAACAAAAACTCCCCTATGATCAATGACATTATGTGTGTGTGTCTTATTATGACACGTATTATGTCTTCAGTGGTAGCATGTTTTATTATGGCTGCTCATGAGCGTAGGCTTGGTGTCAGAAGTGGTGGGATAGGCACGTTCAGGTCAGAGATTCTTCAAAAAATGTCAACGTTACATCCTGTCACATCACTGTGTCTGTCTCTCTCCTCTGCTGTGAGCTGAGGGAAGAGTTTAACACATAAACACACAGAGGCAGAGCAGACTGAAGATCGTTTTGGTTGTAATCACACAAAATCTGGCATAATACGAGGTGGAGCATGTTTATTTGTGCTTTGGAATATAACCGCTCTGAAATAATAATAATAATAATGATAATAATAAAAAAACATTTCATTTCTCTGATTCACTGCTTTATTTCTCATAATTCACACTCTATGTCTCTCCCTTTCTTTCTAGACAACTTTGAATTGTGTGCTCTAGATTCTACCTTTAAACAATTAATACATTAATAAAAAAATCACTGGCAGATGAAATAGATTAACTAGTTGGGCAATGCCAGGGCAAAAAAAGCCATCACAGCACAGTTTATCATTAACTGCAAAAAATGAAGGCGGTTCAGATGACTATATCAACATTTTCACCAACTTTGGGGCTTTGTTTCTCTTTTGTATTTTGGCAGCTGGACATTAAAGGTGATTCAAAGTGGTTGCTGCCTCCATTGTTTTCAATGCAAACACAGCAGTGGCAGCAGCAAGGCGATGGGGGGTGGGGGGGGGGGCACAGAATTACACACCTCCTCACCAGTGGAGAGACAGATCAATGAAGTGAGACGGTAATGGAGCAACATGAGCTGCAAAGTCTGATTATCCAGTGTGGCTAAACAACACTGATACTAGTTAGCAAAACTAGATAAATTAATCATGTCATACTGCCAACCAGTTCCTCTATTTCAAGGGACAATCTGGCCTATTTAGCTGTGTGATGAGATTATACAAGGTAGGTAGCAGCAGCCTGTGGTGTACAGAACAATATTCAGAGAGATTTTAGTGATTACATTAAAAATGGGGAGAGATTTGTGCAAAAGTAGGATTTTCCTCCCCTGCTACCTACATACATCTCAAATGCACATGCTTCTGATCTCGCCTCACTTGCTGTTGCAGAGGCATGCACTGTTAGTGATTCTTTGTAAATATTTACTCTGAGGAGGAGGAGGACATAAAGAGGAGCTACGTCAAGAGGGAATGCTTTGAGAATCGTCCAAATTTGAGGTGAAAGACTTTAGACAGAAAAGGACGAGAAGAGGACTGTGTCTCTCTGTGATACGTCTGCTTCAAGCTGGTTTGTCTCTTAGTTTTGTTTTTTTTTTGTTTTTTTCAGGCAGCTTCTTCTCGAATTCCACCTTTTCCTCCCCTCTCCCTCTGACAGAATAACTTCTCCTCTTGTTACACTCTGCGCTCACTCACACACACTCTCACACACATACGACTTCTCTCTCTCACACACACAAACACTTTTCCGTGAATCCTCTCCTTCCTCTGACACAAACTTCCTCTTGTCTTCCTGTAGACTCTTTTCTCTCCATCCCGCTCTGACCTTCCCTCGCTTTTACTCCTCTGTCTCCTCCACGTCAAACAGCAACATCCACGTCCCTCCACACACACCTAAACACTCTTTTTCTCACTAGCCTTCACCTCCATTTCTTCTTTGACTCTCTCCACTCTCCACCTTTTCTCTCCCTTTGCCCTTTGACTCACCCTCCCACTACTGTGTGCAGATTTGCTAAAAACAGTACTCTCTTTCACTACTACTTAACTGCGTCACTTCCTTTACCACCCTCACCCTTTACCCTCACTCTTACACACACACACTCTTCCACTTTTACCCTCCTCATTTCCTCTATCCCTCTCTCAGTTCCACACTTGCTCCTATGCAACAGTAAAAACACACACATACACATCACACTTTTGATGAGCCTCAGGCACAGTGTGTTATGACAAACACACCTAATAGATAATAGGATGTGTCACACTCAGTCTGGCTCACTCCCTCATTTACACACAAATATATATTATACAGTACATACAAGCCAGGGCAAACTCCTGCATTCATCAGTACACTATTTTTAAGCAATGATAAACACGTATAAAAATGTGCAGTGACGATCTTCTGCAGGAGCAAACAGGGCTGAAGCAGAGGCTAATGTTGGGTAAATATGTAACCCAATGAGTCAGGCTCAGCCATCACAGGACTGCTATTAGTGCTGCTGGCACACACACAGCAAGTACTCTGCCAGCTGCTAAATCTGTTTTAACATGGGGACTATCACACACAGCCGGGCAGATACAGAAAGAAAAGAAAGCAAAAGAGGGGGATGAAAGAGGGCAAGGCTGCCAAATTATCTAAAGAGAGAAAAGTCAAGGGTCCAAGAGTGCCAACCTGGCCCCAAATTCAAGTGTCTACTTCCACTCGATGAGAGCCAGTTGTGGGGAGGAAAAAAAAAAAAAACGTGTGAGAGTGAAAATGCATGAGTGTTTTAGTGCCTCTGTGTGTTAAATTCAATCTTATCATCTCTCTCTATGGTCTCACTTAAGGCAGACCTGCTACAAGTGGTCTGCTGGCAGAAATAACCTGGTCATATGTCACTCTGGGTATTTTTGTCTCCATGATCAAATCTTAAAATGGATCCGATTCCTTCTGTTTCATGTCATTCGTCTGTCCCTCCATCCATCCATCACATGCCATAGCACATGCGTGGCCGATCAATTTTCATGAAACCTGAGCAAAAATGATACTTTCTCACCACTTTTTTAAGCAGCACTCAGATAAGCTCAAGTGAGATGTCACGTCATACTGTTTTTTTTTACATTTTTCACTACATATCTAGGTCTTAGTATTGTTTAAAGTCCATGTAAAGCAATATTAAAGATGTGTAAGGAGTTTGTCACACCACAGAAAAATGTGTTATTAAAGACCCAGGAAAGTTTTTCAAAATCATGAAAAAACAAGCAGTTTTCTCAGCCTTGAAAAGCTGGGGGCGTGTCTGCTCCGCTATCTCAAGTGTCAAACGCCAATGTGACCTGAAAAATGGACGCTCCGTCAAGAAGATTTGTTGCACTTGAACAGTCATGTTTTAACCACCAGAGCCAGAATCCAATTCAGAGCCAGAGGACTTAGTTCCTCCCAATCTGCGATGCAATGGTATTTTTCTCTTCAGCATTGGGTTGTTGGAACTGAATCGAGCAGTAAGTGTTGGGCTGATTTGGACGGAAACAGTCAGGACTGAAACAGGCATATTGACATGATATATCGGCTTTGATCAGATGTCAGGTGGTCTGCACTTTATATTTGCATCAAATTTCTCTTTGCTTGGTATATTCAAGACTTAAGTGATCACAAGGAGAGGATAACTTACTAGGCTGCATTTATTGCATAAAAACAGTAGTGTCACCTCTGACCTTTGCACAACATTGGCACATCATGGGCAGAGTCTGCATGACTCACTGCTGCACTTTGTTCTTCTTAGCTTGGAGAAAAATTTCAACATGGCATCATAACGTGGAAATTTTGCCACATATAAGAAACTCACTTGGAACAAAAATGCAAGCTAAACACATTTCCATTTGTTTTAAAATTATGTGAGGTCAAAACATCCAAGAGACCCCACAAACACAAATCACTGATTTCCAAATCAATGGATTATTTTATGTTATTATTTTTTGCGTGTGATTTTTTTTCTGGTCTGGTGGCCACAAAACACTGAACTTTGCCTAAATAAATTACCGTCAAACTGATTTATTTGAGAAACTGATGAGAAAGAACTGTAGTTAATGACTTAGTTAGCCAGCTTGCTAACAATGGCACATTTCTGCTGATTAATGTATGCTTTTCCTTATAAATAAAGAAAATTAAATTAATAAATTAGTCAACAGTGCCAACTTCAGAACAGTGGTTTTTGATACTAGATACCACAAACAGATTTCAGAGGATACCATTTTAGTATTTAGCTTCAATACCCCACTCATACTGTTATCAGACCAAACTAAACAAGTTATAGTTCACACTTAGTGACCAGTTACAGATGTTAAATGTTTGTGCTTGTCGCTGGAAACAAATCTGTGATTTTGCACATTGTTGCTCTCTCTAAGGACAAGACTTGATTTATTGTTTGTTTGAAAAATGGCAAAGATGGTGGAAGGTTGTGTGAAAGCCAGCTGTTAATTTGAAGCAGCCATCACATAAGCCTGGAAAATGTGAGAGCTAGCCAAGTGAGATACCGCTGGGTTGATACAGCTGATTTCGATTTGACATATACATGTGAAATGTGCCACGTATGTGTGCCAGGACAGGTGCAGCCTGAAAGCAGCTAATGTCTTAGTTCTTATACTTCAGAACACCCCACCACACCAATACATACAGACAATTAACAATATATAGATTAAAGGATATTGTGGATATGTTTGATCCCAGTGTATTAGTAAAACTCTATGCATGAGATTCACTCTCAATCTCACGTTTAATTGAGTGAAATCAAGTGTGGCATTCCTGCCTCAGTGAAACCTGAGTTACTGCGAGGTTGACCTCAGTTTCTCACCTGTGTGATGAGGGTGAGTTGGTCCATCTGACACGACCAGCCCGTCCATGCCTCTGGCTGCTCTATTTGGCACCGCATTCGCACACTTTGCTACCTATCACACCTGTGCCGTGTTGCACTGAGAGGTATGGAGCAGGTCACAACCCCAATCAACACTGCAGGCCCCGAGCCAGACACGACATTACATTGATACACACTGTGCTGCTGATACACATACACGCATTTATGTGCACAAACAATCAGGTTCTGGCACATATTCATGGTCACAATCAGTTGTAAAAGATACTGCACGCACACACATGTGTTAAGACACTTGTGTGTGGCTTGACAACAGAGGTGCGTATTCTGGTTGTGACCCAAAGTACACACACGCTTTGGAGTGGCAGAGACACTAGCAGTCAGTTTCCATCCGAGTGCTCATAGACAACCAGCCAGTGTGGGAGCTGGGGAATGATCTACCTATCAAATACACTCTGCTGACCTTCAACTTCTCGGTCTACGGCCGTCTAACTGCTCCCTTCAGTACATGGCATGCATATAAATCAAGCATGACTGCAGGCTATATACAGATGCAGGCTGAATAAAGCAGCTGGTGTGGGTGAGAAATACTGATATTCTTAAAGGGATAGATCGGATTCTTTGATGTGGGGCTGTACGAGGTACTTATCAATAGCCAGTGATTTACCTACAGTAGATACCAGATTGGAGAAAAAGAGAGCGGCACCATCACTGATACTTAACAATGAATGTACTGCTGATGTACTAGGTACTAAGTATTTTAGCCATTTAAAAAGGACAATCTAAAAACAAAACAACAATATTAGTGTGTTTGCTATATTTATACTGTTTTCACCACTTTACTTTGCCATCAAACATCCTCCTCCAACAGGAAATTGCCAGCACATAAGCCGAATATCACTCTCTGCAAACCAACCAAATTGCACAGGAAAGTCATTTTTACCTGTCAGAACAAGGGACTTGCTGGTCTACTGCTGTCTTGATACTTTGCTTGTGTTATTATATGATTTTGGTGTAAAATGACTGATTTTGCCAATGGAGTCTTGTGGCCTTGGAGAGAACAGTATGTGGCTTACTTTGCAGCAGTTTCCCATTGGAAAAGTCTGTCTGATGGCAAAGTGAGGCAGTCGAAATATTCTAAATATAGTGATAACTTTAACTGATATTGATATTTAACAAGATTATTTATATCAGGGACCGTTTACAAAATACATTTGTTTTAAAAAGAGAAAAGACAATTTGTACCAGACTGAGTTTACTCTAAATTCCATCTGCAGAGCCTGTGCAGGTTAAAGGAACCTTGGCCAATACACATTTTGTTGCTGACCCGATCCACAGAAGTACACTGCTTAGCTTGACCAGCATCTACTGTAGGTAACACACTGACTGTGGATAAGTGACTTAAACAATTTCACATCGCATAATCTAAACTATCCCTTTAAAAGGGTGTTAAGAGAAATTAAGTGGAATCTTTCTTTCGCTTCTGGGAATCTTACCTGCGAGAAGCACCTGCGATACTCCTTCTCCGGCCCAGAGCATCTGTAGACCTGAGGAGCTCCTCTTCCCCCATCTGTGCCTGATTCGACTCCCAGGTGGGGTATGTGTGGGTGCTGCAATGGGTAGACGTTGCCTGGCGGTGGGACCTGGGGGCTGAAGCCCGGGTGGGGCTCCCTGTCTCTGTGCATGGGGCTGGAGCGGTGGAGAGGTGTGGAGAAACGTGAAGCAATAGCAGGGGAGTTTGGGCGGGAGAGAGGAGGGACGGGAGGAGGCGGCGCAGTGACAGAGTGCCAGTCAAACCTGTGGCGGTTGGGATGGAGGGATGGCGATGAGGAGCGTGAGAAGGTGTGAGAGGGTGGGACTCTTGGCCTGACGTGTTCCGTGTTGAATTGTGAGGGTCTGTCAGCGTGGCGCTGTGGGCTGCCAGTTGTGGTGGTCGTCGCGGGCAACTCCTCAGCAGCAGGTGCGTCAGTGATCTCCTCCTCGGTCTTCGCCACCTCCCTGTCTTCTCCATCACTCTTCACCTCTTCTTCCTCGTTCCTGTTAGTCTCAGTATCATCTTCACCGGTGGGTACTCCAGGGGCCGGTGTTGCAGTGTCAGTACCGTTGCCAGTGTGGCGAGCCTGGCGGTTGGGACGATGCAGAGGAAGAGAGAACGGGACCCTGCCATACCCAAACTGACCTGGACGGATGCTCGAAGACCTGCATGTCAAAGAGAAAGAGACAAAAAAGGAGGAAGAAACGGGGAGGATTTAGTATTTAAGAAAACACCAAAACACCTATCATGATGAGTATCATGATATTATGTTTTGTGACACTGTAGTAATTTTCAAAAACACTATCATGGTTTTTAATTAGTAGTTTAGATGCATAGATTCATGTTACAATTGATCAGCCATTTGACTCCTCCACTCTAATGTAACAATGCAAACTGAGACAAGAAGCAGTGACCACATATCTTTGCTCAGATTACACAAAAAGTCATGCTGCAATTTTGGATATTACAGGGATTGTGATATAATTTAATACAAATGCACAAACCACTGATTCTGATTTTATGCATAAGGCGGCGTGTTCTTTGCGCTATGACAGTTTTCTTACATTATATAAATGAAAAAGTTGAGAAAATTCAAAACTTGAATCTTTGAGTTTTAGAAACCACCAAACAACCTAACTAATCAAAGTGAAAGTGAATAATAGTTCATAATTTAATAGCTTAACTTGCCATCATTTAATTTTTAAGAACCCAAATAATGACAAAACAAGTTCACAGCTCACATTGAACAATTTCTGAAATTGATTGATTCAAGTTTATCTGATAAAAGTAAATTAAAAAGTAAAATTTAGTTTAGTTCAAAATTTGAGTTTGAGTTTGATTTAAAAAAAGCAATATATTGCCTTGCCTACAGTATATATTATAATACACTGAATCATAAACCCCTGTCACGTGGTACGTATCATACCAGCAGATACTTGCCAATACACAGCCCTGCATTCAGAGAGAGAGATTTATGGATAGACAGAAAGAGCCAGAGGCGGTCATAGAGATTTTTTAAAAAAGCAGAAAGGAAGAAGATAAAGAAAACTGAAGAAGAAGATAAAGAAAACAGAAAGTCATGATAAATGTCAGACGCAGCTCATGTTGGCTGTTCAGCATAATTATAACCGACGTGGAGCCAGCGGGCTGTGGTGTGCGGGCAGGGTAATGCAGCGCCTGTTTTTATGACAAAAACCAGAGGTAATGATGTAATTACACAGCAGATACCAGAGGGTTAGATGGGCATAACTCCAACTCCCAAGACTCAAACATCACAACATGCCTAAACAATGTCAGCTCCTTAACTAACGGCACCTGGATGAGTCCTACATCAAATGGTGTTCAGAGGAATCAGCATTTCATTTCATTTTGTTGACGTCTTTGTTGATGAGTCGTCACTGTCACCGGTTACTTTGTGATGACGTACAAATCTTTTCTTTGTCTGGTGGCTTTTGCTGGAACTGAGTTCTTCTATTTATTCTAAACAAGCCACCGTTGCTACTGCCAGCGAGGCAAAACTCACTTCCTGTGCACTCGAGTCATTTTCCTGGACATGACAAACTCAGGGTGCTTAGCAAAGCACGTGTTAAAGCTTCTGCTAAATTTACTGAATCAGTGTTTCAGTTTTATCCACTGACATTTGACTTAAAAACTACACTTTCATTTATAAGATAATATTGACAGTTATTGTTTTTATTGTTTTCAGATTTTTATACCAGTATCAAGATTGTTGAGTTAGAAACATCTGATGGTGATATATTGGCCACTATGAATCCTGTAAGTTTGTTTTAAAACACAAAAATTGTAACCATAATACATTCAGAGTGGGATATTTTTCAGTTGAAATATTAACTTGTCTGTGCTCTCTGATAACAAACTGTATATAAAATCTAAAAACTTCATTTTTGGCCTTTAAAACAGCAGCTTACAGAAAAAAATCGTAACAGTAAGCTCCACTCTTTAGCCATTCAGGAGCTTTCGATCAAATCACGCCGTCTTCCTCGGCCGATGCATTGCCCAGTTGTCATGGAGACTTGAAGGACTTCTCATCCATGTTGGCTTGAATATTTTTAAAGCACTGGCAGGAAAATGGAAATCAGAACAGCTACATTTTTCTATTTATTGGCAAATAAACAGGTACTGATATATCTATGATAATTGGTGAAGTCAAGTTCACACTACAAGGTTTTAACCCTGATTTTCCACATCATATATCCATATCAGGCAAGTTTAATGTCTGGTCATGTCGGGGACAGCTCGGTCAACCATGCAACAAGCTACAGGTAATGAGGGCAGACACGGGCTAAAGGGAGAGAGGAGTTGAGAGGGGGATGGAAGAGCACCTGAGCAGCTGCCAGAAAACGCCAACTACAAAAGAAATTGATCAAAAAGTAGTTTTAAATTAGTGGATGTAGTAGTTATAAAGTAGTTCAAACTAGCTCCACTTCCAGCAGTGCTGACACAGGCCTGCAGAGGACCACTAAAACAGCAACATGCTGCACACTGATACTTCAGTAATAATCTAATGTCACTACTGGTGTGTGTTTTCATGACAAAACACAGTCTGGAGGCCAGGCAGACTCATCTGGGATACCTCATGGTCTGAATGAAAGATCTTGTAGTGTGAAACTCCTGTTGCTGATCAGTTTTTTAATGTGCAAAGTGCAACAACTTCAAGAGTCACAATTTCAGGCAAGAAAGTTGTGTAGTGTGAATGTCAAAGTCATGTAATGTGATCAAGGCAGTAGTTTGATTTCTCAGTCCTTGCTTTTCTAACGTCTTACTTTGCTTCTCTGTGCTCTTTTTTGTTAAATTTACTTTTGCCTTTATTTTTAAATAGCCTTTTCTGATTTTCAGTATGACTTTTCTATTGTTTACTGCTTATTTGCTTTTGCTGCAGTATCATTTCCACCATTGCTGTTTGATTTTTGTCTCCAACTTTTGTATATTTGGTCCCTGTTTTGTTTTATGTATTTGAAATGAAGTTTATTTTTTAAAAAAGCTTGCTCTCTAATTGTTCATTCTTACTCACCTTCTCGCAGGTAAACCGTCCCGATTGGCTGAAACCGACCTTCTGCTTCCACCTCCTCCAGGCCTCACTGCTCCTGGATTGGTTGGCCTCCTGATGATCCGTGCTGGTTGGTTATAGCTGTGTGAAGG
This sequence comes from Lutjanus erythropterus, assembly GCF_056507025.1. Lineage (NCBI taxonomy): Eukaryota > Metazoa > Chordata > Actinopteri > Lutjaniformes > Lutjanidae > Lutjanus > Lutjanus erythropterus. The sequence continues at coordinate 23,708,895 of NC_139325.1, read as the reverse complement.
AGGGCGGTAGGGCGATCGATAAACAGATACACGGTCTTGATTGGTTGGAGAGAATTCTGGTTGGTAAAAAGGAGGTGATGGATTGGCTGATCCTGGTACAGGAGCTCCTCCTCCTCCTCCGGCATTGGTATTCCGATACAGAGACAACCCCGGGTTGTAATTGTTAGGGATGGAAGGGGAGTGATAAGGTGGATGTTCCCCGGCATAACGAGGAGGGTAGTTGGGGCGCACAGGTGAGATGACAGGACCTCCGATGCCCCCAGGCAAATAACCTGCCCAGTTAGGTGGAGAGTGGGACAGGGGAGGTGTGTGGCGAGGTGGAGGAGGTAAACACTTCCTACTCCTCTGTGAGACGCCCACACCGCATGTCTGACTGCATCCAGACCACTCCCCCCACACCGACCACACCCCTTCCACAGGCTCCGCCTCAAACACCTGTCTGGAACGCCGGCCTGCCACCTGATACACACGCACACACACACACACAGGAAGAGATAACTTGATTACATATCTATTATCTATAGCACTGATAAAAAATAATTGTAATTTAAAAAATAATAATAATGATTTTGTCTTGATGATTTTGATTGATTTTCCTTTAAAACAAATTGTCATGAATTCCCACATGAGAATTCTTGATATTTTTTCACTACTTCTGCTTGAAAAATCACTGAAATGATTAATCCATTGGCAAAATAGATGCCTATCATTTTTCTGTCTTGACATATTTCTTCTTATGTACGACCAAAAGTCCAAAACCTAAAACTTTTTTTTTAGTTTATTAGCACAGTGGCTCTCAAAGCAGGGTCCTGGGACCACCAGAGATTCCCCAGCAAAAAGGGGAATAATCTATTTTCACTGTAATTCCATCTTTTGACAGAATGTATTATTTTGGTCATGGGTTTCATACAGTTTTTTTTTAAATATATACAAAAAAATATAAAAAAGCAAAAAACATGATGGGGGTCTGTAAGTCTAATTTGTGTCAGTTTAGGGGTTCTTGACATGAAAAAAAGTTTGAGAGACACATATGAAACTAAGAAAAACAGAATGAATGACTGAGTGAATTTTTGCTAAAGAATGTTATCAACTGAGTAATTGAATTATCAGCCAATCATGTCAGTTGCCATAATTCTATGAGCCATTGTAGGCTATTTTTGTGGTAATTACTTTGAATCTGTCTGCGCTACATTTGCCTCATCACTCTCTGTGTCGCCACAACAACATACACTGATTTTTAACAAAAGGTCATGTGTTCATGAGGTAACCAGTCCATCATCGCCACCTTTCAGCATTCGGCAGTACAAGAAATCTGTGTGAGGCCCTTTAGCTGTACCTCTCAACCTTTATCTCATTTCTTTTAAAAGTAGAAACCGCAATAAAACAGTGGGCTGCACTGAAAAAGTCCCTGGTTTAATCCAGCAGCTGTATCTCTTTTCACTCCTCTTTTAAGAGCTGTAAAGCCCTCACTCATCACTCGACATTTTACTCCATGTTTGGCTGGCCATCGCTGACCTTTTGTAGGCTCAGACACTGGTATTTGTCCATTTATAAAACCATGCTGGCTAAACTCCCATCATACATTTGTACTTTGATCGCCCAGAGACCTGACTGTAGTTACAATGTGAGATCACAAGGCTTGGTCTTATTGTCTGTTCCAAGTGTACTGTCGGGACTGAGAGAGAAAGCTTTTATGTGCTCTGCTCCTCTCACTTGGAATAACCTTCAAAAAGATTTGACAATAAGTGAGTTGGTCTCCCTGCCTGATTATAAAGCTCTTATGGATTGGTTGGTACCAGTCACTGCATAGAGACAGTTTGACTATGTTGATACGTCACTGTATATCTTACGAGTTTTATTGTGGTTATCAAGACCACCGTCTTGGCCAGGTCTCCTTTGAAAAAGACACTGTTGATCTTAATGGGATTTACCTGGTTAAGTATGGGTTAAAGAAGCAATGTGTAGGAACTGTGCGTGCAAAAAGTAGTACAGCAGTGCAAATAGTGAGCTGGAGCCATAGTTGATCAGCTATTTATAACTGTGAATTGTCTGTTGATATAAAGTTAAGTCTATTATCCTGAAAACAAATTGACATTGCTCTGATAGATGTTATAAACATCTATGCCTTCTACAAGATTATTGATGATTTCTTACATTTCATAAACAGGCACTTACTCATTCGGCAGACGTTCGGCATTAATTTGAAACTGGCAAACAAAAACATATTTCCTGCCTGAAAAAGAAATTTAAAAGGGGGACACCACGGACGTAGTGTTGTTGTGGAATAGTGAGCATTTCAACTGTTTCCTTGATCTCTGATGACATATCATGGTTTTTATGATTTTTTTTAACAGTAAATATATTATAAATCCTCTCCTTTGAATGTATGTAAAATCAGAAGAGCAAAAGTTGAAAAAGTTCTTGATTTTGTGTTGCATTTTGTGAAAAGTTGATTCAAAAGGCAGTTGTCAACATGTTTTGTACTATTTGAAAGTGGCAAACTGAAAACATTAGAGTGAGAACTGAGTCAATAAAAAAGGTACTTAAATTCCATGTTCGAATGCACTACAACTGTTTGTAACCCTAACTGTGCCGTGAAAAAAGTAAAAACTGCATGCCTTGGCAGAATATTAAAGAAGTACTTTACTTAGCAAAAACGTTGCCATTGCAAAATCAAAAATCTCTGGAAGGACTTATTTCTTCACAGTATCTGAGTCGACTGATGAGCTGCAGTCTCGTGAGTTTCCTTCCTCTGAGGCCAAAATATAAATCCTGAACCCTTCATAGTTCACCCAGGCTTAGAAGAGACTCGGTCACCTGCCAGCAGCTTATGAGCAGATGGATAAATTCATTGAATTTGGTGTCATATGAACGCTCAGCAGAAATGACCAGTCTGAAGCTGATCTGGCTGTACATGAGCGTTTGTGTACATATACTGTACATATGTGAGTGCATGCATGTGGGTGCCAGGTCAGGCTTTGATGTGGCTGTAGATAAATGTTTCTCCTCTCATTTCATAACTGAAGCATTGGCCTGGTTGGCAGAGCAGCAAACATGAGAGCTGAACAAAAGTTTCCATTCAGAAAGAACCAAAACATAAATCTGCGCTCCACTTCACCTCCCTCTCTCTGTGAGTGTGTAAGTGTGTGTGCACACGCGAGTAAACATACTGTACAAACTGTCCGTGGAGAGAGAGGACAGGTGTAATCAGCATACTTGTGTGTGTGTGTTGTGCTCTGATAAATTATTATCCAGATTAAAAGAGTTCCTGTCTCCGTCTGAGGTAAAATGGCAGTGGGAGGGTGGGAGAAAAGGAAAGAGAAAGGGGTGAGAGAGATGAGGGGGGTCGAGGCAGACAGGCCTAATGACTCTGAGTGTGTGCGTCTGTGCTGTGTGTGTGTATATGTGTTTCAGGAGGGGATGTGTCGTTTGTTGTAATGAGTGACATCAAACACACAGCTGCCACATAACTGGGACCATTAATGAGCTCCGTGCAGTGACCCTGCAGCAGCCACCGCTGACCTCTGGAGCTACTGGTTAAACTCCTGCGACACTGTACTGCCAGGCCTGAACCAGACGGCCCCCCACCACCTCTGCTCCCGTCTTATTATTTGTACATTTTTTCATACTGGTACTACTGTGGGCCCTCTCCAGCTGTGGGGCCCTTTAAAGGACACATTCACATTTTTAAAACTCTGTATTGAAATAATTCTGGCATGCCTGCAAGTATTTTAAACTCTATCAGTGTTTATTCTTCCTCCCCATACTGATTGTGAAGAAATCTCATCCTAACAGTTGTAACCAGTTGTACAGCGCAATAAAACAGTCAGACATAAAGGATGACTGAGAAGCACAAACAATTTTGGTAACGCTTCAATTTCCAGGTCTGATAATTTCATGGTAAATAGTTGGTAATCACCAAGTAACATATTTGAAATTTCTTATAAATTATCTACATATTACCCAAAACTTCATGGTAAGTATATGATAATTCACAAGTGTCGTTTTCATGCAAATTATCACATATTTAGCATGAAATTTGGAGGTAATTTGCTGGTAAATTCAGAGAAATTTAAAATATATTGCTGTGTAATTACCACCAACTACATGAAAATGCTATTTGCTAATTTTCACATACTTAACACCATGATGTTTGGGGGTAATTTGTAGGTAATTTAGAAGAAATTCTAAATATGTTACCTGGCAATTACCAACCACCATATGAAAATGGTACTTGCTAATTAACCGATAATTAACCATAATATTTGAGAGTTATTTGAAGGTCATTTGTGGGTAATTTCTCAGACATTTCCTATATTACTTGATAATTACCACCTATTTACCATGAAATTATGGGACCTGGAAGTGTTAATTATTAAGTGTTAATTTATAGTTTGTGGAACTTCATCTTCCTAAATGTGCAGTAACCCATTTAGCCACTTGGGGGCAGCAGAAACAAGTTGAGAGTACAATATTGGCATATTATCACCTTTTAAGTTTTTTGGCAAACTTGTTGGCAAATAGCTTTTTTACACATCCAGTAGTTATGGATATAGCAATTCCAAGTCTAATTTTCATCTTTAAGCTCTGTTTTTGTCTCCACCACCAGAAATATGTGGCAGCTCTTTAGCTTTCATGCTGCCTGAAAGGCTACAAGGTCTTGAGGTGGTAAATTGTGGGTACAAATTTCCCTGAATATCAATCTCGGATCCAGTTCACTCGTGACCCCATGCAGGAAATGTTCCTGAACTTGTGAACGGAGTTTAACTGTGTCTGTCTGCTGTTTGGTGCTGAGCAGGTAGTGTACAGTGGGATTTTAGAGCTTTTTCCTGTAAACAGCTGCTCACTGCAGCCGAAAAACAACACTATGAGAGTGATGACAGTGAAACAAAACAGTAAATTTGCAAGCCAGACAGCTAAACAATGAGCTGAAGCTGATGGGAGCAGCAGATTCAGGTAATAATTCTATGCAGACCTGCCAAGTCTCCTGTGTTTCTCCTGTATTTCAAGGCCATGCCTTATATTGTCTTTGTACTGTGTTCAATTGAATATAAGCTGAAAAGTATTTACAAATCATTGCATTCTGTTCTATTTACATTTTACACCGCATCTCAACTTATTTGAGATGACTAAAGACTAAAGACTGTAACTCTAGAAAGTACCCACTTGAGCTGAGTAACTCTGACTGGCCTCATATAAGGTGTGGCTTCAGCATTTTTGCAATGAATTCAGACTGGGATGGATTTTGTCCCAGTCTCTTCCCTCTTCCACTGGACACATTTCAGAAAGGGATCTCTTCACAGCCAGTATGGAGTATGGACAGAAAGAACATTTGCAGCTTCCAATATATGTGCCTATCATGATTGTGAGAAAAAATGTGAACCTATCCTTTAACTGTCGTCACCTTTCACCCTGCTATAGTGATGCTGTTGTCTGTGAATTTCGCTCATAATGAGCTGATGACTCACCTTCCTCTTGGCAGTCTTGGTCACGGAGGTCGTGACCACCACAAAGCCCCACAGCACATAGAGCCTGGAGGGAGGAAGAACAGAGGGTGAGAGAAGTGGCAGATCTACAGGACTTTAAATATCAGTAGGTTGAATAAGCTCTTTTGTAAAGGACATAATTCTTCCATGACCTAAACGTTAAATTTGTATATGGCTGAGCTGAACTCACAAAGACTTTCATTATTCTCTGTCCTGTCAGCTTTCCAGCTCATCAACTTTCTCAAACCTTTTCCCTGAATGTACATTTAGTTTAAAAACAGTGTTAAACGTGTTGAGCGAACACCCCATCCAATGTTCCAGTGACCTAACTGTACTTGAGCAACCAATTAAGCCACTTTCTTTTCCTCTACAGGTGGTGTGAGGGCTCAGAGGGAGGGAGAGAGTGAGTGAACACAAGTTTCTTTTTCCCTCCAGGGTTCACAGGCAAATATCTCAATCAATCTGGGGAAGCCTGGGAGGCACTAACAAACTAATAGGTTTAAACAGCAAGTATGTTTTCCCTCTGCATGCCTCTCTCTGGGGCTACACACCCTGAGGATGTGGTTTTCACACACACACACACACACACATAACCACATACTCAGGCACAATCAGTCACAACATCCAAAATCATCTTGTACAGTGAGGCACTTTTTATTTGAGGTTTGATGTTCAAAGGATGTGCTTTATGGTGTGGGATAGTTGTTGAATGTCCCCTTTAATTTTGGGCTCCTGTCTTTAAATTTGACATGAAACTACTTTAGGAAGCTCGAGCCACCACAGCGGGAGTGTGCAGTGCGTCTGAAAAAGTAACTGGAACCACTCTACACAAGTTACAGCACATACATCAATGTGGGCCACTATCTGGCAAGATGCAGTTACTGCTTACTTCTAATTAATCGTACTGAAGACTTACTAACATTTATAACTGGCAGAGGGGGGACTAAAGTCACTTGACTCAAGTCAGACTGATTTTGCAAATTTGAGGGGTTGAGAACTGAGACTAAAATTGAAAAAAGATTTGACTTTGAATTGGTTTTCATGATGTGAGACTTGGCTTAGACTTGAGACAGATGACTCAGAAAGACTTGACTTTTATCAGATTGAACATTTGCATTTGTCTAGATGTCGAGAAGTTACATTTTGATGATGAAATATGATTGAGTGATTTTTAGTGAAATGTGCGCAAAACCTGCCAATATGGACACTTCAGACCCACAGAGGCCAACATATGAGGTAGCTATCACAGAGGGGCTAGTCGAAAAATAATAAAATTTGGATTCAGGGATTATGCTGTCACTGAGAAGAGAACAGCGGTATGCAAGTTCTGCAGCTTAAAAATCAGTGATATGACCACAAGAACATCCAAATTCATCTGTTGCTACAAAACCCACAAACAAAGGAAACGTAAATGTGATATAATCAGTTACATTATGTGGACACATTTCTGGCTAACTTCTTGCTAACACAGCTGCATGCTCATGAATCTCAATCCCGCAATCCTGCTGCTTGCTTTTCATTTTGGAGGTATGCTATTGATTACCAAAAATGTCAAATATCAGATTTACAAAGTGTAAGCAGGCTGCAGTAGTTTTTGTTCGTTGTTTGTCAGAACTTGTCTTAAGCCCAAAGGCCCCATAAGATAACTCATAAACTAAGTTAAGAAAGCTTTTTAGAACTTTTCACTAACTAATTATGTCTTTCTAAAAATCCACACACTACAATGCCATCTGAACTCTTAATTTGTGAGTGTCTCAGGGCGTCATCACTAACTTGGCAGGGTGAACAGCCACAGCCTGTTCACCCTGCTGCCATCTGGCAAGAGATACACAAGTATCCGCTGCCATACCACCAGCTTCTTCCCTCATGCTGTGAGACTCCTCAATTCATCTTCTGCACAAGAAATGTTTATTTTCATGACTTATTATTTTTTCAAGGATTAAAATGAGAGAACAAAGGATGTGGAGAACCCCATGTCTGTGTTTGCCTTAGGCCTTAAAATGACAAAATCCACCCCTGAAACTGGAGTAGTGCATCACAATTTTGTATGACTTGACTTATGACTTGCTTGACCTGAGCAATGACTCGACTTGACTTGCTTCATTCCCATCATAGTTACTTGGGATTTGTCTGAGACTTGAAGGTTAAGACTTGAGACTTGTTTGTGAGATGCACATTACTCACACCTCTGATAATTGCCAAAAAAGTGTGAAACCTATCACCATTTATCAGTGACTAAAAATGTGTGACTGGTCCATCAAATAAAGGAAGAATACCAGCTGTACCACATCTGGAATTCTGTCCTGAAGAAGATACCAACCATGTGGTAATTTGATATATTAATTTGATGCTGAATTAAACTTTTTCATCTGTAAGGTGCTGATGGTGGTTAAATGCAGTTAACTTAGTAATAAATATCTGATGATGCTGACAGGTATAAATGATGGAGGAGACAAAGTAAGCTCAGTAAGCAAGAAAATCTGATTTGGCAAGAAACAGGTCACTGTTGCCCTCTTTATCTAACACAGTGATTGTCATACTGGGGTCTGGAGACAAATAGGGGTGCTTGAGTGGGAAAATTTTTGTCACATTTTTTGGAGTTTGGAACAACAAGGAGAGAAATATGATTTATTGTAATTTACAGTGGTAGTAGTATGAACATTGACCACAAAAAAAACAAAAAAAAAAAAAAACAAAAAAAAAAAACACCTATAAGTTTAAAAAATACTTAGAGCGGAGTCTCTAAGACAAACTCCTCTCAAACTGTGTGTGTGGTAGAACCCAACCGATATATCAGTTAGTTATATATTGATATATTATAGAGATATTTATTGTCCTATCACAGCTACATTCATCTATATCGGTATCATAATTTATGTTATTTTATGTTAATGCAGACTGTTTTGCAGGGAGCATTTTATGTATATTTTATACTTTGTTTTTCCATCTCAGGCTTAAAATTCATGCATACTTTGCTTTATTTGTGTGTGTTTTTTAAATTTACAGATACTTATAATTATTTATAATACAGGAGAAAGTTTGTGTCAGTGCCCTGATATAATAACAATAAAGTTTATCCTGCCTTCATTACATATCTTTGTCACAAATATTAACCACTTGTGAGGGATGATTGCAAAAAATATATATTTATGTATATTAGATTCTGTATGAAGAATACTGGCTGATATATTGATATCGGATTTTTTTTAAAATTCCACAATATCAGAATCGACATTGATTCCAAAACTCCAGTATCAGTCGGGCCTTAGTTTGTGGTCTAATATGGTGGAGGTCCTTGGCATGAAAAAGTTTGTTAAGTGTTTACAACATCATTAATGACCTCATTTTTAACATTTTATGAATCATTTATAAGTGTGGTCTTCTTGTACTGTGGTGCAAAGTAATTATATCTGATACTGAACCTCTTAAGTTTTGTTTTTCCCTTTAAGGTGAAACAGTTCAAATGAAATTATATGTTTTAAAGAAAATCAGAATTTTCAGAAATCAGCTGCTCTGTCTGCACAAAATCTCCATAAAACTGCCGAGACAAGTGCATTGGAAACAAGTGTAATACCATTTCTTCGTGTGCCAAGAAAATAGCCCGAACATGATACTAAATGATCTGCTAGGATGGACTTCTCAGCGCTCGCCACGAGAACCAAACCATCACCGCAACCACCGGTCCGTCCGCAGGCCACATGTAGTCAGAGTAATTGGTCCCTTCTCCCCAGTGTGGTGCACCGCCGTGGTCTCTGGAAGCTTCCCCACACCAGACTACATAACTACCCCGAAAAACACAGACAAAGGTCCCGCACAGTCCGACACAACAGAGCCGCTCAGGCCGAAGTAACGACCCCCTACCCGGGTCCACGTTTCCCTGGCCGCTACAGTGGCACATTGTAGAATAAACTCCGCGGGGACAGGGAAAGAGAAGAGGAGAGAGGAGAGGGAGAGACATATGCAACAGGGAGGAAAACTCACAAAAAAATCCGCCCTGAGGAGAAACTGAGGAGCTCTAACTTAAACCCAGATGCCTTCGGGTAAATTCCTATCATATATCCTGCACGGAGCCCAGTGCGCAAAGAGAAGGCGTCGTGCGTAAAAGCCAAAACTTCGCCACAAAATAACAACTTTTTTAAAAAACTCTTCCACACACTCATAATAAACACAAACATAAACCCCACGCCTGCACGGAGAAGGATGCATACCCCCTCCACATGTGGTGTTGTGTACAAGCAGAGTGAGAGACGCAGCAGGTTGCAGCTATAAGTCAAAGTTTTACCTGAATAGTGAACTGAGCCGCATGCTCCTCCAAGAGTCTCCAAAACAGTTCTCACTCCGCTGCTAATCACTTATCGATTATCAGTCCAGGGTAGTGATTGATTGGTTAGTGGTCCGTTCAAGTCCGTCCGCGCAGTCCTGAGAGAAATGTGATGAAGTCCTGCGAAGGTTTCTTCAGCTCCCTCCCTCTCTCTGTCTGTCCCCGTCCTCCTGTCACAGTCACTCCCCGTGATTTTTGGAGAGTGGGAAGGGTTCCGTTTTTTCTCTCTGGTTCACTCGACAACTTTTTTTGGGTCCTTATTATAAACTGGTGTGACGCCTGGCAGCCAGGGGGCCGGGGGGGGAGAGACAGGAGACACAAAATGGACAGATTACACAACTCTCCCTCTCTCTCTTTCACACGCATGAACCATACACTCCCACTGCCCCTCTTACACACACATACACACACACACGTACCACTATGGGCCCTGACTAAGCTATAATAACTCTCAGAGCCGCTTTCTTAGTTGCACAATCCAACATAAGAATGCTCCATTGTGCTGGGTCACACTGATCAGTAGTAATGATCTACTCATTGTCGGAAACAGCCCTGAGCTGGCAGCATCTGCAGCAGCAGGGACACTTTGTTGGGAAGGTACTACAAAGCCTTATGGGTTCACTATTGTGCCAAAACAAACACTAATTGTTCTATAACAAAGTGGGAAATGGATGTGGAAAATGGAAAATGACCATTTTTTATTTGCCATGGATGAAATATGGCTGTTACGCTTACTGGCACTTCCAAAAGATATTTTTGAATGATATAAACATAGTTGTGTTTTCTCATAACTCTTTAATCACAGTTAAGCACTTGAAAACAGACATGCTCCACCAATTTGGAGCTAAGATAAGTGAAACCCAGGAGACGTGCCGCTTGTGAGCAGGAATGACGACATTGTGTGGTTGTGTGTATACAGTATATGTGTGTGTGTGGGCTGTGAACTCCTCTTGGTTGCGGTCTGAAGCAGATGTGAAAACTGCCTGATTCCAGCTTGTCAACACAATATTTATTTGGTTGTATTCCACCAACCTTCCCAGTCAGACAGGACAGTTTTCTAAAAACCAGAACAATGCCGACCAAACACAGCCCACAGGGGACAGTGGGAGGTAAAGAGTGACACAGAGGTGCAGAGGAAAACATGAAAAGATCTCCATGGGATAAAGAGCCTTAGTTTAGTTTTGAAGAGGCTGGCATGGTGTGTATCTACTGGGGAGACTTTGGGGGAATGTTAAGTAAGCTTTTATCCAAGTTTGAAGACAAACGGTTTGAAAATAAGTCAGAGGCAAAATTAAGGACATAAGTCTTGCACAAAGTTGTACAAATAAGAACTGGCATTCCTCCTTCATCTGTTGAGGTTGAAATTCAAATGTATTGTTTTCATGACTACAACTGTTTTGCGTGAGCTTGGAGTTGAGAGATGTGAACTGTGAATCCCATTTTCTTCTGTTTTTTTACTCATGATGATGCCTTATGAGCATCAGTTTTGTAAAGAAAAGCCTCAACAAAACCTTGGGATGTTCAAAGTTTGCTAACTGTTTCAAAAGAAAACAAGATAGGCTATAGCAGAGGTGTGGATTCAAGTTACATGACTTGGACTCAGTCAAACTCACAAATGTGATGACTTCAGACTGTAACTCAACTTGGACTTTAACACCAGTGACTTGCGACTGCACTTGGACTTGAGCCTTTTGACTTGAAAATACTTGATACCTTCCCAAAAGCTCCAAGATTATTTAAAAATTGTGCCATGAATCAATTTGTTTCCCTTCATTTCCTGAATTAACTAATGTTAGTGCTATTCATTCCCAGCACGTTGACACTTAATTCCCCAAATCCATTTTGTCTGAACCATTCGACAGCATCCAATCAATTTGCAGAGCAGAACCATGAGGAATTAATTTGACGTCCCTGAGCTCCAGTTGGAAAAAATTATACTAAAGATAATTTTGTTTGAGCATAAAAACTATGCAGTGGTCATCAAAAACAGAGATGGAAAAACTTCAAACTCAACTCATAGCAAAATTCAGACAGTAGACAGGAAACAAATAAAAACAAGCAACTTAATTTGGCATTTAAAGTTGCACAAAGTCAACAGTAACATTGACATAGTAAGCAAGCTAATCCTTAGCTAACGTTAGCTTAACAGCTAAGTAACTTTACACTGTTACATTTACTTGTTTAAGACTCAAAACTCAAAATTTTGGAGTTTGCCAGTCTAAGTCTTGTCATGCCAGACAACTAAAGATCATGTTGCCTACCAATCGTCTGGGAATTGCTTGAACAGCAGCGAGAACAAACACTAACACACCTACACCCTCCTACATTTACATAACATTTACATAACATTTACATAAGCCTTACTGGACATCTCTCTCATCTCTCGTTATTCTCGACGACTTGACCATGTCACCAGCCCAATATGAAGGGCTGCCCTACAAACTTTGGATTGGTTCTGCAGTGCAGCTTTTTTTTTTTTTTTTTTTACTCTCTTAACCGTTTACACTCAGTTTTAGCATTAAAAGCTGGGAAATTGTCCAGAATCTCTACTGAGCAAACTATTTAGAGACTGACTTGTGAGTCTATGTCAATCTTGACATGAGACTTGGCTCAGGACTTTCCTGTCTTGACTTTGGACTTGAGTGAAAACACTTGAGCCTTTCTTGTGTCACGCAAAACAATGACTTGATCCCATTTCTGCTATTTAGTCTTTATTTTGAATTATGTATTGGTTAAGAAAAGATTAACTAAGATACAACTTTATTGATCTCAAAGGAAATTCTTATGCCAGATTGCTCCAAAATCACAATAACATAAGAACAACAACAACAGATAATAAATACAACACTTATAATCATAATAAGCAATTATTAATTTTGTTGAAAACATGAAGGTCAGAAAATCTGATCTGAAAAAAAACATTAATTGGTTTTCTTTATTCTTGTACTCTTTGTACAAATGTACAGTTTGTGCCACATTCTGGATCTGGTTTATGTTAAATGGTGTCTTTTAAGCCCCTGAGGCTCAGGCACAGTTGTGTGCATGACAAATAAAAAACATAATCTTCGTCAGGAAAAAGAACGAGAGGAAGAGAGGAGAGATCTGAGACGAAAAAGACGAGAGAGGATGAAGAGATGAACAGATGAAATATGGATAGACGAGGGAAAATGAGACAGATATACGACAGTAATGTGATACTAAAAACAGTGTTTACCACTGCTCAGAGGCCAGCTCATCAACATAACAACACCTCCAGAGTTGGTCGGACTTGTTCAAGGACATTTCTGATCCTTCTTAAGTCTCCTTATTAACATTTCCCACCCTGCTGCCCCTGGGAGGAGAGAGGCGAGATGGTGGAAATGTGAGAGAGGCTGACGAGTGGAAGGGAGGGTGGGTACGCAGTGAGTTATGGTCTAACACATATTAACACACCCAGGGTTTGAGATGTCCCAGGGCCGGGCTGCTGCTTTTCTTGGACAGGCATCCTACAACATGGACGCAGCGATGGTGACGGAGATTAGCGACTTCAAAGCCCGCTGTGAGACTTAAACCACATTACAGAGCCAGCTTAAGATCTGATCTGTCAAAATAAAAAAGCTAATGTTAAAGGCGCACCGCGACTGGCGAGGGTGGATTCCAGAAGTTAATGCACAAACATAGACACATGTGCAGTAGCTTAGGGTGTGTATTTTGTGTGTGATTAGTGAAATGGATATCTCTGTACTTCTAAGCAGCATGTCTATCAGTAACTACAATTAGCCAGAGGTCATTGCCATGGCCACCAGTGGTCCGTGACCACTTATAGCCCACTGCTCCCCTCCTCCCTCCCTCTTTCTCTCTATCTGTCTCTTTCGTCTCTTTCTCTGGATTCCCAAGAAGCAATAACTTACGTGTTGGCCTCCCAACATGCACCACCAACCACACAACCCTGATAAGCAAAACGTCTATATCAACTAGTCACCACAACACAGATGTGGTTCGTTTGTGTGTGTGTGTCTGGGGAAGTCTGTGTGTAGCAGCTGATCTGTTATTTGTCTCGGCTGGCTGATCTGAGTAATGGCACTGCAGATCAGAGCAGGGGGGCCCTGTGGGAGTGATATATCACTCGAAAAAACTTCTTGCGTGTACACACACCCTGCCTCCAGAAAACACACACACACCCCGGCCTCGGGCCCAGACACAGTAGGCCCGCAACCCGTTTACTGTTAAAGTTAATGAGGCCTCCAGGCTTCTTCAGACCAGCAGAGGGTCAGGGCTCAGCGGCTGAACCTCTGCAGGCTGAGACAGAGACAGCAGCAAGACATAAACTGACTTAAAAAGGTCAAATAGAGGGGACTAGTATGAGGACCTGTCTGATGGTTATCGTTATCTACTCTCAGACAACAGGCTCAGTAATCCCTGTTCATGTAAAACTGTTCCAGTAATGATAACAGAAGAGCTCAGCTCAATCTCACTTACAGACAGAGACAGGAGTCAGGACTGCAACATGCTTCAACAAAGATGTAATCGTCTTTGGGTGGGAGGGAGCAGAAGGTGTTGCCACCAAGGTAGGGCAATCAGTCATCCAATCAGTCAGTCCAACTTTGGTCCAGACTGAAAAAATCAACAATGAAATTTTGTTGTCATTCATGGTCTTCAGAGGATGAATCTAACCTATTTAAGTGATCCTCCACCAACAACAGGTTGACATTTTTTGTTTTTTAGAAAAATATCTTGACAACTATTTTATCTATTGTCATGGAATCTGGTACAGACATTCATGGTGTCCAGAAAAAGAAAGAAAACATCTACTTGATGGATTGACTTTTCATCTAGCTCCGTTATCAGGTCAAATGTGTTCAAATTATTGGGAAAATTTGGACAGTTTGGTTGGACTTATGACTTATGAACATGAAAGGGGTTCGGTCAAAGACATTTGAATACGTGTTATTTTTTAACTTGTACATCTGACTTTTGGAAATTATTTTGTCTCTGCCACAAATCTGTCTTTCAGCAGATTCATCAGTGAGCTTTCTTGACGGCCTGCAATGCATTGTTGGAATTTGACAGGAGTGTGTGTCTGCTCCTCTACAAGCCTCTTTGACCTGCATTTACACATAACACCCTTCTCAGCGTAGTTTTACAGTAGGGCTGACCCGAATGTTTCAAAGCTATTCTAGGCAATATCTAAATCAGTATTCATATTTGAAGAGATTAAGAAAACATTGCATGGGCTGCGTCAAAAAGGAAGCAAAAGACTCATATGGAGCAAGAAATGAGGCTCTATGGCATTTAATTAGTCTCAAAAATCGCAACATAAAAATCAGGATGCATGCATGTGATATGTGACAAAACAGAATCTACCAGTGGAAAACCATTGTTGGGAGGGAACATTTCTGCTTGCCATGCATAAATATGGTCCCAGGAGCACGTGGCTGTGACTAGCAAGAGCTTGACCTTCCCTACACACGCCCAGCTACTTAACCTCTCCTGCTCGTGAAGTTGACTTCTCACATACTGGAGGCCGACATGGAACTGGCATGGCTGTCTCCCCTCCTGTCCTCCTGTCTCTCATTAGACTCATAATTACAATAATAGTACAGTATGTTTGTTGAAGCTTTGAAGCCCCCAAAACGGTGTTTGGGACAGCCCGAGCTGGCTGAGACATTTTTATGCATCATCGCGGAAGCACAACTCCACCTTTAGTCTTGTGGGGAAACTATGCCTGTACCAGCGCAGGTGTGTACACCTGTAAAATCTCAAATACACAGAATCCATATCTGTGGTCCAGTGCACCAAACATGCATTGACTGGCAGGTTAGTAGCACAGGGGTTGTATCAACATGGAAGAAAAACAAATAACCAAAAGGTTAAGAAAGCTCATATTTAAATGTATGTTGGAAATGGTTTTCTGTCTCCAGACTGTTTTTTCTGCTTCTGTGCAGTTCTGCAGTTTCATAAATATGGCAGCCGCCTGCAGCACATATGAAGATTACATGAAAGTATGACGGCGCATGCCTTCATAAATGTCTTCACACTTTGCCTGTGCATGTTTGAAGACACCGATACAAAAGCATGTTTCAGGCTTAAGGAAGCAGTTTAATTGTGTTTTAATTTGGACAGTTTGGGTCCAAACCAGCTTTACATGGAGATAGAGAAAGGCATGAATTGGTCTCTGTGAAGGCCCAAACTCAGCTGAAAAGAGGAGGAGAGTTTGGACCCAACAGTACTGCCATCCAGAGAAGGCTT
Source organism: Lutjanus erythropterus (assembly GCF_056507025.1). Lineage (NCBI taxonomy): Eukaryota > Metazoa > Chordata > Actinopteri > Lutjaniformes > Lutjanidae > Lutjanus > Lutjanus erythropterus. The sequence goes on along the minus strand of NC_139325.1, from coordinate 23,692,860 downwards.
GAGTAGAGAGGAGAGGGAGACTGACAGACGGGGACACAAAGGGAGTGAAAAGAAAGGCAGCAGCAGAAAGGGGATGAAAGGGAATGTGAGAGAAAGAGGTAATGGAAGATTATACGGGAACTGAGCAAGTGTAAAGGAGAGTGAAAGAGAAAGAACGCAGGAAGGGGGGAGTGATTTGTCTGGCTCAGATGGAGTCAATATTTGCTCCATTCCACCAATCCTGTGCCAGGCTCCGGATCAAAGCAGGGCGTGTGTGCTAAAGGGCGCTGAGAGCCAAAGGAGAAAACGGCTGACATCTTTACAGTCTGTTCTGGATGTAGAGAGATGCTTTTTTTCATTACAAGTATTTTAGATTGAAGTTCAATTCTGTGAAAGTTCATTGATGAGCCTCAGGGGTGGAAGATCATTATGGAGGAGAATAAAAAGCCAAACTGAGAGTTCAAAACTGGTAAAAGGCAAAGATAAGGAGATCAATGGGTGGAGCGTCATAATGAGGAGTTACTGGCGAGACATGAACATGAGAGGGACAGAGAGAGAGAGAGAGAGGTCGGCTCAGTTGGACCCTAATTGGCTGACAGAACTGCTGAAGTAACCTTGTTCCAATTATTCAGACAAAGAGCAATTGTTGCCCATTCAGAGAAGCCACTGGGCCACATATGTACACATAACAACAACAAAAGACAGGATTTATGTCTGTGTGAATGGGCATGTATGGTATGGCTTGGCACAGGGCGGCCATGTTTGGCACAAGAGACACATGGATGACAAGATGTAGAGCGGAACAACGCAGCTGGGTAGCAAATTCTTTGGTTATGTTTATGGTCGATTGGTTGTAGACTACTGTGTGTTGTATCACAACCCGCATTTCGAATTATCTGCTGACGATGGAGAATTCCTGACCCATTCATTCATTCATGAGATCTCGGTCAGTGATGACAGATCTGACAGCCATCAGTAACATATTGCCAGTGTATGGCCATATTTGCCTGATATTAGACAGTATGTCCAACTTGTCACACTCATCAACTTGGCGGTGTGGGTGGATTTGGAGGTCTGGATCCAGGCAGTGGCTATATTTGACAGATAAAGGTTATTTTTAACTCCCAGCAAGGCCTCAGAGTCTACAGCCATGCCACTGGCTCATGAGGCTGTAATGCTTACTGTACAGAAAACTGTTAAATGGATAAACCAATGTATTAGACAAAAGTAATTTTGATATGATTATTGTTTTAACTAGAGGAATACCAATTTTTGCTCAGATAATGACAAAGTTTACATTAAGGGGGTTTCATATAGAGTTTACATGAAACACAAGAAGAAACCAGGTGCAGTTGCATCTTGATCTCTCACCATGTCAACCACTCTGTTCTGTACCAACAGAGAATATTCAGAAAACAGGATAAGGTGTTTACATGCCACAGTATCCTGGTTTCTATCGGTGTACTCTGGGTAGCATATCAAGGTTTCTCAAAACCAGGATAAGGCCTTGTCCAGGTTTCTGAAACCAGGATATGATGGTTAGATATGCAAAGCCAGGGTACGAACCAGGATCATAACTGGGATACTTGTGCACATGTTAACACACACCACAAATATCAACATGGTAATCCATCAGTCCATCCAACAGTTTTTGAGATGTTTTCCCCTGAAACACAAACATCAAGCTGCTGGTGGTGCTAGAAGAAAATTCTGTTGACTTTAGAAACATGACAGTATTCCACAGGTTCTGGCATCCCTCCACTGGTTTCCAGTAAAATACAGAATAGATTGTAAGGTTCTCCTATTTGTTTTTAGAGTTCTGCTCGATCTGGCACCCCTTTACTTGTCCGAGCTCCTCTGCCCCCTTTCCAACCCCAGATCGCTCAGATCCTCGGAGAAGCTGCTTCTAGCTGTCCCGCGTTCTAGACTGAAGGGGAAAGGCGATCAGGTTTTTGCTGTAGCTGCCCCTAAGCTCTGGAACAGCCTACCCTTCTCAATAAAGTGTTCCCCCACTGTTGATATTTTCAAAGCAAAACTTAAGACTCACATGTTCTCTTAGGCTTTTGAGTGTCCTTGGAGTTGTACTCTTACTTTTATTTATGTATTATTATTATTATTATTATTATTATTATTATTATTATTATATTCCTTATTCCAGCGTACAGCACTTTGGTCAGCATCGGTTGTTTTTAATATGCTTTATAAATAAACTTGACTTGACTTGACCTGACTTGACTTTAGAGAGTAAATACCAGATCAACAGGATCTGGCGTTTGGATTAAAATTTAGAAAAGATGTTTGTGTTTGGGTTGGATTCGCTCATGTCGGCTGGCCTAGCATACTTGACATGGAGCTACAGTGCTTGAAGCCATCCATGTGGACACTTTCCTCCTCCACTTCCTCCTCCTCCACCACCTCCTCCTCCTCCTCCTCTTCTTCCTCCACAACAACTGCAAATAAACCCCAATGGTTGTATGATGCAAATAGCTCAGTTAACAACGGCTCCAGCTGAGGTCAAGAGTTCATGAAGAAGTCTTATCATTGATGATTGTCATTGTCAATCACCAATGATAAGACTCATATTTTATATTTAACTACTGATGACATTGCATAACAGTGTGTGGTAAAACAATCTACTTATAGCCTAGCCTAGTCGAAAAGAATGCCTAATGACGGTCATATGGTTTATTCCTCTGTACAATGCCCACACCTTAGTAATCTGGATAGAAAAGGCAAGCTGCAATCATGGTAACAGCAATTGTGTGACAGGGGACCACACACTCAGTGCTTCACAATAAAGGCAAAATACAGAATTGCTTGTAAACACACCATTTAAACTTCACCACAACTCCAAGGCTCAATGAACAAGAGAGAGACCAAGACACAGAGAGTGAATGGAGTGAGACGAGTGAGAACAAAGCAGTGAATCAGAGAAACAAAACATTGTTTTCTGATGTTTCACCGCAGTTATGTTCTAAAACACAAATAAACACATCCACACCTCTGCACAACACCAGATTTTCTGTGAATACGGCTGAAGCGATCCTCACTCTGCTCTGCCTGTGCGTGTGTGTATGTGTGTAAAACTCTTAATGCAGCTCTCACAGACAGAGAGCAGAGGAAAGAGACGGAGAATATGATGTAACCGTTGTTCGCTGCGTTTTTATAGTTCCAACCTCAATACCTGCATGTCGTGTTGGCTGGAGGCCACACGCCACTGCCAAGGCTGGAGCTCTGATGCGTCCAGAACGCAGTAAAATATGAGAAAATAAGAAAATACAGAGCAAGGTCTCTGCACATACAGAAACAACCACACACCTCTGCAGGGTCATAAGTAATGATTTAAAGGGATTATGTTTACGTAAGTCTACACATTATTGTTTTAGGAAAATGTTGTATATTATACCATTAACTGCATGTAGGGTTTGGGTCGGGCTCAGTTACTACTTTCTCAGACTCGGGTAAGGATTTGGACAGAATGCAGTCCAAGCTGCAATCCAGCAGGCATCATTTTGTGGAAACCACCAGCGCCTGTACCAGATTTGATGCCAATCCATCCAAATGTTGTCGAGACATTTTACTTAAAATCATACACTCGTGTTGGTGCAAGAGGAAAAGTCAGGGGCTCACGAAAGTCAGTAGGATACATCATGAGTGACCATGAATGTCTGTACAAAGTATCTTGGCAGTCCACCCACTTGTTAAGACATATTAGTCTGGTCCAAAGTGGTGGACTGACTGATACTGCTGTCACGCCACTATGGTGGTTAAGAACAGCAGACACCCCATGAAGAGGATAATACAGCTCATTAGCATGTTCCATTCGTCTTCCTCTGTCTCTTCAATGCCCACCTCTTTCAATCTCAACACCTTCAGTTTGTGACACAAGATTTATGTGAAGCCTCAAGGCCAAGCCAAGAAAACCTGGATAACATCGCTCGTTTTATTTTTTGTTTACTTTGGAATACTCCCTCCAGATCCAGAGACATATACAGCTGTGCCTTTATTCTACCTTCACCTCAGCAAATAAAAACTCTAGCCAGAATAGTCCATTGCAGCAGACCCAGGGTAGAATTACGCTATGAACCTCAACCAACTGTTGTGTGAAGGGGCCCAAAGCTCTCCACAACTAAGATGCAAGACTGGACAATAATGCAGGGCTCTCAGAGAGGCCCCTATCAGTTCAGTTGATACTGTGCCTGAATAGTGCATATTCTCACACAAATTTGCATTTAATCAAATCACCGAGTAACAAATGAAGCAAGGTGAATCTGGGGAGTACAGGGCCCCTGGGCATTTGGGGCCCTGGGGCAGCAGACTGCCTTGCTTGAATTGTAATCCAACCTCAATAGAAACAATTCTCCCTAAATATTATCTGAGGTCTGAAGACTGTGTGAAGCTTTCTCTCTATTAGAAAGTCTGCAAGAATGAAGAAGAAATGAAAAAACAAATCAGTATCTCAGAGAATTTACTTCATGCGTGCATACAGAAAAATATTGTTTAAAGGAATAGTTCAGCATTCTGGGAAATATGCTTATTTTCTTTCCCCTCATAACCCACATAACTCACCATGAAACCACAACTTGTGTTTTTTTTACTTGTGTGTTTTTACACACTTGGGTATGTGACCATTTTTAAGGACCAGTGTGCAGGAAACTCAAAAGCCTGTGTCTAGAGCCAGGGTTTGGTTTGTCCATTCTGGGGTACTGTAGAAACATGGCATGGTCAATATAAACGTTCAAGGCAACAAAACAATTTAATTTCTGGTGATTATACACTGTTTAAAACATACTGAGAATGTTATATTCTATTACGCTCATATTGTGCCAATAAATCCCCCCAAATCTCACACACTTGACCTTCAATTAGTGAGCTTCACTTCTGAACAGAACCAGGCTAGATGTTTCTCTTTTTCCAGGCTTTAGCCAAGTTAATCATCTGATGTCTGGCTTCTATTTAATAGATATTAGAGTGGTATTGATTAGAGGGTGACTCAACAGCGAATTTTTAGTCCAGTCCCATCCCTCTCCCACAGAGATACTCTTATTTTGTCTCAATCCAGTAACAGAGTAAAAATGAATTCCTGTCCCATCCTGTTCCCATGTTGTTGTTGTTTTTTTGGAGGGGTAGTCTTTAGGAAATCAGCTACATTTCACTGCCACCTGCTTCACAAGTGTGTCTCTAAAGGCCAGATGACCCTGAGTCAGTGGTGTATTTGATAACTACTTTATACATCTCACAAACAGTATACAGAGTTTTAACACCGTCACTCTCAACTTGTTTAAAACTTCAGAAAGCTCCGTACATAGATCATTGTCTGTTTCTCTGGGTTGCAACACTGTTTTCCTCAGATCTGATTCTGTATCTATTGTTGGCATTTGAATTTTGTTTGCTAGACCGTGCATCATTAAGCCGTAGTCCACACGTCAAATACAGGCGGGTGGTTGCAACTAACCAGCAAACAGCTACCACAGCAGACAGAACAGAACAAAAAAAGAATTTAATAAAAAGAAAACAGACTGACCAGCATTATGTTTAAAAATTAAAAAATAGCTTTTATTCATACTGGAACTGCACATGTACATATATAAAAATGAGCCTATTGTTATTATGACTTTGTTGACTTTTTTCACTGTCCTGTCCCGGTCACATGATGAATAGTGAAACTGACTCCCAATCCAACAGAAATGCTGTGACCCACAGGATCCCGAAAAAATGTTAGCCTCTAGTACTGAGCTTCGCATGTAACCCTCAGCAAGAAAATGCATTTCCCAAAATGTTGAACTATTCCTTTAATTCACAAGGCTATCAGATTTAGTTCCATCCTCTTTACTGAAGTTTTTCTTCTTGTTATCTGTCTGTATGTATCTATGATCCAAAAACAAGAAGTCTAAGATAATGAAATACAACTTTTGATGTTTAGACTACACCACATGCCTGTTGTGAAGTATTCTGTACTCACAAAAACACATACACACAAACACAAACATACAAATATCCACACAAACAGTAAAATAGTTACGTAACTACAAATAATCTCTTCACCGCACATAGTAAAGTTCAAAGATAATGAGAAGAAATAATTGGACATTAATCATACATATAAACAGTTACGAAATAGCTGAGTTTTATGATAGACCCCTGCAACATTTCTAACATGCCCTGAGCCACATCTGCGTCAAAGATTTGGCCATGCACTGCAGCACCCTCCTCTCCCTCCGTTAGCCTTGTATGAACTGACCGGTGTGTCTCTCCTTCCCTCAGTCAGGTTTAAGTTACAACTGCCCTCCAGAAGTAGGAATCCTGAAAACAAGCTGGGGTCAAAGCCTGAGGTCAACCTCTCCTCCTCTTACTCCCCAAGGCTGCACTAGTTTCTGCACAGCGTACCGAGATGAGGAAAGGGAGAGAATGTTTATTGAAAATGCACTGGATAGAATACGTGCGCAGTAAATAGTGTAGGGCTGAAATTCTGATTGAACACCCTGCAATACAAAACAGGTCTACTGTAGCTTTAATTATAGCTGCATCATAGTTGGAAAAGATATGCTATTTTTTAATACCAAGGCAGGAGCAAATCATTGTTTTGCAAATCATAAGTAAGTCTCAAGTCCTTGTATTCAAGTCCCAAGTAAAGACTGACAAGCAATGCAATTTTCTGACTGTGGCAGTTTTGCAATTACCTGACTTGCCTCAGCGTTCATGTTTTGTAAAATTACTTGCAAGGTCTGGGGGAGGAGTTGTCGGTAGCTGAAAGATGAGAAGGAAGTGAGATGGCTCACACTGTAGCTACTTCCATCATCAGCTCCGGAAAAAAACGAAAAATAAAAAATTCTCTCTTACCACTTGCCTGATTGGGCAAGTGACTTGCTACATTTACTAGCCCAACATGGTATTTTACTTGCATTTCACCTACTCCAGGTTGGTCCCTCGTTAGTTAACCTTTGAGACCTTTTGGACGAGAACTGACTATTGTTACTGGGTTAAAAGTATATATCACCTGTGAAGTCAGCTAGTTGTTTTCTTTAGTCAATGCCTGCTAAAATGCACTAGTTGAGAATGCCCTACCCCAGATAACTGGACAATCGTTATTGTTGAGCCCAAGACAGGTGCCAAGTCCTAAACAAGTCATGATACACTCTCACTCACCAAATGTAATGCCATCTCAACAACAAACCCTCAACTTACTGTTTTTTGTGTAACTGCTGAACGAAGTTGGAAGTTGCTGTGTCCCTGTAATTCTGGGTCTGCTCATTTTGCATACTGTGTCTTGTTTTCATATGTGAACAAAATTATCTTTGTTTTTTGTTTTCAAATGAAACTCAGTAATGTAACAAAACTTCTTCATGCTTCCCAGCTGCAACTTGATTGAATGCTGTCGATTGGTTCAGACAAAATGCATCTGGGGAATTAGGTGTTAACTTGCTGAGAATGAATAATGAATTGATTCGTGGCGCATTTTTTTAGTAACATACTTTTAAATCTTTGGGCTCGGTGTAAGGTATCAAGTGTTTTCAAGTCAAGAGACTGAAGTCCAAGAGAAGTCATGGGTCACTGGTGTTAAAGTCCAAGTCAAATTGAAAGTCTTGTTGATTTTGACAAGTCAAGTCTACTGTCTTCTTCTCAAATTTGGGCATACCTCTTTAATAACTTCTGGTTTGCAAATCATGTCATATTTATTCCACGATTGTGCAGTGATAGATAGCCATGCCTGCAACTTTCCAGTAACTATAATTTTAATTTCCCTCATGTCCAAAACATTATATAATAAATCAACTCAAGCAGCTATCAGTTGTCAGCTTTAAATTGTTAACTTGCATCTTGGAAACCTTTTGAGTTCCACCCTCCGGTTTCCTTTCAGATTTTTCTCTACCGCCTCATGATTTCTTGGGTCTGCCTCTGGTTCTTTCTGCGTCCTGCAAGACTTAAACAACACAGGCAGCAGTATGGGATATCAGAGCATGGGCGTCTTCCACAAGCACTGGCACAAAGTCATGCAAGCAAATTCAAAACTGATGCTTGCCTCCCAAACCTTCCTTTCCCCACTCTGCTTCATGAGACAAACTTTTTGACAGCGAGTTGCTTCAGGAGAAGAATGGAAACTGTAAATATTTGTAAATTTACAGAGGGGTTTGGTTTTATTATTCTCCTCGCTTACTAAACTGGCCTAAGAGTCAACATGACCTCTGACCTCCCCCTGAACCCATAAACTCCTCCCTCCTGAGAGCGATTCAACAGGTTGGCTAGAACAATAAACCAAATGCCTCTTTCATTGGAGAAGGCTTCTCTCTCTGGCCTCTGTCTGCTCTCTCGTCTCTCTCTAGGTATCCTGCTCTGATGAGAGCAGGATAGGAAATCAGGTCAGCAGTGTGTTGAGCATAGCAGACATACTTGTGAGCAGACTGAGGCCGGGCAAAGACTGTACACTACTGTGCTGAGTTATGAGTTATCTGTGTGTCTTTGTGAGTGTGACTTCCCCGGCCTGGCACAGTCGCCGGCTCAGCGTGAGAGTGCGCACGCAGGAGCATCTATTACTTTTAAGTTTGTCTAAAGCCAAGCGCAAGCACACGTCTGAATCAAAGGTGCAAACTGCACACCGGCGGATTAAAAGTGGAGACGGGCTGACGGGCTGAGAGAGCAGCCAGATCAAATAAGGAGCTACAAACCCAAAAAACTCTTTGTATAAACTGAGAGCTGAGCAGAGTTACTGGACCCAGAAGAGTGAGGGGGGAAAGGAAAGGAGAGACAGAGAGGGAGTTGGCGAGAGGGAATAAGAGCAGGGCCCATCAGGCCAGGCAGCGCGGGTGGGCTGAGGTTTTGGGGTCGAACTAGAAAGCTTTCTGACGACTTTATTCCGCTGTTTTACATTTGAAAGAAGGAATTTTTTTGTTTGATTGTTGCCGGGCACTGTAAACAAGCAAACAAGTCCCCACCCAGCTACATAGAACAGTGTTATAATGTGTGCTGGTGCTGCACTGCTGTCATATATTTGCATGAAAAACATTTACCCCCAGCACACCTGTTCAACAGAGTAAACAGTCCAGATGATCTGGTGATATTCCCTCAGGTGGTAATTTACAAGCCCCAGTCCAAACATTACTGACTTAAACACACAAAGGCCCGGGAGCGTGAGCTGGAATCATGCAGCCTGAATATTGGATTGAGCCTACACTCTTAGAAACAAGGGTTCCTGAAGGACTGAGGTTCTACCCAGAGCCATTTGCTTCGGAAGAACCTTTTTTTTTGTTTTTTTTTTTAAGAGAAATGCTTCATCAAGCGCTTTTTTTTCAAGGGTCATTGAAATCTTGATAGAACCCCCAGAGAGGGTTCCTCTCATCAGAGTTTTGTAGGAAACATTTTCCTAATGGTTTTATGTATAACCCTTTATGTTTGGTTCTAGGTATAACTCTCTGAAAGGGTTCCAAGTGGAACTGTTATAAAAGGTTCTACCAGGAACCAATCTAATTAGTTCAATTCAGTGTATTATTAGTGCAAGCATGTTAAAGATTCCGATTGAGTGTGTGTGTGTGTGTGTGTGTGTGTGTGTGTGTGTGTTGAGGTCAGGCGAGGGTCTTGCTGGGTCCCTGTCACTTTTTGGCTCTGAGCCTCACAGACCTCCTGTTATTGTTTTCAGTGGCTTCACTTTCTAAGGCCGCCTTGGCAGTGATCACATGTCTCTGTCTCTCTTTGCTCACACACTCTCTTTCTTTCTTACCCCTTCCCTAAAACACACACACACACAAACATAAAATGCATGAACACAGAGCAAACACACACACAGGGGTTATTTATAACAGGGTGGAAGGGGAAGGCAGTCCGGCCTCACAGAGCCTATTTTGGGAGGTTGAGCCTTCAATCAGTCAGGCTGACAGTTTCTCAGTGATACCGGGAGAACAATACAGAGCAGCCTGTTTATCTTCCTCTGGTCAGCCTGCTCCGCTCGGCCACCCTGCCTCCTTCCAGGAAAACCGGACCTCCAGGACAGTGATCTCAAGATATGCCACTTCACAACCGCTGCTGGGCTCCCAAAAATGCTTCTATTAGGAAATACTTTCTCTTTCCAGTTTTATGCTACCACTGTCGTTGTAGTGAACACTTAAAGCCCCTGAAAACTCGGCTTCAAATCACAGGTACTTACAGATAACAGATATTCATGACTAAGGAAGCAACAATTAAATATAAAACATGTCCAGGTTTAACATTCAAAACCTCAATGAATCCGCCTCATTCTACAGTTAAAGCTTGTCAAATGTGATGATTTGATGACTGCGATGAAACTGACATTCTTTTGCATGCAGCTCAAATGAATTATTTTTTCGCCTGTTCTATTCTAATATTATAATATTATTTCTTCATACTGTAATCCCAGAACAGAATTGGAATTGCACAAACTGAGTATGACTAGAGAGCTAGAAACTCTTTTGGATTCAATGAGCACAACTGGATTCATGTGTGATTTTGTTGCTCACTGTATAAAATAACTTATTGTGACCTCTATTACCTGGCCTGGGGCATTCAGATAATGTACGACCTTCCTATATATAGTGACAACAAGAGGGTTTCTGAACTATTCGCAGAAGAGAAGTGCTTGGAATGTTATTCTTAAAATGTATTAAAAGTTTTTTCATACTAAATCACATTTTTCTATGATGTTCCTCAAGGTCTTTGTGTCTTAGCTAAATTTCGCACCAAATCTGTGTAATAATTTGCGTTAACCAAACGTGTCATAATAGTCCATGGGTATGGCCCTTACACACATAAAACTTGACTAAAGCTGACTAAAGAAAACACTGTTTATTACAGATTTATGACTGCTTGACTAAAACTTGACAATGCGCTGAACTGCTTCTCAAATTAGCTTTCAGATGATACTGCTATAAGACCCCCCCCCAAAAAAACCAACAAAAAACAAAAAAAAAAACAGATATGGGGCTATGATAGAGAGGGAGGGAATGCGAGAGGTCGAGAAAATAATCTGCACCCTAATTTTTATTAAAATGATCATTAAGTGAAACCCTTATGAACAAACAACAAAGCAACTGGCATCAGATTCTGATTCAAATGTCAAATGTGATGTTACCTTTTCACAGTCACTTAAAAGCAGTGAGAAGAGCACAAAGAAGAAAGCAAACACAGAGATTGCGTATGTGAAATAACTCAAACCGTTGTAACTCCAGCAGTGCACTCATGTAGAGCCCCATCACTCATTGTAAGCGGCTGACTGAGAAAATATGTTTTAAGGGCTTTTAACTTTTAATAGATGGACGTTTTTTTATGGTTTTCCCATGAGTACTTCTCTTTTATATTACAGTGATATCCATCTAACCCTCCCTGAATCTATCCTCTTTATTGTCTCACTATATACTGTTTACTGCCCCCCTGGCAGCTTTCTTTTACAGTAAACCCCTTTAACTAAAAATAATTTCCTATGAACTCTGTGCGACTCCACCAGTTGAATGAGAGATTGCTGTGTGTGTGTGTATGCGTGCAGAGAAAAGACGGTACAGTCAGGGTGTAGGAGCAGTAGAGAAGTGAGGAGGGTGAAGGGAGCTTGATATTGTTATCTGTTCAGTAAAGATTTGAGTGTTTACGGGAGCTAATGATCTGTGTCGTCTCTACGTAACTACTGTGCAATGCTGGCTGGTAGCTGCACTGTCTGGGCTGTATTTTGTCTTTATTTAAGCCTGAATGAGAGCACAGGCTGGCAACAAGCAGGACTATAAATACTAATATGGTTTGATATCAAGAACTCATCAGTAAAATAAACCTCTGTTGGTGCTGCCCATCCTGGAGCACGGTTCTGCTCCAGGTTTTTTGCCTGTTTGTCCTCGCCACTGTCACCTTAGTGCTTGCTCTTGGTGGGAACTGTTGGCTTTCTGAAAATAATACTGTAAAGAGTACAGTCTGGACCTGCTCTATGTAAAAAATTGCTTGAGATAACTTCTGTTATGATTTGGCGCTATATAAATAAAATTGACTTGACTTCAGCAATATTCCATAAACATACTTTCTTTCTAACTCCCTTGTGGTATCTAGTCATGCAGATATGTTTAGTTTTGCTTGTGTGTTTTGGGTTATGAACAGCAGAAACGTCTCTTTCCAAAGTCAGTCTCCACACTACTTTGGAAACTAGACATACATCAATGTGTAAAAGATTTTGCATGGTCAATTTCTTTTCTGACAAAAACTGTTTACGGCGAGGTTTGAGCATTGTAAAGAGTAACAGTGACACTTTTTTCAGGACAGAAATACTGCTGTTAAATATTTACTTACACTAGTGGCATGGCTCCTGGGATTGCCAGTCTAGCAGTAAGTTTGATCCACACTAAAATATCTCAGTAACTATTTGATTGCTTGCCATGAAATTTGATACAAATATTCATGTTCCCCAGAGGACGAAGCTGACTGACTTTGCTCATCCTGACTCTTTGCTGCAACCTGCATCTATATAGTTCGCTCTATCAGTCAGTCAGATGGTCAGTCCACAAAAAATTCCCCACCCTCTGGCAGCACAGGATCCGCCCTAGGAAGCTGAAATAGGAGGTCAAGAGTGAGAGCGTGAGTGTGTGTGTGTGACACTGGCCTATAACAAAAAGGCATCTAAAATTCTGAATGGATTCACATGAAACATGAAAAAACTGTGCTGAAATTTCATAATGTTCAAATGTTTGTTGTGTGGTTGAATGTGTGTACGTGGGTGCAGCTTTTTCAAATTCATGCCTGTTTCTCTACCACAAACTGTAGGATGACATTTATAGTTCAATGTGAAATATCACAACAAGCATTGGGTGGATGACCAATATGCTTGGAACAGACATTCATGTTCCTCTAAGGATAGACTGTAACAACAAAATTTCAGTTTGTCCAGTAGTTTGGTTTATGCCATTCCCTTGTGACTCAACTGTACTTTGCGCAAATTAGCAAGTATGAGCTTGCTGAGACACCTGTAAGATGGCTAACATACCATGGGGATGTTAGCATTTAGCTCAAAGCACTGCTATGCCTCAGTACTGCCTCACAGAGCTGCTCTTATGCCTGCAGGCTTTTGTTTGAAGGAGCAATATCTAACAATAGTGCCTCTAAAAATGAGTATGGAAGTCTTAGTTTTAGTTATAGAATGTATATTAAATATGTTGAAATCCTATTTTATATATAGTCTGTGGTTGAAGCGTCCCGTTTCCTCCCAGCCCCTCCTCAAGGAAGCTCAGGCAGGCTGCAGGAGCACAGAATTAGGCAACATTATAGTCTGACAATAAGAAGCGATGAAGAGTCCTACGCTGTCTTTAATTGTCAATTGTCTGTAACTGTAAAGCTAAACCTGTTATCCTGAAAAAAAGCCCACTCCTCTGAAAACACACACTCTCCAGCTGGACTTCAGTGACTTCCTGTCTTACTGCCTGCCAAACTCCATGAACATTTAGCTTAATTTAACAGTTACAAACAGCCACTGCTTCTAAAAGATTACTAATGATTTCTTATGACTCATAAACAGACACTGACTCATTCAGCAAACATGTGGAAACTTAAAAGGAGGACATCATGGCTATTGCATTGTTAGAGAAGTGAGTATTACAACTTTGCATGTGTGCTTAATGTCTGATGACATATTCTTGATTTATTAGAGTAAATATACTAGATTTCTACTTTGTCATTTTTCAACACAGAACACTACAAACAATACAGCATTAACTTAGATATTTTTAGGGTCCCAGCAGAAATCTCAGATGTGTATCTCAATACCTGCATGTCTAAACAGCCTACATATGATTTATTTTTGAATGAAATGACATTATAACATCATACTATTAAGACTCAGGTCCTCTGTAATTCCCACACTTCACATTACTGAGAGTTACAGCCTGTCAAGAAATACAGGAGGGTTTCACGGCATTTCCTCTCCACACGAGCTCCCCTCTTAAGTGTATAAATATGTGCTATTACATCTGTGGAGTTGACATGGGGAATATTTGGCTTTGTTTCATACAAATCTGAGCTTGACTTTTTACAATCCGAGGCGACCTGCGTCTGACTTACAGCGGAGACCTCCTCATGAACCTGCCTCACCTTTCCCCTCCAGCCCACTGAATGATCTCCGGAAGAACTAAACACACAATCCAGTCCACCTGTTTGACAACCGGCTTTGTTGAGGCGGTCGCTTTTGTCCAGTCGACTCAGTTTATTCTCTCTGAGCCGACACCTCCCTCGCCCTCGGTGTCACTGTTGTGACTGATGTCTTTTCCATCCTGTTGCCCTCTCTCAATTAAAAAGGAAAAACTTCCAATCCTTTTGGCCTTTACCTTGACTCGGCTGTTTCCACTAAACACACATGAAAACACACAGCCCTGACACTGCTGCTCCCTCTCCTATTTTAGTCAAATCCCCCTCCGTATCCTCCCTTTCTTCCAGTCTTTTAAAGGTATGCCTGGTTCTCCATTCTGATATCTTGACACTTACATAAGCAAAAGCCTTGCATATTTAATGGCTTTTAGCAAACAAATTGCTGAGTAATGCTGATATTAGACTGATAGCAATCTTAAAATAACCTTTAATCTCTTCTCTGGACTTTCACAGATATATCAGCAAATGCCATTAATGGACAAACCAGCAAGAAGAGAACAATCTTTTATACATTTTATTACAAATTTTAGCAGCCACCTCTTCAGTATAACAGCTTGAACATGTAAAACAAACATTAATTACATCAGTGACTCATTATTTCCAAGACTTTTTCATCAGAACTCATCCAGGTTGCTCCTGGTGTCTCGCAGCTGTGTGAGGGATGTCAGCACCTCCTCTGTCGGCCTCCTCCCCAGCTGTTTACCCCCTCTGCTCCTAACATTTACTGTTCCACTCTCGCTCTCTTTATCTCCCACCACTGGACAAACACACAAAATTAAAATGTTACGGTCACAATCAAATGTGGTGACTTCAACAGTAACGAACAAGGAGTTTAAGTTTGTGACCTAAACTGAATAGACAGGCTTTAGTTTAATAAACAGCCACATTTTCATCATTTTATTCATCTTTACCAAATATGTAGTTGTACTGGGCCAGCTGAGCAGAGCGAATCTTCTTATTTAAGGTTGTTCCCTGATCGTCATTCAAATCAGCCATAAAGCCAGCTTCACGGAACTGCCGGACCACCTTAAGAGAAGAGAGGCACTTCTTAAAGATGGTATCTGTACTGAGCTTCTCACATCAATGAGCAAATTAATAATGACAGAAAGAAAAAAAAAGCCAGAGAGAAAGAACACTTGGTCTGTTGCTGTACCACAAAAAAATCTTCATCAGTGACCGACCTGTTTGCCATATGCCTCACTGTTGCCCCCCACAGGAATGACCATGACCTGCACTGGGGACAACCACAGTGGCCTGGGTGAGGAAGAAAAGACAGAGTTGATGAGTCAGGTAGACCCTAAAAAATATACATCTGACTCCATGTGATCATTAATGTCTTCTCACCATTTTCCTCCAAAGTTTTCAGCCAGTATAGCGATCATTCTCTCCAGTGATCCCAGCACTGCTCTGTGGATCATCACTGGCCTGTGCAATTGACCGTCCGGACTGGAAAAAAAAAGGGTTATCAATAGATAGGTTGGGTGATATGACAATATATACATATTTTTAAAAAGTATGCTTGTTTTCCTTTTAACAGAACAGTTATGAGACAACACATATCTTATACAAAACTATACATAACAGAAGCAAAGAAAAGACTCCAAGACAGAAAATGAAAAGAACAGTAACAAATAAAAATGATTAAAAAAATGTACAGGGGGAACATTTTCCTAGAAAATGCACATAATCACATCAGTTCAAGAAGTACATGAAAGTGACCCAGATGATCACAAAATGGGTCTGTGCTATTCATTCCTTTATTTATCTATTTGTTAAGTTATTTTAACATCACAGTTAGACATCTGGCGTTTCTGGAAAAGAGTGATCATCTCTCCAGATCTCTCCTGAACTCCCACTGTTATCACTTCGTAGCACATCCGACATAATAATATTCCCCAGAAGTTGCATGAGGGAGCTCCAAATCCTTTCAAAGGCTTCACTTTTTGTTTTAGTAAACATGTTATCTTCTACATAGCGTAACTATTACTAATGTCTCTAAGCCCAGCTGTGGCCTCTAGACAAGTCTTCCATGGTAAGGTGATTGAACCTTTGCTTGGGGTAAACACATATCCATTAGAGTCTGTTTATTTCTTGATATGATGAGGGTGGTAGAAAACAACACCAAAATAAACAATTTAGAATCTAGAGATAGCTTTACATCTAGCATTTTGTGTATTATTTGTAAAATATCACACCATAACTGGTGTCCTAATTGCTTTTCCAGGAAATGTAATCATGACAAATATAAATGTTGCAAAATAAAATGACACGGCATGATAGGGCATTGCACACTTATTGTTCACTCCTAAATAAAGAGACCCAAACACTTTAATACTGGGATGATGATGAGCAAAGTAGGGCAGACTAATAAGAGGCAAAAACAAAGTTAAGGCAGAAGCTAGGTGGCTGCTCACCAAAACTAATAAATTCAATAAAGAACTAATCCTTCATGATCGAATTGGGTTCCAATAAAGTTATTTCTGCTATTTTAACTTGATCAATTACACCACATCATGCACAGCAAGCATGTGGTTTTATCAAACAGACAAGAATATGCTACAGAAGTGCCAACGTGCAGATTTAAATCACAGCAGATGTAGGAATGTTTTAAAAGTGAGAGCCAAATACAGAAATTTATGACTCACCCGACATACTGAAGGTCAAATCTGATTGGTAGCTGGAAATCCAACTGGATTGTGGCACACTGGTGTTGCCTGCCAATGGCATCTTTGATCTGGATGTCAATCTGTGATGAAACATGTATGAGTGTGTTAGCATTACACCTCATTTAAAACTATTCCAGCCAAGATCTGCAAATCTGGGTTTAGAGCCATAACCAGACAGACGCTGCTGGGGACAAACTGCATTTTTGTGGACAAGAACGGTTACAAAATGGGTTTCCGAGAGAGGCTGAACTAGCTAATTGTGGCTAACACACCCTAGCTAGATGGCCGTGAGGAATGTTTGTTTGTTTCATGGAGCGTGTTGGTGTGTGTCTAACCCCACCCTGACTTGACCTACCTCCACTCTCTGTGCCTCCACATGACCTCCATCACATAACGTCTGCCTGAAGCTGACTTCCTCTTCACGGTTACCGACGTCTTGCACAAGCGAAAGTGAAAAATAAAAACGTCTCAAAGTAACCAAGGTCATTCTCAAGTTAGGCCACTTTCTATTTTCATAAAACACAAGTAGCCATAAATTTTCTATGAATAACGATCATATTTCTGTTTTTATTGGTGTTCCTGTGGTCTAAGACAGTGTGAAATGTTTCATTTAGTGCTCAAAATTTAATCTCTGCAGAGCCAGAGGGGAAACAAAGACATCTTTATCACATTTTAATTTCTGACATGATACCAATAAAATCATCCCGGAAGAATCAGTTTAAGATGGGAAATTAACCTGTGTATCATTAAATTTACACATTACTTTTAATGCTATGTAGCACAGTATATGAAATGTTTATGAAGCTGTAGCCGATTAGCTCAGCTTAGCAAATAGACCGGAAACAGCCAGCCTGGCCCAGTCCAAAGGTAACAAAGTCCACATACCAACACCTCTAAAGCTCATTAGTTAAGATGTTATATCCTGTTTGTTGAGTTTTATCGTCTTGAAATTGCTAAGCTACCAGTGGAGACTTCATGAAGTCACTGCACTTTGGCAAGAAATAATCTAACTCCTTGTAAAATCACGTGTGTTTTCACACTTTTGTTTTTGCATGGATAACAACAACAAGATCAAACATGATAATCGTTGAGCTTAAAAAGTACTGTTAAGCAGATTTTTTAATCTTAGGACAGAGTCAGACTAGCTGCTTCCTCTTGTTTGTGCTATGCAAAGCTAAGAGGCTGCAGGTCACAGCTTCTCATTTAACATACAGACATGAGATTGGCATCAATCATCTTAACCATCTTTCAACCTGAAATCAAAAAAGTATTTTTCCCAAACTGTTGTTCTATTCCTTTAAAGTGGCTTTTAGCATAAATGACAACCAGTGTCAGTAATGAAGAAACATTCAGCATTACCAAAAGACGTTCAGTAAGACTTTTAAATTTACAATGCCATGTTACTCGGAGGGGTGACTAAAGTTTAGAAGAGGGAAACACAAAATGAATAACATTTAAACCCACCAGTTTAAGTGTTTTCTGGTAAGATCCACCTCACTAATGGTTACTATAAACCAGCACATGAACGATAATTACCAACATAAGTCACCATGTTCTGAATAGACACACTGCAAACACAAAGTAACTTTTGCATTTTGAAATCTAAAACAGCAAACTGTAGGCTGTCACTATGATATTTTAATCTACACTGAAAACCAGAACAGAGAGCCAGAGAACAACACTCAGTTTTGACTAATTTACAAAATGTACATAAATATATGTATCCAGAGCCATTTTGGGGTACCAACCACATGTTTATGTGTGTGTTGAGCAGATTTGAGAATAATTGAAATATCTTTTACCGTAACTGCTCCAATATAGGGGCATGCGCAGGGATATCTCTATGAAAACAACACTGCCTGCTTCAATTTTATAATGCAGAGTTGTACTTCTGCAGTTATTGTGCTGAAAGTAATGCAAAAGTAGTGTAATGGCTTGTTTCCAAAAAGAACGGCTGTGTTGTGTTATGGTGGCACCACATCCACCAGAGCTGACTGCAGCCTTTCTACACAATTCTTGTGATTCCACCAGCAGTGCCACAGCACGTCCCAGAAGCAGCTCTCTGCTCTGCTTCAAATTCGTGCAGTCTATTTTTGATAGATGCTGCAAAGGGTAGATCGAGCAGGCTAGAAGTTGGACGCCTATAATTTTAATCTTGTATTTGTTTTATGTGGTATTGAAAAAGTAAACATAAAAAAAAGATGCAGGAATGACAGATAATCCAGTCAGTTCTCAAAATAAAAGACCACATGCAGCCTTGCAATCATAAAAACAGACAACAAATAAACTATTAAACTAATTAGCCCACTTAGCCATGGTAATAGCACACAAATCAAGGAAAAAGGACCAAATCAACCAAATCTGAGCAAGTCAACATAATCAGGCGGGCAAAATGCTCCGCCTCTGAAACGCTGCTTGTGGGACATACAGACATGTGGAGGACAGATCAGAACCATAGTGTAGATGTGCCGTGACAATATTCACACTTATGTGTGGAAATGAGTTTCCTTCACTGCACGATGCCTATCTCACTGACCTTTGGTCCGTAGAAGGCTCCGTCTCCTGGGTTCAACTCCCAACGTTCACCAAACTGCTGCAAACTCCTCTCCAACTGCTGCTCACACACAGCACAGAGTACAGCAGGTACGTCAGCATAGGAGATAACGTAAGTACATTAATGCACATTATGGCCATCATGTCAGTATTTCTGTGTGTGTGTGTGTGTGTGTGCGCAAGGGCGTGAGTGTGTGAAGGAGCTTTGGGAGCTTGGAATGTTCAATTACACTCAATTGAATCAGCTTAAATTGCTGTGGTGCCTATTTAAAAGGCCTCCACAGGGATTTAAAGATATACATCTACCCAGCAGCCCGACACGGAGCAGATCTCAATTGGAAAGTACCGCTCGTATAACTGAGTGGATAAGTGGATATCATTAGACTGTGTCAATCTGTTTAAAGAACTTTTTTTTTCTATAGCTGTGATTAGCTGGGTCCAGTTTACAGTAAATTTGAACAGCTGGGCCTGTTGAAGACTATGTGTGATTTTAGCATTCCACAATATGACTGTGTGTTTACCTGCTCTGCATTATCCCACTGTTCAGGTTCCCCTAGACACGGTGTAGGACGTGTAGACAGGAGGCAGTGGAAGGAAAACCCAAAAACTTGATACACTCTCCTCACAAAGTCCAAACATGCCACAATCTCTTCTTCCAGCTGGAAAGAAAGAATGAAACCAAGTTGAGGAAAAGGGCAACAAGAGGACACAATAAAGTAAATAATGAGACTGAGAGAAGAGAGTCTAAATTCCAACCAGGGCAAGAAGAGAAAAATAAATCTGCCAATGTATTTACTGTAAAGCCTCCAGAGATTAAATTAGTGTTTCAGGAGCTAACAGAGCGATGATTATCATGTGACTATGATCTCTGAATTAACAGAATGCCATCAGAAGGACTGGAGGAGAGCAATCAGTCTCATGGGAAGGTCCCAGGGCTCTATGTAGGGATCAGGATTACACAGACTGTGCAGCCACTGAGATGCACATATGGAGGTGTAATGTTTGAAGAGGACAAAGACCTTCATTCATCCAGACTGAGGCCTCCTGGAATGTCTCAGGGGTTATTTGTACAGCCCATCTAATCACAGTAATATGGTCCCACATGTGTCCCATTCACAGTCACTTACAGCACCTTAAGAAGAGGAAAATCTGCAACAAAAACAATGTATGCATGTTTATACGTGTTGTGTCTACCTGCTCGGGTGTGCAGAAGATGTGAGCGTCGTCCTGGCAGAATCTTCGAACACGAGTGAGACCTCCCAGCGCTCCGGAGAGCTCATTACGATGCAGCGCCCCAAAGTCGGCCCATCGAAGAGGAAGCTCCCTCCACGAGCGAACACGCTGCTCAAACATGAGACTAAACACAAGAGAGGAGAGTGAGGCGCCGTTTAGTCTCTGCAAAGACACTAGACTACAGGTGTGTGTCAACGGTAGCCTTTTCTCTGTCCATCATTTTGAGAGACAGGGTTGTAAAACTTCCATCATAATCTATTATTACGTGTCATTTGAACTTTAATTTTTTTAATGATAATTTTCAAAAACAACTTGATCACAATAACATTTAATATATAGAACAAACAAAGATTGTGCAACTATAAGGGTATTAAGGGAAAAGATGAACAGAGACACCAATCACGTGGTCACATTTCATTAGATCTGCAATAATTAGTTGATAAATCGATTAGTTGTTTGAAAGAAAATGAGTTGTCAACTATTAAATAATGGATCAATTTCTCATTTCTAACAGTAAATGAAGAGTCTTTGCTTCTCCTGTCCAACCAACAGTCCAAAACCTAATTTGAAGATGTCACTTTGGGCTCTGAGAAATTGTGATGGACAAGTTTTTTGTCAGTTATACACTAAACAATTACCACTCCGAGCTAAACAGGAGCAGCGTGTAAGGCAGGCAGGTCTGAGCTCCTGATTCACCCTTTCCCTCCAGATCTCTGGATTAGGATGTTCCTACAGTTTGCAAGTATGTAAATAGTTTGTTTGATCTTCTCCCCAGATTCCCGTGATGGATTTTTAAAGGCTTTTTTTTTTTACTTGATATATGTGTGATGTCCCTGTCTTGTTTTTCTTTGGCTTAAGGTGCTCTCTCTGTTGTTGCTATTGACACAACCACCCATTACCGTAGATCACTCTCAGTGTTTTAATCTGTCAAAATGACGGATGTCCTTCAGATTTTTCTGTCGTTGTTAAAATAAAAAACAAACAAACAAAAAAATCAGTAAATGATGAAATGACAGAAAACATTCCGTGACCATGACCTCTGCGTGTGTGTTTACCAGTGTGCAGGACAGTTCATGGGTTTGAGAGCGTAGGTCTGAGAGCCCTCCGATGTCACAGTGAACATGTTCTCGCTGTAGTGCTCCCAGTGGCCCGAGCGCTCCCATAATGCAGTGCTGAACAGAGTCGGGGTCATAACCTCGGTGAAGCCTCGCCTTCGGTACTCACTCTTCAGGACAACAGGAAGGAAGAACGTGTGAGACAATAAGTGCAGGACAGATGGGGTCAGACTGTCACAACAGTGCATTAATTGAAGGCTAACGAGAGCAATATCCTGACAGCTGATATGAACTTGTACATCCTCAGGACACAATCAACACAGCACAGTTACTGTCATGTGTATGTATGTACATGTATGAGTGACATGTTAATATAGAACATATTACATTTTAACCAAATGAGGGAAACATTCAGAGCTTTTTCTAATTAACTAAAGAAAATAGCTCCAACATAAAACTGTTCACAACAAGGTTTATAGATTATTTTGGGTAACCAGATCATGAGTTTTTGAAACAATCACTGTTTTAATCTTTTTTAATGCATTTGTTTTTTAATGCTTTGAGCACCACAACCCGAGTCCCACCTAGATCCATTATATACAAGATATCTCCAAAATACCACATCCAAAGATACACAGAGCTACGGATAAGAAGAAAAGTATGTGTTTTTTGATTTTGGGGTGAACTGGAGATTTAATGTGAAAGAGGCTGCAGGTGAAGTTACAATTCAGCATCTTTATGAAAATGCAGACAACAATTCACAATGTCAGATGGCCAATCAAAATAAAGACAATAGACATTTTACTCTCTTATATTATATACGCTATACTTGCAGTGATTGAAATTTTCTTGGTTAGTTCTTTTATTAGTCTGACCTGTCGATTTCAATTTTCTTTCTTTCTAAGAACTATAATTGACAGCATACACAAACATTTTTGTAATGTTTCTTTAATGGAAAATTAAATAGTATGTTCATAATAAAAGATTGACTATTAAATAACTTTTACCTTTTTTTCTGAAAGCACACTGGGTTTTAGGGCAGAGCTTCAAATAATATCCAACTGAAAATGAACTGCAGTATATCCCACTTTATCTAACATGTTTTACTTTGCCAATAGACCACTGTTACCAACACTGTTGAATATGGCTGTAACGTAACTGTCTTATAAGTGTGTGCATGACATGAACAATCTCGTGACGCATGCTTTTAAATTTGACCAGCACAGAATTCGACATATCTGCCAGTGATCGGACATGACTGGCAGCTGGCACAGAAGCTAACAACTGGCCGATTAATGTGTGTATTTTTAATACTTACACTATTCATCTGAGCCATCTCAGTACAAACGAACTTGGCCACTGGAGCGGCGTTTCTGTTTGAGGTTCCATGTTTAAAATGAAATGTGTATTTTCAGTCAATTATACGACTGGTCTGTAACATGGAAATTTGAATGGAATAGCTGTATGAATCCAGAGATAATATTTAGAATATCTAACAGTAGTTACACTAATATGAGAGGCATATTTGTTGTTTCGTGCTTTTGCAACAGAGCATTCAGCTGGTATACCTGGTATTTATTTATTGTTTCCTGACACCTCTACTTGTGCTCATGATTGTTCTTAAGTAAAACTGAAAGCTTGAAACTGCAAAGGCGCTTGTCTATTTTTGAAGTATTTCTGTTCTTTTATACATTACTCTAGAATGAAAAAAAAGTCTACAGCCAGATTATTATTGACACGTAATCAGTGAATGTGTACAGAGTGTATGATCACCTTGATGAAGTCAGTGAGGGTGTTGTAGATGTGGGCTCCTTTAGGCAGGAAGAAGCAGCTGCCTGGACTGACATCATTGAAGAAGAACAACTCCTGGTCCTAAAGAAAAAGCATGGAAACATGACATTTATGATCAGAAAACACTTCTTTAACGATTTTCTTTTTCTTTTTTTTTTTTGCATTTTATGCACCTCTACTAATTTTGATTATGTCTTACCGTCCCGATGCGTCTGTGGTCCCTCTTTCTCGCCTCCTCCTGCTCTCTTTCCCACTCCTGCTTCTCCTTCTCTCCTGGAAAGGCAGCACCCAGGAGACGCATCAAACCTGAGGAGTCCGTCTGATTGGACAGGGTCACGGACGACAGCTGGGATGTTACAGATTTGGAGTGAGGAGAGGTTGGGGAAGAGGGGGAGAGAGAAAATAATGAGCAGACAAAGAGGTGGCGACAGAGAAAGCGAGAGTGAGGGTCAGCCAGAAGAGAAAGGCCGACAGCACGTCTGATGGATGGCAGTGTGTTTGTAAGCGCCGAGAACAGGAAACTGGCCTCTGACAAACACAACATCCTGCTGCTGATATTTCCAGCCTGGCAGCCATGGAATCCCAGTCTGCCCAGTGACAGCCCAGTTTGGAAATTCCTCCCTCTTGCTGGATCAATAAAGACGAGGAAAATTCCGTTTACCCAGCATGTGTCCCACAGGACGGATGGTGCCAAATGGGTCCAAACAAAACATATTTAGCGACTAGATCAGATTAAGCCATCGTATTTAATTATCATGTGTGAAACAAAATGCAGTTGAGAAAGACAATGCCCCGCCCCACCCCTTTTCATTGTACCACCGTGGGACCTTATTCCAGAAAATATGTTTTTGGTAGTCTATGGTGAGAGAAAAATTTTTTTTTGATCCTGTTTGAATTATGCCATGAATTACATGTATGGTGTTTGTAGTCTTCGTAATTACTTGTCTTGACAGTCTCATAATCATCTTTAGAATTGACAAACCCAGAAGTTGTGTAAGTGACGTCATGGCTTTCTCCGTCCAAAAGCTAACATTAAGCGCTGAGGCTACGATATCTGTGTGTGTGTGTTTTGCAACAGGTCTTGCTCATTCTTTTACTTCCTGCCTGATAAAAGGATCAGGAGTCTCTCTGTAAAATAATTCAGTTAAGTTAACGTCACAAGGGACAGCAGTGTTGATGTTGACATATATTGTGCGAGGCAAGAGACGTAGTTCACTGAGCAGTTTCACATAAAACTAAATGATACTATGATAAACAAAGTAATCAACATGCGTAAATTCTGCAGCAACAAGCTGACTCAACAATCAGAAACTGTTTTCCTTCCTGGCCAGGGCTGCCCAAAGTAAGGCTCGCAGGCCAGAGTGACACATAACACACACAACACAGGAAGTCAGTCAATTAAGGGAACTTGGGTGCTTAGTGCCACTTTGCATCTTAACAGTACAATAGGTGTTTACTTTTGGCCCATGGCCCACCTTTAAGTTTCAGTTTTGTCCCTTCAAGGAAAAAAGTTTGAGCATGCTTGAACTAAACAAAGATTGGGTCTATTACAAACTCCAATTTTGGCTTTTTTAATATATAAAATTATCTTTTAGATTGATAAACATCTGTGTAATTTGTAGCACAATTCAAACAGAAACACAAAATTATTTATCTCTCGCTGTTACTGTTCATATTTTTCTGAAATAAACGTCCCATGGGGCACACTGGAAAGGGAGGCACTTCGCCTCTACTGTCTGAATGTCTCTTTTAAAAATCACTACTAAAACAGCAGAAAAGAGGTAGAGATATGATAGATTACACTGTGTTTCACATTCAAGGGGCTGGCCATCAACACATACCCTTAAACTGGATAAAATGGCTAATGCACAAGGCAAATTTGGGAGAAGCTGTGAATAAAAATTCAAGGAAACAAGAGGAGAGGATATACAGAGAACATAAAACCCACAAATAGACAGAAGAGTTACCCAAACACACACACCTGGAGCATCTTGAAGACCTTAAGGAAGCCTGTGTGTGGAAGGAGGGGGCCGTTGCAGACAGCTATGCTGTCCCCACACCTGAAACACACAAAAACATGAAATAGGTTTCATTTTTTTGGTGAGCAGTTACAAGTCCACATCAGGTGTGTTTGTATTAATACATGCCTGTATACAGTGACGGTGGGTCCATTCATCTCCTCCTCAACAAGCTGCAGTCTCAGCTTACTGTTCTGTAAGAAGTACACCCAGAAAACACACAAAGTTCATATATATCACAGCACAATATGGACAGCAGGACAATATGAAGTGGTTTAACCTCAGTAAGTCAACACTGGGACAGTAGAAAATATCAGCAGCAGACTATAAACAGGAGTCACTCCTACACAGTGAGTAATATCACTGCTACTCACATGTTATCAAAGGCAACATACCGTATATAAACATATAGTATATATACACACAAACACCTACAGGTACAGTGCAATTTAACACAGCAGAATGATGACCTGTAAAACATATGGCACAAGAACAAATTGCCAATATTTTCATTTTATACATGTATATGTGTCTGTGTATGTATATATATGTATGTGTCTATAATATTACTTTCAGGGCATATTATACTCAAGTCACAGTCTAGACCTATTATTCTTCTTTTTCTTTTTTTTTTAGACCTATATTATATTTTCTATTATTTAAATTTTATGTACATTTCATATTTTTTTAAAATAGTCAGAATCAGTATTTTATTTGATGTATGCACTAAAAATGAAATTCATTCTCTTGATGTGTGTGTATGTATGGTTTGGGTATTTTTGTTGACATTAGCTGAAATTTATCTGAAAGGCTGCTGATAAAATAGTTCTTTACTATTTTTTAAATACTTATACTTACCTATTTTTAACAAATTTCACCTATTTTAATTTAGCTTCTTTATTTTTGCCTGTTACTCATAGCACGCTCCATTAAGGGATATTGCTGTTTGTTTGTTTTTTGTTTTGTTTTTTTAGGACGTATTCATTATGAGCTTTCATGGCAATTTGCATTTAGGTGAAACTATTGAACATTCTATTCTATAATTTTCTTATTTCTATTGACCAAGTTTGTATTGCTGATATACTCTTATTTTATTGCCCAGACCTAGTTGACAAGGTGTAAATATTTTTGATACATGTGTATCTTTAGAATACATTTCTCTTTTGTTATTTCACATAACTAAGTAGTAGTGTAAAGAAATGTCAACCTTAAAAACATGAAGGAGAGCCTGGTACATTTTCTAGCTCAGTGTTTCCCAACCCTGGTCCTCAAGGCACACTGCCCTGCATGTTTTAGATGTTTCCCTGCTCCAACACACCTGATTCAAATGATCAGTTCATCATCAAGCCTCTGCAGAAGCCTGATCACAACCTGATGATTTGAATCAGGTGTGTTGGAGCAGGGAAACATCTAAAACATGCAGGGCAGTGTGCCTTGAGGACCAGGGTTGGGAAACACTGTTCTAGCTTGTAAGGGGTGCTTGGCTGAGAAAAAAAGTGAGAACCTCTAGTGTATTGTTATAACAGAGACATTGGTATTGCTGACCTGGAAGAGCTCTCGGATCTCTTCTGTATTCAGCTCCAGACTGGAAAGAGGAAGTTTGAGGGCTGCAGCTTGTTTACATTTCTCCTCCACATCGCTCAGAGACAGGGCACTGTGTGTGTGTGGAGGACAGATTCAGGTAAAACATTAATACCATAAAAATCTGTAGCAGTAAGATACAGCCAAGGGGTGTATGATGAAAAAAGCACCCACTTCCAGATGATTATAAGGAAGGAAAAGAGGTCAGTGCCTCTGTGTAGGCTGTTTGAGATTAACTTCTAATAATCCCTGCAAAGGAAAGGGGGCCATTATAGCAGCAGAGAATAATATATAGATAAGACTGTGGAAAAACACTGCTGATTAAACACATAAGTATAAAATTACTGTTAACATGGGTGGTATAAATTTAAGGAAGCCATCTAAAAGCAAAAAATAAGGTCAGGATGGACTCTCTTTAAGGAAGGGAACCCTAGGAACCATCACCAAACGTTATCAAAACATATAATTAAAAAGGATTCTGTTTGTGTAGGTGAGTACATTCTAACAGTGCAAGCAGTTCACACAGAGTCAGATGATATTTCAACAGATTTCATAGATTACACTGTTGTGGCTAAAACCCAGAAACACCTGGACACGTTTCCAGAACACTTTGCACCTAACAGGGACGGTCATATGAATATCTCACCTGTTGTCCAGCAAATGGTCACAGTAAAGGCCGAGCTCTGACGCTCCCTCTCTGCACACCTCAGCACCGAATACTGTCTCCAAGACTCCGCCTAGGACACACGCTCCTGTCCTCCATGCTGCCTATGAAAGGGAGGGTGGTGCAGAGTTGGTTGGGTTTGGAGATGAAGGGCATGTTTTCAACAGTCGTTTTGGATTAGGAAGTTCCCTACCTGGAGCCTGTACTACGAAACAGGATTTATGGATAATGAGGTAACTGTCAGAATTAACTCTGGGTTTTCCGTACTACGATGGTAGTTCATTTCTTACCAGGGTAGATCACCATGGTTACACTAAACACCTACCCTGCTCCGAAGCAGGTTCTGTTCAAGATAAGACATCAATGTGGATAAAGAACTGCCTGCTGACTAATCAAATCACTTTATTAAATGGCACTGGGCATCTCCAAGATCCTGTGGAGCTCAGTGCACAGACCACGAGAGGGAAAAGAGTTATTTCACTGTGCTTTTATATACCGATATCATCCAACAACAAAGACAAATGAGCTTGTGTCTAGATTGGGAGACCCTGGGTTGATTTACCGAGTGTCCACTAATCTTTGACTGCCTTTGTTAGGTTTAGTCAAGCCAGATCACTTAAAAATACCCTGGATATGTTGAACCCAGTACAGGTAGTACAGGCCCCTGGACTAACTGACCAGGAAACAAACAAAACAAAACAAAAAAAAAATAAAGCTAAAGTTTACTTTACTCTCTTAGTGACATTTTTTGTCTTTTAATTACTTTTTTTTAAGATGAAGCTGATGTCATGGGAGGTTGATCGGGAGAAGGCAAAATCAGGATTTCTAAAGGTTTCAAGTACAAGAGACTTTTCAGACATTATGAATGCAATTTAAGACTTTATTCACATGCATACTGGCAAAAAAGTACATGTACAGTTTGTATTAGTGGTCACTGGTTAAAAGTTGGTTTCGTTTTGTAGTTGTTACAGCATGATCTTTTTTTGTTTTGTTTTGTTTTTTCTGCCAAAAAAAATATTAAAAAATGAGACTTAAGTTGATGCAACTCACAAAGGTAGTTACCTTGATGATTCAATTGATCATAAGACCTAAAAATTATATTTAAGACACTTTAAGGTCCAAAATTCAGATGACTGGATTTTAGACTTTTTAAGGACCTGTATAAATCCTGAAAATGACTATTTCAGAATACTAATAACCATCTTAGAGGATATGTGAGACAAAAGCACACACAATCATGTTGTATATAAGACAAACTGTAAGAACATGAAAACATTGTTCCATTATATAATTACCTGTCGCCCCTCAACTGTGTCAAACCCCAGAAGTTGTAGTTCACAGTCTGCCTCTAGGGGTCGTCCAAGCTCCCACAACTCCCCATTCACAGTACTGACCAGCGCTCCTTTCACACTGCAAGGACAGATGTAATAATCCTGTTATACCATTTTAGTAAAGCAAACAATAAGAGAACACATTACTTTATGCTTTGTGCATTTACCGGACACTCTGAGCAACAGAGAGAGGTGTGGTGACACCAGCTGTTCCCTTTATTGTCCGGCCGTCAGCCAGTCGGATACTGACGGGTGTTTCTGTAGCTTCAACTCTCTTGTTGCTTTGCTTTTCCCTGAGGGACTCAAAGACTCGCAGTCGCTCAGATAAAGCTGGACACACCTGCAGCTGGACAGGAAAGATGTAGACGAATGTTAAAGGGATGAGAGGGTGGCAGAAGCGCAATAAAGTTTAACAGCATCACACACACACACAACAGCCTACATAATGACCATGAAGTTACAACAGTGCCTCTCTAAGCCAAAATCTAACCATTATGAGCTTTGTGAAGGTAGGTGTTACTGCTGAGCTGTTGCACTAGACTGTATTTGTTTTGACTGGGTGTACCTAATAAACTGGTAACACATACTGATTCACCAATGTCAATACTGTGATGAAAAAATGTTTTAAAGCTTCAAGTGCTGTCTTTTCTGCAGCTGAATGGCTGAATTATGATAGTGATTCCACAGTCTTAAAAGGACAGTTCACCCCAAACTCATAAATCAATATTTTTCCTCTTACCTGTATCCACCAAGATTGTTTTGGTGTGAGTTGCTGAGGTATCAGCTTTAAAGATGTCTGTCTTTTCTAAAATATGAAAGAAGTAGTTTCATTTCTTTCTGTTGAAAGGAAGTACAAAATGCTCACAACAGTAACAAAGTCATGAGTTATGGAAAGAAACATTGTTTTTGAGATTTTCAAATGTACTTTTTGGTGCTTTGAACACCATAAGCTGAGTGCTCTCTAGTTCGATTAATATTCAAGAGGCAGACATCTCTATGGCTGATATCTCCTAGATGGATAAACAGAGGTGGGAATAATAAGTACAAATACTTAGTTACTGTGTTTAAGAAGAGTTAAAGTACTTGAGTATTTATTTTTCTAACAACCTTTTACTTTTACTCCCTACATTTCAACACAAATATCTGTACTTTTTAGTCCTTATATTTTTAAAACAGATTTTTTTACTTTATTTTGATTGCATTTGAGGGGAATTATTGATTATTTTGTATCACTGCAAACCGCCTTCCCAACATCAAGACCAATTAAGACGATTTCTTGATATATCCATCTCTGTATATCACACACGACAGAAGATGAGGGATGTACAAGAGGTAACAAAACCAAAAAGACGAGAAGGAGACTCGACTGTGGAGAAAAGGTGAGGTTCAGTTACCTTTGCACAGAAACAGTTAATAGAAATATTCTACTTGATCTTCTCAAGTACAGATATTTCTGTGAATGTGTGTACTTTTGCAATCTCTGTGGATAAATGGCAGTAAAGGTCAGAAGAACAATATCTATTTTTAATTTTGGGGTTACTGTCCATTTAAGTTCATTTCTGTTAAACCTAAATTACTGAAAGAAGTAATAAATTAATATATGCAATGAAATGCTGTGAAATTAGTTTGATGATTTTCTTCTTTTTATCTTATCACTCACTGCTAGTTTAGATTAAACTAAGTATGAAACACTGATAGCCTTACCCCAAAATGTCAATTTGGAGATATTCAGAAAAAAAGTTTTGTGACTATTTTACCTCCAATCTCAAGTTTTACAACCAGTGTCGAAAATTAGCACCAGCCAAATGTGTTAAAATATACAAGTGGCTGGTAGATTTCAGACAGAGAAATAACGATAATTGAGTGGGTGGTGAACAATTATCTGCCTGTGGCTGGTAGGCTCTTACATTTTAAAAACCCTGGACATAACCAAATTACAGAGAAAGCAGAGAGAAGAAGTGGATGGTATGGTTGGGTCCATGTCACTCATATAAAGCACTGTACTGTAAATACACTATTTCACAAATACAATGATGTTTACCCCCCAAAAACAAGTGCTTATCCCTGTCCTAAATGACTGAAACTGGTGAACATTAAACGTAGAAAAATAAGGTTTAACCTGACAGGAAGTTTTGTTAAAACAGCGCAGAAAAAATAGATTCCCACATCTGACAAACAACCAGAACAGCTGCAGCTCTTAACACTGACTTGACACACACACACACTAGCATACTGATGGCTAACATTAGCTTCACTGCACTGTAACAATAAGCTCGCGCACCTTGCTGTACCTCCTGTGCGCACACAGTGACGCACGAGCAGCAGACCGACAGATAATCAGCCTGAACAGGTGTGCGACCGCCATCCTGAACCAAACGCACTAGCCTAAACACACGCCTTCATGTCCAAAAACCCCACATTACTGTCACCCCTCTCTGCGTGCGGCCATAACTGCGGAAGCACAGATTAGAACGGCAGCGGCGACGTCATGACGCTGCTGTGCGTGCTCACTGCGTGCTCCCGAACGATCACAGCAGAGCGCGCGGCCACATAAGTGCTGCACATTCGGTGCGCATCTGCAGCTGTAAGAGGGCTAATAATCAATAACATCGACATGTTACCAACTATAGCCATGCACATTCAGATCAAATGTTTAAATATGAAATTTAAATGACAATTCAGACTTCGGGGGTGACAGGTGAAACCACGGAAGTCCACCCATAATCAACTGCATCAGCAGCTCAGTGATCAGCTGCTGTGCAAACCAAAGTACTTCAACGTGGAGAGACACCGACCTACAGCAACACGCCAAGAAAGGCAGAACAGTAGAGTCGAAGTGATGTCTCCATCAAGAGGCTTCGCACTTTGCTTTAAGAGCCGTCTGCTGCAGTTATATTGATTAAGTGCCCGAAGCATTAGTGGATTTTAGATCAGTGAGTGAATTGAGAGCATCTAACTTAAAACTGTTAATATTTTACCGTCAGGAAAATATTTTTTACTTTATTTTACAAATAAATGTTACACGTTTTAAAAGAACAGTTCACCCCGAAATCGAAAATACACTTTTTTTCTCTTTCATTTGTAGTTCCATCTACATAGCTTTGGTGTGACTTGCAGAGTTTTGCAGAGTTATCAGCCAAAGAGATGTCCGCCTTCTCTCCAAAATAATGGAACTACATGGCACTCTCCTTATGGTGCTTGAAGTCATAACATAAATATTTAAATAGATTCAGTCATTTCGTTCCAGTTCATATTAGAGAGAAGGGAGACAACTCTATAGCTCATAACTCCAGTCAGTAAGTCAGTAATTCACACCAACTATCAAGATGGATAAACAGCATTCCAGTTAAGAATTGTATTTTTTTTTTTTTTTTTTTAAAGAAAATATTTTTGATTTTGTGGTGAATTGTCCCTTTAAGGCCAGTTGGTTTAGTAGCATTTGTGTATTTTAGATCGGACTAAGCAACTAAGAAAATTGAACTTAAAACAATATTTTACCCTCATGAAAACCACCCAAGCTATAGCCACTGTCAAATAATTCACAGATCTAAAGCCTTCCCAGTGAAAACTATTACAGTAAAAAAAAAAAAAAAAGTCTGAAAAGCTTTGACAAGTTAAACTTAAGATCTTGAATCAAATGATCACTGCATAATATTTTCTGCAAATAATTATTTTAAGACTGACTGCTACAATCAAGTTAACGAAGTTTAGTTAATTATGACAAGGTGCATGAATATATTTTGGTTTTCATCATGTTCAGAAAAACTGACCAACAGCAGCACTGTAGTTACTGTGAAGCGTAATGCAGACTTGGATGTGTTAGTCTGAAGTCTTAAGAGCTGAAGTACCACTAGACTGCCACTTGGGGGAGCTACAGCACCTTCAGAAAGAAAGGGGTCCGTCTACATGGTAAATAAATAAATAAACAACATTTAAAACAGATTTAAACCTAACTGTATAAATGTTGTGCATTCAGACGTATTAAAATGTTTTCATGTCACTAATCAATTAGTGACTGACCTGGCAGAGGAAATCTAGTCATTTTATTGTAGTTGGACCCAATTATTGCTCAACCTTGTGTGGATTTTTAAAGTACGGGACCACCATCAGTGTTAGCTCACTCACTTCACCATGTCCATGGTGAAATGTAATAGAAAAGAAAAACACAAAAATGTAGAGATTTGGTGCATAAACAAGCTACATATTTACAGGCAACAGCTCTTGTTGGCCTTTGTCAGACAATTTCCTAACAAGGAGAGCTGGTAGTTTTTCCTAATAGTGTGGATGCAGTAGGGCTGTCACGCTATCAGATATTCACCACGATTATCATGAACAAAAGACTTTATGATAACACTATCACACTATCTATAGAAAAAAAAAAAAATGTCAATCTATCAGTCAAATTCATCTTTAACTTTGTTTTTGTTTATTGTGTGCTTTGACTCTTTTTGGCAAACTAATACACTCAAAATAAGTGTAGAGTGTAGGGATGTGTATCCCTGTATTTGATTTAAGAAACAGCATTTAAGATGTGGACTATGTGTGTACTATATGTGTACTATTACCATGATACCAATATTTAATTTTTTAGAATTTCTCTGTTATCATCAATACCGGTATGTTGTGACAGCCCTAGGATACAGTATCAGTATTTGACATTAAGTACCAGTAAAAGTTTGGCTATATTTATTACAAACCACGATGTTTGCTATTAATTGTAGAATAATGGCACAGAGGCCATAATGCAACATTTCCCTTTGAATGTCCAGTGTAGTATGAAAGATGTTGACGCAACAAGAACGCGTTTTTTTTTTTTACTTCATCCTTACATGATATTAACTGGATAGTAAAATAATTTTTAAAATGTCAAAAAATACGTTCTCTGTAACTGCACAGAAACTGCTTTTTGTTATACTGTTAATGCTGTGACTGAGGTTATGGGTAGTCCACTGGAACTGGGTAATCAGTCTTTATGCCAATGTATTAAATCAATGCTGCTAATGCAGCTCATGTCATGGTCAATACCTATGTGTAAAGCTGACATCAGAAGTGTTAGTCTGAAGTGTATTTCTAAAATGCGGCTTTCCAACAACAGGGTGCATTGTAGTGTGCAAATGTTTAGCAACAGTCAAAAAAAAAGGAAAAAAAAGGGAGAAATCAGTCTTAGAGAAAAGTTGGAGTCGAGGTCTATGCAAGAGAAAAAAAAGGAATAGAAAGCAGCAAATCACCTCCCTTGTTCAATGAAGACAGAGCACAGACTGTTTACAGTCAGTGGTGCAATCACAAACAAAATAACAGATATAGTAAATATGTGAGGAAAATGGATGCAAATCACTCTGTAAAAGCATTAAAAATGTAGTCATCCGTATGATTCTGCAATATGCTTTGTGTAAAAAAAAAAAAAAAAAAGAAAGAAAAGAAAATATATGAAGCTGTATTCAACCCTGTCAGTATGCATATATTAAAGGACCAGTGTTTAGGATTCAGTGGCATCCAGCGTTTGGCTTGCAGATTACAAAAACCTCATCTCACTCTCTCATTCAAAGTGAGAAAAAACTTGAAAACATGAAAAGCTATGTCTAGACCTGGACCCTGCATTCCAAATTGCATACTTTTTTACTTTTAGCCTGTACTGCAACTACCCTTACATAGTAAGGTACATAAGTACATAAATACATACGGTTGCATCCAGTATGCATACAAATGGAACATACTACTTCTTCATAATGTTGCACCTTGAAGTTAGACCATCTTGCTCATACACCCGTCATGAAGGATTGTGGGTCAGAACAGCCAGAAAAGCACACTGGCTTGCATACTGCAAAATGCGACCAGATGCAATAGGATATCCTGGTATTTTTGGCATACTGCATTTGACATACTACGTATTTGGACATACTATATCTTTTTCTGGCATACTAAATAGTATGGTAGTATAGGTACTGGAATGGACAGTGTTTGGTTTTTACCATTCAGATCTACACTAAAAACATGGTGGTGCAACATGGCTGCCTCTTGCAAGATGACCCACACCCTCTGTAAATATAAATGACTCATTTTAAGCTGACAAAAACACAACAATTCTTATTTTCAGGTGATTATACTCTAACGGTAACATACTTATGAATATTATATTCCATGTTTGCCATATTTTGCCCATTAATCCCAGTAAATCTTACACACTGGACCTTTAACTGTGACAATAATATAATGTGTGCATGTTCATCACACCAGAAAGGATTGGACACTCAAAGACCAGTGATATAGCATCATTGATGAGAACAGCAGTAAGAGCAAATAAACTTATCAAACGTACACAGACCATCAGCTTAGTCACAGGTTCAGTCAACTTCAAACTTAAATTGTTAAAGTAAAGGTAAGGAGAAAATGGAGAGAGGTTATTTACAGGGACAACTGAAATAGTGAACTCGGTTGGTGCTTAATACGCAGGAAGATGTTTATAACAATGAAACTAGCTTTCTCTCTGTGCAACGTGAACACACCAAACTGACTTAACTGGTTGGTACTTAGCTGTTTTGCACAGAAACTACCAGATAAAAAACATACAGTTTACAGAGAGTAGTAACAGGCTTGTGTGACATTCAGTAAAACATCAGAACGCTGATGATGTGCTAACACTGTAGTGACAAATATGATCTTTGTTGTTCCATATTTTGTGATCTGTACTGTCCACTTGTAAATGAGCACAGGAGACAAAGACACACTCCATGATCAGACAAACACAGGAGGGCTTTGAGCAGCAACACCCAACATGCACCTCTCACTGCTCAGGGTGAACTACATCAGTGTAGAACAGACAGAAGTGATACGGCAATAATTCCTGCACATCACTGGTATTTTGCTGCCCCCTTTGTTTTTGTTTTTTTTTAATCCCCAGAAGTGTTGAGAGGTGCAGGAGTGTTTCTGGACAAAGCCACGTGAGCACAAGGTAAGCACAGGGGACTTGAGGGCAAAAGCATGAAAATAGCAAAGAAACAAATCGGAGGAAGGGGCCAAAACAACTGTAGTTTTTAAATAAACCATTTTCAAAACATTCCTAATTAGCTCAAGTGTTTTTGTCCCCCGATACCATCTGTGGGTGCTGCTGCAAATGGAAAATAGCCAATTCTGTCTGGTAGAAAAATACAGCGCAAAAATAAAGGCGATAAATGTTAATGCAAAGTGAAAATGGCAGCAGCTGTGTAAATATATGAAAACAATTTTTCTGAAAAGTGGCAGAAAAATCAGCGGAACAGCGCAAATAAAATTACAACAGCGCAATTCAAGTGACCAAATAAAATACCTCCCCCCCAGTTGAATTCAAAACTCTGGATTTTATTCAAGTCAGTACATGATGAAGCCTAGCAAGAGAGTGGTTCAAGCTGGAATACCTCCCCCCCAACCGCCTGTCATCCACTACTGAGTATCTTCATGACTCAGCCTAAGTTTAAGCGCGCACAGGCAGACATTTATGTTGGAAATAAAAAATACACAATTATCTTCACCCTCCTCTTCTGCATGGTGCTTTCAAAAAGGAGGATAGAAAGGTGCAACAGACATTGCAGAGAAATTCTTCTGGAGCTAAAGCTTATCCAAGGCCTCAATCACAGTAAAGACGGGCTGCATGAGTGACGATCATTGTCCTCAGTAACAGAAATAAGAGCTTGAAGAGAAAAAAGCTGTATCATCTCAGTTCTTTATATTTACAAGCGTAGGGAGATATACAGTGGGAGAGATGGAAGTGCGAAAAAGGTTGAGCAAGAAAAGAATATTATTTACAGCAGGTACTCTGGAGATAGGAACAAGTGTTAACCTCAGCTGCAACACAAATCTCATCATTTCAAACGAGAAATATTAGGACACAGCACATACCCATACACTCATGGAAGAAGAGATCATTTTGGAAACTACTTCTATCATCACTTCAAACATTTTTTAAGAAAAAGATTGTCATTTTTGGGAAATACAGTTATTGGCTTTCTTGCTCCAAGTTCAATGACACATCTGTTAATTACAGCAGCACACGCTTAGCATGAAGACTGGAAACGGGCAGAGAGCTAGCCTGGATCTGTATGAAGGTAATGAAATTGACCTTCATATTTTGGCCAATAGCACTGACTTCTTGGAGTCTTGTTGTTGCTGTGAGGTTGCCAGGCAACAAGCAGAGACTCAAAGAAGTCACCGCACCCAGCAGTGAAACTGTCAGGCACATAAATACCACAACTTGTCATTTCTACACTTCTGGTTTTGTATTGATGAACGTGTTATTAAGTGAACCTTGCAGGTGTTGCTGAGCAGATTTAGTTACCTTTGGATCAGGGGCAGAAGTGTAACGCTATTTGGTTAAGTACTGGAGTGCACCTATGACGTGCATATGCATGTATGCGAATGCTTTAATTGCAGCTTTTTCCAGGCCATTTGATCACTGTTCCTACAGTGGCAAGTTTACATACATTATTCATCTATAACTGACCACACAATGAAATGTTGACAGACTTCAATGTTGCTCTGCGAGTATGCATCACACTTTTCTCAACAAAAAAAAAAACATGAAAAAGACCCTTCTCACTGTAAAAATAGCACAAAGCTGTATGTTTTAGTGATGGTTCGATCTTCAGGTGCTGAAAAATTGATTTTTCCAGAGTGAATATGGTATTTCCTTAGTTTGAGGGGACAGCTGTTCCCATTTCCAGTCTTTACATTTAGCTAACTGGCTGTAGCTTCATATTTAGTGGACATATATAACGCTCAGTAAGAAAGCAAATAATTGTATTTCCAAAAATGTATAACTACTGCTTTGAGGTTTTTTTCCTCTGTATGCCATGACACCCATACCTGTCTCTTTCTTTCCTCTGCTCTCTCAGGTAAAATGATCCACCAATCACACAAATAGGCAAACTAAATAAAGTATGGTTTCATTTTTCTGTTTAACCTATCTGAGTTTTCTTCCTATGGTTATAACACTCTTGCTGCAGACCTAATGAAACTTTTATCTACTGTGTACGGAGAGAAATGGGAAAAAGTGAATGACTGAGGCATGTTACACAACACTCTGCACTATGTAACTGATAACCTCATAGCTATACTGTACAGTGTATTAGATGACTGGCTGGCTACCTAGCTGAAGCACGAATATTCAATCAGCTATTTACACACAACCTAAGGTAGTTTTAATTCAAGCTAATTAACAGAGTAGAGATATCTGGGCTCATACCAGCAGGGCTAACACACACTCTGCACTTCAGCGCAGGGTGCTTGAACTTCTCCTTCAGCATGTCAGAGATGACCACTTCAGTAGCGTGGGGGTAGGAAGGGTCTCTTATGCGCATGGAAGGGACCACCTGTGAATGGAGGACCGGGCCGCTTGCCCCCACGAAACCCCCTTCGGGGCTGATCTTGGTTGTGCTGCTGAGAGGGGGTTCGGCCGCGCAGCAGAGGTCTCTGTGGGATGGGGACCGAAAGGATCGGGGGTCGAGGGCTGGGCAGGTTGAGGAGGGGAACAGGGTTAGCGGTTTGGTTGCGGGGCTGAGCTGGAGGACTAGAGGGGGGCTTGTGGAGTGGAGGGGCAGCGGACTGAGCGGGGAGGCGAGGGGGGAGAGTGTCGACTGCAGGGGAATTAGGAGTGGAGGGAGAGGGTGTGGAGGAGGTGGGGGAGGGAGAAGGGCAGGGAAGAGGTAGATTCAGAGGCTCCTTCACTCGGCCCAGTAAGGGGAGAGGAACACCAGGGTTACCTGGGCGGTGCAGAGGGGGCGCATGGCGTGGGATGAAAGGTTCTTTAACGGTGCCAGGACGGGGCAGCTTAGGGGGCTCGCCTAGCAACGATGTCATGAGGGGTGGAGGGCCTACTTTGCCTCCTCTGGGCCCCATCCCGCCTCGATCTCCTCCTTCAGCTCTGATCAGGGGAGGAAGGGTAAGGGGACGGTCAACGGGGACCAACACTCCGCCGACCATGACTGCAGAGGGCACTGCAGGATGGGTAGGTGGAGGGGAAAGGCGCTGCGGTGCAGGAGGCGGAGGGGGCCGGGGGATCGGTGGAGGAGTGCCAAAGAAAGGGGATGTGGGAGGAGGATGCTGATGGAGGAGTGATGGAGGGGGAGTCTGCATGTTTTCTGTGTGGTAGGGCATTTGCAACTGAGCTTGAGGAGGAGGATGTGAGAGAGGATGGGACGGAGGAGGGTGGAGATGAGGGAGGAGGTGATGTGGGGGAGGAGGAGGCATGGAGGTGGTTATGTCCTCAGTGCTTCCTTGGCCAATGTTGAGGGGAGGAGGGACAGCATGGGGTGAGGGAGGCTGAGCTTCCATGTATTCCTCCTCTTCGTACCACATCGCTCCCCCTGGCCGCCCGCTGGACGCTCCTCCTCGCCGTGACCCTCGGCCAATCACGCGGATACTCTCTACCGTCTTGATGCGCTCTCCAGCGAGTGGGCGGTTAGAGTAGCTTAGAGTCTGGATGGGTGCCCCTTCAGTGCAGGGCGACACTAGTGTCTCAATACGATGGTACTGACCCTCTGTTCCACCTGCAGGTGGGGACTCGTGACCTTTTCCCTTTTCCTCCCTCTTCCCACTCAGACCACCGTCGTCAGAACTGCTGCTCGCCTTACGAGAGCTTGCAGAGTGTCTCCTTTCTCCAATCCCTCTGTTGTTTTCCATCATCCTTAACTGGCTGTGCTGTCCATCTTTCTTACCCTTCATGTCATTACTGGGGGAGGAGGAGACATGCTTCCTCACTTCATCGTCCTTTAATTTTGAGCTGCTCTTTTTCCCCGCTCCGTACCGGGAAGACGAGGAGGAGCTCAAAAAGTCTCCATTGCTGCTGCTGCTTCCTGACGGGGTGATCACAGCGTCCCAGGGTTCGCTACGGTAGGCTGTGGGTGAGAGGTTATGACCTCCGGAGGACCCTAGTGACTCCGGCACACTCCCAGGTGTGTCCATGATCTCGTCCTGGGTGGGGGTGCCAGCAGCCTCGTCTCTTACCGGGGTCCCATCCACCCCATCGGGACTGACGTCACCTAGCGCGAGACTGAAACCTGGATTACCTTGCAAGAAACTGTTGATTTTTGATTCTAAGCTGGGGGGAGAGACAGAAGGTGCTGAGGAACGTGGAGGGGGCGGAGGAGGAGGGGACAGCTGTCTGTTTTTCTCCCAGTCTCTGCTTCTCCCAGGTGTGTCTCGTTTGAGGCTGTTCCCCAGAGTGGGTTTTGGTTTTGGGGTGGTTGGGCTAAGCAGGGTTTTAACTGCTGATGATTCTGGGGAGGTTCGGGTGGGAGGAGCAGAGGAGGTGTTTGTTACACTCTGCAGGAGAGAAGACAAACCTGCACCAAGACAGAAAGTTATTTGTAATTTTTAGTGACATTTTCCATTAAAAATGTGAGTAAAGTGTACTGCCTATGTGTCTCACCTGCTGTGTTTGTTTTAGACAGAGCATTGAGGATGCCTTCAGGTGTGATGTCAACACGTGACAGTATGCTGGCCAAGGCAGGGCTCGAAGGAGTCACTTTGGAGGCTGCTGATTGGGCAGAAGGAGTGGTGGGTGTTCCTGGAGACGGCCGAGCAGGGCTTGCTGCTGAGAAACATTTATAAGACAGAGAGGAATGGGTTTAAAAGCAAGCTGAGAAAATCCCTGAAATTATTTTGATGCATTAATTAATCTAGAAGGTCAAACCTACGTTTTCCTTTACACATCAACATTGTCTCTCAGCTCTGTGACCATCTGATCCAAAATGTCTCAGATAATTTTTAAATATATGAAGTAAGAAACCAATTTTTGTTCTTGTCCAAAGACCTTTCAGTTCATTTTATTCTCTTCAGTTCTGCATGGAAGTGGGTTGACATTGCTGTATTTTAGAAGCTGTAAAGCCAGAGTGAAAATACTGTTATCATATAAAACTAGGAGCCCTGAAGCACCACTGATTCGACCGTGTCATGCTAGCTTGTTAGGAAGGTGGTGTAGCCTTTTTCGAAAGGAGTCCCTTCACCTCTTATCTCAAGATATGTGAATGAAAATTGGTTCAATGGGTACCCAAGAGCCACCCCTTTAAAGGCTATTCTATTTGAATATCTCTACATATTGGGCCCCCTAAACAGTGTTGTTATTTCACAAACTGGGTATTGCTGGAAAGCTGAGACTCTTGTGGATACATGAGATGAACTATGTTTATGTGTGATGATGTTAGTGCCCATTGTAGCCATTTCATTGTAGTGAGACCATTTTTTTTTTTACCTATAAATGATATATTTTGTATATCATTATATTGACCTATTGTGCCCTCGACAATTATCACAGCCTCATCAAACTCCACAATCATAAACTAGAGACTCATGGGGCATTCAGAGGATGGATAACTTTCCTGGGTATATTGACAATAATGGAGTCTCTTGGTGGCTTTATGTGGTATTTTGGAGGGGATTTGTGACTACTCTTTAATCAATTCTCAAGTGGTCAAAAATGTTTAAATTTTGCACCAAATATATGTAATAATTGCTATCAACCCAAAAACTACTACAACTGCTTATGAGACATGACAGAACATTGGAATG
Source organism: Lutjanus erythropterus (assembly GCF_056507025.1). NCBI lineage: Eukaryota > Metazoa > Chordata > Actinopteri > Lutjaniformes > Lutjanidae > Lutjanus > Lutjanus erythropterus. The sequence continues at coordinate 23,651,337 of NC_139325.1, read as the reverse complement.
GCCACTACCATTTCCATTCGATAATTTATGATTTAAGGTTTATGACTAGAAATATTTGACAATTCGCACTATAATCTTGAGGCTCCAGCTTTCACATGATGTATACCACTTCTATGTAGCATAACCCTTACCAAAATTTCAGTCATTATCTACTCATCCTCATGCTGATTAAAGGTTGTGTCTAGTTTTTTAATTCACACAACATTGCTCAAGTTCCACGGGAAAACAGTGTTGCAGAATCTCCCAGACAATGTAAGTGAAAGGTAACCAGTTATCAAACCAAAAAAACAAAAACAAACAAAAGAATCCCCATAAAATGCCTCCATACGGCTCATATGGCGTGATCCAAGTGTCCTAAAGCCACGACATAATGTTGACTTGTGCACACTCACCATCACACCACACACACCCAGTTCTGACGTTGCACACATTAAGGTGGCTAAAGTGGCAAGCTAAGGATCTAAAGTAAAGATTTAGGCTAAAAACATGGTGCAAATTACATATATAAAGTCAACATGCCATGCTGGGGCTTTAGGAGACTTGGATTATATCAGACAAATAGTGTGGAGGCATTTTATGTGTTTTTTTACATTTGAAAATGGGTCACCATTCACTTAAATTGTTTGGGGGATTCTGCCACATTGTTTTCCTGTGAAAACCGCAGTGTTTTGTGGACTAAAAAACTAAACTTGACCTTCAATTGCCTGATGTTAAAATTGCAGTTCCTTGTGGCTCAGACAAAGCCAAAATATCATCAGCAATAAGTTATTCTGACAACAAGTTATTGTCAGAACTTGACTGTGCGTAGCTGCAGGGTCTGATCGCATTGATCCTCTCTGAACACACCTGTGTTCTTCATGGCAGATGTGAGTGAACTGAGAATGGAGCTGATCTTTCCCAGGTCCACCTTCTCCAGATTGACTCCCAGAGGGGTTGTTGGAGCGCTTTGAGCAGTAGCAGAGGTGGGAGTCACTGGAGTGGCCGGGGCAGCAGCAGAAGAATTGGTCTTTGAAGCTTTTGTAGGTGTGGTGGGAGGCTTTGATGCTGCATCTGACTTTGTAGTCTTGGCAACAGCAGCGGATGGCTTGTCTCTCTTGTCATCTGCTAGTAAAAATAATTCAAAGAGCTCAAACATTTTCAAACCTGAATCACAACACTACAACTTGGCAGCCTAATACGGATCTGTATGGAAAATACAATCATCACCCCATTACAACACTCTGGAGCCACTAACCCCCTGCTGTGGCAGCGTCAGCCTCTTCATCAGACATATCCATGTCCTCCATGTCTCTGTTGTCACTGGGTATTTCTCCTTCATCCATGGCCTTGCCATCAAGCTCTGGATCCACCTGGGCTCTGGTAGCCCCCAGTCCCAGGAAGGGTGAGTCAGACCCAGTGGGAGAGGGAGCATCCTCAGAAGGTGAGGGGATGGGGGAGTCCTCTGGTCCAGGCAGAGTAGCCTTGAGGGAATCCAATTTCCTTTTAAGACTGGCCACACGGTTGGCAAAGGCGTTGTATGCCTAAGAGAATACAGAAAACTGAATTTAATTGGAGATATGAGGAAACTTTTAACTGTTATCACATTTGTATTATTTCCTAAGATCAATATAGGAACAATATCTTTCAGTAAATGCTAAAAGCAGGGAAAGTGATCATGTCATTTGACCTAACACTCACATTGGCCACAATCTTAACCTCCTTGTACTGCATTTCATAGAAAATGTCTGCGTTTCCCAAAGCTTCCAGCAGAGGAGGCCCAGTTTTCAACTCTTTGTCCAGGAAGCTGACAAACTCCTGCAGCTTCAGACTGCCATCCTCAAAGTCCTTAGCAAACTTGTTCCCTCCAGCCTTGTCTGGAGAATGCACAATTGACAAACAAACAAAAAGTTACATACAAGGTTTACACAAGTTTTAGACTGTTCAATATAAGACACTGTAAATGTTCAAATGAAATACAGACAACATTTCACAATTAAAATAAATGTCAATGTGACTAACAATTGTATATCACTTGTCTGGCATGTCAGGGTGCTCTGACTGATCAGCTGACCCTTAGCAGGCAATATTCATTTGAAATAGTTTGATTGGTGGTCTCTATAAAGGACAGTAAGAGGAGCTGATTAACACCCACCATGTGCCAAATGTGTGTATATTTTCCTTTTGGCAGGAAAATCTCAGAAGGCTATCTGTCACACTGGCGGGTAAATGTTTGCATCAAACTAGTCATGTACCAAAAACTTATGCTGACAGTCTCTACCAGGCTTTATTGTCATTATTGCGTTGAACACATACCGAAATACGAATCGAATTGGTCTCAGTCAGTGAGATACATACCCCTAACTTATACTCAATATACAATCGTAAGAACAGTTAAAAAATAATGCCACACAGTAAATACTTTCAGTCGACATCAGGCTATAATGCTTCCAGCAATAGGTTGGTCAGCCCCAAAATCCTGTTTGGAGCACCCTTATCAGTAATATTAATATTTCATGAGAAAATTTGTGAAATAATTTTTGTTAAGACTTCTGAAAATGAATCTGGAACATGAGGCGTTCAAGTGCTCTTGTGTCATCTAATCATCTAATTAAGGAACAACATCTCTTTCCAGAAACAATATCCAGATAACTCAGAATAATCCACAGACCTTCCTGTCAGCAGTTTTCATTGTAACTACTTATTACTGATGAATATTAGCAGAAATAGTCCCGTTTCACCTCCACTGGTGTGAAAACTCTTGTTTTGACAGGGCATGAAGAGGACACAGATATCAGTACAAGTGTCAAGTATGTTTGTGGCCTGAGACATAAGAGTAAACAGGACAATGAGTGTGCGACGATGCAAAAATAAGGTCAGTGACATCTGACCTTTAAGTCTCTTAAGAGCCTCCGTGCTGCAAACATCCACCCTGAGAGTGGCCAGCTGCTTCTCCCTGAACTCTTCTTCTGCAACTGCTCGCTTATATCTTGACAACTGTTCAATGAGGGAGTGGGGCTGGAAAAGAAACAGAGTGAATAATTAATAGAGATGACGAAAGATACAGCACTTCTTTTTTTGACAAATTCTAACAACATGACAAAGTAATGCAAGACTTACTGTGAACTCTGCTACAATCTTGGACTTGAGGGCAGCTTTGGTGTTGGTTGGGGCTAGAAAGTTAAAGTAAAACAAAGCTTAATAGAGCTTAATAACATACAATCAGACCTGCAATGATAAGTAAAGTGAAATAAACTATTATTATTGTTATTTAACTTTTAGATTTGATTAACATGAGTATGTCAGGGTGCAGAGTCAAGAGTACCAAACTGACCATTTGCCAGTGGAGTCTCCTTTTCTTTCTCCTTTTCTTTTTCTTTTTCTTTTTCCTTTTCTTTTTCCTTCTGCTTCTCTCGCTCCTTTTCCCTTTTGTTCAAACTGGCTTTGAACTGGGCAATGACCTCCTCAGGATACACGCTCCTCTCCTCCCAAATTAAAAATATCCTTTCCACTGACTTGCGGACCTTCCCATCTCTGACAATAAAGCAAAATGACAACAAAACATGGCAAATCTCAATACCAGCAGACAGGAAAGAGACACATAGCATTTCAGACTTGTAGACCAGATATGTTATACCAGTAACAGCCAAGTAAAAAAAACACTACAGCTGAATAAAAATTCTATATACTCACTTGATGAGCTGAGCAGCGTTAGGAAGGACTTCTGCAAAGGCAGAACGAAAGACAATTGCGTTCTTTCTTTTGCAGTTCTGTATCACATCATTGGCAAGGTAGAAGAGATTCAAGCGGTGATTGTTGTCAGCTGGGAAAAAAGCAGACAAAGAAGAAGGGATAAATTCCTCCCCAGGGTACACAACTTTAAGAAATGTTTAGACCCAGGAACTCAATTAAAAATGTCTAACTAGATTTCACAGTGTGTGGCGGATGCAGATATTTGGGATTAAAACATTCCAATAGTTTACCTCCCACTTTAACACAGGGGATTATTTTGTAGCTGAACAAGTGATGAATTGCAGTGTTTCCTCTAGGACTTTTTTCAGCAGCGGGGGCAGGCGTTCTGTTTCTCTTTTTAGAGAAATATTTCAATAAACTCATCTGAAAAATGCAGTCAGTTGTTACATAATGGTGTGTAGATATTAACGTAAGCCTAATACTATCAATTAGTTTACTCACGTTAGTGACACTGAGTTGGCACCGGGCCAAATTAACTTAAACTACCGATAAGTTACGTAACGTTAGCTGGTCATCAACATATTGTGAACGTTCATTTAGGAGTGGCAGGCCGCCACTCCTAAATGAATTTAGAGGAAACACTGAATTGATCAGATCAATATATCACACGATTTTATGTTTTCATAGATAAATTGTTATATTAGTGTATATTTGGAAATATAGGTAACAAGAAATTGCAGTACAACTGAATTGCAAACCAAATCCAAAGATACTGTGTGTGTGTGTGTGTGTGTGTGTGTGTGTGTGTGTGTGTGTGTGTGTGTGTGTGTGGAGAGAGAGAGAGACAGTGTGTGAGTGTTTGAGAGAGTGTGAACTGTATAATGGTATAATGTTTGCACGTAGTACATGTGTTGGTCACACTCCAACACATCTTTGATAACATTATCACATGTTATATTTTGTTGTTGGGTTTCATCCGAAAGCCTGTAAGGCAGGCCCCACTGCCTTAGGGTGCTGGGTGGCCCTCCACCCATTTTCTAATTCACAGTAAATATAAATTGATTCCCAACAGTTTTACCAGGAAAAGTCATCTTTCTTTCATCTTCACCTTTCTTTTCTTTTAGTTTCTATTTTCAAGTTATGGGCCTTTCAGCGCTCATTCATCTTATATGATCTATCATTAATATCTATTTATTAACTGACCCCAGGCCTCCTCACTTTCCCCCCGGCAAACATAATGCCATAAGGCATTAGGATCTGTGATATTATTGTCAGTGAATAAAAACAGCACAACAGCAGCATCTGCTTTTGCTGGTATAATTATTTCATTGATACGTCCAGAAATCTGTTTTCATAGTCACATAACTTTAGTATTAAACATATATGTCCAAAAGACACACAATATTGGCAAGGATACAATGACATCACATGCTCCCTAAAATAGTTTCATTTTGAGGACCCCGATGTTACCAGCAGAATTCAATTACAGCCAGTAAGAAAGATTTTTGACTAATGTTCTCTGACTTTTAGGAAGAAAACAGGTTATATATAGCTAATAAAAAGTCCAAATTTTTCCACTATGTCCTAAATTGTTACACTTTTTATTAGTATTACCATTATTTTGGGCATTCATGGATAGTATAGCTGAAGAACGATGGGAAAGGAGGGAGAGAAATAAGAGATGACATAGAGTTGCAATTAGTCAATTGAAAGAAAATAATAATATTTCAATAACAGATTAATTGTTTGTGGAGGTTTTTTTTTCAAGCAAACATGTCAAACACTTGCTGGTTTCAGCTTCTTAATTGCAAGGATTTGTTGCTTCTCTTTATCGATGATGATGGTAAATGAAGAGTCTTTGGGTTTTGGACTGTTTGTTGGACAAAAGAAGCCGCCTGAAGATATAAGATATCACATTCAGCTCTGAATATTTTCACATTTCAGAGACTACATGATTAATCTATTAATCATGAAAATAACTGCCATATTAATTGGTATTAAAAATAATTGTTACAGCTACAGCCCTAGGATGGCATGCAGCAAAAGGACAGCAGATTGAAATCAAACCAGGGCCACTGCGGATGACTTGGGGCGCACACTCTACCAAGTGAGCTTTCAGGATGCCCCCACATCATTGCTATAGTCCATGCAAAGGAGCTGTATAACCTGAAGTGGAAACTGACAACTTTGCAGGCCCTTAGGGACGCATTACTGTTGTGTCATGTGCTGAGTTTTTCCAATACCAGAATTCTTAACTTCAGTACGAGTATAAAGAAACCTACTACTGCAGCAAGGCAACCGAAAAAAGATCATTTTTGTCTTTTTTTCCCCCTTTTATTAACAACCTGGACACAGTGACATTAAAGAAAAAGTCACTGAACCCTGTCTGGTTTTGCTGTAAGTCAGATTTCAGGCAGGACAATAAAAAACAAATAGAGCTCAAGTCTTGAACCAGCACTTCCATCATTTTTTAGTATTAGTTGGTTTTAAACACTGAAGTGTGATGTATTTAAGTATTGCCACTTTTGACAAACCTTCTGTGCCACTGGGACAAATATAGCTGTATGAAGAAATAATCAGCATCACTATGGAATTCAAAGAAAAAAGCAAGTTCACTGAAGAGGTAAATTGACATTGTCACAATTTAATATTGATTTTGGAAACAGGTATAAGCTATTGTAATCATGTGCACTGCAGAGTAATAACATAATTTGAGTAACATTATTGCATTGAGGGGGGCCATGTTAGAAGATAAAATTAGGAGAAAAAGCATGAATTTGGTCATAATTTAGTCTAGGATGGAGACAGCATTATTCTGCCATTTTCCTGATGAAATTGAGGCTTATAGGGAAATTAAATGCAGATGATGTCATTATTTTACAGCCATTACCTTGCGCAATCAACATTTACTTTAAGTCAAACCAAAAGAGTTACATATTTCAACTTTAATCTAATAGCCAGCTCCACAAGACAGAAAAGGGAAAAAACATGCTCTAGTCTGTTCAGTCAAACACTGTGTAGTAAAAACTAGAGCCAATAAGCCCAAAATGTCAGAATATGTGAAACCCACAATAAGGGGCAATAATCAGGCACATTTGGGTCATTATTAAAAACCAAACAGATTAACAATAATGACTCAAATAATATGAGGGTGACATGAGTTACTCCCCCTTGAGTACACAGACAGCCTTGAACAACAACAGATGACAATTCCCTTCTTAAAGTCAACAACCACTCACGCACATACAAAGCCAAACACACTGCATGGATGGCTTGGAAATACAGATGGTTACGAAACCCCCAAAAAATCAAATTACAATATCTGGCCGGAAGTCTTAACTCTAATTCCATTCAACTATCCAACACTGGAAGAGAGTTAGCAAACACATTTAATTTAACATTTAGAAGAATGAAAAGTATTTGCAACTTCAGTCAATTCATCTAAAAACGATCCACAGACAATGTAGGACCAACTCCACTTAGGCCTTATGTCAAACAAGATGAAACCTTTTAAGACAACCCGAAAGTATTATTCAGGCTGAAAAAGTATTATATGTGCCAACAGTTGATTTCTTATTTTCTAAGACCAGTTCTTATAACAAAGTTAGCGATATCTGTTTTCAACATCAATGAACTTATTGCTTTTTGGATATTTTCCCAATGAAATAATACTTGCTGGAAAAATTTTTAAAAAATCGTTTTATTTTAACATTGGCATTTATTAGCATATACATGCGGTCGCCCTCATGTGCTGGAGAGCTGAGATTCACCTCATATCTGTGCAGAACCCCAGAAAGACCTTTTTAAAAGTGTCTGTGTGTTTTGTGTGTTACATTTTGCAGATTCTACCAGAATCTTTGTGATTTGAAGCTTAGCTTCTTTCCTGTGTCGCAGGTTGTGCTTTCATGTATCTGCTTTATTATACCATTTAATACCATTTTCAGCTGATTGGTTTTCATCAGCAGTAACTTAACACAACTCCTAACATTTCCTGATTTCGCTGCTTCATAAAAAGTCTTTTAGATAATAAAATACAGGTAGGACAATTATTGTGAAGTTACAGGAAATTACATGCGTTTAGCTAGCGTTTTCCGGCCACCCGACTCAAGACAAGCGTGCCTCGAGACACACCTTCAAGTCGTTAGCCCAGATGCAAATCCCTGACACATGGCAAATCAAGTCAGCATGTGTATGGAAAAGGGCCCTATGAGAGTAACATTCATCCGGTCGGTGCTCACAGTGAAAAGGAAGTCACACAAATGGATACAAATCCATTATAAAAGACCAAAGGAGCGACAATGGCAGTTAAAGGATTTTTCAAAATATTGTCATAAAAACAAAAACACACAACAAAACCCACATGCAGTGTTCATTTAAAGCTTAGCATTGATTAAATAAAATAAACCAAATAACAGATTTTTTTTTTCACAACATAAAACAATATTTCCCTATTTCAAACGCAGTTTAGTCCCTTTTGATCTTGTATGCACCTGATTTGATTCAGAGCCATCAAAATGACAAACACATTCAGGCAGTAATTATATTGATCATTTTTGTAGTTTGTAGTTGTAAATATGTTAAAGATGTTTTTGTTTACTAAATCCAAAATTGTGCTATGATGCACTAAGACACAGTACACACAAAACAATACTGTACCTTATAAGATTGCATTCTGCATATTTCTCACCCTGCCTGGAAGTAGCCAAAAGAATCTTCACACCTCTAACATTATTCAACAAACGGCCAAATTACACGGGACACAGATGCATTGCAACACCTCTGTCGCAGCAGAGCACATCCATTATAATCAGCTGAGGCCGCACCACTGACCACAGAAGCCGTGTGCACCCACACAAACAATATGCAGCTCTTCTCTTCTTTTTGGTCTATCTTCTTCTCTGAACAAGTGGCTCCGTGGTCAACAGCTCTAAACATTTCTATATAAAAAAGGAGTACATGCTAATCAGTCCAAAATCGCTTAAAAATGATAAAATACACAAATAATTAATTAATAAAAATGATAAAATAAATATCCCATTTTACATTGTAACAGAGCCAATACAAGCAGCAGAGAAGCCTTGTGGGTGTAATTCAGTACCAGTTAATACAGCCTACGCTTCCATAACCAAACAGGGCTGGGCAATATGTTAAGATTTTCGACCCGCCATCGTCAGCCCATCAACCAGCGATTGGTGATATATTCCCACCACCTCTCCCTGTCCTCTTGCGTCTCAGCTGGGAGAAGTATGCAGGTGGCAAATTCACTATGTTAAATACGCTGCATGTACTCACTACGCCCAATAAACAAAATAAACTCACAAAGTGTAAAACAATAAATATTCTCACACCTATTTCATTTTTTATACAGAGAAATGCAACCGGAATTCCTGAACTAAGACAAGCGTAAGTGGCTTGTTAACTCCTCATAAGAGACACTTCATTCAAACTCAAAAGAAAATCATGTAAATCTCACTAAAACAGTCTTTGTTAGTTTGTTGACTCTTCCAACAATCACTAACTCAGTTTTGGTTTACATAAATCCTTAAGTCACCACATGAAAGAAGTGTAAAGAGTCTGGCTCTGCAGGCTGTTTACCTCTCACTCCTCACCCAGCTTAGTACACTTATGGTCTGGTTCAGTGGGTGTGTACTGTGCCACTGGATGAGCGCATATTGTGGAGCAGCAGCTGTCATTCTGCTGACTATTACATTAGGAAAATTAACAAATATAACCCCCAAAATTTGCCAAAAAAGAAAAAAAAAAAAAAAAAACAATCAATGGCAATGGATTCAGCCCAGCCCCATAATCAAATGGATTAGCCAGTTATCTATGTAGAAAATTCTCCTTTATGCAACAAAACACTACAAAGACAGAGTCTGTGTAGCAGGTAAAAAAAAGGGTTCCACTCCAGGGTTTAGTATTAATGTTTTTTGTTCTAACTTGCTTGGTCAGGCAAGTGGGTCAGAAATCTACTTAAAGTTGCTAGTCGCATTTTATCTAGGGCTGCAACCTCTATAAAACGTCAGAAAAGATTCAAAGATGCTCAAAGTCTATGGTGATGTCATTAAATGTATCTTTTATTACTCTAAAATACAAATATATTCAGTTAAATATGATAATAAACAAAGAAAAATTTCCATATCATTATTCGCCAATTACTTTAACGATTAACCATTTACCAAAAGAGTTTTAACAGTTTAATCCTTTTTTACCACTTGCCTGATTGCACAAGTGAGTTGCCAGATTGACTTCCCCAATATGGCATTTTATTTGCCCCAGGCAAGCCAGCAATCCTCATTTTTAAGCCCTGTCCAACTCCAGTATACACAACTTATGCTACAAATATCCCAGAAACGGCATGTTGGCAGTGGTACTCAAAGATTATTCTGACACTATTTAGATAATTTCTGACAATCTAACTATAAAGAGCTTTTTGCATAACAGAATTTTTTTTCTCTTTTCAACTATACTACCTTTCACAATAATAATGGCCAACTTTAAAATTAAATAAAAGATGACGTGACAAAACAACTGCAAAAATAATGGGTCTCTGAGGATACGAAAAAATGGAAAACTTGCTGTCAGCTTTGGAAACTGGTTGGCATGGATTGTCTTTATATCTTTTTAGACTTTTATAGATATAGAACTTAACTTATCACTGCCTACAGCCAGCAATAAGTGATGACTGGTAGATTGCCTCTTGGATAGTTGGCACCGCTCTCCATCAGAAAACAATGGCTCAGCCAGTGTGCAGCAGTCCACTGTGTGCTGTCAGCATAAGTTTTTATCACGGACTGCTCTGTTGGCAGTGATGCAGCGGGGGATAAAAAAATGCCTACATGAGGTTTTGCCTGAGACACTGGCAATTCCCTATTAAATAATTCAAAACTCCAAATTTTAGGGCTGAGACATATAGAAGACCTAGTACAGTTGCAGCACAAAGTTTTCCTAAGTAAAATAAAGTTATACCACAGTTACACAAAATTTGTTTTCTTATGTTATCTCAGAAGCTAGACTAGAAACTCCATGCTTATTCCACTTAGGCTTTCAACATGGGTGTGCATTTCTTTTCACACTTATACATTTAACCTGGATTAAGAGTGGACATCAATCAAATCTTCCATGTTTAAAAATTGAGCAACAACAAAAATGTGTGAACAACAATTCCTTGCATCTACCTTTCATGTGAATTTTCCTACTGGATGTGATGATACTGTTTTTACATATACACACAGTCTTCCATACATATAAACATTCAAATTAGCATCATGTAACAAAAGTAAATCCTGTTGAATGCTGCCTCAAACAAACTTCCACAACAAATATTTCATTTGGTACATTAAACAGCCCCTAGGCAAGTTATTATCATTTCAGGATAATAAGCCATCAGTCCTCACAAAAGTTTAACCATGTACCAAAAGATATTTCTTTCCAAAAACAGGAAGCTAGTTTTTGCAACCTGAAACTGTGATGAGAAAACAAAAAAAAAAACATCAAGTAAAAAAAGAAGTAAAAAGATCATTCTTCTTATGACCTTGCCTCAGTAACAAAATAATACTCCACAAAAAAAACAAAAACAAAAAAAAAACTTTGTCCTAGATGGATTAACAAAGTCAATAACCAACATATGAAATTTTCGACCATTAATTACTCCAGATATCAGAAATCTGTCATCTTATAACACAACAACTCCTCCAATGTACAATTCTTGTTTTCAACAAAACTGTTTAGTTAGAGACCTCTATGTACATTTCTGTAAACCTGTTAGAAGACAGCTTAAGATATACTTGCTTTAAGTAATAATGTTAGGGATGTACTGATCAACCAGCCAGAGACCGTAACCATATTTCAGCGTGACTGGCCCTGACCAGCATCATATCCGATTCTGTGGACGTTACTGTCACATACAAGTTCTGCACGATGGTCACGTCATGTGCGCAACAGACAAACTGACCGTGATATCACACCCACCACAGTGCTAATCACAGCTACACACACTCAGACACATGCTTGAATGAAGTTGGTGTCAGCAACAGATTCCAAGAACAGGACAAAGAGAAGACAGACAGTCTACAACAAGACAGAGCAGCTCACAATGTTATCACATGAAGTAGCATCCTGCGAAATCTCTCACGAGACTGCGTTCCCCTTTTCATAATCTTATTATAAAATAATAATAATATAATTCTTAGAAAGACTGAAAATCGGAATTGACTAAAGTCAGAATCGGCAGACCAGACTCTTAAAAAAAAAATTGGAATCGGCCATGTAAATTGGAATCATCTCCATCTCCAAATAATGTAATAACATTCAGTCAGAATAGCAACAACAGAAGAGTAAGAAGGGAGATTGAGTGGATGGAGTCCAAAGCAACAAACAAAATGACTTGTGATTTGACAAAATAACTAAAAATAGCCACTGAATTGATTATACGATAGTTTGATGTCTTTAAGAGTACAAGCTAATGAAATGAGAGCAGTTTAGTGGCTCTCGCATTGCACTACTTCAGTTTACCCCAAGAACCCATGTTTGACAATAACAGTTATGGGTACTTACTTCCATATTAATGAAGTTAGATGCTGCAAATGTGTTGAGCAATCCAAGGATTACATCTAATCCCAAGAGTAAAGTTAGACCTCTTATCACCATTGCAGTTCTTTAAATGCTGCATGCAGGCCTCACAATACTTCACAAGCCAGAACTATGGGGAGTAAATTTGATGCCACTGCAGTAAGATGCATTGTAATGTCTGTGTAACATAATGATATTCATAATATTAGTTTGTAAGTCAAGACAGGAAAAACTTTGCCAATAGGCCTGTCCATCAATAACATGCAGACAAACTGTTAATTGTAGCATAAAGAAGAATAATTCAGATGACACTGAACAAACTGGTCAGGGAATGCACAACCACCCTGAATTAGAAATGAGGCCAAACACTTGTCAGACTCCAGTAGCACTAGTCTGCAAGGGCTATCTGGTGACACGGTCTACTCGTGAAGCTACATTGACAAGGGATGTATAGTCCTACTTTGTTTTTAAGTTCGACACAACCCATGAGCACAAGGGGAATTACTTTAGTGTGCAATCATGCTATTTCACCATATTTTCATCATAGTTAGACTCTAACTAGAGCTGGGCAATACGGAAATAATTAGGGCTGCAACTAAAGATTATTTTCATAGTCGAATAATCAGTTGATTATTTCCTTAGTTAATCACTAGTAATAGTTGTTTGCCTACAAATGTCAGAAAATGGTGATAAATGTTGGTCTGTGTAAGACCAAGAGGATGTCCTCAAATGTCTTGTTTTGTCCACAAACCAAACATATTCAGTTTACTGTTACATAGGAGTAAAGAATCAAATTATATTTACATGTAAGAAGTTATAATCGGAGAATTTTAACTTTTCATTTAAAAAAAATACTTGGTTAAAAAATTATTAATTGATTATCAACACAGTTGGCAATCAATTTAATAATCCATTCATAACTGATTAATGATTGCAACTCCAGACAGAATCAAATATCACAATACTTTTGACTAAATAGCTGGACATCAATTTATTCATATTGCAACAATATTATGAGGATGACTACGGGTGCTTAGACAAAATATTAACCCAATGAGATTTTTGACTTAAAAAAATCTTTAGTAGTGTGGTTAAAATGACGTGTTGTGGTTATAAAGTCGGTAAAGGCAAATAACAGAACAGCTAGAATAGTCACCTTACTGCAATGCAGCCTTTAAGATGAGGAAAAGACACCCATACAAAAAACACTTATGCCAATATAACATCCAAAATCACTTGAGTGACTGTGCAAATCTGCTTGGCTAGCACAAGTTAAAAATAATTACATTTACTTAAGGAGTTTTACACAAATATACAGTGGGCTCTATTAATACCAAGAAACCAACACGAGGCAAAGTCAATTTGGTCAGCAAAGTTTAAGGAGATGTTTGGTGGCACTTCCCTTAAGTGCATCACTAATTTATAATGCGATGACACTGAAATGTGTCTTGGAATTAGCTCTGCGCATATCTTTTGGCACCTTGTTTTACTCATGTCATGCTCAATAAAACACTTTCTGCTCTACAAAAATATGAGCATTAGTGGGAAGAGTACTGCAAATCTGTACTCAACTGCAAGTACTTTGACATTACTAAATATTACTCAATTACAAGTGAAAGTTCTGGTGTTAGAAAGTACAAAGAATTCTTCTGAAAAACTACTCGGAGTACTAGTTACTTTTTATTGTTGGTGTCCCCTCCCCCCTCTCTCTCTTTGTTTTTACATTTTGCTATTCAATCAAGAGTTTCACTTTCTTCCAATATTCACTTTAAATTACTCCAAACTCTTCTCATTTTTTTTTGCAATTTTCAATTTTTTGGTTTTCCCCACATTTAAAGTTTACATTTTCCCAAGTCAATAAATGGCTCTGCCAGACAAAACAATGTGAAATGAGGTGCAATGACTGCTATTTCTAGACTACTGATTAAATATCCATAAAGACATTTTTAATTTGTTAAATTCTCAATGGTGATTAACCAATTAATGATTAATCATTAAGATCATGACCCTAAACCTCTGCTGCTGCAGTGTTTAGTTTTTCGTCCATATGTCATTGTTTTCACTGGTCTGTTTGTGATAAGATAACTTTCTACTACAAAAATGCAAATGAAAGGTTTGGACATTAATTTAAAAAAAATGCTCAGAATTTAATTGTGATTATAAAAGTAGCTAAGTGCATAACATACTGTATGCATTGCACACTTTAAGTATGAGTACAAGTAAAGACTTGAAAACTACTCGTAAAAGTACAAATACCTCCCCACCAAAAAATAACTTAATTATAGTAACTTCAGTATTTGTAATTAGTTACTTCCACCGCTGGATATTAGCCTCAGCATCACATAAACAACCATGCATGTTAGACGATCCACCATTGAACTTGCAAACACATCGAACTGCAAAGCATCGGTGCTGTATGCAAAGCATACAGTGGACATGAAACTAAATATAACTAAAGAGGTGGTAGCCAACTTTTTCTGAAGAGTTCATTCGTTGACATAAACAATCGACTGCATGACAATTCTTCGTGAAAAACAGAATCTGTCAACCCACATCCAGACCATCAAGCCCGGGAGGCCCATCTGTAAACAGAGCTAGTAGCGAGCCCGTCACGAGCAGTGAACCGTTAGCGTTAGCTTAGCCAGAATTAGCGGCTAATTTCAAGCTGTGATAATACATTATTATACATTTAAAATTCACACAAGAAATTACGAAAATCAGCATTGTTTTGTTTTGCATTGAATTGCACTGCACTTCACGCAATGCTATGACAAGACGCTCAAGCTCTTTTTTCCTGATCACGGTCAACGCAGAAATGCATTTGCATTAGCTAAAGTAAGCTAGCTAGAGGGTTAGCTTGGCTCAGTGGGGCAGCCTACTCACATTTCTTGAGCCACTTCATCCAGTAGCGAACGATAAGACCGTGGTGCTTCTTGTTTTCAATGCACCACGTTGAAAGTCCCTGTATTGACTCCATAGTGTTGGATACTCCTTGAAACCGCCGGTCCAAAGACGCTTCGAGAGCGGCGTTGGAGCTGCGAGCTCCGTGGCCGCTTGCAGCCCCCGAACCGGCCGCCATCTTTGCTTGTCTCACACTGCTGAGAGCTCGCTGTTGGTGCGGATGAAGCAGCTAACGTACTGTAATGAGGACGACTAGAGACACGCCCCCCGTGTTTTACTTTTAACGACATTAACTATATTTACAAAGACAAGTCACAGTAAAAACACAGTAGAAAATGGCATAGTTGATGTCTTATGTTAGACAAGGCACCAGCAGCCTGCGGCTCTTCAGCCCTGCTGTGACTCCCTGTGACTTTGGCAAAAAAAAAAAAAAAAAAAAAAAAATGGAAATGAATATACGGTTTTATGTTTTGTTTTGTTTAACATTTTGATTTTCATTCATCATTGTTGTAGGTCTATGAAAAAAATTGAGATGACTCAAAATTTCAAGGCAATGCACTGAAAATAGATCTGAGTTTTGAGCCCAACTCAAACTCTTTTGAGAAATTGTATTAAAAAAAAAAATCTGTTAATTAATTTGAGTGAAAGGGAATGTTGGTTAAAAATTTTATATTTTCAATTAAAACATTTGATTCAGGCATCCAAATAATAGCAAACCAGGTTCATAGTTAACTGTGACCAAATTTTGAAATGCATTTTTTGAGTTTCTAAAACTTAAAGATTCAAGTTATATAAAGAATAGTAAAAAAATACAAATAAAGATTACAGGTCAGCAAAACCTTATAGGCAAAAATAACTCTTGATTGTAAAGGCTGCAGAACCTTGTGTTAGAACAACCAGTGGAGTTGATTCAGGTGACAAAACAGACAGGTTGGTTAAATTTTCTTGTTTATTTAAGGCTGTGACTGCAATGTTACAGAGAAGTATAGCTACAGGTGAGACAAGGATTTTCTCATTTCTCAAAAATAAAGAAAATATGAATTTTGGAACTTGAAATGTACTTGTTATAGCAATATGTCATATAACAATGTTGTAACATTACCCAGGATTCCTTCCAGGTTTACTTTAGCACAGTAGTAGTGCAGTCATTCTCTGATGGGGTAGTTTTTATTAACTGCTCGACTCAAACAGAGGGTTTTATCAGTATACATGGGGATGTTTTCACAAAAGTTAAGTCACAACATACATAGATAAGCCACAACATTAAAACCACTGACAGGTAAAGTGAATTACATTGATCATCTTGTTAAAATCGCACCTGTCAAGGGGTGGGATAATGGGCAAGCTTAAGGATTGTGATGGCAAGACAACTATGTCAGAGCATCTCCAAAACAGCAGGCCTTATAGGGTGTTCCTGGTCAGGTTATGCTACAGCAATCATACTCAAAACTGTCAAATTCAAAGATCCATCAAGCGCAAGTTCACAGATGTGAGCACACCTGACATCACAGCAAGATGGCAATTATTACTATATGTATTGTTTTTTGTTGTGCAATGTGCTGTAACAACTTTTGTAGTTGCCATTCCCATGACCATTTAGTTGATTTGTGCTTGACAGAAGTCTGCAAGCATATGGTGCAAGCCTCCTCCTGTATCTTTTGAAGTAAGCTAGTCAGTTGCTGTAGATGCTTGTGAGGTTCAGAGACTTGCCATACAAATATCAATTTGCTACAGATGTCCATGTTTTCCTGAGGAGATAAAATGGGATGCAATTTAGATTGGAACTACTGACTTTCAACTTTCAGTGGATGAAGTATTAGCCTCTACCAAAGGTGGTCCACCAGTGAATCGGCGACAAGGTCATGGCCGCCTGGGCTCACTGGTGCATGTTGGGAGTGAAGGCCAGTTTGTCTGGTCCCATCCAGCAGAAGAGCTACAGTAGCACAAACTGTTGACAAAATAATGCTGGGCATCACAACTTGCCATGTAGCCCAGGATCAGTCAGAGTGCCCATACTGATTCCTGCCCACTGCAATGTTTGGAAGGCTCTCTCCGATCCATGAAGGCACCACCTCGCAAGTCACAAGACTTAAAGAATCTGCTGTTAACATCTTGGTGCTAGATATCACAAAACACCTTCAGGGGTCTTGTGAAGACATGTTAGAGCTGTTGGAAGCATGAAGGGGACCTACACGGGTGGTTTTAAAGTTGTGGCTGATTGGTGTAATCTCACCATTTGTTGTCATCACATAAAGCCTTGGGTGAGTGATTTATATCACACAGTGCAATCTGTCACATTGTATTCAATAACAGATAACACAATATCTGACAGAATAGCCTACCACCACAGAGATGAAACACTGCTGCAGGCATATAGACACAATGTTCTACACAAACACACATTCTGATCTGACACACATTCTCGCAAAAACATCCACACAGGTTTATTGTTCCTCCTTTTCTATGTTCAAGTCTCTTGATGAAGCCGGTCTGTCCCCAGTTGAAGGCAGCCAGTCAGCCAGTGATGAGGGCCAACTGGCTGTGGGTCTTGGGGGCTTGTAGAAGGTGACATGGCTGACCCGACATGCTCTCCTGGCAGGTTTCAGTCATCTGTGGTGTCCAACACACTCATGCTGAGAGCTAGATCCCAATAGTGTTCTGTGCCGTGTTTCTTAAAGTGTTCTCTGGCCATGCTCTCTGTGGGGCACTGCTTGAACTTCATCTCCCCAAAACTACGCTCTTTAGCTGTGCCCTGGGAAAGCAAGAGGAATCATTAGACTTGAATTAGATCACAACCAGAATATAATATAATTTTAAGATGTCTAAGTTAACAACATGAACCTGCAACAGTGAGCAGGATGTGTGAACACTCACCTCCCAAATCAGCCAGCACTTATTGTTCCTCTTTGTATCATCATCGCCATCTGGATCTAAATGAGAATCAACGGTAAAGAGTTTAGAATCCCTGAAGCAAGCACAAAGGTCTAACAACTAGCACAAGATTCAAGAGTCAAGCCACTCTTACCGTCTCTTTTACTGTTGTGTTCCTCCCATTTGATTCTGTGCAACATCAGCCTCTTGAACTTTTTCTGGGATTTAGGGCCTAAATAAGGAGGGAGAAATTTAATTTCAAGTATGACTCAAGTGTTTTCAAAGGTTAGTTTGGATTTGCCAATGTCACACAATAACACAACAAACTGGTCAAGGCAGCTGCAGATTAGCAGCTCCTGTGTTCTGCAAGGTAAAATTACTCCCTTTGCCAAAGCAGTCTGACAGCTTAGGAGAAAGTAATATTTGACTCATGTAACAGGGGTTTCCCATTGAAAAAGGCTGTCTGATGGCAAGGTAAAGCAGTGAAAATAATTTAAGTATAGTGTGCACTTAAACTTTAAGGATATAATCAACATATCAAATCTTGTGGTCTCAGAGTGACTGATTTCATTATCTAATTATTTTATTTCATAAAATGACAGCTACTGACTGCTGCATTGTTTTTCTTTTACAACTGTACATATATAATTCAAACATTCCTTGCAGACAATTCATGCCAATTTCTTGCACATGCTTAGGTCACAGCAGGCTACTTTTATTTTAATAAAGGAGACCAGAAGAACTTTAAGTTAAGTGGAAAAATATTTTTTACAACCAAAAAATGCTGCACATATCAGATTTATTATTTAATACATTGTGTTGAATATTGTATTGTGAGAGAATAAACAAAGCAGCAGACAACATTGTCTAACATCTGGGGGGGATTAAGTATAGTATAAAGTTACAAACAGTTATGGGGCCTGTTTATTTAAGGCAGATTTCTGTCTTCTCTCAAGTATAATAGGACTAAATGGCACAAGTCCAGTGGTGATCAAAGTACTAAACACATACATTTGAAAAATTCAAAACCAGTGTCTTTTTCAAAAAATGATTGCTTAAAATAATTCACAGACCTTGTTATGAACAGTTTCATGAAGGAACTACTTTCTTTCTGCAGTTGAATCTACATGCAGTTGCTCATAACAAGGTCTGAAGAAGCTGGTTCAGAATATTTGAAATGTGTTTTGGAGCTTTGAACAACATGAGCCAAGTGCCATTTAGCCCCACTGTATTTGAGAGAACAGACTCTCTATGGTCAATATCTCCAAAACTCTGCAACTCACAGCAAGTAATATAGAGGGATAAACAGCCCTACAGGACGGGGGAAACATTTTATTTTTGATTTTGGGGTGAACTGTCTCTTTATGTCCATGAATTTAAAAAAGATGCATCTTGTAATTCAACAGTACAAAATTGCGTATAAATCTGATAATCAAAATCATACTATTTCATAAAACGAATACCAGTTAATGACTGGTGTTTAATCTCTAGATCACAGACATTTACCCCTCACAGCTTCATAGTATACGTTTAATACAAATCACGTCACTAAAAGTGCCAGTCCTGGTAAATTAAACAGACAAATTAACAAAGAGAATTGACAGAGTTTTGATGTATCACTTGTGTCTATTGTTTCTTACCTCCCTCCACCACAACAAGGTTGACATCTCTGTGAAGAACTACTGTGCCTGTCAGGTACAGCTGGTTGGCATTGGCCTCCACTTTAAACTTCTTAGCAGGATTTTGCAGGTTACGGATCCTGTACAGGGAAAGTAAGGGGCTTAAATTAGACACACTTATATGTTGTGACACACACACACTTTATACTATGTGTTACTTGAACTACAGCATGTGCTCCCCACAAATACACACCTGTACACAGAAATGTGAACACCATCAGTGAGGTCTTCTTTTAACTTCTTGACCTTCTTCTCTTTCCTCTGTTCTGCTGTGAGCTTACGGGCTGCATTGGCCTCCTCATGAGCCCTGTAGAGAGGGAGGGATACAATTAGACAAACTATAAAACAAAGCTTTTGTTTTTCATGGACTAGTATAAGAAATAAGTTGAGAGTGAGGGACAGGCATTTTAGAGGTTAATTGCGTTACTAACTTCTGTCTCTTGGCCATCTGCGCTCTGACGTGGGCCTCAACCTTTGTGGGGTCCTGAACAGCCTCCGTGCCCAGCACCCTCATCAGGTTAGAGATGCGTACTGAGGAAAATGAAAGCAAACATCAGTCACATCCTGTTTGACCTTTTTTGTAGTAGTTAGCTGGTAATAATAGTGATGTGTGTTTGGGTACCTTTGGGTTCTGGTGGAGGCATCAGTCCCAGACGAACTTTCTCTTGAACTTCTTTTTGTCCCTCCCTTCGTGTCTGTCTCCTCAATTTCTTCTGTTCTTTCTTTGTCAGGTATACACCCAGTGTTACTGGCTTATCTGTGTCAACTGAGGAAAAAGAAAGACAATTTGTAACCATTCCAGCAAATTACTATGGTGGTAAAGAAATAAATACCATTAAAACAGTTTATAGGGTGAGTAACAGGGTAAATGTAAAATGTAAAAATGCTTCATGAAACACTGCATATTTTCACATTTGTTTTTTTCAGTTTTCTATAGTCCCAATTAAAAATGTTAATACAATTAACTCACTCATTAACTAAACTCACCAGGTTTGTGTAGATTTCACTGCAAACCTGTACTTCTAGTGTTTAACATACATACTCTGGGTGCAGCTTTAACACTACGCAGACTTTTTGACACTTACCTGGAGGGCTAATTTGGGCAGGATGTTCTACCAGATTTGTCACACCGAATAACTCCAAATCATCAAAGCCTGTGTCAGGTGTTCTTCATAAGACAAGAAGGAAAATTATGTCTGTTAATTCCAGTAAATTGATTATACAAACTACATTTTATTACTGGCATTAAAATTATGTAAGATATTCTACAGAATGAGACAAAGGAGATTTAACCAAACATCACACTGAGTGTTTAAGTTCCTGGGTTAGCTGTAGTTCCTTACATTTCTATGTTGGAGGGCAGGATGAAAGAGTCCCACCACTCGATGATGGGCACCTCCCCTTCTCCAGTCTCTTTCTTAGGGGCAATTAGTGCCAACTTGGTGGATGCCTGGATTCCTGTCTTCTTTGCTGCCTGAGCAATCTCAGACTGCAACCTTTCCAACTGGGCCTGATTGAGGTCAAGATCAATGCAGGACAAACAAAAGATAAGTTAAGAAGAGTTGCTTTGAGCCATGTTTTAATTTTATGTCTATTCCAAGTAACAGGGCTGAAACAACTGCTGACATGTGAAAGCCTAAGAGTTAAATACAACCTTAGTTCTGATTCTCTGTGCAATCTTCTCAAAGCGTCCCTGATCGTGGAACTTGAAAGACCTGCGAGGACGCTGAGCTGGTGTAATAAACACGCGCTGATCAAAGTAGGAAGTGGACTCCAGGTCCTCCCCTGGTTTCTCCTTCAGCTGCTGACGGAACTGCTCCCTCTTAACAGCTCGGATGTTTGCTACACAGATGGAAGATAATTTATTGCAGAATACCAAAACAAATGTGGAGCATTTTATATAAAGTTAATAACTTACTTTTTTGTAGGCTACTTTTATATTAATGTGACTAATTTATGTTTTGTAACAACATATCTTTGTGGCTTGCTAAAACACTACTCAGTAAGGCTAAGTCCTCATAAAAAGAATGTCAAACCAACTAGAGGGACAGTACTTATATGCAAGGCTCTGACACAGCTCAGAGGAAAAAAGGTAAAGACCTGCACACTTGCGCCATGCCACAAAACAATTTAAATATAGATCATGTAGATTTTAATGCATGGGATGATAAATTTGATATGTTTCATATACATGTGATATTTTGAAGTATGGCTTTTGTATTACTGTTTTTCTCTGTGTATTTCATGTACTTTATTGAGTTGTTAATGATTTTGGAATATTAATCATCCTGAGCAGTTTGTCAGCTTATTGAGGTGCATGATGTACACATATCAGTGTGTATTCCATTGACAAACATTGTGACTTGATAAAGACTCAGGTGGGATCAAAACGCTGTCATCAGTAAACTTTTGTAGCATGTGTTAAGTGTGCAGGCATTACCTTTTTTCTTTGAGAATGCCAAAACAAGAAATTAAATTCCAGTATGTGTGTACAAGTACCCAACCACCTTACACATACCTTTCAGTGTGGGCATGCGGTGTGTGAGTTCAACCTCTTTGCCACTGGCATCTACAGTTCTTCCCTTATCATCCAGAATAAGAGGTGTTGGCTTGTTCACCTCCTTTACTTCTACTTTCCTATAAAACGGGAGAACCAAAGAAAGCAGTTTATTTTGACATGGGCCCATCAACAAATAGACATCACCCCATGTTTTTGTCCTCTTTAGAATTTAAAGACATTTCTTACGGTGGAGCAATTCCCATAGCGTGTAGATTGGCTAGTGCCACTAAGTTGTGAGGCCCGGTGTTCCCCAAGGCTCCGAGGATACCAGGCTTCATGGCTAACTGGGACTGGATGCGGGCCTGCAACTCAGCAGCCTTGCGGGCCTTCTCGATAGCATCATTCATGAAGCTGGCAGCCTGGGAGGGGCCGATAGATGATGCACCACCTGCAGCAGCAGAAGTGCCAAGAAGCCGTGAGACTGGAGGGCTTTCCATTTGTGACTGTGGTGTGGGAAGAGGCAACCGCTAAAGTCAGGGAGAAAGAGGAACACTGTTATATTGACTGCATTGAATGAAAGAAGTGATACATGTTTTTCAGTATGTTCAATCTTACTGGTGCAGCAGGGACTGAAGAGGCAAAGCTCAGTTGTTTCTTTCTCTCTTCTATCTGTTTTGTGGCTGCCTCCATCATCTGTTTGATCTAATAAAACAGAAAAAATGTTAGTGAATGCAAATGAGAGTTTATCATAAAAACTCAGAATAACTTATTTTTAGGTGCAAACTTTCTTCCTACTGAGAAAAAAATCTCATACCTGCATTTTGGTGAGCATGCCAGGGCTCTCAGATGGAGGTCCAGGTATGACCTCAGGTTCCTCCACCTCTTCGAAGCGAGGGACTCGCTTCCGCTTAGCAGTCGTCCCATCTCCTGGCTCTGTAGTTTCTCGCACTGCACCAGATTCTGCCTCATCACCAAAGACATCCTGAAACCAACCAGCCAAACAGAAACACCAACATATCACCATCCACCCAAATGTATGATTAAATATATAATTATCTAATATGACTTTCTACTGATATCCATGAGCAAACCAGGTTTTTAAATTAATCACACTTAACATGCTGATTTCCTTTTTTCTCTTACTTGTTGTAATAATACATGTAAATGTGGTCACTGTAATCTAGGGTCAATAAGTGGGTTTGCTTTAGGACTAATTATTTAACTTTGCAGTGACAACACTGCAAGGGTAAGGTATTACCTTAAGATCTCTCTTGCGGTTCTTTTCTCCCGCTCCTTTGTTGCCACGGGCACTACGGCTTTCCTCCAAAGCTTCAAAAAGACGCTCCACAAAACCTCCAGCAGAGTCATCAAGGAAGGGACGCAGCTGGTCTGAGGTGGAAATGAATGCCAAATCCTTTTTAAATGACAATCTCTTGACCTCACCACAGAGAGCCTTTACATGCACACTACAAAAATACAATCTCTGTCAATACCAAGGTTTAACTGATTTTGTTTGGTCTAGGCTTTGGTAAGAAACCAATAGTGATACATGTGTTGGCAATCGACACTTCATTAATAGCCAGTGTGGAATCTTTTTTGTAAGTATAGTTAATGTATTTCCTGTGTGCCTTGGCAAATAATTGTTTAAATTCAAAGTAAGGAGGCTAGTTCAAAATAAAGTAGTTAAGTTTGACATTTTTTCTCCTGGCCGATATTAATAATGTGTCATTAAAATTAAAAACTAACTAACATCACTGTCATCACAATTTCATTCCTCATCCCATTTAAAGGCTATTTAATTAACTACTGAGAGCCTGGACTTCTAGGGCAAAATGCAATTTATCTTAACTACCTCTTGACTAAATCTTCATGGAACACAGTAGGTGTCAAATGGTCAGTACAGTTACCTATGGTCTTCCTTTTGTCCAGTCCCTTTCCAACACAGTGCAGAGCAGCAGTAACCACAGTGGGCTCTGAGAAACCCAGCACCTTCTTGACAGTACGCTCCACCCATGGCCTCAACTCCTCCACCTCCCGTTTAGGAAGAGACATCCTCCAATCCTACAGAACATTAGAAAACTTACAACATGTAGTAGCAGTAGCATTATCATCATTATCCATTTACACTGACCAAACTGTTTATCACATACATATCTCAATGAACTTCAGCTCATATGTTTAAAATGTTATCCTATTCTTTGCATTTTTGAGATGGTGTTCTTGTATATTACACGATTTTTTATATTTGGTATAATGTGTCCTTATATGTTTTTATATTTTAGTATAGTTTGTTCTTGTATATATTTTCCTAATCCCCAATGTTCTATAGATGTTAAACTATGATATTTATAGAATATGCCAATGATTTCTTAGTACTGTGTAATCATTTCGTTACATATCGGGGTTTGTTGTTCCATTTATTTTGCTCTTTTGGTGTTC
The DNA here is from genome assembly GCF_056507025.1 of Lutjanus erythropterus. Taxonomy (NCBI): domain Eukaryota; kingdom Metazoa; phylum Chordata; class Actinopteri; order Lutjaniformes; family Lutjanidae; genus Lutjanus; species Lutjanus erythropterus. The sequence continues at coordinate 23,626,707 of NC_139325.1, read as the reverse complement.
ACATGTAGATTTACTGTATACTTACAGTCCGCGTCTCATGTCAGATGACTTACTGCTCTAACATAAGAATTTCTCAGTTTGGCATTAATAAAACGCTAGCAATTTACCTACCTACCCAGTTAATGATACAGTGCCAAACAAACTCACTAAAGGCGCAGAAATACAAACGCCAAATAATTTAGCTATACAGACCAATTCACGCAGTCAGTCCAGAAATTGCTGTTGTTTCTTCTTAACTGATAAATATGACGTTAGAATGGCTGTCACCTACGCTAATCAAGAGCAACATATAAGCTAAAATATATTACGTCCGCCAAACTCCCTGGCTGCCCGCTAGTTAACGTTAGCACACTGCTACCTGCCAGCTATCAACATCAGCGAATATCTGATTCATTAAACGTACAAACCTGTCGATTCTGCGTTTATCCTTCGTCAAGCCGCTTACGTTGTAAAAGTCGAATAGAAACGATTAACCTTAAAAAACGTAAAACACTCAAACTGCTAAGTTTTCTGTGAAACTTTCTGTTTGGTCGCGCCGTTCACACAACGTTTCTAATCCAAGACCCGGAAGCGGAAATACATGTTGCTTCTTCTTCGTGACCTTCTCTGCGCACTGAAATGTTCGTTGATTCCACCTAGCCGTTAATGATAGGACTGTCACTGGCCCGTTTGTCTTTCAGGCTCTTTTGAGGTAACACTTTTTTGTGAATTGTAATGAAAAAATCTGCCTTTTAAATAATCGATACTCTCTTTTAAAGTTTGTAACTTTTGAAAACAAGTTTCATTCAGTTGTTAATATCAAGTAAGTGGTGGAAGAAGTTGTTTCTTACCCAGTGACTTTGCTAATCTACTTAGCTTACCTCTCAAATAAAAGTTTAAGCAAGCATAACAATGAAAATACTCAAGTATAAGGACTTACAATTCGTCCTCGTTTGCTGTATTTTACTAAATGTAGCAAATCAGTGAAAGGTAGTAACGGCAACTGCACTCTTAACTGCCCAACAGGCAATGTTGGGAAGAGTACTGAAAATCTTTACTCAAGCAAAGCTACTGTTATAACACTGAGATTTTACTGAACTAGCCTACAAGGTGATGTCCTCAAATGTCTTGTTTTCTCCAGAACCCAAAGTTATTCAGTTTACTGGCAGAAATTAAATATAATATTCATAAGTGTGTTTATAGTAGTGTATAATAACCTGAAAATAAGAATTGCTGTGTTGTTACCTTAGAATGAGCCATATAGAAGGCAGAGGATCTTCCTCTTCTACAGAAGCAGCCATGTTGCTCTGCCATGTTTCTACAGTAGGCCAGAACAAACAAACCAAACACTGGGCCCTAGATACAGCCTTATTGTTTTTTCTCTGCAGGTTTTGCATCCACTGTATTTTTCTTACACATTTGGAAGGGGAGAATGAGATGAGGTGTTTGCAATCTATGTCCATGCCTCACATGAGTTTTTTTTTTTTTTTAATTTCTAACAGTTATGGGACTTTCAATTGTCCTGCAGCTTTGGTTCATTTATTAAGGTGTTGAATCTTGTTAAGTCAGATAAGATTTACTTTTGATAAAGAGCTAATGTCATGCCAATATGCCAGTATTTTCCAACTCATTTGGGCGATACCAGTACCAATATGTGTAAATATTTTTTTTTTATTGCAGAGAACATCAAGTCACTCCTGTGGTGGAGTTCACATATTATTTTGTGAATTCTTATTGTGTTGGCTCACTGGCAGATGCCGACATAAAACACAGTGATTTTGAAAATGTAGCCACACGCATAGAATTCAAGCACATTCATATTGGCCTGTCATATCAGCCAAAATGTTTGTTTCGGGCTCTATCTATGATACCAATTTTCTGCCAATATTATTGTGCATACATAATTATTATTTGTTTGAATTTGAACAGAAAAGTTGACATATTAAATGCATTTGGATTCAATGTTAGACGAATAGCTTATTAACAAGGTAATGTGAAAAAAAAGACGGAGAGAACAACCCACAACCATTGTTTATATACTCTCCATTTCCGATTTCCTCCCCTGTGGTTGTGGCATGGAACTTGGTTTACCAGATAAAAGTACAACTGAGATTATAGTTTTATCACTACTCAGTCACGAGTGAAACATTGCCTAACTGTTGCCTAACAAATGAAAGATTAGTCATGAAGCCTGTCCCCCTGGTAAAAACATGAGAGTATCATGTGATCTCTATTTCCTTCCCCTGTAGTCCCACCCCCTCATTTTTTCTCTATCTTTGCATGATGTGGGTCAACTGGGTGCAGTTGTAGTAGTGCGAGCATGAATGCAGTAGTGAGCCCGAGGCTACACCAGTCTGCTAACCCCTACTCCTCCTCTACAACAATCCACGTCCATGCTTTCACTCACAGAGCTAATGTTTTTTGTAGCCATCCAGAGTCGGGATAAACTGCATATACACAGTATATTTTAGTTTGCCAGACATGGTCTTTCTGCAGAATAATAATTATCATCAGGAGTTCAGCCGTTCATTAAAGCTACATTCAGTTACTCCTACTGAACAGCACAGCCCCATCATCAACCTCTTCATATGCTGATTCATGAAGGACACATCCACCACAATTCACCGTCTGGTTCTCACCCACTTACTCATTGTTTACATCCATGTTTACATTGCACACTGCAGCCTGATTTATGTGTATAACCAGATTGAGCTTTTACATGGTTTGCAGTACCCAAGTTTGGTATCTGGAATGATATTTGGTAGCTTAAAGGAAACCTCTCATTTGAACCACAGAGTAGAGGAGGACATCTGAGAAACTTTCACTGTATACTTATTTGTTGGATGCTGAAACGTGAGCTTTTTCCACTAACACAAGCTTCTTTGTGTATAGAAACACAACTTCGGATCCAGGTCACTCTATGACCTTTTGTGGTGTATCTGCAGACCAAAACACTGTGAGAAATGGAGCTAAGTTATATAGGCCTATATTGTAAAAGAGAACTGGACAGCGACTAGCTGGTAAATAAAATGAGAAAAGAAAATTGAAAAGAATTAACCAGGGCAAGGCAGCTTCAAGAGATAATAGTTGATTAGTGGATAGACAGAAAATTGAATCAACAACTGCTTTGATAATCTGGTAATTTTATTTAAACTTTTAAGTTAGTTTTGGGAGAAAAAAATGATTGTGTCAACTTCTGAAATGTGAATATTTGCTGCTATATTTTGTCTCCTATGACAGTAAACTGATTTGCTTTGGGTTTTGGATGATTGATTGGACAAAACAAGATTTTTTTTAAGATTCCACCATGTAGTGGGCCTCTCCAGGGGGATCCAAACAGTTTCAGGGGGGTTCATTGAAAAAATATTACCTTTGGTATTAGATTTGTTATGAAAAAGAGATATCATATAATAGCCTAAATGTGTGTGATTTTATTTAAGGGATAGTTCAGAAGTTCACAAATTTTAGGGAATTTTACTGTTTTTCCCACTTTCACAGCGGACAGAATATATTTTTTTATCTATTTGATGGTGTCCGACTTTATGTAAAACAGCAATATGAGGCTATTTTGGCTCAGTGGTTAAGTTTTTATGGAATCAAATAACACAATCAGGATCCAGCAGACATCCAGGAATTGAGCAAAACTAAACAAGCAAACCAAGGGGGTGTGCCTTTTTCCAAGCTTTGTCTAATAGGAGTCTCATAGTCTCTGACTTTGAAAATCCCTGGTTTAAATAATTATGAAGTTTGCTGTTGGTTTATTTCCTGTTGCTCGACAAATCAATTAAGTAGTCATTTCAGCACTATATTCAATTCAATTCAACTTTGCTGTCATTAACACAATGTGCAGACATATGTAAATGAAGTGGAGGGTTGCACCTTCACCAAGGCAGTAATTGTAAGATAAATACATAAAGCCCATCTGTCAGTCAGATGATTCTCGCTCCAAATTTGACCTTAATTTGGTAAATCAACCTGGTTAAATATACATTTACACGAGTAATACCATAATCTGGTTGTAATCAAATGATTAGCAGGTCAGTAAACAACACACTCACTTCCATTTACCCATCCAGCTACCTCCACTACCACCAACCTGAATTCCTCGTTGGCACCTCACATGTGCTGTCTGCCCCCCTCCTCCCCCCTCTCCAGCCAACTCTATTATGTAATGACACCTCAGCACATTATATGACAATACCACAGATATTTCTATACAAGTATACAGAGAAAAACAAAACACACACAGGATCACATGCACACAGACATACACACACGCATGCTCTTAGTCACACTGGCATGCAGCGACTTCCACTCGTCTGTGCAGCTGAAACAAGTGTAAAATAGCATAATGGGGGCGTGTGGCGAGAGCTGTATGAATTAATCTATTATATGACTGGAATGCCAGGCATTTAGTGTGCAGTTAATCCTGGTCCAATATCAGCAAAGCACTAATTGTTGAGTCTCGCACAAATGTTTCCTTTCATTTGCTGAACAATTTTCCACAACATCCTCAACATATTAAATCACAATGTGATGTCAGCTGAGTGTACTAATGTGCATTATAAATATTACATAAGGGCATAATTTATGGCTTTATTTAAGATGCTCCCCATGTTCCTTCACATGGCTTTTTGATTCATCAAGTGTGTGGTTATGATATATTTCATCATGCTGACCCAGTTTTATTTCATTGTATCTGACAGGGGCTGTAAATCATGCTGGAGGATAAAATCTCAGGGGATTCCACTGTCTTTACTTCACACATGGGCTGCTAGGACCTCAGAGTATGTATCAGGATCACAGTCCACGTGCATGTACCAAATCCCAAGTCGTCCAGTAAGAGTGTGAGCTTTTATCTCAATTTATTTCTCATTCATAACCCCAACGCTGCCTCTTTATGCACCTTTCTTTTTCCTGTCCTCAATTACATACATACTACATGGTGTTCCCCTCTTACTCACCGCACACTCTTAGAAATAAAGGTTCCAAATGCTTTCTTACTGAAGGGATGTGGTTCTACCCATAAGCATGTGCTTCTAAAGAACCCTTTTTTGAAGAAATGGTGTATCTAGGATTTTTTTTGTAAGGCTGGGGGTCCATTAAGAACTCTTTTCATCCAAAGAACCCTTTTTTAAGTTATGTTTTGGGCTTTTTGCTCAGGAGCAGACAGGAAACTGGGTGGAGAGAGAGGGGATGACGTGCAGCAAAGGGCCACAGGCAGCAGCCGAAACAGCAGCCACTGCAGAGGATTGACAGCCTCTATACGTGGGGTGGACATTCTACAAACTGAGGTACAGGGTTGCCCCGCAAAGAACCCTTAATGAAAGAAAGAGTTCTTTAAGATTGTTCAAATCCTTGAAGAACTCTTTTGGCTAGGGTGTGTCAGGGGTTCTTTGCACCATAATATGGGGCTCTGGGTAGAATCCCCTGGGTGGGTTCTATTGTGGAAATTTTAATTGGTGAGATCTTGAAATAAGAGACTTAAGAAATAGATTGTCTTTCTTGTAGTTTATTCTTTGCAAAGATTGTCAACAGTTATACAGAGTGCAAGCAGTCTGCAGAAGTGTGACAAAGACAGGATGTAATCGAGCTTCTTTTATAGTAGAAGGAGCGAGCTATCATTGTAAGTTTCTCTTCTTAGAAAGGAACTAAGGCTACATTGGGCTGGTTCCAACCAGTTCTGCGGTTAGATATAGACAGCAGAGTGCCAGATTGCACTTTACATGAACTTATACAGGCGAATACAAAAATGCAAAAGGTTCAACAAGGGTCAGACTAATACACAAGATCAGACTAACAGATTCTCCATTACAGTTCTAGATAAAACCCTAGATAAAAGGGTTCTTGGTTGAAACATCTGGGTGGGTTCTAGATAAAACCCTTGGAATATAAAAGGGTTCTCAGTAGAACCTCCTGGGTGGGTTCTTGATAAAACCCTTGGAATATAAAGGGAGAATCCCCTGGGTGGGTTCTGGTTGGGACCCTTAAAAGGTGTAAAGGTTCTGGATAAAAACCCTAGAGGGGTTCTCGGTGGAACCGTACAAGCCCTTTATAGTCCTATGATCCTTAGCACTTTTATTTCTAAGTGTAAGAGTGTAAGCTTTTATCCCTCTCCTGTCTCTCATTCATAACCTTCTGTGTTTGCAAAGTATGCCTCTTTACTCGCCTTTTCATTCCTGTCCTCACTACATTCTACATGGTGTTTCCCTTTCACTCACTGTACTTGAATAATTGAGCAGTCGTGTATGATGGCGTCATCACCAGCAGGCTCCTGAGAACACATTCAGGCCAAAAAAAAAAAAAGGATGAGGATGTTATTTGCCTGTAGGTCGACCGTGCCCCAAATATCACACACAATGTCACGAGATACACGTGCGTCCTTGAAAATGTAGCCTTGTATCTTCTGTCTGTTTACTGTGTGTCCCCTGTTGGTGACATCACAGTGATGGGCACCACAGATGGTGGACTGGGCAGTGTCTCCAACCCCACACACCAAGGAAGGCCTGTCACTGAGCTCCAGCAATGCAGATATGACTCCAAAGTAGCTCAGATTTCCATCACAGGGCTGGCCACTGTGCAATTTTAATGAACATCGAGGCTGTTTTGGGACTAGTCGGCACTAAAACCCCCTGAGGACTTGGGGTGAGTAAGAGCAAGTGTGTGAGTCTGTGTGTGTGTGTGCAGTTGTAAAGTCACAGTGTGGCTTCCCCTCATGTGAGTTTTACTGGAGTGCAGTGAGTGAATTATGGGGGAGGGGAGTTTTAGAATAAGTGAATAAGCACCTCATTGTGTCATTCGCTTCAGCACATGCAGCAGAAGTGGACAGACACCCTTAAATCATTAACTTGTTAAAACCAATAAGGGGATGTGGAGCCGCAATTAAAAGCTACACAGTGAGGGATAAGAGGGGCACTAAGTTCATTATGTACAATCCTATTGATGCACGGACACACACGTGCTCAATTAGTCCAACACATGGTTGCTGGACTGAGAAGTGAGAACAACTGAGCACATAAATGACAATAACAATGAATTTTCTCTCTGTTTGTGTGGTGTAATGTAGACTACTTTAAAACTTTATTCCAAACAAAATTGTAGACGTGAAAAACAAACACAAAAAGGGTGGAGCTAATGAAGAAAAAAAAACATTATTATTGATAAAAAGAGAGAAAAACAACAAATGTCCTCCATGTTCCCCAAAACTGAGTGAGGTCAGGTCTCCTCCGTGTGCCCTCCACACATCCTCTTCTCATCCTTTTCCTCTTGCCCCTCATTTCCATCCTCCAGAGAAGGAAGAGGGGGGAGTAGTAGTGGCGGAGGGGGGGTGGAGGGCAAGGGCTTCTCTCTCTGCTAAAAACTGCATGGATACAAGGGGGGGCTGAGTGGGAGGGAGGCAGAGGGGAGGAGGGAGGGAGGGCGGTCTCCGTTGTTGTAACGTAGCACAGTCAGTGTGTCAGAGACAGGCCCATCACAGAATCAGCCAGTCAGTGTGTCAGAGCGTGCGGTGGGGAGTGGCACACGCTCGCGTGTGCATCTGTGTTTATGACTCTGGTTATGTTTGTGTGTGTGTGTGTGTGTTTGTATGTGTACGTGCAGCATGGGTGATTTCATCCTGTCTGAGCAGGGAGGAATCAAACCACACCCTCTTAAAAATTGCCACTCTTGTGCCCATGTACGTGTAGTATCCATGGATGTGAAGCTGGAGTGGAGAGAAAATGGTGAAGGTTACAGTATTTTTAATTCAGGAATTTTGGTCAAATTAGATTTAATATTTGATTAAATATGTCCTATGAGAGGTGCAAATACATAATTTTCATCATCAGTTAATCTTACAATTATTTTCTTGATTAAATGATTAAACATAAAGGAATGAAAATATTCCTACATTCTTAAAGGCATTATATGTAACCTTTTCCTAAAAAACTAAATAGACTCATGTAAACATAATCCCTCTCAATCATCACTTATGACTCACTAGAAGTTTGTGGTGGTATCTATATTTGCAGAGATATGCCCTCTGCCTGTTTCCTTTTTTTCTTATTACTTTGCTGTGCTCAGGACATTTTACCAACCCCAAATGTCGATATTTTACACCCTGGAAATGAGACTCAACTATCAGCTATTTTTCTGGTGCGTACAAACAGCTCTGACAAATCCCACTGATTTGACCTTTAAGGAAAGTATGTTACTTAATGTATGTTGTCAATACACAGCATTTTAGGTTATTTACCCTTTTGTATTTGTACAAGTGCTTTGTGTCCTCCTTTTTTTCTCTTCTCTCCTTTTACACTGTCTAATGCCAAGACCTGTTTAGCTTCACTTACTTTGACAATTGTTCATATTTGACTCAATGTAATATTTTGTATTATGCATTTTGGTGTTTATACAATCGAAAACTCACTCAGAACTACAAAAGAATGACTAATGGTTTAATATTCAAAAAGTTAATGACAGATTTTTTTTTAGTTAGATCATCAGTCCAAAAACATGCAGTTTACAATGATAGAAAACAGAAAAAAGCAGCAAATCCTCATATTGATGTAGCTGAAACCAGCAAATATTTTTAGGGTATTTTTGCTTAAAAAATAACAATCATTATATTTAAGTCAAAGTAGTTGCTGATTAATTTTCTGGCAGTCAACTTAATGCCTTAATAGCTATGAAATGTTTTATCATTGAGTAGTACACAGCTGATTTTCATCAGTTGCTATTTGTGATGTAAAATCATGTCAATTTATATTACACAATATTATAATTAACTGGCAACCAGTGTATGTTTATGTTATCAGTTATTTGGGGTTTGAGTCAATCAGGTTTAGGGCTGCAACTAACAAATATTTTCATTATTGATTATTCTGTAGATTTTAGTTTTCTAAAGGCCAATGTGACATCCTCTAATGTCTTTTGTTTAAAACCCAAAGATATTCAGTTTACTTTCCCAGAAACCAGAAAATATTCTCATGTGAGAAGCTGAAGTCAGATAAGTTGGACATAGTTGTTAAAAAATGACTCGAAAAGATTAATCAACTATCAGAGTAATTGGTTATTAATTAAACTGACATTAAGTTGACAAGGAATTGATTAATCAAACAACTGTTGCAGCTCCAGATGTAACATTAACATTCATATGTGTTACATAATATTACAATCAGTTGGCACCCGGTGTGTGTTCAAATATTCGGGATTTTTGAGTTGAACATGTTCAGTCAAAGTCCAATTTTATTTAGAGACTTTTTAGACCCTCAAGTTGTGAAAAAACTTAGCAACACAGCCAAGTTTCATGGGCATTTACAGGAGAACAGGACACTGATGAGTGACAAGATGAGTGATGGTACCTTTTAACTTTCCCCCTTTGATCATTTATACAGGGCCTGAAATCACCATGCCTGGGTACAAAGATCAGACCTGAGCCAGTACCAAGAATACATCACAAACTCATCCATGCCAGGCTCGTGTCTACCTACAGGAGGTATTTACTCATTGTGATCTCATGAAATAAACAACTAACCTTCATATAAGCTACAGTAATGTTTGTGCTCTGTGAAAGCAGCTGGTTGTGGGATCAGCCAGCTCCCCCACTACTGCCAGTCAGATTACCGAGGCTGTAGTCTCACACCCTGCCGCCCCTCCTTCTTGCCACCCTCGCCTTCCCTTCATCAACCCCCCCCCTCTCGCCCGCCCTGCCAATCCACACACACACGCTTCCAAAATGTACAGTCTGTAAATCTGCACCCCATGGAGTCACACATCTGTTTAGTGAGAGCTGTTTTCCAAAACATGAACCTTACTCACATTTTTGCAAAATATATCCAAAATAAAATAAAATATCCAAATGTGTGAACAAATAAATACACTAAACAATAAATAAAAATACAGGCACACAAATAAGCTTTCAAAAATGTGTCATTTATTAAAAGATTTTTTCCTTTTCATCGTTATTGAAAAAGTAGCCAGAAGAGAAATATCATGTAAAGATGGGTGAGAGAAAGAGAGACAGAGAGTTTAGTTTAGAAAGAAAAGATACTAACGGGATTGAGGGAGATGAAGGAGAGAGGGCAAGGGCAGACGAATGCAGCAGAGTGGGGGAGGGGAGGTAAGGGGAAGGGGGGTACTACAGTCAGCTTTTACAGTTTAAGAAAAGAAAAGGCAGCTAAAATAAACGAGACATTATTTCTGACCAATCAGCAGTGGTCGCTGCAGTAGAAAACATACATGAAAAAAGGACATAAACAATGAAAAAATAAGTGCAATTGGTTTCTCTGTCATACCACAACTGTATAAAAACAGGAGTCGGGTTGGAGGACACCCCCCAGCCTCTGATCACAGCGTCTGGCACATCGTACCGTCACATTTTGAGACGGGATGGGGTAAGAATGCCTGATTCTGGATCTCTTGACTGAGGGTTTGTACACTCCTCACTCCGCAAACATAGGCAGTAACATGGAGGCTGCCAGTGGCTCTGTGTTACACGTGGTGCTTTTTGGAGGAGTCTGGTACGTGGACATCCCCCTTCTTCATTTATCTAAATAGTATGAACCACTCATACCAATTTTTAAAAATATTTTTAGTCTAAATATTTACAATACTTTTGCAATATAGGTAAATCCAATCCCCCCTCCAACATTTAGAAGAATATTGTGATCAGATTTCCAAATAAAGAGAGAGCCTCCTATCAAACATCAAAGTTAGAAGTGGAATTAGAACAATAGCAGCAGCAGAGGGTGGTGCAAATAAAGATTTTCCTCCCTTACATTTATATTTTCTCTTTTTTTTCAAGTTTTCAAGAGCACCAGCTACAAGTGCAGTTCTGTCTGTTCCTCTGTTGATCAGAACCAAAAGTAAAGCCCCAAAGGAAGGCTACACTTTAAAGGGACAGTTCATCCTCAAAATCAAAAGTACGTATTTTTCCTCTTACCTGTAGCGTTGTTTATCCATCTAGATTGTTTTGGTGTGAGTTGTAGAGATCTGGAGATAGTGCATTCTCTCAAATATAATGGAACTAGATGACATTCTGCTTGTGGTGCTCAAAGCAACCAAAAAATTAATTTGAAAAACTCAGCAGCACTGTTTCTTTCCAGAAATCATGACCCAGTTGCTCAAGACAATCCAGACCTTGTTGTGAACAGTTTCATTTAGAAACTGTTTTCTTTTTAAGTCTTTTTCCTTCTTTCTTAGGCCTTTGTCAGTTGAAATGCATAAAATAAGAAAAACATATTGCTTTTTAGCTATTAAGCCCAAATGCTGTGGCCAGTCAGGTGAACAACTGAGCTTTGTCTTTGCTGATCAATGATCTGTGAAGACACAGAAAAAAATAAAGAAATAGGGGTCCTTTTAGTCTGCCTCCTTCAAAGTGTTCATACTGAGTCGCTGCTTTAATAGCGCTCGTTTTCACCTTAACGGGGTGTAGTTATTCCCAAGACAGGGATGTGATCTGGGCTGCTCTCATCCATGAGACACGGTGATTCTGTTGCCTAGTGTACTTCAGTAGACAGAAAATGGTTCCTACATGAAACTGCTCACAACAAGGACCATGGAATATCTTGAATGACCAGGACATAAAGGAGACAGTGCTGTTGAATTTTTGCCAAGTTGAAAACCAAAAGCTGTGGTCAGTGTCATCTGGGTCCATTATATTGGAGAGAATTCAGACATCTCTACAGCTGATATCTACAATCTAAATGGATGAATGGCTCTACAGGTATGAGATAAAAAGATGTATTTTTAATTTTTGGGTGAATTGTCCCTTCATTACTACATGACAAATAGTAGCCACTGCTGTTGGTGTGTGTAGAAGTTGGAGATGTAGGCAGTTTGGATCAGAATAGTAGAGCTGTATGCCGGTTTTTAAGCAGTAGATAGAAAGTTGATGATACTGTTGGTTTTGATGCTGTGTGTTACTTTTGAAGCAAGATGAAAATGACTACATGTAGGCTTTCATGATTGAATGTGTACTGGTTTTGTGGAATAAAAGCAAACAATCAAAATGCAGTATGAATGCACTGAAAGCACCAAAATGCTTTTCTGAACACATCCTATTTGGTAAAAAGGCACAGTAGTCCAATCATAAGATTTCACTTCCTTCGTTTTTTCCCCACCTCATGATAGCAATAAAAACCACAAACAAACTGTTAACAGCATCTTCCCAATCGCCTCAAACAAAATTGTAGGCCAAACTATGCAAGCGCACAGCAGGCGATATTCAGCTGCCCAATAAATAAATACAAACAATAAATAAATGCAGTGTCCGATCTACACATGAATAAATTAACCGTGGGACTCAAGAGTCAGAGGTCTTTTTGAGTGGTCCTTGTATTTTTTTCCTCCAGCTGGTCTTCCCTGGATTTTCATGACCCTGTCAGTTTGCAGTCGAGGAGTGGGGCAGAAACATCTTGATCCACAGCGTGACGAGAAAAGTTATGTGACCTCTGATTGGTGTGATGTCACTCCTCAGATCTGCCAGCCAAGTGCCCCAACAGTTCTTGGATTACATTCGTGAGTTGATGACATCTTTTTTTTTCCCACAGTCTCCAAGGACTCGAACACACCACACTTACAGTATAATGCTGCGTTCTGTACACCGTATTTCTCAATTTGCTAGCTACAAGGTTTTCAGTGACTTCAGTGTCACATTTCCTCTTCAAGCCAGTTTCCTCAATTCTATCTACAAGTGAATGTTAGGTCAAACGTGTCTCTATGTCGCCATAAGGCTAGAATCAAATTCAGCTCACTCTGGATTGAATCCTAACTAGAATCACAATAAACCTTGGAAGCTTTCATTCTCAATATTGACATCAGCTTTTATAATTTCAGATGTCCCTCAAGTCATGTCTGCCGAAACAGTCATCTCTGAATATATTGATTGCTTTCATGCTGAGGAGAAACTATTATTTGCTCCTCGAAATTCTTCAAAATCTCTCCTATTGATCACCACTCAGTTGGCTGGAAATATCCTGAGCTTCAGGTGTTCTTTCCTATCCCCCCTCAACCACAACTGCTATTGTGCAAATGTTCAAATTATTATGTAATTTCGATGATCAACTCTTGACAGATTGATACCTTTAAGACATTATGTCCTGTTGTTTTTTAGTGGTCTTGGTGAGGGGGTTGTGTATAATCCATCATTTCAACATCTGTCACCTACAATTCTTTCCTCTCTTTAATGCATCTATGATCACAGGCCTTTAGCCTCTTCCCTTCTTCTTTTCACAGCAGCTCTCAGCTCGGTGATGTAACAAAGCAAGGCTGCCGGCTCTTTGCTCTTTCAGTGCATCAGGTCTCTAAGGGGGTGGGGCACACCCTGGGCAAAAGCTTAAGCGTGACGTGAGACGATTGATTTTGACCCTGACAGGTCTCAGCAGTCTCACTCTCACATTGTTGTCCAGCAACAGGCTGGCTTTGGCACCGGATTGGCTTCTTCAGATTTTTGGGGTGCTTATGGGGTGTGGTAGAGGAGACAGAGCTGTCTTGTGTAGCTGGACTGCCCCGCCTGCCGGGTGGCAGGATGGCAGTGACAGGCTGGTTTTCATTGTTACCTGCCACTGCTGTGCCCTCGTGTGAAGGACAGGCCTTTCGTGGGGACAGGATAGGGGCCACGTGAACCCACGTCAAGCTCGGCTCGGATGTTTGACCTGCTTTGTATTTTGATAGTTTGCCCACTTCCTCGCCGTCACTGTCCTTTCCCTTTGTGTCCTCATTTAGCTGGCTGTTACCGGCCACATCTGGTGAGTTTTGGTTTGCATTAGATGCCAACGATGGAGGAGGAGGGTCGCCCCTTTTGTCATGATCTTGCTTCACCCTCTTCTCTTCTGCGCTGATGCGAGGGCACTTGAGAAGCACGGGGGAAGGCGTGGGGGAGTCTGTACCTGTCCAGCTTAGTCTGCGCTTCTGGAAAATGAACAGGAGAGTAATTTGTAAATTAATATAGAACTCAATTTGTGGTTGTGTTGGTGGAGTTATTTGTGTGTGTAGGCTCTTGCCAGGGATTCAGCAGGGTTTCAACAAGTTAAAAACATTTTCAGACCTTTTTAAGATAATTTAAGACTAATATCACATCCACACTAGCAAAGTATTTCATGCAGAATTTGCATTAGTGTTTACTGGTTCAATGGTTTCGTTTTGTATTTGTTATGGCATTCTCCATACAATTTTTCCCAAAAAAACATATTTTAAGGCAAGACCGATGTTAAATAAAACTTTATAAAAGTAATGTTTCCTTCATAATTCAATTTTTAAGACCTGACAAAATCCTATTTAAGACATTTTAAGGCCTAAAATTCAGATTATTGGATATGAGACTTTTTAAGACTTTTGAAGGACCTGCATAAACCCTGTCTTATACATACAGGAATACACATGTTCTCACCTTGACAGGAATATGTAACTGATCCCTGTGCTTGTGTGGAGGGGTCGAGCTGGATGTGTCTTGGAGGGACTGAGCTGGGGATGCAGCCACGCTGGAGGCCGCAGAGACGGGCTGAGCTGGGATCTGAGGAAACCAAAGCTTCAGCATCATCTCCACCTGGAGCAGAGTGTTCAGGTACTTCTCCCTGCAAAAAATGTTGAAAAGGGAAATAAAATTTTAAAGTGAGGAATAGCAGATGGCAATGCAATTGTGTAACTGCACAGGAAAACATCTGGACATTTATGGTCCTGCATGTAAATCTTGATACTTTTTCTTCTTTAGTTTGGTGTCTCTCTGCACAGCTGGTGTAATGCTGCAACTCTACCCACCCCAATGACTGTTCAATAAAACATGGAACAGGAGATGAGGCTTGGAATCGAAGACCATCTCACTGATCTGTTCTTGTTATAGCTCCCAATTGTAAAGGGATAGCTGAATCATTTGATGTGGGGTTGTATGAAGTTTAGTAGATACTGCTGAATGTTGTTCAGGTAGGAGAACCAGAGAGGAGCACCAGCAATGGAAGCTAAGCAATGAACTGCTATGGACATGTTCAGCCACTTAAAAAAGGTCCATCTAACAAATCAATATATGTTGAAGTGTATGCTATATTTAGAATATTTTCATCACATTACTTTGCCATTAGATAGCCTTTTTTTTGATGGGAAACCACCATTATATTAGCCAGTTATTGCACTGTCCAAACCAACAAAACTCCATAGGTGAAATCACAGAACCTGGTATTTACTGGTCTAAAGCTGCCATGATCTGTTTGTTTGTTTATGTTATTGTGCAACTTTGGTGTTTTAAAAAGATAGTTCAGATTCACCAAAGTCACAATAACACAAATAAATAAACAGATTGAGGCAGTGGTAGGTCAGCAACTCTGATAATATGTGAGGTGGTTTCACCCATGGTGTTGGGTTGGTTTGGAGAGAGCAATAGATAATGGTGGTTTGTTGACAGAAAGGTTGTCTGCTGGTGAGGTAAAGTGGTGAAAATATTCAAAATGTTGCACACACATAAACTGTTTTTTTTTTTTTTTTTAAGTGGACCTTTTCTGCTTTTTCAAACTGGGGGCTGGTATCTACTGAAGCTAATACAGTGACTACAGATAAGTACCTCATACAACCCCACTTCAAATAATCCTGACTATCCCTTTAATATCCATTTACATGCTAAAATCCAACTAAGATGTAGTCTGTTGTGGCAGGAGAGGCAAGATGAGAATGGGTAACAAGTAGTTAGAAACACTGAATGTGGATAGTGGGACAGTGTGGACGACATCTTACCCACTGTCAGGTCTCTGTAAAACCCCAACAATCCTCTGGATTCGATCCATGGCGACGCTCTGCTGGAAACTGCTCAAACCTGTCAGTCAGAAACATAATAACCCAGTCAGCATTTCCACTCCCAGACTCCATAGTCATGGAAAGTCCAAGCACATGTAGACAGTCTCTCTCTCTCTTTCGCTCCCTGACACACACACACACACACACACACACACACACGTGCACAGACCACTTTCACTTTGTGATATCGGTAAACTCTCGTGAGCTGATGAGTCAGCCACAAGACTGTCGCTTCACACTCTGCACTTTGGACTATGTCGATAGGCTGCATCAATACAGACTGCTGTAAAAGAAACTCTCCACTGCAATGGACCCAGGCCACTCAGATCATACAAACCTGTGTCCAGCATCGATAGCTTCAGCTGCCACTCTGCGCACATGCTTGGCTGAAAGCTTTGGTGTACAGTAAGGATGCTTACCACGGTCAAATCTGCCCCTCTTCAGTCCATTCAGCAGCTCCAGCAGGGGTCTGATGAAACCCTGTAGCTCAGCACACTGACAGAGGAAGAGGGAGAGAAGATAAATTACAACTGAGTTTGGGTTAGGCCTCGCTGTCTGAATCATTCTGCTGGGCTTTCCTCTGCATGCACATTGCTCTGTCATCCCTCTTATCATCAATCGCTTTTAGAGTTGTCGCGATACCACAATTTTAAATTTCGGTACAATATTAGTATTACAAAAACAATACTCAATACCTCTGTCAATACCATGGCAAAAAGTAAAAAGTCCTAGATACACAAAATATTTTTTTTTTCTTTTTAACAAATTTCACCAGTGCTGGTTCAGAAAAAAGTCACTGAATGTTGCCTGGTTTTGCTGTGCTGCAAGCCAAAATTCATGTGGTATTGAAAAAGTATCAAAACTTTGGTATTTTTGACAACCTTGCTCTTTTTTTCTGAGCCTTCCATCCAGTCCCTCACCTTTTGAGCAAACAGCAGGTCTCCCTGTGATTTTGGGATCTGACTTGTTGGGTCTGTCTCTTCCTTGCCACTGCTCTCCGACCTGTACGACTCCTCCTCATCCTCTTTATCTGTGAAGCCATCGCACGTCCACTGGGACCCGGGACTCTCCGATCCTCTGTCCCCATTGGCTGCAGCCCCACCCACGCTGCCGATGATGACAGAGGAAGAGCCGTCTGTCAGGAAGACATCTGTGTCGTCCTCCGCCTGCTCTGAGTCGCTGAACAGGAGGCTGTCGCTGGAGCTCAGGGAGTCGAAGGAGGGCTGAGAGGAAGTGCTGCCCTGGGACTGCATCACTGTTGGGGCTGAGAGCAGAGGGTTATGGTTATATTATGACAGTCAATTCAGTGTGGAAAACAGAAAAAAGGGCTCAAACCGGCATGTTTTAAGAGTGAGAGGTGGAGACAGACAAGAATTAAAAGACATGGAAACAAAATCAACACAAATAACTGCTTCCCATTTGGCAACACTCCATTTTTTCTCATCTCCCTCCCAAAAATAATAACCCCAATTACTCAAAATGGTGGGTATACCCGTGCCCTAGTTTAACATGGTGCAGAGTGGGACTGGGGGTAGGCAGTAAGCACACAATGGTAGTGCATGTCTGGCTCCCATTGAGGAGATTGGAGACTGGAGAGGAGAGTAAAATGTGAGGGGGATGGGAGCGTGTAGAGTAGTGAAATCAGAATAAGCAGTCTCTCTCTCTCTCTCTGCCTCCGGTGCTCTCTCTAGCCCCTCCTCTCTGTCTCGGGCTTGCTCTCCATCCCCCCCTTGGATCCACACACACACATATACGTACACACACACAGACACACACACAAACCTCTCTCTTTCCTCCACGGCTGCATTTCTGTATGCCTCTCATCTCTCTCTGCTCTCCCTTCAGCTCATCCTGTTCGTTATGCACACAAGCCTGGTTGCTCCTCTTCCTTTCCTCTTCCACAGACCAGCCCTCCTCCTCTTCCTTCTTCTCTCCTATTTTACAGTCTGTATCTCCAGCCATGTGCCTCTTTAGCTCATCTTTCTTTGCCTTTTCTTTCCCCTTATGTGTAATCTCTGATCCCACCCACACATAGGAGGGAAATCAGAGGGGTCAACTAGTCCGCACACCAACACAGCTTTTATCAATTTGAGAAATAAAGTCTAAACTCAATCAGAGACAAAGGAGAGTGATACAATTTTTTGCAGTGTGCCCACACAGGCGAAAAAGAGCAAGAACCACCCATTGAGTCCACACAATGTCTCCATTTCAGGAATATAGAAACATTTCAACAAGGCTGTTCAGCTTTTACAACACACAAAATGCCCTGCCATTCACATTTTAGTCTGATGGCTGGCTTCCCCTGAGGCTAATTTGTTTCTCTGAAAGTGTCACATAGTTTACATGCATCTGCATAAATTGATTTGTTCCTTATTCCTAATTTTTCTATACATCGTCTGTTATTTAGATCACAGCATAATAAAGTGGATGGGATAGGGATTGAGATGTAGGAAGAGTGGGTGGGATGGGCTGCAACTACAGTTATTTTCATTATTGATTAATGTTGATAATTTTCTCTGTTAATTAATCGGTTGTTTGGTCCATAAAATGTCAGAAAATGGTGAGAAATATTAATCAAAGACCAAGATAATGTCCACAAATGTCTTGTTTTGTCCACAACTCAAAGATATAAAATTTACTGCCAAAGAGGAGTAAAGACGCCAGAAAATATTGAAGCTGAAAGAAGCTGAAATCAGACAAATCTGGACATTTTATCTTTAAAAAAATAGCCCTACCAAAATAGTTGGCAATTCATTTAATAGTTGACAACCAATCAATAGTAGCAGGTCTAGTGATGGTGTATGTGTGGGTGCAGTCTGCACAGGTAGGCATGAACCATGAGGCTGCGTCTCAGGTGTTGGCTGTCAGTCGGTGCCTGCGTACCACGATGCCCACAACAGGAACTAACACACCGCATATCTCTATACAAAATGTTCCCTTCATTACTAACAAACCTACAGCATTTAAAACATAAGAAATCAAGCCAGGTGACATGACAAAGGAGTAAAATATCAAAAATAGGAGAAAACGTGATCTATTAATGTAATATTCTGCCTATATAAAAGCCCTATAAAACATTACTTAATAATTATTTAATAACAAATGTATACGGAACAAAGCCACACGAAATAAGTATCTTTTGGCTAAATTATCAGCTTGTACCGGGGGGCACATACATACAGGATATTGCGGGACAGGAAATTCCTTTAGGCTAGCCTGCCAACTTAGCCATTAAACAAAAAGAACCGTTGGAGATACTCACCTTCAGTAAGGTGGATGAAACTAGCAGCTGCCAGAAACACTCGTTAACGGCTCTCTCTATCTCCACTGTGATACGACAGACCGGTCAGCACACAGTCCGGAGCTGGAGCAGCATCGCCCAGCAGCCTCAGCTCACTCTGACACACCGCCGGGGCCGGGCCGTTCATCGGTTTGTCTTTGCTAGCTCTTTCTCTCGCCAGTTTACGAGCATCAACATGTGCGGGAATCCACGTGCCCACGTTTTGCGCGCATTCTATTGGCTGCTGTCCCGTCGATGAGGCGCGCCATTGGCTGACCCCTCCAGCCAGTGGTGGCTTTACTCGCCGCGGATTGGTCGGAAGTCCGGGCACTCACGGTCCTGCCCACTCATGTGTCGCTCGTGTGTATGGTGTCGGGCAGGGCTGCTCTACTACAGCGAGAGACCGAGCGGGTGTAAACACACGCACGTACGCACGCACGCACGCATTACGGCGTCGGCCCGAGAGATGCACAATATGTTCTATGCATCTGATGGATGTTCACAATATTTATTACCCCGCCCCCTCATCTCTCTCTCATACTCACACACAAACACACACACACACACACACACACACACACACACACACACACACACACACACACACACTCCCCCCCAAACACGAAGTATGCACACCATGAACGCGCCTGAAGAGAAGAAACCTTATGCAACCCAGCACACTAGTCACACTGATTTGGGTTTGATTTATTTATTTTTTTTACCATATATTTATTAGACGTTCTTATTTTTTTCCACATAAAAATAAACGTATAAGCAATAGTAAAATGAACAAACAAAACCAAAAACAGCTCTGATCAACAAACATTTATGGGTGGGGACAAGGGAACAAAAAAGAAGGAAGGGACATTTCATCACTATAGAACATTGGCAGACTTAAGTGTCAGTTCTTTTGACACTTATGAGACATGCAATGTCAGGTTTTTCAGAGTCATTTCTTCATTAAAGCTCATACAATGTAGGCATGTTAAGTTTTAGTGGTTTCAATAATACTGAATCTTCTCTCCTAATCTAGAATCTTCTGTTGTGATGTAATGTCTTGGATGGCAGCAAGAAGTAGTCCATGCTGCTAGTAAATTACAGGTTACAAGAGTTCATATTCAGGAAACTCCTTGTTAAATTGTGGAAAAAATTGGGTCCAAGATCAGTGGAAAAAATGAAAAGGGCACCAGCTGAAAAGTTATGATGCATTTATGGTGAGACAGTTCCGAGCTCTTGTTTAGATTAGAATTATTTCATTATGTAATTATTACAACTACTACACGTCTGTAATAAAAAACATACAGGGAACTGTTAACTATTTAACTATAGAGGCAAGTAGAGGCCAACTGTTTGTGGGCAGCCTATATGGCACTTCACCACAGTCTCTCACCAGGCGCCTTAGAGGTCACATCATCACACTTTGTCCTCATTATGGACACTGTAGAGGACGCTTCACATTTTGTCCACTGGAAAGGCACCCTAAAAGCAATGGAAGGGTACCCTAGTGGTGACTTTTTTATGTTTTATCCAACATAGGGTAATCCAAGAGGGCACTTTAGCAGCATTTTTTGAACATGGGGGCACCACAGGGGACGTTCTTAGTCCTGAGTCACTCAACAGACTAGGTCCAGTCACACCTCACCACACAGACCATGTCATTATCACCATATAACATTATAACAGAGCTCTCTTACAGGCTGCAGAGTCTGTCTCCCAGCAACATCAATGAGCCCTATTTGATTCAATGGCACAATTCAACTTTCACAACCAAGGAACACTAATATACACCTCCATGGCTCCCTCATCTTTTCTGCTGCCTTTCTAATAAGGCTCTTGTGTGACATTTCCAGGGATATCATATTTATTTTTAATGGACAGGTTACTCAACATCATCAGGAAAAGGTCAACCTATTACTCCAGCACAATTCTTTAACTCTATCTGAGATATCATAGCTAATATAACTCACTCTAAATGTGTTATTGTTATATTGTTTTAGTTCTGTGTATTCTTGCAGTCTTATTTGAAAAGATCTCAATATTCTGTGTTCTGTTGTTTCGTGAAGTAAACTGACAAACAGGCTCTGTGACTCAGATTTTTAGTGCCAAAACATCCCCAAACACAACATTCTCTTACTAAAAATGTTACCACTGTTGAGATTGCACAAAATGGTTAAAGAATGGAATAAAAGGGTGAAAAAAAATACTTAAAATGTGATAATCTATATATAAATGTATAAAAATTTGATATTTTGTGCTCTTTTGTGTCATTGTAGCTCTATTGTTGAAATAAGATCACTAATAGAGCTTTAACAATGAATTGATTTGCATAATTTTTTTAGGGAAGAGTGTTAAATGTTAATATTTTCTGGTTCCTTTACCTCGTTATGACAGTAAACTGAATATCTTTTATTTGTGGACAAAACAAGGCATCTGAGGTCATCTTGGCTGTAGGAAACGTTTATCAGTATTTTTCACCATTTTCTGATATTTCATAGACCAAACAACTAATTAATGAATCAAGAAGATAACTGACACTTTAATCAACAATGAAAATAATGGTTACTTGTAGCCTGTATCACTGATACTTCAAAATTGAAGTTGTAAGGATTTGACCATAATGCAGCAAGTGTAGCATGTAGCATCCTCCCCCTCTTGCAGGTTAGTGTGAAGTGAACTCAGTGACCCCCACTTGAAACATGCAGTGCAGTATACCAGTCCTATAGACCACACACATATACACACACACACCATCTGCCCCAAACTCATCATATACATTTTCTCTCCTCTCAAGATGTTTATTGCAGGTCAGTTATTATGGCTTTTACTGGTATTTTTAGATGTGAAATGCAAAGTTAAACCATGAAAAGTGGTGGATGCCGTAAGCACCTTGCATGTCAGGGATGAAGGGACTGCCCTGCCCTTCCCCCGCTATACATACAACATACACATGAACCCACCGACCCCTCTCCTCACACACACACACATGCATAACAGCATAGGTCCTTGTTTGGGCGACAATACCTGTCTTTGAGCCATGTAATTATACAGGGCCCACTCACCTTAACACCAGGTGAACACACCACCCCCTTTTATTGTCACAACATAATAATAGTTAACCTTTGGGTAATAGTAAACCAAGGGAAAGGGTCCTCCTGCTTGTGTGTACTTAGGCACAAGGTCAGTAGAAAAAGCCTCTCCATCCCCCACAGCATTCCTCTGCGACACATGAACCCAATGAACCTCCTCTGAGTTCATGGGTGTTGAAGACCTCCCCCATTATTTCCATCCTTCCATCTCCCTTCCCTGCTTTGGTCCCAACCCCCACCTGGTTTCTGAGCTTTTTTTTTCTCATCACATGTATTGACATGCTTGAGAATTCAATAGGAGTGACCATGGTAGGCCTAACCCTATGGATTGTGCCTTTGTCGATGAACTGGGTCAAAGTGCAGTGCATGAAATTGGTACCTACTATGGAAAATACAGCCTTACTTAATTTTTTTTTTCAAGGTGGAAAGGGAAGGATACAATTCTGGAATCAAACCATTAACGCTGCCTCTTAAGTTATAATATAGTGTAAATGACTGGTAGATTCACTGCTGAGGCCTGTGTCCTCAGGTGACACGAAGACCCATGCAGCAGGCGATCCTGTGGTTTATATCACAGTGAGACTGAGAAAGCTTTATTATATTCACTCATATTGAATGTCATATTGTTAATGTTCTTATAATGGTGTTTGTTTTTTGAAGTCTTGCTCATTGTGGAAGCACGCAGGCATTCAGGTAGTGAAAACATGCAGGAGTTCCTGTAAGGCCATATGCGTGAGTGGGTGTGGGGAGAGTTAGCTAGACACCAAAACAGAAATCTGACCCGCCTGAGGGAAGACAGGGGCCTAAAGAGAGACTAAACTGTAAACTGTCTGCGCTCTGGTTGCAAAGGCCGAACAGCATCTCACGTTTCACCTGTAAACCAGGACAGCTGGGAAACAATTACACACTGCTGCTGTCGTGTCCTCTCTGAACCGCAACTGCTTGGCTAGACTTCTTCTTCACGCTCCTCTCAAGAGGAATTTTACAGTTAAACATAGGCAAAAATGAGATATATATTCCCTTTCTATTATTTATACATAGTTGCATATGCCCTATGGTAGAGGTATTCAGATGACTTATTTAAGTCAAAGTAAAAGAAAAGTCCTGCATGCAAAACTGCACTTAAAGGTAGAGTCAATAGGATTTGTCCAACCTCTTTATAAATGCATCAGGAGATCAAATAGCAGTGTTTTGGGTTGGTGAAATGTCCCAAACACAGCAAAACAATTAGAAAAAATAAAGAAATCCAGGCAGAGGGCAGGGTCTCTGCAGACTTACCTTTAAGTAAAAGTATGTAATCATTAACAATAAAATGTGTGCTAAATCAAGTATCAAAAGTAAAAGTAGTCAGTGGCCTGGTAGCTCAGTTGGGAGAGCGTGCGCCCCATGTACTGAGGCTGTGACTCCTACGGCTGCATGTCACCCACAACCCCCTCAGAAATGTACAGCAGTTGAGTAGAAGTATAAAGCTGCATAAAATAGAAAAACCTGGTCAGTTGTAACACTCTCAACTCCTCTAATCAGGAACAAGCTAGAGAGATGACACGTACTCTGTACATGCTCAGGAGCAGGATCATTTTACCTCAGCAGTTTTCTGTAAAAAAATGATTTTGAGGTATGAAAGTTACTTTTTAGAGGTATGTTATTTTTTCTTCTGTTGTCTTGAGATGACTGCGAATTTAAACTTATATCAATTTTATCTTCAAGCTGTTAGTTAAAAAAATTAATATTAATAAACTATGCTAAAAGGTGCTGCCAGATAGCATGCAAGATTTTGTCATGGCTGCAAGATCAGGGGGAATTGTTGGGGCAACCGTGTTACAATAGCACTGGAGCCAAATGGCCTAATGTAGGCACCTTGTTTGTGTGTCTTGGCATACTTTTTGATTAGAAAATAAACATATTTCACTAAATTAAATTACAAAATACTCTTAACTCAATTCAAATCGTTAAAATCTAGTTACTATGATGGAAAAATATAAATAAACCTTCCTTTGAATGCATATGATGCTTGACATCTAAAATAATTATAACCCTATACCAAAACCCAACTAACATGGTTAGATACCACAATAGTAATGTGATTACTCTGAGATGTGCTTTTTTGGTATACAGTAAGTCAATATGACTGTTTTTTTTCAGTGTTACAATTGCCCCTAACAACTGTTACAATTATCACTAAGGGTGAAAATGTAACATTGACTTATTGCATTAAATTTAATATTATAGTATTGCCCTTATCAGTGAAAATATACCAATTGTATTATTAAATAGCACACATATATGTGTGTTTATTATGTGAGAAGATGTTACAAAGTGCATTACAAAGGAAAATGTAAAAATTTACAGCTGTCCCTGGTCTCCCCTACTTAGTTACCTTCCACCACTGCATAGCTTCAGTGCCTTGACAGTACAGTTCATATTTCATGGCAGGACAAGCAGGAACAGTGCTATTAAATTATTGCTTTTCAAAATGAAAGCATTATTTATTTGATTTGAAGCAGCCCAGTACACAGTAATCATTTAGTTCAGCAGTATTTTCAACTGCTATGTCTGCATCAGTCTCTTACTGGTTCTTTAAAGATAGACATTCTGCTTGGTTCTGCATTGGCAGATTTTCATAACTGTTGCGTATCGAATATCAAGACTTTCCTTCATGCAATACAACAGCAGTACCTCTATACAGAACAATGTAAGTTAATGTACAATGTGGCCATGAATCAATACAAACATTATTGTCTATTCAGGGCCAGACAAACTCCTCTTTCTTCTACCCAGGCTGCGTCGCTCTCCCTCGCTCACATTTGCGGAGCCGGGACATGTGTTCATCAGTATAAATACGGCGATATTCACATGTCGGAGGGACGCTCCGCTGCTAGATTTGTGAATGAAATCAGCTGACACGCCCCCTCCGAGGACGCGGCCAATGGGGTGTAGAAAATACTCTAGCCACGCCCCAGCGATGGAACGCTGAGTAACCAATAGGAGGCCGGCAGGAGTTGCTGCTGTTGCATAATTTGGCTGAAGCGCTTCACGTTTAAGCGGGCCGGTACACAGTGTGAAAAGATGGAACTTAGAGACAGACAGAGGAGGTGGAGAACAAATCAAACTGTGGGTCTTTTATATATACATATATAAATACAGACGTGTTATTAGTTATTATTAGACCGTCTGCCTTAAGTTTCCTTTGTGATATCATCGCAGAAAAGAGCATGTAGCGGAAATAAAGGTTTCTCACAGCTGTAAGACTGTTAACTGTTAATACATACAGATTACAGAAATAAATAAAGAAATACAGAATACATCTAGATACTAAGAATTTGACAATAAATAATAAAAAAAAAACATATGCACATCAATACTTAATTGATTCAGAAGACAACTAATCTAAATTAAGACAATAAAATATAGGCCTAAAATAGTGAAATACATTTTAAGATATGGAGCTATGGTCAAAATAGTTTCACAGTCTATCTATCTATCTATCTATCTATCTATCTATCTATCTATCTATCTATCTATCTATCTATCTATCTATCAGGCTAAGTGATGTAACCTTTGCAGTTTTATTTTAATGTTTGAAGTTTATCCTTGACTCCAGAATGTGATGTAATCTACATCAAAAGACTGTTGGGTGGATTGCCTTTGATATTTTTAAAGGGAAAATCCACCCTAAAAATACAATTTGGATTGATATTCCAGCAATTAAGTTAAAAAATAATAATAAGAAGAAGAATGACCAGTCCATCAAAACATATATAATCAGGAGGAAGTGAAGTTGTTCCACTGACAATGAAACAGATTCACATGGGCTCTCAGATTCTTTGCTTTTGGAGGTCAGATTTTGCTTAATGGAGCTGTGAATCATTATTTTCCATCAAACTGGCCACTGCTGTTCCATTATTTACTGTCTCTGGAGTAGGTCCGGGATTGTAGGAAATCTTTACAGTGTTATGGGAAGGAATGACACAGTGCACTTTATGCTTTAGGGTGGATTTAAAGAAGCAGCCCATGATATGTCATGTGGAGAGGACTCCCCCTAGTGTTCAAAGCTGAACAAATCGTCCAACAACGTGTACAGTATGTTCAGTTTATATAACCTTTTTAATAGAGACGCACTATAAATATGAACAGACTTCACAGCCCGTCGTCAGTTAAAATGTTTTCCTACACAGAATTATACAAGTTAATGCTGTCCAAACAGAGATAGTCAAATATTGAACATTCTTACTAAAAAGACTTCATGTCAAGTATTTGTTGACTATGTAGATAAGAAATAGTGGACAAAGTACTCAACCCCAGTACTTGAGTCAAAGTATAGATACTCCTGGTCAAATATTACTCAACTACAAGTGAAAGTTGCTCAGTCAAAATTTTACTCGAGGTAAAATACTGAAATGCTTGCTTTTAAAAATACTTAAGTATTCAGAAGTACAAAGTAAATAACTGAGATTTCTTTCTGGCTTCAGGGGCAGTATATACATTAATTTTGTGGTATTTTTCACCCTGATAAATACAATCCAACATTAAAAGCCTACCTGGAATTATTTATCTTTTTCTAACTATAATAACATCTTGAGATTTATTTTCGTCTTTCTCCTGCTGTCGTCATGCGTTTTGTTTGAATGAAAGAGGGAAAGCGTGCTTGCTCTTGTTACAGAGCGCAATACTAACCTAACCCTGGACGACGTATTTTTGCTTTTACATCAATCCCAGTTGAGGGCGGGTACTGTGATTGGTTTCCTTCTGTGAGGAACAACATGTGGCCAATTGCACTTTAGAGAAGAAAAAATAGCAACAGCTGACTGCAAAGCTCTTCTTAGCCTAAAACTCAAAAACGACAAATGTAGTGGAGTCAAAAGTACAATATTTGTCTTTGAAATGTAGTGGAGTGAAAGTCAGAAGTTTCTAAAAAAATACAAAAAAACCCCAAATACTCAAGTAAAGTACAGATACTCAAAAAATGTACTTAAGTACAGTACTCAAGTAAATGTACTTTGTTACTGTCCACCACTGCAGATAACTGAGGATGAAAATTACAATGGGCTGTTTTTTTTTACAGCAGACATAAAATATTTTATTTGTCATTAGCGTATCTTATTTTTTTGTCCAAAATAAAGATACCCTATGTAAATGTGGAGATTATATAAAGTCATTCATCTAAAATGGTCGTTTGCTAGCCCAGTGTGTCCCAACCAGCCGGGTGGTACCCCTCAAGAAGTTGCAAGATGATTACTGGGGTAGGAAACAAAGAAAAATATGCACATCTTTCAGACAAATTGTTTTACCTCTTCAGACCTGTAAACAGTGTACAAGTTAAAATGTCACTCTTCATGAAAAACATGAATGTCTGGGTGAAGTTTTAGGATATACCATGCACAATAAATGTTCTGTTTTATACATGGGCAATATAAACAAAGTGGTGCAGAAGGAAGATAATTATTTTGGTCAAAATTCTGCTTACAGCTGGCAGGAAGGCCATCACTAGAAATTGGCTTAAAATGGACCCACCCAGACACAGACAGTGGATAGATATAGTGCAGGAAATAAATGTGATGGACAGAATGACTTACTCTCTCAGAGAGAAAGAAGACATATTTCACAGAAAGTGAGAAAAATGGACAAGATTTAGAAATAAAGATACCGATGTATAATTTTATTGATCACAAACTGTGTAATGCTCTAATAAGCAAACAATAGTAATCTTTGTGTGAACTGTAATCCCTATTTTGCAACATGTTTCACTGTTTGTTTGTTGTACTAATATATAAGTAATGTCTAAAACATGAATGTGAAAGTCTAAAAATATACAATTAAAAATAGAAGATGTACACTGTATGGCTCTCACAGATAGTATAGACCATAAATAATTTATACAGTTACATTTATATGACAGATGTCAGTACAACAGTGTACAGTGTAAGTGTCATTCTGAGAAAGGAAGATCACTCTTTAATTCAGTGGTTCTAAAACTTTCTCAGACCCTTCCTGACATTCTTAAGATTAATCTGCAGCCATGCCCCTCAACAGCCGTCTTTGGTATCCCCACTGACCTGCCCTCATTAAATTCTAAACAAACAGACATTGTTGCGTTCACAACCTTGTTGGCGCGTCGCAGAGTTCTTTTTAAATAGAAGTCTGCACAGCCACCCTCCATTTCACAGCTTACACATGTGATGTTCTTTCTCAAGCTCGAGAAAGTAAAGTGTTCTCTGAGGAGTTCGAATGATAAATTTGTCACAAAGTGGTAACCATTTATATCATTCTGCAGTGCCCTGCAGAGGCTTCCTTCAAATTTTGGGCAGTAACTTGAAGTGTTCGCATGTACTGAGTCACATCAGTACCACTGTCTCTGTGTTGTCAACATGTGGTCCAAGCCACCATACCATCTCATTTCACGTGACCCCCCTATGACATGTTATGTCACCCACATAATCAGCTGTGCATCTGTGTATCACTACTTGAGAGACACTTTTGTAATATGTTTAATTTCTTGGTAATGGCTTCGGTCATGGTGCACTTTCACTTTATTTTCCCTACATAAATCATACTCATTCAATTTAGTTTCACCCTGTATTTTTCCCCTGCAGCCCCAACAGTAGAGCCTGTCCCACAGTTTAAACTGCTCACATATCATATATAGCTTTGTATTAAGCAATATATACTCAGGAACCACTCACTGTAAAACAAAAAAGTTGAGAAAACGCAAAGTTCCATGGAAACTTACTGCAATCGATTTTCAAGTTTTGAGCCAAATTCAACTCTTAGGTTTTGAAAAACGTTTTACCAACTAACCGTGTTGTTGACATAATTTACTTTTTAGAACCCCCCAAAAATTGAATTTCAAAACAATGAAGTGAATAATTCAATCGAGTGAATATTAAAAAAAAAAATCAGTTGCAACCATTTAATTTTCAAGCACCCAAATAGTGTCAACTCAGATTAACAGCTCACTGTGAATAATTGTTCAAATGCAGCTTTCTGAGGGTTTTTAAGAGTTTGATCTGAAATAGAAAAGAGAGTTTGGGTTTGATTCAAAACTCAAACGTAGTGAAGGCAGTAGTTTTGTCAACTTTACAGTGCTGTACCAGCCAGTGCATGCAAGGAATTAATAGTTCTATATAGAACCTTTAAGCATTCTACAGCTTGGTACATATTTGGCATCCTCAAAAGGTTCTATGTAGAACACTAAGGGTTCTTTTAAACAAACCCTCTGAAACAAAATGGCTCTATATAGAACGCTATGAAGTTTCAAACAATTCCAAACCTTTTATTGCCCTAATTTGCCACATTTTTACAAATAGTTCTGCAAAATTACTAAGGCATGAGATTAACTACTAAACCCAATTAAAACAAAACAGTAAACTGTGATGTATACCTCTTCAATGATATACAGCAAGCTATTTGCCACTACAAACCTATTATAGATTGAAGAAAAAGAAGAGGTAGTTTAAAATTTAGCAGCAGAACTACTCATAAAATGAAAATGAAATTGAAAATACCCCTGGGCAAACCTCAACATTTGGAATTTTCAACAAATGTTAGTGAATAGTAGTACGGCATGTGTTAAATTCAAATGGCAACTTATGTTCTATAAATAAGAGTGTGTGTTTCATCTGTTTGGGGTGCTCCACACCTAACAGATGAACATGTGAACCAGCCTCAAGTTATGGGGACAAATGAGGACTTCTTCTCACCCAGTCATAATACAGAAACACTTTCTTGAAAGTTTAGCGAGTCAGACACATCCTACCAAATTGACACATGTTGATTTCTCCCTTGTTATTTGCACATTTTTACAACACATATCTTTCATTCACTCTAAGTTTCTCCATTGCCATTTCTTGTACCCCATTGTTCCCTTGCAGTACCCTCCTTTGCTCAACCACATCTCTCTCTCTCTCCGTCCTCTCACCCTCTGTTGTATCGCCCTCCTTTTTTCAGCAACTAACACTGAATTAGTTCTCACTCACTGGTCTTTCTTTGCAGTCTTGTCTCTCCGTGATTTCTCTCCACCTCTGCCCACTGTTTCTCTCTTTTCTTTTCATACTTTCTCTCCATCCATCTGTTGCTGAGACCTGTTCTGGTGCCCTGCTCTCTGCCAAAGTGGAGCCGACATGTAACATCCACACTCTGGCTGTTAAACAGAGCTGTGGCAGGTGGGATCACTGAAGCTGGACCCAGGCAGTTTCTCCCCACTTCTCTCTCTCTCTCTCTCTCTCTCTCTCTCTCTCTCTCTCTCTCTCTCTCTCTCTCTCTCTCTCTCTCATTTGCTCCTCATCTCTCCGTCCACTTTTATTCATTTCTGTGTATGGGCAAGCAGGGCTAACATGGACTCTTTGGGTCTTTTTATCCTTCTAATGCTCCTGTGTTTCCAGTGGACGGCTGCCCCTGCTGCTGGTAAGGTCTTAATTAAAAAAGCCTACTAATCGGCATCATGTGAGATTTGTTTTGTTTTGGTTTGGGTGTTTGTAGACTGGGTGTTTCAGGGTGAGCTGTAGTAGTGGAGCAGTAATTGGATTTGAGTAGACTAGTTATTAATTACCTACTGTAAACTAGAAGTGATGAAACACAGTATAATATAGAGTGAAACTAAATGTGTAAAAATGAAATATATAATATTTAATAACAGACACAGTGCTTTGTGAACTGTGAACTGTGAATTTAAAGAGTGAGAACTGGCTAAAAGAAGATTTTTAGGAGTTTTTCTCTTTTATTCTTTTTCAGAGGAAGTTTCCTGGACCTACACTGGTGAGTTCAAGTTTATTTGTAGAGCAAAATCTCACGCAAAAGCATGTCAGAGTGTTGCAAAGAGTGCTAAAAAAAAGATGTACAACAACATACATGCAGGGTGCATGAGAATCTGGAGACCTTATATGTATATAAGATATATTGATATAAGATCATCTTGAGAGCACTTTATAGAAAAGCACAGCACCGTACAGATGTGATAAATTACATATTTATATATCAATACTCAAAATTATTATTTTGTTTCTTCATCACATTTAAATCAGAAATAACCAAATTTATGTTTGTGTGAGAGCATTCTAAAGAAGGATGGCAAATTAAACAAGGTCTGCTTTGTTAGTCTAGAATGGTAGTAACTGTGCCCCATTTGACGTTGTTTTTAGCCATTTATTGAATAAGGACAGGTGAACAAGAGCAGCCGTTTGGAGCGAGATCCTTATTGTTTTGGTATTCTGTCGTTTAAATTATTTGCGCTTAATAAATTAATGTATCACATAACAAATGTGCCATTAGAGTTTCTGAAGTAAAATTTAAACCGAGAAGCTTATTAATTATTAATAATTAATTGATTGTTGACATTTCTAACTATTGGTTGAGGGAAATGCCAAAATTTGCAACCCTACTCACTATCTTATAGCCAATATCCAACTTATTTTATTTCTTTATCAAAAAGGAAACTATTCACTGAGGTAGCAATTTATTATCAAAGTAAGCAGTTTTTAAGCACTTTATATAAAATCCAAGCACTTTACAAACCTTGAAAACAATATATTAGAAATTCAAGTGTTTTCAACGAATTTCAGCATCTATACAAACCCTGACAGACAAAATCCTGATGTCGCTTCTGTAGGAAATAGGTAGCAGGTGGAGATATTTCATATAGTTTATTTTGTACTAGTCAAGCAGTTGAGTGTCTACTACTGGATGACCTGTGGTAATCTAATCTGCTAATAATAAAGACATGGACAAGTTTTCTTGAAAATAACACCTTTCACCCCGACTTCATTCCACGTTACTCTTTTCTCTCTAAAACATCAAAACTATCATAAAAGCTTCTGTCAGATTTGTGGCCTCATATCTCCCAACCTTTCTCCCTCTGTTTCCCTCTACTTTCCTCTCTGTCTGTATTAGTTACAGTTCAACAAGCTGGCATGAGCACAGCAGTCACACAGAGATGATGAAGGGGTTGGTGGGAGATAGAGAGGAAGAAAGCAAGAAAAAGGCCGATAGAGAGGCAGGCAGGCGGAGGCAGGTGCACGAGGATGAGGGTGTTGGGAGATGGGACGGGATGAAGCAAAAGCATACCAAATCGTGCCCCTCATTGTTGCAGCGCACAATAACCAATGTGTTTATTGTGTTGTGGACGCACACTGGCTGCCTATGCCGTGGACAATGACATTGTGGGAATGAATGGGGCACACAGAGACCACTACTCTCTGCATGTATTCAGGAGAGCAACACCAATGTACAGTACATACACAAAATACAGCAAACACTGAAGGCTGTGCCTGGAGCAAACTGGTATCTATACATATAGGGCATTTAGGCATTATTATGATAAGTATGGAGGCAAGTGTACGGTGTCATCTTAGATTAGTAGCTGATTTGTTGAGTGATAAATGTGTTACATTCAGATATGTTTGTTTTTTTACATGAATTTTCTAAGTAAAAGTCACTTGAATTCATCAACATCATGCAGAAGCATGTGATATAATCTTAGACTGGTAGTCTGTATGTTGAGTGATACATGGCGTGCATTCAGATGCATTTAATGTGCTTTTTTTGGCAAGAATTTTTCAAAATAAATTTATCAACATTGTGCAGAAGCAAGTGGTGTAACTTTAGACTTATAGCCAGTATTTTGAGTGATACGTGGCATGCACTCAAATGTGTTTAATTTGGTTATTTGTCATGAATTTTCAAAATAAAATTGCAGTGACATGATAGCCAGTATGTTGAGTTATGTCTTGCATTCAGAGACATTTAAACTGTTTTCAAAATAAAAGTTTGACATTGTGCCAAAGCATGTGGTATAATCTTAGACTAGTAGCCAATATGCTCAGTAATACATGCCTTGCATTTAGATACCTTTAATTTGTTTTATGACATGAATATTCAAAGTAAAAGTCCCTGGAATTCATCTGCAGTGACTGAATGAGTGAGACGGTGTGTGTGAGGCATGTTGTGTGACACAGCATCGCATGATGTGGTTGTTGCTGAGCTGTTAGCTGAAGTGGAAAGTCAGTCTTGTTGTGTGCGCATCATTTTTGTCACACGAAAGAGCAGAGTTACATGCTTTCAGAGACGGCTCTTTCCACGAGAGAGATGAGAAACAGAGAGTTACGTAAAGTAATCGAGGGAAAGTCAGCCCCACATTCCATCATTTCCTCATCATGCTCTGAGTGAGTGAATCTGCATATGTGTGTGTGTCTTTGTTCCTGCCTGTATTCAGGACAGGGGTAGCATGCTAGGGGAGAGGTAGAGCAGGCGCAGAGGGTCAGAATTTTCGGCCTCCGGTTGCCATGGAGACCTCCATGACGACCAATGGCAGGGCCGCGGGACTCACTTTTGAAGTTGGGTCGTGGTGCGGGGCTTTGCTGTGGAGAGTAAGTGAGGGGTAAGGGGCAGAGAAGAGATTAGAAGAGCAAGGTGGGGGTTGCAGGCAGTGGGAGAGGAGATGTGGTATGTGTTTACATCGGTCATGTTCAGCCCTCTCCTGACATTGTGTGTGTGCAGAGAGCGAGAGAGATGATTGCACTTAATGTATTTATATAGAAGAACTTGTTGATGTTAATGGGTTAAGAACATGTTCCATGGCTTACAAACATGGCACAGTACTGATATGCATCCTGTCTTGCCCTGTTTTCAACCTTTTTTACATGCACACTTGATAATAAAAACTTCAACATTTCTAAAACGTGCCGTAAATATATGATTAGACACTTACTACTCACCACTACTCACATTTCTTTGTCTGTAAAATGTGTCAGTGGTGTGCCTGTTTTCTAAAGCATTCCTCTCCCTGCAATTGAAATTCAGATTCTTTGACTCACATGTCACCCTCTTTTTCTTTCAGACTCCTTTTTCTTACTTTCTTTTATTATGCAGCTGGGGAGACCAGTTTCTTTTTTACTCGGTGAACCAGGGCCTCAATCACTCTCCTCTCCCGCAATTACTTTCTCAATATTTCCCTGTCCATTTTTTAATTAAATTCCTCTTAATTTTCACACCAATTTTCGTACACTAATGAATGATGTGTTTCTAAGAACATGACATGTAGAGCATATAAATATGCAGTAAGTATACAGTATACATACAAGTACATTAGCTGATATTAGACATTAGCAGAGGATCTGCTATGTGCTGTAGATGCTGAAAGTAACCCAACTGTAGTCAACTGTATATTGTTTATTATTGTCAACTGTACAAGTGCAATATTTCTAAACATTGTACATTATGATCATTTGATTACTAATTAAGTTTAAATGCCGAATTTGCCAGTAGGAATCAAAGTTATGATTTTTCTTTTTTTCTCCTGTGATTTTCAGATGATTTTTAAGATGTTTGAGAACCAAATAAGACTACAATGGGAGATTAATCCTCTGTGTTATGATTGCATTTCTAATAAAAAATATCAGCTTTTCTATGTTTTCCTGCCATGAAAAAAAAAATCAATTTTAAAAAATCAGTATTCAGATTTAACTCTTAAAAATGTGGCTACAGGATACAGTAATTCAATTTTCTTTGCACTGTCAAGAATAGTCTTATATGTTATAAATCATTCCACTGGCACGAAGAATTAAATCAACAACAATCTGACAATATATGTTTTTCACACAGGAAATTTTTATTGTATTATTATTATACATTTCAGGTTTAGATATTTTTTTCATATTACTTAATATAAGATCATTTTCAATATAATTTCTTATATACTTTTTTATTTGTAAGGAAACAGAGATGTAGTAATACATATTACAACAAACTGATTGTCACCTATGCATTCATACAGATATAATACTGATGGAAATACACGTAATTTCATATATTTAAAGATCAGTGATCATCTTGCAAGGTCAAATACAATCAGTTTCTCCCAGTTGCCTATTGTAAGAATTTATCAACACACAGATTTAGCAAGAAAGTCGTTCTCTCTGGTCTTTGTTGGAGGTTCGGTCTGTTTTGGTGTTACATCTTTCTTGCTGGCTGTTAATTAATTGTCGTTAAGAGATATTTGTCTTACACCAATAGATGAGCTGTGACGTTGCCCAAACAGACTGTAGAGAAAGAACAGTCGAATCAGTCTGTAAAAATTCCTTATATTACCTCCTGCCAGTACGATTTTTACTTTAAAAAAATCTAATTTTTTGTAACCTGTATTTAATTATTTGTGACCAAATTTTGCCGGTGTTGATTAAGCTAAACAGCATTTTAGTTTACTGACTACCTTTGATATTTACCTCTCATGAGGTTGATATATTTCTGTAATTTAACTACAGTGATACTGAAGATATCAGGACATCTGGATAATACTGTTCAGCCAAGGATGGAAGAGGTCATATGAAGCTGAAGTGAGACTTTATATACAGACTATGTTGTAGTTGTTATCAGTTGACAGTATTTAGTCAATAAAGAACCCAGATCTCCTGCTTTTTTAAAAAATCCTTTATATATTTTTCTATTTATTATGTTTATTGTTCCCCCAGCTGGCTGGGTCAGGGCCTTTCTGTGCGGAGTTTGCATGTTCTCCCCTTGTCTGCGTGGGTTCTCTCCGGGTTCTCCGGCTTCCTCCCACAGTCCAAAGACATGCATGCTAGGTTAATTGGTGACTCTAAATTGCCCGTAGGTGTAAATGCGAGTGGTTGTCTGTCTCTATGTGCCAGCCCCCCCGCGACCCTTTGGGAAAAAGATGGATGGATGGATGGATGCTTATTGTTATGCACCAATGCAAATTCC
Organism: Lutjanus erythropterus; assembly: GCF_056507025.1. Lineage (NCBI taxonomy): Eukaryota > Metazoa > Chordata > Actinopteri > Lutjaniformes > Lutjanidae > Lutjanus > Lutjanus erythropterus. Next base: position 23,590,899 of record NC_139325.1, on the reverse strand, counting down.
TCGTATGTGTAAACCCACTTGGCAATAAACGTGATTGTGTTTGTTGGTAGCCACTCATGTATGTGTGAGCTTCTTTGTTTTCATGGGTGGCTCATGACACATGCATTTGAGTTTGATTAGTTTGATCCAGAGCAGCATTTGTTCCGTCACCTGTCCTCAAACTTTATCTCTTGCATCGTTATATGTTCAGTATATTTTTAACAATTTGATGTTTGTTTTATTAAATTTCCCACCATGAGGCCGTGAACCTACAGAGAGAGACCATGAGGAATAATTGTCTTGTATAATTAGAGACTGATGATCAATGGAGGCTTTTCACTGAATGACTGGGAAGCAGTGAGCTGTGTGATTGGGTGACATCATTGTTTTCTTTCTTTTCTCCTGTCAAAGGCCTGGTGGGTCAGTCTGAGTGGTCACAGTATTTCCCTGACTGCGGTGGTAATTCTCAGTCCCCGGTTGACGTGGTAACCACCCAGACCAAATATGACCCCACTCTGATCCCTATGACCCCACTGGGTTATAGTCAGCATGGCAATAAACCCTTCACCCTGTACAACAATGGACACACAGGTAACTATGGCAGCCAGGTATCTGAGCAGCCTTACGGTTAATCTGTTTATACTGCACCATCCTCAGTTGTAACCTGGCAGCAAACCTTTTAGTACACATTACTAAATACCTAGTATTATATTATAAAATTGTTTTTTATATTCAAACTACCCAGTATTTCTTGTTCAATTATCTTTCCCTGTCTGTTAAACTCAGAAAACCGACTCTTGTTTTCGTTTTCTCTCCATCAGCGGTGATTGAGCTGCCAGACTGGATGGGACTGGCGGGACTGCCCTGGCTCTTTTCAGCTGTGCAGATGCATCTGCACTGGGGCAGCGGTGGACCGAGTCAGAGAGGCAGTGAACACACCATCAATGGACTGAGTGCAGATGCAGAGGCATGTTAAAAAAATATTTTTATTTGTGTAGCATTTTTGAAGCTAGGAGCACAACGTTCTTTCCACAGACATTTTAAAACACAAATATAAAAAGAAAAAAACAAAATAAAAGCACACAATTAAAAGGCTGCGTATCAGAAATTTACTCTACAAATGAATCATCCACAAGGTAGAACAAGTATTAAACAACTATTAAGATAAAATCAGGTGATTGTACAACAGGCTGTATTATGTAAACAAATAAGACTAGCTGTCAGGCAAAAAGGCAAGTGTGTAAAAATGTGTCTTAAGACAGGAAACAGTGTCAGAAGATCGAACACTAACTAGACGACTGTTCCAGAGCTGAAGTGTCAGTACGGCAAACTCTTGATCACTCTTTGACCTTACCTTGGACTAACAGGCCTAACAGAGCAGATCTGAGGGTTCCTCCAAGCTGAGTTGTGACGTGAGTGAAGGTCAAATAGTGTGATTATAGTAAAGTTTAGTTTTTGAAAATTGTTTAGATTTTATACAAAAGGATGAAATGAGAGTGTGAACCTCGTGGTTATAACAATTTTGACATTTAAATGGAAGAATACATCACTCTGAATCAAGACTTACAAGGTCAAAAATTCTAACAGCAGCCTGCATGTACAGAAAGTTATTTTCTCTTCATTGTTATGGAAAAAAAACAGTGAAAAAGATTTAATGGAACAGGAGATGGACCCAGTGTCCTTCATTTTGGACCTCCCAAGCTGATATGTAATATTAAAAAACAGTAAGAAACTGTACCATATTCTTGTTTATGCTGCAAGGAAGAACATTTTATTGCAGTGAATTAATGAAAAAGTGTCAGCTTTTAAAGGCTAACGTTTGATTTAGTGCCATTAGAGTACCTCACATGAATACTACATTTAAAAACAGACCAATTTTATAAAATTTGGAAACAACACCTGAACTATGTAGAGGGTGGAGTCCCTCACATCACACTGCAGGGAGTTCCTCGATTGCTCTAACTGCACATTATCACTGTGACCTCTGATGTTGTGAGTATGAATCTGCGCTGATTTTCTGTGTTTGGTTTGTTTTTATTGTATTGTACCTTATTGAACCCTTTTTTTAAATAATGCATGCACCCTCTACTTGTCAAAGTGAAAACTAATAAATATATTAATAACAATGAGGTGACATTTGTGCAGGTAAAATAATTAGAATAATATTAGAATAATACTTTGTGGAAGTAATACATAATAGGTGATGACACAGCATGAAACAAAGACAATAGACCAAATTTCAGTTGGTGCACAGTATTTTATTTTTTACTAATTAAGGGACAAGTAGAGTGTGAGAGACTAAGTGGCATACTGTATACTGTGTAAATGTCTCTGCAATTAACTTTCGAACTTTTAGAGATTTAACTGAGCCTTTATAATAATACAAGGAGTTAACCATAGATTAAAACTGGATTACCCTGCAGTTTTTAGCAGTGTATGAATCCATTTCCACAGACACACACAACGTAGAGAAAAATGATCTCTAGAAGCTTCAGTTGTATTGGCCTCAGAGTTTATATTCATGCAACGTAAACCAGTCAATAAAGTAAAATTGTGTGAAACCCTGATGGTAGATACATCTTTTAACTTTTTGTTTACAGCGCTGTGAGCACAATACGTGATCACATTTTTATTTATTTATCCTTCATGTAACCACAAAGGCCCTGTTGAGAGACAATATCTCTTCTGCCAGGCAGCAAAAAAACTAAAATAAAAAGGTTTTATATAAAATTACAGACAGCAAACAGATACAAAGCATACAGGGATCAGGGGCTAAAAAGAATCATGGCACAATGTGGCCCTTTTTAAACGAAAAACATTTAACATATCATAATTTTTTATGAACATGTCAAGAGAGGGTAAAGATTCCAGATAATCAAAATATAATCAAAACTGCAATATGGCCAAGTGCAGTACCCAAATCACAGAAGCTGGAAATTTCCAATTAAGGACAAAACAGGAACAAAATTGTGACTAAACAGCATCATAATTAAATAATATTGTGCTGCAGATAGGTCCTGGTCTACAAATCTTGTAAGAACACATTTGTTTGGTACAGACCCCAACAACTCTCACACCAATATGTCGACATGTCAAAATAATCCCATTTCTTTTTTTTTCCTATCACATCATGCATCCCTGATTCCAAGTTAACTATGACTTGCAGCTCATTCCAAGCATGCAGTGTATAAAATAAATGCGTTATCATTCTCATTAGTATACCAAATGTCAATTAATCCAATGCTGAAAATTAGCTGTTTAATTTTTCCCGTAAAAATGCCAAACATCCACTGGTTCCAGCTACTGAAATGTGATGATTAGCACTCAAAACTAGGTTTCTCCTCCTGTTTTTACAGTTGAATGTTTGCACTATGCAGAGTGATGTCTGTCCTGAGTTTGACGCTAGAAGGCTGTTTTCACTTTCATCTGCTGAAAGTGGAAAGTTTCAGTTTGGAAGTCATTTCTGGTCCAGTTTGCAACTTATAGAAGTGTGATGTAGAAACCTGAAGCCATCAGTGTACATACACTGAGAATGGACACTGAGAATTGACAAAATTTGCATATTCATATATTCTCAGATTTTTAATGAGCTAGAAGGAGTGGAGGCCTTTTTAAGGATTTATATGTTAAAGTTATATTTTTTCTGGGAAAAAACATACAGACATTACTGATTCACACAGACTGTTTCTTTAATACATGTCTGGAGGGGATCGTTTAAGTTTTAGACTGATCAAACAACAAAACTGAATACATATTGGTGGCATCTTAAATAAAATGTTGGTGTTTATCAAAATTCTTGGGTTTGCACTGAGAAATTTGACTGTTTTTCTTGCTATACTTATGATCTGTGACTGTTTTCCTCTTTTTACCTCACACTTTTTACACAAATCTGTTATAGCTGAGTGAGTTTGGATCTCTGTTCTGGTTTTCTGGACTCATCCTGTAGATCTGCTGAGAGACGAGTGCAGAGACAGAAGATCAAATGAAAAGAAATCTTTGGAATAGACTGTTGATATTTGAAAAAACAAAGAGAAGAAGACACAAAACATAACTTGGGCCGCTGAATAACATTTGGAGGGTTGGTAAAAATATGGAGAAAGAGTGGAGTTAAGAGGGAAGGCGAGCTGTCTCAGCACCTCACTTCTTGTCCATCTGTCAGTGTGCATGTCCACGGCAACATACCAGTTTCTTCAGGGGTGAGCAGTTGGAGAGGAAGAGGCGTGAGGGTATTTAAGCAGATTAAAAGACAAAAATAGTAGATGAAAGGATGAGGGAAAAAAACACAAAGGAGAGGATAAATATTAGTTAAAAAAGGAACCTGTCATGCGTGAGTACTGTCATTACATAATGAGACAATTAAGCGCTTTCTCATTCACTCGCTCTATATTTTTCTTCGGTCGCTCTGTCAGGAGGAAAACTGAGTTTGCACGCAGCTTTTCCTCTCTCAGTCTCGTCCTCTATTTCTCTCTTTTAACCTTCAGCTGTCACCAGGAGAAATCAGGACGTTTTTCTTGCTCTGACAGTGTTCTTCCTCTCTCTCTCCAGCTGCATGTGGTGCACTACAACTCTGAGCTCTACCCCAACATGTCCACAGCCATGACACAGAGGGACGGCCTGGCTGTTTTAGGAGTCCTCATTGTGGTAACAAAACAATACTAATAAACAATAGCAAGCCACAACATTATGAAGGAATACTAGGATCAAGACTGGGTTGCACCAACAAGTATTCACTTTATCTAATATTAATCCTAATTAGAGTTTGGAAAAATTAAGCAGAGCTCTGTCGCACACTTAAAAACAATCCTCTGTTTAGGATGTATTCCTGAACAAAATGTTATATTGTTTGCAGGCTAGCTAAAAAGATAAGAAAATGCCACATTGTTTGTTAGCTAGCTAAAATGTTTATAAAACACAACATTGTTTGCCAGCTACCAAACAATTCAAAACTTTACTTTGGTTGTTAAATAGCTACAAAGGTAATAAAAATTACACTGTTTGCAAGCTAAGTTAACAAAATATCACATTGTTTGCTAGCCGGCTAAAAAGTTAGCAATATATTAAACATTACATTGTTTGCGAGCTAGCTAAAAAGTTTCACCAAATATTATGTTGTTAGCCAACTCTAGCTAGCTCTAATTTCTCTTCCTTTGAGAAAAACCTGTTGGCTGAATTATTGGGACAATTTAGCCAAGTACTAGAAGATTAAAAATGGCCAACACCACAGTAAGAAAAAAAAAAAGACTACCTGGCAACAACTGGCAGTTTAAAAATTGTGATGGTGCAAACCAGCCTAATTGTTTTACACCTTAAATGTCATATATTGAGTAATGTAATAAATGTTTCAGCATGAGTTTTGCTTTCTTAGACAGGTGAAGAGACCAACCCAGCATTCAATAACATCCTCACCTACCTGAGTCGCATCAGACATGCTGGTGAGTCTCTTTGTTACCATTTTATCATATATTTTATAATTACTTATTTATGAAAGTGTGTTTTCTTCTAAAATAAGAAATGTTTTAAAATGTTAGTGAATGGCTTCAATCTTTTTCTCTTGCTGCAGTTACTATTTCAATTTTGGGACTTAAAATGAAAATGGATTCTCCTCCACGCTCCCCAGTCACAGTTCACTGAATAGATATGACTACCTGTCAATAAAAAAGCAAGCTGTATAACTATAACATATTTTTCTCTAAGGCAAAGCATAAAAAGATATTACTGATTGAACAGTGATGGAGGGATGAAAACAGCACAGTTATCAGATGTTTTTATTCTCTGCGACGCTGAAATCCCCCAAAAGTATGATAATATCTGGCTCCAGCAGTAGTATCTATAAGACCTCACATAATATTTTTTTTCCTCCTCTTTACACCCTCTGGCAGATCAGAAGGTTTCCATCCCAGCCTTTGACGTCCAATCACTGCTCCCCAATGATCTGGGACGTTACTATCGCTACAATGGCTCCCTAACAACGCCGCCCTGCCACCAGAGTGTGATCTGGACACTGTTTCATGAGAGGGTTCAAATCTCAAAGGCACAGGTAGCTACGACACTCAGACTCATCTAAGCTGCATTTCCACTGCAGGAACTTTACCCAGGGACTACGAACCTTATGTGTGCGTTTCCACTGCAGGGACCAAGTCTAAGTTAAGTTAGTCTCTGCTTGTGGGGTAATGCTTTCCAAAGGTACAGGAACCTTAGGGGTGGGGCTTGCAGCACTGAACCTTTCTGATTGGTGGAGTACTTGCAGCATTTTATTTCAGCCACCATAATCTGCACAAAAATGGTTTGTTTTTTGTCCATTGTGCGCCGACAAATCAACATGGAGTTACAGAAGGAAGCACATGACAGATGGACCAAACACAGTGTTGTTATATAGTTGAAAATATATATTTAACAGAAGCCGACTCAACTTTTGAAAAAATTCACACATAAACACTTTTTCAATTCTTTGTTTATGTTGCTCCCTATTTATCTTGCTTAGCGGTCTGAATCACCAAAGTACATATAATTTCCCAGTTGCTGAATTGAATAATCATATGTTGCTGTATGAAGTGAAAAAAACTACATAACACACTATATAATTTTCTTCTTCGTTCCCTTGCACTGCTGGCATTGGTCGATTTGCTGTGATGTTTGCTGTTTGTATTGATAAATTTTAATTTATTTATTTATTTATTTGGGGTAGATTACAAACTTCTACATGAATTTATTTTTAGGACTGAATGAAATAAATAAGTATTGGTTGCATCATAAAAAATACCTGTAATCACTACTCCAATACGCTGTAAGTGTCACACTCATTACATTGCTACAGCTTACAATGCAGAAATTTTGTATCATATGAAATTTAAATTGACTTGACTTTTGCTCACTGAATCAATTTATCAAATCTGTATTTGAGCTACTGATAAACTTTGACTTGACTGTTCAGTTTAATGTCAGTATGTTGAGTTTTACTTTACTTTCTGTTTTAGCTTCAGTGCCTCAGGACTGTAAGTGTTTTCTCTGCTCTTCACCTCTCCGCTGCAGCTGCTGAAGATGGAGACGATACTTTACTCCAGTAAGGCTGAAGAAACAGACAGGATGCTGCTGCAGGACAACTACCGCGCAACACAACCGCTCAACCACCGGGTCGTCTTCGCCTCCTTCAGTGCAGGTCAGACACACGGAGCATGTAGGAAGAGATAATCAACGATATAAAAAAAAACAGACACAAGTCGCCCACACCGACCACTGACATGAAAGATACACATGCTGTGTTTGGAATCAGACATTTACTTGGAATCATTCTTTGGCTTTTCATATATTACCTGAATTAGTGTAATACAGTACCTGCAGAAAACTCATACTATACTGTACAAATGCTCCATCACAAGTAAAGGTAATGTGTAAGACAAAGTATGTAAGTATAATCAGGAAAATGTACTCAAAGTATAGAAAGTAAAAGCAAAACAATATTTGATGTGTGGTTGTATGAGGTCCTTATCGATAGTCAGTGTATTACCTACAGTAGTTGGAGGTCAGCGTGCCCCCGGTTTGGAGAAGGAGAGAGGAACACCAGCATGGAAACTAAGCAATGTACTGCTGTGTACAGGGTCAACAACAAAATGCATTTTAGCCACTTAAAGAAAGCCAACCTACAACAATCAATATCAGTTTGATTTTACTCTATATTCAGAATATTTTCACTGCTTTAGACAGCTTTTACTCATGGGAAACTGACGCTATAGCAGCCTAATATTAGTCTCTCTCTCCTCCTTTGGCAAAAACAACTACTTTTAACTGACAGCACAAGGGAGTTGTTGGTCTTCAACTGCCTCGATCTGTTCATTTGTTTGTGTTACTGTGTGACTTCGGTGTATCCAAACTAATCTTTTAAAACACAGAGGTCACACGATAACTCAAACAAACTAAATGATCGAGGCAGCAGCACACCTGTAACTCCCGTATGCGGCCACTTAAGATGAATGCTTTTGCCAGTGGAGTCTGGTGTCTTTAAACAGAGTGATATTTGGCTTGTATAACCTTGGTTTCCTGTCAGAAAAGGCTGTGTGACCACAAGGTAAAGCAGTGAAAATATTCTTAATATACCGTACCTTTAAACTGATCTCGACTTTTTTACATGGGCCTTTTTCACATGGCTAAAATACATTTTGCTGCTGACTCGCTCTACAGTAATAAAATACTTAGCTTCGTACACTGGTACTCCTCTGCTTCTCCGATCTGTGGGTCTGTCAACCACCATCTTCTGTAGGTAATATACAGACTATGGATAACCTCATACAACCCTTCTTATAATAATCAGAACTATCCCCTTAATATATCTGTCCATTCATTGTCCGTATCCGCTGATCCTTGACGGGTCGTGGGAGTCTGTCCCAGCTGATATTTGGCAAGAGGTGAGGTACACCCTGGACAAATCACCAGTTCATCTCAGGGCTGACATATAGAAACAAATAACCACTCGTGGTCACAATCAAGGGAAATTTAGAGTTATCAGTTAACCTATTATGCTGCGTGTCTTTGGAGTGAAAGCCAGAGTACCTGCAAAGAACTCTTGTGGACAACATAAAACTTATTTTATAAGCCCTTCATATGTTTTATATGCAAAAATCTTAATTTGCAAGCTCTTAATTTGTCAAAGGTCAGAGACAAACTGCTGTGAACTCCAGTGTTTTACCCCAGCTGCACTTGTACATTGTTGGACTATAATGCCAACTCGCTGCTCATAATGTAAGCAACAATAAGAAGCCAGTGGGTGGCCGTGTAGACCAAAGCTAGCAATTAGCACAGCCCATGCAGAGAAGTGAAGAGTGGAATGTTGAGAGAAATGTGGGAATATTAAGGATTACCGGTGACTCCGTCTGGGGGGAAAATGCCTTCTGAGGGCAGGAGAGCAACAGAAATAAAGGGGAAGTGGTGGAAAAGCACCGGGGAGCCGTGTTTGTTTGCGAGCTGATTAGAGAAGAGGATTTGCAAAAACTAAACACTGACTCCATTGTTATCACGTGAGTCTAACTGAGAAAAAAGGGAGAGGAAAAAGAGACACAGAGGAGTGAAAGAGGGAGACAGAGTGGTAGACAAAGACAAAGGAGACAGAATCTGTGTAAAGTGCTCATTGTAGTTAGTGACTGAACTGGAAGGCCTGTGATATCAGCACTGCTGTCAAAGGCAGCAACACTGACTAGACACAACATTTTCAAACAGCTGAACAGCAGATTCTGCTGAGTTAAACCAACTAATCAACATGTGACAGCTGTGAAACAGAGAGTTAAAATCCACTGTGAGTTGTTTCATGATGTATTCCATCTTTTATCTGTTGTAGAATCAGGGAAGGAGCTCTCCTCTGGTAAGACAACGTGATTTTCCTGCAAGTTTTTACAAAAAACAAAGTAACAATGTGTCTTATGCTACTGATGATCACATCAATACTTTAAATACACTCTTAGAAATAAAGGTACTAACTAGAATCATAAAGGGTTCTTTGGCTTGTTCTCTATGGTGGTTCCTAGTTGAACCTCCACTTAGAACCCTTTAAGAGAGTCCTAACTAGATCCCAACATAAAGGCTTATACCTAGAACCATTTGTAAAATGTTTCAACAAAAAACTATGAGAGGTTCTGCAGAGAAGTTTTTTTATGGGTAATGGTTCCACCCAGAACCTTCCTTTAGGCCCTTTTCCACCAACATGCAAACACCTAATTTTGAACAGTTCTGAGCATTTATATCAGAAATAAACTGGTTTGGAGCCCCAAAAGTTGGTTCCCAGCCAGAACCAATAAATATCAAGTTTTCCTTTGGAACCAAAGCGGGTGTGTCATATTCTACAGGTTGTTCTACGACACCCTCTGTTGATGAACATCCATGATTAGAGTGGTTCCACCCTTTTCATCAGATAGCACTACGGTTCCAAGGATCTTGAGCAGAACTGGTTCAAGAATCAGAACTTATTTGATGAAAAAGGACCCTTTCTGTCAAGAACCTTTCCACTTAAGGGTGCTAACAAGAAACCACCCAGCTGGTTCTACCAAGAACCCTTTTTATTACAAAGGTTTTATGTAGAATGAAAGAATACAAAATAATTTGTCTCTCTAGTGTGAGCTTGTGTAAATCTCTGGCATCATCTAATATTCATCAGTTTTCTTTCTTTTTTTTTTGTCCTGTCCCTAAAAGAAAATGGCAGATTTTAATAAATGCATGAACCTTCCTTTAAAACTTTTCTTAAGAAATGCAAATTCTACTAAGGAAGTCTTTGTAGCTGTAATGAGTGGAAATAGTACACTTAGAGTTGTACAGAGCTTGTACATGCTGTAAAGTGTCAGAAACAGGCTGTGATAATAAAAAAGGATGAAAGGTGTGAAATTGGAGAAATACAAGAGAACTGTGATCGTGGGAGGAAACAGGTAGAGGGCAATGAAAAATGTGAGTCTCCTGGGAGAAACAGGAAGGTTGGCAAGCATGTCTTAATGGAACCTCCAGTCTTTTTCTTCAGAAGCAAATGGTTCTGGGTAGAAAAACCACCTTTCAGGAAGAATCTATTTAGAACTCTTATTTCTAAGAGTGTAGTTTAAGTGTGCTGATTTTTGCTGTATTTTGGAGGTTTTCCTTCAGCTGTCATGCCTCTTTGTGTTTCTCTCCTGCAGGTGAAGTCACAGCCATAGTAATAGGAGTGATGTGTGGCTGTGTAGGTCTGGCAGTGATCATTCGCTTCATCGTGAAGACGATACGGTAAGACGCTTGGCTCTGTTGCTCGGTCATGTCTATGGCCTCTTTGCCGGCAGACGCTAGCCACCAGTCTGCTGCTGTTGTTGGTTTAATGGGATGATCTGCAGAAACTGTGGGAGCTGTCCAGTCTCTCCTCTCATTCTCCATCTCCTATCTCTCGGCAGATTTTTTACACTCCTACACCATGAAACAGTCGTGGTAAACAGGTGGTTTACCTGATCTCAATACTGACAAGGATGCACAACTACTGACAGTGTTACTTTTGTGACTTTTTCCTCTTTTTATTGTGCTTGACAGATATCCTTTAGTGCAGATCTTGGGTTTTATTTTTCAATTAACTAAAGTTAAAGAAGAGCCCTGTGTACACACACAGTTCTGTTTGTAGACTGCAGGGACATATTTGAGATTTATGTTGAAATCCTGATAGAAATTAGAATCTGACAAATCATTTTCTTGGCTAATGTTCCTGTCTGGTTTTAACTTATGACAGATATATTTTGTATTTGTCTCAGGCAGTGTTGGTTGGGCTCTAACTGAAATGTCATAAAATCCTCTTTGTAAGGTTTCACCCTAAAGCAACCCCTAAGATCAGCGCTAAGTATAATCTGATTGTCTGACCTCTGCTGCAATAACATGGCTGTTACCCAATACTCTAATTATTTTCTCTCATAATTACCACTGATTCATGAAGGTATGAGGTGGGTTTCCTCATGTGCCCCACTAGTCAGTGATTTAACCTTTCAACTACTTTGACCCAGGGTTCCCAAAGTTCCCATATGTCTTATCTCAGATTATTCAGTCTTAAAGCTGGGGTAGGTAATGTATTTTAGAGGCCATTTTTGTTACATTAGTTGAAATTCTCTTTACATCCTGACAGCAATCATTTACTCAAATTCTCTGTCCAAAAAAGAAAAAAAAATCTGCTATGTGTGGCTGTTGCAGGCCTGTCATAAGCCTTGCAACCTGACATTTTATTTAGTCAGAATGAATAGCTTATCATCCTGTCTACCTACAAACTTGCCAACCTGCACAAACTCTCCCTGTGCAAATGATCCTCCACAAGGCTATGCAGATTAATTGCTAAAGCTATAGCAAGTTAGTCACACAAGAATAGCAGAGAAAGTGCAGCTAAAAATTGCTACTATACTAAAGGCTTATTTATTCGTCTTCTCCAATTTGCAAGTGGAAAAGTGTCCTGTGTGAGATTGTTTTCAGAAATCATGGATGTTGTGTACTCCAGGAAAGGACCATGCAGACTTTTACCAACTCTAACTTAAAAAGCCATCATCAGTGATGGTATGGCGGTGTGCTAGTGCTCATGGCATCATGGGTAACTGTGAACTGTGAATGCTTCTTTAATGCTGAAAAGATACACGCAGGTTTTGGAGCAACGTATGCTGCCATCCAGATGATGTCTTTTTGACTTCAACAAGACAGAGACAAGACACATTCTGCACGTGTCACAACAGCGTGACTCTGTAGTAAGAGAGTTTGGGTTCTAGACTGACCATCCTGCAGTCCAGACCAGGCATTATGAAGAGCAAAATACTGTACGTCAACAGAGACTGTTGTGAGACGCAAATTAAGCAAGAATGAGAAAGAATTTAACTTTTAAAACTTAAACAGTTAGTGTCCTCAGTTCCCAAACACTTACTGAGTGTTGATAAAAGAAAAGGCAGTGTATCACAGTTTTAAACATGCCTGTCCCAACTTTTTTGAAACGTGTTGCAGTTGGATACTTTCATAATCTACCTTACTCTTCCCGGTTTCTCCAACGTTACCTACTCGAGCTTTAAGGGTAAAAAAATGATGTTCATTGTTGTATATGTGAGACCACTCTTTAATTGAGATTGCAGTGAAAGTACGATGCTCCTCATTTTGCTGGGTGTGCCCTGGATCCTTGTAAAGGAGCTTTGAGGGGGGCCCCTCCTACATCCTGCTTTGGGAACCTCTGGCTTTCATAATGTCAATCAGCCGAGTGCAGTTACTCTAAAATGTCACCTCCAATCTTGCTATCTAATGAGAAATGTTTTTGGTCATGTGATTCTGTCTTTTGATCTGCGACAGCTCTACCTCTAGCTGGGACGTCCTACCCAGTAACCGGCCTGCTCCCATGCCAAGGTCACCATTCAAAACCTTAACTTTGACTCCTAAGAGTTTAGATTCCTGACTACATCTTTTCGCTTTAACCATGCATTCATAGTGACTTTAACACCTCTCTTAGTGCATTAGTGCTTAAAGAAATAACACAGACTGTCAGGAAAAGAGTATATATACACTATATATTTACATTCTAAACTTTCAGGGAGTGTTTTTTGTGTTTTAGAAATTCTTTAACAGCAGTATATACTAAGAAGAATAATCCTGATGTTTTTGCTGTTTTGTCAGCTGGCTGTTGATGCAGTGCAACCACAGTGTAACCCACAATGTTCACTGGATGCAGACGTGGCATGTTCTCGCTCCGTCGCAGCTGAAACATGAAAAACATTGGCTAAACAAATCAAAACTATTGTGGACATTAACCTGCGATGGAGATGTGATGCAGCCACATCCAGTGGACATCCACGTTAACACATTCCTGTCTCTTATACTTATTTGTCCGCGTAATTATCACATGTTAAAGTCTTGTTGGGCTAAAGCACTGTTTATGTTTAAATCATCTTATGGTTTTAACTGCATAACATTGAGGGTTTTGTTGTGTATTAGAGCCCCGAACGTACGCACAACCTTCCATGTATTCTTTAACAAGTAAGGACCTCTGCTGGACAACCTAACAAACTGCACTGACAGCACACTTGCAGCATGTGGGATGACTCAGTAGGAATGACTCTTCCCTTTGATGTTTCAGGATGAAGGAGCCCGAGAAAGCAAAAGAGAAAAAACAAGACCTGGCTCTGAACACGACCTCTGAAGGAGAAAAGAAAGAAGAACCGTCACCATCTCCTCAAACTGAGCCCTAGCTGACAGGAGAAACTGAACACAGGACAAATCACCTGCTGCCCCGTTCACTTAACTGTTTTCAGTGTTTTATTTTCCACCCAGATTCAGTGACATTGGCAGTCTTGGGATCAGACTTTTTTTTTTTTTCAGTTTGCACATGAAGCACTTGGTTGAAAAATGTCAGTCTGCTGGCTCTGAGTCGTATGTTTGCTCTCGCAATGCTTGAGATGCATGATTGGTTCATGTAAATACTTTGTATGATATATTTTGTTGACATTTTTTTTTTTGTTTCACATGTTCGGCTGTTATTTCATCCTGCCTTGAAACACAAGCACTCTGCACTGTATGAAATGTAATAGACTTATGAAATGTCCATGAATTTATACCCAGTGTAATATTATTATTGTCTTTTGCCCTGAGACTTTAGCATTGACACAGATTGGACTGCTTGGTATTAAAACACATCTATCAAATGAATTAGAAATCTATGATGAAGGTCTGAAGGGATTTAAAGTGTTTAGTATAAACTGCTGCTGTCCAAACATTGTGGCTCTGAACCCAAGTTAGCGCACTGTATTGTGAATGGATGATTTATATTTATGTACATGTGTTCAGTCTGTTAGAAAAAAAATTATCTCTGGTGCCACATATCATCTTTGTCTGATTGATTTTTTGCTGTATATAACTCGTCAACATGGGCACCTCATTAAAATACTTGAATGGTAAATCTTCACCTCATTTCTTTATGGTGCGTGTCTGAGACAATATGTGTGTGTTGCCTTCAAAAATCACAACCTCATCCTCAAAACTTTTAAGTGCATCATTTACAGATGAAAAAAAGATAGAACGCGTGTAGCAATCAAGAAGGAAATTTGGCTCAATTATTACTGTAATAATCTCCACCTCCAGTTGGGAAGTCAACTAATTTCATTTCCTCAGTGGAGCAGTAAAGGAGTACACACTCTCAGTGATGTTTATAGTCCTCAGGGGCAACAGACATGTCAAAACACCCACAAATATTTCATCTACCTCACATATCATTCTTTTTCTATATTCAACTCTGCGGAGCGATGCCTCTGTACATACCTCTCCTCAAACATCCATTTCATACACACTACAGAGTACAGACTACATAAAATCAAAGCTTTACCATCACCAAACTGCACCCTATGCACTTTGTGTTCAATATATTTTTTCATATGTTGTAGGAGTGATAATGAGTCGCAGAGTTCTAGAAGAGGGTTTCAGGGATGCTATGAAGCAAATTGTCAAAGACAGTTCACCCCTAAATGAAAATCTACTCACCCTCATGTCGATTGATGGTCGGCTTTCGTTTTTTAATCCATAAAAGTCTGCTGGAGTTTCACAGGAAAACAGTAAAATAGAAATGTGCATTTCCAGAAATGTTGCACTTTCTTGTAGTACTTCAACACTGAAGTGTTCCTTTTATGAGATGAAAACACCATCAGTCGGAACAAGCCAATTTGAGTTTGAGACCCCTGTTGTCACAAAGATGGCTTCATAGATTTAGCAGGTATGGATCACTGGTTGCCAACATTCACACTGGAAACAAGCAACTATGAAAAAAAAATCTTTAATGTAACTCATAACTCATATAACAACATCTCTCCAAGGTGGGAAGGAAAGGGAGAGATTTGAGGCTGCGGTTGTTTCTTCTCCTCTCTTCTTTTTTTGTTTGTTTTTTTTTGTTTTCTTGCTAATTTTGTGCCGATTAATGCATGGACATTTGTGATCATATTCTTGTACTATATTTTACTTTAACCTACCCTGCGTTTAAAAAAAAAATATCACAAAAGAAGTAAGTAGCTTGAATTTTGACAGAACCCCAAAGAATTAAACAAAGAGAAGTTGACAATAAACCATTAAATAGATGGAAGATCTGCCCATGTTTCCTGTCCGCTGGTTGTGGTACTTCACAGTTAGAATATCTTGGGAACCTTTGCCAGATATCTGTGAAGTAGCACCAGTTGAGATCTAAATTATCTCAAGCAATCTAAATGACCTCAAATATACCCATATGTACCACAATGTATTTATATATACATAATATATCGGTCAGACTCAAATTTAGATAAATAAACACTGTCTCTGTGTCTATCCATGTTTTTCTACTTCATGATCTCCTCATTGTTGCTGTGTGGTTCTCCTTTCTGCTCTCATCTCCTCTCTGCCTGCCTTTGCTTCCACCTGGCTGAGGACAACTCTTTCCCCGTGAGCCAGCTGAGTTCATTGACGGCTACATGCCCTTACAAAGGGCCACCTGGCCTCTCTGATACCCTGCCCAGCTTAAACTACGCCACCTGGGTTCCACCTCAAACAGTCAACAGACTGCGACAGATCTCTCCAGTCCTTCCTCTCCCAGAAACACAGTGGAGGATGTCTGCACTGCACCTGCTGCAGGGACGGTAGAGACAGAAGAGGGACATTTATACACAGATTGTACAAACCTGGTTATGCAATTTTAGGAGTTAACATCAATTATGTAATTTGTGAATTTGTGAAGTTTCAGACCATTGATTAAACTGATGCAGAATCCAGACTGCAGAGACTCATACGTTGAGGGGAATTCTCAGTTTCAATATGGGTGATTGTCCTGTCTTTGTTTCTTAACGGCTACTGTCAAATAACTGAATTAAATAACTTAAGAGAGAAAATGTATAAAATAGACACTCTTTATTTATTTTAACCTTCAATATGCAACTCAAGGCATAATAACCTAATTCATTTCACTGTGCAAACTGTGGAGACATTAAAAAAAGTCTTTGATGTGTCCCAGAATGGTTCTCAAAATTAAAATAAATTGGGCATATCTTTAATTTATGGGTTTGAGAAATACTAAATTAGGGCATGTCATTAATTGCATGGTGAAAGAAAATCAGGCCAGCAGGATGAAGAGAGAGAAAATGATGTATAATTGATTTGTTATGCATTTCTGTATTTATTTCATAGCTGTATGCGTTTTCTTTTTCGTTTGCTTTTTAATGTATTTACTGAGGAATTGGTCTCCCGGTTATTGTGAATAAGTTTAAGAAAGAAGGAGTTGGCGAGACAGAGAAATATTTATATTTTTCTTATGAAAGCATTTTTTTCTTCATTTTTTTTAAACATAGAAGTCTGCTCCACTACTTTGGTCTGTTTTAGTGACTTTATGATGCCATTAAACTAATTTTACATTTATTTGTGTAACACAGCATGTTAATGTTTGCTTAGCAGAATCAATTAGAAATAAGAGACATTGTTTTTTCATACTTACTTTGATTAAATTGAATAAAATAGCCTTACGAACATTATATATGCATGTATCTAAACTGCCAGTCAAAAGCCTCTCACATGAGAAGCTCGCACTCATGACAGTTCAGGATGTAAACATTAATGGCGTCCTCCTCGACTGAGCCATAACTTCTCCTCCATTAGTAGATGCACTCTTCTTTCTGCACAGTGATACGATCTGCGGGTTCTGCTCACAACAAGGTCTGTGGATTATCTTGAGTAACCGGGTCATGATTTCTGGAAAGAGACACTAGTTAAGTCATTCAGTCCCATTACATTTGAGAGAAAGTATGTCCAAAACTCTGCAACTCACACCAAAACAATCTATATGGATAAATACCACTACAGGTAAGTGTAGATCTAACTGGATATTACCATGAAATTGATATTTCTATTTAGACATATTTAGCAGATAATATACTATGCATTTCTATTGATACTAGACAACACTTAATTATTGTATATTTACTAAATGACGTGGGAATGCAGGTATTTATGCTAATGAAACATGGCTGTTGTCTGTTTTGCCTCCCTCCACCTTCCACCTTATACCGCCTCTTCTTGGCTGTTGACCCTGTTTATTACCTTGTTGTTCTGATCTATTTTACACATTCCTCTTCATTTGTGAAAGTCAAGCCTCACCCGAGAGCAGTTCATCAATTCAGGACACATTTACAAAAACTGCCAACTCGCCTAATGACATATGCAATGAACTAATTAATACTTGGATGTTTTAGGTGGTATTAAAAACAGGAGCATAATATATTTTGATCGACATGGTATAGTAGAAAACAGCAGAAAATGTTTGCAAGAATGTGCCGAAGCATTTATAATGTGTTCAAAAGAATGAAAAATTACTTTTATAATGAGGACAAGTGATTAGATGATGCGATTGAGAAAAACTGTAATACACATCTTACATGTAGATGTAATATTGTAGATTAGTCATGTTTGATGAGCTTGATGAGTGAAAAGTTGCCATTTGAAAAACAGCAGCACTGAAGGAAGCACACAAACACACTGAGCATCCAAAAATAAACTAGGTATTTTTAACTGTAACTGGATCATGTCTAAGCACGGCGGCTGCTCTAAAGCACAGCCATGTGGACGGATTTGAGCAATGCACACACACTTTAGGCCACTCCCGCTCACACTCACAGGAAGTGAAATGTGGAACCGTAACTGAAGGGCAAAAAAAAAAGATCTCACATCTGCTCTCAGGTCACTTCTAGCTCATCTCTGCTGCCAAAACAAGGTAGGGAAGTTGTCTCACTAGGCAGCTGTTGTCTATATCTTCTCCTGGTTTCATGTTTTTTTTTTTAAAAAAACTGCACAGCTGTGGCTCTGTCTGACTCTGCTCTTGAACACAAACTGTTTACTTTATTACTCATTATTCACTGTAGTATGTGTCAGCTGACTTATTTGTTAAAACAGAAAAAAGCCTGTACAATGTAGTGTTTTATCTTTATAATCTTTTTTTCACTCTAGGACTGCTGGGTAATGGCTGCTGTCAGCACGTTCCTACCTCTTGCTGTCTTTCTCCTGTTTGCTCATCAAACATTTGCCAAAAACGACGCTCCCTGTCAGCTCTCCAAATGGAACAACGGCTACAACACTTTCCTCAAGCGCCACGTTCCCCCTGGCACTCCCAATTCTCTGGACCAGAACGAATGGGAGAAATTCATCAGAACTAGAGGCTGTGACAGACCCACCCAGTCCTTTCTCCCCCAGAAAGACCTGGACAGGGTGAGGGAAGTGTGCACCAACAAAGGGGGGAAGAAGTACAAGGAGAACCTGTGCATCAGCCGGGAACCTTTCACTTTTGTTACGGTGAGGAGCGAGCCGGGGACGTGTGGCATCAGGAGCATCAGACAGGAAACCAAACATCTGATCCTGGCCTGTGAGGTGCTGGAGAACGAGTGCCTGCCAGTCCACTTCGAGGGAAACCCCGAGAATTCAAAGCCAAATAATAACGCCAGGGGATGCCAGGAGCCACACACTAAAGGTCATGCTCCCAGCTTTAAAATGACCTGGCTCTGGTTGTTATCTCCTCTTCTTATTATTATTTATGGATATTGACTTTTTTTGAATCCGAGAAACTAAAGAAAATTAAGTTTTTTCACAGGACATTTTGCTCTCTCATGCATCTCAGAGATAATGGGAGGGTTGGTCCTGAACACAGTTCAGCAATGATCTGCAAGTTTTGCAAATTTAATTTGGAGAGTTTTAAAGTTTTAAATCAGTGTTAAATCACAGACATATCAAAAGTATTTTTTGGAAGAATTTCAAATTTTTTAAAATGTATGTTTGTAATGAAAGTTCTTACTATTATATGCTTTTACCTGTGGGTTTTTGAGTGTGCATGTAAGGGTTGGTGCTCCAGTGGCATTTTATGTCATTTAAACAGCTTAGACATGGGTGTGATAAGTCATTTTCAGTATTGTGTGCATATTATATTAAAAGTGCACATATAAAATTGCCATACAAAATAAAAAGAATTCCAATTCATTTGTGATTTTAATCAGGACCCTAAAACTAAAGGTCATGCTCTCAGCTTTAAAATGATGAATGACTGTTTATTTAATATGAAAAACTAGACAAGACAATTTAGCTTTTATCAGAGGACATTTTGGTCTTTGGAGTCTTTTCCTGAACAAAAGCCCTTTTCAGTAACTTTAAAATGCAATTAAAGTTTTTTGAATTTAGTGTAAAATCACCAACATGTGAACCAAAGTTTTGGAAGAATTTTCAAAGTTTTAAATGTATTTTTGTTCCTACTAGTATATGGTTTTATCTGTGTATTTGTGGGTTGTTATGTGCGTCTCTGAGATAATGAGAGAGTTGGTGCTCTTGCACCAGATGTGATGCTGAATTCAAATCATTTTCAGTGTTTTATGTATTTTGCACTAAAGGGTATAAATACAATTGCCATACAAAAGGGATGTTATTACTTTTAATAAACAGATTTGGAATTCAAGTTCCACAACAGTTTCTTTTCAGTGTGTCAAATGTGATACTGATCTATGTAAAAACTTCATCCTGATCATGAAGCCAGATATATGCAAATGAAGTCCATCATGTCCTCACTTAAATGTCTGCACAGACACTCACAGTTTGTCTGCATAGGTTGCTAAAATGCACACCTCAGATGAATCCACCAAAACCACTTATTCGTCAGCGCGTCAGAGTTTCCACAACAGAGCCATGATTCGTGCTGTGAGGCGCATTTACAGACAGTGAGTGACTCATTTGAACTTTAGAAGAACACCACTTGACGATTCAGTACAAATGATATGTATTCTAAACTAATCTGAGAAATTGAAGTCACTTTCCTTTGCTTATCTTAATGAGTAAACACCCAAAGGCATGTGGAACATTAAATCATCTGACCATTTCACACACACTGTTTTTGTCCTCAAAATGCTCTCCTCAACCGCTGAGTCGGTCGACACACAGATGGTGGGAGTGATGAACAAATGTGTTGTCAACGAAAAAAGGTCAAAGGTCACACTTCAAATATGTTAAGATTTTTACATTTGCTGTTTGCAAATGTTTGCAGTTTTTGAGCACATGAATGAAGCAGGTATGTCTCAGTAGTTTCAGTACATTCAGTAGTTTACTGCTGTGCGGCAAATATTAGCCATGGGCCTCAACTGACCCCTTGTTTCTCTGATTCTCTGTCCATTAGTCATTAATTAGTGATCAGTTAGCGGTAAGTTGATTAAGTAGTGGAGGCTTTGGATTTTAATTCAGGGCACCTGAACAAAATAAGGCCTCAAGATTGAGTAATAATACAGGTGTTGTTCCATTCAATTTATGAACTGATCACTAGTGTCCACCATTTTTATTTATTAGCTTAGTTTAGTGATTGGTCACTGCACAGTATTCTTATCTCTTGTCCCACAACCCCACATATTGAAATCGTGTCCCACGTTTTGATTGGCTCCTGTTTTAACAACTCAAACCACTAGGATAGACGCTTTTCTAAAAATCTAGGCTTTTATCTAATTACTGTGAAGAAAGCAGGAAAGGCTGACAGGTGCAGGTTAATTTGTTACTTTTTTTGCTACCCTACACTCAGCGGGGAAAATAACAAGTCATCACATAGTCAAAAGCTGTGCAGATTTAGGCCGATCACAACGAAAAGGAAATATAGCAACAATTATTACTGGGGCAACTTAGGGCAAGAACATTTTGAGTTTTGAGCCCAACTCAAAGTTCTAAATTTTGATATAAGAAGAAAATAAGAAAATTAAAATATTAACCATTATCACTTCAATAAGTTCACTCAATAATTTTTGAAATATATTTTTTTCTCGTTTCTCAAACTCAGTCTTAATCTAAAAAAATAGTAGTAGATAGTTGGACTTTTTCATAACTTAATTGTTTGAGTTGGGCTCAAAACTCAAAAATCTATTACTGAAAAGTTTCCATGAAATTTTGAGTGTCTCATCATAGTCAACATAACCCAGTAAAGTACGTATCTAGTGTTGGCAAAGCATATACATGTTACCAGCTAAGGACAGAAGAGAAATGTTTTTTTTTTAAGTTAAGACATTATATAAAAATTTCTAATGCTAGAGCTCATTTAATTTCTAATTTCTACCTCTCAGCACTGGTCACGTGTCCCACATTGTCCCACACAAACATACTCATCGTCTCACATTTGGTTTGTTGGAGTCCGTCACTCTCAGTCAACCTGATAATGAACTTTAAGAGGGCCCTCTGCTGGACCACAAGGAAAACTTCATCAATAGGCTGTGCATTTTCAAATACATCATTACACTTTGAATATTTTGTTTTTTTCCCCACATTCGAATGCAAGTTTGAACTTTGACTAAAAACTGATAACAGCCACAGTGTGCAGAATGTACTGACTCATTTTCAGGAACGGATATATGGAGCATGTTATTTTATTTTTAATATTCTTTTGTCTGTACATTGAATAAATAGATGTGTGTGTGTGTGTGTGTGTGTGTGTGTGTGTGTGTGTGTGTGTGTGTGTGTGTGTGTGTGTGTGTGTGTGTGTATGTATAAGCATATGCTTGCATATATTTTGTATGTAGATATATTCGTGTCCAGATATGTGTCTGTATATGTATACATAGATATTAACAGAAATTACATATTAACAAATCAAACTCCTAAACCCCTAAAAATTCAACAACAACTGGAGGTCTGCAGTCACTGAGGTTCTCATGGAGACATAAACACATAAAGAGAAACACACACACGCAGTTTTCCAACAGTTTTTCTGGATAAACTTGCACGTCTTGTGACTACACCTGTCCCTGCAGGGATTTGAGTGGGTCTGTGCACCAACCATAAATAAACACTTACAACAACAGTTTGATTGGTTACAGTAGGTCACCTTAGCTGCACATGCCCAGACATCTCCCAAATAACTGAGCCAATTAGTTCCGGGTCTGAGTAAGGAGATATGGCAACGCCTCTTTTCACCACTAGATGGTAGATGAGTTCTGTCTGAGCAAACGGGTCTTTGACAAGACCTGCCTATCTGTCCCACAACTCCTTTATATTTTGTATTCCTACAATCATTGCATTACCATAAACACTTTTCACCACAGTACCACATGTTTAAAACAATACAATATCTTAATTAATTATAGTATCGAAGGTACCAAAGCTATAAAAAAAAACACAGATTTAGGTCCAGTCCAAACCCAGTCCTTACAGACTGAGCTACTCCTGCCCCAGGGGCATCAATTACCGTTTTTTAAAACTAGTACCGTATCGATGTTTAAAATTCTGGTACTGTGACAACTCTGGAATTTAATATAGAAAATGTTTGTTTGATTGTTTTTGGTGCACAGTGAGGCTCCAAGCATCAACTGCACAAGTGTCTGAGATGGTCGTCGTGCTCATAGGTGATCCCTTAGGAAAGAAATGCAGCTCTGATCTTGTAAAACTTGCACAACTTTCCATTCTGCCATACAGAATCATTTTATTTTCCTTTTCTCTGGAGTTAGCTATAATTTTCTGCTTCGTGATTCTGTTGCAGAGACAGAAAAATACAAGTTTATAATTTAGCTTTCTGATTTATTTACTTTTTATCCTTTAATTTTCTCACAGGCCGTTGGCAAAGTCATAGGGTCATGAAGAAATCGCAGGCCGCACCTAAACTTGATGTTATTTTTCTGTTTCTGTTGTTTTTCACCACCTCTGGAAAACACACATTCATCAATCAAAAATGAAGACAGATTCTGCAACTGTATGGCTTATTTCTCACCTAAAATGTTTTTAGAAGCACATTTCGGTGAACTATTTTTGTAATAGAAGAGAAAGTTTCCAAATGAGACACCATGTTGATCTGGTTTGAAATGAGGGGCAGACAGTCCATGAGTGTTCAGGCGCAGCTACAAGTGTTCCCTGCAAACACTTCTGCTGGATGTGCAGATCATGTCTGTATTGCACTGATTGGTCGGGGACCACATCTGTCACAACTGTATCTCTTAAAAATGCCATGGCCCAGTTTGAAATCTGAAAATCTTCTGCAGCTCACCAAAACCTTTACTCACAATTTAGATCATCACATGAGACTAACTTTACCAACGACAAGACATAAGATATATTCTGGTGTTAATGTCACAGGCCACCACATGTGGTGAAACACCTGTTCAACTAGGTCAGGTGAATGAAGAATAACACATAATTTGTATCCCTTGATTGCAGGGCCTTCACAGCCATACTTTAAGAATCACTGATCTAGAAGATTTTTGGGTGATATTTTTTGTTGTTATTAGATAGAGAGAGTGTGAGAAAGAGTGAGAGAGAGAGAGTTTTACATGCTAAATTAGTGCTAATGCTCTTGTGAATGACATTTAGAAGATGTCATAAAACAACGTCGCAAAAACTGCTCAGTAAGTTTGTGCAGTTTTAAGACAGTGTAGCCTGTTGCTTTGTCAGGTGTTCAAAGTTGGAATGTACCTGGCATCCAAAAATGCCTCTGCGGACATGGAAAAAACCATGGCTGTTCAACATGGCGGCCTCCATGGAAGAGGACACGCTCTCTCTATAGTTATAAACAACTCATTCTAAGATAACAAAAACACAACAATTCTTATTTTCAGGTGGTTATATGTCAGTCAAAACGTACTGGTGAAAACACATAAATGTATCACCATTTCGTCGGGTCATTCTGGAGACTTCAGGGACCCACAGTGGTCACATACAGTAAAAGTGACCAGAGGCTGACCTCTATTTAACTATGGCCATTCCTAATCCATGACATCATCATAGGGTCTCTCTCTCACACACACACACACACACACATGCTCAAAGTCAAGAACAGTGTCTGTTGAACACACGCACACGCTGACTGCTGACACACAATCACGTCTGAGGGAAAAAGCAAAAGCGAACAACAATCGTTGACTCAGGTCAGAGAGGAAAGGCTAAGGGAGAATAAAAGAATGAGTGCAGAGTGAGAGGCGGCGTGAGGGTGGAGGGCAGAGCAGCTGGATGCAAGAAGAAGGAGGAGTAACTCAATTTTAAAAAGTCTGCACTTTCACTGAACTTCTTTTGCGGTTTTTAGAAAAAACAAAACACATGAACATAAAATAAGGTGAAAATCAGTCAAAGTATGGGAACCAGCGCTTGTTTTTCTTCTCAGCTTTTCCCTCCATTCCACCTTTTCTCTCATGGCTCGCTGTACTTCACACAACCTCCCTCATGAACATCTCCATCTGCTTCACTGTCCTTTCTTTACTTCTCTGACCTCCCTCCCTCTTCTGCTCTCCTCTCCTCAATCCTTCCGGTCTGTTGACCTCTATCTTCCTGTTGGGCGTAAAGCAATTCAGCATCATTCAGCCCAATACAAATGCTGTTTTACAGTGCTGTTGTCACGTCACAGCCCAGAGCGGCCCATGGGCTCGTTAAACTGTAGGTGGCAGCGGCAGAGTGGACAAAGCGCAAAAACAAAAGGGTGGTTTGGAGCAGACAGACACACAAATGGGACAAAATGAAAAACATCTTCAACAAACTACGTCTTTTAGAAAAGCTTTCTCTTGATTCAAGTCGTCTCCAGCTCCTCTCCTTCCTAATATAACCTCTCTCAGCTCTCGCTCTCCCTCTGTCCAGACCAACTCATAACAAATGAGCGCGATAATTAGAACCACAAAGACTCGAGTGGGAGGGAGGGCAGATTTTAGGAGTTGGGGGGGGCAGAAGGACAAAAGGAATAGAGTGTGAGTAATACAGGCGTCTGGGTGCAACTGCCCAGGCATCTGGAGGTTTAGTCTCATGTACACAAGGAGACCCAGCTCCACACACACACACACACACACACACACACACACACACACACACACACACACACACACACACACACTTTTATTACTATGTCCATGGGGACCCGTCATTGACATAATGCATTCCCTATCTCCTTAAAGTTCTCATGAAGTCAGAATCGATGTTTTCATCACATATCTATTGCACTCTATGTTACCTATAGGCCAGTTTTTGGCCCAACAATGAAATAAAAGTCTTTTTGCAGATAAAGCAACAAAAAAAATGTGTTCTGAGTTTGTCACACCACACTAACAAGTGCATGTATTAACCATCCAACCAAAATTGAATGTTTAAAAAATAAAAGTATATGAAATTAGGTTTCCTTATTTCAGAAATTTAGAGTTTGTCTTTTTTTGGCCCGACATAGCTGGTCAGACCCCACAAGCACAAGTACACACACACACACACACACACACACACACACACACACACACACACACACACACACACACACACACACACACACACACTCCACTCTAATATGCTGATGCTTTTAAAACAGGAATAACTGTGTATGGTGACGTGATGCGTCTGGGCAGCAGGATGTTTAGTGATGATTTATGTCTGACTCTTTCTGTTTGATTCCTGTAAGATAAGATTTCACCCAGGAAGAATAATAAATGAGTAACAAATGTCTGGTGGTTTTCGACACACATATGCATACCAGAGTTCACAGGAGCATGCATGAGCACACACACCCACATGGACACTGTACTTACAGCAGTCACACAAGACTGGCCTTGTCTTGTGGTGAAACAAGGACGAACTAAGAACTTTTGCCCCCATCTTTTGTTTTGTTTGCTTTTTTTTGTTTTATTTTGTTTTTTTTTTTTGTTAAGATTTAGTTCTGTTTACTGATTATATTACTGTTTCTGCACAATATCACAAACATACAGGGATAAACTCCTGCACATGCACCAGAGTTATTATAGTTTTGTATGTTTCATTAGTTTTTCTTTTTATTTTGTATTTACTTTTTGTTATCAACTTAGTTTAGTTTCAGTTGATTCCCAGAATGGGTTTACTCATTTCAGTTTAGATTATATTGCTTAAAAATGCTCACTTTAGTTTTGTAAGGACACAATATCGTTTCAGTTAGTTGTAGCTTTTATTTTTATTTCAGTTATTTCAGTTTTCACTCGTAGTTTTAGTTTTTAGTTTCGTTTTATTTAACTATAATAACATTGACATGCACTCTGTCACAGTTCCTCGTTTCTTATCGTTTCCTCTCTGCTCTGCCCTCATTCTCTGCCTCTCATTTCCATGTACGTAGTTAAATTCTGCCATCTCCTCTGCTCTAATCAAACCCACATGGTTTTAGTGGGTCAGCGTGCCAGCAGCCCGCAGTGCTGCTGCACACACTTTTGGCTGTGAATGTGTGTGTTTGTGTGTCACTGTGGTTGTGGGTTGTGCAATTGTTGTGGAAGCCAAACAGAGCAACGGCTTCCAAACTTTTTGGTTTGTGACCTCTCAAAAAAAATCTCTTTCACCCTGTTTATGCCTATGAGTCAAGAATGACTTTTGCATGTCAGACTGTAATTCTTTAGAAGATGGAGGAAGTAGAACTGTCCAATATTTCACAAGAAAAGAGCAAAGATTACAGAAAAGGACACCACTTTGTGTCACAGAACAGTTTTTGTTTCTTTCCTGACCAGTTAATCTTCTCTAAACCTGTCAGATTTATCTTACGACTCCTTGGGGAGGTGCTAAACCTCCCATCGACACAGAGGTCAATCAGTAGAGCAACATACTGTAATTGGTGGCACTTTTGTCTGGATGCATGTGCACATCTCATCCAGTGGCTTCCTCTGAGGGTAAAGGCCAGCGATAATGACTTCCAGGAGTTGGCAGTGGGGGAGGCCAGAGTCAAGTTCACATCTGGGATTATCGGGGTTACTGGGGTGAGCGGATTTTACTGGAGGTCATCCGGATGATAAAGTGGAGAATGCCACTGAAGTGTGATTTTACTGTGAACTCATCACATGCACAAACTTGTGCAGACAAGCTGCTCCTTTTCAAAAACTGCAATTGCAACATGAATTTGACAAAGGCCACAACTGTAACAGAACACCACAGTGCTTAACTTACAGCAATGTTGCATGAAGTTTAATACGGAGCATGTTGTTTCTCATTCCACACCCAGATAAGCTCTCTCTGGGACAATAAGTAGTCTGTAGGCAGACTGGATGTTCCACAGATAAGGTTCAAATCAGTGTCATTAAAATGAGGAGAGGAAATAGGAAACAATAAGCAGCAAAGCAGGAAGTGAGAGTGGAGATATTGTACAGTTCACCCCCGTGAGAGTGTTGATACAAGACTGAGCCTGATTTGAATGAGGCCACACAAAACGAAAGAGCAGAGAGGGAAAGACAGCTTATTATGTCTCTCTACTACTTTAGTTACTGTTTTCATCCATTCCCACTACAATCGGTTAAGTTTATTACTAGTAATATGATATCATAATATTTATAATTAATAGTTTTATAACTTGTATATGTGTATGTATCTGTGCACATGCGTATCTTTCCTTTTCCGTTCTTTTCATTAATTTTATCATACATGATTTGAAATGTTTAGATGTGTTTTGTATTGCAATTACACGAAAGCAAGCATCTTTAAAATAGACAAATCTTTACCAAAAACAATTGGACAGAACTGGAGGAAATGGTTATTTTCATTGTTGATAAATCTGTTGATCCGTTTTGTTGTTTTTTTGTTCCTGTTTTAATTAACTGATTCATCATTCAGACAATAAAATATCAGAAAATAGAGAAACATTTTGATGATAAAATGCCAAACCAGAATTTTGAAATGAATAAACAATTATTAGAAATCAATTAATAAACAATAATAAGATATTCAATTTAAAATGGCATAAAACAGAGAAAAGCAGCAAACCTTCACAGTGGAGAATCTGGAAACAGCAAACGTTATATCATTGTTATATTATTTGTGCTCTTGTACTTATGTGTTTTTGTAGTGTATGTTTTATATTTGCCATCAACCTGCCAGGGACAGCAAACAAAAATGGTGACCACTGTCAAAGACCATCAAAAAGGATGCCGACTGTTTATTTCTCTCATTCTCTCTGTTGCCATGGAGTGTGCCTTTGCAGTGAACTCTGATAAGAGTCAAACATTGTTGTAACCAAGTCACAAAACACTTTGTGTTGCTTGCACGTGGTGCAGACTGTGAATCTCTGTCAATATCAGTTACCAACAAGGTTCTTGGTATGAGAGAGAATACAGAGTGATTAGGATGACAGAACAAAAGAAGTGAACAGTATACGGGTGGATAATAGCTGGAGGGGAACATAAGGAAATGAGGATGATTGAAATAAAGTTGGCAACGGAGGAGCAAACTAATACTTCTTACACCTCCAAAGACAGAGGAGTCTCTCTTTACATATCTGTCGCCTTCATTCTTTTGCTGTTTCTCAACCTCTCCATCTCTGTCACTATCTGTTTGCCTTTGATCTCTTTGCTGACTCACTCTCCCTATCCCTTTCTCCGCAACAATGAGATAAAAAATGACCTGCACTCCACTCTCTAACTTTCTCACTAACTTTTCCCCCCCTTTTCTTTCTTCTCCTTTCCATCCTCTCCACGTCTGTTTTCCCCTTCTCCCTCTCTTCAACGTGCTTGAGGAATGTGTCAGAGCAGCACAAAAGAACAAAAGCTTGACAGGAGGAGGAGAAGGAGGAGGAAGAAAAGGAGAAGGGGAGGGGGGCAAAGAGAGAAAGTTGCGTGAGGTAAAGGAGAGGCAGGAAAGAAAAAGGGGGAATGGAGGGAAGGAATGAGCGGAGAGAGAAAGGTTGAGAGGAGCAGAGCATGGTTGAGTGGATCTGAATGCTGAGCGGTGCTTTGTCATCACGTGCTGACATGCAGCATCACACACATTTCAGAGCTCTTTATCGAGCCCCCTCTGAACAGCACGCACACAAGATGGGTGAGGCTGTCGCTGTGCTATATGGCACGGCTGCCTGTTTGATTCAGCGGCCTTTGATGCATATCTTGTTGTGTCATGGTAATATGGTAATGGCCTGCGGTGAGGCTGAAGATGAATTTTCCCAGCGTTAGACAGCTCTCTATTGTTAGCTTTGTGTTTGCATCAGTCACTTTCGGACTGGGGACATGATCAATTCCTTCTTTCTGAACAGACCATGTTCAACAGACCACCAGAGCAGCGGAGAGGCAGACTGATGCTCTGTCTTAATATATTCATGCATTAGATGTGGACCCATCTCGCCTTTAAACTCTAAACATTTAAACTTAAATTTAAATTTCTTGTGTTTTTCAGAACTTGTAAACACGGGCTCTTCTAACTTTAAGTCTTTCTTCATATGATGACTTGAATGAATGTTCTGTACAGAGTTCAATCAACTCATTCAACTTTCTTTATGTTTAGAAACATGATCACTATATTAGCAGACTTACCAGCATGCATGGGAAGAGTTGAGAGTTAAAACTCCTGAGACCTTTCTTTTTTATAGTTTGAATAAAACATATATGATAAAAATTTGCTGTGTTCCTAAGGTACATTAAAGCTATAGTATGCAACATTTCTGCATTAAAATGCATAAAAATGCTAGACAAATGTTATATATTCTTTGGAGTTGTGCTCTTACATTATCCCAAATAACAAGATTCAAACACAGCGAAATATATATTTATTCAAGGTAACCATGACTTTCTTGCTGGCTGTTGCTAGCTAACTGCAAGTTGTGATGACTTCCAGGAAGACATGCATTGAATGATAATACTGTAACGTGAATAGAACTTTAGTATTACCTCAGCCATGAACATAATTCTGCCAGAGTCATGTCAGATTTTCATTTGTGATAGTGGTTGTTTAAAAGTTAAGAGAACAACACCCATGATCCCACGCTACTTCTTGATGTCATTAAACTACGTCTTTTGTTATTGTTTTAATGTGAGAAAGACACCTAGCGGCAGAATTTACAAGTTTTATTTCTTTAAATTAAACTTAGAATTTCTTCTATTTATTTTCAGAACATTTCAATACTTAAAACACGTAAACACAGGTTCTTCTAAACGAAGTCTGTTGACTTGAAATCAGTTGTACAGAGTTTAATCAGACAACTGATTAGCATATTAGCAGACTTCCCACCATGCATTGTTTGAAAGTTAAAGTTCCCATGAATTGACTAGCAGTGAACTTATTTCTTGTATGTTTCCTGTAAAACAGGCACCTAGGGAGGGACTGGTCACAGACAGTGACAGTGCTGAATGCGTGTTACAACCCCCTACCATGCAGCTGAAGCAGTGCATGGATGCAGTAAGGAGAGCGGTCATATTAGCTCACTCTGACAGCTTCCAGTGAACACAGCTGGGCCAGGACCAAAACAACCTCTGAGACCAAGAGAGGCCAGTTTGATGATAGGGAATAGGCTACAGTACCGAGATGGTTGTCTTGCCAGGTTTGGCTCCTAGCACCTCGGTTCCAAGTCATGGCTAACCAAGCTAATGGCAGTTAGCACTAATCTAAGTTACTAACAGTTACAGTCCTACTTTAGCAACAAGTGAGCTAAAGCCATCTGTCCATCAGGAAACCCTATAATGAATTGACAGAGAGTTGAAGCTGAGCAGCCGGAGGACATCAGAGGGAAGCCAGAAAATATTTCTCGCCATAAAATATGATCCACTTTCACCCAAATCAGTGAATAAAGTGACAGAGTTGTGCCAGTGAGGCCTGGTCGCCAGAAACACTCCAACCCACTCTAGTGAACAGATGCATTCTCTTGCCATGCTCCACTGCTTGAGAAAAAGTGGTAAAGTGTTTAATTGCAAATTTAGTAACACCACCAAGTGCAGGATGAGCCAACAGTTTTTAATAATTTTCCAGAAAAAGACAACTGTGTAATTCCATTAAAAAATACCAGAGAAAATCTAAAATGTTCTTTTTGCATTTTCAAACTGGGAAAAATCTAATCAAATTTGTTTGTTACATTCTTTTTAATTTGATCACCTTAAACCCAGACGCTGCACTTGAGTAAAAAAAATGTTGTAAAATGTTTATTTTTACAATGTATTTTATTTATTTCAGTATTGTCAGAGCAAACCTTGAAGGAGTTAACAACTGCAAGTCAGCTGCAAAAAGTGAATGACGGGAGAGGATGGGAGAGGAAATTGCAGCTCTGATATGGCTGTTAATGGCTCACCTCTGTTGTTTGGACCATGAGTAACTTGTGAGGACATGCTGTGATTGTAGCATGATGTGTGGCCAATGAAGAGCGTCTGTGTGCGCTGATGAAGGAAACAATGTGAGCGAGTTCTGTTCACATCAAACAGAGCCTGAGGGCTCGATGGATTTGGACGCAGGTCTGTGCGTAAAAGCGTATATCGCGTTACCAAATATCAATCTGAGGCTGTTCTTCACCTTTGTTAGTCAGTGCGTCTTTGTTATAAGAGTGACACTGAGCCGGTGTGTACATGGAGCCTGAGGTTTGTTCTCTTGATGCCCCCCCGTCCTCCAAGTCGCCCGGTTTACCTCGCGCTAATTTGCCGTGCAGTGTAGCGGATGGGATCATCCATCAAGAGTCAATAGTTAACGTCGGTTTTGTCCAGTTGCAATCCATCATCGGCGCGTGCGTGCGCGCACACATACAGTGTGTGCGTGAGTGTGCGTGCTCTTTATAGGACTACCTCCGACCCTGCGGGCCCCTGACCCTGCCCCACTGGCCCGTCTGACGCACTGTTCCAAATGCCCCCACGTCTCCTCCTCCTCCTCCTCTCTCCTCCTTTCTTCCGTCTGAGCAGCGGGGGGCAAACCGCCGACCTGAGCCTGTCCCACCTCTTATTTTAATCTTTGCCCCTCTCTTTCTGTGCCTCCCTCATGGGCTCGGGTTGTTTTTTCCTCTGACGCAGACCCCGTTAAATGGATAGCCCACCGGTCGAGGCCAGAAGCTGTATCCCATTACCACCGCTTTTATTTTTATGACACAGCGCAGCGCCGCGGCGCACAGGAGGCTGCATGGGGGTGAACTTGGCCTCTCCGTCTCCCTCCTCACACACACACACACACACACACACACACACACACACACACACACACACACACACACACACACACACACTGCCATCCATTCAGTCTGCCCGTCTGGCAGTTGACTGGTTCTTCCTTCGCACCGCCCTGCCAAGACGACAT
Organism: Lutjanus erythropterus; assembly: GCF_056507025.1. NCBI lineage: Eukaryota > Metazoa > Chordata > Actinopteri > Lutjaniformes > Lutjanidae > Lutjanus > Lutjanus erythropterus. The sequence goes on along the minus strand of NC_139325.1, from coordinate 23,558,487 downwards.
GTTCTGTCAACAGAGCGGCCTGGCTGGCATCCTCCCTGTTCTGCACTAAAAATGTTCACAGTCATTTATTCCTCCGCGGCGTTACTGGCTGCATCACAAGTTCCAAAGCACATGTTGCACCTAAACATTTTCTATAATATCAAATAAAATCTGCAGAGGTCGCTCCAGAGTGCACGGGGCCATCAGGGCGCGGCCGCTTTGGCTCATTCAAGATACGCGCTTGGGTGAGAGGCGTCTCCAAACGCTGAAGCGCACATGTTGCCTTCACAGAGGCGTGGTCAGGTTGAGGCACTGTGGACCTTTGCATGTAATCTGTTGGCCTGCGGGGCGTGTCCGTATAGAAAGGGGCGTGTGCATCCCGACACAAGTATCTTTGCTTTCTGTGCCATTCATTTGTAGCGCAGCCGGCTCTGACGCGCACCGGCACATAGGTAAGATAACAGCACCCACTCACCCCGGGAAGAGGGCAGAAGTCACCGGACAAGCTGAGTCAAACTATTTCAGACCAGACTCAGAAGACACAGTTGGAGCATTTTTGACGCAAGACGCGCAGGGACAGCAGCGCACCGACCACACTTGGACCTGCACTTCACCTAAATTATTCCACAAACCACCTGCAACATGGAGCGCAAAATCCCTGATTTCTCCGGCTCCTGGGACATGAAGAGTTCTGTAAACTTCGACGAGCTCTTAAAAAAGTTAGGTAAGTGATGAAAATTATTATTTAAAAACTCATCATGGTCTAATGTGGCCGCTTGACTCATTTTTTGCGTGAGGGTGGTTTCCTATGCAGCTTTTATTTCTGTGCGTAATGACAGATCAGACGCGTCAGCTCAAACTGTAGCGTTCTCAGCACATTATAGGTCAAATCTTCCTCTGTGTTCGTGCACCAGCGGGGATCACCCTCTGTACCACATGGGTGGGGGGTCTTTGTCATTCTGCAGAACTCAAAATTCAGAGCTTGGCCTCCAGCCAGCCTCACCCCTCTTCTCCTCTCCTTTCTCCCCTGCTAACACAATAGAGACAAACGGCGGCACATCTGTCTGTGTCGCAGCCTCCGATTGTGTGTGTGTGTGTGTGTGTGTGTGTGTGTGTGTGTGTGTGTGTGTGTGTGTGTGTGCTGCACAGGACCGTTATGGTCAGTACAGTGCAGGGCAGTCACATTATCTGAAGTGACAGTCGGGGAAAAAGACAAACACTTGCTGCTGATATTCACACAGTTTGGTCTCATCACTGGATTCTGCACAGGCGTCTGTGTATGTGTGTGTGTGTGCGCGCGTGTGTGCAGAGTCAGAGCCGTCTGTCGTCAGTAGCCAATTCCCGTTAGATGAGATGCCAGTGCACACCTGGAATTCATATCATTACATAAACGCACAAGCAGAGATGACTTTATGAGATGACTGCACCAAACAACGCTGCCCTTTATCTCTCCCTCCCTCTTTCTCCCTCTCCTTCTCTCTCTCTCTCTCTCTCTCTCTCTCTCTCTCTCTCTCTCTCACACACACACACACACACACACGCACACACACACACAGAGAGAGAGAGAGAGAGCACTGCATGTGAAGGTTATTGAAATAGCTGTCAGGTGGCACTATTGCTCTACATACAGACACTTCACCACAGAGTAGGAATTCCAACTGTCCTGAGACAGACCAATTAATGTTTAATAGGTGTCTAACTCTGTCTATCTCCACCTTCTTCTGTCTGTCTCAGTCTCTCTGTGTGTCTGTGTGTGTGTGTATCAGGCGGGAAACTGGGGTAAAGGTGGAAGCCTATAACAAAAGAAAAGATAGCAACATGATAATATGGCACAGTGTGCAATATGGCCAAGTGCATTATACATCTTGCAAAAGCTGCAATTTGTCGATAAAGCAATAATATATGACAAAACAGCATTATAATGAAGTGCTGTGGTTCTGCAGAGATGCCATTTCCTACACATCTTGCAGATGTAAGAAAACATGTTTCTTTGGTACAAATGCCCAAAGTGTCACATCATCATGATGTTAATAATTATGTCTTTAAACTAATATTATGATATTTCAGAGTATTTCTGCAATAACAGTGTTCTTGATGATATGACAAAATACTGAAAAATATTTTTGTTTAGAACTCACAATAGCTGTTGGGCTTTTGTTGTGGGACTTTTGTCTGTTCTTGTACTCAGCCAGGTGCTTCTTTTTCAGTTGGCGAAATTAGTTTGTTGTATCCCCTCTTTCACTGTTACAGTCTTATTGCGTTACTTATATATTAATATGATTTATTGTATCTGTGATTATGGAGCTGGTAGCAATGTTACTTTCACTGTCAGACATGCTCGATGTTGCTCTGTCTAACGATGTGACATAATTGTGTCACTAAGTTGTAATATTACTATTAATGAGATATGATTTTTTTTTAATTGAAAAAGTATAACCATATATAATGAAGGATACAATATGGAACACCTCTACCTGTTGCCAAAAAAGTTACTTTAATATTCCATGTAGGTGGATGTACTCACAGTTTCCTCAACCAGCTGAGAAGTTAAGCTCATTTTTCATCAGAAATAATGTCTTCAGGAAACAGCACATCAAAATTCATGGAAAAAGTGGACAACACAAGTCCCACAGTCAACTTTACATTTGGGCCACCAAAAAAGTGTGTTGGCCACCAAATGTAGGGGCTTGTTGGCCTGTGTGGCCACTGCTTGAATATATTAGTGTCAGCCATTCATGGAGGAAGAACTGCAACAGGAATGCAAGTGACATTACAGATGAGCCGATACTGCCTCTTTCTACCTCAGACGCACACACACACACACACACACACACACACACACACACACACACACACACACACACCCGTTGAGACGTGTATCACTGCATGTGTTCCTATAATTTCCCTCTGCATTGGCATGACTGACAGAGAGGAATGGGCCCCGGTTTCATTGGGGGGCAAAGCGCAGCTGTATGCAGCCTGTCAGCACCCAGCACCCTCCTCCTTCCCTCCATCCTCTCCTCCTTTCCTCACTCCTGATCTCCTCCCCTCTTCCCTCGTCTCCCCGTGTCCCAAATGCTTCCTCTCCCCTCTGCTCTTTGACCTCTGACTCTGACCGTCTGTCTATCGGTCTCTGTGTCCTCATGTGTCCAGGCCTGTGTGAATTTCAGCATTTTGGTCACAGGTTTGCCAAAGTCTGTTCAGGTAATTTTCAAACTTCTAACAACTGGCAGTTACTTGAGAAGCTTCAGCCCCCTCCTTGGCTCCCAAATGGTCCTCAGGCCAGCAGCACTTGACTCCTGTGTCTGTCTAAGCCAACAAACTGAACAGTGTCAGTTAGTGTTTGCACGTCAGTTTGTTGCCTCAAATAATCCAAACTTCTAGGGAAGGAAAACCAGCAGAGTTATATTTTCAACTAAGGTTGACTTTTTCTGACATAGAGACAGTATATTATTAGATATATCATGGGAAGTGGTACTAAATTTATTAAACTTTTTTTTATTAAGCTTAGTTGTTTTGTCTTTCTTTGTTTTAATCCCAAATCCACACATCAGTTGACTTTAGACCAATTTTGTTATCTACCAACAGTTAGCTACTGATAATTTCCATTATCAACCAATTTCTCAGTTACTTTTAACTGCTACAATGCTTATTCCAAAATGTCACACGTTTAAAAATGGTAATAAGGCTTTTTTTTTTTTAAACAGGAACGGGCAAACATTTTTGTTTTTTGTTTAATAAATGACAATTATATGAATAATTGGAGGAAATTAGTTTTCTATTGATCAACTAATCAATTAATCAACCAATCATTTTTGCACTGCCAAGCATTGAAGGCACATTACTTCATGCAGAGGTGGAAGCCGTTTTTATAATGTTGACTTAACTAAAGGTTGCAATGCTACAGTATAGACATACTCCTTTAGGAGGGCAGGGTGTCTGTGGATGCAGGCACCGCCACACACCTCTGGTGGGTCGTGGGTGATGATTGAGAGGGATTATTTTTGTATGAGTCTGTGCATTGTTTCTTGGGAAAATCCTGCATAGTTTGCCTCTACAGTAAAAGCACATAAGTATAGTCAGCAAAATGTACTTACGTATTAATAAGTGCAAGCAGAATGGCTCTTAAATTATTACATATATTATATAACTAGGCTATACTATAATGCATGGTAATGTCAGCAGCATTTTATTATTTCAGCTTGCCAAGGTAGGTCTGATTTTAACTTATTTACATACTGTTGAATAGTTTTATTTAAGATTAAGATTAAATATTTTTGTAAGATGTGCTTTGGAGTGTCACTAAAACAATAACTGTCATATACTGTAATTGTAGTGCAGCAAAATACAACATTTCCCCTTGAAATATAGCAAATCGTTAGTATAACGTAGCATAAAAAATAGGAGTACAGCAGAAACCACACTTACGTACAGTACTTGAGTACATTTGGTTACTTTCCACCTGACTCCATGCCTGTGAAACTGCCAAATATATGAAAATAAAAGTGCCTCAGGTATAATGTTAAGTCCAATACAAGAGAATAAAACAAAAGGGAAGAAAGTTGCTGCTGCCAGGAGTGCTGATTAGTCATGTCTTCACACTGAGTTTAACACAATGCAGCAAATCCATCTGCACACACAGAGATGATGACAATACACATTCATACATACCAAGCTGTGTGTGCAGTGCATACAGTGCATACAGTGCATACAGTGCATACAGTGCACAGCCTGGACATCCTGCTGCATGCTGAATGACTGTGCATTTCAGAGTGTGTATATATTTACCCTTGGTGACAGGTGGGAATGTGCGAGAGGTGAGAAGTGCGAAACCCAACTCGACGTGAGATATACACTGGACGACGTACACACACTTCCCCTCACACTTGGACAGAGATCTTCACACACCACACACAGACCACTGCCCCCTCATCTGTCTGACCCCCCCGCCTCCTCTCTCCTCCCACCCTCCACACCGGTCTGCATCTCTTTTTTCCCACGCTGTATCATCAGTTTTACTGTCTGCAACACACTATGCAAATATGAATGTTCTACCTCTCTGTCGAGGAGAGGAACATAGTACAAATCACCATATTAGTCTGTGCGTGAGTCCGTCTGTGCGTGCTCAAAGATGATTAAGTGTGGGGGGAATGCAGATGTGCTGGACATGCTTTGTCATATGACCTCATTGTTTCCTCTGTCATCATTATTGGACAGAGCTGTGCGATGCTACGCTGCTCCTTTTACAATGAGTGTGCAAGTGTGCAGGAGAACTCTGAACAAGCAGCAACACCACACCACTCAGACACACAAAAACAGGTTTAATGTCTTTCTCCTTTGGGCTGTGTGCCATAAACCAACAGCGAGTTACACAACAACTTATATTATCCCAAATGTTTCCAACAATATTCAAAGACAAACTACGTAATTTATTTAAGATAACGGTGTATTTTCTACCAGTGACTATAGCTGCTATAACTTCTGAAAACAAGCCTCGTCCATGAACATGATTTCTGAGTCACATGATAGAGATTTTCATCTGTAATGTTGGTTGTTTAAAAATGAAGACAACAACTGATGTCTGGTCATAAAACTACATCTTTGGTTGTTGTTGTAATGTAAGAGAGACCCACAGAAGTATATTACAGCCTTGACAGGGCATTTCTACCCAGCCTTGCTTCCAATTTTTCCCAGTGGCCACTTGCAGTATTGCAGCAAAAATCTCCCCTGCGTTCCTTGTGCTCAATAGGTTCAGATATGTTCCCAATTTTAATTATTTTAATTTAATTTTTAAATTAAGCTGATATACACTGATCCAACTGCCTCCATTTATATGTAACAAAAGCATACAAGGTATTGCGTCTGGCGACCTAACTCACACCGTCTCACTTTATGCGGATGATTTATTATTATATGTCACAAACCCCATTTTAACCATACCCGAAGTTCAAAACTGAATACTTTCTCATTAGCAAGAATGATGAAGAATATCCCAATGTGCCATTTAAACTTTCACCTGACTCCTTTACATACTTAGGGGTAGTGACCAAATCCTACAACAGTTTATGTAAAGGCATTTTCACCCCTCTTCTAGAACAGTGTAAAACAGATATCAAACAATTGTCTGTTTTACAATTATGTAGGGAGAAGAAACTCTAGACTGAATGACTATATATATTCATTTATATAAAACAGCCCACAGAAGGAGAGAATTCATGGAAAGACCAAAAGACCTGGGTGGGCTCTGCTTTCCAAACCTGCGCTCATATTACTGGGTTGCGAATTTTAATGTTATATCCCTTTGGCTAAAGGATTGGTATGGTCCAGCACCATTATAAAAGAGATGTCTGTAAAACTATTGACATCACACCTGCAAATAAGGGCAGTTGTGATTGGTTTTGTTATTATCTACTTGTCTTAACATGTGTGTGTGTTTTTTAGGTGTGAACGTGATGCTCCGTATGGTTGCGGTGAAGGCAGCCTCCAAGCCACAGGTGGACATCACACAGGACGGAGAGACGCTGTCCATCAGAACCTCAACCCCAGTCCGCACCACACACATCACCTTCACTGTGGGGCAGGAATTCAATGAGGCCACGGTGGATGGACGTCCCTGCACGGTAAAGAATATATGGACACATACACTCTCCTAAATGCTCTCTACTTTCTTTGCATGTACACACACACACACACACACACACACACACACACACACACACACACACACACAAGCAAACACACGCACACACAAAATAAATGGGTGTATGGGGAGGGAGCTGCCCACATTACATCAATCTGTTTAATTTGGCTTTTCATCATATTTGGACTGATAGCATATCTTTACCACTCCCTTGGTCTCTGAAGACCTATCATTCTACACTACGCTCCCTCACACTCTTTACGACCCCTTTCAACTTTCCGTCTCTCCTCTGTTCCCCCCTCTTGCCCTTTCCTGCCCTCCGTCCCTCCCTAATTCTCCCTGTTGCTTTCCCCGCTTTCCCATAGACGGCCTCTGTTTGGCCGTCTCCAAAGCAAACACATGCAACCAGCCAGCGCTTTGCTCTTGTAACGATGAGCGCATCACAAGTTATCACCTCTCAGCGATCGCCCTGCTCCACCCCCCTTGTTTTCTTTCTCCATTAGCCACTCTGATTATCTACTGTTCCTTCTGAATGGTGTTGTATACATCTGTGCATCCACTGATTTACATCCAACAACTAACATGATGTGTCTAATGATTTTCTTGTCTTTTTTCATCTCTCTCTCTGTCCTCAGAGTTTTCCACGTTGGGAAACTGACACTAAGATCAGCTGTGAGCAGACTTTGCTGAAAGGAGAAGGGCCAAAGACATCTTGGACCCGAGAGCTCACCAATGACGGCAAACTGATCTTGGTAAAGTACACAAACTATCCACCAAGCCAGAGTTTAGATTTAGAACCAACAAGTGTAGAGCTTTACTGTAGATTACCCTATGTCCCTATGTCCTGTGCCTTTCTGCTCTGTGCTCCAACAACAGTTGAGCAAGGTTGGTACCACTGGAAACACGATCATATTTTTCCTTTTCCTGTACTTAGATATGCTATATGCTAGACTTGTGTATGTTAAAAAGAAAATCAAATTTTGAAGATGGTTAAAAGATGTTGCTGGAGGAAGTGCAAAAGCAGCAAATAGTCAGTCTTAAATTATCTTAAGTAAACTGAAGTTAGCTCATGTTAGCAAAATGCTGACTAACAAGCTGGCTAATCTATGTCAATATTTGGCTAGCTAATTACATCTTATAGTTAATGCAAGCAATTGCTAGCTATTATTCAAAGACACTGGGTCGGGACCCACAGGTGGGTATTTTACAGGTGCCCCATTTGTACAACAAGCTCTGTAATTTGCATCCTATGATCTAAAGTGTTGCCTTTAGATTGTAAATGATATAGCAGTGCTCAGAGTACCATACTGCCAATTCAATTATTCTCCTGGCAGAAAATGAAAGAGCAAGTGCAAATGCAAGTATGGGCCTAAACGTGAAGTAATGAAAGTGAGTCTACAAAAAAGATCAAAACAAAACAGGGCAAACAAATGATTATGATGTTAGTAATTTGTGCAGTGAAAGCTGACAAAAGAACCACTAAACAGCTCTAGGTTAAATATGATTTTCTAATATTCTTCGCCACTTTGCACAGTTTTGTTCTGCTGCTGGCTGCCTGAACCTCTGTGTATGATAATGTGACAGAAACCTACCCAGCCCGCATTTCGGGTTGCCTCAAAACAAATTAAGAAAAGTGTTCCCAATAATTATTTCACACAAGTCTACCAGTAAACCAGGCCAACCAGAGATGACACAAGCATCCTCCACGGTCCCCTCGGGGGTAAACTCTTTCAGTTGAACAAACTGTAAATGGAAAGTATGGATGAGTCAGTGGTTACTTGATTGTTGGCAGTAAGTTCAAATCCAAGACTCCTGATGTGCTCTTAAGCACCAAACCCACAACTGCTTTTTTTTAAAGCCAGTGATTAAACTGTGTGTTTGCTTAAACAACTTTTTGTTTGTTTGTTCAAACATTACATTTGGTACAGTGAAATTACGTTGGTGTGAAAGGGATTGATCTGATTTTTCGAAATGGGATTGTATGAAATACTCATTCATAGTCAGTGTATTACCTACAGGAGATGGTGGTTGGCACACCTGTAGTTCAGAGAACCAGCAGGAGTCCTGGTGTAGGAAGCTAAGCAGTGTACTGCTGTGGACAGGGTCTGCTGCAAAACATATTTTAGACACCTAAATAAAACAAAAATCATAACGTCAGTTTAAGTATATGCTGTATTTAGAATATTTTCACTGCTTTACCTCGCCATCAGGCAGTCTTTTCTAACAGAAACTCTAATTATTTGCATATTCTTCAGTCAGCAAATTCTAAATTAAGGCAAGATGTAGATCTGTACGTAAGCCATTTTAACAAGATGAACAACACAATTTTATTACTTCTTGCAGAGCATTTTATATTGTTCTATGTTCTCCTTTCTTTTTCAGACCATGAAAGCAGATGACGTGGTTTGCACCAGAGTCTACGAACGACAATGAACAAGAGCACTTCTCACTTTTCGTCCTTCCCGCCCCCCCACTCCTGCATCACCACTTGCATCACTACGCCCCTTTGTTAAGGCAGCGCTGGGAGACAGCAGTCTATAGTTTTATTCCAATATCTGTGCTAGCTTCACTATGTAATACTTGTGGTAATTGTTTCTAATTTGTCACATATCTTCTTAGCTCCTGAGTTGTCTGTCCATCTCTCCAGCTCCATCAAACGTGACCAGCTGGGTTTAAACATGTATGTTGTATTTGCTGAGTGACAGCTCATTTATTTGGCATTGTGTGTGTGTGTGTGTGTGTGTGTGTGTGTGTGTGTGTGTGTGAGAGAGAGAGAGAGAGAGAGAGAGAGAGAGAGAGGGAGTTTCTGTGGCAGCAGAAGAGGTGCTAGACTATATTTGTAGATGTGTAAACCAATCTATGAGCTCTTCCAGTTTCAGGTCAGTTTTGATGTGTCCCTTTAGCCCAGCCCCACAACTTCAACCTTTTCTATCTCACGACGACATTTTATATTTATTCCTACACTAGGAGTCCGATACAGTACTGCTAAAGTTTTTACTTTGTGTCTCTTTTATATGAAATGTGATCCTAAGAAACAACACTTTCTATGGAAAAACAATAAAGCATGATATTAACTCAGCTTGACGTGGATTCTTGGCTCTCCTGTACTGAAAACCATTAGGGGTATAAAAGCATTTAACAGTGTGTATGTTTTATGGTTTGTGAGTGTAGCTGCAGAATACGTGCACATTAGATGGCTCCATCTTATTTTAAGCTTTCTGTCAGCTGTCTGCAACTAGAATAACTTGTCTGTCCCCTCCCTTCAAGTCTCTCTCGCTCCCTCGCAGTTTTTTGTCTTCCCATCCCACCCGCCATTCTCCCTCTGTCAATCACCTCCCTGCCACATGCCCTCGTTACTCCTCCCTAACTATGCTTGAGGGCAGAAAATGTTTCAATTTTTTCTCTGTCTGCCCGCTTTTGTCACACATCTCATGCGAATATGCTCATCCTGCAACTTTCCCTGGCATGTGAAGCAACATGCAGCGAGCCAGCTGTGGGAATGCCACTATTAGACTCCGCTGCTGTTTTATTTCCATTTCATTTGCCAGTTGGTTAACTTTGGTTCATATTTCTCTGGAAAGTCTTTAAAGGCTGCTTGACTTAAAGGAATAGCTCAACATTTTGGAAATTTGGGGGATTTCTTTCTTGACCAGAGTTAGATGACAATCCTGACACCACTCTGATGTCTGTATGGTATTTCTGAAGCTGGAGGAAGCAGCCGGCTAGCTTAGCTCTTGACAAAGGCTGTCAACAGGAGGAAACGGCTAACCCAGACGTGTACAAAAGTAACAATTAGCACTTCTAATTAACTAATGTTTTATTTTGTTTGTGTAATGTACAAAAACTTGTGTGTGAAAACAACAATTTACCATTTTACAGGTGTCATATCTCATCTTATTTGTTGGCTGGGACCACAGACATGTATGAAACATGGACGTAAGAACCACAACATCATCTCAAGCCCAAGGAACTACAGTCGGCTTCATTTTTCAGCTGCAGAGATTGCTGCTCACTGAAATTACTAACAACAAACAACAACCAGTACCTCTAAAGCTCACTAATCACCATGTTATATCTCAGTTTTATTAATGTAGAAAAACAGTGTGTTCAAACAACATTCTTTTCATTATTTTATGTATGTTATGTATCAAAGTGTACCAACATTAGTTACTTACAATATATAGGAGACATAATCGATCTGTTTGGTCACAGACTGAAGAAAATAAAAGCTTGATGATAGTCTGACTGATGGTTTATCAAAGCAACACAATACATACAATCAGCACAGCAGAAACTTCAGATAGGTCACTGTGTTTTATCTTTAAACATTACAACTGAAAATGACAACAGAAATAAACAAATTGGCAGATTTTACATATCGCTGTGATTCAAATCAACTGCCAGCTGTCCACCCGGAAGTGTTGTGGTTAGCACAACGTCGCAGTGACTTTGTCTATTCCATTTAACGCCCTAATTTGTGGAACATCTGTTGTTATGGCAACCAAGGAGGGAGATAACACAAACAGAGGTCAACTTGGGACCGTTTTGGGTCTGACAGTGAACTACATGACCAATCATCAAATGGTCAAAGAGTGGGCGTGTCTCCAATGGCAGGAAATGCCAATTGGATTACAGGGTACAGCTGATTGACAGCAGATGTGCTTAACAAGGAGTGGGCTGTTAGGGGACCTGGAAATGAAAAAAAAGGGGCTGGGGAGAAAGATGGATGACCCTGGGTTCACACACTCGTACACACGTACAGTTATACAACAAGTAAAAACTAGATAGGGAGGGATTCCTGAGAGAGGAATTTGGTGATGTTAAAACTTTTTTTTTTCAAACGATTTCTTCTTTATTTCTCTTCTTGCCCTGCAGCTGTGTGTAGTTACAGTGTGACCTCAATAAAGTCCCCTCCTCTGCCTCCTTCCCTAATAAAAGGGGTAAATAACTACCCCTCCCTCACTGTTTATTACCCCCTGGGGCAGTAAAAGGCAGCTGTCTGGCCCCCTTCAAAACGCCTGGCCCGCTCCGGACCCCCGTAAAAAACACACATACACACATTCACATACCAAACTAAAAACACACATTCTGGGAACTCTTCACACATACCATCATCAAACAGTCACACTGTACATGCAGCTCATAAAACACAAACGTGACTCACCCAAAAGGTGAATAGACAAACCTGTGAAAAGACGTAGCGCCATGAGAAGGCCTGAAAAACAAGAACAAACTGAGCACACCGTCCCTGCTGCCGACATCCTGACTGCATCGTTACCCCTGCAGGTTGTTGGCTTTGCAGAAAATGTAACAAAGAACAGAAGACGGTTTGGCAACATCTTAACCTCACTCCTACACTCGCAGTAAGTCAAGAAATAAACAGACATACTGTAGAAACACCCATGCAAACCCACAAAATAAAAAACATCTGTATGATGAATGAAAATGGCTACACATAACTACTGCACCTCATGCATCAGAATTAAATGGTAATCAGATACCATTTTAAAGGGATAGTTAGTTAGTTAGTATGGTTGTATGATGATGTACTGATAGTGAGCACACCCCCAGTTAGGAAAAGCAGAGAGGAACACAGGCACTGAAGCTAAGCAATGAACTGCTGTGGACAGGGTCAGCAGCACACTTAAACTGGTACTGATTTTCTTAGTTGTCCTTTATGAGTGGATAAAATACCTTTTGTTCCTGACTCTGTCCACAGCAGTACATCGCTTCTGTGCTGGTACTATTTTATGCTTCTCCAAACTGGGGGTGTGCCTATTGGTATCTACTATAGGTAACCAAATCTATCCGAATAGAAACCAAACATTGATGCTATTTACGCTTGTGTGAGAGCAAGTTAGTTTAGGTGCCCAGGGGCCATGATTGAGTCAGGTTGCAGTTTGACAAATGACTTACGTGCAGGGAGGAGTGGAGTGTGTGTACTTGTCTGCATACTTCAGAGTATGTCACAAAAGTCACGATGGGTGATTTGTGATCTGGTTGAAGCAATTATTGCCATGTGGGTCAAGTGAATTCTGGGTTAGATAGTAAAAAAAGTGGGAGGGCTCGTAGAAAAATGCCCTGAGCGGGAGAGCATGATGGGGGAAAAAAGAGGCACAAGCCCCCGTATCTCTGTGATTGTCTGTTACTGCACGCACACACACACACACACAAACACACACAAATTCATAGACAGAGCAGGCATGTGACAGTGTGATGACAGGTAAGTGCCATTAAACACCCTCACATACTGTACTGTCTCTGTCCAGGATATTGATTTACACCCACACACACCTGCAAGCCTGCACAAACTGATACACAGTGACACGCACCGTGGAAAAGAGCACCAATCTCCTGTGGCAAACGCAATTAGACCACCCAGAAACCTTTGAGGCCTCTTGTAAAACATTGGTCAGGAATAGTACACATGAGGGCATACCACACACACACACACTGCCACACTTACATCATTACAGTTTGAACATTTACTGAAGAAAAAGCAGAAAAAAGGAGTCACCAAAACCACATGACATTCAAGTAAATGCACATGTTCAGATACAGAAATTAGGCTTTAAATATTATCTTAGATTATCTTGAAAGTCTGTTCTGTCTCTGTCAAGATGCGGAGTTAATAAGCCACAGAAAAGACATGAGAGACAAGGGAAGGCATTCTCAGTAAAGGTCATGGGAAGAAGCCTGGAAATCAAGAATATATGGTTGGCACCTTGGCCCGCTGAGCCACGCAGGACAGTCGAAACCAACAACCTTCAAAAGCTCCTCCGTGTCTGGGCAGAGAATCCTTCCATTAGGGAAAATAAAATCAGAGAGGAGTGGAGCGGAGCGGAAAGACATGGAGACGCTGAGTCACAGACTAAAGGGAGGGGTGAGCTAACGACGAAAGATTCCTTTTAACTTCATCTTCTGCTTTTATAAAAGATGATTCATTCACTTACACAAAAAAAGGGATTTATTTATGTACATTGCTCAGACATCTATAGATCCAATGTAAACTCTGACGGGAGAATCCCTGAAGTGATCCTCACTGGTCACCCCTGAGCATCATCGTCCAAAACAATGGTCTTACAGTATACCAGAGGTAGGCTGAATGAAGTCTTTGTAAAGATGAAGAATGTAATGATAAATCTGATTACAGACTCTGACGGTGACCTCTGGATAGACTGAGGGAGATGATGGGAAGATGGAAGATAGGCCTACTGACAAAATAAGAGAGAGAGGCAGAGAACGTGAGAACCTTAAGAGAGAGAAGTATTCTCTTATACTTATAAAGGAATTTGACTTCATGTGGATGTTATTTTCAGATACTCTACTTAAACAAAAGTATGTGGACACCAAAATGGCTCTAGTAAAGGTTGCTGACCCCAATAGATGTATCTAATAAATTGCATTCTTCCCATGTTTGTTTGTATATCCTTCTTTTTTCACTTAGATGTTTGTTCAGTGAAGCCCTGGAAGGTCATAACACTACATCATATAATTTTGGTGGGCATGCAATATTACAGAGTACCTATCCTTCATCACCGCCACAGTACACCCATATGTGATTATTGAACATCTGGTTCCATAATCTTGAGAATTAATATGCTGCTGTACCAGCCTCCAATCTTCTGGTTTGTTGGTGTTGGTTAGTAAGGTCTGGCTCATAGAAGTGTTGAATGGGGTTGAGGTCAGGATTCTGTACAGACCAGTCAAGTTCTTCCATACCAAACTCAAAAAACCTTTTCTGCACGAACCTCGCTTTGTGCATGCTGAAACAAGAAAGGGCCTTCCCTGAACAAAAAAAAGTTGGAAGTATACTTTTGTTTAAAATATAACAAATGTAGGTGGGTAGATGTGTTCACGTATTTTGGTCATACAGTGTAGCGTGCACAAATGTAGCCAGTGACATAAGAATTATATGTAGAGCAGGAGAGACTGAGATAGAGGGGAGTGAAGAGAGGCGCCCAAGAGGATCATCAGGCATTACAGGGTGATCAACTGTCAAAAATCCATGACTCATTCTCTTTTTTCATAGGATCAGCTCACTCACAAGACACATACACACACAGGTACACACAAGCGAGCATGTGCCACTTTTCATCCATGACTTCTTTGTTCAAATATGCAAATAAAAAACATCCTCCACATCTATAAATAATAATAGAGTTACATTAGTGACGCTTTTAAGGAGCCTGCGTTTGATTACTGCATACATAAGGTTCAGCTTATCACCCTCTCTTTATTTCCTTTCTCCTCCTCACACTCTTCATCTATTTCCACTTTTGACCGGCTCCAGACGGCGACCAGGCCAAAGCATACCAGAGCCCAGCATGTCATAGCTGGACACAGTGTAAGGCTGGCTGAGGTGTGCCGTGGTGTCGTTTGATTGGTTGCAGGGGACTCTGATTTGGGAAACGGGTGGAGGAAGCACACCTTATAAAAAACCTACTGGCTGCTGCTCATGCACGCAAACTCACATAAACTCACACACTGAAATGTGAACGTGCATGAAAAGAAATCCAAATCAGCTACCCACAAGTCACTGTATGTGTGAGAGCGCTTTCTGAAATAGCAAAGCCTTGCACTTTCCATAGGAACGGATTCAGAAGGCGCGCACCCTGACAGAAAATCATCCTTACAACCACAGGTGTAAAATGTTGGCACGGCTCCTGCTAAACCAAACATGAGTGATGTTTGAGGAGAATGTGGTGACAGATAGAAAACAGGCTCATCTACTCAACACTAAACTGTCATTACTGTTAACTTACCCACAAATCACAGCTACTGTAGTGCACTGAGAATATTTAACACACTGGTGCTATGGTCTCCCACTGTACTCCATATATCCATCTACACAGCCAGGCTCTATGTCTGATGTTGATTTACTCATCCATCCACTCACCCGACAGGCAAAATATCCCATGGACATGCCAACTATTGTAGTACACCCAGCAGCAGACATTCCTTTTGCTCCTCACTCTAAAATGTGCATTTGCTTTAAAAAAGGAAAAATCTGTTTCCTGAGCATTAAATGTCTGTTCAACTTTGAATCTCTGCTGCTGTGTCTGCACTGTAAATATAACCTCTATTGTTTTAATTAAAAAAAACTAGTGTCTGGGCTGCCTTAAAATTGTAAGCTGACTGAATTTGAAAGTTGATGTAATTTTGTAATTATTCTAAACAAATAACTGTTTCTAGTCAAATAAGTATGATGTTAGTTCAGTTATACTTGAACTTATAAGTTATAAGTTACTTTTAAATTTTCCCAGTTTGAGGAGTCCATTCTTCATTTCACACAAATACTGAACTTCCAACTGCAGCTGCTCCTGTTGGAGCTACTTCACAGACTTTACTCATGTTTGTACTGTTTTCAAACTGTAAAAAAGGAGAGTTTCAGAAGAGTTTTAACTCTCAAACAATGCATGCTGGGAAGTTTGCTAACATGCTGATCATGTTTCTTTAGAAAGCTAATTTAATGAGTTGATTGAACTCTGTACAGTACATTCAATCAACTCATCATGATGTAGCTCACAAGAAGTTTAAATGATCATTTTTGGTGGTGTATTTCTTGGTTTTATAGCACACAATACAATCCAATTCCAAAGATTCTGGAACATCGTGTGAAACGTAGATAAAAACAGAATGAACTGATGTAAAAAAAAAACTTTTTAATCTAATTTTAATTAAATACAAATTATTTAAAACATTTAAATGTTCAAACTGACTAACATTTTTGCTTTCATTCTGAATTTGATGCCTGCGACAAATGAAATGAATGAAATTCTTTCCAACAACAGTCAACTCAGCAGTCCGGGGTCTCTGTTGTCATATTTTACGCTTTCTAATGCACCACACATTTTCAGTGGAGGACAGGTGTGGACTGCAGGCAGGCCCATCTAGTACCTGAACTCTTCTATTATGAAGCCACATTGTTGTAACACATGCAGAATGTATCTTGGCATTGTCTTGCTTAAATAGTATCTACCAATAGCAAATAGTTACTCTCTGAAAAATGTCATCTAGATGGCAGCATATGTTGCTCCAAGTCCTTCATGTACCTTTCAGCCTTAATGGGGCCTTCACAGATGTGACAGTTACCCATGATGCCATGGGCACTAACACAGCAAACTACAGCATACTTTTCCACTTTGCGTCAGTCCATGTCAGATGAGCTCAGGCACAGAGAAGTCTGCTGCATTTCTGGATGTTGTTGATATACTGTATGGGTTTTGTTTTGCATGGTAGAATCTTAACTTGCATTTGTAGATGCAGTGACAGTGACACCTGAGGAGTCAGCAACATTTTAGATGGAAAAAACTCTAAAAAATCTTTGCAGTTGTTCTTAACATTGTTGTTAAAATGCTAGACTACAAATCATTGCAAATCATTGTATTCTGTGTTCCTTTACATTTTACACTGTGTCCAGATTTAAATATATATATATATATACTCAAATGTAATCAAGTAATTACGCATCAAAGATGGAGTCTAAAACAAAGAAGTCTCATTAATCTTCATTTTCAAAGTCTGTGTAGAAAATCTAAAAATATTAAGACTCTTACATGGCTAATTAATGTCAAATTCCTTAGTGGGGACATAGAGAATAAAGTATCCTGTCCTCCTGTATTCAGTATTTACTGTGCTGTGCAGCAGTGGTTTGTATGCTGTAAATACTAACATCAAGTTTAATTACAAATACTATAATAATAGTAATAATAATAGTTTACCTAACTACCTACCTTTTTATCAACGGTTATTAATACTCATTTTAAATAAGTCATGGGTAAGGGTAAGAGTAAATATGAATATTGTAAAATAAAAGTAATTTTGAATTAAAACAGTCTAAAACAGTATTTTAGTTTAGAACTAGTTATGGGCCTTTTAATGTTTACTTATTTTTCTGGTAAATAAAGTTATTATTAATGCTTGTTTATTAACTGGTCCCTATGAAAATAAAATATTTATAAGTGTACGGAATAATAAAGAATATACAGAATGATAAAGAAATAAAATAAAGAAATAAAGGAAAATAAAATAACTAAAATTTTAAAAATATATAAAGAAACTCAGATATGTGATATCTGAAAGTTGCTGATATTGAGTTTGACATGTGACACAAAGGCCTTTTTAAGCAGCGTCCACAATTCAAAGTGACCTGTACCAGATTATCAGGCAGATTTCTTTAATCAATTTACTTCTTTCTTAACTTTCATTTTGATTTTAGGTTGCAAACTTCACATCTGGTCAATAAAAAATAACCGTTTAGCTAATTCTGGTATATTTATAGTAATGTTTAATAACATGTACTGTCCCCGGAAAATTAATTCATTTTAATTAATGAAGCCCACACCCCTGTCACCTGTCCATCCTGACAACCAATCACGTACCGTTTTTCGAGGCTCTTCCTTTATAATGGAGGTAGGAGGGAAGTGATGGCGTCTGAAAGACAGCGTGGGAAAAAACTCCACGTGAATCTCCGAAAAAACCAAATATCTCTTGAACCAGTGGATCAATAATCTCCCTTCACGGCAGGTGAGTTGGTGAACTCCAGGTCTTCATTTCCCCTTTTTCCGTTTATTTTCTTCTTTCACAAACCTTTGGTGTTTGATTTTCTGTTTGTGCATGGTCCAACCAACTGACACCTGTCCACAGATCTATAATTAACTTCTTTGGCGAGCTGACTTACTCTTTTTACTCTTTATTAAACTGAACCACTTAAACTTTCCCACAGATCCTAATTTGATTTGTTTCGGTGAAGAGGGTTTACTCGGACCAAATTTTGAGATCCTGACCTGAACAAACTGAGTTCTCTATGCTGTTTATTGTTGGGGACCTGAGAAGTTGTGTTTTTATGTAATATTTATTTTTGGACTTGATGAAAATGACTGGAAATTGTCAGGTGAACTCTGGCTGCACCATAAAAACAATGATGAAATATTTTGCTGACAATCAGTGAATCAGTGATTTTTGCAAAATGTTGAGCAAGGGGAAGTAATGAATGACAACTACTCAAACTACCATGATCTAAACCTCTTTTCATGGACTAGGCCTCATTCAACAGAGTTTTGCCCAGTTTGAAATGTAGCTCTCTAGCTCTTTGGTGAACAAACTTCCTTCTGCTACAGTCAAATATTTCAAATTTTGACTTATCAGTCCAGAGCACCTGCTGCCATTTTTCTGCACCCCAGTTCCTCTGTATTCATGCATAGTTGAGTCGCTTGGCCTTGTGTCCATGTCAGAGGTCTTTCAGTTCATTAATTAATCAGAAAGTTTTGGCATTGACTTTTGCCCTTTTATTTCACAGCCTAATAATAGAAAGTGATTGTGAATATCATGCCACTTTTTCTAAGGCATTATAATACCAATGTTTTACACATGAATGGTCTGTCTTGTTTATTAGTTTTCTTTAGCTTGTTTTAAAATGTTTTCAGTGGACATATTTAAACAAAGAGTCCGGTGAAGGATCTGCTTCCTCTGCCACTGTGTGGCACTACTTTTTTCAACATTCAGACGTGCAGATCACTCCGCCTCTTGGCGCTTTACCTTACGCTTAAAGAGTTCTGGACACGCCCAACTGCAGGTGGATGTCCTTTCAACAGCAGTGGCCATTCTTGTCAGTATTACTGTGATTCCTGTTTGCTTCACTGATTTGATGAGTAAATAATTTTATGCTGTCTTGTAGAAATTCAGCGTCAGGTTTATGTGCTTGCTGGTCAGGGATAACTTGGCTTATCTGTTATATCGCCAACAACATGTGGTCATACTGCTGCAACGTGTCTAACAAGGATAAAAATGTACAACCCGGGACTTTGAACACTTTATGTAAATTCCTCACCTTTTGGCAAACTCTCCATTCTAAGTTCAAAACGAGGAAAAACAGTCAGCGACTACATGTGTGGATCTGATGAGAAACTGGGTGGGGGGGTCGGGGATGAAGGGTGTTCAGTTCACAGTATTATCTTATGTAGGTAGTTACCTGGCCAACACACTCAACAAAGAGTACGGTGTGTTTATAGACACATAAAGTGTTGATGTTAGTTTTGCGCACTCAAGTAAACAAGTTAGTCTAACTTTTGTTCACTTACAATTAACAAATTAGTTTAAGTATTTTGGACTCAAAGTAAAGAAGGTTGTTGTGGACAAGTTATTTTTACTCTAAAATCTCAACTTTACTTTTTTTGAGGCAATGAATTTGCCAACTACAAATACACCGAACTTATTAGATTTTACAGTGTAGGAGCTGTAAAAGTGATCTACTCTGCATTGATTCAAGTTGTGTTGTTACAGCAGCGTGACTCTGCAAAGTTTGATTTTATGCCTGACGTTAATAGGCGTCTGCATAGTTCCCACCAGTGTGAAACAGTCTGTATGTGCGTGTATGTGTGTGTGTGTGTGTGTGTGTGTGTGTGTGTGTGTGTGTTTTGGCTCTCACTCCAGTTCCACCTCTGTGCAGGAATCTGTTTGTGTACAATGAGGTTTAATTGCATGTGAACAAGCGAGCAATTTGACTTTACATACGGCTGCCAGTCAACACGACTATGCTGTCAGTCGAGTTACTGCAACAGCCACTTACCAAAAAATGTGGGTCAACAGAAATGTAAAAAGTGTCTCTTGGTGAGAGTTTTTTTCTTTAAATTATCGTCCACAGTTATCATGACACTGTAACATCAAAATAATGCCTGTAGCGAGGGGATATGAGATGAGAAGTAGAACAGCTAAGATTCAAGAGGAGGAAGACAGAACATGGAGAAAAAAGAAGGTTAAGACGAGGAGGAGGAAAGCAATACTGGCAAGGACACTGATGGAGACCAATGTCACTTAGGCAGTAACTGTAAGAGCAGTGATGATGAGACAGAGGTCAATTATCCAATAATCATTATCTCTTCCCCCACTAGATTCATAAATTAAAGCTAATGAAGTTCTTCTCATTTCAAGATGTATTGGACTCTTATGAGTTTACTTTCTAAACCCACTGCACTCTCCTGGCTGAAATCCATCACCACATGAGGAGTCTGATTTACAAGAGACAGAGACATACATTCAGCAACATTACTACAAATGTGAAAGGAGGATTCAGTATAACACGGTGAAACTGTCATCATCTGACCATCATGAGACAAACTGGCCTAGGATCATCTGTACAATTAACTATAAAAGGAAAACCCAACAATTTGACCAGCTGTTCCAGTATTCAAGCACACCATGAGTCTGTTCAGCCCCGGGCTTAGAAAACACATAAGTTGAAACAGAGCGACACCAAGTGGTAAATAGTGGAATTTGTTTTAGCAACAGCCATAATACAGTATTTGCACATTTTATCAGACCTGCTGTTTTGAAACATTGCCACATTTTTAAATGAAAATCACAAATCACAAAACACCAAAAAGCTCCATGGCTGAACCTCAGACTTTGACGTAAAATATGAAACAAAACTCATCGATTAAAGGAAAATCTTGCCAACTTTAGACACATCATATTCAACTACATGAAATACAGCTAAATACCATTAGAAACTAGTGACAAAAATATAGGAAAACATCAGTGCAAAATCAGTAACAATATGTGTGAATATTGTCATATTCTGAATATTGGTGGAAAACTAGTGTGAATATAAACATAGCAATAGATACTTATAATTCTGTATAACTTCCATTACAATAACAAAGCCAAGTTCATATTTAGAACATTTTAATGCTATGGCATCTAATAGGATGTGCAATTTGATTTTGTCTTAAGGGAAGCTCCCTGGGTTTGTTTTTTTTCCTGCTAGATTTCAAGACAATAAAGTCTTTAGAGCCAATCAATCAGGACCGTTTGGGGGCCACATGCAAAATTGTTTAAGGGCCCTTATTTTGTGAAAATATGGGGATTCTAAACTCTCTAGGTGGTCTGTGGTTGTACGTTTAAAGCTGCTACAAGGAAGATTTTAGATTTTAGATTGATTTTAGAGGCTTCTGAGGGCAAAAATAGAGGTGTTTTCAATTCCATTTGTCAATAATGACAAAAATAATGAAAAAATGATCTTTTTAACTGGCTAACAAACTACTCACTATAACATTGCTTGAAAAAATGTAAAAACAGGCTTGTCTGTTCTGATTTCACAGAGAATCTGACCCCGTGGCAGGCAGAATAATAAGTAGAATTATATAGAAATAAGAATTCTTTATGCTGAGGGTCTTAACATACCACTCACTGTAACTTTGACTGGGAAAATGGAAACAGACTCTTTTCATTTGATTTCATGGACAATCTGATCCGGTGGCAGACATTAAGAACAACTCACAGAAATCTTGTTGTTTGCATATGTAAGTAATGCAGATGCATCAGTATTGAGACTGTTTCATAATCAGTTAAACACTTCTTGATGTAGGCTCAACTGGTGGAGTGTTTGCCCCATGGAGGCTGTGAGTCCTCTGCAGTTTGACTCCTGTCTGTGTCCCTTTGCTGGGTGCTTTATAACTATGGCATTTTAAAACTTGTATGTTTTTTTTTTAAATTATTGGCTACAGCTTTCAGACAATATAACCCTCCAAGCTGCAGTAGAAAAGTGTGGAAAAACAGAAACACTCAAAGTATAATTCTTGAGTCAATGTACTTCTAAAACTGTGGATGTGGATAAATGACTGCATGGCCTGAGAGTGGCGCCCAAGAGCTTCACAAGAATATGGAGGGTACTGATGCACAGGACAGAGGAGTATATAGAGTGATACAGGGAGTCCATTTATGTAACACAGATGAATTCAACTTCCCACATGCTCTTTTTACTAGTCTTGCATGCAGTGACCCTTTCTGACCTGTAGATGGGAGCATTGTCATCCTGGAAGTCACATCCATTATGATCTTTCATCATAAGAATACAGTACGCCTGTAGTTTCTGGTGTGAAAATGAGAAATACAAGTAGATTTTAGCTAACAGTAAAGTTTTCACACAAAAAATGGTTATCACACTGTTGGTATCTAACTTGATAGTAAGGTGTGAGCATTTTTTTTTCTTTTCTTCTCTGTTAAAAAAATTGTTTAGCTTCTAGATCTAAATTAATCTGGCCAACTGAATGTTAATAGTTTTGCCAGAGTCAGGTCACAAGATTCTTTATCATTCCCATTTTTCAGATTCTTCTACCTTTTTCACAGCAGGCAGTTTGATTTGTTATAAAGCATAGGTGGAACTAATAAGATTAATGATTGCTCCAGCGATCACTGTGATACAATACAGTATTTAATTATGTTATTAGTTGCATCTGTATGTCTCTCAGTGCATCCAGACCATGCCAGGAAAAGGACCCCCATAGCATGTAAGAGCCACTGTAGGTGTCAAGCATTCATGCCTGTACCAAGTCCCTTCAGCTGAATTTGAACAATTTAAATGAAAGGCAAAATTCTGCTTTATTCATTCATTTAACAATTCTATAAGCATCACTCTTGCTTTGTGTTTTACTGCTAGCTCCTCAAATCAATCAGGAACACCCTTCCTGGGTTGGTCAATTCACTTACCTTCTAGAACAGAGGTTTTCAATTTTTTTCTTCACCATGGTTCCCCTGACAAGATAGAAAATATAG
Source organism: Lutjanus erythropterus (assembly GCF_056507025.1). Taxonomy (NCBI): domain Eukaryota; kingdom Metazoa; phylum Chordata; class Actinopteri; order Lutjaniformes; family Lutjanidae; genus Lutjanus; species Lutjanus erythropterus. The sequence continues at coordinate 23,535,314 of NC_139325.1, read as the reverse complement.
GGTGACTTATTAGGAAGATTTATAGATTGTTAGATTAGAACAGTGTTTCTTTTTCTGGCATGCCCTGTTTTCAGAAGCCCCAACCCCAAACCCACCCTACAGTTTTTATCAGTCACTAACAATAACTGGGGAGGGAACTGATTAAAGAAAAGAACTCCCCAGGAGGACCTGCCCCACAGTTTGGGAACCACTGCATTAGAACAGAAAAAGTAATCTCCTGTTTTGTTTTGTTTTTATTTAAAATTTGAAATATTTGGTCAACTATGAAGCATTTTGTAAAATAAATAAATTCTTTTTTTTTTCATTTCATTATTCTTTCAATGAATGAACCTGGAAACTTTTCATGGTCCTCCTGGCAGAGCACCACAGAACCCTGGGGGTTCCATGACCCCTATTTCAGAACCATTTTTCTAGAAAAAGTATCATCTAAACTAAAATCAGACCTGTCTTATTGTTATATAAACATTTATTAAGATTTACTGGCATTTATAACTGCAGGCTGGGTAACTTTTGCTCGTGGTTTATGGGGACACGGGATTTTCCACAACTTGGCAACCAAAAAGCTGATTTTATTAGTGGTTCACATTAGTAACTATTAATAAAGCCATCGATCACAGTTCATTTGACCTTTTATGAAGGGTGTCTTATAAGAAAGTGGTAGCAGATGGATTGTTTTGCACAAAGTTTTCTATGACGAGCAGCTCAAAGAAAGAAGTCAGAGGTGAGCAAAGTGAAATATTTTGAGAGAAATCGTAGAGGATGTTTGAAAGAAAGAGGGAGAGAGAGGGGGGAGCTGTGGGTTTGAGGTTTGTCAAAGTGAACCAGTCGCTCAGAGAGGAGTCAGTCTGGTGGATGGAGGAAGGAGGGGAGCTCTGAGGATAAATGCGCTCATTCATTTAAGAAGTGAGAGAAATCCGTTACCAGGGGCACATATTTACAGCGACTGAAAACTCAACGGCAAACAGACGTTTTGCTGTTTTAATCTGAGTAAAATTACCCGACGGGATCATGGATGTTAAATTATCAGAGGAACAGCGCGCAGCAGCTCACCTCAAACTTTTGTCTTGATGAGCGGACTTTCTGTGAACAGGAGCGACTGTGAGATCTTCAAAGACGCGCTCCGGAGTCAGGAGGATAAAGCGCGCTGCTGGCTGACTGTTTGGGAAGGTGTTCCACATTAGTAATGGTTTGATGATTGTGAACTGCGGCCTCTTGTTTGATGGGACAGGTGCAGGATTTTCACGCCTGAAGCATGGGTCACTGAAGTGTCAATTAAGTTTTTCTTCATCTTGGGGACCTTTTCACGCACTGCAGTATAACTTTCTCCTGTGGCGTCACGAAAGAACTACAGGGACTTCAACGCAAAGAAATTACGGACAAGAAAACGCGACAAGGTTTATTATTTTTATTGCAAACTGTATTTAACAAGTCGAGACTACTTCTGTAAACGTCCTGAACCGGACCCACCACACGCACAGCAGACATGCCACTGCAGCACTGTTTGACCGGATTTTACGCATCTCTTGGGGAAAAACGAGGCTGAAAAAGCTTGTGTGTGAGTGTGTGAGTGTGTGTGTGTGTGTGTGTGTGGTGGACGCCGATGCGCTACATTTCCAGCAGGTCAGGGGAGACCACTTTGGAAACAGAAAAAAGAAAAAAAGTAGACGAGAGACTCTGCTTTCATACTGTTGTTTTTATAAATGGAGCTGCGCAAATACCTGTTGTGCCTGGAGTTCATCCTCCTTCTTAAAGGTAAGAACAACTTATTGTCTTTTTGTGTCATATTTTGGGTTATAAATAAACTTTTGCATAGGGATAACTGGAGTTTGAACATTAGGGGACATTATTAAATGACTGGTCTAGAGCTGCAGTGATTATTCCATTAATTGATCATAGGGCTGCACAATCAATCGCAATTTTATAGAAATCACAATATGGCCGAGAGCTACATCCAAATCACAGGACCTGAACCAAGTTGCAACTTTTTGATAAAGGAAAAATGTGTGATAAAACGGCATTATACTGAAGTAGTGTAGTGCTGCATAGGTGCTGTGGCCTAAAAATGTTTGATCTAAACCCCAACATCAAAACTATTGATTTATTTATTTTATTATTGGTAAAAATTAAAATTGAAATTAAAAATGATCATTCCCACTAATCGTATAACTTGTTGCCATTGGAATCACAGTTTCAATAATAATCACAATTTTTACCATATCGTGCAGCCCTAATCAATTCAGTGTCAACTATTGAATTAATTGGCAACTGTTTATTATCACTGATAACCTGAGTTATTTTTTAAAGAAAATGCTCTGATTTCAGCTTCCCAAATGTTTTAAATGTTTTCTGTTTTCTGTAGTCCTCTATGACAGTAAACTGACTATCTTTGGGTTGCGTGGGCAAAACAAAGCATTTTAGGATGTCACCTTGGGCTTTGGGAAACAATGATCAACTTTTTTTTTTTTTTTTTTTACCATTGTCTTACATTTTATAGACCAGGTCTTAACATCAGGTCCAAAGGCCCATGTGGCCACAAAAAGTAACTCTGTGCCCATCAAGTTTTATCCTTGTAATGTGAGCTTTTGCCAACACAGTGTTACAGTTCCGCAAACATCTTGATTCCTTCGCTCATTTTAGTTCAGCTTTCTATGAAAACAGCAACCAGCAGGCCTGCTTGTCACCAGCTAGCTGCCAATATGTCAGGGCTGCTGAAGTCTTGGTTTACTAAGCTTACTCAAATGCGATCCTTACAGAAGAACCACAAACACAAAAAACGACCATGAAGTCTTGGAGTGTAAGAGGCTAATCCAAGGATGGAATATAATGGTGCATGCTGCCAGTTCCCTTAACTAGTCGAGAAGTCTATCCCATTTTAGACTGGAAACAAAACCTTCAAGAAATACCACATCACAACTCATGGGAATAGTGGACAACACAAGTGTTGTAGTTAAGGACAGGTGCAGTTATGCCTGTAAAGTTGCATTAAATTTCCTTTTCTTTATATTGGGGCCATCTAAAACGTACCTTGGCTCCCAAATTTAGGAGCTTGGTGGTCCATAGGACCAGTCCCTAAAAACGTTAGCATCTGTCCCTGTAGACTAAACAACTAAATGACTGATCAAGAAAATGAGTGACTGAATAATCAATAATGAAAATAATCTTTAGTTGCAGCCCTAATGAAGCCAATCTCTTGTCCATGATTGATGCGTCTTCACCACCCAGTTGCTCTCCTGTCCTCAAACACGGTCTCACTGGGTGATACGGTCATTAACCTCCACAAATTTTGCACTTTAACAGACAACATATGTGAGTAATAATGCCACACGTGCCTCCCTGAACCCCAAAGAGTTTTATTCTGTGTGACAGTAAACGACTGACCATGAAGACATTCCTAACATGACTGTGTGCAGGAGAGTAGAGAAGCAGGCATATTAAAACATATGGCCACACTCCATTTGCCAAACAGATCAAAGGTATAGGAAGTTGCTCATGAGTCCAGCGAAGTAATGGTTCTTGGTTCAAAGTCTGATCCTTTAGTAAATCTCTCAGTTTTGTCAGAGGGGATATTTCATTCTCATTGGAGGCGTCCAGCTACCAGAAGATGTTTGGAGCAATCACAGAGATATTTGCCTATATCCTCTGCTGAAAGGTTACTAGTTCATCTCCTCTTACAGCTGACACCTTCTGACCCTGGCAGCTGTGTAACTCAACCACACTGGCTATATCAGCCATTCCCATCGCTGAGACTTGATGTCTAAAGTTCCCCCTAATAAGGCGCCTATGCCATGTGTGTTTTCTCCATAGAGCATGAACATCAGTTCCCCTACTGTACTCATGTTCGCCGTGGCAGAGCAGCCTCACACACCTCGTTGAGCCATTCCAGCTCACCAGCAAGAAACCAAAGAAAAAGGCCATTGTTGTCTACCAAACTAAGTGTTTATGCAGCTGATAAGCAGCGGTTTAAGTGCTGCATTATTGCATGCAGCCGTGAAGCGAAAGGAAAAACATAGGCTGAGATATATTGTGCGAGGCATGTTAACTTTGTACCTGCTCTGAATCACACACATAGTCTCTCAAGTTAATCTGGAGATTGGGATGTTGGCATTTGTGTGAAATTTTAACATGTAATCTAAAGAATGTTTATCCTGCATGCAGCCAGTTTTCATGGTATGCAAAATGCTTTGAATCCAGAAGTTGATGAATGAAGGGAGAATCCATCAAGCACTGAAGGGGCAGTTCACCCCCAAATCAAAAATACACACTTTTAAGACTCATTTATGCTTAGTGATACTACAAGGAGTTTTTAACTGGTCATGAAACAGTCACAGTTAATACCGATGAGTCTGTATGACCTACATAAGCAAACAAGACTATTCATAAGAGAACTAGCTATTTCTGTATACTTGTTCTTAAGGTCTGCCATCAGGTCAGATTCTCAGTGAAATCAGATGAAAGAAGCATCTGTAAACAAGTGATGTTTACGTCGAAGTGAGTCATAGAAAAAGGAGGCGACTTATCATTTTTGACAGTATCTTTTGTGGTTATTCTGGAGGAAACCATACTCCCATTGTCAACAGGGCCCTCATAATCAACAAAATACGAAAGCCCCTTAGCTCTAGATACGCATGCAAATAAAGACAGAAATGATTTCTCCAAAATATTAGAGATACAGATGAAATGGAGCAGTAGAATTGGATATCATTGGGGGAAGAGTATCAGTGTAGGCAATAGTTCAAGCAAGACACGATCACAGGACACGAGAAGTTGTAAAAGTCCTGAAGAGTTTGAATTGACATTTGTTGTCAAATGTAAGGGAACCTACAGCAACATGTCGCAATGTATGTAAAGGTCACACAGACTACCGCTGTCTACAACATTGTCTCTGCTTTTGAAGAACAGAGTCATACATTTGGGTTTCAGCTCTTTATTGCATATCTATGATTCGTTACTGATAGCCAGCAGTACCTAAAACCACTGAATGTAATAATTCTAAGTGACACTCAACTTGTGGTGCCCAAAACTACATTTGAAAACCTCAAAAAGTAATAAAAACTAAAACCATCTATGTTATAAGGTTCCTAAAAATCATAAATTCTGAAAAGAGACATTGCTGTTGAGTTCAGATGTATTTTTTGGCACTTTGGGTACCACAAACCCAATGCCATCTAGTTTCCGCTATATTTGAGAGAGAGCAGACATCTCTATGGCTGATATCTCAGAATTCAGTAACTCACACCAAAATATCTGCATGGATAAATAGCACCTGAACTATTTTTGATTCTAAGGTGAACTGTTCCTTTAAGGTCATTCACATTACATACTCATGCACACATGTACACACCTATTTATTAACACATTCCAGTAGCTAAATGTTGCCTGTGGTTGGTTTTTACACATTGCCCTTTATAATCTTTTTGAATCAGGCATGTATGGCATAATTTACCCCCAGTTCTACTGTGTAAACTTTGATTTAATGTGTACGGTTGGTAGCTTATGCGATAAGTGTTCTCTTATGTGTGTGAGTCCACTCGCTTATGCATGTGTCATACAAGAGCATGTAGGTGAGGGAGTATGTGTGTAATGTTAATGGTTTCAGCAGAGCTCCCCTGATGAAGGCTGCAGGCATCCCATGTCTGTTACACCCTGTTATGCTTTTACTGAGATGTCGAACACAGGTGTGTGTGTTTGTGTGTGTGTGTGTGTGTATGTGTGTGTTTGACTCAGTTTTACCAGTCATTCATAAATTTTCGCTATTATTCTCCCAGATATCTTCTCGTGTTTTTTTACTCTCCCATAATTCGCTGACTTTCATTCCTACTCCCCCTCTTCTTCCACCCCCATTCCCCACGAGAGGGTGACAGAGATGAGAACAGAACATGATGGAGATAATGGAGAGAAAAGCTGTGAAAGAGGGTCAGAATAGGTGAAGGAGGGGGATGCATGGGAAACATGAGCCGGTTAAATGAAGATGATAGAAACAGACAGTCGAGCAGATATCTCTACTGCATTTCACAGAGGTGCTATAAGTCAGTGATGTAAATTAAAGAGACAAAGAAACAGACAAGGAGAAAGGGAAACTGAAAAATCATGCCCTGAAATGTAATTTGTAACGTACCCCATTAGATTAAGAAATCATTAAGAAACATGGTCTTGATACTTTGGATTATTTTTGGAATATTTCAGTAATAAATGTTGGACTAACATTACTAAATAAAGGTAAGTGCTGCCATCCGTTTGATCCCATCCACAAACAGTAGAGGAGCTTATGCATGTTGCACACATCCGAGAAATTAAACATGAATCATGCACTGAATAAACGGATCATTTTTGTGGCTAATTAGCAATAATATTGGCCATTCAGCTGAGGAGATTAGCCAGCTAGTTAGCCACCGATTTTAACTGTAAGAGAATTCAATTACTAATATTTTGTAGTTTAAAAAGATAATACTGTTACTCCTCAACCCTGAACATCAGTGTCTCTATATGCTGTCATAAGTACTGGAATGTCTCTATAGTGTCTAAAACATTCAGTTCAGTTTCTGTTCCTCACACACTTACAGTATACATTCACTACACAATCACAACCATACACATCCAGCAGCGGTAGCGCCCAGAGCCGAATGTGTGGTTGAGAGGATCTGGACTCAGTTTGGCTTGATAAATGTTTGCCGCCAGTTGTCATGGCGATGGGTGGTCAGACGGGCTGCGGTACAGTGTCATATATAAACTCCAGTGAAAATGGAACCAGAGTTGGGAGGACAGGACAGGGAAAACGGGGAACGACGGTGCAGTTTTGTGGGAGTCGGAGTGGTTGTGAAGGGAGAGGGGGCCTTGTGGTAGAGTTACAGTGTGTGTTTGTGTGTTATAGGAGAGGGGGTAAAAGAAAAGAGCAATTTATGGTTTATGAGAAAATGAGTGAAATAGGAGGCTGCAGGAGAAAATCAGTAGCAGGAGTTGTTATCAGGGGCCTGGTTGTTTGTTGTGGAAAGAAAAGTGGAATCGGAGAGGGTGGGTGATGTTGCCACAAGAAAAGACAGAAACATTTTACTGCACAGTGAATAAGAGGGGTTGTGAGAAAGAACAGAAGAGAATAACTTGTTACAACAAGGCTGGATAGAAAGATTTTTGCTCATTCTGGCCGTGCAAAAACAGAAGGTTTAGTGTTCAGCAATTACTGTATCCTTGCCTGCACATATTCCCATTAGTGAACTGTATTAAACATCTGTGTAGAATCAGATAAATGGCTGAATTTCATCAGTCACTGGAGGTTTGGACATTGAAATATTGGAAGCTTATACAGATCTGCAAGATGAGCAGAAACAAGACGTAAGACTTAAAGTCTACACAGACACTAGTGGCTCTGTGTGTCTCTAATTAGGCACAGCAGAGCTTTGAGTTAAATGCTGATGTTGGTGTGCTGACATGATTCAGATTACACTAGCATGATGGTGTGAAGCATAGATATTATTATGAACTAGAAGCAGGATGCACAGATGATGTCCAGTCAATCCAATTGCTCGTCTGGCACAAGTTCCAAAAAATCTTTGTAGCTTTAACGTTTACTTCCTGGATATTTGGCCCACTGAATATGCACAGTAGTGTTTCTCTCGCTATCTCTGCCTGCAAGTTCCCACGCAGCCCATAGACTTAACATTGTGATGATGACAATTTTACAGGCGTGTCTTTTATAATGGTTACTAATGGGGAAAATGCTTTTTGGGTGGCAGGAGAATTTTTTACTGCAGTCCTGTGAGTGGCTACTGCAAAAAAAAATTGGAACACTTCATTCAGATTTGCCTGAAACAAAATAGAACTCACTAAAACTATGTTGGTTTGTCTTTCCACTCTGGTTTGGTTGAAAACCATAATTCACCGAGTTAGATGAGAAAATATTGTGACTTGACACCCTGGTTTCCCCCGCTGCCTCTCTCACTCCTGCATCTATTGCTGTGACTCTGTGAGTTTATTTCAACCAAACCACCAGAGTTGGTGATTGCTGGAACAATTGAAAGATGAACCAAGGTGGTTTTGGTGAGTTTTAATTTGTTTATGTCACATTTGAATGAAGTGTGTTTTATGATGATAAAATTACTGCTTCTGTAAATTTAGTCGGGCGGCAGGCTGACAGAAATATAACAGCTGTCTCTGGTTAAGCAAGACTAGACTAGACTAACTAGACTTCTCTTCCTCTGGGCTCTGTTTTCAGGCTTCAGAAAATCTTGGCATGACAGGAGACTTTGGCCAATGACAGCTCAGTGAGATAATCAATTGTTGAGTCTCATTCCCAAAACATCAGTATTTTGATGACTGCAAAATCAGAATCAACAACAATTAACCATCTTTCTTCAGAGCCACTTACTACACCTTTAAGTGATCACAACAGAACCACAAATGTTAATCCCATGTTAGTGCTGGAAAAAAATCCAGAGGATCTCCAAAACCAGTATGCTTCATCCTCTGGGGACCACAAATTTTATGGCAATCTCTTGAGTAGATTTTTATGTATTTCACAGGATAACTGCAAACCTTGACCTGCTGTTTGAGCTACAGGATAAGTCAGGGGATTACCAAAGTCAGCAGAAATCATCCTTTGGGACGTGGAAGTCTTTACAAATTATTATGGCAATCTATCAAATATTTGTTGAGATATTGCAGTTTGGATCAAAATGGGGGCGTGACCAACAAAATGACATTGCCATCCATAGAACAAAGCTGCTAGTATGGATATAAAAATCCACATCTTTGTACTTTAGCTATAGATGTCAAGCAAGTAAATCTGGCCACAAGAAAAAGAAGAAACCGGACTGAAAATGACATTACAGGAAAAAACATCTGTGTAAAAGAGAAAATGAAAGAGCAGGTAGAAGTAACTGCAGAGTGAGAAAGGCAGCAGCAGAGATGGAAGAGAAACAGTATCTAGTTTCCTTCTCAAAACCATGTGGAATCCCACTCTGATTGGCCTGGCTGAGGTAACTGTGTGTGTGTGTCAGTGTGTAGTTGTGGGGAAGTATATGTATACAAGTGTGCAAGTAGCTGGTGCATAATCACAGCAGCAGTGTTCTGGTCTTGCTCCCCATCCTGGACTACTTTTCTTCAGTGGAATCACTGAGTTATGTACAGTGTAGTAGGAGAGTTATTGAAGATGCCCGCCGGATGCAGCCAAATTACACGTCAAGTCAAATTTTCTTTAACAAAACACATCCAACACACCCTGCTTTTCAGGGATGCAAATAACATACAGTAGATACACAAGTGGGACAATTTAAATACCGACTGTCAAGAGTAGCTTAGTGTTTCTGAGACTGAAGTGAAAATACTACACGATGATGCTCTTTAATTTAAGGGGAATTGTGCGTCTATAGGAAGAAGCAGGGGCAGCTGATTTCCTGTCAGCCGCTGACAACATCAACAAACACTTTTAATTGAATAGGAAATAAACATGGATCCAATTTTTATGCTTGTTTGAAACTGAACTGTAAAGTGGTCTATATAGTATACTGTGCAATTTTATACATTTTAATACAAAGTTTGATCCAAATGTGAAGCAGAAACCTGCCTGTAGTCCATTTCTTCTTTAAACTGAACTGTAGGCTGTTCAAATACCTACAGACACCTGGAAGGGAGCTCTTGATTAATCTGAACAGTGACAAGCAGTGATTCTAATCTCTGCATAGAAATTTTGTCTTGTTTTATGTGGATGTCTAGTCAGTGTTGATGGCAAATGTAGTCAGTTGAAGCAGTTGAAAGTTGAGTTCTACTGCGTGCCTAGCCGAGCCAGCAGTGCCTGCATATACCAGGATTCATTGCACACAAGCTTCTGATGCCCACGATGCCATGTATCACCACCCTAGACTATAACTTTGTTGACCAAAACATAACATCAGGCCTCAGTCACACATATACAAATTTACATCTTTGGTGAACTTTGACAGGGGGAGTCACAGCCTCAGCCAGTACTAAAGATGTGTGTGTGGTGGCCTCGGCAGGAGATTGACACTCCCCTGCATTCGTGCATGTGTGACCACGGCCTTAGGTGACAAAAATACTCATCTAACACGCCCCTGGATACTTGGAGGCGGAGGCCAGGAGTGAAATTTCCCTTTAACAATAAATCACTGCTTAATCAACAATACAGTATACAAAAGTTTAGCACGTAGAATGAGGTTGAGGAAGCTGCAGCTGTAAACAGCCTTGGTACGAGCTCATCAGCAGAGTAGTGAGAGTGGTCAGGTTATAATGGCCGTACTGAACACCTGCATGACATCACTTGTCTGATAGCCAGTCACCTGATAAATGAGCCGGTAACTGTGCTGCGTGAATAAGGGCACCATTAATGTTGTATATTGGGTTGAATTGTAGTATTTACGGTGAGTTTAAAAATCACATAACTAAATGATTGTCTATATATGAGGAAACCAGAGACAACCTCTATGAAGTAGGCAAGATAACCGAAAACTAGATTGTGCGACATGTTTAATTTTGAATTACTTTAAGTTTCTGAATGCAGCAACTCATAATAAATTCATTTATAGATGCAAAAATCAGCAGTGTTGCCAATGAGTCATTAATCCAAGTGTCAGTAAACTCGTTTGTTCATTCAGTTGCACTGATGAGCATAACAGGAAACATTTTATTTTTTGTAGGAGTGTATTAATTTCTCTGTTTTTCTGACGTTAGAAAAACATAAATTTTCCCTTTCAGACTGTGAAAGAATATGATGTGTCTTTCATTTCACCAGTTGGAACATATTTTTGTGCTTCTGTTGAGACCTAAATGTTCACAGCTCAGTGAACTGTCTGACTACCATCTTGTTGCTCTCTGTCTTCTCTGTGTCTCCTCACCTCACTCTCTCTCTCTCTCTCGTTGTATGAAGGGCAGGCTTGTGTGTCATAACAGGGGGCTTACTATACTTCATAGTTTTTCTAACCCACACCCTTCCCGGCCTTACCTCTTCTCTCCCCTCTCCTCTCCCTCTTTCCCCTCAGACTGAACTCCCTTTTTCCTCAGAGGTCGCCTTTGGTCACTCTGTTTATCCATCTTTTTCACCCCTCCTTCTTCTTCCCCCCCAGTCCCCTCTCCCAAGGCCAAGAGGGAAAATAATAATTTGACTCTGCACTGTAGATGTACAGTTGTTTACTCACAGTTTCCAGGTCCATGTTTGCATGTTTTTCACTCATTTTAATAGCTAAAGAGTATTGCCTGTTATGGCTGGGCAATGACAGTGAAACACTGTGAAGGATGTTGATATCATTGTTTGGGGGCACGCCTGAAAGAAACACCAATGTAACTGAGCATCTTAAGTTCACCTAATTGGGCAGGTTTAATTAGAAAATAACAGTCAGGACATGGGAATGTAACTTCAGTGCAATGACCAGCACCAGCAGCCTATTTTTTATTATTTCATCCACATGTCAAAAATAGAACTTTGCCAACAACTTTTGCGTTATGACAACTCTGGTTAGCACACTTTAGCTCTTCTGTTTATCATGATATCATCATCAAGGGACAGAAAGCTGTCCAGGGCAGTTTCTGCAGTTGTCAAAAGTGACAAAACAGAAAAACACTAAGTGCAAAAATAGTGTAAGATTGACTGTCTGGTCACTTTGATTTATTATGAAATGTCAATATCAACACAAGCATTGATGTGTTTCATCACAGTACAGTAATATAAAACTTTACCGCTCAAAAAATATTTAAATGTGCCGTACCTCTTTTATATATATGACATATAGGTGAGCCAATCCTCTTGTCTAACTCAAGCTAGAAAATTAAGAGGCATATTTTGAACCTTTCCTTTAATATCCAGTTGTCCACTTTTGTTTCTTTTTGTTTTGCTTTAAGGTTGGAAAAGTCATCTCGATATTCTGAATCAGCTTGTTCCAACTCTTTATTTGAGCCATGTTATGTTTACACTGACTGAAATATTCAAACCCAAGACTCCATATATTTTGTGGCTGCACTATTTCATCAAATGGAAATATTCCCATGTATCATTTTACGTACATTTCCTCAAAATTAAGCATGACATATTTGGTATCTTTGGGAACGTTGGTATCTTCTCTAGAATTTCATATAAACTTCTGTGGGACTGAATTAAGTTTGGCTGCACAGCATGTTTTTGTGATGAGTAAACCACTAGCCACTGCGGTTTACAGGAACGCCAGTTTTAGAAGAAGAAAAAGTTGTTGTCTTTTTGTTACTTTGGTATCTGTGTAATGATATCTTCTGTTATATCTTTCAGAGTTGTGTCAGTGTTTCAACATAGATGTGAAGCATCCACGGATCTTCACTGGTCCAGAGGACGCTCTGTTTGGTTTCTCTGTTTTACAACATGAAGCAGACGGAGAGAAATCGTAAGTGTGTGCGAGGCTGTGTCAAAAAGACAAAGAAAGAGAAGCCCATGATTAAGATGTCATAATTCCTACACAAAGAGGATGTGCTATGATGTCTGGATGATAAATGACAGACTGTGTCGCTCTGTTGCAGGATGCTGGTTGGTGCTCCTTGGGACGGACCACCCAACAACAGGAAAGGAGACGTGTACAAATGCATTGTGGGAGAGAGGAAGAACTCAAACTGCAGTAAAGTGAATCTAGGTGAGAGAAACTAATACATTACAAATCAGCTCTCCCTGAAAAAGTTTAGAAATGTTACCCAGTAAACTGCTCTGTCTTTCTACCTCAGGTGAGACTGCACTCCAGAACATTTCTAAAAACTTGAGGAATTCTCACCTGGGAATGACGCTCACTCCAGACTCACCTGATGGCTTCCTGGTACGTGGTTTCAACACAAGACTTGTATTTTTGCTACGTGGGCAAATGGGTCATGTGTGGGAGCCTAAGGGGATGTGGTGAGGCCAGGTTGTGTTTGTTTGACAGAATTTTAATGAATCAGCTCTGTTGGTGTTTTTGTATTTGACTTCAGAACTGACCGTGTGTGGTTCACTGATGCCACACTTCCTGCATACCTTTTTAGAGACTGATCCACACAGTGTACAACACCCACTGTCCTTAGACTCTCGATTCAAGCAAGGAAAAACTCCAACCAAAAAATCCTCTTAACTGGGAAAAATGGAAGAATACTCAGGAAGAGTCACAGAGGAGGATTAGGGGTTGTTGCATGTACAAAACAGATTTTGATTACATTATTTCTGATATATGTAAATTCCATATTATAGATTAGTCAGTTCAGTGAATTAGCATATAAAATGTCATACATATAAATTCCCAGGGCCCCAGGAGACGTCTTGAGACTGTAAATTTCATCCAACCAACATTACAAATGTTTTCAATGAACAATACGGAGAAAAGCAACAAATGTTAGGCGCTGTTTGGCATCGTTTCTTTACAAATGATTAATTGAATAACTGATGATGACTAATCAATTATCAAACTTATTAGAGTATAATAGTCTATTATTACCATCACTCCCCACTCCCTGCTGAGCCTGGTGCTTCCTTGTGGGGACAGACGAGGTCAGAGCATTCAAATAATAATCTGTTCCATGTGAGTTGGCAGACTGAAATTATACCATGCTTTCAATGCATAAGCATAATAATAACTGCAATTACTGTAATTATGCAAGGCTAATTTCTGTTCTATTTTTGTGGGACTGTAGGAGATACACATTTGAGAGTAATGGTGTTTTTGTTCTCAATTCAAAGTCAAATCTTAGCAGTCAAATGCATGTTATTTTCATTTTTGTGACTTAAATCTAAAGGCCTTGCCACACCAAGTCCATATTTTTTGTCTAAAATTGTAATATGTAACATTTCTGCATTAGAATGTCTATGCATATGTTGTATATTTTGTTGAGTTGTGTAGTTACATTATCCCAAATGTTTTCAACAATGGTGAAACCCAGAGAAATCCATAATTTATTCAGGGTAACGGTGTGTTTTCTTACCAATCACTAGTTGCTATAACTTCTGTGAAAACATGGGATACACTGGATATGTCAGAGAGTGAGAGAGGAAGTCAGAAAATGCGGCTAAACATAACGAGAATAAAACTTAATACATTACCTTCTCCATGAACATGATTTCTGCCTATCATGTTAGATCATTTTTCATTTGTAATGGTGGTTGTTAAACAGTGAATAAAACAAACTCTCATGATCCCACACTACTTCAAATGGTGACATCTGACCTCATCAGACCTCTGCTGGCACAATTTACATATCGTATGTTTTAAAATGCCTTTACACACCAATTCCAAAACTTTCATATTAAAATTTCTCAGAACAGGTTTGATTTTTTCGCTTCCAGTGAATGATGATGAATGCAGGAGGCTCTTGTGCCAAATGCAAGACATGGGCAGAGAGTGGTGAGTTACCTCCAGTGGAGAGAGACAATGGAGGAAATGAAAGACAGACAGATTAGGTGTCCACCTTCTTCTCCAAATTGACCCTCAGCAAGAGGAGACTCACACCAGAGAAACTAGGGGTGGGAATCTCTTGGCAACTCACTGAATTTATTCCAGTTCAGAGGGCTTCAATGTGATTATTGATGCATCAAATTTAGTCTTCTTCTTTCTTTCTTTTTTAGTTGTTGTTTTTTGGATTATTTTTTGGAGGGCTTCTTAGCCTTTATCTGACAGGACAGCTTGAGATTGGAGGGGGGGAGACATGCAGCAAAGGGCCACAAACTGGTATTGAACCCATGGCCACTGCTGAGGACTCGAGCCTCTGTATGACAAAGACAAAGACAAAATGCTCCCGTACACTAGTGTTTAAGCCAGAGGGTGCCGGCCTGATTGTATCCATCTGCATTTGCTCACTCTCAGCCATTACAACCAAAACTCAAGAAGTAACCTAGTTTAGAACGTAAACACAATGCAAATGTTTACATCCGTTATGTTTCGCCATCCATTTGGTTCAGCCTTGAGGAGTGTATGGTCCGGTCTTTCAAAAGAGGACTGGGTTTTAAATTTCCAGTTATCAACTTTTCTGCAGAGAGAATTGCGATGCATCTTAGAATTGAGCAAAATCATCCTCCTTTCTTGATTACTCTATTTCGTCCCATGTTGTGACTTTTTTAGAATAACAAAAGCAGGTGACAGCTTTAAAAAACACATATACAAAAAATGTGGACTTGGTGTGCAAAGGCTTTAACTCGAGTCTGAGTCTCACATTTCAAGTCTGTAACTCTGACACACATCTTACTGTTGCTCTTCAGTCCTGATTTATCCAGTTTTGAGGCTTCTTGCTTGCTTAGGAACAAGCCAGCGAGCAGCAGTGTGTGTCTTGTATGTGTGTTTGTATGTTAGTTACTTTGTCTATGTTCCTGTGTCTGTTTCTGTGTTTCTGTGTTAAGCAAGTGCGCTTGCGTGTTCCGGTGTCTGCCAGGTTTTTACTGGGTGTGGAGTCGTGTACAGTTCACGAACGCCATCCAGCTTAGCCCATTTTAGAGTGTGTGTGTGTGCGTGTGTGTGTGTGTGTGTGTGTGTGCGTGTGCGTGTGTGTGTGTGTGTGTGTCAGTGTGTGTTTATCCTAACCCCAGTGGTCAGGTCTATAACAGGATCGGAATGCGTCTCCGGCCCTTTGTTAATGACAGACCTACCAAAAGCCATAGCACCTCTCTTGCATTTCTCCATCCTCTCACTCCTTCCTTTCTCTCATCTCTCTCTCCATCCCTTCTTCTTCTTCTTCTCTGCCTGCATGTCTGTGTGCCTGAGGAGAAACCCGTCCATAATGACAGGGCGAGCAAAACCAGGATGTTTCTCTTTCTCCCATTCTACCCCCATTTCACCCCACTTTCTGTCTCTCTTTTGTCTCACTGCTGTGTGCGTGAGTTTCTCTTTTATCTCCTCTTTCCGCACTCTCCCCCTTATTCCTCCCTCTTGGTATGAAAGCCAAATAAACGGCATGCTTTGAAGACAGAAATATTTTTACACGACGGCCCCCCCAGCCCCACACTCACCCCCTACTTTTAGCACAATCAGATTTAAATTGCTTTGCTGGTCTGGTGTTCCAGCTCTGTTAAACCACTCATGACAACAGTGACTGCCAACATGTCAACAATAGTCTCTGCCTCTTTGCCTCTCCCTCATTTTTCTATCCCAGAAAACCACAATATTGTAGTTTTTCCATGACTTATTCCCTCTCATGACTTGTTTTCTTTTTGTTCCCCATCTGCCCTCATTTAGTCTTTTATTCTGTGTTTATTTGTGGGTCACCCGGCCACATTTGTCTACGTGTCTAAACCTTTTGATAATGACCAAAAAAAACCACCTACACTCCTGTGAGCGGAACACAGAAATATATAAACCACTCAAACTGACTGTAGATGCTCCTGAAATTGCTTCACCTGCAAGACAGATGCTGATGTGTGTGTGTGTGTGTGTGTGTGTTTTTGGCAGGCATGTGCCCCTCTGTGGTCTCAAGAGTGCGGTACGTCTATGTTCAGCACCGGCATCTGTGCCTCAGTCAGCGATGACCTAGAACCAAGGGAGACCATCGCTCCAACGGCGCAAAGTAACCACATATTTGCACAAACACACTCGCTGAGGCAGAGAAGCATGCAGCACAGGCCTGCTTTAGCTGACCAAATATTTTTAATCTCCCACATGTGGCAGGGTGCTCCACATACATGGACATCGTGATCGTGCTGGACGGCTCAAACAGTATCTACCCCTGGTACGAGGTCCAGAACTTCCTCAGCAACATCCTCAGCAAGTTCCACATCAGCTCCGACCAGATGCAGGTATAAATGCAAGTCAGTCTACGTCAGGGGCTCTCAACCTTTTGTAACAGAGGTTTGTTCTGTAAAAAAAAAAAAAAAAAAAAATCCAGTGGACCACCATCTCAATGATGTTTCATGATTGGCGTTGTTATAGTCAAACGTGACTGAAACGCATCTTATTTTGATGTTTTTTATTTATATGAATTTTTTATCACATTTAGATATAAAAATAACTGTTTGGTGAATCAAAAATCTTTTATTACAGTATATGTAATTTGATATCACAGTACACACAGTATATATCAGTGATTCCCACAGTGAGCCTGATGGGCCATGAAGGCCCTGCAGTTGGGCATTGAGAAGTTATGAAAAATACATATATAACATTTATTAATAACAACAGTTTTACTTTTATAATTTTGAAATTACCATAAAATATTTAGGAATGCTTTTTAAAAAGTAATCAGAATTAATACAACAGAGCCATGGGATTTAAATTATTTAAATTGTTATTCTTCATTTATCTGATCTACTTTAACAGGTGTCACACCAGATTTGGTGATCTGTCACATTAACACAGGAATGTATCTTATGTCCCGCCATTGGTATGATCGGTTTCATGTGTTGATCAGAGCTGTGATTAAATGTTTGGGTGGGCCGCAGAAGTACGTAAGAAAGAAAGTAAGAAAGTACATCATGGCATTTTTAAGTTTGGGAATAGCTGATATATGTTCCTTGAGGCACAGAGACAAGTGGCTTTCTCTCTACTGGTTTATTTGATGCTTTCTTTCCAAATCTACTGTGAAAACTAAACAAACACTGTCAAGAAAATAAAAATTAGACCATGTTAAGGTATGTGAAGTAACATTTTACCAAGTAAAAGAGCAACATTATCGCAAGAGCAGCATTACAAGACTATCAGCTGATTTAGGTGAGACTTCAAAATAAAAGCACTGTGACATTTACCAAATGAAACAATGTTTAAAGGACAAATGCAACTTAAATGAATTCTCAGTTATTATACAGGTCTTATGAAAAGAAAACAATATAATGGCAGCACTTGTATATATCATCATACAGTATCATCCGCTGCATCATGGCTGCCCTAAAAAGTTATATTTTACTCTTAGCAGAACTTGAATGCCTCAATTTTGCAGCAGGTTTTGCACACCCTATTTGTTTATATTATATTATGATTATATGTTAACAGTTCACTGTACTTTTTTTAATTAGAGCACTATTGTAGGAATCATTTAATTTGTGTCAGTTTTTCTATAGTTTTATATGATTTACAATATCTCAAGACACAGCTGAGATGAATGTCATCACAAAAACGTTCTCTATCACGGTATATCCACTACGATGAACTAGACTACACCACTAGTGCAAGTCGACGTGTATTTGCACTGCCTATAAATATTATTTACATTGGTAATGGAAACTTGTGGGTTTGAATTTGAGTGAGTCTCCCCCTTAAACCGCTGGAACCCCTTCGCCGTTGCCCAGAACACTAAGACAAGCTAGTCCCTTGAGTGAAAACATACATGGAGCGACACATATAACGAAGCAAATATTACCAGAATGAATTGCTTTAGTAATGTAAGGGGACATGAGCCGAGCTAGCTTGAGGTTGGGGAGGAATGGAAGTTGGAGAGCGGAGAGAGGGGGGGTCTGAGGACATTATTCTGAGCTAAACAAGAGGAGCGAGAGGAGGTTTGGGTTTTGAAAAGGGAGGGTGGGTGGGGGGTAAGGGGTAGCAGGCAATGTGAGGTGAAGAGGAAATACCTCTGGTTTTTGAATGAATTCAAAAATTCCCCAAGTACACTGTTTGCTTTACGAACAGGACTGGTACTTAAAGAGATAGTTCACCCCAGAAACATGAGGCTCAGATGTTACTTTCCACAAGTATGTACCAGCACAACCATGAACATGTGGCATTATTGAAATACTTGTGTCTGTGTTTTTGTGCACATCCAGGTTGGTATACTGCAGTATGGCGAGATAGCAGTCCATGAGTGGTCTCTGAAGGACTACCAGACCACACAGGAGGTGGTGGAGGCCGCCAAGAACATCAGCAGACAGGAGGGACGGGAGACGCGCACTGCATATGCCATCCACATGGCCTGGTAGGCCTGTCGATCACTGTTTCTTTACTCTTACTGGCTGATGTTCTTAGTCAGACAAATCTACAGTATGTTTTGGTTCTAACTGGAAACGGTCCAGCTGTTTGGTATAACATTCTTGGGGGTTTTACTCTAAATATATTTTTGTGCACATTCATAACTGTATGCTGAGGGACCTCTGCGATTCCCAATTTTTGAGAAACCTTGAAAAACCTGTTTTATGGCTCCAAGCCGACAGCAGCTGTGGTCAGAGGCATTACGTTTTCAGGTCACCCCATTCTTGTGAGCGCAACATCTCAAGAATGCCTTGAAGGAATTTCTTCAAACTTGGCACAAATGTCCGCTCGGATTCAAAGATGAACAGATTACATTTTGGTATCACGCAAGTAGTTACATGTAATGAAATTACAATATAAATGTAATCTTTTACGGTTAAATAAATAAATTACAGCCACTATTCCAAATGTTTGATTATGAAGGAGCACCATCCAAATATTCTTTTGGGTTGCCTGGTGGAGATCTTCTGTGTGCACTCCTCTAGTTGGCTCTAAAATCCCTGTGAATCACAGCCTTACATGGGTTATTACTTTTATAAAACAGCTACTATATATACCTGTCATGGTTTTATAAAATAAGCACAAAGGAACAAAAAATGCAGTAATTTGCTGATAACAAATCATCATTCTTCCACTAAGCAATGTAGTACTTCAGCGACATTTAGCAGGATGGTTGCCAAGCAACACACAGACCCAGTGGAAAGACGAGGGTGATTCTTAAAATTTGTCTGGCTATCGCCATGATGCCATTAAATATGAAACTGCTAAAATAGCGTTCAGTTATGCAGGTACAATGGTTTTTAACACTGGACATACACTCTCGTTATAGTTTTTTTTTTTTGTGCATTCATTAAATAAAGTAATTCTGACCGTTCTGATCCTGTTGAATGACAAATGACCACATAGTCTGTTTAATGGTGCAGCTGTGTTTCTTGATGTTTCCAGCTCTTCTCTCATTAATTTCAGCATGTCTCCTTGCTTTTTTCATCTTCCTCTTCCATCTCTCTCAGCCACTCATCCACACTTAGCTCACCTGGTAAATCACTGACATTATGAAACTATTTTTTGGTAATACTGGTGTATTGCTGTCACAAGGCTGTGTTCATTAGTATTAGTAAATGTATTTCACTGCTTTGAACACGGCTAAGCTGATCATTATTCAAGAGCCTGAACTATTGGTTTTATAAATTTTGATTTTTACAATAGATCAAATAAAAACAGTGCGAAAGAAGTTGCTCATAGTGACAGACCCACACATATTTATGATAAACCCTCAACTCTTGTCACCATTGTAACATCTTTTAGCTCATTGTTTTGGTTTTATGGCATGCGACTTTATAGTTTTGGTTCACTCTCACTGCTGTCATCAAACACATTTCCAGCGAGACCACACAGCTATTTCCACTGAAAAATCTGACTAACCCACTATACACTACTTACCCAGCATCAAACAGCAGACATAGCTAGTGACTAACTGGGGAACGTAGGGGCTCATTTAACAGTTAATGAGCCAGATATTTCCCTTAGGATTTGGTGGGGAACAAAAACTGAGCTAAAATGAAAGTGATAATTGGATTTGGACTTTTCCATTGCCCTACAATACTCAAAATGAATGATAATGCTGCTGTGTGTCTGTTGGATGAGTAAATAAACAACATGTTTGCCATGTCAACTTTATGAGAAGATAATATGATAATGCTGTGTTTAGAGCTTTTTGTGCTGCTTTCAAGAGGCCCAAAAGTCAGTCAATGCCACTTTGAATTAAAAAGTAATATTGTCTTTGCTAAAATTATTTTTTTTTTCCAATAGTTTTTTTGAATGCACATGTTATGACCAGTTACTTAGCAGAGAAATATATAAATGATACAATCTAACCCTAACCCTGTCCTTTAACTTACTCCTCACTGTATTGTTGCCAAGCTTCTCATCACCTTCATGACTTTCCTTCACAGAAGTATGTCGAAGGTATTTAAGCTGGTAACCCAAGTCTAAAGAAACAGCTCTATAGGTTGAGGGTCAGTGGCTAAATGAAAACCTTTAAATCTTAAAATATCTTTCTCTTCAAAATAAAATTCCTGCTTTATTAAAGTCATACCCACATAGTGCACCACGCCCAGACCTGATGTGTGGCCGTGACTTCCATTTTGGGATGTGTATCTTGGAGAGGGGTTGTACCTCTGTGCGCACGCACACACACAGAGACAGACACACACAGACACACACACACATGCACATGCACACAGGTAATTGGAGAGTTCCTGTTTTCTGCTACATTTAAAGGTAAAAGTCGGAGAAGTTTAAAGCAGGAACGTTTAAAAGGTAGTTGAAAAGCAGTGACTGGAAAATGGAGCCAGTAAAATAGTGTAACTGTGGCCTTAAAACACCAGTGACGGGAAATCCAGACACTGCTGGACCTTTCCCACCCCGTCAGATGGTAAAAACACCGTCAGTGGACTCATCATTGACCGTGACAAAAAAGAAGCATAGAACTTCATTTTTAAATCACAACAGTGAACATTTGTTTTTGTGTGTGTACCGGGGTAAAGAAATCACAATTACAGTTGAAATAATTGAAGAACTTCTGTTTTGACTTACACAAACACGCTTACTTCTGCTCAGACACAGAGATGTACAGATAGCGGCCCTGGCACTAGACAGGAAAGTGACGGGGTATAAAAACAGTGAGATTAGCTGAGCTGGACTAGCTGGCTGCTGGCTCAGCACGGCTGCAGGTGTGGCACAGCCTGACCCAGCCTGGCCAGCCAAGTAGTGCTCCTGCAGCTGTAAAAACACACACACACACACACACAGACACTTACAGTACACACATGCACAGATGAACACATATTAAGGGATCACACCATACACTCAAATTCACCTACACACATTCTATTACTATACTTAAGAGGGCCAAGAACCGACACTGACCGCATTCATTCCTTGGCCCCGGCTAACCTCAACTTCAACGCTCTTTCCTGCATGTTTGACCTTTGACCTTTACCCTAACCTTGTCCTTATTATAAACTTAACCCTAAACCCCAGCACTTAACTCCTAAATATATCTCCCCAGAGGCCTCTGATGGTTTTATTTTTGTGTGCACAGTGAGCGCACACTCAAACAGAGCTGTACACTTTTATCTGGAACTCATGGGAAGATGAAAATATGACTTTGATTGTTAGCTCAACTGAGTCAGTAGGAATACAACCACCAAATCCTTTGTACACAAATGGAAGTGTTGTGTTGTGTGGAGAAAATAATAATGAGCTCAACAAACTCAACAACAGTTTGCGGGGGAATGGATCTCCAAACACAACACAAGTGAAAAGGGGGTTGACCCAGTTTGCCGACACAAACAAACTCACAGAAAATATTTTGAGAGTTACAGTAGATGTATGGTGACTGTCCACATTAAACAAACTAACATGTTAATTAGTTTGTTTCCAAGGTGCTGGTTAGGCAGATTTTGTTTCCGGTGGACAAAGCCAGGCTAGTTGTTTCCCCCTGTTTTCAGTCTTTTTGGTAAGCCTAGCTGATGACTGCTGGTTTTGGCTCCATAGGTACCCAGTTAGACATTGGAGTGATATTGATCTTCTCATCTAAATCTCATAAAGAAACCGAAAGTCCGAAATGTCAGACTAATAGTTTAAAAGGACTTAGTGTCAGCCTTTAAAAGAACTGTCTGACACTTTTAAAAAATGATGAGGAAGACGCTGGCCTCTAAATCTCTCCCGATGGTAAAAAAAAAAGTGTGTTTCTTTGGACCTTCACACAGTGCGATGTTGACATGTTAATGACAGTAATGGAGCGAACAGAGGACAGTTTGAATTCAGAGCAGATGACAGACTGATGCATGAACATCAAACAGTCATCTACAATTGGATTAGCCACTGAATTTTATATTGCTCCACCCGTCTGAGGCGCTCTCACTCACCCACACAAACACACACACAAAAGTACACTCAGAGACCGCTGTGCCGTGTCATTACCACACTGCTGTGACTCCATAAAATGGGCTGTAAATACAGCCAGGCCTCCCAATTAGCTCCACACACTTTCTCTCCTCTTTCATCTCCCCTTTCCTCTTTCTCATCTCCTTGTCTTTCATCCTAATTTTTCTGCGCTTTCCTCTTTTCCTTTTTTATTCTTCCTTCCCGTTACCTGTTTATATCTGTCTTGTCTCGTCATTTCTCACTTTCTTCTCTCCTCTGCCACATTTCTTCCCACTTTTATATCTCTTTCTTTTCTCTTTACCCACATTTTAATTTCATTGTATACACCACACAATCTTAATACCACATCAGAGCAGAATTTACACTTCTTAGTTGTAATACTTGGCTTCATTTTACTGCCTTTAACCATTCTTTTAATTTGCATATGCCAATTTCTCTCTCTCCCTTCAAGCGACCGTTTTTTTTCTTTTTATTTCCTTTTCCCTAGATATTTTTGTGTCTTTTCAGACTTAATCTAATAATTTAATTAATGGTTACTACATGCCTGTTGCTTTAATTAATAATAATTAATAATAATTAATCCAATACAACAATGGTGTTCAGTATTGTGAGTATTGCAGAAATCCTGGTGTCATCTTTGATTGAAACCTCAACTTAGAGGAACATGTCAAATCTGTGATTCAATCTTGTTTTCATCATCTCAGAAATGTTTCAAGGATCAGACCATTTCTTTCTACCATAAATGTGGACACTGTCAATCATGCCTTCGTAACCAGTCATTAAGATTACTGTAATTTATTTCATCTGCAAAAAACTCCTCGCCCGTTTACAGCTCTTCCAAAATTCTGCTGTAAAGATTCTGACTTGGCCAAAGAAACATGACCACATCCCACCCATCGTGGCTTCTCTACACTGGTTCACCTGTTGCTTTTAGAACTGATTTTAAGATATTAATGATTACTTATAACACCCTGACAGACCCAGCTCCTAGTTGTTTAGCTGAGCTTTTAGTTTCCTTTGCTCCTTCCTGCTCCTTGAGATCCTCAGATGTGTTGTTGCTGTTTTTTCCTAAATCAAGATTTGTATAAAAATGTGATAAAGTCTTTGCAATTAGTAATAATAATACAATATTGTGTATAAAGTATTAATGTCCTGTAATAATGTACACAGACGAAGCAGTCCATGCGCTCTTGCTTTACCCACACAGTTAAGTTCAGTTGACACTCAGAGTAACCAGCGCTACACTATCTTTCTTTCCTCATCTTCTTCAGTCTTTGACTCCTCTCCGTTATTTTTCTTCCACTCCCCTCTTCTGTTTTCTCCTTTCCTCTCCTTCTCTGCTGCTCCTATGTAATTTGCAGACTGCATAGGGGAAACGGTTGTTTTTAACTCTGAGTTTCTTGCGGCTGACCACAATGTTATATTTAGGCAAGGGCTGGAGTTAGGCCTGAAAATGACTGAGTTCACTAGCAGTGACTACTCTCCCCAGTTCACTGTGTGTGTGTGTGTGTGTGTGTGTGTGTGTGTGTGTTGGTCTGAGGCTTACCAACCCTATTCAACGCTTGAAGCAGGTCCCACTGAGAACAGGTTTCCTGCAGACAAACAGGGTGCGGCTTGGGTCTGTTCGTGTGTTTGTCATTTAGGTTTCCTCTCTGTATCATGGCACAACCGGATGGGAATGCACAGATGCGGTTGCTGTGTGCACTGACACATGCCCGCTGCATGCAGTGACCATTTTCAGTCAACTGGCAGCTAATGTATGTGTGTCAAGTATGACTAATATAGTTGTGGCATGGTCCAGTTGTGATTTGGACCATATGAGTGAACTGAAATCCAATGTCTCAGTGTTTTTCTGGCTATTCATTTTCTCAGACAAGCACTTGACGTTGTATATTATCTTATAGGGGAAGTTTATTTGAGATTTTAGGAAACCAAGTGACTCCCTGGTATCCTCCCTCTCCTTCAGGTTCTTTCACTCCTCGTACTTTCCCTCTGTTTTCTTTCTCTTTCTTTCTTTCTTGCACTCTCTGTCTTGATTCCAGACCATTCAGCTGGATTTTTTAGCAAACTAGCACAACATTCTTTATGTTCTCTCTTTCTTTATAGCACGGAGGCGTTCAGTGCTGAGCGTGGAGCCAGGGAGGGCGCCACCAAGGTGATGATCGTTGTGACGGATGGAGAGTCACATGACGGGGAGGAGCTACCAGATGCTCTGAATGAGTGCGAGAACAGAAACATCACAAGATACGCCATCGCTGTGAGTACATCTCATCAAGTCTTGATGAGTCATTCTGCTTTAAAGGAATAGTTCGGATTATTTGAAGTGGGGTTGTATGAGGTTTTTATTGATGGACAGTGTATTACCTGCACTAGATAGCAGTCGACATGCTTGAAGAAGTGGCAAGAATCAGTCAGCAGCACCTTACCGGTGCTTTTAGCCATCTAAAAAATCAATATCAGTTTAAGTGTACACTATGTCTAGAATATATTTACCACTTTACTTTGCTGTTAGACATCCTTTTCCAACAGGAAAACACCATAAAATAAGCCAAACATCACTCTCCAAAACAACCTGACTAAAGGGGTGAAATAAGTAATTTTATCTTGCAGAACACGGGAGTTGTTGGTCTACCACTGCCTCGATCTGTTAGTTTGTTTGTGTGAATCTGCACTAATCTTTTAAAACACAGAAGAGCCTTTTTAAAAAATAAAAAGTTTTGCTGCTGACCTTGTCTGCGGCAGTTCATTTCTTAGCTTCAATGCTGGTGCCCCCCTCTGCTTCTACAGACTGGGACTGTGCTGACCGCCAGCTGAAACTATAAACAATCATAATTTCTGGGTTTTATTTGAGAGTTTTAAGGTGTCACATTGCTCAAAATGTTGATTCAGGAGCTTTTTTTCTATCATGACAGGAGTTAAACTATTGTGGGAAACATACAAACAACTAACCTACATTATCAGTGGGATGTGTAGAGCATCCCTGTCATTCCTCACACATTGTGTGAAAGTGGTATGGTGACCATCTACACCCTCAAGCAACCACACAATACCACCACCACCCCGCCCCCAAAAATAACATCTCTGAAATAACTAAATGAACCCCTTGGGTCTACTAAAATAGCCAAGTGGGAACAAAAAACTCTTCCTTTTCAGCCCCACCCGACCCCCTCAACACACAGACATGCACTGAGTGGTGGCATGGTTTTAGTGTCAGCGGGGCAGACAGACTCTAGTGGCAGGACTGGTTGCAGACCCCTCCCTTCCCCACAAGAGAACTGGGGAACCTCCAGACTCCGCTGGAACCACAGAAGAGGAGAACACGAGCCAACATGGAGGAGGATAGGCAGAGTGCCGCTATAGAAATATGTGTAGCTGGTGGAGATCAGATATATCTCTGTGGTAGGAGAAGTTCAGTCGGTCTGTTTGGAAAGTACTGATGTTTGAATTATTATAAAGTTAATTTAGTTTGTGCTGTGTTTTACTTAATACTTGTCACATTTGGTTGTGTGACTTTGTAAACTTTTTGCTGATGGAAATGTCACTATTTTTGCAGAAATTTGGTCATAACTCCACATTTAAATTTTGACTTGTTGGTGACACCAGTTGTTAAGACATGACACTATTATAAGGACTGATTGACTTGGGAATATGAATATCTGAACAAACTTTAAATATCAATACATCCAGCAGTTGTTAAGATATTTCAGTCTGGACCAAAGCAGTGGACAGACAGACCAACCAGGCCCACTGTCAGCAGGGGTTAAAGGGTACAGATGACCCCGGCCCAGGGCACAGAGGGCCCCATGCTTAGGTCTATGGTTGACCCTATTCACCATAAAAAGGACACTCCTTCTGGAAAGAGATATTGCTATTACATTTTAATGTAAATTTTCAATGCCTTTACCACCACAGATGAAGTTCTCCATTGTGTTGTATTGCAATGGATCTCAAATACTGCAAAGGGAAGGAAAGAAGACTTGTTTTCTGATGTTTTTTGTGGCCAGCTCAACAAAAGTTTAAAGTTGACAGAGGGAAACAGACAGCCAGAGGCAGAGAGTCGAGGTTTGGGTAAAGCAGAAGTTGTATCAATGCACAGTCTTCAATGAAAACAGAACCTAATGAAAAAAGCAAGAGTGAATGAGGAGGGGTTTGTGGTTAAGTGTTTGCCTAAAACGTCAAAGTGATGACAGGTTAGTACTACTCGTAACAGCAGCCACGTTTTGATGCTGCTCCCTGTGCTGCTGCTTGTGTGTGTGTGTGTGTGTGTGTTGTCGGTTCTGTGTGTGTGTGCAGTGAAAATGGCTCACAGGGGACGGCAGAGCTTTCAAAACAAGAACACGGTCACTACAGACTGTGTTTTATACATCAGTGCGGGTCAGGGGCTGGGAGTGAGTGTTTGTGGGGGAGCAGTGTATGTGCAGTATGTATACCTGTATTCATATATTCAAATTCCACTGTGTTTCCAAATGCCTTAAATCTGGAAATGTGTTTTATATTTTAAGAGGACTTCTTCGTTCTCTGTTCATTACTATGTAAAAGTCAGCAGCAGTTGGCAGCCTGAGTGGAATTTCTCAGCCTTCATAAGGTCTTAATGTACATATTTACATGTAGGCTCTCTTCACGTTACACACCATGGTACCTCTCCATCCCCTACCCTTTGAAAACAGAGGATTTCCTTAGTTTGCTTGGCAGCTGGAGTCACAGGGGGAGATTCTTGGGTTTGGTTTCTCTTATGGAATTTTCTCATTTGTACTTCAGGCGTTAAGCCACAGGCCACTGCTGCTACACTATATCTTCCTCATCAGTCATCTCTTCACCTCACAACTAAGGCCTGTGCTCCTCATTTACAAATCTCTGGTGGCTACTGTTTCCTTCATTCTAATGTTTTCCAGTCAATTTGTTGCCTTTAGTTATTGTTTAATTGCTAGTAAATTGCCCAGGCCATCAAGTGTGTTTATTTTCTTTTTATTCACAGTTCAATCCTGCAGTTTCAGGCTGTGTTGAAAGAGGTTCAGATACTTTTTTTAATGAAGAAATAATGTAATATATTTACTGATGACATAATATGTCATTAGAGATTAAGGAAACATGCTAGGTTTAAACACTGGCTTATCCAACAACAGTGCTGCAGCCAGCATGTTCTCCTTTGAAATTTCTGTTCCAGTGTGGAACGTCTGTTTTTGTTTTGGCCACACTGTCAGTTTCATGTTTATTCACTTTACTTGGAGCTAAAATTAATACAGAATGTCCCGTAAAATAATACTTGTCTGTTTATAGGTTATAAGAAATCATTAATGATTAATGAAGGTTAGAAGTAGAAGTTTTTAATGATTAAACTGAGCAATATGTTAATGGAGTTTAACAGACAGTAAGACAGCAGTCGCTGAACTCAAACTCGAGAGTGTGTATTTTCAGAGCATTGGGCTTTTGTGGAGGACTCGTCGTTGCTTGTTATTGTCAAAATATAGTGCTGTGCCTTGAAACCTGCAGGCAACTTGCCTGCAGGAGGAGGCAGAGGGGAAACAACTTGCTTCAGTATTTTTAATTTTGACTGCAGTTCCCATTTTTGAATGCTTATACTAATACCACACTGTAAAAACACTCTACTACTAGTAAAAGTCCTTCATTGAAAATCTTAATCAAGCGAAGCCCTTTTTAAGTGCTTATGAAAGTATCTGTATCAGTTTAATACTGATACCTCTATATGGCCTACATAAATAAATGAGACCATCAGCAAGAAGACTGACTATTTTCATATAGTTATTTAATGTTGTGTTTTAGTATTGTATATAATGTTTTTGGATTAAGAGTACTGCTGCATTAATGTGTATATTGCATTTTACTGGTGCAGATGCTTAAGGCTGAGCTAATTTTAGACAAGTTTTTGTACTTTTGTGTAGTTTAATCTACAGCAGTGCATCACATTTTGTAACATCAGAATTATTGTCCTGTGAGAACTACATAAAAAAAAAAAAAAAAGTCAGCTTTTCATGAGCTCAAATAAACAGCCCTGTTTTCAGCTTTGTGACAATGGATTTTCCAGCTAATTAAAGAGGGTTTAAATTGTTTATTTAGCTTTAGAAGCAATTAACTCAGTAGCAGAACAGTTAAATATACAACAAGGAGTTTTTAACTGGCTATAAAATGGTCTCAATTTAATACTAATGCGTCCGTATGACTTACATAAACAAATGAGACCATCGGGTCGGATTCTCTGTGAAATCAGAGTAAAGTCTGTTTACATTTACAGGCAAAGTTATAATTAGTAGTTCAATCACCAGTTAAACAGAAGCAGGAGGAGATTTTTCTTGAGATACTTTTCTTTTTGACCTTATATCTTGTGGTTATTATGAAGACTCACACTTTTGTCCACAGGGGCCTCCAAAGTCAATACAATATGAAAGTTCCTTGTAGCTGCTTTAAACGTACAATATGTTCTGTCACAAAGGGTCTCTCTCACATTTAAACAATAAGAAACAACGTAGTTTGAAGACATCTGAAGTAGCGTGGGATCATGGAAGTTGTTGTCTTGATTGTTTAACAGCCACCACCACCAGTGAAAATCTATCTGACATGATTCAGGTAGATTTCATGTTTGTGTACAACATTATGTATTCAATTTTATTTGCGTTGTGTTCACCTCCTTCCTCACATTTTGACATATCCAGTGTCTCCCCTGTATTCACAGAAGTTGTAGTGTTTTAGATGTTTTAATGCATAAATGTTACATGTTATAGGTTTAATCCAGATCAAATCACCAAATTTGGAGATACATGGTTTTCACTGGGCAGGAAGGGTATGAAAAAGTAATAATAGTAACTTGTAACTAAAACTGTCAGACAAATGTAGTGGAGTAACAAGGACAATATTTGCCTCTGAGATTGAGTGAAGTAGAAAGCAGCATATAAAGAAAATATTCAAGTAAAGACCCTTTAATTTGCACTCAAGTACAGTACTTGAATAAATGTACTTAGTTACATTCCAGTTTTGATTGCATGTTACTTGTGTGCTACTTCAGAGTACATGGGATGGCCTTCTTTTTTCTTCCCTCTGGCGTCTATGATGAAGAGACAGTATTGTTGACACTTCTGTCTGTTTGCACCATTAAAGGCTGTGAATCAATTCACGTTCTCCAGTTTCTTTTTTCCCTGGGAAATTTTCTCTCCTTCAACTGGGAAGCACCTGATTCAGCTACAAACTGCTGGAAGATGTACAGGGAACATTGTTTCATCGCTCTTTCTCTCTTCACTGTCCCTCAGAAACATGGAGAAGTCATTCCTGTGATTCATGCCAGAAAGTCTGTTTATGCTCTCTGTTTTTCTCACTCACTCACCCACTTTCTCTGTGTCCAGTTTAATCCCTCAATGTTTTATTGAGCTTATGTTATCTGTTTATTCATTTATCGTATTCTACCCTTTTAAAAGTATTTTTCGATCTCTCTTTCTCTCACGCTGGGCTCCAGGTTCTGGGTCATTACATCCGCCGGCAGCAGGACCCTGAGACGTTCATTAGTGAGATCAAGTACATCGCCAGTGACCCTGATGACAAATACTTTTTCAATGTGACCGATGAAGCTGCGCTCAATGACATTGTGGATGCCCTGGGAGATCGTATCTTCACTCTGGAAGGTTTGTGGATGAATGACAGATGAATTAAAAAAAAAAAAGAGAGACAGAAAGAAATCAGCAATGCTGCAGTTTTTAAAGTTATTGCTGATTAACACCAATGATCCCTGCTGTTGAAAACCACATGATTCACCCATAAGATTTTACAATACATATAGTTGTGTCTCATGGTGCATAGAGCATGCTTAAACCTTATAAATACAAATATTTTGTGTGTACTGTGTATGTATAGTTGGGATATTTACAGTCAAAAATAACGCTTTCCATTAATGCTAGTCAGTATAACATAGGATTAATACAGAGAAATGACCAAATTGAAATACCAACCCTATTTTAAAATGATTAACTTCAACTACTTAACTTACAGATGATTTTCTGGTTGCCATCAATAAATCTGTGTCGGCCTAATGTAGAGAAGTTAATTAAAACATTTAAATAACAGCTTTAGTTTGTCATATTATGTGACTGTCTTCAGTGTAATGTAGTTAGTGATTTTTACTTGCATTGCAGCAATTAAACCAAGTATTTTAAATTCAAATTCAATTCATTCATTCAGTTCTTGTATATATAAATAGGATCATCTGATGTCCTTTTTTAGGGCTTGAGATGTACAACACTCATACTATGCTGATAGTAATCCCTGTTTACAAAGGAATTCACACTTTCTACAGTAAAACAGTTGTACTAATCAACATATTTTGATTAATAAATTTCCTTAGGTCTGACTTCACATTGCACTTTCTCGTTGTCCAGCGTCAGCCAAGATTCTTAGCCCTGAACTAAGAAAGCTGTCACAATCCTGGCACATTACACACCCCAACTTTAGCCCAGGGCTTGCTGGTCCTGTTCCAGAGTTTGTGGGGTTATCCCCTGAAAACTGACTAAACATGGGTCTAAAAAATGCCAGTCTTAAAAGGCCTGAAGGTTTCTAAAAAGTAGTCATGCATCGTTCTATATTATTAACATTAGTCTCTGTTTCAGTGGACAGTTACCCCAGGGCTAGTAGCAGGTTAACCCTGGGTTAACAATGTGTGTATGAAAAGTGGCTGAAACACACTACTAGTACACCAGTCACCATATAGGAAGAGAACATATTTTTTGACTAATGAAAAGACACATACAGTGAGACACTTCTGTGATTTGTTCAAATGGTGTTCTCACCAAAACTCACTTAATAGCGGTCTGACACCACCCCTTTAAGGCAGACCAGAGAGCGAGGTTGATTCTGGCGTTACACAAACCCAAACAAACCTAGGGGGTAAACACTCCAGGGTTCAGCTTAACCAGACTAAACAAGGTTGGTGTGAACCCACCCTAAGATTCAGTGTAAAAATCCCTATAAATAAATAAAAAAAAACATGAGAATACAAAAACTAAAAGTAGAGTCTGAGAAAGAAGAGAAAGAATGAAACACAAGAATATGAGACAGAAGAGGAGAAGGAATATTTTAGATGATAGAGTAGGATTTCCGTGTGAGAAAATAAACAGTAGTCCTGCAGACAAAGCATAAAAAGGAAAAGAGGGTAGAGGGAGTGTACAGCAGCTATCACAATAACTGCAGGAACACGAGAGGAAAGCTGATGAAAAGTGATGCCATCCTTTAAACGTCTAGAGAAATCAGAGAGGAAGGGACAGGAGGAAAGGAAAGGGTGAGGCTCGTCTGCCACCTGTGGTCTTCAGGATGAGTGAGGATGCTGATGATGCCATTGATCAGATTCTCAGAGGAAGAGGAAGGAAGGGAGGAGATGTGTTAAGAAACATGACTAACCCTGCCTGTGTCTGCCTGCAGGCACGCTGGGCTACAACGAGAGCTCGTTCCACATGGAGATGTCTCAGATCGGCTTCTCCACACACAAGCTGGATGTAAGTTCGGTCAGCTGTCCTTCTTTGTGTGAAAGTCCGTGTGTTTTGCTTGTGTTTGTGTGTCTTATTCATGCTCTTCTCCGCTCTCCAGGATGGCATTCTGTTTGGGATGGTGGGTGCCTACGATTGGGACGGTGGAGTGTTGAAGGAAGGGACCAATGGACGCATCATGCCGCCCAGAGAGGCTTTTGAAAGCGAGTTTCCACTGGAGCTCAAAAATCATGCTGCTTATTTAGGTACACGCATATCACACCACTGACCATGATGCTAAAAGGATCATAAATTAATCAAAATATTCTCAAAACCGCTAAATGGCTGAGTGCAATATGTTTATTATTTATCTGTCAGGTTAATTTTTTTAAAAGATGACTCATGAATGAACTTGTGTGATTTGAGAGTTGGCTCCAGAGCATCACATGTCAGTGCTTTCCACCAGCATGTGAAAAACACACCGCCCTAGAATAGGTTGAAGTCAGACCACACTCTCTGACCAAAACCTGCTATTTTTCATGTTTCCATAACATCACAACAAGTGACAGAAAACGGCACATAAACCGAGATGATACTTACCAGCAGCGAATGAACAGGATAAACAAGGCAAAAAAAACAAACCAAAACAAAACAACTTACAAGTACAAATAAAAAAAGAAATTATACTGTACACATATATTTACATAAACTGCACTGAAGAGTATAGTTGTCTGTTGTTTACAGACTTAACTGTCAACATTGGGCTACAGAGGTTAAGAGCCTATATCACCACACCAAGATGATTTAGTTTCAGATTACTCGCATGGTGGTGACAGTCCAGGGTTGATTTTTTGGCAGAAGAAATCTGCTCTAACCTCATATAGGGTGTGCCTTATTGAGCGTTATGGCCCTATAATAAGATCTATGTTTTGCCCACATTTACTGATATATAGATCTAGCAGCTGGTTTACCATCCTGTAGGTCAGCCCTCCATAAATTGCCACCACGTTCGGTTGAGTGCATCATATTCTGGACAGTTTCCCTAATCAGGATTCAGGGACCCCCTCAGAGAGACATTATCCCTATTCAAATAAAATTTAAATAGATACAATACAGGTATAGGCAAATCATGACTTTTTCTGTCAATTTTCTCCATTCTGTCAGGTTTTGTAGCATTGCACTCCCTTCCTCATCATCAAATCACTGATCATTTGAGCCAGAAAAATCGATCTTGGACCTCTTTTGTCTGCAGTGTGAACGTATCCTAAGACTCTTACAGCGCTGACTGATGTGTATTTATCTGTTTGCAGGTTACACAGTGTCATCTGTGATAGTCGGTGACTGGAGGAGGCTGTATGTTGCCGGGGCTCCTCGATTCAAACACAAAGGCAAAGTCATCCTGTTTGAACTCAGTGATGAGGGTGATGTCAACATTGTGCAGGCCCTCAATGGAGAGCAGGTAAAGCTCTCTTCATGAGTCCCTCCTCTCCCTTCAGTCTCTTGGATTTGTTTCTTTATTTCTAGTAGAGAACAGAGCAGCAGGAATCTCTTTTTCTCAGAGATTAAAGTGAGGGCTCCACCTGCTGGCAATGAGCTGAAACAGCATGTTTCTGTCTCTAGATTGGATCTTACTATGGCAGCGAGGTGTGTGGGCTGGATATTGACCAGGATGGCATCACTGATGTCCTTCTGGTTGCAGCTCCGATGTTCCTCGGCTCAGGAAATAAAGAGGCTGGTAGAGTCTACATCTACACCCTCAGTGGGGTAAGACAGCAGTGGCACTCATCACTCTTCTCCTTATGGATTATTATGCAATCATTAGGAGAATACACAAATTCTTGTTAGGTTTCCATTGCTATTTTCTCAAAAGACAGACCATAATATCTAGCTTTTAGTACCTGCAATGTATCATGTATGTCAACTCCAACTCTGCCCCCATCCTCCCCTCCTCTTTCTCTTCTCCCAGGAGGAGGTGTTTGTATCTAACGGCACTCTGAAGTCTGAAGAAAAGTCCCAGGATGCCAGGTTCGGTTATGCACTGGCAGCCGCTCCAGACCTCAACCATGATGGCTTCACTGACCTGCTGGTGGGAGCCCCTCTTGAGGATGAACACAAGGGGGCCATCTACGTCTACCACGGAGACGGTATCTACATCATCCACAACTATAAGCAGGTGCTTTTCATTTTTACTACAGTTACATTTTCACTGGTGTATTTGAGGATTCAACCAGACTGATCTCTGCTTTTGTGTTTCTGCCACTCAGCGTATTCCAGGGTCGTCGATCTCCCCCTCCCTGCAGTATTTTGGCCGTAGCGTGAGTGCTCGGTTGGACCTGGATGGAGATGAGCTCATAGACTTGGCAGTGGGAGCACAGGGCAGCGCTGTGATGCTCAGGTGGGTAGAGGCAGAGCTGGGGAGAGACGGGAAGGACACTGCCAGAACAGATTTTATTTCACAGCTTCAAGTACTAACAGATAACGAAGCTAGACAACACATTAAACGCATCACCTACAGCCATCTCGTTCCTGCATTAAAGAAAATAAATAATACAAAAAAAATAATAATAATACATGAATGTGAGGAACAAGAGAGAACTGGATTTATATGTTAAGTCAACAAGTTTTTAAAGCCAATGTAGCCTAATTACATAAAGGCCAATTAACAACCCATACATTTTGACAGTTAAATGAACTAAAAAAAGTTTTAAAAACATGTAGTCATTGATTTATGTTCATATGACATGTAGTCAGTTTCTTGTGTAATAAAATAAATAATTTGTGGTTGTTAACGTAACAATGTTAACTTGTTGAAACCTGCAGACATCCTGTATTTATCCTTCCCTGTCCCTTCTGTCCCCAGCTCTCGGAGTATAGTCCAGATCAATGTGAGTCTGTCCTTCCAGCCACACTCCATCAACGTCATCCAGAAGACCTGCCAAAGGGGAGGCAGAGAATCAGCCTGCCTCAATGCCACCGCCTGCTTCACGACCGTCTCCCGCTCCCCTGGACCACAAAGCAACAGCTTTGGTATAACACTTTATTTTTTCACTGACCACAAATTCACAGTCTTCGCTCTAATCCTTTTAGCAATCACTGCTAGTGTCGTGATTTGACTAGGCTCACGAATTATCAGAATGGGAATTTTCCAACACTCACCATCTGTCCTCGCCGCCTGCGGTCTACTCAGATCTATGGGTGTCGGCCATGTTGGACGACAGGAAGTTGTCAGCACGAGCGCTGTTTGATGACAGCTCCCATCGACAGTCCCAGCTGGCAGTCCGAGTTCACACAGGACAAACTGTCTGCCACAAACTGCCATTCCACGTCTATGTGAGTACATACATACATGTGTTGGTACATACATCAGCCACGAGTTTGATATCGAAGCATCATTCACAAACCCCTGCAAACTAAGTGACTTCATTTCATAAGTGACTTTTGTGTCTGTCTCTGTCGTAGGACACAGCAGATTACATCCGTCCAATTAGCTTCTCACTGCGGTTCAAGATCAACAACACAGAGACTGGGCCGGTGCTGGATGAAGGCTGGCCAACAACTATCAAGAAATCTGTGAGTGCCACAACACTGACTGCTCTCTTTTTTTGCATAATTATCTTTTATTTAATTTCATGATTTCCACCATGTTTTTTTTTTGTTTTTTTTTTAAATCTTTAATATCTTGATATATCAAATTGTATATCCCGTCCTTGGATAATGTCAAGCTAATATAAAACATTACTACTTTCCTCTCATCTAACAATTTATCAATTATT
Source organism: Lutjanus erythropterus (assembly GCF_056507025.1). Lineage (NCBI taxonomy): Eukaryota > Metazoa > Chordata > Actinopteri > Lutjaniformes > Lutjanidae > Lutjanus > Lutjanus erythropterus. Next base: position 23,499,272 of record NC_139325.1, on the reverse strand, counting down.
GATTGACAATTAAATTAATTACCAAATATTCTGATAATTGATTAACAGTTACGAGTCATTTTCGAATACAATATGTCTGAATACTTTCAAATGTGAATGTGAATATTTTCTGCTTTCTTTACTCCTCTATGATAGTAAACTGAATATTTTTGGGTTGTGGACAAGACTTGAGGACGTCATCTAGGGCTTTGGGAAACACTGATCATTTTAGCAACAGGACATGCTGATAGCTACAACTGTGTACAAGTATGGTTAAAATCCTCAGCTGCATCCACTCTGGGGAGCAGTTGATATCTAAGTCACATTCTTTTGATAGATATTTTGTTATTTTTTTCCAAGAGGCTTTTAAGTGATGGACATTCACACACGATATGTAAAAATGTTCCCATTTGGTTTTAATCGAGTCATGGATTTAGAGAATCGTGACACTCCACTCAGTAGTCGCGTCCTCCTCCCTCTGTTCACCATCGAACATGCTCTCTTCTCCACGTTTCCCTCTTCAGATCCAGTTCTTTAAAGACTGCGGTGAGGATGATGTGTGTACAACAGACCTGGTGCTGCAGGCTCATATGGACATCTCTGGGACGAGGTACGGATTTGACATATTCCTCTATTAAAGTTTGAAACAATCCGACATCTCCTCGTTTGTCATGTTTCAGTGAGCTCTCATTGTGTTTTCTCCACAGACAGAAGCCTTATGTGATTCGCAGCCCTCGTAGGCGTCTGGCAGTGGAGGTGCAGCTTCAGAACAGACTGGAAAACGCCTACAACACCAGCCTGACGCTGCACTATTCACGCAACCTGCACTTCTCCAGCCTCAGCATTCGGGTAAACCACATACATAGACACATGCGGCACCACGTGTAACTCTCCATACACGTTTACACAGATCTACATCAAAAGCTAACGCACACTTTCTCTTTCTCACTTTCTTTTCTTTTCATGTAGGAGGATGCCCACTTTAAGATTGAGTGTACGGCACTTGGTGCCAACAGCCACTCATGTAACGTCAGTTATCCAGTGTTTCGCTCCCAGTCAAAAGTGCGTCCGTGACGAGAAAATCACTCTCTCGACTCAGCCCACTCTATACTTCACTTCCTCCAGGTGATATGTGTCACTTCAGCAGCTTGTTCTCTCTTTTTTTTGTTTGCAGGTAAACTTCATGTTGGAGTTTGAGTTCAGCTGCACGTCTCTGCACAGTCGAGTTCAGATGAAACTTAATGCTGCCAGGTAGCTTACTAACGCAACAAGTTCTGCATGCACACATTTCACAAATACCGGAAACTTCAATAAACAGAAGGTTTTTAAAGGAATGGTTCGCATTATTTGAAGAGGGGTTGTATGTGGTGTATTACCTACGGTAAATGTCGGTTGGCATGTCCTCAGTTAAGACAAGGAGAGAGGAGCACCAGCTCGGATGCTGAGCAATGAACTCTGTTGGTGGATCCAGCAGCAAAACATATTTTAGCCACTGACATTAAACTGCCATTATATGAGCCAAATGTCACTCTCTCTAAACCAAGCTCCACGGGTGATATCAGTCATTTTACCTGGCAGAACACAGGAGTTGCTGGTGCACCACTGCCTCAATCTGTTATTTTATTTGTTATTGTGTGACTTTGGTGAATCTGAACTATCCATTTAAAACACTGTAGTCGCACAATAACACAAACAAACTAATGGCATTGAGGCAGTGGTAGACCAGCAACCCCCATTTGGTTGGTTTGGAGAGACTGATATTTGGCTTATATAACAGCAGTTTCCTGTTGGAAAATGATGCCTAATGACAAGGTAAAGCTGTGAAAATATCCTAAATGGAGTGTAAATGTGTTTTGCTGCTGACCCTGTCCGCAGCGGCACATTGCTTAGCCTCCATGCTGGTACTCCTCTCTGCTTCTCCAATCTACTGTAGCTCATACAACCCCACTTCAAAAAAATCTGAGCTATCCCTTTAATATCATCTTTGCAACAAGAGATGAAAACTGTACTGTTTTTTTGTGAGTTTCTGTAACCCTCTGTTTGTTTTCCAGTGACAGTGTGGAGAGAGGAGAAACTTTGGGGGACAACACAGTTCAGCTGCAGAGTTTTGTTCAGTATGAACCAGATTTGTTTGTTAGCAGGTATGTGTGTATATATGTGCAGCTAACTGTATGTATTATTCAGCAATAAGATGCTTTTGCTACTTTAAAAAAAAAGTATGTTTTTGTAGTTATGTGTTTTTCTTTCTGTGCAGTGACTCTAATTTGAACCGATATGAGGTCCACCCCACTCGGACAGTGTCGGAGGCAATTGGACCCGAGTTCTTCACGCACCTCAGGGTAAAGCTACACACGCTTGTTTTATAAACTCATGGCTTCAAGTTATTGTAAAGCTGCCAGTAAATAACATATATGAGTCTTTATCACTCTAAAAAACACAAAATTAGAGCATTTTTGTGTTTGTGTTTGTAGCTGCAGAACCTCGGCTGTTACGCTGTGAGTAATCTGGAGCTCAGGCTCAATCTGCCCTCTGTGGCTGCGGGAGACAGAGTCTTTATGACCGTCACTGAGGTCTTTTCATACAACGTGAGTACTGCTGCAGCACAAGTGTTTGTATCTCTCTATTAGATCATATCTGACATGTTTAAGTTGCCCCGTAGGCCACAGGGGTGAACTGCAGCGTGCTGGGTGATCTAGCCCAGCTGAAGGCCAGACAGAGAGACGTACGCGCCCTTCATCCTGAAGACATGATGCAGAATGACGTACTGGTGAGGCCCCCTGGGAACACAGCATCTACACAACACTGTGCAGCATGAGTGTATGAGCCAGACAGATTTGTTGGTTTGACAGTATTACTGGCCTAACACAGCTGTGTCTGTATCAGCATAAATATTTCCCGATATATTTTACAGAATATAGTGCTGTTTTTCAAATGAAGTGTTACTAATTTTTTCACAATAACAACATATATATGATAATAATTAATCATTTTGTTACAGATGTAAGCCTTATAAAATGATAAACAGATGAATATTACGTAAATAGAAAAAAGAAAACTAAAAAACATGAAAAATAAAGAAATGATAAATACATGTTAATCATAGAAAGATAAAGTTTACATATAAACACACCCTGTTCCTTACATACTACCACTTGCATACAAATCATTTATAAAGTGAGCTGTACGTGATTTTTTTTAGTTTTAAAGGCAGCTTTTTATGTTTGTTTACAGACACTATTGAATATATTGTAGTATACATATTTTTTCTATATATATTGTTTATTGAGTCCCACTGATACTGGATTTTTTGAGTGCTATGCCGATATTAGGGAGTAAAAAAATTCTCATCAATACACTTGCTGATATTCTTTACACAGAATGTAATATATAGAATATGTTAATATTACAAAACAATGTTAGGCCACTGAAACAGTATTTTTAAAAATAAAGTAACTACAAACTAAAAAACACAAATAGAAATGTTATGTATATTTGATTGTTTAACATATATATATTTTTGTTCTATCTTCATATGCAGATAAAGCTTAAAAAAATAAAACGATCTGCATTACGATCTTTAAAAAAAAGTTTGCATATCAGCGTGTACCGGACAACATATAGGCCAATACTGATATATACCGATGTAACTGTGAAAGGCCAATATTGAGCCAGTAATATCAGTATGCCCATATAGCAGTGAGGTTCTAATTGTTATATATTGTAGTAAAATGCACATATTATATATTATTGAATGGGAGTAACTATAATATGATTTTATGATTGATCCCTTTTCTTAATTCGAATTTGTGTTTTTTGCTTTATTGTTAAATTTAATCTCTAATGAGCACACGTATGCCGTATGTTCGTATGTGTAGAACTGTAGCAGGTCTTGGTGCACTGAGGTCGTCTGTGAAGTCCAGCAGCTTCTGAGAGGACAAACCGCCATCATTCGTGTCAGCCGCAGAGTTCACGATGATTTCTTCAGAAAAGTGAGTCACAGAGCAGCACACAGTTGCTCATTTCAGCCCATCTTTTCTGTTTTATGACAGAAACATTGATCATCACCTCTGCGTCTCTTTTTCTAGGCCAAATATAAGTCAGTGAGGATAATAGGCGCCTATCGCCTCGCAGCTCATGAGACGAACCTCGTCACACTTGGCACAGAGGGCACAGTCTGGAGGGAGGTAAGAAGAATAAAGTGGGATTTTGAACGGCAAAATGAGAATGGCATTTAGTTTCTCTAATCTCACCCTTCATCTGTTTTTCTGTAGACTGTACTGGAGGTGCTAAAGGGCAGAGCTATTCCTATCTCACTGTGGATTCTAATTGGCAGCATCATTGGAGGCCTGCTGCTACTGGCGCTTATCATTTTCATATTATGGAAGGTATTTTCATGTTAATATTTACCTTCAGACTTCTTCAGGAAAATGAATGTTTCATGGACAGAATATCAAAGGGATAGTCAGTATATTAGCTATGGTTCAACAACAAAAGGCAAATCAATATCAGTTTAAGTGTACACAATAATTAGAATATTTTCCCCACTTTACCTTTTCTAATGGGAAAACCACCATTATGTAAGTGAAACACTTCAAATAAACTGAACTGTCCCTTTAAATCTCTAAATCTCACTTCTCCTCAGCTGGGATTCTTCACACGCAAACAGAGAGGAGAGGATGAGAACCACGAGGACTGAGCCCAACTTTTTCTGCCATGACAACAGTCATTTCCTTTGACAACTACCACGCGAGTCCACCTCGTACCAGGCACAAGGAGAAAGTCCTGGGACTGAACTCGACACAGACGCAACAGGGACCTCCAGGACCAAAGAGAGCATTTGAAGGTCCAACAGAAATGCACTACCCACTATTTCCAGGGTCGGGAGCACTTAATGTAAATAATCTTTTTTTAATTTTAAGGAAAAACCAAAGTGTATTAAACCACAATTCTTCTATTTAATATACAGACATCTTCAAGGTTTTACATTTCAAACAATCACTTTGTTTTATGTTTGTCTTACTGATTTGTGTTTGTTCTTTAATGAAATTAAAACTGTTGAAAAGAATTCTTGTGTTCAGTTTATTAATTTGCTGATGCATAAAGGGTGCAATAAAAACAAGAAATAAACTATTTAGATGTTATTCCATTTCAAAGTGAAACATTCCAGCTATTTAAACTATAAAACAGAGATACTTGACAGCATTCATGCATGCATGTTGGTTGCAGTGCTCGTGAATCTCAACTCTCAACTTATGGAGGTGGAGCTGACGTAGGATTCTAGTAGAAAAATGGTTTCGTCCACCTGGTTCTCTGCTGAATCTAACCTGGAGGGGAGAAGAACAACAGTGAGAATGGTAACACCAACAGAACAAAGAAACCTGTAGGAAAGAGAACCGTAGTTTTCCAACACTGAATACCTTAAGGTAAAAAGGTAACACACATATCTTAAGGACAAAGTTGACTAATCTCAATTTCACTTGTCAATTCTGGCCATGTCATGCCATGTAATTTATATCAATGGTTCCTAAATGGTGAGCAGTGGTATTTTGTGACAACCAGAATAAACTGATAAATTAGAAGATTAGTCAAATTCGTCCTGTCATTTTTTTGTCATTTTGGCCTATTCTTTGGCTACTCAGTGTTGGAAATACTAGCTTGGTTTTAGCACCACAAACAAACTATTTCAAACTATTTATAAGCATATCCTTTCAAATATCTAGGAACTGAGGTTTTGTTTTGTGCTCATTACTTGTTGATGTGAAGCCGCAGGGCCTCCAGCTGTTGCTTTTCAGGAGCAGTGATCATCTCCTCGACCTCCGTCAGCTGCTCAGGCTCGGCCCCGCTGGCCTGCAGAGATGCCAGGATGGCCTCGATTCGCTGGGATTTCTCCAGCAGACGCCTGTCAGTCAAGCAGAAAAAGATCTGATCAATGACAGTGCGTGAGTCAGACTGTATTGATTTTAATTTAGTTTTAGTCAACTAAATATCCTAAGATTTCAGTCAGCTACATCTACAGCAGATTTTGTCACCTGAAATCTAAAAACAAGTTTAGTTAATCTTCCTGGAGGAAGTCAAAGTTTTTACATTTCAAGGAAATTACATTCTTTTTGTTACATACTGTATCTGTTTTAATTTTAGGTCACTGACACTTTGTACTCGTTATCTTGAGCACATCAGTTGATCTTTTAATTTATGATCCAAGATCACCGACTGTGTCACTCTCTTCTCACAACATTACAGAACAGCGGTGCTGTCTTTTAGTTTGTCTTGTTTTTCAAGTTTAGCCAAAGACACAGCTCAGGTCAGCTGATAAAAACATTGAAAAAGCTTGAGCTTGAAAAACAAAAACGTGTGTGTGTGGTTTGAAGTGCGGTTACCTTAGCATGAATAGCAGGAATTTCAGGAAGTCTCATTTGCAACAACAGCAGCAACATTTTGTCAGTTAAAAAATGTTGCTGGCAAAAATTATTAGTCAACAAAATTTAACACTGGAGTCAGACAACTTTTATAGTTGATCATGTGAGTCTGATCTGGTTTGCAGGGACAGAGACACAGAAAACATGGGAACACATAGTTATGCTGAACTCACTTGCTCTCTTTGCTCTCAAACAGGCGTCGCTCTATAAGGTTGGCTACTGTCTGCACAGAGAAAAATGTCCAGAGATGAGACATTACTGAAGGAAAGACAAAAAATGCATACCGTCTGTAGTCCTCTTGTCTGAAAATGGGCTGCAAGTAACGATTATTTTCAATATTGTGTTATATGCTTATTATTGAGTCTATAAAATGTTTTTTAAAAAAAAGCAATACTACTCTGAAGGCGACAGTATGTTCATTGCTTTACCTTGTAGCAGTCCTGGAGCAGCATTCTGGCAGTTGGGAGTTGGTTGACGGTGTAAAGATAGAAGGTACGAGAGGGAGCATAATCAGGAGTCTTTGGGATTTCCTGAAGAATTAAAAATATAATGGCTGTTCAGAGGGAACGAGTAGGTAAATTTAAGTATAAGGAGCAGGGCTGCTCCGTCAAATTTGAAGTCTCACATAATTTAAGTATCAGTGAAATTGCCCAGTGTTCACTTTTATTGAAGTACTCCTCCCTCATTGTCCACAGAACAAAAAATTAGGCTATGATGCTTTGTGGGTCTGGTTTTAAAATGATCTTAGTCACTCAGTGCATCTTCAGAAAGTGTGCCAAATAATTTTCAAAGTAGGTTTTTGGATCAGATTTTTTTGGATTGCTCCTACTTCCCATCACTCATGTTAAAATACTAAGAAAACTGGCCTGAAGAGAGTTGAATCTTGCTTTGGGAATATTTAAATCAATCACAGTAATCAGCATGTGCTCTTGTTTTTGTCCAAGTTACAAATAATTTCTGGCAACAGCTAAGACGGAGGACTGTTTTTGGAAGCTCTTCATTCAATCAGATGAGAGTTCAAAAGTTCAGAGTAGGGTAATAGCTCAGTAAGAACAGATAAATACAAAGAGAGGAACAGAGAGAGCATCTTCACATGTCGAGGATGTACCTGCAGCTGGACGAGGTTCTGTGAGAGCAGTGTGTAGAGCATGTCTTTGGCCTCTTTGGCTGGAATCATGGCAAAATCCTCCACCTGCTTCTGCTCCAGGTGACGTTTCCTTAGCAACAGGCGGAAGATGCGTGCCGAGCGGGATCCAAATCTGATGACAGATTAAAACAGGGTGTCTATGTGTATTAGCAAGTTAAATGTAAGATTTCTAAGGCATTTTAATGCTGCTGTTCAATAATATCTAAGGCCAGGTATGCACTAAAACTAAACACAGGGTTCCTATACCTTTTCAAACCTCAAACTCAAGCACTTTTCAAGAATTTTCAAGGTGCATTTTCAAGCTTTTCCTGCACCTTAACCCCTGAATAAATGAATACTTAGGTCTGTGTAATATGTTTTCAAGGTCTTTTTCAAATAAATGTGAATTTAAGACATTTTAATGTTTTAAGGACCTGCAGCCACCTTGTAAACATGATTAACTTTATAATTAGTTCCTGATGATAAGAAAATCACATGTATACACAATTTAAAAATGAACTCACTTACCTCTCTTGAACTACAGACTCAAGCGTGGCCCGAGCCAAATTGGCCAACGATCTGTGCAAATCTAAGACATGAGTTAAGAAAAGCATCTGTTCTTTGTGTTTCATGAATTAAATTATACAAAACAGTGTGTTGGTTCTTGACAAGTACCCTCTAAATGAAAAAGGATACTGACAACGTACATCCCTCCTCCACTTTCACCAGCTTTTCCCACAAACTCCATCTAGAAACGAAAGGGAAACATAGATCTAAAAAATGTATCTTGTAGATAAAAATTAGGATTGGAAAATATGACTTGAAGAGGTCGTACCGGGTCATCAACCAGTAGCGTGAGGTACTGGTCTAAGATGGGTCTGGGGATGTTGTAACTTGGGAGAGACCTGAAGATCTCATTGGCTGAGAGGGGCTTTGTGCACGTGGCTGTGGGCGAGGTCGTCACCTCACTCATCCTCAGCATCGTCCTCACGATTTCACTGCTGGTCTAAGTGATTAAAATTAAATGTTCAAAATTTTATCATAAAACCACCATAATAATGAAACACATTTTCACTTTCTTGCAGAGTTGAATGAGATCGATACCACTCTCATATCTGTAAGGCAACCATGACACTACAGCCAGCAGCTGGTTAGCTTAGCATATAGACTGGAAACATGGGGAAACAGCTAGCCTGGCTCTGTCTACACTCATGGTGGGAATCATTGGGAATCTCATGATGCCATTCTGATTCTTTGGTCAAAGGTAATTATTTAGACACTAAATCAAAACAGGCTTACAACTGCTCCCTTTTGTTAAGATGAATTACAAGAAAACTCTCACATGTGCTGCTGGAAATTGCCCTCGCAGATGACCTCTGCCTTTTTTCATTCCATCAACATCATATTATTAAAGCTACTTCAAGGAAATGTAATATTTTGTTCATTTCAGAGGCCCCTTTGAACAAAAGCATTGTTTCCACTACAATATCCACAAAATATAACATTAAAAAAAATATGTAAATAAAAATCTCCCCCTGCTGCTTTTTCACTGGCTGACGTGCTACTCACTGTAACTTTGCCAATGAACATGTAAACACAGACTCATTTCATCAGAATTAAAGGAGAATCAGTGGCAGTTATTCATAATAACTATACTGAAACAGTCAATCTTCTCATGGATGGTCTTGTTAACTTATGTAGGTCATACAGAGGCATCAGTAAGAAAAAACTGTTACATAACTAGTTTAAAACTTTTTACAATTTGTTAATCAATGCAGAATCGTCCACCCCTTTATTGTGACTCATTTCAAAATATATCCCCCCACCCCTTACCTACATTATAGGTCACAAACTCTGCCTACCAGCACACCTAAAGGTCTGGTTCTTCAATTTAATCAATGTGAGGATGATGAAAATGTGATTCAATTTTTATCTCTGAAAGAAAGCCAAAAAAAATATTTCTTCAAATGATCATCCCTTAAATAACATTTAAGCATCCATGTATGAACCTGACCTGGTCCAGTTTGTTGGCTACAGCGCTGATGATGGCCTGGTCTCTGAAGTGGAGATGAAACCTCTCAAAATTCACCTGCCAGTAAATCCCCTCATCACCATGTACCTGAACAGCAGAGACACAGAGACAGAGAGATGGACGTCACACAAAACATAAGCAATAAGTTATATGTAAAGGACAGTGAAATTAAGAGGTGATTATAGCTTTAAAGCTGCAGCAAATGTGTTAAAAGTATAACTAATGTGTTCCAAACGCCCACCTCTGGATCCATTTTAGCCTTCTTTGCACTCCTCTGTTCCTCTCCATCCTCGCTGGAGAGCTGGCGCTTGCCTCGCCCTATGAGTGTCACGTGAGGCACCTTGTAACAGTCGGGGAAGCTCTCTGGTGTGGGCGGAGCGGTGCTGACAGGGGCAGCAGGAGTACCAGGGGTAGCAGGGTTTGCAGGTGTAGCTGGAGTAGTTGTTGCTACCTCTGGTGGAGGGCAGCGCTGAAGAAAATGCGTCTCCACCAGTTTGGAGAAGGCAGAAGACACCTCACTGTAATCCATGCTGCGGCCCTCTAGAACAGGAGAGACAAAGAGAAAACGTCTGTTTTAGTTTAGATTTTGGAGCTTGATTGACAGGTGTTACGTGGTGTTACTGACCCTCCATGTTCTGTGTGAGGCGGTCCGCAACTGTCTTAACCGTGCTGCTCATGGTCATATTGCCTCTCTGCAGTAACTCCTCTATGATGAGCTCTCCGGTGTCGCCATACAGGGTTTTGGCAGTGTAAATGTAGCGTGGGTATCGCAGGATTCTCAGAATCCGATCACAGCTGGTCCGATACTCTGTGGGGCTTCCAACTCCTTTGCGGCCTGAGCTAAACACACAGACCCCATGCTGTGCAAGCACGCACAGGGACTTCTTAACCTACAGAGAGGGAGAGGGAAGAGCTGCTTGTAGGGTCATCACAATACCAGAATTCTAAACTTTAACACAATACTAGTATAAAAAAATGATACTCTATACGTCTTGATACCACGTCAAAAAGAAACAGGGAGCCACACAAAATAGGATAGGGTAATTTTTCCTTCTTTTTTTCAATTTCGAACTTGCACACAGTGCTGGTACAGAAAAAGTCACCAAACTGTGGCTAGTTTTGCTATGATGCAAGCCAAATTTCAAGGAGGACAACAAAGACCGAACTGAGGTCTTGAATAAACACAACAAAAAACAGAAACTGTATTTTGTATATTACATAATGTATTAGCATGTATTGTCCCATTTAAAAAAAATATGTAAAAACTGATTGTTATGTTTGTATTTTCCACTGCACTACTACTGTGTGTGGATGTAAATGCATTGCATATTACACCTACAATGGTTTGACTGTCTTCCAGTGTGTCCACAAAGGCTGGACTGCTAAACGCTGCTTGAAAATGTTTTATATGCCCCTAAAAATATGATGTAATATATCCATGGTGTGAAGTCGAGACAGTGAGTGTAGGAGTGGTACCAGATCCAGTGAAATGCCCGTCTCATGAATGATGGTTCTTAAATTCTGTGCTCCACTTCTGAGCAGGTGTGTTCCCACTTTGGCCACCACTTCTCCAAAGTGCTCCTGCAGCAGGAGACCACACAGACGCACCTCCTGGGCAGTCATCTGCACACACAAACACACACACAGGGAAGCATGCAGGTCAACAGAAGGTCTCACATACAGCCTCAGTACAAATATACCAACCATCTATAACATACATCAAGCATGTATATCGACACATGAGCAGCCAATATAACTCTGTCTGTGTGCTTCTAATTTACGGTATATACTGGAGACTGAGCTTGACAGGTTGATCCACCCAGAACATCTGATACTAATAAACCACTAAATAAAAGCATAATTAGTACTAAAGCTTCAAGGATTAGTCGATTAATCGATTAGTTGTCAACTATTAAATTAATCAGCAACTATTCTGATAATGGTTTGGGTCTTTTTTCTTCAAGATAAAATGTCCAAATTTTCTTTTTTCAGCTTCCGAATATGAATATTTTCTTGTTTCTTGAGTACTCTACGACAGCAAACTGAATATTTTTGGCTTGTGGACAAAACAAGAAATATGAGGACATCACCCTGGGCTTTGGGAAACACTGATCCACATTTTTTCGAATTTTGACATTTTATGGACCAAGCAACTAATCGACTAATCCAGAAAACTCTAAATACAGATAAATCTACAATGAAAATAACTGACAGTTGCAGCCTTTATTAGGATCTTAGAGCTTGCCAGCTCAAGGGTCATTAAAATGTGTGAATGTGTGAAATGTATTGTGTTGGAGGAGGACTACTGTTGCTATGGGCAAGTCAATGGTTGCTATGGGTTCTTATAAGAAAAATATAGAAACAGAAATTATAAATTCGCATCTTATTACAGGGTAGTGAAAGGACAGTCACATCATACTTTCTGATGCATTATTGTGCTATTGCATTTAAAATGTGTTTTCTTTTGATAGCAGCTACTACCAAATGAGGGAATATCTTTTGGAACAGTACCTTTCACAGCACAAGTATTACTAATAATATTATTGATGGCTCTAATTTTTCTCAGTAAGCCATGACAGCATGGCAGTGAGCCAGCACACACAGTACCAGAAGACTGAAGCAGTTCAAATGAATTCAGCCATCATTCACTTAATCATTAAAAACAGGCATGCATGATATTGAATTTTTGACGATATCTGATATGTTGGTATTTCCGACTCATTTGGCCAATGCAGATATATGCAGAAAACATCAAGTCTGAATCAACATTGTTATGCCTACTCTTATCGTGATGGCCCACTGGCAGATGCAGGCATAAGATACGGTTGGTGGGTGTAGTTCAGTGGAAAGAAAAGTAGTTCCAACATGAAACTGCTCACAACAAGGTCTGTGCATTATCTTGAGTGTCTGGATCATAATTTCTGGAAAGAGACATTGCTGTTTTTCAAAATTTTTTTGTTTGTTTTTTGTTTTTGGTGCTTTGAGCACCACAATCAGAGTGCCATCCATATTAGAGAAAAGGCAGATATTTCTACAGCTGCTATCTCCAAAACTCTGCAGCTCAAACCAAAATAATCTAGTCAGAAAAATATAGCATTAAGTTTGGAGGAAAAATGCCATTTTTTGAATTTGGGGTGAATGGTCTCTTTAAAACTACTTTGACAAGTGAAACTTGCTCAAAAAAGTGACCTCAGTACATGAAATGGGAGCAAAAGTAACTCATTACTACCCACCTCTGGTCTTAACTTGCATTTGTAGATGCAGCGTCGAACTGTGTTTACCGACAAAGGTTTTCCAAAGTGTTCCCGAGCCCATGTAGTAATATCCTTTACACTATCATGTTGATTTTTAATGCAGTGCTGCTTGAGGGATCGAAGGTCACGGGCGTTCAATGTTGGTTTTCGGCCTTGTCCCCTACGTGCAGAGATTTCTCCAGATTCTTTGAATCTTTTAATGACATTATGGATTGTAGATGGTGAAATCCCTAAATTCCTTGCAATTGTGCGCTGAGAAACATTGTTCTTAAACTGTTCGACTATTTGTCCACGCAGCTTTTGACCAAGTGGTGAACCTCGTCCCATCCTTGCTTGTGAATCACTGATCACACGAGGGTGCCCCTTAAATACCCACTCATGATATTATCACCTGTTACCTTTTAACCAGTTTACCTGTCAAATGTTCCAAACAGGTGTTTTTAGATCATTCCACAACTTTCCCAGTCTTTTGTTGCCCGTCTCAACTTTAGGAACGTGTTGCATCAAATTCAAAACTAGAAGAGTGCACTCAGTAGAGTGCAGATCTCGGCCAGGGAACCTGAAAAGAATCACCAACATTTTGATTAGTAACTATAATTTAATTACATATTTTTTCAATTTATTTTCTCTCCAGCACTGTTATTAGACGTGTGTCTGATGGTTTTTTTTTGTCATAATTGGTGTTTGTAAGGTCACTGCAACCTTGACATTTGACCACCAAAATCTGCTTAGTTTATTCTTGAGTCCAAGTGGACAATTGTGCCAATTCTGAAGAAATCCAAACAAGGTGTTCTTGAGATATCGCATTCACAAAAATGGGATAAAACAATCATAATGCCTTCTTGGGTTATGGCCAAAAATGTGATGTCCTTTGACCGCCAAAATCTAATTAGTTCATTCTTGAGTCCAAGTGGCCATTTTCTGTGAAGTTTGAGGAAATTCAAACAAGGCATTATTGAGATATTCCATTCACAAGAATGGGATGACACAAAAACATAACGCCTCTGGCCAGAGCTGTTGTGAGCGTGAAGGCATTAAATGAAAGGATTGTGCACATAGAAGATTAGTCTGATTGGTCAAGAAGTATGTAGGATTAGCAATAGGCAAGCTGCAGATCTGCTGATCACACAAACTTGCAAGCATTCGCATAAAAACCTACAGCCTTATGCTAGGTCCAAATACCGAGTATATATTTGGAAAACACAAAAAAAGTTTAGTATTTTGAACATTAAATATATTGTCTTTGTACTGTATTTAACTGAATAAGAATTGCTAAGTTTATCTTTAACACGGCATTTCAACTTTTTGGGAATCAGGGTCGTAGTTGCAGATTTATTTTCTGTTGTTGACTTTTTGACTAAAAGACTTGTTTCATGTTTTAGCACTAGTATGCTCAGATACAACATTTCTGGAGCTTGACCCGTACAAACTAAACTACATAAAAGACAAAATATCTTGGCTACTTCTGCTTTGATTTGGACCATTCTTTTGGTAATTTGTCCACTGTCCAGTTATATAAAGGTCATTTCCAGTGTAAGAAAAAGCTTACACACATTCTTGAGTTCAATTATCCCCAGTGGCATATGCAACTTTATACTTCTAATCCACTTAATATCAAAGGCAAATATTGTACTTTTTACTTCACTATATTTGTCTGATGGCTTTAGTTACTAGTTACTTTCCAGAACAGATTTTTTTTTTTTTTTTTTTTTTTCAGAAACTCCAGCAGTGTTTTGTGGAGTAAACAAACTTAAACCTGACTTTCAATCATGAGAGTCACAATGGCTGAATTTTCATTTTGGGTGAATTATCCCTTTAAGTAACATTTTGAAAGCTGGACATTTACATGCAACAAAGTATCTTTACACTGTGGTAATACTAAATTTACTCATGTAAAAAAAAAAAGAAAAAGTATTGCTTCCGCCACAATTTATGAGTTTATTTGAGTTCATTGCTAAAATGATGAAATATTACAAACAGAAGACTACATGGGTGCTCGGCGTGCGGACACATACTCTCACATTGACCAATGTCGGCAGTTCGTCGATCATTTTAAATTATTTATTATTTATTTTATTTTTATTTTTTATCTCATTTCAGACACATGTGTCCATATCAATATAAGGAAATGACAGAGATATAGTTCGACTGGTTTGAAAGAATAAAACGCCAGTTAGCTTAAAGCTACGAGTAACCGTTATGCTGACCAGACAGCTCAAACAGGTTAGCATACTAGCGCTAAGAGCTAACAGTTACATCTGAACATGTCAGTCTCCTACTTCTCTATTTTTCACAAACCTTTCAGAGAACAGTAGCAGTGTATGGCCAGCTTTTAATCACTCCACAGGCTGGAGACTGAACACATGCGGCTTCTCTCCTCTAGTTGACAACACATGAACACTTCCTGTTTGGATTTGTCCAGAGGTGCCGCGGTGCATGCCGGGCTGGAGGCGGACAGCTGCCTTCAGTTGGTGGAGGACCGACGTCAGTGTTTGTGCTGCTCTGGGGGAAGATGGCGGAGGCTGCGGCTGTTCCACCGCATCGGTTTTTCTGTCACTGTTGTAAGGGAGAAGTGAACCCCAAACTCCCGGTAAGATGGGCGTTTTTGTCTCTTTATTCGCCACCATCTCTGGTATAAAATGTGCGGTTGACAAGTGAACATTTCTCCAAAACACCGTTTGTTTCGATTGCTCGCTACAGCTCAACAGCAGCTAGCCTGTTAGCAGTTAGCAGCGTTAGTTGTTGTTAACTCTCTGAATAAACTCGTGACACTCGCAAATGTCTTCGTCCAAAAACAGACGTTACAAGCAAATGTCGACAGGTTCATTTAGGTTTGCGTGTTTGAGACAGTTTTGTCAAAGCACTGTACTTGACGCTTTGTTTTGACAGCTTGGGGATATTATGTTTTGCACAAGACAACAGAAACAGCTGAGAGAAGGTGGTCTATGTTATTACCTTGTCATTTAATGGTTTTGATATTAGTTGTTTGATATTAGGCTGGTTTTGTTTTCAGTTTTTCTTTCTGATAAAACAGATTGTGGACAGGACAAGTTGGGGGAAATTTCAGGCACATAAACGCCAAGTTTTTAGTTTCAGTTTTAAAGTCAACGTG
The DNA here is from genome assembly GCF_056507025.1 of Lutjanus erythropterus. NCBI lineage: Eukaryota > Metazoa > Chordata > Actinopteri > Lutjaniformes > Lutjanidae > Lutjanus > Lutjanus erythropterus. Next base: position 23,483,353 of record NC_139325.1, on the reverse strand, counting down.
AGTTTAATGTGTAGTGAAACCAGTGACATGATCTACATCTTGCCAGACATTTACTATTTTACTTTGATTATTGAACACATATTTTCTACATAAGAGACAATTGTGAGGCTTTCTTCCTCACACTCAGTTGCCAACTTATTAGGTACATCCTGCTCAAACTAATCCAGTCTAACAGACTTAAAGGTTAAAGGTTATGATGGTTTTGTTGAAACGGTTTTAGAGAGGTGTCCGTTCAATCTTATTGGTCATTTTTTTAAACTGTTGTTTGTTGGGCTACAACTAACAATTATTTTAACGATTGATTAGTCGGGTGATTATTTTCTCGACAAATCAGTTAATAGGTATTTGTTTTAAAATGTCAGAAAATTATGAAAAATGTCAGTCAGTGTTTCCCAGGGCATAAGATGATGTCCTTAAATGTCTTATTTTACTTACAACACAAAGATATTCAGCTTACTGTCATAGATGAGTAAAGAAACCAAAACATTCACATTTAGGAGGCTGAAGGAGAATTTAGACTTTTTTTCTTTAAAAAATTACTCAAACCAATTAATCAATTGTCCAAAAAGATGATGATTCATTTTATAATCAGTTGATGGCTGATTAATTGATTAATCATTGCAGCTCTAGTTGTTTGAGCTGCAGTGTAGCAGTGGGGCTCCAACTAACCATTATTTATATTGTTGATTATTTTCTTGATTAATCAATTAGGTTTTGGTCTGTTAAGTGGTGAAAAATGTTGAGCACTGTTTCTGAAAGCCAAAGATGACATTCACAAATGTCTTGCATTGTCAACAACGTAAAAATATTCAGTTTACTGTAAAAATTGGGTAAAGAAAATACTCCAAATGTCAGAAGCTGGAATTGCTAATCAAAATAGTTGGTGATTAATTTAATATTTGACAACTAATAGATTAATTGTTGCAGCTCTTGTTTGTAGCACTGAAGTGATTAGTTGATTAATCAATTAGTTGATGGACAGAAAATGTGTTGCTAACAATTTGGAGGATAATCAATTCATTGTGTGATTCATTATCAAAATAAGCAACATTTTTTTTCTAGTTCCAACATCTCAAATGTGAAGAGTTGATGGTTTTCATATTTTTTAATAGGGATGTAACAATACTAAAGACTCAACATATAACAATACCATGCCAAAAAGTCCATAGTAAAAAAATATGACTCAAAAAATGTCCTTAATGATATAAGAAATCTGATGCATACTGCATTTTTTGTTCATATAAAATTTGTTTTTCTTTTCCCTTGTTTAATAAAATAATAGAAAAGTAACCACCTATGACCCAAGCATGTGCAAAAAATTGGCAATGAATTTTTGAATTATGGATTTACAATTACAAAACAAAAACAATGCAGCTGTCAGTAGCAGTCCTTTTCATAAATTAATTAACCAGTATTATCATGATAGGTATCGTACTTGTCCAGTATGTTATCAAGATATTTTTTTATCACAATTATTGCTATTTTAAGATATCACATTGTATTTTAGGAAGCAGTGATGGGCATTTGATTTTTCATTAAATGATACAATGAATGGTAGATTAACTGCTTATGAAAATACTCGTGGACAAAATAAACCTAATAAACTAGAGGTGAACAAAATATACCTAATAAACTAGCAACTGATTGTATATTACATTGTCTGTTTGCTAGCAGTACGCAGTCATTGCGTCAGTACGTCAGTCCATGAGATTATCTTGTCAGCTGAATCCTTATTTTTATGTTATGGTTGAGGATAATTCCAGCCTGGCCTGTCACTGACTCTAAACTGGCCTGCTTGTCTCAGACACACTCAGTCCTGTGGCATGTCTTCCTTGAGCCAACTAACTGCAACACCCGCGGTGATCATCACGCCACACTACTACTTTCTATCCCAAGGACCATCTCTCAGTCGTGTATCTATTTATGCAGTAGATGTGATAACCTTTTTATGGGGAAAATGACACACAACTCACATAAACTGTTTTTGCTTACTGTAGGGTTTGTCAACCAGTTGTGTCCACATTTCTGCTTTTAGATTTCTGTTAACCAAGCTAATAGAGTGATAAATTTTCATGTGAGTTTGATCATGGTATTCGTTCATATTCTGTTTTCAAAAGCATTCAATGAGCTCCAAATATAATGTAATATAAATATGTTATAATATGAAAACATTCTGACCTACTTTTCCTTAACATATGTTATAAAATCAGCACATCAGTCTAATCTTCCATAGTCCCATCTGTATATTAAATGACCCCACTCAGTCCTGTTCCCATAGTTGAGAAACCCTGGCTTACACACTGAAGAGACAACAACATATGAACCAGCTGTACAAACTGGCTGTAGCGCCTTCCTCGTTCTGTTACAGTGGTTTCTAATACACTTCACTCTTTTAGGTGTGGTTGGCAGACCAGCTCTACCTCTTGAGCTACATTCATAAAACACTGGCTGTCATACAAATCTTACTGATATGATTCTTACAAAGGTAGACTGGCAAAGTGTTGTTTTGTTTACCATACCAATCAGTATAAGGTCTTTACAGTTTTTTATGATTCCCTTCAGGGGCTTGGCAAATATTTCCAGATATCAACAGGCTATATCATAACATGGCAAATACAGTACATGGATATTACTTCAGTATAAAAAACAAACAGATGTTCAACACAATGAACTTCAGACAAAACTTTTCACATGTGTAAAACAAAAACTATTCATTTTGGTCTTGTAATCTTGTAATTGCTATTTTCTTGTAATGAATCAATTAATCATTAGTGGTGGGTAATCTTACTATTTTAGATTGAGATTGTGATATAAGGTTATTGTGATAAAATGGGACTTTATTAATCCCGAGGGAAATTCTTGTGTCAGATTGCTCCAAAATAACAATAACAAAGGTGATGAGGAGCGACTCTGGCAGGCTGCTGTCTGGGACGGCGCCAGAAGTGAAACCCTTCCACAATCTACCTTTCAGGTGAATCGTAGAGATCACAGTATTTAATGTCCTCTAACTTCTGTCTCCAACCTTCACATTAACTCATTGCCTAACAGACCCACGCTATTTGAACAAACCAATAGAGTGATGTAGCCAACTAGATGGCTTTGCTGATTGAATTTCTTCACAAGGCTTTTCCGTAGATGAGGTGAGGTATTGCAAACAATCATAATCAATCATCAAGTACTCACAACTCAGTTGCATTATGTTATGTTTTGGATTCTATTTACAACTTCAGATTAAAGTCAGGTTTTAATCACTGTTTTGAAACCTGTGTAGTATCTTTAAAGCTTCATCGTCCAAATGAAGAAATTCATAGACTATTTTAAGTCTGGTTATAGTCTACAGAGCATTTTGAAACTGAGAAACAAGATCACAATTTACAGGAGATTGTGGATAATGATCGTGACAATATTTTTTGTCCAGATTGCCCACCCAGAAGAAGAGGACAAAAAATTCTGGGAGAATCACCGATTCTACCTTTTTGAATCGATTATTGAAATTGAAAGCTCAGTTCTGTCATTTTTTGATTTAATATTAAAATTGTGATGTCCCTACATAAAACCAATGATCTGTCAATCTTTACAAATCAAAACTCAATAGTTAAACAATGGCATGAGCGTCGATGCTAAATAAAGAAAGTCATATTGAATCTATGAAGTTGGAGAATCATGAAACTACTACAGTTAGATCATATGACCACAAAATGATTTTACTTAAGTAGAGTTCAAACATTTAACCTGAGTCTCCTTTGATAATCAGTTATTAATTTCAGTCATTTTAAAACAGAAATTCAAAATATGTTTTGCTCATGGCTTCTCCAGTGTGACAGTTTGCTGCTTTTCTCTGTATTTGTATGGTTGTCAGCTGAATTCCTTTGACTTGTGACCTGTTGGTCAGACAAAACAAGACATTTGCATATGTCACCTTGGCTTTTAGGAAATTATAATGAGTGTTTTTTTTTCTCCTGACCCTGTGTGACTCCTGTGTTTGTGTTGACTCTTTGCAGGAATACATCTGTCCAAGATGTGATTCAGGGTTCATAGAGGAAGTAACAGAAGACTCCAGGTAAGAGACATATATTGTTCTGTTTATCTGCTTCACATCTCCAAACACCATGAGGTGTTGAGGCGTTTTTTTTAGCATCAGTCTGGAACAAAAGCTGGTACATACATGGGCTGTCGACGTTTTTTATACATGTGTACAAGAATCCACATATTGTACTGCAGAAGATGGTAAGCTCACCATTAGAGCTGTGACAATTTGCCAATTGGAGGAAAATTAATTACCTACTATTTTTTTTTTCAAGCAAAACTGTCCATTATTTGCTGGTTCTAGCTTATTAAATGTAAGAATTTGCTGCTTTTCTTTGTCATTTATGACAGTAAATGAAGAGCCTTCTGGTTTTGGACTGCTGTTGGACACAAAATGCAATTTAAAGACATAAATGTGGACTCTGGGAAATTGTGATAAGCATTTTTCATAATTTTTGACATTTCATAGACTTTACAGACTTTATAATTGTGAAAATAATCATTAGCTGCAGCCCTACTCATCATCCAGTTTTGTCCTAGACTAGCACTGAACCTGTTCAGTGGATGTCGCTAATAATGTGTCTTTTGTCCCTTTGTGCACATTTTTCCTCAGTCTCCTAGAGGGTGGTGCTAATGGGCTAGATGACACAGCCACACACTTTGCAGAGGTATGAGCTGCTCTCAGGAATTTTGGGGAGAAGGGTGGGAAAAAGTGATTGATTGCCATTGTTTTATGAGTTTTGATTAAACGTGACTTGTCTTTCCCCCTGCCTTCTTTGTCTCCACTCACCTTTCTTTCCCATCCTCAATCCCACTTTCTGCCTGAAAATCCCTCTTTTTCCCAAACCCCCTCACCTCTCTCCTCCCCTGTCCAAACCCTTCAAACATCCATGTTGTAGCTATGGCACCTGTTGTTACTGGAGCGGCCATTCACAGACGGTGACACACCTGACTCAGAACCTCGGCTCCCTGGAGGGCGCTTAGGTGGTCTTAGTGACCTGGGGGGATTGGGAGGGGGACCAATCGGGGGGTCAGTCCCAGCAGGCCTAGGGGGACCCATGGGGGGTCTACTAGGTGCCGGGGAACACTGGGGACCAGGACGTCCCCCTCGTCTGCACAGCCAGAGGAGATACCGGTCCAGAGGCAGCAGTAGGCCGGACCGCTCGCCTGCTGTGGAGGGGTGAGTAACTGACCGGTTCAGCTTCCACCTCCTCTGTCTTCCTTACCATCTTCTTGGCACTGTCAACTGTCACTCTCACTTGTAATAATGACGGTGCTATTTATGCTCCTACAATCCTCACGGCTCTTATTTTTGGCAGTGACATTTACGGTTGTATATTTTCTCTCTGTGTCTTAGGATTGTACAACAGTTTCTTACTGGCCTCTTTGCCAACTCTGGAGTCCCTGGCTCGCCTCCCCTTTCATGGTAAGATGATATTACAGTAGTGTCACACTAACTTCACAGTGTCTGTGATATTTCTTATCAAGCTGTGGTGTCTGTGTCTCTCTCAGGACAGGGATGCTGCACTCTAACCCAGGGGACTACGCTTGGGGACAGGGAGGGTTAGATGCTGTGATAACACAGGTAAGCCAAATTTAATAGAACTTCATGTCAATTTTATGTTAAGGGTTTCAAAGAATAGTCGCCTATCAGAAGTCGACACTGTGCATCATTGTAGACTAATCCTTCATCTTTGGTCAACCATGTTAATAAATAGAATTTAAAGTATTTAGAGATGGAAAGATTCCTGCCATCCCTTCAAGAAACTAGGGCTTAGTTCACACGGCAGTGAAATGCGACCCAAATCCGATCTTTTTGCCTACATGCGACCCAGGTCTGATTTTTTTTTCATGACCGTGTGAACAGCTCAAGTCACATGAAATCAGATTTTTTAAAATCCTACCTGGGTCGCTTTCAGAGGTGGTACTGTATCGGATATGTGTCTGATATTTTGCAACGCACCTGCCGTCTGAACAGTCATGTCGCGTCTAATGCGCCTTTGTGTCACTCTAGAGTGACTGAGTGACAATCGTCACAATTGTGTGCCGGTTGTTGCTAAGAAAATGGATATTTACAGCTTCTCAGAGCCAATCAAGCGCTCTTCTATTTGACCTACCACCAGATTGGTCCCGTCTTTACCCTTTACTGCTTGGATTTAAGACCTTTTTAACAAGAGTTGATTACTGCTATTGCCAACTAGTTGACTACTTTTGGGTGTAGTCGATGACTGCTAAAATTTAGTAGTCGTGAATAAGCTGCTTTATGTCTCTTTATGTCACCTTTTAAGTTTATAAATGTGTGTGTGTGTGTGTGTGTGTGTGTGTGTGTGTGTGTCTGTAGTTACTAGGTCAGCTAGAGAACACAGGACCTCCTCCAGCAGAGAAAGAGAAGATCTCTTCTCTCCCAACTGTCAATATCTCTCAGGAACAAGCAGGTCAGTAATACCTTGTTGTCACATTTGTCTCACTTGATCTCTCCACGTTTCTCGTCATCTTCCTGAAGTACAAGTACAGAAATTAGAGAAGTAGCATGTAGAAACGGTGTGTAGAGCCACAATATTTTCATATCTGCCTCAATGAATTAAGGTTTTATTTCTACCAAACCAGGGTTGGTGATTGTTGCAGTGGAAAGACCAGGCAAAACATTTCTGATGAGTTTAATTTTGTTTCTGCAGTATTTAAATGATAATGGCAATGCTAGCTAGCCAGCTAACTTTGCTAATGGTTATCTAAGACACTGAGGTGATATTCAAAATGCTCAAAAAATCTGTTTAAAAAAAAATGAACAGGAAATACTATTAACAGTATATACTAAGCTAACTTAAGAATGAAAAATCACTATTTGTAGGTAAAGGTAGCATAAAGATAGGACAAGAAACAGACAGACACGCAGCTCATAAAACAGATATATGTTACAGTACATTGTACAAGTAGAAACTTGCTCATCGCATAGTGGGAGCTGTCAGTCTGATTCTCCTTAGGCACACCTTGGGCTGAACCTGCTCTTTGTGAATCTGTTACTGAGTTTATGTGTAAAGGCATCACTAGGTGCTTAGTAACTACTGGCTAGTTTTTAAGTAAGATTTAAATTGGGCTACACCATTAAAAACTGTCTTACCTATTAAGGTAAAGTAACAGTTTGCAGTTTGATTTTTCATTCATAAAGTTGACAATCCAAATCGAAATCATGTTTCGAATGCTTCTGTTTTTTTCTTATTTCTGCCCAGTTGCAGATAGAGATTAGACATAAGTAATATTATTAGTATTACTTGTAGGATGAGATTCAGGTGGTGGCTATGAAGGATTGTTTTCAAATCATGTGATCCAAACATTTCCAATAACTCCAGATCAATGTAAAGTCCAATAATCTAAATGTATTGAAAACAGATAGATTTTATCATTTCCTGAATTCACCATGTTTTTATCTAACCAAATGTTCTGCTTTAATCCATATTTGTTGGCATATATCCTTGAAAAAAGATCATTTTCACTGCAGTCAAAACACGGTTTGCTTTGCTCCCTGCTGCATACACCAATATTAACAGGACAGTCTAGCAGAAATATAACGGCACCGTAAATTACATTTATATAACCAAAATAACAGAATATCTATTTCAGTTGTAACAATATCATAGTAAGTTACTTAACTCGTTTCATGACTATTTTATGCACTTAGTGGATCAGCCTGCTGCCTACATGTATTAATGTTGACAAAAGTGATCTGTTATCGTCATTAAAGAAAGTTGATTTAGTATTAAAAAAAACCTCATTCAGTCAGATGAATCACTTTTTGTTAGGGTGATGACGTCAATAAAATATGATGACAGACATTTGAAGCTTCATTTGACAAACTCAATAGAAGCTTCAAAATTGGAAAAATAGACATTTGGCACAGCCCTACTAATAACACATCTGTCATAATATAAATACACGCTTATTTGTTTACAAGTCTCTGCAGCTCTGAGATACAGCATGAAAAAGCACTTTTTGTTTATTGCTGCCTGCCAAGAGAAGCTTCTGAAACAGTGTCTGTTAAGGGTGAAATGCCCTTTAACCTTGAGAGACTCAACAATTTGTTCCATAAATTTCTCCAAGGTGACGTCTTTTTGCTCACTAGTCTTTCTTTGTGGATCTGTTCTCCCTGACTTCCTCTTCTGTGTGTGCTGTTGTCCTATTTTACCATTCAACTGTGACTGTGTGGTTAGTTATGCAGCCCAGCTTTGCAGGGTCATATTACTATATTATACTATTGTTTCATGGATTTTAGTAATTAGTAAAAAAAAAAAAAAATGCTCAGTACCTGTGAAGGACCTTCATGATGCAAACACAGTTTAGGTATTAATGATCTGATACATGTCCCTCAACAAATGTAGCAAATCATTACCAAGTGACTGATAATTAACACTAGAAACCACATGAGTATTGATAGCATGTAAATGCGATAAACCACATTTCCATCTTCTCTGTTGTAGACTGCTGTATGGAATGTCCGGTGTGTAAAGAGGACTTCGCGGTGGGGGAGCCAGTCAGACAGCTACCCTGTAACCACTTCTTTCATTCAGACTGTATAGTACCATGGCTGGAAATGGTGAGTCACAACAAAGAAAGTGGAATAAATTCATGAAATAGATCCTTAATGACATGTAATGCTTTATATGAGGCATTCACGGTGCTCATGAAGATATTAAGACCTAAAGGAAATTTGAACACATGCTTTGGTTACCCTCATATGGATTTATTGGGGCATTTCCGTACGCTAATTGCAAATTTCCTGGCACGCGCCTCCAATTTAAGATCAAACATGATTCATCAACATACTCAGGTGAGTAAGAACAGAGTTGGCTGTCAGTGAGTGTTTCATGAATCCCATGTGGGATTTTCTTATTTTGCTCTTATTGCTTTTGCATAAAAATATATGAGAAAAAAGAGAAAACATTCATGAGGTATGAGGCCCAATGAGAGCAGACCATAAGAGCAGACGTGCAGGGGGAGGAGAGGAGTTAGAAAGTTAGAAAGAAAGAAGTTAGAAAGTAGTTCAGACTGAGATAAGACATTCCTTTATTAGTCCCACAGTAGGGACACTTTCAGTGTTGCAGCAGCTAAATGGATAGCAAAAATAGAATAGAAAGTATAAAAAAAAACAATAAATAGTAAATAAGCAGTATAAACAAGGGCAAATATCAAAAATTAACAGTTTAAACAAGAGGACATAAAAATGAGAGGAAAGTAAAACAAGGGGAAATATAAAGATAGGAACAGTATATATAGAACATAAACGGACTCAACAGTTGAATTTACCATTGCACAGAGGGAATATCAATATTGAAAATAAATAATAATTGAAATTAAAATTTACCTGATGAAATATTGATATTGCACACTGGAATCATAATAAGCCTGATTAAAGTATTGATTTTGCACAACTAGCTCCACTTCCACTACAATAATAACATGCTGCACACTGAATCCTCGGAATTAATAATCTAATATGTCACTTCTCGCATGTGTTTCCTTGACAAAGCCTAGTTTAGTAGTTTAGAGCCAGGCACATACAGCTGGTGAAAAGTCCTGCAATGTTTAAACTGCTGACACTGATCAGTCACATAGCAGGCAAACCACAACAACTTCAAGGTTCCTGATTACAAGACAGAAAGTCATTTGGTTTAACCAAGTCAATAGTTGGATCAATCCAGGGTTGGTCTTCATAAGATATGTTGACAGTAACAGAATATATATAGAATATCACCAGTCTTACCCTTAATGCTTTCGTTAAAGGAATGTCTAATAGAGTAAAGCTGTGTTTGTGTTCAGATTAAGTTAATCAACAAAACATTGTTTAAATGCAGGATTAGTTTCCTCATACTGAAGTTTCCCTTCTCCATCAGCCATTTAACATTAACTGTGGGGAATTTTGCAGATGTATATGTGACTGACCAGACAGAAAAATTACAGCAATAAAAGTCAAACAACAGCCTGAGCATCATGTAAAAATACAACTAAAATATTGAGTCTGCTTGTGAGAAAACTGCCCAAAGCTAATGTTACCTATATTCTGTTCTGTGGACACACAGCATGACACATGTCCAGTGTGTAGGAAGAGTTTGAACGGAGAAGACAGCAGCAGCCAGCCCCCATCAGAGTCCCCCTCCCTCTCCATGGACCCCCGCACACAGGAGAGATGGTCCTTCTGAGACATCCACCTGTCTCATCCCTCAGTTCTCCTCGCCTACATCCAACAACACACCGAGAAGACAAAACGCTTCTCACTTTCCTCTTTTCATCTCTGTTGCAGTCATAATCATCTCAGTCTGATTTTTTTTTTTTTTTGTATTTTTTATTTTCTATTTTAATGCCTTTCTCCTCAACCATGTATACAGAAACCCGTATGGACGTCTTAACAGTCACTCGAGGTCGGCTAGATCTCTTTTTGCCTAATAACAAACCAGCCTAGATTGATGATGATGATCAAGCCCATGTCTTCTAAACTTCCACTCCTCAAACTCCTTTTCCCATCTTTCTTGAAATGCACTGCTGCGATACACTATTGTGGGGACATGCCAGACTTTATATCATACACCGTACCCTCGTTACTCACCGGAAAATTAGGTAAATCCTGCAACTGAGCCCTGTATGGCATCTGGGAATACTAAAGTGGGTGCTTTCACTCTTGGCATTTACAGGGACTGGACCTGACAACATGAATACATATACCCCTGCAATAAATGTTGTGTTTATGAAGGGTATGTTTAATTTTTTTTAGATTAAGTCAGAAAGAACTCTGGGTTGCTTCCATTTAATGGCCACAAATGGAAGCTGTGACATCAAATGAAATCAAGGGACTCCTCACACCTTTCAGGACTCTTCTGCATTTGGAAAAAAAAATCATGTCATACCAGCAAGGGAATGAAATAAAAAAATAAAAAATATGGAGCTCGGGCCATCATCTAATGATTAAAAATACTCCTCCTGGTGTATATATTCTAAACAGATGGCATCCCTCTGTCATTTTATTCCTCTGTTTATGTCTTTTTTGTTTCACATTTTTATCACTTTTTTGTTTCTGATGTAAATAATTTAAGTCCAACAACTTATGGTTTGCAAAGGAAAAAAAAAACATTGAGAATGGAGACACAAATGTGAAATACCTGGTTATCAAACTGTATATTATATATATGAAAAAAATGTCTATGATGTATTAATAAATTGACAAAAAAACTCAGTTTGTCGTTGTTCACAACCTGATTAGCACAAGTGTCATTATATTACAGGAGTCACAGGAGTGCCATAAAAAAGAATAAGATAACAAGTGTGCAAATATAAAGGAAAAATGATAAACTAAAGTTAATTTTCCTTTATTTACACATTTGTTTTTAAAATATATAATTATGTATTTTATAAATAGAAAATTATTTATTTTTATGTATATTTTTTTAGTCATTTATTTAGTTTTATCCCTTTATTTTTCTTATCTTTTGGCTAGTTTTGCTTTTCCCTGTGATTTTGTAAATTGGGGAAAATAAGGGGATACAAAAAATAAATCTTTTAAATATATAGAAAAAAAACAGTATATGTAAACTCCAAATTAACTCTATAAAATAAATAAATTAATACATAGACATAAAATAAATGAAAGTGCATATATTTTTTTTTACATTTTGATATTTGTCTTTATATTTCCACATTTATTTATTCATCCCTCTCTGTATTTCCACATTTATTTCTTCTATGACTCCATATTTTATATCCTCTCTGCACCCAAAGATAATAGATTTGACAGGGGATTTTTCAAAACAGTATGTGCTTTATTTAAAATTAAAAGAGCAGAATGCATTTACATATTATGTACAGTATTAATTATAATTTATCCAGTAGTGTGAGACGTCAAGGACATTTAAAGCGTCTTATTAGTTGAATCAAGGCACCAGTTACACTTCAGCACAATTCATTCTGATGATACATTCATTACTTTGAGGTACCATTCCTGATAAGAACCGGTACATAAAAATGCATTTAAGGGTTCTGGATGGAAAACAAATGCTACGAGGTTAATTTACATGAACACTGCGCACAAAAGCACAGCAGATAAAAATAATCTTTGGTAATGAGAATCTTCCAACATACATCACTTTCTGTGGCTTTGTTGCATGTTGAAAAGAAAATGAAACGTAGTTCAGGTGAAACAAATGTAAAGTCGTATTAGTGATCAGTGTGTGTTCCAGGCAAGTGTGAGCAAAGATCGAGCCGGCGCAGTGAAGGGGAAGTAGCCCACAGATGGATCCCAGACTTCAAACTGGATCACTGATGAAGACCTACAAAACAAACAAACACACAGTTCAGTGGAATCAAGTTACTGTCATTTGTAAAGAAAAAACATTTAATGTACCTGTTGAGGATGATGAGCACGACTGAGCCATCTGGTCTGATGAAGGCAGAGTATTCCAGGTCTGTTTTCTGACTGGCTGACACACCCACTCTCTGAGACCCCTCCCACAGGAACTTACTGTGTGAAAAGGAGATTTGTGTGGACCTCATTATACGTAGATGTCACAGTGACCCTTGTGTTGTATGCCAGTGTCGCTGCTGCATTGGACGGGCAAGACTCGCCTAAATACATACAAGTAAAAGAGGGGACTACATTTTTTGGGGGGGATAAAAAGCACCCTAGCATTTACATTTCTCAACCAGTTTTAATTCATTTTTACAGGGGTCAAAAGTTAAAGACTTTTTGAATACAGTTTTTTTTTTTTTTTTTTTACAAATTTCATGTCCATACTGGCCAAATGCACATGCACAGTTTGCTTCAGTGGTTACTGGTTCAAAGTTGGTTTAGTTTTGTAGTTGTTACAGCGTGTTCAATATAATTTTTTACCCAAAATCACTTTTAAAAGTGAGATGGAAGTTAATCGTTTCATAGAACTAACAATAATGCCATAATTAAATTTTGAATAACAGTTTTATTGTATTTAAAGGAGAAGGAGAGCAATATATTTACTGTAAAAACTCATAAAATGACCAGACATAAAATGTCTTCAGAGATTAAAGAAATATGCTGAGTTGAAAAACTTGCTTCTCTGACAGTGACACTTCAGCCGTGGTGACCCCCTTTGAAATGTCTATCCTGGTCTGTAACTTGTGTTTTTGTTTGTTGGTTTCAAGTTAATTAGAGTTCAAATTAATGCTGAATGGTCACAGAATGAGTCAGTGTCATTCAATCATTAATAATCTTTTAGAAGGAGCGGATGTTTATAAGCGTTAAATCAAGCGATGTGTTAGTGCAGTTTGGCAGACAGGCAGTAAGACAGACAGACACTGAACTCCAACTAAAGTGTATATTTTCAGAGCAATGGGCTTTTTTCAGGATAAAGGGCTTAACTTTACTTTGACAGACAACTGACAGTTTTAAACAGCTGATCCAACTTACAGTGGAGGACTCGACATCGCTTGTTATTGTCAAATTACAATTTTGTGTTTGTCTTGCTCTCCTGCAGTGTACCTGCAGCCTGCCTGAGCTTCATCAAGTCTGGGAAGGAGGGGGTGGAGAGAAACAACTTGTTTCAACCATAGATGGTATATTAAATAGGGATTCAGAGTATTTATTATAGCTCTATGGCTCCAACTCGCTATGTGGACTGCAATACTTATTTTGGACATGTAATTATTATGTATTGCTATTTTAAGACATTTTAAGGCCTAAATTTAAGATTATTGGGTGGATTTTTTTCCAACCCCAAGTACATAATAAACCCTTGAATACTGATTGAAATCAGCTGAGCAATGAAAAGATTAAAGTGCTTCATATCCAGAAAAACTGCAGCTCCACCATTTACATGTATGTGTTACTTTACATGTATTTGATTGAGTCTTGCTTGGTCTAATATGGTGGTGACGCTGACACATCGCAGCAACGGGCCAAAGCAGTTAAAGGAGAACAAATAATGGTAACAATGGAACAGGTGAAATATGAAATATTCAGTGTGAACAAAGACCATGTGAGTTCCAGTTTTCTACCTGAAGTGGGCCATGCTATAGAAGGTTGGCTGCTTGTAAAAGACATCGCGCTGTGCATCCACTATTACAGGGCTGTCTACAAAGTTTTTAACCCAGTTTGGTCCGCCATTCTGGTCCAGCGCCAGGTTCCAGTCAGTCCAACCCACCACATAATGATTTAAGTCCTGCCATGGAGAAAACACCCACAGGTTAGTATCTCGTCTGTGCTTTGCAACTTTGTAGTAAGAGGTATGTGTTTAAATGAATCCACTGGACTGGTGCCCGGTGTTGTGTTTAGATGTCACAAGGAGAGCACATCTACATAAACAAATCCCTCCTGATTCTCAGGATGTCTCCAGTCTCAATGCGCCCATGCAAAATGGATAGAATGGAGGGAGTCCAATTTCCTTTGAGAGAGAGTGAAGAAAGAAGAAACAAAACACCAGTTCTAGCTTGCTTTGATGGCCTGCAGGCACTTTCTGAAGCGTGTGTGCAGCTTGTAATCCTGCACTGTTGTAGCATCAAGGGAGGTGATTTACCTTTCAGAAGCAGCTCACAACCTGTCACATCTCACATCTGTTACAGACAATTTGACTGAAAGGACCTTCGTGCACAAGCAGAGAAGATCTTACCTCTATGATGTCATGTGCGTACTGTTCAGCTCTGTCCCAGCTGCCCAGCTTCACTCCTCTGTCCAGTGGGCTCCATCCAGAACAGGCCTCTGTGCCAAACAGGTAGTACTCCGGGTAGAGATGATGGGTGACTCCCAGGCTGATCTCAGCTGGGACGAGGCCGTCGAAGTACCAATGAACAGCCACACCATGAATGTACTTTCCTGCATGAACATCATTTAAAACCTGGAGGGACAAGAGGGGAAAAAGGGTCAAAACTGAGTTTAAAGTGCAAACAGGTTCCTCCCTCTAATATGTGACGATGTGATTTAACCAGTAGATTACATTCAGAAAGGATATGTCTTACAGGCAGACTTGATGGTTACACACTTTAATTTTATATGAGTAATTAAGTGAAGTTATTAAGTATATGCATGTTTGTTTTATCTTTATCAATGTGCTTGTTTTTGATACTGTTCCAATCCTAAATACAGTCTTTATACCTTTATATCATCTGCTTTATATCTGTGGATGCACAGTAATATAATTTTAGAATTATTTCATCTTATAAAAATAAGCTTTGACCAAAGTATCCCGAATGTATAATTTTGTTTGGCTCTAAACGTTTTTAAAATGCAAAGAAATTCATTTAAAATAGGGCACCAGTGTCTTATTCAGGGTATGTACAGGTACCAAAAATTTTGTTTCCTATAAAAAATACCTTATAAGGTATTATAAAGTCTTACATTTTATTTATGATAATTAATGTTTCTGTTGCCAGCTACTGTAGCTGATAAGCTCATTGTCTCATAATGGGATAATACCATCATAATGATTTTAGCAAAAACTAGTTAAAGACAGATTGAGGTCTGACTGTTTTGCATTTTGAGATAACTGGCTGATGCCTGCGCAAAAAGTCTAATTCTAAAAAAAAGTCTGTCCTCTGGGCTCTTGTGGCATTTTTTCTCTCATTGAAAAACAAAAATCTGTCTCAGCTATTACAAACGACAAACACCTTTCTTTAAGTTGATTTTTATCTCTTACATTGGTAATTTTAGATGCTCTCCTCCAAAGAACAATTTGCAGCCCACATATGTGAGACAGGAAGATGTAAAAAGTCTTTTTTCCTGCAGAAATAAAGAGGTTTTTTTAAAATAATGTACCCCCTTTGAAATATTTTTTCAGCAAAGTGCCCCCTGATGAGCACAAAACATTTTTGGTAGAAAAAAAGCCTATATAACGTAACTAAGTAAAACACAGTGCTGCGCCATCAGTGTCAGCCTGTTGAGGTCAATCCCATTCCAACACTTTATCTCTGATATAGATCTCCTTCACTTCCTTCTCTGTGTTTTCACCGGCATTACGGCTATGTTTCAACCACAAATCCATTTTTGTCACTCAGCACAGAAACTGGCTTACCGCTCACAGTGAATGTGATTATTTTTTGCTCTTTTCTTCTGTGAGGTTTTACAGCAGTTTACAGTTTTCTGCAATTAACAATCACATTGAATACTGAACATAAAATGTGATTAAATAAAACTTGCATTTGCACCTTAATTGAACTAATTATAATATAATTACTTTAAGAATTATGCATGACTGCTATTTTTTAAATTAACATTAAAAAAAATCTCATATATCCCCTGCAGTTCTCCAAAGTACCTCAAGGACTACTAGTACCTTGAGTTGAGAAACACAGTCTTAAGTTAACCTGTTAAGATCTTTCAGTTCTGCTTCATGTCTCCTCTTAAACAGATCTATACCTGACTTCTTGTCTGCAGCAGCAGTGTAGCCACAGGTAAACAAAGCTCACCATGACCTCTCACACTATGTGTCCATCCTCGGACTCACCACTTTAGCCCAGTGAGGCAGCAGCAGACGATTGTCATCCAGTATCAGTACGTGTGTGTGTGGGTGTGACGAAGCGTGCAGGGCAGGGCCCAGGTCCAGAGCCACCCAGTCCCTCTGCTCCTCAGGAGTGAAGCCCAGAGCCTGGAAACTGCAGCCAGACAGAGATGTTTCTCAGTATGTTGAGATATTTAAGAGTTTAGACGATGGTTAATTCTAGGTACAAGTATATAACATAATGCGAGACCTGTAGTTGGTCATCTGTCCTGCAGAGGGCTCATTCCCTGTGGTCAGTGCCCAGAAGGTCAGGTTATATTTAGCATATTCCTCAAGGAACCTGAGAGGAGCGAAAAAAGGCCGTTAGAATAAGTCCCCCTTCTATTAAACATCAGCAACATGTGACATCGCATTTAGGTAAAGCCCCACGTCACCTGATGTAATACTGTGCCCAGGTTTTATGCTCCTTGCCCCCTGGCTGCCCCTTCAGCGAACCCTTTCCTATGAGTGCACCGTTGGTTTTCATCCAGGCGGGGGCGCTCCAGGCACTGGCCAGCAAAGACAGAGGGCGAGGAGACAAGGCCTGAGCACGCTGCAGGAGAGGGATCTGAACAGAAGAATTAGAGGAACGATAAAAGGGATGGAGTGATGGACATATGTAGGGCAGCATGATATTAAAAACAAACATACTGTGAGTATTTTAACAGATATTGTTATACTATAACATTTCCATTTAAAAAACGATTAAAATAATGATGATTATGATTCTTACGTGATTTGGATATTGCACTTGGCCATACCGCAGTTTCGATAATACTTTGATCAGCTGTGCAGCTGCAGATGTGTTTATGTGTGACAGCAGGAGAACAGAGACAGACCTTCATGTTGACGTCCTCAGGGGCCAGTGTGAAATTGTCCAGGCTGTAGTCTCCAGGTGTGTCAGCGTATGTGTACAGACGGGTGGAGAAGTCACAGCTGGCCATGGGCACACGCACCACGCTGTAGCCGATACCTGACAGAGACACAGTATCAAGAAAACTGAGGCTGGGTGATAATTTAAAATTATAATTGAGGAAAAATACATATGTTGTACATATGTACATGTACTGTGCTTTCATGTTATATTTGTACAAATGTCTGTTGTACAAATTAATCACTCTGGTAAACTTTTAAACAAATTTGGTGACACTTTATTTAAACCTAGGGATGATATGGATTTTTTGACTATACCAGTAATCGATAATTACCTACTCCTCATGGCCAATACTGATGAGATAACCAATAATTTCACATTCTTGTACTCGAAAACATAAATCATATAACCTGTAGTTTATGCACAGCTGAGGGTAAGAATGGTTAAGATGTAGTGAGCAAAAATGGATGATTTAATGTTCCACTTCACTGACCAAACAAAATCTAACTGACATCACTATTACAACAAAAACATTTTGTCATTTTTGATCTTCACAAATAC
Organism: Lutjanus erythropterus; assembly: GCF_056507025.1. Classification (NCBI taxonomy): domain Eukaryota; kingdom Metazoa; phylum Chordata; class Actinopteri; order Lutjaniformes; family Lutjanidae; genus Lutjanus; species Lutjanus erythropterus. The sequence continues at coordinate 23,465,410 of NC_139325.1, read as the reverse complement.
AATTCGGCTTTTATAGAGCATTTTGCTGAAGAATTCAAGTTAAATGCTTTGATATAATCTAACAAATCAGATATGATTATTGCTGATATCAAAACCAATATTTATTGGCCATGATTTAATTACCAGTATAATAAATGGTAATATTAATTTCCCATAATGTTATTTCCCATCATATTTTTTGTGCATCCCTACTTAACCATCCACTATTTATAAGCAGTACAATTAATAAATGTTTATAACACACTATATTGTAGTTATAAGTAGGTAAAAGTGTTTATAAATGTACTTGTCAACAACTAAAACTCTCCCTGTGGGCACCCATAAGTGGATACTGGTGTATAACACAAATAATGAATAAAACTACAGTAAAACAGAGTTTTAATAACATGAACCGTGTCTTCATAGGAGAAGTAATAATTGTTGTGACTGTATATCTTAAACTGTTCTGACTGAACTAAATCTCATATGACACTGGAATATAGTTCATTGCTTTGAACATCAGTTTGAATATTTTACAGAAATATCCTTCCTCAATATCAATATCATGATTATGTTTTAAACCATATATCCTAGTCCTAATAAAAGCACAAATGAGTAATCCTGAACGGTGGGGATGCAGCTGCTGCTGTTGCTGAGGATTCTGTTGATGTGGGAAACAAACTAACCTGCACATACGGACACCTCTACCAGAATGTGTGAAATGTATTTTTTATTGTGTTGGAGCAGGACAACCGTTGCTATGTGAAAAACACTGGTTGCTATGTGTTTTTACATTAAAAATAGAAAAGAGGAATATTTAATGTGTATCTTATTTGTGGATATTCCTGGATTTTATGGCCACATTATGCTTTTCTAATATATCACTCTGCTTTTATTTGAGGGTACCTTCAGGAGAAAAGTACTGTCTCAACAGCTGGTCCTGTGCACCAGCAGAAAGAGACAGGATGTTGATGGCCGCTGCGTCCGTCATAGCTCCACCGAATCCCCTGATCTTCTGGTACTTCTGGTAGGAAACGATGGTCAACCTGAGGCCTGAAAGAGACACACAAACAAAAAGAGAAACTCTGCACCTGCTCCAACACCACAGACATCACAGTAAAAATCTTTCATCGTCACTCACCCGCCCCGGTGCTGTTCACCTGGACCGGACCCTGACCCGCCTCCAGCCTGCTGCCGGCCATGCTGCTCAGGTAGGACGAGTACCGACCCACAGGGGGCAAGGTGACGGAGCCGACACTGTCACAGTAGGTTGAATTACACTCACACACCACAGAGCCATGGCCGAAGTTTCTGGCAACACATTCACCGCTTCCTGGAGGAGAAGAAATCAGAGAAACATGATTTTATTTCGAAGTGACAGCAGAGAAGCTATGTGTAGAGAGGCATTCTAAATATCAGGACATTTTTATTATTTGTTTTTATTAAAATCATGAAATAATAGCCGATAAATATCTGCTGTAATAATATTTGATTTGATAGATTTTGTCAAAGCACTTCATTTGAATTTGTTGGCAAAAGTACATTTGAAATTTTATTTATTATCTTTACACACTTTGTCATTATATCTATATTACTGATGATTATTAATCAAAAATCTCACTGTCATTGTGAAAGATATACTTTTCCCTAATTAACAGGGTGGAAGGAGGACTTTTACTTGTATATTTACTTTTCCAGAGTGTTATCAGTAGTTTTTCTTGAGTAAAGGATTTGATGTGTGGTGTTACCTGTACAGAGGGTCACTTCAGCTGTGAGGAAAACAAGGACCAACAGTCCAGATGATGGCAACAACAACGCCATTTTATCTACAAACAAACGATATAAAAATTAGGCTTTAGACTTAAACATTCATTTCAATAAAACACCATTTTAATCAGTGTAAAATTATAAAAAATACAGGTTAGCAACGACCCAGCTGCTCTTTCATTTAGCTGACACACACATTTCACTGTCATTTCATTCAGAGACGTTAGTAAAGATCATCTCACCTCAGAGGATCCTGATAGAAACTCTGGCATGTCCTGAGGGTTAACTTTAAATATTTACACTCGACCGTCACCTCAACTTCCTGCTATCTGCCATCACAGCCACTGTTTTGGCCATCAAGTATGACTTTTGGGCCAGTCATGTGACGCTATAAATGTCACGTGACCAACTATGCGATAATATTACTCGCCGCCAGGTGGTGCTGCACCACAAACTAGGATACAGAATGAAGAAATTAATGTAAAGTCTTATTTTATTTTATGTTTAACCTTTCCATCTTAATTTTCTATAACAAGATAAAAGAATCACAAATAAAAAAAAATATATACAAGAAAAGAAAAAGGAGAAACAAAACTGCATTTTTTAAGATATTTTGTTTCAGAGAGTGTTGAAGTGAATACATGTTTTTTTTTTATTTCTTACTGAAGGTGACAAAGTATGGTTTCCTACCTGTAAAATTATATTTATATGTATGGAATTTCAACATTATAATAAAAATATGAATCTTGTATACATTGTAAATGTTGTTCTGTGTACCATATTCAACGAAGCAAGACAAAACCTCATCAATATTTTCAGCAATAAAAGCACATATTTTAATACCTAATACCAATACTGTCATTCAAATTAATTTGATGTTTTTAGACTTTTACAAGGCATTTAAAACAACTGAACAGTGTTAAGAAACATGGCTTTAGAGTACAGTTTAGGAGACTAAATGTCTCAAATCTATCTATCTATCTATCTATCTATCTATCTATCTATCTATCTATCTATCTATCTATCTACCTGTATACATATCCCAGTTTCTCAATTTTACAGAAAGAAATTGTCATAACTAAATGTAGATAATAATCTATTCATAAAGTATTCTTTTCAGATTCCCCTAGTGATTAATGATTTATGATGTTGAGTAAGTTGTGTGATAATCTGTCAAGTCAAAACAGCCAAAAATACAAGCTGCGAACAGTGTTTGATTCTAGTGTCTGAAATGAAAATGAAGAGGTGGATGTATTATTTAAGACAGAATCTGGACCTACTGAGATTTGCATCCACCTGTTCTTTGTCAAAAAAAACCTAGTGCTATTCCACTCATAAAGAACTCTTTTCAATTTAAGACTTCATAGTGAATTTAAAAAAAAAAGTCAAAAGTTCTTAACAAGTAATTCAACTTTTTTTATTATCAAAGTAGCACATATGCATCATAATTTACAGAAGGACACATATTATAGACACAGAGACTTGTATGTTTATGTATTTCTCGGACACTGATATTTGTATGTGTGTGTGTGTGTGTGTGTGTGTGTGTGATTTAAGTCTTTATGTAACTTCACAGGAAGGCACAAAGTCTCTCCAACACTGATGGATTTCTGTTGCTCAAAAAGATGAGTTCTTTCTTCCCTTCCTCTGTTTGAGCTGATGAAGAGAAAAAAATGATTTAAAGTTATTAAAACATCACTTAAATGTCTTTTTTTTTTTATAGAGCAAAACATCCACAGTATCATCACTCACTCTGCGGATGCTGTAACCAGTGGCGATCCACGTAGTAAAGGTAACAGCTCTCAAACTCCTTCTCGCTGTAGTTGGGCACTGACACCGGGATGAACGGGTCCATGTTGTCAAAACCCCTCTGATGAACGAAACACAGACAGGAGGTCAACATACTGGACATCAAACATGTCTTTGTCATAGACCCTGTCATCCCTTTAAATACTAGGTTCAGAAAGGAAAATGCAATAAATGACAAATTGTCACACAATCAAAAAACACAGACATGCATATCATCACAAAGGCCCCTTTACAATATTCAAATAAAGACATTAATATTTATAAAACATTAAATCCAAAGGAAGTGTTACGAAAGATAAGCTGAAGTGGTCAGTGGTCAACAGAGGTTTAAATAAATACTTATTCAGCAATTATAAAAACATTTTTTAACTTGTTGTGACAAGAATATTACACGACCCTTCTTCTTCTGAGTTTTACAGTTCAATCATTGCGCAGCATAAATGGAAGATGTGGGTGACAATAATGGATTTATTGGTCCATTAAGAAATTGATCTTATGACTTGCGGACATCAGCTAAATACAACCGCTATAAATAATATTACAGCCCACTGCGACAACACCAACACTCACAGCTTTAAGCATAAAACAAAATGAACAGGGTAGACAAGACGGGGAGACATTCGATGAAGTGACTCATCCTTCTTTGACAAATGTCACAAGTAACCTGTAAACTGTTGATACAACTGGATATTTGTTGTTCACAGACAACAACAAAGAATAAACATCGTGTCTATTGTTTAGCACTTGACTTAAAGGTACAGTAAATGATCCTGGAGAAATATAGTTGATAGTTGAATCTCATTCTCAGATCATGAAATACTGAAGCTTTGGGGATGAGACTCAATCAACTATCTCACCGACCTGTGATTGGCCAAAGTCTCCCGTCACATACTAGATTTTCTAAAGGCTGAGAACAAGAGGAGGAGCTAGAGATGCACCACCTGCAACTTTCTCAAGCCGATTCCAATTTTTTAAAAATCTGACCTGCCAATCTTGATTTTGGCTAATTCAGATTTTCGTTTCTTACAATTACAATTGACAGCATACACCCACATTTCTGCAGGGTGTCTCATTTTTTCAGTCTAAAAACAAAAGATATTCACCTTAATGATGATAAACAGAGCAAACAGAGATGTCTCCATAATTAAGAGGCTAAAAAATAGCATTTTCTGCCATTTATGCATGAAAAATTGCTTTAACAATCCATCCATAACCACAATTTTATTAGTTAAATTCTTTCTTACCACTTGCTCAGTTGGGCAGATGACATGGCATTTTATTTGCCCCAGGCAAGTGGGCAATCCTTATTGTTGAGCCCTGTTTTGTAACTCTTCTTTAATGGAAAACTAATTGTATATTCATAATAAAACATTCATAATTTAATAACTTTAACATTTTCTCCAAAAGTGCTCCAGGCTGCTGCCAGGCCTTGTCCACATTTCCTTTTCAAACCTTTTCTTCTCACACATTTTCTTGCCTTCTCCTCTTTTTTTCCCTCTCTTCTTTTCTCTAACTATTCTCTTTATCCTGATCTTTGAGTTTACTGTTCCTCTTAACACTGACAAGCTTTTTGCATGTGTGTGTCTGTGACCAGCATCGTTGAACATAGCTGTGATGTTACAGTCTGCGTCACTGTGTGCATGACATGAAGGACTGAGTGGTACATGTAACATTGCAACAATTAATTGATTAATCAACTATTTAATTATGGCCAATTATTTTAAAAACTAATTCACTGTTTGGAGTCATATTTTGAGGGGAAAAAAGTCCAAATTCTTTGATTTCAGTTTCTCAAATGTGAGTATTTTCTGGTTTCTTTACTCCTCTATGACAGTAAAGTGAATATTTTTAGGACATTTGAGGATATCATCTTGGGCTTTGAGGAACATTTTTCACTATTTTCTGACATTTTATGGACCAAACAACTAATTGATTAATTAAAATTTGTAAATCTGACCAACACACAATCGGATATAACACTGATTGGGTGGTCATCAGTGATGGCTGATCAAATTTAATACCAGCCAATCCTGGTCACCAGCAGATCAACCGGTGCATCTTTAGTAGTAGCAGAAGTCTAGTTTTCACTCAGACCACTTAAATTACATTATGAAAAAGGTTGTTATGGAATTTTTGTCCAAGTGATGCCAAAATTAAATTGCCTCCTTCAGATTTGAGCTCTAAAAAAAAAAAGTCTTTCTGTGAGTCATGAGGATTGGAGTGATGCAGTCTCAATTTCTTGACTAATGACCAAAGTTATAGAAAAGAAGGAAAGATTAATCTGCTGTCAGAGCTGGAGGGAAAGAGCTACAGATTACTGAGTACAATAAAATGACCTCTGACCTCTCCCAGCAGCTCCTGAGGCAAATAGGCAGATTTTGAAGTGTAGAGAGACCCCGTCTGAGACAGAGTGGTGATGATGGCGCCTCCAGTCTGAGACAAAGAAAGTCAGTCGAAGTTAATGGAAAGGAAAAAAATCATTATATTATTCTCATGCAGCTGTGGACATCATTTTAAGTGCGTTCTGCTCACCCAGTCGTTCTTCATCAGCTTCCTCAGGTTATAAACCAAAGTTAGCTCCTCTGGATCCACCTGACGGACAGCAAGAAACAGAGACACATGAGACTTCCTGAGACTACTTTCTCTGTAGAAGGCATGAAGATGAGTATGAGGCCTGACAGGACTGTGAATGTGTTTCCTCACAGCGCTCTTATCTTCCTTCTTGATGGTGGATCTTCCCCACAGGGCGTTGACACCATCCACAGCCACAGCCAGGCGGAAGTCTGACTCTGGCTGCCCGCTCTGCAGCCTCAGCTCCTTCATCACCGCCCCCACCACATCACTGCTGCTCTTCACACGAGTGATACCCTACGGCAAAGGAAACGTCCAATCAGAAGCCTGATCACAATGTGTTTCAAAGGGATATCAAAAGCAAAGGGGAACGCCAATGATTTAAGATGTCAAAGACAGTTTATCAATCTTTATCACTATACTAACATGCATGAATTCAGTGAATAACTTCCTAACAGAAACATGCTGTCTTGGAGATATTTTTACAGAGGAGGACACAGGACTGACAGAGAGCTTCGTCACATGGTGTTACGTCAGTCACCTGAAGCTCAGCATCAGCAAAACTAATGAGCTTGTGGAGGACTACAATGCTTTAAATATGGATACAGCTGCACGCAGCAACAAATTCTAAAACATGGATGCTTCACACACACCTTCAACCCAGCTGCAGCACAGAAGATCTTTAGTCACCACAGTTTCAAGGTGGGCGCACAGGATAAGCATCACCAATACAGTGTCCAACCAAATGTGAAACATGGTCACAATCTTGCCATCTATTCTTCAGCTATGGCGTTGAATAACGGCCAGGAAAGTGTTTTTGCAGAACATTATTTTGTCACAGTGAACTTAACCTTCGACCGTTTGGATACAAAATGTCATTACCTCACCAATTTATCCTATTAGATACTGGCATGAAACTTTGTAGGATAAAATTTAAGCAACAGAGTTATGGTCAAATGTCAGGGAAATCACCAAGTTCATGCATCGTTTCTTAAGTGTTAAGCCTGTAAACATCCAGCAGATTAATAACGATATGTCAGCACGAGGTTCGAAGCAGATTTGATCTCTTTTGTCAAATAATGTGCTGTCAGAAGGCTGGCTATTAATATCAGATCTAATTACTGCCTACAACAAGCTCACAGTAACACTGGCAGTGACCAAAAATGAGTTTGTATGAAAAGTCAGGCAAGATGGGGCAGCACTAATGTCTCAAAGTTTTCCTTATAATAGAGAAAATTATTCAGTGAAATATAGCGGAGCAAGAGGGCTGATTGGAAGAGGTGAAAAATTCACAGGCTGAACATTAATCTGCTGCTCTTTTCCGCCTTTGTCAGTGTGCGTGGTACAAAAATATTGTGCTGATCCATCACCATGCTCAGTTCATTGGCTATTGATCACCACTAAGCACAGGCGAGGTGAAAGATGAAACTTTAATGACCCCTGTGGGGAAATCGGCAGGGCAGAAGGAAAGAACAGGTCACAGAAAATATCTTGGAGGTCGAGCTCAACCACATCTCCAATGAACACAAATAAACACTCAGAGGCAGAAAAATCAAACCTCACATTCATTTGGACTGTGAGAGGACTCACCTGATCCACCAGCTCTCCCAGTGCGCTTCCCTCCTCAGTGGACTCTCTCTTTGTCCACACGTAGCGCTGCTTTGTCTTTATCTGGGAGAGAAACAGCACAAGTCTCAGTGACCATGTTCATATGTGTTGGATCCTCATTTTAATTCAGTCAAGTTTTGTATTGTTTTTACACATGAAGCTTTCAGTCTTTTTCCCTCTACCTACCCTCAACCCTAAATTCTAAGCTGTGAAATGTTATCTTTTGTATTTACAGTAATTGCATGTAGGCAGCGTCGCTTTGTGGAGATAATCTAATGTAAGTCTACTAGCAACGTTTTTTTTTTCTTCTTCATCTATTTTAAATCAAAAAGTCTATGTAAAACTCCTCAAATAACCTAACTTTCTAAATGGTCTATAAAAGAATCATTGTCATTTTAATTTGAAGACTTAACATATTCCTTTTTCTTTTTTCATTCATATTCATTTAACATGCTAAAAATTACGGCCTGGCTGAGTACTTATAGGGATAGTTTGGGTTATTTGAAATGGGGCTGGATGAGGTACTTATTCAGAGACAGTTTATTAGCTACAGTAGATGGCAGTCGACATGCCTACAGCCAAACAATGTACTGCTGTGGACAGGGTCAGCAGTAAAACGTATTTTATCCACTTAAGAAAAGTAATTAATATCAGTTAACCTTTACTTTTTCTGACTGGAAACAATCATTATATGAGGCAAGTATTGCTCTCTCCAAACCAACAAGACTCCACTGGAAAATGAGTAATTTTACCTCGCAGATCAAAGAGACTGCACGTCAACCACTGCCTCGATTGGTTAGTCTGTCCGTGTCCATCTCTGTTGTGTGACTTGGGTGTTTTAAAAGGCTAGTTTGGATTCATCACACAATAATGCAAACAAACAGGGAAAGGCTGCAGTAGATTAGCCACTCCCATATACTGCAAGATAAAATTGTTTTTGCCCAAGGACTCCGGTTGGTTTTAAGGGAGCAATATTTGGCTTATATAATGTCAGTTTGCGGTTGGAAAAGGTCTGTCAGCGAGGTAATGCGGTGCAAATATTCTTAATTTAGACTTTTTTTTAGGTGACTAAAAAAACTACCCCTTTAAGCTGTATGATGTTAGCTTTCCATCTGCAATAACTGCATGTGTATTAATAATGTTATCAATGTTGTTGTGCGAGAAGTTTTTATTGGCTTTGTTTATCAAAAAGCTAATGTTAAAACTCCTAGACAAACCTAACTTTGTAGATGGTTTATGAAAGAAACAATGTAATTTGAATACTTAGTATATTCTTTTATACTCTCCCATTCATATTCCTTTCTACATGCTAAGCAGCAGAGCCTGGCTGAGTACTTAAGTACATAAGTGTAAAATGATTCCCTCAAACAATAAACATTAAACCCCATCATGCTGTTATATTGCTCCTGCGCAAAGACAATTCAAACTCTTCCTTCCTTCTTCATTTTACAGCAGAACATATGAGTAAACTCAGGTGGTGCCACCATGCAGTTTAATGGTTTTATGTACAGTATATCAGCATGTGACTGCTGTGAAGATGCAGTCGAGCCTCATTTAAGCCCTATAAATGCTCGTTAATAATGTGACAAATTTTGTAATACTCCACCAGTTTCCATTTGACTACTTATACTCATTCAGTTAATATTGTAAAATTACAGCCCATTACGTTGTCTGATGACTGTGTAAAATTCATTACCTTTGAAAGGAAGTGTTCATTGGTGATTCTGAAGTTACGTAACCACTCCGTGGCTTCTAATGGCTGATCAAAGCGAGAGGTGTTGTAGGACGAGGGTAGCAGCTCCTTACAATTCTTCACCCAGAGGTGAGCTGAATAATTAAAAACACACAGAGGAGATGTATGAGCGTCCCTCTTGACACTTTCTGTACTTCTGCAGTGCTATCAGTCAGCGTGTGTGATCGTTTGTCTCACCGTCAGGAATGTGCAGCACCAGCCATCCCTGCGTATAGCAGAAGTGGACTGTGTGACAGAGTGACATTGTCTTCCCAGTGCCCTTCAACCCATCTGAACAAATTGATAAGGTCAACGACATTTTTATTCACAAGCATCAAGAGAAGCCGAGCATGTTTATCTGTGTGCAACGCATCAAGCGCCTAACAAGGCATCGAAACAGCCTCTCACACCTCTATGTGCGATGGTTGGTGCCCATTATAGCTATTTCATTGTAGTGAGGCCTTTTTCTGAAACATGACCCTTACTATGTAAAATGACCTATCCTGGTGTCGTAATGTGGTATTTTGGAGGGGTTTTTGACCATTTTTTAGCATTAATAAAGTCCATAGGCACAGACTCGTCCCTGGACGACATTACTGTTCTCAGAGTCTGTAGCAGGCCCAATTAAAGCTAGACAGTAGATCACAATATTGTATGAAATTAGAATACCTAAGGCATCTACCATCTTCAATCTGAATGAAAATTGGTTCTATGGGTACCCAAGAGTCTTCCCTTTATAAACATTACCACTTAATGCTATCTAATGCCTCTTTGGTCTAAAACCATGCAGTTTTTTTGCATGCAGCATGAATATGCTATTTTGCCTCCTTTATCTGAAATATCAGTATCATAAATTGTGTCTGTTCTCTTTTTTTGTTTTTTTTACTTTTATTAATTCTTGGATGGCCAAACATGGTTACATTTTGCACAAAATCTGTATAATAAATGTTATAAACCCAGCAATTGCTGCAACAACTGATGAATTAGGTTTGAGCATGGGAATGGCCATCCTATACTTCCATCATGATAAAATGTCTAAATACAATTTTATTACATTTTGACTGGGAGTGGTCGTTGAAGGGGGGTTGCGTGTGTGTGTGTGTGTGTGTGTGTGTGTGTGTGTGTGTGTGTGTGTGTGTTAAAGGATACAGAATAAATATCGCACAGCAGGTTTGCTGGTATCTGTTTTCTTCAGGCAAGAGATGACCTCGAGAGCTGGCGACCTCACCATCATACAGGCTTCATTAAACGTCTTCACCTAAAACCAACAATGACAAATTGTCTTGACGCCAGATTTTATGAACCAAGTCAAAAATTATCATCTATGGACCAGTAAGTTTTAAATGGTGTCCATACAGTCGTAGACTAAAGCACATACCTGTTGCTGATAACGCCAAGGGAGGCCTCGGGGGAACAGAGTGCGGATGTGTGCAGAGGGCATTGTATAATACTGTCCGATATGCTTCTCTGACTGACATGCCTGGAAAGAGACAAACAGTGAGCTCAACAGCTAATATCATAACAATGTGTAGAAAACTTCTGCGACAAACATAAATCTGTTCTAACTAGGCAGCCATAATGTGTTTTCTGTCCTACCTGTTAGCATCATTATGACATGGGCACTGTTACAGTCAGATTTTCTCACCGGATCATTCTCCTGCGCTCTGAAAACTGAGAAGGGCTCAGGCTCTGACTCCACAGCCACCGCCTCCTGCTGCTGCCCACATCCACTGGTATGAAGGGACCTCACATGTGTAACCTGCAAAAGAATAACAGAATGAACTGGTCAAGCCAGGCCAAATATCTGGCATTTTAGACAACTTCATTCACAAAGCCGATGAACAAAAAATGTCTGAAGACAAATCTGCAGGCAGCCTTGTCAGGGTGGCTGACGTGGAACAATGTTAATGCTGCCCCTTGTCAGTTTTGGAAAGGTGATTAAAAAGTTAATTTTGATCAATAAAGGCCAAACTCTCATGCATCCTGCTATAAACATTGGCCTAAATGTCCTCAGTCATACCGTCTTTTCTAAATATTAAGACTTTTATTTAAGACCATTCTGAATGACAACAAATCTAAAACTGTTACTGTCTAGTGTTAAACACATATTTTGTTATAATGTATAAAATAATGCAATGGAATGACATAGCTGCTGACATACTGTTCCCCGCTCTCCCCTAAACACCAATGACATTGTGAAGTCTACAGCATAAAACATAGTACTTTTTAAATAACATTAATTAATAAAAGAAATCTAAACCAACATGTTACTAGCTGAGATGTATATTAGATTGCAGTGTGCATCATATTTCATTCATTCATTATCATCTATCAACTGCCCTGATCTCTAAATATCAGCACCAGCAACTGAAAAACCATATTGATTAACCACTAGAATTAATAAGTTAGTGTCTAAAACATTCAAAGGTGGCTAGCACATGTGGATTTACATGACAGTGTGTACATTACAGCACAAAAAATTATCTGCATAAACATGTATCAAGCATAAACTAGGGATGATAATAATTAATCTGAAAACAACGGATTATCTTTATGAGTGCATGCTCTCTATGTTATCTGATTCATCAAGTATATGTTTTTAATATGCAGACCTCTACATCTTTGCTGTCATAACACTGTCAGACAATATGCAATATGTTACTCTCGAAATAAAGCTTTGATCGTGGAGGAATAAACACCTTTGGTATTATTATGTATGTTTCTTTAAAAGCAATTAATTGATCGTTAATATTACAAACGATCGATTGAGAAAAATTCTTGCCGATTCACGTCAAAAACATCAGAGAGGGATTATTTTTCGTTATGTTGTTACAGGTTATATATCTGCAGCTTCTTACATAGTTCACCCCAGTATTAGCGGTGATCTTACCGTTTGTCGCAGTCTGAATGACAGCCTGTGCAGCGCCATGATCTGAAACATGGAGAAACAAATCAATTAACTTACATTTCTGGAATGGTAAGTCCCTGCAAAGCAAGTAATGTGTAAACACACACCAATGTCCTGCTGTAACCTTGCATAAACAGTTAGCTAACGGCTAGCTGTGGTACCCAGCAGGCACTTAGCTAACGTTAATCTACAGGCAGCGTTAATTTAGCACTGCGGAGCTACCTGAGCACAAACAGCTGTTTACCTGCGACTCACCTCATTAAATATTTAACCACGCCGACTTCTCTTCAGGTCATCGACAGGAGTAGTTTAAAAGAGGGCAAACTGCACTCCTCCAGACGAAGTCAATGTGCCAGAGCTGTCATCATGGACACCGCCATCATGCAGCACAGTGTGGGAAGTGACGTAACGACACCACAATTTTGTGTAGCCAATGAGGTGGGGGCACGAGCCAGGCGACAACAACAGAGGAAAATGGAGTTGATCAGACTTTGACACATTTCACCTGTAATAATAATGACTGCGGTTAGACATTAACTGTTTAGAGGTTGATAGTGCTGAGTTTTCAGTGAGTTATCTGGATATTTTTAGGAACATTTAAACAATTCTCTCTCTCTGTATTATGCTTTTTTTTTTATTATCAATCTTCCTCCTCCTATTCTTCTTCTTCTTTGCAAATTCAGTGTTTTCATTCCCTTGACACTTGGCCATTGTTCTCATAGGTCTGGTTGTCTTTACTGCATACTTTTCTAATGCAGGACAAGACTGAGATATACCTACACTAGCTTAAAAAAAAAAAAGAAATCCTACAACCCTTAAAATCAAGAAGGCCTCCCTTGACCCCTGTGAGCCTTTGGTGACCCCTAGTAGGAGTCAGGACCGTTTGGAAACCAGTGCTTTAAAGCATTAAATTGATTTCCCAGGAGATTTTGCCCACTTTCTTTTCAACCAACAGCAAAGCAATTACAGTATTTCCAACTTTATAATCTCAGTTAATTGACCAACAGACCTGCTGTGGTTCTCAGGAGATTGAGAAGAAAGTTACCACAAGCCCCTTTTACAAACTAGGTATCCATCGTGATTTTTTTTTTTTTTTTTTTTTTGTATTTAGGCCTCTTAATTCCCAGAGCTGCTTTACAACACTTAGCCTACCTTTACAGGTTTCATATTAGAAATTTCAGTAGCCTAAGTCTGTTCCTCATCATCATATTCCAACCTACTTAGTACTCACTCTACTTTATATACTTGATTCACTCATTATTTTTCTATTTTTTAACCTCAGTTTGCTCTTTATGATGTTCTTATTTCAAGATAAATGTCTTTGTATTTTTCTCTGATTTATTACTTGAATTATGCACAGAGATGCAGATGGCAACTTACTGTAGCATCTGACAAATACCAAATCATCAAATTTTCAGACATCACTAAAAGAGGAACTATACAGCCCTTAGAGTATAACTTTTACATAATGTACTGTATATGAAATGTATAGCCAAGGTTTAGTAAAGAGGGCAGATACCCCTAAGCCTCAGATACCCTGGGTTTCCCTGAAGGCCCAGGTTCACTATATGTTTGTTGGGTTTAATTTGATTAATTGCACTTTTTAAGGAAATTGAGCCACTAAGTGTAAGTGTAAGGTGGTCCAGTATTATTATCTAATATAACCTTAATTAGTTTAATATTAACATAATATCCTTGAGGATGAAAAAGGCTCTTTAATGAATAAGCCAAACTTTCAATACTTTTTAATTAAATATCTAACTTGTACCTTGGTGTGCAAGTACAGCTGCTTTTCTTTCTTAAGATGTGATGTTTTTTGGCATTGCATCATGAAAGTGGTGATCCTCTCAAAAATTTGAACTGTGCTCTCATGGTGCATATTACAGCACAACAAATTAAATGCCAACAGCCTTATGACAGGTCCTTTACATCATCCTGAGGCTCTGTCTTGTAGACACACCCTAAAACATGGTGATATTGTCCCTAAATGGTACATATTCTTAAATAAAATGTGTTTTTTCTTTTATTACCAGAAAGGATTGGACATACAGCAAACCCTGGGTAAGTCATGCTGATTTTCTACTGGTTAGAGGTGCAATTCATGTGTATTTATGTCTGTGTGCACTTGAGTTTAACAGATTATAATGGATATAATGGATTATAATTACATTTATTTTATAATTTAATTACATGTAACTAGTTACTCCAGGGCTAGTTTGGACAAGTGATGAGTCAACAGGTGCTTTTGGTTATATATATTGGTTTAATATAAGGATAATATAGGATGACTGGTCATATAGTATGTGAGGTTAGCTGCAGACTCTCTTTGAGAGAAACTCCAGCCTTGTTGGTCACACACACACCTGCATGACCCATCAGGATAATTAACTGTACTTTTCCTAAAATAATGTATTCTGTTTTAATCCCAGAATATCGTAGCTAATAATATTTTGAGTAGAAATTAGTTAACATTTTGCTGTGATGGATGTTTCTTACAATAGCTGGTCCCCAAGGATCCCAGTCAGTAGTCTTTGTATGTTTAAATGTTGATAGGATGAGGATGGTGGGTATTTGGAGGTTACGGTGTCAAAAACCACAGAGAGCAAAATGAAAGGGGGGCAATAGTGGGGGCCTGAGTATCAATACAGCAAAACCGCAAAAATGATGGTCTTACTCACTACTACTGCTATTAGTATTAAATACAACTATCAACAACAACAACAAACATAATAATAATGTTCTTATCAATACTGTTTTATGATTCTGTTATTATTAGTTATTACTTATTTTATTTTCATATTACAGGAAGTGTTTCAAATATTTATGTATATTATAAATGTATTTAGTTTTCACTGTTATATGGTTTTGGTTTTAATGCACGAGTGTGTCAAAACACTGCTGGTAGCTTTGGATCAATATTTTTTTATTCAACTGCTGCATAAAAGCAGCTCTCACATATTAACTTTTTAATAAGTGTTCAACTCATGCTGCTTTTCTTCCCTGATGGTGTTACTCACTACTCAGAAATACTTTATTGATCTCCGGGGGATATTGGGTTACTTTACAGTTTCTCCTATTCATGAATAGAAATATATATAGGAATAGAGAAATTATGAGAAATGAAAAATATACAAAAGAATTACAAGCAAAAACATGAGAATTATATTACAATGTAAGAATATATATTAAAAAATATACAAAAATAAGACGTGTAAAATACGTATATTTACAATATATACAACAGTGTACATTAATAGAGAAACAATACTGAAAAATAGTCTACAAATCCGGATCCAGATGCAAGAATATTATTAGATTATAAATATAATATTATAAATATCAATACTAAATAACTAAACTAAATAATAACAAAATAAACAATACCAATAATGATGATACAATAAATATTATAACTACCTTTTATTACGTTATTATTAATTATTACTTTTTATGTTATACTAAATTATATATTTATAATATGTATGTATATCATAAGTCTGTCTAGATTTTGTGTTATTACTTCTGCACGAGTGGATAAAAGACATTGCTGTAGTTTTGGATCAATATCTTCTGCTTAACTGCTGCATGACAAACAGCTCTGACATATTAACTTTTTAATAAGTGCTCAGTCCAGCCTGCTTTTTCTTTCCTCCCCCCGCCAGTGTAAACTGAATCCAGTATTACATGACGCGATGCAACTTTTGAGCCGCTGCTCCCCAAATCCTCCCCAGCAGCAGCCTACTTTACTTTAGCCAAGTCGTCGCCATTTTATTAAGCGTCTAAATAGCCCTCCCCAATCGCCTATTATGAACCGCAATGAGATCCTGTGCTGTATTCACCGTTTTATCTCCTCCTCTGGCCACATGAAAATGGCCACGCAATTGCATTCCCGCACATCCACCAACCAACCAACCAACCAAGCAGCCCCTCCAGCCTCGCACACACGCACACGCCGCTGCAGCCCCCCAGCCCCGTCGTACTGACACGTTAACGGCTTGTATGCAAACGAGGGCACAATCCGAGCCATTATTACTGGCGGGAGAGATGTAGTAACTTTCCCCGAGAGAAGAAGAAGTGGGCAAAATAAGAAGCTCCAGTGTAACCAGTCCGCCACCTAGCTGCGGAGACGCGCCGACGGAGATCCGACTGTCGACTGTATGATTATGAAAACACCCGCGCCAATGTTGTTGCACAGTAGGCTCTGCGCTCCGAGGAGACTGAAACTCGGTTTTAGGAGGTGTTTTAACCTCCGCTGGCCTTAGTTATGTAATCAAAGCAACATCTAATGCACCAAAGGCTGTGGATTGCTGCTGCTGGTGCGAAGAAGGGGAGAGCAGGACAGCAACACCTTCACCTCCTCCTGCCTAAACGCAGTTGGCTCCGGGACGCGCTCTCGGGTAAGTAGCCTACGTAGCCTTATTAGAGATTTTCATGGCAGTCTGTATTAATGTGTGCAGGCCTGTCATCATCAGCGAGCACGGGAGGTTAGTGGGGATTTTGTGCATCCGCTGCTTGCTTTGCGCTAATTTTATCCCTTGTTGCTGAGTGTGTTTCTCCGCGCATGGTGATATTTCTTATTTCAATGTTGCTGACACCAGCAGAAGGGCTGGCAGAGGACAGATAGAAGAGAAAAAGGTGGCTCGGGACTAATCCACACATCACAAACACCACCAGTGAGCACATTTTGACGCTACGTAGCACCCCACTTCCATGTTGAGTTTCAATGTGCAGCTTTAGGACGCGTAAATGTGCGTTATATTTTATTCTGGAGATAGGAGTGACGACAACAACAACACGTGCATGTGTGTATCATTTGTAAGTGCGACAGCATCAGGCGGATAGTGATTTTCAGAGGTGCGCAAAGTCATTATGGAGAAGGAAGCCCCTGTTGACGTCCTCAGTAAACCAGTGATAGGTTGCTCCAGTGCGGTAACACCCCCACTGCCCATACTGTATCTACAGTAGCAACATCAGTCAGCCTACGCAGCTGCGACCTGGGTACACAATGTACGACCAACACACTTCTGATACCCTAACTAGGCGAAAGTGTGTATGTGTGAGGAAGAGGAGGAGGAGGAGGAAGGATATTCACGTGAGAAACTTCCCTGTAAATGAGGAATAGGACTGCACTCAGTGCCGGACTCATGGGGGGCTGGTGTTAGGTGACTGCCCCTCGTGGTGCCCATGTGTTAAAAAAAAAATGCAGCAAAGTGCCCTCTTGGCTGCCCCTTTGGTACATAAAACGTGATTAAATGCCCTCTAGGGCGGCCCAATGTGCAAGTCATCGTGATAAAGTGCCCCCTAGGGTGCCCTTTCAGTGGACAAAATAGAATAAGGTGCCCTTCAAGTGAACAAAATGCAGTCAAGTGCCCCCAAGGGTGCCCCACCAGTGGACAAAGTGCCCTATAGGGTGCCCCCTCCAGTGGAGAAAATGTGGTGAACTGCCCTCCAGAGTTCCCTTTCAGTAGAAGATGCAGTAAAATGTGGTGAAGTGCCCCCAAGGTTACCACCCCCAGAGCAAAAAATATGGTGAGGTGCCCTATAAGATGTCCTTCCAGTGGACAAAATAGGATAAGGTGCCCTCCTGGGTGCCCTTCCAGTGAACAAAGTGTGGTTAAGTGCCCCCGAAGACGCTCTTCCTGTGGACAGAGTGCCCTGTAGGGTGCCCCCTGAGTGGAGAATATGTGGTTAAGTGCCCTCCAGAGTTCCCTTTCAGTGGAAAAATGTGGTGAAGTGCCCTTTAGGGTACCCCCCCAGCAGAGAAAATGTGGTGAAGTGTCCTCTACTGTGCCCTTCCAGTGAACAAAATAGGATAATGTGCCATCTAGGTTGCCCTCCATGTGAACAAAATGTGGTTAAATGCTCCCTCGGGTGCCCTTCCAGGGGACAAATTGCCCCACAGGATGCCCCTCAAGTGGAGAAAACATGGTTAAGTGCCCCCTAGGGTGCCCTTCCAGTGGACAGAGTGCCCCATAGGATGCCCCTCAAGTGGAGAAAACATCGTTAAGTGCCCCCTAGGGTGCCCTTCCAGTGGACAGAATGACCCATAGGATGCCCCCTCAGTGGAGAAAATCTCTTCCAGTGGACAAAAAAATGATGAAGTTCCTTCTCAAGTGCTCTACCAGTGGACAAAACAGGATAAGGTGCTCTAGGGCTCTCAAGTGGACAAATTGGGATGGGGTGCCCTTATGGATAGCCTTTCAAGGGAGAAAAAATGTTGAAAGTGCCCTCTAGGGTGCCCTTCCAGTGGACTAAATATGAAGCGCCCTCTAGGATGCTGATCCACTGGAAATCACGTGGAAAAGTGCCCTCCCAGTGGACAAGGTTTTAGGCTATATGCAGGGGTCACATTTTTTCTAAGAGCAGTCTAACTGATTTACCTCTTATTGAAATCAAATTTGAAATTAGACTAGATGAGGCTAAAAGCTGTGGTCCTTTTCTGTTTTCCAACTAATAAGTGCCAGTTGCAGGTCATCTTCAGGCCTTCGTTTACTAAGAAGTGTGTACTTGTTGTTTTGTTCTTTTCATTCTTTAAAAGTCACTATAATGCAGGAAACAAAGTCTACGAAACTCAAAAGCTTCTGTGGGAGGATCCACATACACCCTGCTTTGGTTTTGAAATCCTCAGTATTTTTTGAGGTCTCAAGGTTGGTAAGTATGGCTGCACTGCATACAGCTTGTGCCCTTTTTTTAAATTTTTTTTTCACCCCTGGCCCCTCAGACAGCCTGAGTCTGCCACTGGCTGCACTGACTGTGTGGTTCAATATGTTGAGATGCCATCACAGCAGCCCTAATTTCCAGCTGGGCTGCTGTGCTCACAGTGCTGTTGTCAGGCAGATGATAATGGTGTTGTAGTTATTGATGATAACACCGTCATGGGATGGTGATGATGGCTGGAAATATGGTGGGCCATTATCATGATTTAATCGTCGCCTCAGTCAGCAGCGCTGCTGAGGAACCACACTACTGACTACAGTGTCAAGTCCACCCATCATCCTGTCACTGGAAATAGCTTCTGGTCTAATGTTAGAATAATTTTGAGTTATGTTTGAGAGGTATAGCTGTGGAGAATATAAAAAGCTATTAGTATGCACTTTGACTGATGTTGAATGGGCCTGCCCTTTTAAGTTTGAAAACCTGCCACTCTTACTCTCTTCTTATAGTCACTTTGCACAACTAGATTGAAACCGTATGACTCATGTGATTCGTGCCTGTGTCCTCTTCATTTTGCTCTTCTTCATATGGGTCAGGCCTCTGGAGCAAAGGTCATAAAACAAGTAGGGCCTGACCCATACAGCATTTTGGGGGCGATGCTGATAACAGTATAAGCCGCTTTTCCATTGCAAGAACTTTCCTCATTGAGTAGCAACCTTTGGAGGACCTCAGTGCATGTCCATCTCGGGGACTAGGCTCAACATTAAGTTAAGGACATCATAAAGTCTCTGCTAATGCGGTAGCACTTTCTGCAACGGCAAACCAGTATGTTTTTGTTCATTGTGCTTAGAGGACCAATGACCACTCTTCATTGTTTTATAATCATGTATAAAACTTACCGGTACCATACATTAGCAGACTAATTTACCCAATCTATGCTGGCCTTTCGTCTGCGGCGGAAACACAGATAACAATGGACAACAAAGAAGTTCCTGGGACTAAAAACTAAAAGTTTCAGGTACTTTGATTGGAAACATAGCAATAGAGTGTGTGCCCCATGGGACTTTACTTTGGAAAAAATATGAACGGTAGTTGATGGTGAGAGACAAAAAAAAAATTTTTGTTCCCGTTTGAATTGTGCCACAAAATACATGTATGATGTTTCACAAGTCAAAAGGTCACAGATCGTGGTAGTTTTGTCATAGTTTAGTTTTGTGTGAAACTGCTTAGTTTCACACAATATACTGTACTGTACTGTAAACGCCAACGCCACGTTTTCTTATCTGATGTGTTTTATCCTGCAACTTATCTGCCTGAAAGTGAAAGAAAGAGTAAGACTTGTTGCTTGTGTGACTACATCTTGTTATTTAAACACAGGCAACGTAGCTTCAGTGGCTAGTGTTAGCTTTTTGAGGGATGAAGTCAAGACCTCACTTACACAAGCTTTATCAGTTTACTATAAACTTCTTAACTTGTAAAATTATCTTTTATATTGGCAAACATCATACGTGTAATTCATGGCACATAATGACACGTGTCTCTGCCACTGACAACCATTCATATTTAAAAAAACAGACAAACATATATACAGATAATTACAGATAGCTATAACAAACAGGAAAAATATTTATAATGTATATTAAATTCAAATTAAGAAAAAGGATCAAATGAACATAAAATGCTGCCTAAAAATATAAAAAACAATCTGCATTATGATCTGTGTTTATGTCGGCGCGTATCGGACAATATATACATCAATTAGAGTTGTTAGAGTTGATACAAGAAATCAAACTGATACAATACTAATATAAGAAAACAATACTCAATACCTCTTTCGATACCATGACAAAAAGAAAAACTTAACACTGTGGTTTTATGATGCTTCAAGCCAAATTGAAGGCAGGACCATAAAGCCTTAACTGAACTGAGGTCTTCAATGAGCACTTTTGGAACATTTTGACCAGAAATAAAAATGGTTTGGAACCCAAAAAGTTGGTTCCCAGCTGGAACCGAAAAATAGCATGTTGTTCTTGAGAACCAAAGTGGGCGTGTCGTATTCTACAGGCCACTGCACATTGTACATGTGCAGCACCCTCTGTTGATCACATCCTCGATTACAGCGGTTCCACTCAAAACGGGCTGGTCCAGTTCCAAGAATCTTGAACAGATCTTTTTTAAAGTAGTTAAAAAAGAGTTAGTTTTTGTACTTTTGATACTATAATTACGTAATGTTGTGTTGCTTTAAACGTGGCGTCAAAAAAGTATCAGTACTTCAACACTTTAAACAACCTTTATTGAAACCAATATGACTCATTTGACCCGTGTTTTCTTCATGCTGCTGTTCTCTATCATTCATGTCAGGCTTCTGCAGCAGAGTTCTTAATAAAAGTGGCTGCAGTCTTTTTTTTAAGAGGACCACTGTCCATCCCTTTGCTCATTTTATTTCATTGTAAGGAGGTTTGGCCTTGGAAAATGCTTTCCAAAACTGTTACATAACAGCAGTAACTGGAACAGATGTTGATTTGAGCTCAGTATGATTCAAGGGAAAGGAGGGTTTGGGTGTGGAGGGACCGAGAGGCAGGAGAGATAGCCCACTGAGCTCTTAAATGAAAACATTATCTGAGATGCTCTTGTAAGTTTAAGGGGGCAGTTCAGCGCGTTGAGAGACAGAAGAGCTATTTCGTAAGAGGCTCTCAGGAGAGCGCTGCAAGAATGCTCGGCAGGGTGTGTTTTATTAGAAAATGGATGAGTGTCTCCCTTAATGAGACAGAGAGTATAATGAAGGAAGCATGACAGAAGATGCTGCTCCCCTTTGATAAATGTTAAAAAACTGTGCACAACAGTGTGAGTGAGAGTGAAAGTTTTTTTTTTCCTGGTGAGGAGAATGTTATTTTAGGGTGTGTTACTTTGCTGTAATGTCACATTAAAAGTCAATTTACAATGGGGTCAATGAAAAGCTTACTTGACTTAGAGGAAGCAATGGGAGGAGGAGGAATTTGCACTCCTTTCCAAAAATAAGTTTTACCCTTTCCTACGGATTTGTGTTACCACTACTGAAAGGGGAGGAGGGGAATGGTCGGACCGTGAATGGAGGGATTTAGGCTGGAGAGGAGGAAAAAGAACGAAGTGGAGGAGGAAATATGGTTCTGATTAACATGGATACAGTGCATGAGTTGACCATTTTTACTGTGTGGTCTACAGAGAGAGAGAAAAAGAGGGAGTGGATGGGACTAATAGAGAATGCATGCAAAAGCTTTCTGCCAAAACATGAAAAGGGGAGTTTCGGAGAGAAAAGAAAGTACAGCAGCAGAGGGAAGGGTGGGAGGAGAAGTGCTTGTGGGAGTAGCTGAGAACAGAAGGCGCAAAGACAGTGAGGAGAGGAGGGGAGGAGACTGGATCAAGTGTTTGAATTAGTCAGGAGCTGATTGATTGATATATTGATTTGAGGAGAGTGCGGATTAGAACGTAAGTAAAAGCGCAGAGGTTTAAGGGAATGTTTGCCGACTCTCAGAGCTGCCGTTATTTACAGATTGTCAGAGAGAAGAGCTGGTTTTGAAGAATGTGAGTGAGTAGGTCTTTCTTCCAGTTAGTGTCGACATTCTGGGAAATCGGCGGCTTTGATTGGCCCCCTGGGTTTTCTGTATGATGAGATCATCTCTGTGGACACAGACTTTAGCACCTCTCAAGTCTACAGCTGCGTGCAGGAAGGGGACTTTCCCCTCAATTCCTGTACTGCTGCTGCTCAGCATCTGAGCTCACTGAAATGACTAATCACTGGCCTCTCTATCTGTCTGTCTGTCTTTTCTTTCGCTCTCTGCCTTCTTCCATCTCAGCTCAAGCCAAAAGGACCAGAGAGAAGTCTTCCTTCTCTGGATGACGGAGAACAACTCTACTTGGACTGTTAAAGGATATTGTTTTGGAAATCTCTTCACTGACACCTGCATTCTGCTCTTTGCTGTTTAAAAGTTATACTGGGAACCCCACAGCATCCAACTTCTCCCCCCTGACTTCTCTGATGGACCAGAGAGTGAAGGGGGGAACCCCTCCAACCACCACTCTGGACCCCACCTCTGCACCTGGAGACTCTGAGCAGGAGCAAGTGACGGATAAAAAGAGGAGAGGTGAGGGGGAGAATGGAGATGTAGGCGCAAAGGAGGAGGAGAAAAGGGGTGCAGGGAGAAAAAGGGAAGGAGATAAGGGGGCAGTTCTGGAGTTGCTCATCGAGGGGCGCTGTGGCAGCGCCGGGCAGCAACAGCTCCAGACCTGCCCAGAAGGGAATGTACGACTTCGGATCGGACTACAGGCCAAACGCACCAAGAAGCCGCCCAAGATCTTAGAGAGCTACGTCTGCAAGCCCACCATCAGGACCTATCAGCGGCAGGGCAGGGGGACGCTGCTGAGAGGGGATGGAGGAGAGGGAGGAGGAGGAGGAGGAGGAGCGGGCCAGCAGAGCAAAAGCAGCTCTGCTCCAGACGAGGCAACCAGAGATCAACGCTCAGGCCTGGACGCTGTCCAGACCACATCCAAACAGACTGCATCTGCTGCTTCACCACCACTCGCATCATCATCATTATCATCGCCATCATCATCTTCGTCATCACAGCCGCTGTCGTTATCATCAACATTTACGGCAGCCTCCACCCCGGCCTCAGCCCCTGCCATTACCAGCCAAGGAACCAAGTCTGCCAAACAGGTGAGTTAGTTGTCTCACACACACACACACACACACACACACACACACACACAGACTTCCTCATGTCAGCTGCCAATATCGAACCTGCTATTAGTGTGGGTTAGCTTAAAGCTAGTACAAGGAACTTTAATATTTTGTTGATGTTTGAGGTCCCTGCACCAAAATTACTACAAAATATAATATCCAGAATTAAATAATCTAAATAAAAATCACCTCCTTCTTTCTTTTAACTTGCTAACATACAACTCACTGTAACTTTGGACTGGGAAAATGTAAACACAGGCGGTTTCATCTGATTTCAAGGAGAATCTGACCTGGTGGCAGCCGATCTTCTTGTGGATGATCTTGTTAAGTTATGTTGGTTATATCAAGGTATCAGTAATAAATTCAGGCTGTTTCATAAGCAGTTAAAAACTTATTGTAGTAGCTTTAAAATGGAAAAACTAACCCAAGCATTTCAGTGACTGAAGGTATTCAGCAACTAATGATTTCTTTCATTATCAATTAATTAGTTTTTTGGTCCATACAAAGTAAGAAAATGGCAAAAAAAAAAGAAAAAAAAAGAAAAATCGTGATCGCTGTTACTTAAAGCCCAAGTTGCAATCCCAAGTGTTTGACTCAAAACGATTATGAAAATATGTAGTTGGTGATTAATTTAATAGTTGACAGCTCATTGATTAATTGACTCATCTTTGCAGCTCTAGTATTCATTTGGGTTGTATGTTGTTTTGTTTTGTTTTTTTGTATTCAAAACTTCTATTGAGGTTCCAAGTAATTCCTCGACTGTCTGTCGTCAGATTTTGTGACATCATCACCCTAAAAAATATCCTCGAACAAAATCCTCAATTTGAGTGATTCATCAGATTAAATGAATCTTTTCTCCTCACGTCAACTTTCTTTAATGACTGTATCTTATCAGTTTCGTCAGTATGAATGTAATTAAGACTACTGGCCAACCTGTGGCACACTTCTCTCCAGCAGCTCACAATAAGAGTTTGCTCAGACTTGCTCCTCTGACCCTCTGTATATTTTTAATGGAGAGTTTCGGCTTTGCTTCATTTAATGCAGCAGGCAATACTTTTTTTTATACACCAGTCCATCCTGATTTAAGCAGAATTTTTTGGAATTTTGGAAATGATTACATTTGCCTTTTTTATGTTTATGGGTTGTCTGTCCATAAATCATCTAATAACTGTGAGCATGATACCTCAAGAACACCTTAACAGAACTCTTTAAATTTGGTGCAAATGTCTCCTTGGAGTCAAGGATGAATTGCTCAGATTTTTGAGGTCAAAGGTCACTGTGACCTCACATGCGGCCTCATTCTGGTAAATGTGATATCTCAGGAACACTACTGGAACCTAATTCTACAAATACTACAATACTTATAATATTAGTGTAGCGTATTGTTTGGTACTTGGGTTAGAGGACAAAATGAATGATCTCTTGAAAGATTATAAATGAATGCAGAAAAGTCAATAATTGGACATTCAAAACCCAGATTTTGACATTATGATGTAACACGGCTGTAACACTTTTGTAAGACCGGCTGTACGTTCCTTATGGCTGAACCAATTGAACGGTGACATTGTAAGGGACGTTATGCTGTGTGGGTTGTGTGCAACTGCAGATGGATACAATCCAACCGGCACCCCCTGGCTTCAGATCCAGCGTATGGAAGCATTTTGGCTTCTATGAAGTTGAAGGGAAAAGGGACCTGGACAAGAGCCACACTGTATGCAAGTTGTGCCCAACTAATCTGCTAAAACAAGTAGTCACACAATGAGAAAAAATAAGCCATGTAAAAAAATCAAAAAAATTGATGCATAAAGATGCATCAATAATCATTTAGAATTGCACATTACCCCTCTGAATCAGAATCATAATGGACTAGGATGGAATTAAATTATGAGGTTCCCACTCCTATTTGCTACAGCCATAGAACTGTTATTAGAGCTGCAGCTAACGATTATTTTCAGTGGATTAATGGGTTGATTATTTTTTCGATTAATCAGTGGTAGTCAACAGTTGTTTGTTTTAAAATGTCAGTGGTGAAAAATATCAATCAGTATTTCCCAAAGCCTGAGATGATGTCCTCATCGTCCAACCCAAAGATATTCAGTTTACTGTCAGAGAGGAGTGAAGAAACTTAAAAAAAAAAAAAAAAAACATTTAAGAAGCTAGAATCAGAGAATTTTGACTTTTTCTTGTACATAATTACTCAAACTGATGAATCTATTGTCGTTGATAAATTTAATAATCAATTGATAATCGATTTGTCAATGATTGCAGCTCTAACTGTTACATTATTAGTGGCACATACTGTATGTGTGATTGCTCTGTTTTGGTTTTTGCAGTAAACCACCAGACAGGCCGATCTGGTGCAAAATCGCCTGGCTTTGTGCTCGGTTGTAATAAGGTCAAATGAGCTATTGTCTCAATACTGAAACCTAAGCAGCCCATTTAAATAAACAGACCTATAAATAGGACAACAGCACGGCAACCACTTGGAGCTATTACAGACATTGGTCCATCAGTCCCTATGACAATCACCAAGGGGAAGCTTATTGCTTTAGCTGCGCAAACGCCACTCAAGCTGCAGCATACCAAAATTACAGGACAAGTACGAAATGTCAAGCCTTCTCATCTGTATTAGTGGCAATTTATAGCTACCAATAGCGCAGCTTTCTCTCTCTCTGCCCGGCTCTCTATATCTGTCCCTCTCTTCTATTTTTACATCCCCTCTTTTCTCTACCTGCTCTCATTTATCTTTCACTCCCCCTCTGTCCCTGTCCCACTCCCTTCCTCTCTGTTCCTCTGCCTTTGTATTTCTCCTTTCTGTGTCAACCCCGTTCCTGTTTCCATCACCTCACCCTCTCCTTCTCCTCAGTATGCCCTCTTTTCTCTGCCTCATTGAGTCATTTTGTCCTCACTCTCTCTTTTAATGGGCGGACAAAAACAAAAGCATTTCGGTTATTGTCTCTTTGCCATTGTCCTTCACTGTCATCAACAGCAAGCTAATGAACGTCGCAGCCGTTGTTGTCGCTAGCTGCGTTTATATTGACCCTAATGTTCCACTAATAATCCGAATAATAGCCTCAGAATAGAAATGCCTCATGTAACCACCTCAATCAGAAAACACTGACCCAATCGGAAGGAATTTTCAATTGGGTTGAGAGGGGCGGTGTAAGGATTTGATATTTCGTTCAGTAGGAAAATATTAGTGCTTAATAACCTTGTAAACACTTAATCCGATCATGTGCTGTTCCTGCGTGTGTTTGCTCCACATGTGGGTAACATTTGGTGATGTGAATGAGTTTCTAACAGGAACAAAAACATGGAGGCAACAAAACATCACAAGTCTTTGGCTGATTCAACTTAGTTGATTGCCTTGGTGGAGGAAGGGGTACCAAGTATGAATCAACATGATATAACTCCAAGCAAAAAAAGAAGTCAAGCAGATGAAACAGAAGAAACATGAATAAAGAAAAGGAAAAACAAATAAATTGAAAGGTTCCCTTCAATATTTAAAAAAAAATTACAGTATCAATTCAATTTGAAACTGGAATATTTGATGACAGGAAGAGCATAGACTATTGAGAGCAATTTTTTAAATGTATTTTAGAGGGAAATTTAGTTCAGATTAGGTCTTGATTGAGATTTAAATATAAATATCTTACCTAACAGAATAATTGTATTTTTTATCTGGTGACAGTCCTTGTCCAGAAACCTGAACATAATGTTTAAAGTAAATTAAATTTAAAGTGAATATCAAATGGCCTTCACCAATGTAGGATGTTGGTCCATTAGACTTCACAGCAGTCGGACCCACTTTGCACATGTCAAAAAATTATATTTTCATTAAATGCTTAGAGGCATGTAAACGCAGATCTTATCAGACCACTTTATTTAACATCGGTGTAAATAGTTAAGTTGGAATCTTATCAGAATGATTTCAATAGGGGTGTGAGAAAATATCGATATACTTGAGTATCAAAATGTTATGTTCAGTGATACTGTATCGATTCTCAAAAACACAAGAGTTGCACAGAGATGTAATTATGTATTTCTCTATCTGTTCAACCAACAAAACTTTCTGTCTCTGTTTCTTTATTCATATAGAAGACAAGAAGTGGGTGTGGTTAATACTGAAGGCCATGTTAAATTGGGCAAATGTTTTGTTTTCTAACTTAATATTCACTGTCAATGCAAATGTTGCCTCGAAATAGTCTAATATTGACATATAAGTAAATATTTTCACATCCTCATGCTATACTTTGGATCTCTCTCTTTGACTCTGTTTTTCACCTCTCTCTCTTTCTCTTTTTATTTTTAAAACACGACCACCTCCTCTTTAACTGGGGGATAAAGACAATTCAGAAACTGACTGTTTTGCATAGGAGTTCTACGGTTTAGGCCCATATATAAATATACAAGTATGAAAATATCCTTCAATTGAAGGGAATAATCTTGGTGCATTAAATTAATGTTTGATTTAAGTATAAGCAACCTTTTTTTAGGTCTTCCAGGGTAATCATGGAGCTGATTTTTTCCAAATAATAATGAGCAACTTCAGATAGATGAAATGTCTGTTTATATTTCTTTATGTGTGCTTTCCTGAATAATGTATTTGGACTGAGGGGTATCCCTAAAAACACTATTGTGAGTCATGAAAAGATTCATGGCAGTGGTTCATTTTGTGTTGTTTAAACTCCTGACTGTTAGATAGCAGTGTGGTTATCTATCTTCATCATTCTGTTGTAAAATTTAAACGTTTTAAGATTTTATGCATGTGGGATGTTGTCTTTTATACTATGACAGATTTCTTATAATTAGATTTTAAAATTAGCAATATATAACCTTGTTTACAGTATTTTAATATATTGAATCATAACCTATATCATGATACTTATCATATCATCAGATTCTTGTCAATACACAGTCCTAGCTGAAGTAATATTGTGCTTGTAGCAGCTACTGACAGAGCTTCTGTTTGCATTCCTCAGGTTTCTAACAAACTGGCTGATAAGACGGAGGTGAATTCGAATGGCTCATCTGAGAGAGTAAAGAAAGAGAAGCTCCCTAACATCAATGGTCAGCCTGTCCCTGCAGGACACAAACCCTGTTCTCCCACAGCAGACCAGACAGCTTCAACGACTCCCTCTGCCCCATGCATCCAAACCCTGGAACCCAGGAATGAAGGGAAGACCTCCAAGAAACATAATGGTTTGGTACAGACAACAAAACAGAAGGGACTATCGAATGGGAAAGGCACTGCTGACATCCTTGGCACTTCCGCTTCGTTGAGAATCAGAGGTGGAAAACACAGCAGCTCCTCCTCTGTTTCATCCACGGACTCCTCGACAAGACCTCCAGTCTCCACCGGCTCCCATAAAGAGCCAGTCTCTTCTTCCTCCCCCTCAGTCACCCCTAAACCACAGTCCTCCCCTACTGCTGATCACTCCTCTGTCCAACCCCAAGAACAGGAACCCTCAGTAGAGAAAAAGAAAGAGAGGAAATCAAAGAAAGACAAACGGAAAGACAAAAAATCAAAGCGAGATAGGTTGGAGGCTGAAAGGGCAAAGACTGAGAGCAGAAAAGATGAAGGTAAGAGCAAGAAAAATGAGAAAGGGAAGGATGGAAAATCAAAGCATGGTAAAGAAAAGGATGAAAAACATAAGACTGATGATATGTGGAGGGAAGAAAGAGGAAAAGCTGAGAAAAAGAGAGATAAACTTAGCCCTGACAGGCAAAGAACAGAGGATAGTACTGCAAAATGTGGTGAAACAGTTGATAAACTGGATAAAACATGTAAAGCAGTGAATCCAGGCAGACCAGAAGAGACAGACAAGGCAGATGACAGTTGCAAGCCAGTTAGACAAGCCGAGCCAGCAACAGCAACAGGTGACGCCAGTAAATCAAAAGAACAAGATGTCTCAAGACATTCAACTGTGCCTCCAAGCCACCCCTCTTCTTCTGCTCCTCCCTCTCTGCCAGCTCCTTCTGCTGCTCGTGCCCCAGTCTCTCCCCCTTCTTCCCCCCAAGAGCAGGACAGCCGACCGCTCAAAAAACGTAAAGCCAGACGGCCCAGCTGGACCAAGCTGGTCCACCGGGCTCAGAGGGCGGAAAATCAGGAAGCGCCTTCGGATTCCCAACATAATCCACTACTAAGTTTCCCCCAGAACCCCAAGACATCCCTTCCTGCCAAGGCCGCTGCTCAGCAGACTGATGAGTCACACCCAGCTCCCTCTAGCAGCTCCACCCCTCTCACTTCTGCAACCAAACCTCCATCCCCAAAGCAGAGTCACCCCATGTCGGACCCCAGCCCCCCTGCTTCCAGATGCCCCGTAACCCCTGCACGAAAAAGGGGCCGCCCTAAATCCCACAGCTCCAGCTTAGACGAACCTCCCCCTAGACTTTCACCAAACGCTGTCCCTACTGAGGTGCCTCTTCTGGGGTGTGACGGAGTTCAGAAAGCCCCTGTGCTGGAGCCAAGTCCTATACTGCAGTGTCAGTCTAAATCCAGCCCCAAGAAGCGTGGCCGTCCTCCCAAACGAATCCTCCCTGAGGACCAGAGTGGAGATCGCACTGATGATACAGACAGGAGTAAAGATTTTCATCCTCCTGAAAAGGGGGACAGGCAGCTAAAGATCAGGAGGCTGATTAACGAGATGAAGAAAAGAAAGAAGAGGAGGCTTCACAAGGTAATGTTGTCGGGGTATGCAGGGAAGGAGGGACGGGGAGGAGGTGAGGCAGCAGATGGCGAGCCCTCTTTGAGAATGTGTAAATCGATAGAGGCAACAACAGTACACACGCTCTCAGCCCTGTCCTCCTCCTTCGGGAGTAAGCTGGGCCCTCAGATCAATGTGAGCAAGAGAGGGACCATCTACATGGGCAAGAGGCGAGGACGCAAACCGAAAGCTCAAACGGTCCAAACCAACTCCCAGAATTCGTCTCAGTCGTCTCTGTTTACCAACCCTTCTGAAACGTCTCTTTTCTCCAACCAACCCCAGCCTCACCCCTTCCCTTCCCCATCTCTCACCCACTCCAGCGGGGCCCAGAGCCCATACAGTGAAGGCAGCCTCACAGAACCATCATCCTCCTTACTTTTCCCTCACCCTTTCTCCCTCCCTTCCCCATCATCCTCCTGCACCTCCCCGCGTCCTCCTTCCTCGTCCTCCCTCTCACCTTTTGTGAAGAAGAGTTGTCCATGTCAGGGGAGACATCACTTCCCCTTTCACCAGTCGTCATGTAAGCTCTCCTGTCCCACGCCTCCGCTGCATCACACCCCCGGCTCCCCCGCCCATCTGAAGGAGGCCACCCCCTCTCCGAGGAGCGAGTCGCACAGCGAGGAGACACTGCCGAGTGATAGCGGGATTGGGACGGATAACAACAGCGTGTCAGAGCGAGGAGAGATCAGAGGAGCTCGAGGCATGCTTAGGTTGGGTCAAGGGTCGGGAGTGATTCTTGGGAGTCAAAGGCACCCCTCGTCTCTCGTGGACCGTCCTTCTCCTGTCTCCTCACCCCTTAGAAACCCCATCACCAACTCAACAAATGTAGAGCGCCACAGAGACAGACACAGGCACAGGCGGAGGGACTATGACTGCTCTTCCTCCTGCACTTGCCTGTGCCCATGCCCCTGCCCAGGACACAACAAGTGCACTCATTCAGATTATTACCCCTGTCTTGGGCACAATGCACTGAAGAGACAGAAGAATAAACACAAGAAGAAGCACCAGCAGCTGCACATGCAGGATCCAGAGTTTCTGGCGGAGCTTGAAGATCTGATCGGGCAGTTCAGCGAGGTCCACATTGGACGTCGAGGTTGGGCAAGGACAGGACTGGGACAGGGCTTTGATGGGAGCGCTGGAGGAAGGCGGCATCACTCTTCATCCCATTCTCTCCGCTCCAACATCTTCAGGATCAATCTGAACGGCTTCTACTCGCCTCATCCTCCGTCTTACTCTGCTAACACCTCCTTCTCCCCGCAGCCATTCTACCCCTGCCAGCCACTTCATTGTAACAGGAAGCCGGACCGCAGGCAGTGTGGCTGCCCGTCAAAGTTCCAGGAGACGATTGAGAACATGGGCTTTTACAGCAGCTATCCACCAGCCACAACGCTTTACCACCACCTCCCCAGCTCCTACCCACTTCCTTCACCGCACCAGTATGCCCCCCATCAGCCCCATCACGCCCACTTCCTCCTCAACCCCGCCAGATTCCACAGGCGGAGGAGCAGGCTGCTGAGGGAGGGAGCTTTAGGAGGAGAGGTTGAAGAAGGAGGCGGAGGAGGAGGCTCTCACCTCAGCTCAGGGTTCACATCCAGCCTCTCCTGTGGCTGTGGGCGGAGTGAACACAAACACAAGCATAAACACCGTCACAGGCACTGCGAGCGGGACATGGACGAGGAGGAGGAGCTGCACGAGGATGAGGAGGACGATGGAATGGAAAGGGAGGGGTTAGCCAGCTCAAAGCAGAGGTCAGGGTTCATTTTGGGCCCTGGAGAAGGAGGAAGGAAAGGGGCGAGAGGGATGGGGAGTATGCTGGGTAAAGAGTCGTCTTGGTTGTGTGAGAATGGAAATGATTCCTTCTCCTCCACTGCTGCTGCTGCTGCCTCATCATCATCATCATCTTCAACAGAGAGGTACAAACACACATCTCTCACCTCACTGGGGCTGGGTTCCTCTCATCTGTCATCATTCGGAGGAGGCTGGGGTGGCCTGGGCCAGAGCTGGACGAAATTTGGCGGCCTGGGAGGGACGGGATTTGGAAACTCAAACCCCAGCTGGAGAGGCTTCACTGGGGAGCAGCAGACAGGCCGACTGATTGCATCAGACGGAGAAGACGACGAAGGTGAGGATGCTGAAGAGTCACACATGTACAGGACGTCCCCGTCCCCAACACACACCAACCTGTTCACATCTGCTGCCATGGCAACAGGGGGGAGGGGTATGAGAAGTGGATTGGTCAGCAGGAATCCAGGAAGTGGAGACAGGTCATGGAGGAGGGAAGAGCCAGCGTGGACAGAGAGGAGAGAAGCAGGTGAGGACGCATGATCATGAATGGTTTGATCTGCACTCAACAAAACTATAAATGCAACTCTTTTTCTGTGCTCACAAAAGGTTTATTTCTCTCAGATTTTATCCACAAATGTGTTAAAATGCATACTAGTGAGCCAAGATAATACGTCCGCCTGACAAGTGTGGCATATAGAGATGTTGATTAAACAGCATAGGGGTGTCTTGAAAAAGACATTTATTAGGCACTGAACTATTCCCCATAAGGCCACTGCTTTTCATGACCCCCCTACTCTGCCTCTTCCTGTAATAACCATAGTTTCAAGATAAAAACTGCACATTTAAAAGTAACAAATTTCTGATTTTTTTTTTGAGAGAAACAAACCTTTTGTGTGCACAGAAGAAGTCTTGGATTTTTTTTAACCTCAAGTCGTGACAACTGGGAGCAAAAACAGGTGTTGCATTTGTAATTTGTTGATTATATAAGTGTGTGCATTAATAGCACACTGATATGCATGTGCCTCTGTTTCATGCCTCAGTATGTGGCTATGTTAGCATTGATGCTAAAGTTGGTTGGCCATACTGCAGTGTTAGTTATTCGTCTGGCTGGGAACTCTGTTTTGATAAATGCTACAAAAATCTCCAGTATTTAAGGGACGATTCACTCCAAAATCAAAATGACATTTTTTTTCTCTTATCTGTAGTGCTATTCATCCATGTAGCTAATTTTGGTGTGACGCCACAGAGATCTCTGCCTTCTTTCCAATATAATGGAACTAAATGACACTCGGCTTGTGGTGCTCAAAGTACATTTGAAAAACTCCACAGCAATGTCTCTGTCCAGAAATCACAACCTGGTTTCTCAAGATAGGGGTCAGAAACCTTTACTACCAAGAACAATGTAATGAATGCAGGGTTGGAAATTAAATGTGAGCATCTACCAGCCAATGACTGAGAAATGTTCAAATTCACCTGGCACTCAATAGTATATCAGTATTTAGTGTCTTGTCATCTACCAGCCAGCATTTGGCTGGTGGCTGGTGTTAATTTCCTACAATGAATGAGTGTATTACTATCACCACACTAATGTAAGAATCACTTTAAACCATCTTTAAACCAAAATGTTTAAAAAAAAGTTAATTATTTACATACCTTTTTTGTTATAGCCACTGGGAACCACACTCAAGGTAATCCACAGATCTTAATGTGAGCAGTTTCATGTAGGAACGATTTTCTTTCTACCAAACTACATCTACCAACCGTATCACTGCACTAGCTACCTCAGTGATGCCAACCTTACAGCTCAGCGAAGGAGGACACCGTTAATGTTTACAGTCTGTGTTGTCACAAGCATGAACCTCTCCATCAGGAGTAGATGCACTAGCTGCTCATAACAAAGTCTGCGGATTATCTTTCATAGCCAAGGCATGATTTCTGGAAAGAGACATTACTGTTGATTTTTCTAATGTTTTTTTTTTAAATTTTTTGTTGCTTTGAGCACCACAAGCGAGGCAGATATCTCTAAAACCTTGCAACTCACACCAAAACCATCTAGATGGATAAATAGCACTACAAGTAATAAGAAAAATATGTGTTTTTGATTTTTGCGTGAGCTCTCCCTTTAATGTTGCTGTTTGAGTTGTGTGAATGCATAGTTCTGTTATGTAATTATTCCTTTGGCAGAAAATATGTAGAATGCGGACAGTAATTTCCATATTATGGCAAATCTAACATCAGAAGTGTGTATCATTGAAATACATCAGTAGCACCCAAAGCATGACAGCTAGCTGAGTGATTTTAAGCCAAGGGGCTCTTTTCAGTTGCACCGTGTGACAGATTTTTTATATTTGCACAGTGTGGCTATGAGACTGTGGCAACGATAGTTTTCCCAATATAGTGACAGACAGCGTTGCTTTTTCTCAGGTGTTGTTGAGCCACAAATCAAAGCCTGGAGGCTGTTTGAGAGGAAATCAGACTCCGTTCTTTTTATAGCCAATTTCAGACTCCCTCTGCTGAGCAGGGGACGTGCCTAACACCCCCTGCTACCACACACACGCACACACACGTACGCACACAAATGCAACCACTCAGCAACCACTCTCTGTTGGAATTTTTAAGAAGTGTTATAGCAGGAGGGCAGCATCTTGATGGGAATCTTCCAGTAAATCTTTGAAATCTTCCCGGTCTGCAGTGAACCGCACGCTGTTACAGGCCGGGGCTACCCAGTGAACACAGTCATTAGTTAACCGCCAGATTGGCTATTTAAAGCCCGGCCTATCCCTCAGTGCTGGCCAACAGGGCTTATTTGACTTGGAAAAATCCAATAAGGAAAGAGTGGTCAGTCTTGTCAGGGACTGTGGAAAATGGAACAAAAAGATAGATGACCTCAGGAGTGATTGATGAAGGAATAGGACCGAGGTCAGAACGGGGGCACAGAGAGCTTGTGAGAGGAAAATGTTGTTTCTGAAGAAGGTGGAATACATTTGACATCAGTTCGTCATCTAACTAAACACACATGTGTTTTCAAATACCGCACGCTAGCATGGGCACACACACACACACACACACACACACACACACACACACACACACACACTTTTCTCTCTCTGTCTTTGTCTGCTCAGCTTTTTGAGATTGCTCCACATTAGGAGTGCATACGTGTGCATGATCATATTAAAAAGTAGGGCTGGGAAGACAGTCATCCACTGATTCGATGCTATCATGATACTCTGGTGGCAATTCATTATGTCAGTGTTGTGATTCTGCTAGTTTTTCAATTCGATATTATGTTTTATTGTGATTTATGTTTTCTGTTTTAACAACAGATGATATGAAAAAGTTGAACCATTCACTTCTAGAGACTCTATAAAACATCGAACATCACCGAGTTTTATTTCAGCAGCATTGTTTCTATACTGCATATAAAATGGTGAATTACAGAAAAAAAAACACACACAAAGCAGCTACATTTAGCTGTTCCTGCTCATAAAGCTGGTGTCATAGGAAAATAATAAATAAAATAAGATATTAGGCCAAAATGAACAGAGCCCCCAAACTGAAAACTGTGCAAAACATAAGTCTGAGCCTTTAAATGAACATTTCTTCACATGTTGAATTGAACTTGAAAACTGTCCTTTTATAAAAAAAACGTTTGAGTTTTGAGCCTTTGTGGTTGCTGTTGTTGGTCAGTGTGGAGTGTTGAAGCTAGATCCACACTTAGAAATACAAATGTTAACTAGAACCATGTAGGGTTCTTTGATTTGTCCCCATGGGAGAACCCTTTTTGGTTCCTGGTAGAATCTTTTATAAAAGTTTTCACTTTGAACCTTTTCAGAGGGTTCTACCTCAAATCCAAAATAAAGGGTTATACTTACAACCATCTGTGTAAGGTTCCACTCAGAACCACCTATAACAGGTTTTTACAGAGAACCCTTCTATGTTGTAATGGTTCCAACCAGAACGTTATGGGTTCTTTCCAAAACCCATAGAAGGAGTACTCCTTCAGTGGTTCTATTGAGGATTTTTTTTTTATTTCAAATATTTCATCTAGAGCCCACCCAGGTTCTATCAAGAACCTTTTTATATTCCTAAGGTTTCATCTAGAATACTCCTAGGAGGTTCTTTAGAGAACCCATTTATATTCCAAAGTTTCATCTAGAACCAACCTAGGAGTTTCTACTAATAACCTTTTTATATTCCAAGGATTTCATCTAGAACCTGTCCAAGGAGACTTAATATATTTTAAAAGGGTTTCACCTATAACCCTCTTGTCTTCCGATGGTTCTGCGAAGAACCTTTATGTGTTCTACAGATAAGGCAAAAATGCTTGAATCCCATAGATTGTATTGTATTGTGGTCAGTCTTCATTTTTACAGTCTGACAACATTTTTTTTAGAACTCGTGCTTTCCTAGACTTACAAAGAACCCTTGATGAACCTTTACTTCAAAATTGGTTCTTCAGAAGCCAGTGGTTCTGGGTAGAACCTCAGCCCTTCAGGAAGAACCCTTTGGGAACCCTTAATTCTAAGAGTGCAACGATAATATTACTGCAGTCGTGATGCTAATTTCTGTTAATGGGAATTCCCATTATGTGTTAGCGTTGCTAATGGACTCATGCATTCACATATATAAAAATATATTCTTAAATTCTTGATTAAGGTATAGAGAAAGGTTCAGGATTCATAAAAAAGCCACAATACCTAAGAGAATCAGTGTTTTTTTTGGCAGCCTTATTAAAGTCATCTTTCTGTGCAGTGTTTGTGTCCATTCTTGTGGCTTTTTGCTGCGTGACTGTGTGTACATAAATCACCTCTTAATGCATTTCCCAGAAGTGATCTGGTCAGAGGAAATGTTGTGACTCACCTAATCTGCAGCCCCGCATGACTCAGCCTAGACTGGCCTCACCTCACACCTCCTGCTGGCTCAATCACTGATCCACATCTGTCTCATTTCCTCTCTGCCACTTACACCCCACCCTTCTCCTCCCACCCCCACCTCCTCCTCCCTCCTCTTTCTGTTTCAATGACTGCAGGTTTACAAGGTGACTCGAGGAGCCGGGGGCAGCAGAAAAGTGTGCCAACAGCAGACGGGAAAAACAAAAGAAGGCCAGGGCGGCCCAGAAAGCACCCAC
Organism: Lutjanus erythropterus; assembly: GCF_056507025.1. Classification (NCBI taxonomy): domain Eukaryota; kingdom Metazoa; phylum Chordata; class Actinopteri; order Lutjaniformes; family Lutjanidae; genus Lutjanus; species Lutjanus erythropterus. Next base: position 23,428,042 of record NC_139325.1, on the reverse strand, counting down.
TGCCCTCCGCTGTGTCCTCCCCCACGCACTCGTCTGCAGCTCCCTCCATGTCATCACCTGACTTCTTGCCAGGACACGGCCACAACAGAGATGGGAGAGAGGTGGGAGGGAGGAAAGAGGAGAGAGGGCCAGAGAGAGATCGGGGAGGTGACGCGATTCTGCAGGTGACGGAGCTGGAGCTGCAGGCCAGGAGGAAGAGAGGACGCAAGAGAAAACACGGTGATTCTCCCTGTCATCAGAGGTAAACACTCACACCTGTATCATAAAGCACCTGAGCTGGTTGACTTGAAAATTCAATACAACCACTCGCTACTGCTATATTAACACATCGTTTTCAGCACTGTGTGCTAAACCAGTGCCTTTTCTTTCTTTCTCTTTTTCCTCTCTATCATTCTACCTCTCTCTTCATGCTTTCCTTTTAGTGTCGCTGAGGATAAACCAGAGTGTGACACGCCCCCTGAATGTTTTAGCCAATCAGACGTTGACCAGGCTCCATCCCAGCCAATAGCCATCCAAAGAGAGGAGAGAGCAGATGGTCCTCCGAGGAAGAAGTTTCTGAGGGCAGGTCTTTACTCTGATGATTACAAGACTACAGAGTGAGTTGAATTCATGAAAAATTGTTCAGATATGTTTCAAGAAATGTTTTGTCTCTGGATAAAAACCTCAAGATACATCATCTCATTGTCAAGGGGAAAACAGAACAGTGCAACACACATTATATCAGAAATCAGACTCAGAATCAGAAGTATAGCAGCATAAATAATAATACTCTATATATCGTACAGTTGACATATGGCACAGAATATTGTAGTATAACATATTCAATGACACAACAAACAACAGACAACCTCAAACAATAAACTAAATAACAAATCAAAGAGGAGAAAGGAAAAAAGAGGTACAACCTCAGACTAGATACAATAAAAAAAGAAAAGGAAAAAAATATCAATCTACAAATAACTAAATACAATACCAAATAGGAAAAGTGAAAGCATTACCAAAACAAAACATTTTTAAATACTGAATAATGACAAAGAGCAGATATTTACAGGTAATTTATTCCAATAAAGAACTCAAAACATAAATGACTTTTTTTTAGCAAATTTCTTAGATTCAAAGGAGTCCATAAAAATGATCTGATCAGAGCTTCTTAGTGATAGTTTGAGGTATGAGGAACAAAAAAAATCAATACTTAAAGTTAATACATTTAAAAATAAGTTTATACCAGTGAAACTGGCATCTTGCATCTAGACTGAGCCACCTGCGTGTGTGTAACATTTTACAATCGTGTGTAAAAAAAATAACAGCCCAGTATAAATCTAGTCTGCTTTATATAACACTGATGGGACGAAATTCAGTTTTAGAAACATTATGGTAAACAGTTTCATCATAGCCCTTTAGGTAGTTACGTTGCTGTCTTACAAAAAAACGTATCTACAAAATGTCAGCTTTTCAGGAGCTAAGAAAAACAAGCAATGGTTAAATTTTGTGGCAGTGCATTTTTCAGATGATCCGGTGTCTTTGTAAATGGTTTGTTTGGCTTAAGAAATAGGAGAAATGTCTCAACTCATATTGGAGCATTTCCTCCTTCAGTTTTCATGAAAAATTCATTATCATCAAATTTGGAGATGAGTGTTTTAACAGGCCAGCGACAATAAGTTGTGAAACAAGTCTCTTTCTGAAATTAAATGTAAAACAATGTCTAGAATGATACAGGACCCCAACACCAAAATATACTTAAAGGTAAAGTCTGAGTCAGTCCATGCACATAGATATTTAATTTTTTTCCACTTTCTGAAGAGATCTACTGTCATTACAAGTTAAAACCAAAGCGTTGCATTTGCCTTACACCAGGAAGCATCAAATAGACTTTTGCTTTACTGAGCAATAACTTGCTGGCTGAGAATCAAAAACAGATTGCTGAGCCTCTTGAATTTATGATACAGAAACTTTGGGTGTGTATGTAATTGTATCATCTGCATCGTTTTGTAAAGCAAAATGGTTTCTTTTGCAACGATGCAGCAATGCAAAAGAAACCATTCTAATGTATTTAATTTGTCTCTTTCCCAGTCCCCCCTCCCACTCCCAGCAGCTGTGCAGAGAGAGTTTGGATTACTCACCAGAGGAGCGCGAATACAGCCTTCTGCCTGCTCCCATACATGTCGGTGAGTATATAAGACAATGCAAATACTGCTGTAGTTTGTTGTGGCTGTGATAGTTCATCCAAACTCTCTTTGCGTCCTGCAGGGAAGTACCTGAGGCTGAAGCGAATTCACTTCCAATTACCATACGATGTTATGTGGCTGTGGCAGCACAATCAGGTACAGTAGAGCCCCAGAACACAGAATCAAGGAAATTAAAAAAAGAAGAAAGGGTCATTATGTCACTGTGTTGGTGCCACACATGAGATCTCTCAGCGTAGTGATGAATGAGCAGACCTGTGCTTCATCTCTCCCCTCTCAGCTTCACAGGTTATCAGTCTGAGTGATGGAGGCAGGCAGTTTTTTGTTGTGTTGTTGTTTAGCGAATGATTCATGTGTTTTCCAGATATGTTTAATCTGATTTGTATGTTAATTAGATAATTTATTTGTATGCAAGTTATGTTAATGTTATGCTAGATTTATAACTGGCTGGAACTTTTTATACAGTTATTAAGTTAGATAAACTGTGATAATACCCTAACTAAATTAACTGTGAGCCTGTTAGCAAATGTTATGTAATGTAATGTAGCATTTTTGATATTATGATCACATCAAGGCACCAGGCATAAGTTTGTTTGTTGTTGTTTTACACACTTGTGAGTGACAGTGACTCATGGTGATAGTACTGCAGAAAAAAAACAACATACAGTACATAACAATCACAGAGAAAACAGGCGTCTTGGTCATATTTCACATCTTTAAGTAAGCTTAATAACCTATTAATATTAATAACCTAAGAATGGAGTCTTACTCTGGGATAACTGGAAAGATAAATTTCTCTGCATAGACAAAGAAAGGCCCCCATCTCTTTTAAAATTTCTTGGGAGAGCCCTTCAATGTACACTGGATTTTTTTAAACTGTAAATTATTGAAAATTTCCTTTATTCACTGAGTTTGAGAGAGCTGCTTTACTGTTAAAAGTTTTTTTTTCGAAAGGTTTCTGATAAGAGAAAAGGAAAGACAGAGGGTAGTAACAGATTTCTTTATATTAAACTCTTACTTATAATCATCTTTGGACACTATTTTGAGACCAACAACATGCTCACATTAAAAAAAAATCTTTCAGTACATTATTCTCTGAGGTGTGTTCTCTTCATTTGTCAGAGGCATTTCCTCATCAAAGCTCGTACAACGTACATATGTTGAGTTTTAATGTGTTTCTCCATGCATCTCCTGTGTGCTTCAATAAAAATGGCACCAAGCAAAGCATTTTTGCTCTTTTTTAGTTTGCTTGCACATAATCAGGAAATTAGAAAGGTCGAGCAGAAGCATGTTTGGAAATAAAAGAGGAGATTTGTGGAATGTCATTGATGTACATGTCCTCATTTTGTGTTGCTGCAGCTTCAGAGGCAGCCTGCAGTCCCCCTGAAGAGGAAACGCCGTTACTGTGAGTTACCAGACCTGTTATCTTCAGGTTTAGATGATGGACCAGATAAATGCTCTTGCACACGGAGTCTTACTCTGTTTCTGTCTGTGTCTTTCTCAGGCCGGCTGAAGGAGAGGACTGTATCCTGTCACCAGACAGTGGTGAGTTCATATGGCGTAAAGGGTAACTTTGGTATTTTTGAACCTGGACCCTATTTTCCCACGTTTTGGTGTCTAAGAGGCTAATTGAAAAAAACATTTTTTGAAACTGATCCAGTATTGTGCAAGAGCTCTGCAGCCATCAGCCTTGAAACTAAGCTGCAACGTAATCCGTCTGAGCAACTGTTCACCATCAAAGTACATCCAGTGAAAGTGCCTGTTCCTGCTACCGACGGGCTCAGATTCTTATTCTAATTGTCTGACAACATTATGAAAGTAACATATGTTTAACTAGAAACAGCTGTTTTATTGGCCAAAATCATCCAAACTCTTGTTACAGAAATCCATCATCATCATCAGTCATTTTATCACTGTAAACACGCTTCATTCAAACAAAATAAAACTCGCAGGAAACATCTTGGTTCACTTTTTCACTGTTCCAAAATCACCAGCTCTGGTTTGGTTGAAATAAACCTTTAATTTACAGAAGTTTATGTGAGAATAGTCTGGCTCTGTCTCTCCCCGCTGCTTCTCTGATGTTGGTCCTCTCCTAATATTTTCACATTTAACTCTGTGAATTAAAGGTTTTTTATTTCAACCAAACCAGAGTTGGTGATTGTTGGAACACTATAAAGATGAGCCAAGATGTTTTTGGTGAGTTTTTTTTTTATGTTTCTGTTGAGTTTGAATGAAGATGATGATAAAATGACCATTTCTGGAAAAGGAGTCTGCTGAGTTTGGCGAGCACAATTAAACAGCTGCTTCTGGTTAAACTACTGCATCTTATTTATTAAAAACAACTCTTTATCTTTAGGAATCATTTTCATAATGTTGTTGGACACTTAGAATAACAATCTGAGCCTGTCAGTGGCAAATACAAGCACTGTTAGCACATGTTCTTTGGTCGTGTGCAGTTGCCCGTTGCAGCTTGTTTCAGGCTGATGACTGCAGCAGTCTCACTCAATGCTGGACTAGTTTCAAAAAATGTTGTCCCCATTAATCATTCAGACACAAAAACATGGGCAAATTAGGTCCAGATTGGAAAATACCGAAGTTACTGTTTAATGTTGATTCACCCCAGTGAGAATGCAGCTTTGATAACTATTAAAACGTGCATCTCCCTCCATTTTATTTCTGTTTTACAGGAGGAGAGCTCCAGTGACATCACCAGCCTGTTTCCTCACCTCGACATGGAGCCTTTGACCAGCAGTGAGAGGTACGGAAAGGAAACAGCGATTCACATTTCAAGACAAACTTACTTGATGCGCTGTTAACTGAACTAATGGCTGGTGTTTCTCCTCCCCCGTGTGCTCGGGCCAGGAGCTTTGTGGTGAAGCACCACGTGTTCCTCGTGAGGAACTGGGAGCTGGTGAGAGACCGACAGATCCGACTGAGGATAGAGAGGGAGAGGGAGCGGGACGCGGAGGGGGACGAGAGGGACTCACAACATCTGTCCTGTGATGGAGCCAATGGGGACGACAGCCACATCAAGTCAGGTCCATGAAGCAAGTGTGTGTGTTAGTTTTTGTTTCTGTAGGTGTTTGTGTATGCATACGTGTATGTGGTTGAACTCATTTTCATTTTGACTGTACACCTTTATAAACGTCTTCTGGTGTCCTGTGTCGTGTCTTTTACTTAATGTGTGCATGTTCGTGTGTGTGTGTGTGTGTGTGTGTGTGCGCGTTCTGCTTACAGCCCGTTGTCCTCATATTTGGCTTGTCTCTCCATATCATACTCAGCAGCACAAACTAAGTGGTTTTCCAACCACAGAATTTCAGCCTGCAGAAATGTTTCCCCATTTCTGTCATCCACTCTTGGTGTCCAAGAACGCAGCAGGCATCAACTTTCCCCATTAGCAGTGAAACCACACAGTTTCCATCAAAGACTCCCCGACTGGTGGCAGATAGGAATCATGGGGGAAATAAGGACACTCACATAATTACAGATATATCTGTCAAAGAAATGACGTCTCGTGCTGTTTTCACTCCCTCCTTTACTAACATGCTGTTTGACCTCTGACCCTCAGATCAGCCAGTGGGGGTGGAGGTGACGGTTATCAGCAGTGACCCCCACCATCATCAGAGTCAGGACACCTCCAGCTCACTCACTGCCAGCCCATGTGTGAGTTAATAAATGCACCCACATGAAAAAAAAAGAAAGAAGAGATCTTTTCTTTTAAGAATGCAAATTTCCACAGGGATAAAAATCTGCTTTTGCCATTACTTGTTGACCACAGCCCACCAGAACCCAAAGCAGACAAGAGGAGGAGGGAGAGGAAGAAAAACGAGGAGGGGAAGAAGAAGTCTGCAGCAGAGAACAGAGGAGGAAACGGCTGAATGATTTACTTTTGACCCTGCAGCATTCATAAGCTAACAGAGAGAGGTGAGTCAAGCATCAGATACAGAAACAGGAAGGGGTCATTACGTTGTTATACAAATGTTCAAACACTATGCTTGGTGCCAATTCTATCAAAGCTTATGGGAAAAGCAAGGAGATGTGCACTAAAACCTGACATATCTATGAATACGAGCTTTGATCTTTGGTATGAATAAAGATAGATGCTGCATCTCCACTTCCTGCCAATGTGAAAAAATGTAGCCAAGATATCTTGGATGTGAGTGCTGCCATTTACTTTAGTGAAACAACCTATAATTACTTACTATTTTGCACCTTATTTCAAAGTAAAATCATGTGTATCAACTATGATACAGCTGGTGCATAAGATAATATATTTGTGAATTCCTCAGTAATTATTCTATTGAATTTCAATCACAAATTCACTCTAAAACAAACTAATTTAAGATTGAAATATTGTCTTCAGATAAATTTAGAGTGGAAATTTAAATATTTATATGCATTTTCTACATACATTTGCAACCTCCTCTCATCATAACCACCTGTGTGATGCAACAGTTATGAGCAAGTGAGCACTTGCTAATAATTGTGTTTTTAATTGCGGGCGGCGTCCCTGTTGCCCATTTGGTGGAGCATTTGCCCCGTGTGCCGAGGCTGTCAGCTCACTTTCAGCGGCCGCCGGTTCGACTCCCACTTGCGACCCATTTGTTGCGTGCCGTTCTCTCCCCCTCTACCCCCTTTCCTGTCATATCTTTAGCTGTCTTGTGATTAGAGGCAAAAAATGCCCGGAAAATAATCTTTTTTTTAAAAAAAGTGTTAGATTTTAACGAAAACAGTTTCTTAGCTATCATAATTGTGTGTTACACTGACAAATTCAACTGACATTGACCAAGCTGTTTTTGCCAACTAAAATGCAAAATGAAAAGATTCCTGTTTGAAAAAATAAAGACGCAAAACCAATTGAAATACTCCAGATTTTCCCAAAATATCGAACAATACTTTGTTTCTAAAATCTAAATTAGTGTGATCAATGAATTTTCATAAATGTCTGATGTATCAAAAATGTTACAAACAAAATATATATAAAATATATAGATGTTTTAAAGGTCCAATAAAAACTTAAATGTAAAAAAAAAAAAAGAAAAGAAAAAAGAATTTTCTGGCAAATATTTCATGTGACAAGCTTTACAAGTTTAACATCCCTGGTGACTTGCATATAGAGCCTGACTGATAGTGGATTTTTCAGGCCAATGCCAATATTAGGGAGTAAAAGAATTCTGATATCAGCTGATATTCTTACTAGAGAATATAATATAGAATATATACATAAACACACATTTTTGCAATGACTCTTCAAATGTGATTATCAAACATGTGCAACAAAGATGGATGATGGAGGCAGGATATTTTACAATTTAACAATAAACTGTATTATCCAAAATGACATCAGGGTACTTAAGCATTAAAGTTTCACCAGTAATTTAAATAATTCCAAATAACTATAAATAAAACTAAATAAACTGGACAAATTACATATTAAACTTGAATTGAGAAAAAGCATCAGTACATATAAAAAGCTGCCTATAAAGCTATTAAAAAAACAATCTGCTCTATGATCTGTTTAAAAAAAAATATATTAGTGCATATTCACTGATACATATACATCAATACTGATATAGATTGATATAATATTGGGCGGCCAATATATTAGTCAGGCTCTACTTACATGCAAATAAAGTACTATATTAATATACAGATCAAATGAAATATTTGATTTGACTTGATTTTTATTTATTTCGAACAGTTAAAAAATTAAAATAGCATGTAGAGAAAAACAAAACAAAACAGAGACAAAACAATAGATAATGAACAAACTGACAATGAGAAACATAAACTAATGTTTCATGTCCGAAAAGGAGTAGGAAGAAGCAACATGCTTGTCTAGTCCTACCCCCACTCTCACACTATACTAATCCATCACTAATCAAACTATTTCATAGATACACTCTCCTCTCCATCGATCAACCCCACATTTACATCACTGCGTTTCTTTATACTATATAACTCACCAGAATGACGATGCCTCATCGCTCTCACTAATAAAAGGTCAGATGAAATGGTCTGTCCATTAGCCGCTATGCTAACTGCTCAAAGAGCTTTCAAGTGTGGCAACAGTGACGTCATGTCCGTTCCTTGTTTTTTCAGTTTCCTTGACTCAGAGAGGTACAGTTGTACATTCATGGCTTTTGCTGATAGTATCTTTGCCTTTGTGTAGGTGGGACCACTCTCCGAAAGGGACCAGGCCCACCACTGGACAGATGGACAGGAACTGATGTCATAACACTGCTATTAACAGTAGCAGCGCCACAAGCGATAATGAACGAGAAAAAGTGAGAAAGAGAGCTGGAGAATTATAGCGGCTGAAAAATGCAAGAAAGACATCTCACACACTGACAGATGAGTGTGTTGAACCTAGCGCTCTGAAGGGCATCACACCAAGGATGAAACCATGGCAACACATCTTTTGTCCAGGCGGCGAGGGATGAGAGAAACGGAGATAGGCTGTCCCGGATGAAAGAACGAAAGACAGAAACAGACCAGCTGAAATGAATTTGCACTAGTGCTGGATGAACAAGCACACTAAAAAGACTGTATGTATGCTGAGTGGACACACTATAAACACACACATACACTTTGATCGCTCTTAACTTCGGCACCTTAAGCAAAGCGGGAAAAGACATTTTATTTGGAGACTGAAAGTGGACATATATGGTACTCAGCATTTCGGCTCTGAAGTTTCCAAGAGACGAGGAGTTCACAAACTGCCCGAGGGAACAAAAATGTAGCCTGGGCCCTAACTAGGTCAAAATTGAACCCTCATTTAATCGTTAAGCTTTCAAAGTCACATTGCACCTTTGGGAAAATGACACAAGGAGAAGTGAACCAGTTAAAAGCTGTTGAGACGACAGTGTTAGGGTGTTTTTTCTTCACTTTACCAAGACAGTGTCTGCTATGTACCAGTGAATAGGCAGGGGAGGGGGGTGGGCTTAGTGATAGGAATTTTGGCATCGCTGCAAGAGAATTTCTAATGAGGTTTTAAGAAAGTTATTTTTGAAAAAAAGAAAAGAAAGACAGCTTGAGTACTGTCTGTTAAAGAGATGGACTAAATATATTCATGATAGGAATGTTTATTGTTGACTATTTTCAGTATTGCTTCCTGAGGGAAGGGAGGGAGAGGGGTAAAAACTAAGTGTTTTGTTTACTTCAGACTGCCTTTGAGAATGTTTCGCTCTTTGCTCCAGAGCATTGACAATCAGAATGTCCTCAGGGGGGGAGAACGGAGAGAGGAAAGGGAATGAAAACGAGAATTGATTTGCCCCAAATGCTCTGTAGAAGTGCCATGTTGTCTCGTGTACGTACCTAAGCGAACTCATGCAGTCTTTAAAAAGCAATATCTCCTCTGATAAGGACTATATAAGGACTTATTCCTTTGTTATGTTTTTGTAAGTTGTGAATATTTGAGGATTGGAGGTCTTTTTTTTTTTGTTCTGTACAGTTGCATAGTAGATTGTTCTCATCTTAGGAGCATTGGGCTAATTAATCCACTTAGTGGAAGTAACCGTTTAGTTTCATGTGAATGTACATAGAGAGAGACCTGTTTTCCTTCTATCAGCAGTAGCGTGTAAAAGTACTATTATACATGACAATACTATTGGGATTATACATACAACTTAATAATCAAATCTTTCATTTTACTAACATCTTTTTAACAGATTATACAGCTGACCAATATATCAGTAATTTCTCCTTAAAATTGACTATGATTGTATATGATTTTTTTTGTAGAGTTACATAATTTGTCTCTTTTTTTAGCTGAGTGTACGTTGTTTTTTTTGTTTTTTTTTATTGGTCAGACAATCAGTGACAGTGAATTAGTTTTTTCCAGTGTTTAAACTTCTGCTCTCTTTCAGTAGTGTGGCTTCTAATAACAAGCCAAGAAAGTGCAATTTCTTTGACTGTTTACATACTGTATGTATATTTTTCCCTCTTTCCTTTTTTAACTAAGAGCACTACATTATTGCCAGTGGATGATTAACTTTATAGCAAAGGTACACACACATAAAGAGTTATTTATCTAGTTTGCATGTCATGTAACCTTTGCCTGTTGCCTCTCTGATAATGTGCATCTGAAAAGCAAAACATCAAAAACAAACCGTTATAATAACTCAACGCCATAGAATGTCAGCTCAGACTTTTTGCCTCTATAACCATGATAATAAAAGCATTTTATGTCTACTAGTACTAAACCCTGCAGGCTCTTTGGTGTATCAGTTACAAGGCCTTCTTCCTCTTGCTTTGTGTGTGTGTGTGAGTGAGTGTGTGTGTGTTTTTGGGAGGTTATACTGCAGTGATTTTAATCAGCTTGAGCTAACAGTGCTATCTAGTGGTGTTAGATTGTATATCTCGCACTGTGTTGTCCTCCATAATGACCCACAATGGAGGACGCTATCAAAAGGAACACGGTTACAAGATGGGGGAGGGCTGCGGCTCACTCCGGAGATTTATTCTCCTCTTTGTGCCCTTCACAACATCCGAGGGCATCCGGGGATCTTTAGATCGGAGCAAAGAAGTGAGAGAAGTATTCCCCGTGGACTTAAAAGGATGGCGTCAGGTATTAAAGGTGTTTTATTGAAGGCTCAATTCTGAGTAGTCAATACCTTTGCGTCATATTAAAGAGAGCAACAAATACAGGACATGTATGTTTTCTGAGTTATGTTCTACATTTTTCTCAACATATAAACTGTGATTAGTGAGGCTTTTTACATGAAAGGGACAAATCATCCCAAAATCAGAAATTAATCTTTTTCATCTTACCTGTACGTCCATATCTCACATTGTTGTGAATGTGATATCTCAAGAACACCTTCAGGGGATTCAACTTTGGCAGAAACGTCCACTTGGACTCAAGGGTGACAATAATTCAAGAATTCATGTGACAACATTTTATACAATGAACTAATGGGATAAAATGATGACATGCTGACATTTTATAGCCAAAGGTCAAAGGTCAACTTCAGTGTGACATGATAATTGCAGCCCCCTGTCAGTCTTCTGTGCACAACTACAAAACTAGTCCCTAAGTGAAACAGCCTGTTAAATAATAAACATGTCAGTATAGTGATAATTTACATTTTGTCAAAAAATACACTAATATTAAAATTCCTTCAGTCTTCACTCCATATGTGTCTTGATAGACATGGATGTATGAAATGTTCCTTTAAAGGCAAAAATATGACTCAGACAGCTGTGCAGGTTTGATTTATTCTGATCATTTTATTTGGTGTATTTACAAACAAGCACATGCAGGAGGTGGACAGTGACTGACACTATAGGGGCACTGAACTATATGCAATAGTAGGACACGGGGATGTCTACAGGCTACATGACACCAGAGAGAGCAAGAGAAGAGGAATAGGAGGAGGAGGAGGAGGAGGAGGAGGAAGAGAGGGAGGTACTGAACTCATTGTTACACTTACACACACACTTAAGTGAAAGTGCAGGATGTGCAGACACACAGATGTGCTCACACTCATCTCTGCTTTCACTGCCACATACGCTGCTTGTGCACGCTCACACTCACATACGTCATGAACCCAGATAGATAGAGAGACACACTAGATGGGTCAGATAGAGCTATTCCTTTCAGAAACCTCAAGATCAATAAATAGTACATCCAATAAATCAACAGCGTTCAAACAAATGCATTTAGACTATAACCTCACATTTAAATAAAAATACAAAAACAATCAAAACAAAAAATATTAACACATTTTAATGTGTCGACTGATATTTATACATTATTTCTTGCAAACACGGATGTATTATCCATTTCATGGCATTTTATTGTGATCATAAGTTACAAGTTATGAGCACTGGCTTAACTGAATGCTACTGCACAGTTGGCCGTAGTGACAGTAACGTCATGCTACATGGCACTGACCCAATAACAGGAGGAAACTTAATAACTGAGCTTTCCCTGATTGAGCAATAGCAATGAAACTTTCCTGCAGAATTAAATGAAGGTCCTTAAAGTGTCAGTCTTTCCTGACCCGTCAAAATCAGGCTCTTTTATTAATATTAACTCTGACGATTTAAGCTTTTGTTTTAGGCTTCAGGGTTTCTGTATTACAGAAACTTCCAAACATGCAGACCCTATCTTAACTGTTTGGTTACCATGATAATTAGGGTTTGAACCTGATTTAGGAAAAAAAAAAGGCCTTAACAGATGAAAGGTTCCTGACTTAGATAGGAAGCAAGAATCATAACTTCCCAAAATCTTAAACTCTTCCAACATTAGGATAACTGTTAAACTGTCCTAACTTTCACTTTTCCACCTGTAGCAGTAGCTAATTTACTAACTAGCTAATAGTGATGTTCCCTAACAGTAGCTAAAGGTAGCATTAGCCAACAGTAGACAACAATAGTGTTCGCTAAAGGGAGTACTAGCTAACAGTAACATTCAAGTTAGCTAACAGTAATGTTCCCTAACAATTGCTAACAATAGTATTAGCTAACAGTGGAGAACAATAGTTTTTACTAAAAGTAGCTAGTGGTAGTAGTAGCTAGTGGTGGCTAACAGTAATTAACATTAGAGTTAGCTAACAGTAACTGATGGTTTAATAATGGTTTGACTAATCTGTATGGCTGCTATTTTTATTGCTTTTTACACGCAATGGATGCTGGATACAACAGAGACTGTCTGCTAGCTTAGCTTAGACTCTTTCTTAAATATCCCAAGTTAGCATTGTTGTAAACTTCATAAAAAAAGAACATCTTTGGATTTCTGTATAGTTGTCACCAAAACCTCTAACTCAAAGTTAAGTGTTCATCTTTTTTTTTTTGGGCTCTGTGTATTTTGTACATTTCAATGCATGTGCATTCGATGCATGCATGCAACAGCTACGAGTTTGTTTAGCTAAGTGAGATGAAAAAAATAAGTTCCTGTTGCTAGGTAACAAACATATAAGTCGATAAGCACTGTTCGATTTTCAGGATTTCCTAACCTGAGTTAAGATAGGATGAAGTAAGATAAGATAGGATTCCTAAAATTAGTTAGGATTCGCCTCTGTAATACCAAATTGGGAAAAATCCTATAAGATAGGAAGTTTCTGTAATACGGCCCAAGTCGCCAACTTTCATGAGAACATCAAAACAAGAATGTCTTAACAAAAAAAGGCTTTCAGTTGTACATTTAACTATATGCATAGTCATCAATACAGAATCTAGAGAATAACCAATAAATATATGACACAAAGCAACATATTTCATATGAGAGCAACATCAGAATCAACATATCACTTCCACCACTACCACTATCATTAATAATATCAATGATTATGATAAGCAAACATGGCAGGAAGGGTTAAGAGAAATACAAAAGCTGAGGTACAAGGTGAAGACCAGCCACCAAACCTACAGACTTTACAGTAGCATTTATGAATTACATACATCTGGGACTTTCTCACTGCACTGCATTAAATTTAAGGTCAGATAGTGTTGAACAAGAGCTGAGCATAGTTGGGTTTTGAATGAGAAGAGAGATTAGCTACAGATTGCTGTTGTCGGATATTATCTGACAACTGTGTGGGATACAGCAGATAAATATTTTCTGGCATTCATTCAAAGCATTCATGGCACATCACGATGCATACAGTGTTTATGGTATGAGGCTAAATCTAATCATTTTATGAATATGATGTAAAGACATTGGCAATACATAAAGCATACATGAGGGAAGATAATGGATTTCATACTTAAAACAAACACATACTCTTTTTTTGTTTTTGCATGTATGACAACCACTTAATGTGCGTGTAAAGTTGCAGATGGAAAGATAACGAATGAAACCACTCATTTTCTTCAATGTGGCCACAGTATTAAGCTGCTGCTTTCTCTTGTTCATCTATCTTTCTATCTATCTTGGTAATATCAATCTCAATTTATATACCTATATATAGATTTTTTATGTATATTTATACAGTCAAATATAGTAGCAGAAACATGTCAAACACACATGAACCAGGCGATAAAGGTGAGAGGGGTGAAAGGTCAAGAGAACACAGATCTACACAGCTACAATTCACTACATTACTACGCAGTATGCAACAGGAGCTACGGCCCAGTACTCTGACATGCTTTCTCCACTCGACAACCTGCGAGCCGCGACTCTCTGCAGCTGACGGCGAAAGATATTAACGGCGTCTACCAGGCTGTCGCCTCCTCACAACAGGCAGCCGCTGATCTGAAAGCACTTGAATCTGCTCGTGGGTTGATTGCACAGAATTTCCCCTGTGATCATTTTCAGATCAGCGGCTGTCGAGGAAGGCAGAAAGTGAGAAAAAAAAGGACATTTAAAGGGATACTTCACCACGAGATCAAAGGTCTTCCAGTGTGAAATGATCTAAATTTGACTTGAGTCATTATTTCACACCATCTGCTGCATTCCTGCTGTTCAAATCCATTAGTTTAATGCTACCAAACTGGATGGAGTGTGATGGGGGAAAAAAACTCCCATATGTTCATACGGGGAGAGGGCTGCAGACTGCTCCTGATGCACGTAAAGCAGAACAGATGGTGTTATGCACTCAACTCAAACTCTTACCGAGCAAGCGTGAAATATCCCTTTCAGAGTAGTGGAGCCTCACCATAACCTCTCAATATTCGCCTAAAATATATATATTTATATATATATTTATTTATTTTTTTGTTATTGATTGAGTGCAGCAGTTTATGGTGTTGAAGTCACATGATGAGCGAGGTGTAGCCGATAGGTACCAGCCCCTCTTTGTCTCCCTGACGACAGCGAATCCAGTCTTGGTCGACTCCTCCTAGCACCACCAGTTCCTCCCCTTTGCAGAAGCTGAGCTCTGAACCAGTTCCCATGTGGTCACACAGCGTTCGTACTGACCTGAAGACAAACAGACGCACAGACAAACGGCGGAGAAGTTTTCAGCCAAAATGTTCTACACATACACCCACCATCAACAGTAACGTCACCTCCAACAGGCGATGTAGCCGAATCTTGGATGAGTCACAATGCAGGATCGCTCAAAGTCAGACTGGTGAGTCACCAATTATATTCTTTCAAAGACAAAAATGATTCAGGAGCGCTTCTGATGTCCCCTACACCCACGGGTGCTCTTGGAGGGGGAAAGAAGTTATTTTAACAAGGATAAAACACAACAAAACTAAACACCCTGAGGAAGGCAAGTGCACAGATGAACTTCTGTATATTTTTACGTATTATCTCAAAATATTAAAATACTGACTTTTAAAGTTTGAAATTCTGACACTAAGATATTTCTTTTCCATTGGACCAATCAATGTTTTCTCTAAATACCTAACATAAATGTGAAATTACTCTAAATTTCAATTAGATTTGAGGGAAAATTAGTTGTGTCCCTTCAGAAACTAAAGGTGTGATCTCCCAAATATACAAACTAATTGATGAGTTAAACCTACAATCCATGGACAATTTAAAGGACCAGTGTGTGGGATTAAGTCGCATCTAATAGTGAGCTTGCACATTTCAAACACCACATCTTACCCTCCTCTTCTAAGTGTGTAGGAGAACCCATGACTTGCATGTTTCTTATTTTCAGGTGATTATACCCAAATAAAAACATACTTTGTATAATATATTAAATTTCTGCAATTTTCTGCCAATAAATGTCCGTAAATCATAAATATGTTGCAAATGTACAAATTAATTGGTGAGTTGAAGCCCCAATCTATGGACAAATTAAAGGCACAATGGGAACAAGGTTTGGGCGCTCCACTTTTGAATCAGATGTGAATCATAACTCCTCTCCCTGTGGCAGACATGAGCTCATTAGGGTGACCAGATAAGAAAGAGTGAAATTAAGGACAGAGAAGCTGGGTGTGTGGGCGGCACAGTAGAAAGATTTCATGTATATAAGATTGTCATTAAGCTGTAGGAGCTAACAAACACATTTTTTAGATATTTTTTATCACAAATTCCTCCGGCAGTGGCAGCTGCACTCTTCGTTATCTGCTTTAAAACAGGTTGAATGACATCAGCAATCTATAATTTATGATAATCAGTTTGATAGACAAGTGAAAATACATCAGTGATACTCCTACACATTTTAGAACAATTAATAGGATTTTTGTAAATGACTGAAAGCAGGAATTATAGCCTACATAAGTGATCTGAGAATATTTTCACAGATTGAGACAAAAAAAACACTGATCTACTAATTCAACTACAGAAAGTCAAATTTGCCATAAGAGGAAAATTTGATCATTTTAGGATAATATGGACATTTTTTAAATCCTATTTTCATTGGTCACTGGGATAAAAAATAGTACCGAATAGAGCCCCTGATGTGCAGGTAGTTCAGGTCCTGTGAAATACCTGCATCACAACATAAGTTTTTCTGTGCATATGTCATTTGATTCTTTTGATACTCTAAGTTCTATAGTTGATTATTTTACATTTTAAATGTTTACTGAAGCCTGTTTGGTGGGGGGATGGGTTTCAGAGGGCAGGAGTGTGCAGTATTGTTTGTACTTTTTAACTGAAAAAACTCAAACGAGGTATAAAGAATCACAAATCAATGAAACTTGTGGTGTTAATTCTAACATTTGACCTTGGATTATAGTGCCACCACCTATTTTTGTTATTTTTAGTAAAAGACTCCTTAGGAGAATCTGAGTTATTTTCTAAGCTTTTTTAAACTGAAAAAACATGATATCTTTCCATGTTTAATCACAACTGAATGGATGGTGGGTGATATCGACTGTAAAATAGCAACAAAAATGCTAAAATCAATCCTCCCTGACCCTCAGCATCACTTCATGTTTGTCGTACCTGAGTGGTCTGGGTTTGTCCTTCATCTCCAGTGCTTCAACCTCTTTCTCTGACTCTGCCTCACTATCTCTCTGTGGCTCCGGGGCCCTCCTTATTATCGGGGTGGAGCTGCTGCTCACCATTCGGGTCAGTGCGGTGACACCGGGAGCCAGCCACTGAGAGGGACGCCTGCAGAGAGAGACAGACAGAAAAGAGGACGAGAGAAATGGAAAAACAGAGAAAGAGAGTGTGGGACAGATGGGCAGAGGAACAGACGAAGAAAGTTACCATTCATGCAGAAAAACATTTCAAGAACAGTGACGTCACAGTTTCTTAAAGGGAAAATTCAGATTATTTGAAGTGGTTTTGTATGAGGTACTTATCGATAGTGTATTAGTGTTGCTAAGAGTGTATTAGCAACAGTAGATGACAACAAGGTAACAAACCCCCTGTTAGGAGAAAGAGAGAGGAGTAACAACACAGAAGTTAAGCTGCTGTGTACAGGGTCAGCAGCAAAATGTATTTTAGCCACTTAAAAAAGGTCCACATAAGTTATCAATTTAAGTGTATGCTATATTTAGAATACTTTCACTGCTTTACTGTGCCGTCAGACAGCCTTTTCTAAAGGGAAACCACTGTTATATAAGCCAAATATGACTACTGCTGCCTTGCCCTTTTAGTTTATTTGTGTTATTGTGTGACTTCAGTAAATCCTAATTATCCTTTGAAAACACAGAAGTCACACAACAACACAAACAGTAGCAGACCAGCACATCCTGTGCTCTATAAGGTAAAATGACTGATTTAAAGCAGTGAAAATATTCTAAATATAGTGTACACTCAAACTGATACTGAGTTTTTCAGGTGGACCTTCATTAAGTTGCTAAAATACATTTTGCTGCCGACCCTGCCAACAGCAGTACATTGCCTAGCTTCCATGTTAGTAGTACTCAGTGCTTCTCCACCCTGAGGAACATGTTGACCACCATCTACTGTAGGTAACACACTGACTATCGATATGTAGCTCATACAACTCCACTTCAAATAATACACATTATCCCTTTAAAGTAATTACAGTGGTTGAATTCACAAATTGATTACTTTGTCTCGAGCTAGAGATTTACTAACCAGTATATGTATTAAATTCATTGGCTCACCTGGAAGGTGGTGTGTGACCTGGTGGGCTGTTGGGACTTTTAGAGGCTCCAAACAGCCGCCCCAGACCCCAGGGAACCTGAGCACCACTGCTGACAGGAGCGAAGTCACTCCCTGCCTGCACCTGGAGATCTGGCAGATCTGTCTTCATCTCGTCCCTCTTCAGGCTCAGCTCAGCCAGGTTCTGGCTCAGCCTGCCTCCCCAGCGCATCACGGCGCCCCATCCCTGCTGAATCACCTATGATTAGGAAAAAAGTGTGAGTCCTGCAGGATCGCACAAATGTGTTTGATATATTACAAACAGCCACATAAAGGTGAGTACCTGTCCTGCCTGCTGAGCAAAGCCCTCCTCCTCAACATCAGGAGGAGGTAATTCTCCAATTTCCTTCTCCTGCACCCACAGCAGCTGAGGACTTGTCTGCCCGAGAGTGACTGGAGCCTTTACGGGTGCAGCAGTGCTTCGTGTTGACTCCCCTTCCACCCCATTCTTTGGATTAACCGATGGTGATGATTTCTCTTTGGCTGCCTCATGACCTGGGCTTCCAAAGTCTACTTCTGACAGGCTCTCAATGTATCTGCAGCCAGTGGTTTTGGGTTGGGATCCCTCTGTTGAGAGCTGGGATGCAGCATCCTGACAAGGTGGGTTGTGGATCTCTGGACTGTGACTGTCCGGCTCTAAATGGTGGTGCTGGAAGAGCAGGTCGAGGTTGAAGGTCAGCAGGCTGAGAGGCTGCAACACGAGGAGCAGCTCCTCAAACAGAGGCTGGCAGGTGGTCAGCGACAAACGCATAAAGGAGGTGGGACGGTAATATGTCTCCAGCACATCTGAGAAGAAGAGAGATCACTGTTACATACATGTATGGCCAAAAGAATAGGATGAGATGGAAGAGGAGGAAGCTTACCACTGCAAGACTGAAGGTGAGACAACCAGAAATCAAGAAACTTGGTACTAGAAGAAAAAAAACAGAAAGAAGAGGAAAACTGAGGATACAAAGAGGACATGTGCAGGGAAATCAAAATGCAGTATGTTATCTTAGGTGTAGTGCTGCAAGAGGGCACTGGAATGATGCACCATCACTTCTTTTTGGTCTCCAAGTGAGGAAATAGACTATTTGTAGTTAGCTATGAATGGATGTGGGTGAGTCTGACAGTATCTGAATAATACTGTCAGACTCACTGTCAGTTTAAACTGAATGAAAAGCTTCTCCTTCAGTTCATGAAATCCCTGTGACCGATATGTTAATAAATGTGCTGTTATGCACAGACTTGCACTGTGTTTGCCTTCATTATATCACCTGAAAACAACACCAGGTTGCTTCAGATAAACATACAAACCTCTACATACAACTCCATGTTCTGCTTGTTTTAATGAAGTTATCTGGTTACCAGGGCCCATCATAGCCTCTTTTTTTCTTTTTACCAAATGTAGCTCATGTTTTATCTCTGAAATACACAGCAGGCTAATGCTTTGTTGTTTAATAGCAATTACTACACTGCTTGACCACGTACGAGCGAGATACATTTTGTAAAATGGCGTTAGTCTGGTGATATGGTGATTCGGGTTCAAGTCGTGACACTCAACCATCCAGACATTTCCTGGGGTAAAACTTTACGGTTGCTGAGCTGTCATTATAATGTTTTACTGGCACTGTGGTTTCAGAGCTATGTAGAAGACCAGGGATGTGACTGGCAGAGAGAACACTTAATAATCACCACACCCACTGATCTATATTCACCTTCATTCAGTCCTGTTGCATGTTGTGCTACAGCACCAAAAAAGAAGGTGTGCATGGATTTTCATTCATTAATTTTTTTAAATTTAAAGTGTTTCAAGATCAAATAATCAAGGATAAGGCAGTTTTTACAGTGAGAGGCGTCTATTTTCAGCTGTTTTCTGTAGGTAGTAAATGTTTTGTACACTGCTAATGCTCCTTGGCCGTTTCAAGTTTTAGACAAAAGAAACAATAAAATAGACAGAGAGACAGAGCAACATGATAAAACTACTCGTAAAGTTGGTCTAACATTTGACTGTGTGGTCAGTTACAGTTAACTAATGTATATAAACCTGCCAATTGGTTAAATGACCTATATGCATGCACATTTATGTGTGTATCGTAGGTGTGCTCCGGTACTTAAACAAATAACTTTACATCCCTGTATGTTTTATTTTTTAACCACTAATTTGAGCAGTGTTTATGCCACCAGTGGGGACCAGAAAGGTTAGCAGCCAGCACTTACTTCAGTAAGCCGAGGAGGAATGCGTTGAACCTGTGTTTGCTCTGCCTGAGCTGGGGCAGCTCTCCAACTCGAACTTGAAGGTTGTACAAGGCCTGTGTTTTTGGACCTTGAAACATGTATTGAGAGGAAGAAGAGAAAAATTATTTAAGAGGGAGAGAGAGAGAGAAAGGGATCAACAGAGGAACTTACAGAGGTGAGCAAAAAATTGCAGAGAAAGTTGGCACGCAGAGGCCAATCGATATCTGCATCCTGTTGTTCGCTTTATTCAGCATTTTAGACAAAAAAATCAACAAGTATTGACTGAAGTGTGGGAAAATGAGAGATAGACGAACTCTAGGGTTTATGATTATCATCCTGGGAACAAAAACCCATAGAAATAACAGCCTAACATCATATCAAAGTCTATAAACGCTATTTTCCTATGATCACTGTTGTGCTACCTGGCCTGGTGGAGGCTTGGACCAGACCCCAGGCCGAGTTTGGCCTCCTGCCTGCAATCAGGTCACTCTGGTGGGGCTTCAAGCCATCGGTCAGCAAGCTGTGCAGGGCAGGGCAGAGGCACTGCAGCACCAGGCGGCCCAGAGATGGATTAATAGTGCTGTCTCCTGATAAGGCCTGAGAGGAGAGGAGGAGAGAGACGAGAGGGAAATGGGATAGAGTGAAGAGGAAGATGTGCAGTGATAAGGAGAGACAGGGGAACAGATGAGGAGGGATGACTCAAGAGATGGCGGAGAGGAAAATGGGACACATATATGGGGAAACAGGACGATGAGGGTCAGTATGATGCGATGAGAGATGATTATGAGGGAGGGGGAGCATGGAGTTAGTTTACAAAGAAATAATACTACAAGATTGGATTATCTAAAGACATTCTAGTACCTTGTTAACTGAGAGAGACTGAGGAGAGACGGAACAAAACATGTAGAGTCAGAACACGAAGGAAGGGAGGGAAAGCATTACATTCAATACAATATGACATTTTTTTTCTTGATACAAATCACTGGTATGAAGAGTGATATGACAAAACAATTATAATGATCTCTTGAAAATTTTATTACAGAACAAATGACAGATAATGATATTTATTGGCAATGCTGTAAGTTGTCTGCACAGCACTCTATACTGCATACACTGTCTTCAAACTATCAAAAAGGTTAGCTTTCAGAGACTTACGCTGATGCCATAAGTATATTACTTAAGAGATCTAAATGGTGTAGTGCAAGTGAAACTACTAGTACTAGTACTACACTGTACCAGTGCCAGCTGTGGATACGCTGTCATAGTTGTCACTTTGTAAGACATAAATATATATATTTTTCTCTTTTAAATCATGATCTTTTGTCACTAAATTTGTGGTGTCAAATCAGGGTCTTTTCAGATACTTTCAACTATGCAGCTTTGCAAGAACATGATGCCTCTCTTCTAGAATTACAAAATAATATTTCATGAGTCTACAATCTTCTTCATTCCTCACAATCACTTTTTCTTCAGTATGGAGGTATTGTAGGGGTGTTTCTTCTGTTTTTTTTTTTTTTTTCTTTGAAAACTCGTCACAGTTCACTTAAATTGTTCGGGAGATTCCACAATGCTTTTTTTCTGTGAAACCCCAGCAGTGTTTTGTGGCCTAAAAAACTAAACCTGACCTTCAATCAGCATAAGAATGCGTAGATAATGACTGAATTTTCTCTTTTGGGTGAACTATCCCTTTAAACGATAAAACGTCTTTGTTTCATTTGGGGAAAAAAAGATTTCAGAAAACCTGTGACCCCTTTCTGCCTTATATTAACTGTTTAACATCAATAGATAACCAGATCAATACTTTTCTGTATCCTCCTTGTTTATTTTTCTTCATTTGTCACTAAAATAAGTGTATCTGTGTTCCCTCGGATATGTGGGAGGGTGAATCTGTGCTGGCAGGTGTGATAGTGTTTGTGATGTGTGTAACAT
Organism: Lutjanus erythropterus; assembly: GCF_056507025.1. Classification (NCBI taxonomy): domain Eukaryota; kingdom Metazoa; phylum Chordata; class Actinopteri; order Lutjaniformes; family Lutjanidae; genus Lutjanus; species Lutjanus erythropterus. The sequence goes on along the minus strand of NC_139325.1, from coordinate 23,405,749 downwards.
ACTTTGAAGTTTGTTTAATAAACATTTTATTGTGCCTGTTTTATATAATTTATTCTATGTAATTTTACATCTATTCTTATATTTCTATTCATCTTTTATTTTCCATATATTGCAGTTTTAGATTTATATATTGCTGTTACACATTGTAGATAAGGCAAATGCACCTTTACACACCTCTTATTGTATACATTATATTATTATATTACTGTTATTGTTATTTTATCTCATTAAATTCTGCTATCAAAATCCCACCAGTGGAGTAAATTCAACATCGACTGACCTTCTGTACGACAGTCCGAGAAGAACTGAACTGGGCCAAGATGGCTTCCACTGCCACGCTGACCACACTGACCAGAGCTGGAGGGAAGAACAATGGACTACAGTTAGACATCAGGGACACAGATACACAGCTGGACACAGACTGCACACACACACACACACACACACACACACGGGAGACGCACACCTTTTTTCTCCTGCAGGTACAGAGAGGACAGGCCTAGACCTCTCATTGGATGCTTCACATCTTCGCCCATCCAGGACGTCTCTGTCCTCTGTACAGAGCCAGCGAATGAGACACTGCGAACAGCTGACAGCGACAGTAAAAGACCAATTACTTACTGCACAAGTACAAAAAAAAAATTAAATTCAACAGAAGCAAAATGAATCACCACAGACATAAATACCATAACTAAATAAAATATTAGTGTTATTAGCGGGAGCAATTAAGCAATGAGAAGCACTGGAGTAGGCAGATAGAAGCAGATGGTACTACTGACAACAAACAGTGTGTGAAGAGGACAGCCTGTAAATATTGGTTTACTGTGGTGAGCTTTCAACATCTGGATCTGTGAAGACGACCTTCTGTATGCATCAGGGATTAACAGGATCCCATGCATTAATCTTGACTGGCACCCAAACGTACAAATACACTCATACAAACACTCACACATCGTTAAGATAAGCATAAGCATACAAAGACGTAACTGAGGAGCTAGAGAGGGGGACGACTGTGTAAGCTACCACATCAGAAAGGTCAGGTATAATTACACACATATGAAAAGGGCAGGTGTTGTGTACAGTGTGGTGGATTTATATACACTAGTAATATGAATACAGACATTCTTATTAAATAAACAGGATGCAGTGGAGCTTAATTTCTTTGAAACTGACCTACATCTACACACACACACACACACAAAGGTTAAATAAAAATTCTTTATATTACAACATCGACAAGCTACTTTGGGTGGCTTGGCATGAAATGCATGTGTCCATTTCAACAAAACGTGCAAAAACAAAAAAGAAAACAGAACAACAGGTAGACAGACCAGACAAGACTGACACAAAGACAGACAGACAGAGGCAGACAGAGAGAAGAGAGTGATGAGAGTGACTCTAGACACCCTCTGACAGGAACAGCTGTTACCCTTCTGAAGGCCCTTTGCAGATTTGAAAGGACAGTGTAGATAAGACGTATCGGATGACCTGCAGGGAGCTGCCGTCTGATACATAAAACAGCTACAGTTACCCACTTCTTTCAAATCTGCAAATCCCTCCGGTTGAAAAAGAAGTGACAAAAGTCTGAGGGCCACCATGTTCAGAGAAAAGAACAAAGAGAGAAAAAACAGACTGGGTTACACCAACAAAGATTCATTTAATCTAAGATAAATTCTAACCTGAGTTTAGCAAAACTAGGTTTAAAAATCCAAATTTAAAATTAAACAGAGCTCTGTTGCAAAACTAATCTCAGTTTAGTAACAGGGGAAAAACAATCCATGACTATCCATTGACTTGCATTGTGTGACGGTGCCTCTTGTCACTAGCAAGCAACAGAAAATTATCTACCGATAAACTACAAATAAGTTAAAAAAAAAAACAACACTAAGATTTTATAAGCTGCTGAACTGAAAAAAAAACAATTGGATATAGACATGAGGTGTCAGCAGGATGGATAGGAAAAATGTGTGATCCTCATACTCAGTAATGTTTAGATTACAGTTACTAATTTGACCCGACAAACTGTAGAAATGTTTTTAGCGAGTCAGTTAGTGTGTTAACATTTGAGCGCTTGGTTTCATATTGTGGCAACAGTCTTTTCCCAGTGGTGGGCGTGTTTTTCAGAGTATGATGCGTTGCACTCTGTCTCTATTTAGTTAGCTAAAAAGTAAATGAAAACATGTTATATTGATTTTGTTAGGCAGCTACAAAGTTAACTAAATGTTCTGTTTGTAAATTAGCAAAGAGAAAATTAAAAAAAAATCTTTATATTGTTTGCTAGCTAGCTAAGAAATTAACTAAATATTATAATGTTTGCTAACTAGCTAAAAAGTTAGCTAGCCTAGTTAACCTTCTTGCCATGGCTCAACACAGAAGCTCCAATTTCTCCATTAAGAAGAACTTGATAATTGATAAAACTCAATTGGGTTGACTCTGTCCCTTAAGTTTCTTGGAGGAACTTGCTTAGGGTTAGCCTATTTTTCTCAGTCCATCTTAAAAAGGTAGTGATTTTAAAGGTTAAACCCCCTCAAGTGTAAGGATCACAGTTTAAAATGGACTTTAAAGTTTTGATGCAAGAAACTTTAATTTATTCCCTTTCTTGAGAGTAAAAACTAAACTAAGGTTTAAAGAGAGTTTTAAATTTCACCTCTCTTATTTTTCAGTTAGTTTAAAAATGTTGTGCAACATAATATAAAGTTAAACCATGATTTAATCAGGTTTAAAAATTAATCCTTGTTGGTGCAACCCAGCCTATGAGAAAGACGGACATGCATGCCAGCAAGATGTCAGACCAAAGACAGGAGAGTGTCAGATGTAGGGAGAGAGAAGAGAGAGAGAAATCTTACTCGCCACGCGTGACTGCGGAGGAGCCTGGTAGAGTTTTGGGGGTAGGGGGGGCGCCCTGGGGGGTATAGGAGGGTAGAGGTTTGGATAGTAGAGGGGAGCAGCGAGGGCAGGCAGGGTGTGAGAGCGGGGGAAAAGCGGGGAGCTGAGGCAGGAGCCTGCTGCGCCTGGAGGGGGCGCTCCGGAGCGCTGAGGAGGGGACAGGGCTCCGATAGGGGATAGGCGAGGAGGGGCACCCCGGTGTAGAGGGCAGTTTTTAGGGTGGTAGAGGTAATATGCGGGAAGAGGAGGAAGCTCTTTGGATGTCCTGGCTTTGTAGCTGTTGTGGTCCGTGTGTGAGTGTGAATGCAGAGAATCCATAGCATTAACACTGTTTGAATATGTCATCATGACGTCTATGTTCTTATACGGCGTGGTGCAACCTGGAGCCTCTGTGGTGCCACTAACAGGTGTGTCTGCCTGAGTGTGTTTGCCATCCTGCTTCTCTGAGTCACTGCAGTACAGAGAGTCAAAATTACACATCGAATCAGACGCAAAGTCCCTGTGTGTACTCAAGATATCCTCATAATCACAAGGAGGAGAGTCTACGCCAAAATCAGCCAGGGATTCATAGTTAAACTTAGTGTTGGAATCATCTTTGTGGACACAAGCTGAGCTGGCAGCAGGGGCCTGCTGTGTGCTGCAGGGCTCGTCTGTGGACTCCCTGCCTACATGGCTGTGGGGTCTGGGATCTGCAAAGGGCTGGGAGTTACAGTAGCCTGGGCGGTAGGAATAGGAAGGGAGGGCGGAGTGGAGGAAGTAGGGTTGGGAGGAGTGGGCGAGGGACAGTGGGGGAGAGGAAACTGCTTATTGGAAAGGGTAAAAAGGCCAAAAATCATAAGGAGAGGGCAAGCGTAGAAGCATAATGATATGAGGGAAGCAAAGCAGAGCAATGGACAAACAATGGAAACAACGGAATGGGATGGCGAGGTGAGAAAACAAGATTAACATAATAAAATATGAGGCAAAGAAATGGGAAGGAGAGAGAGATGCAGAAAATGTTAGTGTCTGTCGAGAGAAAAATGCACATTCATGAGTGTATTCCAGCAGAAATCGTCATCATGTAACATCATGCAGTAATGCAGTACAGTGGAAACCGCTCATAGTGACCACAGTTACAGCGATTGACTGCTAACATGGATCAAAAGCTTGGGACAGAATCATCCCTGTTTAAATACTGCTTAAATAATTTACTTAAAGTAATCAAGTAGTCTACTTATAGTGTTCAGTTTGTGTCTTTTCATACATGTCAACATGTAGAACAACTTAATTAAACTAAAACTAAAAACTAACTTTTTCTGAAAAAAGAAAAACGTTCTCAAACATTAAGGCAAACTGCCAAAAACAAGCTAATGAGCTGCAGCAGCAAAACTACAGCATGGTATATTTTATATACTGTACTGTACTGCAGAGGTTTCCCAATTTTTTTCATGCCAAGACCCCCAAAGAGAAATAGCTTTTAGCAGTAACCATATCAAGCAGTCATTTCCATAGACTGGGTTCCACAGGTGGGTCACAGGAGATTTTATTTGGGTCCCAAAATAAAAAGACTATACAACAAATAATGCAAATTTAAGCTTTATATCTGTAATACACCTTTTTATAAAGTATTTAAAATCTATATATTGACAAGAAGAAAACACATGAGCCTGTTAACCGATTTTAATGCAGTTCTTCCCAGAGTTTATTGATGAGGCCTATTGTGAATTCGTGTTGCAATGATTTGTCATTTTTAAAACATAGGTCCCCAGAAAAAAGCTTGGGAAACACTGAAAATAGAGTATCTAATGCCAATTATATCCACTTGGTGGAAATGGTGTAAAAAGATATTGTTGTCTACAAGCTGAGAAAAAATAATGTCTGGTGAAAACACTGAAATAATGGGAACAATAATGCAAATGAAGAAAAATCTGTTATTATTTGTATTAATTTAGTTTTGTTTACTTTAACAAATTACTTTTAATTTTAGTTGTTTATTTCTATTAAATTGACTATTTTACTTTTCATAATATATTTATTAGGTGATTTTTAATACAACGTTTCTTAATAAATTGACTGAATATTGAGTATTGTTAACATATTCTTCTCTCTGTAACTGTAAAGTGTTTTTATACGGAAAACCTTAGATTTGAAGGCACAAATAAAAGGATTACATGGAAGATTAATACACCTAGAATTACCCTAACTAATCATCCTGATTCAGTCAACTGAGGGAAAAAAAAAGAAAAGAAGAGAAGTTGCTAAATGTGGAGCTGGCAAACTCAATTCTAACAATAAATTTTTTTTTTGCAAATATATCTCACACCAGCCGGGTGTGACTTCACCACTCTTAAACAAAGCTGTCTGCTTCATTACTTTATATTCATGCAATAAATGTCAATTTGTTGGTAATCTGCATGAGAAATAGAAAATAAATTTTGGTGATAATAATAATCATATAGAGATCAATTTGAGATGTAATCACGATGAGAGGTCCCCACTGTATTTAAACAAGTCAAACAGTTGATTGACAGTTACACATTGACAGTGCATGAGAGTCAATGGGGCTGATTTATGAAGAGCAATAATAACCACAGTCCCTCATTTAACACAACAGGAAGTGACACTGAGGCTGTAAAAGAATAACTGTTGAAGAGTCTCACAGCTGCACAGTGGAAATACTCCGTCTGTCAATCAGTCGCTCATTCACCAGTGACACCATCATTAAAATGCCATTGCAAAGATTCATCATATCGGAACGGTTTCTTTACTGCATCTGGTTTCACTTTCATTTCATCTTTGTATAGAGAGTTATGAATGTTAGGTTTAGACGGCAGAACAGTGAGTGTCAATCTTTCCGCTAACAGTTTGGTACTTTACTGCAGTGCGTGCCATCATCATCACCTCTGGATCACCTTCTCTCTCCCTCTCTTCCTCTTCTCAGCCTTTGTTTTTCTACCTCTCTCTGTCGCTCTTTCCCTGCCACCACCACCACCACCCCTCCCCTCCTCCAGCAGCACAGCACACAGTTTAATGCTGAGTCAGTCAACACATAGCTGACTTCTGTCCGTCCCTGCCAATGTCTGTTTCTGTGAAGTCCCAGACTGTGGAAACACAGTTTTCACTACACTCAATGACCTGTGTCTGACTGCAAGGCTATGGGTTACAAAACAAGCTGGAAATCAACCATACCTGGGTTAGACTTGAGCTGTCTTTGAACTGTAACCAACACATGATACTTCCTATTTTTCTGACACAGCACCGAGCAATTGGTTCATGTACTGTGGTAAGATCCTCCCCTTGGACTCTTAAAGGTGTAGACACCTATTCCTGGCTTGTTGCAGCATGTACCTCATCAGTAATTCATTGGGCCTTTATAATAAGAAAGCAGTGGTGGAAGAACATTTACTCTAGTGCTATACTTCAGGAAAAAATTGCAGTCCATTTTATGCAACTTTAGAATTCTACTAAGCAAATATTGTTCTTTTTACTTGATTACATTTGTCTGATAACTTTGGTTACAAGGTACTTTTTATATTACAATTTTTGATACCCTTCCTGTCCAGTGAAAACTACATATTATTATACAAACTAAAGGAACTATTGAAAATACATGAAAGGTGAATACAGAGCTGTTTTTCTGAACTCATGAAAGGTTGACTTTTTATAGATATGCGGGTTTTCAAAGAACAACGCTATTTACAAATGATGATCTTATAGAATATGATGCATAGCTGTAAATTAAACCAGTCAGTTCCAAAGACTGGGTCAGGACCCACAGGTGGGTCACAGGAGATTTTATTTGGGTCCTCAAATAACAAAAAAAAAAAAAAAAAAAAAAGACTGTGGATGACATTCTGCAAATTTAAGATTTATATGTGCAGTGCACCCTATATAAAGCATTTAAAATTTGTATATTGTTTTACTGATGAGAGGAAAAACAAGAGCCTGTTAATTCTGTCTAAATTCACTTATTTTGTCTGATTTAGGCTAAAATAAGAGGGAAAAAAAACAATGAGATTTCCTATGAACTCAGCCTAAATGAATTTATTTCTCATTTATAACATTTTAACATGTATATATTTTCAATAAAGCATCAGGATCATATAGAGTAATGTAGAAATGGAAGTAAAATGATCAGGAAAGTTCATTTATGCATTGAACAATGAACAATGAACTCTTCCCAGAATTTATTGATAAGGCTTCACAATGGTTTGCCATTTTTAAAAAAGCAGGTCCCCAGGAACAAAGTTTGGGAAACACTGGATTAAACTACCAAACAGTATATAAATTAGTTAAAATGAGCTCAAAACTACAAAAAAAAAAAAAAAAAAAAAAAAAAAAACTACATCAGAAAAATGAAATTACATTAATGCAGCAGTAACATTAATACAAAAACATCAGATCTAATAGTAAAACACTGGCAGGCACCATTTTACAGCCCAATGAGCACTTTCACTTTTCATACTTAAGTAGATTTTGTAATACATAAGGTTTTAAATGCTTCTTTTACTTATAGTGGAGTATTTTCACAGTGTTGTACTTTTACTTAAATAAAGCATCTGAATACTTCTTCCACTACTGTCAGAAAGAAAATATAAAGACATAAAATAATACCAAAGTAATTGTACAATAGAACAATACAAAAGAACTAATTGTACTAATAAAATTAGCAGCCAATTGGTGAGTGAATATGTGCAAATTAAATGAAATATGCACCCTACTGTATCTCTGACAATGTAATAGTGCGTGTAGCCGACTGCAGCACTGTATGAGATAAGTAACTTGATCTTAGCTATCTGTGCCACTCTGGGGGGGGTAAGCAGAGACCGGATAGACAGCAAGAGAAAAGCATATAAGCATCCAACATTGATGGGATTTAAAACCAGTGAAGAGGCAGACAAAGAGGAGCTGGGGCCGTATTACTTCCTAAAATGTGTTCCCTAGACAAGGGAACAAGGTAGGAAAAGTATATTACACAAATATCCTGATTTCCCAAAATCTTAAATAACGTTTCCTAACTTTAGGATAACAGTTTAACTGTCCCAATTTCCATGTTTTCCACCAGTAGTTGTGGCAAACTTAATAACTAGCTAACAGTAAGAAAGGATGAAGTAAGATAAAATAGGATTCCTGAAGTTAGTTAGGATTTGCTTCTGTAATACCAAATTGGGGAAAATCCTATCCTATCCTCTTCCTAACACTTAGGATAGGAAGTGTCTGTAATAGCACACACAGACAGAGAAAAGAAAATGTAGAAGACAGTCGAGCTGAGAGTTAGCAATAAAAAGATGGAGAGAAAGGTGGTGAGCTCAGTGGACACTCCATTATCCCCCCCTTGGCCTGAGGAGTGGATGAATAATTAAATAAGGCAGTGATGACATCACACTCTGATAACCAGTGCAGGAAATACTGGCTGGAAAGTTTCCAACCTCCTCTTTCTCCTCAGATTACCTTCACATCCATCACTGTCTTTATCCCTCCATCTCTCACTGTTGCTCATGTTCACTCTCCAGCTTCCACTGTCCTGTTCGCTTCTGCCGTCTATGAAATCAGCCTCTGTTTATCCCACGTCATCATTTATCCATCATATCACGCATCATCCCTTACTGTGACTCATGCTGCTCATCCTCCATCTCTTGCTTCGCTGTCGTTCCATACATCATTTTCATAAATGAGTCAACATGTTCACCTCCCTTTATTTTCTGTCTATTGTACGTAGTGCTGGGCAACATGGCTTATAAATAATATCACAATATACAATATATATCTTAATAAACACATTTTCTCTAAAATAAGATACCATAAATTCTCATATAGTGCAAACATATGATGATATGGGTGACTGGGAAAAAATCAAGTATCATACCGAAGAGCCCCCAGGCAAACTATAGCCTCCCTACACAATCAAAGGCTCTGCTGAAGACCAAAACACATATCAAGGATGTCAAGACAAATATACTGAATTTAAAACTCAGAGGGGGAGGTGGATTGGTTTGTGTGTTGGTTCATGGGGCTTATATAGTGTTGAGGAGGCCATGGCTCCAAGCCATGTTTCAGGTCCTGCCCTGAATATTACTGAGTAGTATATAACTGCCCAATACGGCTTAACAATTAATCAAAATTTTATCAAAATCGCATAACGATTTACAGCAATTTTCAAATTGCAGGATGCACAACATTTGTTATCAAAATACCATTTTAAATTAAATACCATGGTGCTGCAGAGGTGTCCTGGCCAACACATCATTCTCTAGACTTCAGGACATATTTGTTTAGTACAGATAATTGTTTTAATGTGTTTTTCAATGAAAATGAGAACAGTGATGTAAAAAATATCTTTTTCCTCTAATATCACAAATCATATCGCAATTGCAATATCAGTCAAAAAAACTGAAGTTAGATATTTCCTCAAAATCATTCAGCCCTACTGCCCAACACTGATAATCAGTAATGTGGATATAATGATTAATTGGGTAAAGACAAATAACACAACAGCCAGAGCAGTCTGGTAAGTAATCACATTACTACTGCTACACTGTAATGTACCCTTTAAAACCAGGAAAAGACAAAATTCACAACATATCACAGACAAAACGATATATAATCTCATATCACGATATTGATATAATATTGATATATTGCGCAGCCCTAATTGTACAGTCGAGAGATGTTTTTGTGAAAGAAAGTGAACAAACTGACTGTTACTCTGACTTTTCCTCATCTGTCTCCTTCCATCATCTGCCCGTCCCAGATTTGTTGTCATCCAAATTACACTGAGTTATGTGTGTTTGTGTTTATTTTCTCCCATACACACAAAAAAAGGCACATACACACACTCAGACCCCCTCCCTTATGTCATCAAATTCATCATTAGCCTCATCATGGAAATTCATACTCACCTGAAGTTCTTGATTCAAAAGTCCGTCCTCCATCGGCTCGTCCTCTCACTTCCACCTCCTCCTCCTCCTCCTCTTCTTCATCATCTTTTTTCCCTTCCTTTTCCTCACTCTTGATGTCTTCACACTCCCACTCTCTGCCCATGGTCCACAGGCTGCTGTCGCTGACTGAGCAGCCAATCTTCTGTGATGGGCAGAGCTCCAGCTGTCCACCCTCCTTGTCAGCTCTCTGGAGCATTTCCTTCAGGGCAGCCATGGAGGTGAGGGCTGGCGGCGGCTGCATGAAGAAGGCCTGAGCCTGAGAGGTGTACTCCCAGTCGCTGCCATCGCTTCCCAACTTCTCTCTTCTCCACCTGAGGTTGTAGAGGATATCTGGATCTGGGGTGATGACTGTTGGGTCAGGCTCGGGGTCAGTGATCACCCTCGTTGGAGGGGAGGCGCTCTTGTTGCGGAAGCGCAGCTCTTTAAAAGTTGTCACCTTTGGAGCTGGAGGCGATTCTGATGACTTCTTTTGAGTTTCCAACTGAGATTTTCTCATTTCCGGAGGTGGAGGCTGTGGAGGGGCGTCACAATCAGGTGTAAATGCTATGAGCCAGTCAAATCGCTCAGGTTGTGCAGAGTTGGCGGGGAGAGTGCTGACTTTGACAGGTGGCAAAGATGGTGGGATTGGGGGCAAGGGGCGCGGAGGTGGAGGAGGGGGAGGTGTATCTGGTAGCTCAGCAGGATACTGGAAAGACTCAAAGCTCATATTCTTTGCTTTGGTTTCATGTGTATTGCTATAAGCGGTGGTGTAGTAAGAGTCAGAGGTCAGGCCGCTGTTCCTCTTCCTCCTCCTTGCCATCTCAGTGAAGGAGGTGATTCTTTGTGTGCTCTCCTCCTTCTTTTTGCCTTCTTCGCTTCGATCTCCATCCAACTTGCTTCTGCTGTCCATCAGCTCGGCATCACACTCCTTCTCCTCGACCCTCTCTTTTAGTCTGAACTCATATGGCTCCACAGACCGGGACAAGGAGACACCATCTCCGTCTCCCTCCTCTTCCAACCCTCCAACACAAACACCAAGCTCTGGGCTGAGTTTAAGGAGCTCAGCTTGGGTCAATCCAGCAAGCATCAGCAGCTTCCGAATCTCTACATCCAGCGCATGGAATGAGGGCGGAGGAGGCAGGGCAGGTGGAGGTGGTATGGCAGGTGGAGATGAGGAGGAGACTGAGATAACTGGAGGAGGAGGTAGAGGTGGGGGACGTGTAGTAGGAGGAGGAAGAGAAAGAGGTGTCTTTTCTTGTTCGGCTTGAAGAGCAGCAAGACGCTGTGCCTCCTTCCTGGCAAGGTGACGCCTCCGTGGTGGAGGAATGGGAGGAGTTGGGGTGGGGATAGCTGGAGGTGGAGAAGGAGTGGTGTAGAGGGTGAGGTAAGGGACTGGTTTAGAGGTGGGGAGAGGAGGAATGGATGGTGGAGATGGAGGAAGGGGTTTCTCACACCTGAAGGTGGTGAATGTGGGGGAGGATGAGTTAGGGGAGAAAGTAGACAGTGTAGGGGAGGTGGAGACGGCCATTGAGGTGGTCTCCCTGCTGATATTGATGTAGGTGTGGAGGTCGGAGCTGACGCTGGCATGGCGTGCTGGAGGTTTTGGGGGTCTAGGTGGCGGTTCAACAGGAGAAGGGGTAAGGGAATCAGGAGCAATAGGCTCATCGCAGTCTGACGGAGCGGTGAGGTCGACTCCTGCATCCGAAAACTCCTGAGAGTCTCCCATTGGCCCTGCACGACTTTTATACAACTTCCAGGGAATGTCGATGTTTCCCATTTCATCCATGACATCTGAAAGATCCTGCTCTTCAAGATCTCCGAGATCAAACCCCTTCTCATGGAGCCTCGCAACGTAGGCCAGCTTCACCTCCCTGTTCACCTTCTCCAAGCGATCCAGGTGATCGAGCCGATCCCTCAGAACATCCCAGTGCTGTTCCCCTTCCAGATCCCAACGAGCCACTTGGATCACCTGGCTGAAGCGCTCCATTTTCCCAAACTCCCCAACTGATTCTAGAAAGTCAAGCAAGCCGAGTTTGGTGACCTCAGAATCACCTTTAACTCCTAAGTAGTCAGGAGAAGGTGAGTCCAGGGCAGAAGGGTATCCCTCATCTGGGGAACATGGGGGAATTGGGGAATGTGACGTTAAAGTGAAGGGATTGTGGCTAAGAGGAAGGGATGGTGGTGAACGTGCAGGAGGTTGGCATTCAGGGGCCTGGTCTTTGGGCGACAGAGCAATGGATACATTATCCTGGTCGTGAGAGGAGCAGATGGAGGCGGATTGATCTGCACAGTCAGACTCCAGATCAGAGCAGGAGCTGATGGAAGTGGAGGATGAAGAGGTAGAGGAGGTGAGCGAGAACTCCAGGAGGGAGGGGGGACAGTCACAGCACGAGGGGACCAGGGTGTCATCATCCTCATCATCATCATCATTGTCAGCCTCCTCTTCATCATCATCAATGTCAATATCCCCGCTGCTCTCTTCCTCGTCGTCTTCTTCCTCAACTTTGCGGTTTTTCTTGTTGTCCAGTTCCAGATCAGCGCCCTCATCTGCATTCTTGCCGTCGTTTTGCAGATTGGCAGCAGGGCAGGCAGAGGGCTCCAGCTGGGCTTGTGCTTGCAAAGCAGGCTGAGGAGGCTGCTCCTTGGCCCCTTTCCCATCCTGCCTCTGGGGCACTGGGGCTGGAGGAGCCGGTAGCTGCAGTTGTTGTCTGATAGAGATGGTGTTGTTGTTGTTGTGATTGTGGTTGAACATGCTGTTGTTGTCCTGCGGCGAGCGCCCATCGCAGCACAGACATGGGAGGCTCGGCTCATTGCAATTTGGGTCAAGAGGGAGAACAGGGGGAAGTGGAGGAGGAGCAGCTGCTGGTGCAATTTTGGATGCCGCAGATGCACGAGCACTCTTGGGTTTGGGCTTGGCCGATTTGGAGACAGTCGAAGCCTGTTTTTGTGAGGCAAACCTGGACTGGCTCACTGGTGGACGGGGCTGCACTCCCACCCTGGTCCTGGTGGGTGCTGCAGGGCCTTTAATAGCCCGGCGTGGGGAGGATGTGGTGATCGTGTTCATGTTTTTATCCTCCCTCTGAAAACCAGGGCCATGAGACTTTGGTGCAGCTAAGGTATTGGTCCGTCTGTTGACGTCAAAGCGCCGTGGCTTGGGAGGCTGAGAGGAGGACTGCATTGTGGGAATGGGGCTGTTTTGGGATGCTGTGATATTTCTGTTGCTATAGAAACAAGTGTTGTAAAGGCTGGACAGATCCAAATTATGACGCGCCGTGACGGTCACATCTTGGCTTGACTCCCAAGATCCTGTAACATCAAAGGAGAGACACACAGTGAGCAACGACTGTGAGCAAATTCTGCTCTTCAAAGAGCGTTTTCTTGCTCTACACATGTTTTCATATTAGGCTAAGACTTTGAAGTTAAACTCATCATCTGGACCATTCATTAAAGCTCAATTGCTTTTGGGCTTTCTGATTTATAATTATCACAGCACAAGTCCTGGGAGGACACACACACAGTCTCTCACTCAGTCATGTAAAAAAGGCTCATTGTCAAGCATGTTAATTCAAGCCGTAACACTTAGTCTGTTCAGTTAATAAATCGATGGAAAATTAATCAGCAGTTATGTTGATAATCAATTAATCCCTTCATTCGCAAAAATGCCAAATTCAGTATTTCCAGCTTCTCAAATGTGAATATTTGCTTGCTTTTATTGTCTTTTTTGATAGTTAATTGAATATATTTGGGTTTAGGATTGCTGGCTGAACAAAACTAAACATTTGAAGAGGTCACTTTAGACTTGTCAATTTGGGAAACTGTTACAGTTATTTTTAACACTGCACAGACAAAATGCTCAATTTATTAATCATAAAATAATCATCATAATATCAAAAGTACTAGTTACCCATAATTTTAGTATATGCACATGGATTCTATCCTTTTTTCAGCACAATATTGTTACAGTATATATACACGCAAATACAGCAGAAAAATGTATTAAACTATTATATTTATTTACGTGAGTTTACGTAAGTGATTTTATCCCAAACTTATTTTGGGGTTCTTTTCATTAAAAGTCTAAACATGCATGGAAATTAATGAAAATTTGTTAAAAAAAAAAAAAAAGAAAAAAAAAGAAAAGAAAAAAAAAGACAGAAATCAAAAAATGTGTGAAAGACCCACAGCAATACCAACTGTGAGTTTTTTTGTTTTTTGTTTTGCAGCTTGTAAGTTATTTTACTTTCAATAAAACATTAAACAGTAGCTAAATTCCTAAGTTGTTTTAACTTAAGGTTAGTGTCTGGACTACCTTAAAATTTTACATTGACTGAATTTGAAATGACAAGTTGAGGTTATTTTGTAACAATTAAAAACATATAAATTTCTAGTCAAAGGTGATAATATTTCAGTTGTACTCGAGAAAACATGTTCAATAAGCTTAAGATACTAAGTTGAACCAACAACAACAACAGTCACACTGATGAACTTGAACAAATTTGAAAAGAGAATTTGAACTCCTAAACAATGCATGATGGGAACTCTTATATGCCGAGCATGTTTCTTTAGAAACTTAGTTGATTGTTATTATTAAATTAGTTGATTGAACTCTTGAACAGTTTATTCACCTCATCATTTCAAATCATCATTCCCCCCAATCATCTAGTCAAAAGTTTAAAGTTAGAATAAGTGTTTATAAATCCTCAAATGTTCTGAAAATAAATAAATAAATAAATTCACTTCAATAAATAAAACGTTAATATAGGGTGACCAGACGTCTTGAAAAAAATTGGGACAGTCCTGAATTTCAAGCAGTTGTCCTGAATCGGTTTTTGTACATTATGTAAGACTATTATTGATGTTTTTCACTTGTCTATTGCACTGACTAGATTATTACATATAACAGACTGTTGCTCTGTTTTAAACCAGATGTTTTTAAACTGCTGCAGCTTAATAACAATCTTGTCTGCTAAAAAGATGTACCAAATGACTGTAGCACACCTGATACCTGTACAAAATTGTTCATATGTCTTGTAAACATAACCACCGTGCTTCCTATCATCCTCAGAATCTTCTGATTTTCTTAATATTAATTACAAATTATCAGAATTACAGTCTGATGTTACCCATGACTTATGACATGACACACTCACCCCAAACGCCCCTGTCCTGAATTTCACCTTTTCTCATCTGGTCACCCCACTTATATATTTATGTTAAATCAATGAGAAAATATTAGTTTGCTACATTAAATTCCTGTATGATTCTGTACAGAGTGTAATGCAGTATGAACTGGCTTCTCTACAGAATTTCTGTGATAGCATTTAAGATTTTTAATTAGCTTCATCAGTTGAACAAATAGACCACTTGAGAATTTACATTTTTAACAGAAGTGGTACTCCATTTGGATGCATGCATCTGCTGTGATATATTCTTGGTTTGCAGATGATATCTATCTTTTTAAATTCAAACACTCTCCCACACACACACACGACATGAAATTATTCCCATGATAATGATTGTCTGTTAATTTATAGCGTAATAGCTGTCACTCATCATCTGCATCAGTCATGTTCAGCTTGACTGAGCACTGATATTCATGAGTTTACAGTAGTCAAGCTGACTCCATCTGTGAGACTCCATCCTTACAATCTGACAGCAGGCAGGGAGATGTAGATCAAAAGAAATGTCGCTTTAAAAAAAAAAAGAAAACAAAAAAACAACGTACCTAAAGCGATGGCTGCTGAATATAAAAGCACATTTAACTGGAGCATGAAATAATCAGGCACTGAGCAACACCGAGTCTGCCTTTTTAAAGCCCATTTACCGAAGGCTATTGCTCATATTCCTCCACAGTGCCCTTCACATCACTGAGGAATATAAATCAACCAAGTGCATGCTTACACTGGGCCTTAATTCGTCGGAATGGCCTTTAAAAAAAACAGAAAACAGGCCTGAACTGAAACAAAACCTGCATATCATCATCACATGTAATTTAACCCGTGCTGTGCTCAGTATTTACCCCTGCATGTATTGATCCCACAGAGCTGATGGAGACAGGGAGGATGGGAGGAGGAGGAGGAGGAGGAGGAGGGGGTACCTCCAACCGCATAGCCCTGATATACAGGCCCATCCGCCCCTGTTATAACTCAAATATTGCACATAATATTTAGATTCTAGATACAACTGATGATAATAATGCATTTTAGATCAGTTTTATCAAAGAAATACGCCTGTTAATGGCGGAATTTAACGTATCTTGATCTACGCAGGCTCCGTGTGGGAATGGGAGGTTTTTCTTACCCGACTACACCATGCAAGATCATTTTAAAACAAAAAATATACATAAATATATGATGAATGAGGACTCGACTCACGATCAGATGCAGGTAAAGATGGATGGAGGTCTCCATCTCCATCCAGTCCGTGTGAATGTGAAGCTCTCTCCGACGTTCACAGCCTCAGCATCTGTCTTCTCGCGAGCATCCAACAAACCCTCGTTCTCCCTGCCCCTCCTCCTCCCCCTCCTCCCTCATCCACCCAGACCCTAGTCAAACCACACCCCTCACTGGCCTTATCATCACATCCAATTTATCTCGAGTCATTTTCAGCTTCACCTCCTTCAAATGATTAGTGTTGAGCAATAAGAGTAAGAGTCTCATTTCCTTCAATTCCCCTTAAATCATCCTATCTGAGATTTATTCATGCATCTATTAGTCTGCTTTCAAGGAGGTTAACTAATATACAAACCTCACAGGGAGCCAACTGTGGCCTCAAATTATTATTATCAATTCATTTGTCAGCTGGATAAATCGATTGTTTAGTCCCATGATTTTCCACCAGGGGGTGCCAGGGAGACCTCAGCAAACTGGAGGGAAAGTGTGGGAAAATGCCAAATAATAATAATGATAATAATGAAAAATTTAAATAGAATTAATCAGTATTATTTTTAAAAATATGTTTAAAAATAAATAATAATTAAATAATGAATAATAAATAATATTTGGGGATCCCAGTCGAATCTATTAGATGGCAAATAATCAGTGGTGAAACAAGTACTCACTACAGTGAAAGCATCAGTATTACAGTATAAAAATACTCTGTCACAAGTAGAAGTCCAGCATTGGAAATGTTACTTTTGCTGCAGCTGCTGCAGTGAACTCTCATATTGTGTTGATTTTGGAGCCCCCTGTGGACAAAAGTGGTAATGTTTCCTCAGTATTAACCACCAGGTATACCATCACAAATAAAATTATTAAACAAAAAATTGCCTCTTGCTTCTTTTCAACTGGCTTACATACTACTCACTCTAACTTTGTAATTATATAGATGATAGTCTCGTTTGCTTATGTAGAGTTAAAACTCTTTGTTGTAGCCTTTTTAAAAAGAAAAATCACAATGATTTACTTTTTTCTGTATTTATAAGTGATGTCGATAAAGAGCTTCAAAATGCTTGTTTTATCTGATCAAAAGTCAAAAACTCAAAGAGGTTTGATCTACTATCATTTATGAAAACCAGCACCATCCTCACATTTGAAGAGCTGCAAAGAGAATTTCTGGCAGCTTTGCATGAAAAATTACTAAAAACAATTTATCACCTTTAGAAAGACACAAAAAACATAAAAATGATGAAAACAAAATATCAAAATGATGAAACAGAGAGAGGAAAAGCACTAGTCATAAATTATTTATTAAAAGCAATAACACCCAGGCCAGTGCAGACTTTACAACTGCAATATAAAAATATATGAAAGTAGAAATATGACCAGGTTTGACCATCTGTTGGGATGCATCTACTGTCATATATGTACTGTCCCTTTAAGGCCCTAATCAATTGATAAATCTATTCCGACAAAATCAAACTGATTTGATTTGGATCCTCATCCTGCCACACATTCTGCAGGGCACAGAAATATAAAAGCCAGACCATGTGATTCATTTCAGTGGAGAAATGACTGGATATACTGTACATTATTCACTTGGTTCAATAAATAGGCAACATAGAGCAAAAGAGACAGGCTGTTCGATGACATTCACAACTGAATATCTACAAATCTTTGAAAAGTTAAGAAACTGCCTGCAGGATTTCTAAATATCACAGCCCTGTGCGGGTCATGCTGTTGGAGAAAGAGCTTTGTCCCTGATAAACCCTCTTTAAATCGGAGAGGAGCTGATCTGTGCATCATGATAAAAGTCAAGAAGGAACACCGTTTATGACCTGTGTTCCCTCTCACTTGTTCCTCTTGTAGATTTTGTTGGCAAAGTTGAGGAAGACCGCATGAGGAAGGTTTTGAGCGTGAGCAGCGATGAGTTTCTGTAGCCGCTGGTAGCTCTCATCCTCATATCTGTGGTACAGTGTTGGCATTTGCAGGGTGTTGTACAGTGCTTTGACCTTTTGAACACTGGCATCATCGTGGCACCCGTAACATGCCTGAGGAGGAGACAAAGGTGAAATTAAAGTTTTGCTGTACAAAGTAGTCAAGGCATTTTCGTCTTATCTTAGTAAAAGAAAATCTTAACTATTTTGGTCGAGTTTTAGAGAATGAACATTTTTGGTAAACAAATTATCTTTAATATTTCAGTCAGTCTAGTCTAGCCAAAACCAATAATTTCTTATCCTTTTGTTAAACCTATTTCATGTAAGATTTTGTCTTATCTTTATCTTATGAAAAACGTAAAGTTAAATGATTCATCACACAGCCTACATGATGCAACACCTCCACCTTGCTAGTTTGGTTAAAATAGCTTAAAAAAAAAAAAGCCAACCTAATGTTTTGTTTCCTTTCTTTGTGGTGAGCTTTAGTGCTTCTCTTCTTACAAGATATTTTATGGCCACATTTCTTCTCTCATGATAAAACGATGCATTTTTTCCCCCTCAGCCTCATTGTAAGGAAAATAAGCCCAAATATCACCTTGTTTCTTTCCCCTGAACCTTGTCGTTATCAACTTGAACTTGGTTTCTGTAAAATAGTTAATATAGGTTACTGCGAATCCTGACTGTGTTCATTGTGTGGCGCCGGTGTAGTCCTGATATGAAGCGTGAACTTGCGCAGCACAGGATACGAAACTGGCATGCACAGCACAGGAAACAGAACTACTGCATTACTGCATTGAAAGAAAAAAAAAAACAGTCTATAATATTTAATTTCCTCCTTTATGTCGACAAATATGAAAGAGAATATTGTATGTTTATATAATGACTTGGTGTTTAATGACGACTTTGCTGTCTTGTTACTGTCTCGTCTTAAAAAGGTTGTTGATGGACAGATTTTGTTGATGAAATTAACACTAATATGCACTCTGGCCTCAGAATATGGTTCGACTGTCCTAACAAGTTAGCACAATAAATGTTTCCATTGCTGCAAAGCATTTTTTGTATTGCTGAAATGCTGAAAAAAGGACAAAGTATGAAATATCTATAAAAATTGACGCTTGTCATGCATTTCAACATTTCTTTCTGTTAAAAATACCACTTTTGCCACACTACCTTGTGTAATTGACACGTTTTCTTGTGCTATAACTGTTGCATGTATTGTATTTATTCTGTTGGAAGCACTGACTAAAGTCTCAATATTTATGCTTTTTGTCTGATGTTTTGTGAAGGAAACGGTGGATAAGCCTGCATAGCAAATTCACTATAGAGCCTGACCAGTATATTGGTACACTGATATTACAGGCCTGACATAGGCCTATGACAGCTACACAGGTCTATATTGGTGTCAGTATATATGTTATCCAAAATGTGCATATATAAAAAATGTTTTACAGACTATAATGCAGATTTGTTTTTATCTGTTTATTATTTTATAGGCAGCATTTTATGTATATTTGATCCTTTTTCTTGATGTAGGTCCTGCTTCCATTACTGTACATGACTTTAACTACTTTTGAGGGCATCATTGCAAAAAATGTGCGTTTATATACATGTTCTATGCTCTATATTAAATTCTGTATGAAGAATATCAGCCTATTTTTACTCCAGTAGCATCTGCCCCAAAAATCCAATATCGGTCGAGCCCTAATTCACATTCATATCAAACCTCTTTAGTTTAATTTGACTATGTGTGAGACACAAGATCTGTGCATACGACTCAATAATACTGGTACACCTCTAATGTGTTCAAATAGAAAGGGTTGTTATCTGAAGTCCCACCTCCAGCTCTGCTCTCTGTTCAGGAGTCATGATTTCCAGGGCCTTAACAACCAGCCAGCTGCACTTGTTATCCTGGATGTCTGTACCAATCTTTCCTGTCACAGCAGGGTCTCCGTAACAGTCCAAGTAGTCATCCTGCAAATGAAACACATCCGCTGGTTAGGAGCTCTGTCTCTGTCTGTGCTCAGTCAGCAGCATAATATTCAGTGTGTGACATGAAAGCAGAATGACGTGTACAAGTAATTACCTGTATTTGAAAGAACTCTCCCATCTCGAGCAAGATGTGTTTGGCGTTGTTGTGTTCCTCTTCGCTCGTAATTCCTGCCTACAAAAGTGAGGTACAGTAGTTAGTATGTGACACTGATGTTACTTTCCCTGTCCGTATTAAGGTTGTCAAAAGTATCAATACGTCAATATTTTACCACGTTTAAAATTATACAATAGCCATTAATGAGTGAAATCAGGTTCAAGCTCAGTTCAGGCTTTGCCCTGCCTGAAATTTGCCTTGCAGAAAAAAACAGGCATGGTTCAGTGACTTTTTCTGCACCAGCAGTGTGAGCGGGTTGTTCATTTAAAAAAAAATTTAAAAATATCCTATTTTGTGCACCTAGGTCTTTCTTTTCTTTTTGTTGTATTGAGTATTGCTCTAGTCTAGATTGCGTCTAGGGCCATAACTAATGATTACTTTCATTGTTGATTATACTGTTAGTTTAGTCATTTTTATTAAGCGTATAGTAGTTTGGAAAATGGTTAAAAATGTCAATCAGTGTTTCCCACAGCCCAATATGATGTCCTCAAATGTCTTGTTTTGTCCACAACCCAAAGATATTCAGTTTACTGTCAGAGAGCTAAAGAAACCAGAGAATATTCACATTTGAAAAGCTGAAATCAGAGACTTTTGACTTTTTATATACTTTTTATACACAAAGCAATTTGTCAATTATCAAAATAGCTGGCAATTAACTTAGTATTTGGCAAACAATCAATTAATTGTTGCAGCTCTAACTGTGTCTGCTGGTCTTATTCTGACTTTCTTATAAGACCAGTTGTGTAAACTTCACCACCATCATCATCATCACCACCATCATGCCCATCGTGTGTGTACAATATAAATTCACTCACAATGTACATTGCAGCTGCCACTGGGAGGTAGAAAGAGTAAAAGGCAGTCTTGTATTTCACAATAGCTTTATACCTGAAAGACAATGAGAAAAATAATTACATTAATAATAACTAGTTGCTTTGGAAAACGAGAGGAAACTTTATGTCACAGATTTAACTTTACTACCTCTCCAAGGTGAATCTGTTGAGATCAATCTGACCAGGGGGAGCTGTCATGAGGTCAAGAGCTTGGCCAAGCTCTGTCTGGAAAGACGTCTGAAATAAACAGAGATGCTTTTAGAATCCTGTGTCAGTGTGTGTCTTTGTGTGCCTGTGTAATCAATGAAAATGTGTAGTACCTCAGTAAATAGCTCCAATAGGTGGATGTAGTATGGCTGGTTCCTGCAGTGTCTGCGAAGTAGTCTGTAGATTGATCCTTCTAGGAGAAATGAATCATTGATGGCATCCAGACCGATTCCATCCTTAAAAACAAATGGGATTTCTCTTACAAAATGAGCACACCAGTAAATAGTGGTGAAAAAATAATCATAACACAGAAAAAAGCTATTTTTGTGTTTTGAATGTATGAAGTCTCACCTTTTTGTACCAGCAAGGCTGTCCTCTCCGAGTCACAGATGCATCCATGATATCATCTGCCACAAGGAAAAACGCCTGAAGCTGCAAGCAACAGAGACACAGTTGTAACACTTCATGACGTAGAGAAATGACACCCTCACAAAGTGCCATTACAGCAGTCAGTCTGAGTGCACGAGAGATAAAGTTTTAGTGACACATTGGGTAGCACATAACAGCTTCTTTCTAACCACAAAGAACCATGGCTGAGATAAAAATAAATATGAGAATAGTGTGAATTTATTGGTTTGATTTGTATAATAACCACTTTGTCCCTGCTCTATTAAATCTTCTGTGCCAGAATTCTTATGCAGTACTTCCGAGAACCTGATAAGGAGATGTTGTCATAAATTATCACCTGAATGCCCACATACTGTAGATTATACAGTACCACAAGCTAATTTTTAAACCATAACTCTGATGGCAATCTATACTCTATTCTTTTCAACGAATCTCCTGTTTCTCAGTACTGTCTGACCCTCCCTCCTTACATGTTAAAAAAAAGCCAAAGTAATTTCCTTAAAAGGTGAATATGACTAAAACAGGAAAAAGGTACATATGATACATATGATGGAGATGACTCTTTGAGAATTTGGTGCGCTAATGAGTATTTATCATATATTTCTTTCATGATTTAAAAAAAGATATTGTGATAGTGTCAGTTCTATGACTTGCTGACAGAATGACGTCACACCGCTCCTCACAGCAATAACAAACATGAGTGAAAGTGAAAGTAACATTGCTATCAGCTAAGCTGGAGGAGTTCCAACAAGGGGAGTGACTTCAGTGGTTTGGTTACAAAATATTAGAAATACAATAAACCACAGTAAAATGTAAGAAGTGCAGGAAGACTGCAACAGCAAAAGGAGCAAAACAACAAATTAAATTCACCACCTCAAAACCACATTGGGAACTAACAAAGAAGTGGTTATGAGTATTTTGCTATTTTTTTACATGCCTGTGCATAAATTTTGTCGACACAATAGTGTCACAACCATGCAAGATGCTATCATGAAACTTTACAGGAATGCAGCTGAGATCAAAATGGTACAGGAGAACAGGTTACATCAGGCTTTGGCTACACCAGCAATACTGGTTTAAGTCTTTTAATGAGATTTGTTGACAATGATAACATTGTGCAATACAGCCAGATTTCTCGCTAAACATACCAGAACATGTCCTTACCAACTCAATGCACCAGCCAACCAACAGAGCCCGCTGCACTACATCTTGTGTGAGTTGACTGGGTGGGAGAAGCTCCCTCAGCGAGCCAATCACAGACAGGCCTCGGTTCCTCTTACCTCCAGGGGAATTGTACACCAAAACCTAAAAAAAAATAATAATAATAATAAAAATCAGACACGTGAAACAGCAGTCCAGCTTGACAGATATAACTTAGCAAAATACAAGGCAACATACATACATACATAAATACATACCTCTCTCAACCTGCCGAGAGCATCAGACAGTGCAGGGTCTGTGAGGTCACTCTCTACCAGCTCTGTCACCAGCTCCTCAAACTGAGCCTCAAACAGCTGGGGGTCTGACAGCAACGGCTTCTTGCTCTGCGTCCCATTGCAAATGCTATCTCCCTGCAAAGACGAGGTACACAGCAGAACAGATGAGTTGTTTAACTTCGCGTTAAGCGGGGAGACTGTCAGCCACATGAACCGGATTGTTTTAGGGGCATTAATGACCCAGCTCAGCAGACGTCTCATCTCCAACCGACTGTAAACAATCTGCAATCAAACTAGTCGGTAACAGTTAATCACATAATACTGGCGACTCGTTTCGGTAAAGAAAATCTGGTAAGCTAGTTAGGTCCATAGTTTCATAGCCAACTAACCTAAGAAACAACAAGAGCAAGGATTAGCGTTAGGTTAAGAGAAGTACTATTATTAGCTAGCGAGTTTCCCTGACATGAAAAGAAAGCGTCGTGTCTTGAGGTTCAGAAGGGAACCCTTGTTTCGTGAAATTCTCGCGAGATTTATACGCGTTGTTTCATTATGGTGCAACCTGTACATGTTTTACAAATTCACAATGCTTTAGTTACAATCTGTTAGGGATTAGGAACAGGATAGATCTGGTTAAGATCTAGAAAAGCTCTTACTTTTGTTTAAAAAGGTAACTATCGCGAGATCCTTAGCGGATCTGGGGTTCACCTCTAGACATAACCGAAAAGAAGCGTTAGCTGACATTAGCTTATATTGTTATCCTGCTTCCAGTCTGTTAACAAGACTAGCTGCGACATATCAAATCAAACTATTTTTCGCTCATAAATATCCCTTTACATACCATGATAATAGTGTCCTCTTATCCCAAACTGTTTAGTGAATTGCCACAAAATGGTTTATTTTCTGTTTCTTCGTTTTGCTGTCAAACTGAAGTCTGTGAACGTCTCCTAGATCCAGGATATGCAGATTGTAGTTCGCAGACTCGCTACAGTCCGTTTTATTATAAAGCGGCCGGACTAAATTTCCCAGCATCCATTGCGAGTGGTGTGTATGGGCGTGGATTTCGAAGGCTCCATTTGACATTGAACGTTTTGATTGGGCGGTGGCATCGAACCAGGATGGGCTTTCACAATAACTGACAAATAAGATTTGAGAAGAGGCGGGGTTTAAGTGGAGTGGGGAGATCATCAGTGAAGCTGGGGATGAGCTTCAACTAATGGAATTATAGAGTAGGTCATAGAGGAGGGACCAAACAGAGCCTAAAACAACAAAATAAAATAAAATAAAATAATATGTATACAACATCAACAGGTATTTTATTTGATGTCTATCATTTATTTCATATTTTTGAAATACATAACTTGCATTGAAAGTTTTGCCATTGACACTGCATTTAAAATCTGGAATAGGTGTCATATTTAGATACATTTATTATTCAGGGTTCAAGGCTCTATCCTGTTAAGCCTGCCATACAGATATACATTTATTCAAATAAATAATGTTTTATGCAAGACAGGAGGTAGAAATACAGCTCAGTGCCTTAATAGGGGAGTGTGTATGCGTGTAAATCTTTAAAATTAGTTACATACTTATGAGTGTATCCAAAATGTGCCTTCACTGATATGGAGTCAATATCATCACTTAGTGAGCACACCAAAAAGACTTTCCAAAAAAAGAAAACAACTCCAATCTGACACAAATATTGATACACTTCAAAATGCAGAATCCAGCTGCCAGACCCTTCGTATGTTCACTGTCACTAGACTGTCAGCAGCTTTTTTCATTTAGCCACCCATCCACAAGTGAACCTGTGCCAGCCTCGTAACAAATTTGTCTGTATATTTATTGCAACAGACTCTTAATGTCATCTGAGTCACAGTGCAATTTACACCTCTTCATCTTACAGGATCAGATATGCCTGTGCACTTGAAACATTTTTAAATCCTATCAAAATCAAATTAGGATGCAGAGGCGTCTTTGGAGCCATCTGGCAGAAAACTTTGGGAGCAGTGCACATCTTTGTCTCTCACCTTCAACTCCAGCTATCTATGAACACAAACACATTTCAAATGGCTACTATCATAGGTCTTGGGTGCAAGAAGAAAAAAAGGTAAGAAGCATTGTCAAAACATGCAGATAAAGACATTCTGAGGACATGTTACTTAGTTACACAGACGGTCAGGATCGAATGCACAAGGTTCCTGCTGTATTTGGGAGGCTGTAGCAAAAACATGCACATATGCAAATCAAACCACCGTGTCCAGGGGCCACCCACAGATAATACATTTCAAAGGCTGAGCATGTGTCTGTGGCGTGCAGTAATGTCGATGTTAAAAATGCTGGCTGCCTTTTTTTTCTTTGAAGGCCAATGTGGAGGTGGAAAAGCATGGAGAAAAGTGTGAATTTGAATTGCAAAAAAGAAGAAAGACAAAATTAGCAACTCAGTAAAGGGTGTTCCATGTGAGAATATGATTTGTCCTCATGTGCAACCTCATCTGTTTATCTTACATTGTACTCAGCTAACTATATGTTTATTTATTGAGATGCATTTTCCTTTTAATCAATGGAAGACAAAATAAGGGTTTTCATGATCACCTCACCTGAGCGATCCTGTGGATGAATAGCAATGTACAAAAGGGCCAGAAGCAATATTGCAACCCATAATTATGTAACTGACTGAACGTACATGTGAGTAATTGATTGTAGCAATGAGTGCTAGTTGAGGCCTTTCTCCAGTCTTGAGGAACAGATGTGTCCAGATGAGTATTGAGAGAGCGAGAGGAGAATATAGCAAAGTGGATGCTTCTGGTTGGTTGTCTCAGCCAGTTTTGGAGTTATTCTGTTCTGACGCTGCCCAGAAATAAGCATCCAGGGACTGTTTCACTGGTGTTGAGCAGTTAAACAGCGTGAGCTCCAGGCTGACGTTCAGAGTGATAAAGAGCACCACTGAATAAGGCCATTTGCACAGTTGGCTTCAGGAAACGGAGATGACGAAGAGGAAAAGGAGGGACCACCTTTATGCTGCCACTAAACTGCCCTATCAGCTCGCATGCCTCCTGTTTTCTTCCTCCATCCCTCCTTCACCCTCCTCTCCTCCTCACAGTGCAGACTCTGAGTAGAGCGCTCCTGATGACCCATGCGGTGGATGGGGTGTCACCAGCCGACGTAGCGATGCAGAGGAGGAAGAGCTTAAATCTCCACAGCTGCGCAGGTGGATCCCCTCTGGCACCCGACTGCCAGGGTGCCGGTTGTGTCGACTGTCACTATGGGAATGGTGGTGTCCACGGCGATGAGGGTGATGGGGGTGATGGTTGGGGGGTACTCGGCTGGTGTTCCAAGGGGTCAGAAACACCTGAGGATGATTTTATCAGCAGAAATTTAGACAAAGATCAGACGGCATTAATTGCAGAACTGAACTATTGCCACTCTTTATGTCCCGCCCCTTCTGAAACCTTGCTCTACTTAAATCTTTCCTGTTTTCTGTACTTAGACAAGCAAAAATTAGGTAATGGTAACAAAGTGGTAGTTAACTAGCTAGCTAATATACATTAATCATTAGCAAGCTTGTTAGCTAGTTACATCAGACTGGTACATATGGGTACTTGGCAAAAATGCCAGGCTGCATTCCCTTTTGGGGGATAGAAAACCAGAAATCCCCATACACAATAATGAAATTTTATGTGTTTTTGATTAACAATTTTGACACGTTAGTATGAATTCACATCTAGTTAAAAAAAAAGAAGCTTTGTTTTATTGACATATCTTATAATTGTTCTGCGACCTCACCTGAACAGGAGACTTTGAAGTATCTTAATATTAAATTAAAGTTTATCCAGGGGTCTGCAACCTGCAGCTCCGCAGCCACATGTGGCTCTCTACTTTTCTTTCTTTTCTTTTTTTTAGCAAAATATGTCTTTTGAGAGTAAAGGTTGTAGACCCCTAGCCTAGTTACCTGCACCATAGTTTATTACAGTACAACAGCTTTCATGGTCCAAATACATCATACACCAGTACAAATGTGGTCACCTTACAGCAAGCTGTAGGCTAAAATCTGGATTAGCCCACTTTGGTGCCAGTGTGAAAGCTGTCTTAGCCTGAGGTTAAGTGCAGTGTGAAAAGCCCTCGAAGAGGAGAACGGTGAGTAGGGTACCAAGCTTGCTCAACTATTATTGGAGCACAGAGGGAAAAGGGGCGGGACTTAGGAAGTGAGGGATAAGGTACAGTGAGCTGGTCATTATTGAGAAATAAACCCTGACAGGATGATGCAGGATTCTGATGCAGAGTGGAGGGGTCTTGAATTAATCTGTTGGAGTTTATTTCAAAATAGTGATCTGCTCATTGTACATCCCGCATATTACATGGTTATCTGAAAGAAAAGTCTAGGATTTGACACAAAATGTAATTTTAAAATGATTTTATGGATTTAAAAATCATCCTATTGCTCCTCTAGAGTCTATGATTAGAACTGCATCCATCACATCACAGTCTGTTAAACATAGCAACGGTCTGCTGTAAAGAAATAGCAGACCAATCATAATCGAGCATTTAACAAAGCCATGTAATAAATTAGCCTAATCAGAAGCTGTTGTCATACTTGTTCCAAGGGCAGATGGTTGGTGGCAGTGCCCTCAGTGCCACTCCTCCTCTTAGGACCCTGCCCTGTGTTCCCAGCATGCTCGGAGGAGGGTGACAGGTTGCGTTTGGAGCGCTGCAGGAAGCGAGCCACCAGACCCCGAGTCACCTGAAAGAAAGGTACAAAGATCAGTGAAGGGGAGGGTGACATAAGTCAGACAAAAATAGTCATAGACTTACATGAGAAGTGTTTGTTACTTCTATATCTTCTATCAACAGTGTTCAGACTAACCTTAAGGTCTCCCAGGGAACGGTGGCAGTCTTTAGGTAAACGCAGAGGGGAGGTGGGCGGAGGTTTGGAGGGGACCTGCACCCCTGTGGCTGCAGATTTCATGCTGCCTTTCCTTGGTAGAGCTGCAGCAGGAGGCAAAGTGGTGCGGTGCAACAGATATGCCTCAGAGGAGGGACCTATGAGAGATGGAGTCAGAAAAAATAGGGAACGGTTTTGGCTCTCGTTTATCAAGTTGTAATACTGTTCCAACCTCAAATTGGTCTAAAGGTGAGAGGAGGAACATTAAACTAGATGAAAAATATCAGAAGCGTCCTTGTATTGCAAAGCATAGAGGTTTAAATTGAATTTCAAGGAGGCCCACATTACAAATCAACCAGCCCTGATTGTAAATAAAAACACAGTACTGAAGAAACTACACACACGAAAAAAAAAATACAATGCTCTACCAATACCTAACTCCTTAACTATATAAAAGTGAGGGAAAAGAAGGAAACAAAATGACAGCTCTCCCATACAGAGCTTCATGGCAAGGAGACTAACTAAATCTGTCAACACAAATTTGACAACAGACTCCCTACTTTTCTGACTTAACCTTGACAACATTATACAAAAGAGTTAGTGGTTTCCAAATGGTGTGCCCTGGGGTTTTGTGACAACCATGCATTATCATTGCAGTATACAGCTATTACAAAACTTATGAATGATCACAACACCACACAAGTCTCAAGTGAATCCAAATAATCTTACAGTTACCAATTCATTATCACGAAAAAATGCTTCACTGGGTTAAAGGTATGCCCTTTTTGTCTTTAAATCAAACAATCAATAAATTGTACACAATAATGGAAGATAGTTGGACAAACTAATAAACCCAACAAGGAACATAAAGCATTCTGATTGGCTAAACTATTTCAGTATATTTTATACTGATGTAATTCAAAAGTAACAAAGTAACTAAGTACATTATTCTAATATTGTCAGTACATTTTTTAACTTTGAAGTCCATTTTCCACATATGGACAACATGGATGATTATGACTGGATCTGGGACGCCTTTAATCAGGAATCCTCAACAACAAAACTGTTTTCAGTTCAATTATCTTATTTTTATCACGTGATTGGTCGCGTGTTTGCATGTATGAGTGACCTGGAACTTGTACTACTATACTACTGGACCCATAAGCCAAAATGTTTTTGTGGACATTTATGACTGTGCGATTCACAATTTTTGGAAAACCAAGAAAAACCTACATAAAACCTATAAATAACATATACTGAGTGCTG
This sequence comes from Lutjanus erythropterus, assembly GCF_056507025.1. Classification (NCBI taxonomy): domain Eukaryota; kingdom Metazoa; phylum Chordata; class Actinopteri; order Lutjaniformes; family Lutjanidae; genus Lutjanus; species Lutjanus erythropterus. The sequence goes on along the minus strand of NC_139325.1, from coordinate 23,376,481 downwards.
ACTCACTCCACTTAACTGGCCAGTAGGGGCCAAAACAAGGTTTACCTACTACCAGTGTTGGGGAGTAAGTAGTTACATTTAACAAGATACATGTAATTAAATTACAAAATAAATATAATTCTAATCTGTTACAGTTAAATGTAATTAAATTACTGTTACTAATCAAAATGTTATCTGGGGTAACAGCTGATTATTCTTAGTATTCTGGTTAAAACGGGTGTGTTGCGCCTGTAATTTTACAGTGACATTTAACTTGAATTATTCAAATTAAAATTTATTTGCTATTAGTAAATAAAAATAAATATTAATAGAGTGATACGAGTGATAAGATTTTTTACTGTACATCTACACAGAAACACTTAAAATGACATAATATACCAGATTGTCAACATGCGTTGCAAAAACAAATATAAGCATACGAATTTGTGTTGTGTTTGTGTAACAGCTGATACTATACCTCTACCATAAAAAGTATAAAGTAGGCTACTCAAACTCTCACAAATGCATGTTCATATTGGCTAATTCCTACGGTGAAGCCCAGTAACCACTGCAGATCTTTTGGTATGCTCCATGACCTAATCCAACATTCATAAATCAGGATGTATCGTTGGAAAATAATATGTAAATGAGGAACTGGTGGGACACATTAATGTTTCCACAGCAGAATCTAATTTATCAATCGGTAATCAAATCAGTGCTAATTTAGATGTTGTGGCGGAGGTTCATAAATCACACGCACATCGGGACAGATCTGCACGTCTCCTCCGGTGTTTAAATCTGCATTAATTTCTAAGAGGGTTTGATAAATGATGGCCATTAGGTGCAAATGTGTGGAATTGTGTCTCATCAAAACAACTTAGAGGTGTTTTTCTTTCGATTTTTTTCCCCTTGACCTCGATGGTTGAATGTGAAAAGACACAGAAAAGAAGAGAGAGGTGGTGCTGACTCTTACCTGTGTCTGTAGACGCTTTGCTGCCTCCAGAGCCAAAGTCAACTACAGGAGAGGAGACACAAGGACAGGTTATGGACACTGAAATAATAATATAAAGAGAAGCATTCATGTTCGTATCTGACTTACCCGTATCAGTCGAGGAGCCGATGCCTGGCTCACTGTGCGATCTCACAAGACGCAGGAGCCCTTCACTACCCCGCCTGACACCATCTCCATCCTTCTCATTCTTCCCAGCTCTCCGTCGAAGGTACAACGGTAGTCCTGGGACGGGCAGCCCATTTCCCTGCCCACCACCCTGCTCACTGGCAGCTGAGGAGGATGAGGTGGGAGGAACGGAGGAGTTTCGGGCAGCTCCTTGGTGTGAGGGAGTGGAGGGGTGAACTCTAAACTCTGGGATAGTGGATCGCTGTTGAGATGCAGAACCACCTATTGCTTCGAGCTGGGAACAGCTGCTAGCCAGCATGGCCTGGCGACGCAACACTGGAGACCTGCAGGACGACACAGGAGAGCACAAAATAATATTTCTGTCTGTGGCTCGACTTAATAGGTCATCGATTTACATATTAAAATTAGTTTATATTAAAATAATTCTGCACTAGAAGACTTAAAATTCTCTACCAATACCAATATTACTACACAACACCATCAACTGTGGAGCCCTTACATTATTAAAGGGCTAGTTTGGGTTATTTGAAGTAGGGTTGTATGTGATATTTAATAGTATACTTCTAAAAGTAGATGGTGGCCAGCATGCCTGCAGTTTAGAGAAGCAAAGAGGATTACCAGCATGTAAGCTAAGTAATGTACTGCACTGGATAGGGTCAACAGCAAAAACTGGCCACTTAAAAAAATCAATATCAGTTTAAGTGTACGCTATATTTAGATTATTTTCACCACTTTACTTTGTCATTAGACGGCCTTTTTTTAGACAGGAAACTGTTGTTATACAAACTAAATATATCTCTCGCTCACTCAACCAAATTCCACAGGCAAAATCAGTCATTTTATGTTGCAATACACAGGAGATACTGGTCTAGCACTGCCTTGACTAGTTAGTTAGATGGTGTTTTGTGTGATTTCAGTGTTTTAAAAGCAAACATATTTGGCTTACATAGTGGAGTCTGTCCGTCGAAAAACGTCTTTCTAATAGGCAGGTTCTTATTCCGTTCAGAGCAGTACATTCACCATATTCACACGGCAGCCATTTTCCTCTGATCTCATGCTCAGGGTGAAAAATGCTCTACCGAAAGGATAAAGTCATATTACTGTGCTCCAGGTTGTAAGTCAATGTAGAAAATCTGAAAAATGTTATCATTACACTGGATCAGCAACCGAAAAGACAATAGATAGTGAAAATCTGGATGGACATGGGGCCATATTTCAAAGCTAAAGCCATTAGCTACGGTTAGACCACAACTAATGTTAGCATTCAACCACTTCTTGCCATGTGAATATGTTGAATTGACAGTTAGCTTCCTACATGTGTACATCCGCTGCTTCTCCAAACTGGGGCTGTGCTGACAACCATCTACTGTAGTAGCACACTGACTATTGATGTACCTCATACAGCCCCACTTCAAATAATCCAAACTATTCCTTTACATTGTCTCAGTGTGTCCTCGACTTACATAAACATGTACAGTCAGTGGTCCTCACCTGTACGTGGTGGTCGCTGTGCTGGGTGAGGAGCAGGAGTTGGACCTCTCTCCTCTGATGAAGCGCCTGGCTCTCGGTCCTCCTGCCAGTGGACTCTCTGGTGTCTGAGACAGGGGACCACGGAAGCTGATGTAGTCCCCGCCGTCTCCTCCGTCTCCCCCCTCGCTGGCGGCCCTGTTGCCCCTCTCCCCCTGGTTCCTCAACCCAACCTCCATCAGACAGGAGTCCTCAGACGGAGAGGAATCATCAGGGATGTCCACGATCTCTGACATCAGCAGAGATCCACTGTCCATGGACACTAACCAAAAAAAGGTGATCTTTTATTAATTATAATGGTATATAACTAACAGTTGCTTTCATTACCATTAAATATATTAATAATTTTGGAGGTTTGTCAATTGATCCATAACAATATCTCAGAAACCAGTAAATCCTCACAGCTGAGAACCAGGAAATGTCTGGACTGTTACAGGATAAATCAGTTATAACATTTTCTCAAAATAATTTTCAGTTGATTAATTCTTGAATATAATTATATAATTATGAGTATAATATAACAGATGGTAGCCTCGGTGTTGTGCTCTCGTTTATGATTGTCAAATATAAATCCTGCATGGTGTATGTAGACATTTATAGATGCATATACTTACACATAACTTCCCACTTAACATATATAAAGTAATCTATTACATTATCCATTCCATATGTATTCCTATTTGTATTGCAATGTTTACAATTCATAGAAACACTTAATTTGCCATTGTGTGTTGCTGGTTATTGTTGCTTTTTTTTTTATATATATTTACACATTTTTGACCTACTTATAATTATATAAGAGCTCTATGTTTAGTTTAAGTCAGTGACATCTTTTAAATTCCTTCTTAAAACCCATATTTATTGACTTGCTTTTATGTGATGTCATCTTTTGATTGCTTTTTATTGCTTTTATTGTTTTTTTAATTGCTTTTTGTTTTTATTTATTGCTTTAATTTGTTTTAATAGTGCTAATTGTGTTTATTTATTTATATTGTCATTTATTTTTCTGTCTTCTTGTTTTAACTTTATTTTGCCTTATTTTAATTTCCTCCTGCCTTTGGCCTTACTGTCTGCCTTCTGTTATATTGCTTTCTGATTACCTTGTCTTTCCTTATCTGTCAAAGCACATTACAAAAGTTTTTAAAACAACTTTTAAAAGTTATTATCATTATTTTTATCTATCTATCTATCTATCTTTGTTCAGCTTTGTCATCCTTGTTGTTCAGTTGTGTGTCTATTTCTATCTTCCTGTTAATTGTTCTGTATGTAACACTGGGAGCAACTTAAAAATGAGCCAAACTCCTTGTTTGCGTTGGCCAATAAATCTGATTCTGATTCTGAATCTGTAACGACATATGATGGTTTCTCACCTTCTCCACTGAAGGCAGTAGAGGTTCCTCTCTCTCCAGACAGCTCAGTGCCGTGTTGGTCATAAACTGTTGCCTTCACAGTAAAAACAGACAAGGATCAGTACAGGCAGTGGAGACATAAAACCCAGACAGACACACAGATACATACACACACACACACACACACACACACGCGCACGCACACACTCACCTGGCTTGCAGCTCTTTGTCCCATCACAGCTTCATAAGGAGGGGGGCAGTCAGTGGGGTAGAGAGGAACAGGGCTCTCCATGGAGCCATTGTAAGTGATGCTAGACATTAACACAAACAAATGAATCATTTCCTTTCACACTATATCCTGTATATACAAACATATATACATATATATAAAGAGAGATGTATAATAATGCTTATTAAGTGCCTGTGTGATACCTTTGTGCATCTGTTTCAGAGCTGCAGGTGTACTCAGGAGGATAGTAGGGGGGTGGAGGGATGGGTGGGACAAACTCCTCAAAGTCCATGATGTTGGTCAGGAAGGCGTCCTGAGGAGTGGTGCATTCTGGGTTGACTGAACGAGAGCGATGTGGGGCCAGCTAGGCAGAGAGAATGGCAAACACATACAACAAAATAGATGTAATGGGCTTCAGCATTTGTACAAAGTGTTTTCAAATGTAAAACCTAATCCTCAAATGCAGCAGTGTAATTTGCAGCTGGGTACTTGTCACTTTGGGGGGAAAAAAAAGGCCCGTCTGGTGTAAAATGTGCTGTGTGTGCACTCACCAGGTGCACCAGGTCCAGAGAGAATATGTGGATACTGCAGGTCACAGTGGACAGAGTACAGATGATGGTGGAGAGAATGCTGAGACCACAGGCGCTGAACAAAAGGTCCTGTCGAGAAATACATATTCAGAAAATCTAAATCTTTCAACACAGTCAGCATTTTACTGGTAGGAATGTCATATTTAAAGGGTAAGTTCACAATTTTTAAAGTCTGTCTTACAGGGATAGTTTGGATTATTTGAAATGAGGTTCTATGAAGTGCTCATTGATAGTCAGGAAATGCCTAAAATTGTACTAAAAACATTCTAACTTTGTAAGAAATCCACTTGCCTCTAACTCAGATGGCTGAAGCCTCATATTAGCGTTAGGTAAACTTTCGAATATATTTTTGCCGAATATATACTAATGTCCAGTATGAACAGTAAGGCTGTTTACAGTGAGCAAAACCTGTCTCAATGTTCATGTGGGCACCTGACTGTTGTTTTAAGACAGATTTGTAGAAACGTGAACCTTTCCTGTAATTAACTTGGGTGATAAAATGATTATTTATGTTTCCAGTATAGAGACACATCCCACCCACCTTGAGCTGATGTCTGACTGAGTGACAGTCAGCGTTCAGGTAGAGAACCAGGGTCTCCTCCTCTGTGATGGAGCAGGAGTGTGTGGGCGCGCAGCACACACACAGACCATTCTCCACCTACACACACATGCACAGGAGTGGTGTGAAGCACGGTAAAAACATATTCACAGTTATTCCTGGCACGTTCCCTGTGCATCTGGCTGGAAGGGCATTTCAGCATGAGGCAGAAGACAACACTTGCATAATGTTGTGTACCTGGCAGGTGAGCATGGATTTGACCATCTGTGCGTTCTGACAGGAGAGCATTGAGCCGGCCAGACTGAGGATCACACACACTGCAGACAGCAGCATGAACAGTGACACCTGTGGAGGAGGACACACAGAGAACCATGTCTGGATTTAGAGCAGGGTGTCAAAATGTGTGCCAAGTGTGTGCAGAGTTTTACACAGTTTTACACAGACTATAGCAGGTAGTTTCACTGATAAACATTTTGGAGGGACTGAAAAACTTTGCATCTTTTGCCCTCCATGTCATCAAGCTCAGTATAAACTAGTATTGTTCATGTAAAGGTAGACAAACATTTTACCACACTACAAAATCACTGTTTTTTCTTCCTTGGCAAATAGCTACCCCAACCCTGTTAAAGTCTTCTATCGGTTTTTAATATTATTAACCTAAACCTTGTAGTCCTAAAATTATTACCAGTGTATGTGTGTTAGAACACGTTGTATGTGTGCATACTTTTATGTGTAATATTGTGGGTTTTTCTTTTCTATTGTACTAGGGCTGCAAAATTAATCAAAATTTGTATCAAAATCGCAATATGTCTTTCTGCAATTTTCAAATTGCAGAAGGTGCAATATTTGTTTAAGGCAATATGTGTGTCAAAAAACTTATATGAATGAATGTCGTGAAGCAGAGATGTCTTGTCCTACAATTCAGATTGTAGATTCCTGCACCATACTCATTTTAACATGTTTTTCAATCGAAATAAAAATAATGACATAAAAATTATCATAACCTCTAATATTGCAAATCCTATTGCAATTGCAACATCAGTCAAAATAACCACGATTAAATATCTTTTCAAAATTTTCAGCCCAACTTGTACGCTCTGGGTGATGTGCACTTTAAATAAATTGAAGCTGACTGTGACCCAGGGCCCCTTCTAAAAAGGGCTTCAAGATTAGGTCAACATCAGTGTTTCCCATAGAATTTTTCCAGGCCTGGTGGCATGTACTGAAAATCTGCTCTGGTTAGATGGTACAGCTGGTGGTCTGCGAAGACTTCAAAAAACAAAAGGAGGAGGAGGATGACTTAACTGCATTTATTGCATACAAATAAGCTGTGTAACCTATGACCTTAGCAAAGCATTGGCTTATCATGAACACAGTGTGCATGATTCTTTTGCTGCATTTTGTCTTCCTTGGCTTGGACAAAAATTTCAACATGGCATCATGGTGTGAAAATTTTGCAAGACAATTAGAACAAAAATGTAAGTTAAACACACGTGAGATCAACATCACAGTCTATATTTGGAGTTCTCAACCATTACAACCACTTATTTCTGGCATTGAAGAAAAAAAAAAAAAATATATATATATATAAATATATATATACATATATATATATACACACACACACACACACACACACACACACACACACACACACACCTATATAAATATATACATATATATATTTGGCATGGTTGGTGTTTCCATTAGCCTGGTGGTCCACTAGGCCTGCAAAATTATAATGAGAATGCTAAATATTCAATGAATTTGAACATTTACAATTCCTTAAGAACTGGGCAAACTCCATCTGCTGTGATAGGATATGATTAAAGGCTTCGTGACCTTGTGGTGAGATTTTCCTCTAACCTTTCACTTCAGTTTATATCATGCTTTACTAACACATATTCCTGGACTAATTTGCTGTAATTCAAATAAATGTAACCCAGCTGACATTCAGGGTGTAAGAAAATACTGATACACATAAGTATCTTGATATTATGTTTTATGATGTATTAATGTTGCTCAACAACATTGTACCGTATCATGACACATGCAAAAATTTGTGTTGATTTAAACTCCTGACCACTTCATAGCTGTGTTGTTATCTAATGTTAGTGTTCTGATTCCATAAAAAAGTAAACTTTTAACTCAGATATTATACACTTTTTCCTAAAATTTTATTTAAAAATAGCAATTTATCACCTTGCTTACAGTATCATAGTATATCTTAACATTGAATCATGTATCGTGACACATATCACATTGCCAGGTTGTTGCTAATACACAGCCCTCGCTGACACACAGTGAACCTGGAGCTTTGTTTACCCTGCTGGTAAGCCAGCATTTCCACAGGGACTTGAACGCTCCTTTTATGTAAACATACATACCACCAGTGTCAGAGGTCTCCTCCATGAGATTATTCCAACTATCCCTGATGCCACCACCTGCAAACAGACACCACATTTATCAGAAAACACCCCTCATTGTAACGATACTGTATGTTTTCAGTCAGGTTCACACTTACAAAGAAGCCGGCCCAGAATGGACAGGACTGCCTCACACGGGCTGAGGAGGTGAAGGCCATGCTGGTGAAGGAGAAGGCCAGGACCATGGCTCCTAGGCCCAGGTGGCACAGCCCTAGGTAGAGGAGCAGCCGAGCTCCACCAGGCCCTCGGCCCGACATGCCCCTGCGGCTGTCCGACCATCCTCGAGACCCCGAGGCTGAAGCCACGCTGCTAGAGTCTGAAGGCGAAGGCATGTTATGTTCAGCTCCCGTACGTGTATGTGGAGGAGGTTTCACGCTTACTCTGGTCGAGCTGTGTGGGTAGAAGTGCAGAAGAGGGAGCTCCACTCTGTCACAATTATGCACCAAGCTCTCCTCTGGCAGGTGCCATAGGTTGTGCGCAGTGCCCCATGGTGCGCACTATAGTTCAGAGAGTGAGTCCAAGAACTTTGTCAGCAGAAAGTTGAGAATTGAGCAGCCACTACACACTCACAGCCACCGTACTCACCTCATTTGACGTTTCAGCCATGATACTGAGAATGCTTCAGTCAATACAGTGTCTCTTTCAGCCCATGCAGCCTATAGAGTACAGTCTATATGTACCACACTGCTGCTCAGTCATCCTCTCATTAAAATCACACAGATGAGGCGAGTTTTCTGCAGCCTACATATCATTGTTGCATTACATTTGCTTTGTGCTCCATCCTCTCTGCCTTCCACCTCCCTCCTCTCGCCAGTGGCATTGCGGTAACTGGAGACCCGAGCAGAGCAGGCCGCAGATGTTAAAGCATCCCAAAGAAAAGCCGCCGATCTCCTCCTTGTTTCAGCACAGATGACAAGAGGCGTTAGTGTCCAGTTAGGTCAGGAGGAACCCAAACATGTGCGCTCCCCTCCTTATGTTGACCTTATGTTAGCACCTCCTCATCCTGCTGTCACGGAGAAGAAAGAGCGGAGATCAAAGCGCCAAGATCACATCGGCTGGTCGGGAAGAAGCGGGACTAATTACCTCGACATGAACAGGAAATAAATATCCTCCATCGATCCTCAAACTGCACCAGAAATAGCAGCCAGGCCAGGATGAATCTGTCCTCACAGGTTTCGATCTTTTGGTAACTCCACCTCGGGGGTTTTGCGGTGGTCCACACACGCACCTAGCCCCCTCCTCCTCCACCTCCTCCTCCACCACCTCCGCCGCCTCTTTCCTCCCTGCAGTCACGCGGGCATCCCGTTCAGCCCGTGTGTTTGAGAGTGTGTGCGTGCGTCCCGGACGTTTAGCTCACTGCCTCCCACATGAACAGAACATAGTGTATGTCCTACCTACAGTGTGTCTGGGTTACATGTTTAAATCCATCCTGGTGTGAGTGTATTTCTTCTTTTTTATTGGCCCCTCCCTCCGCTGCCCTCTCGTCCTCTCCTCTGCTCCTCTGCTCCTCTGTGATGAGACTGTATCGTGTTTGCAAACCGAAAACCTGCCTTGCGTGATGACAAGGCACGCAGCACAACGTGCAGGCAACTTGAAGATGCGGCAGAGCGCGCGCACACCGTCAGTGGTGCTGATGCTGGGAGGGAGGGGCGGTTGCCACAGCGACAGGCTCCAGCTCCCGCTGCTGCAGTAATGAGGGGGAAAAATAGACTATCATCACCGTGGTACTGGACGCTGTACTGGGAGGATTGTGGTTAAAAAAAAAATAGATAGCAGCACTGGGTCCTCATAGTAAGTGTCCCATAGGTGTCTGGTCTAATTTAGGACTATTAACCAGCACTGTATCTGTCATTATGTTTCCTGTCAGTGTCCTTGAGACACACAGACACCCCTGCTCTTTAACTGTAAGCCAGAGTACTCAATTGACCTGTATTTCTGTCTTTCATTAAAAATAAAAGTAAAAACTACTAACGGTAATGAACCTGACTTGTTAAACAGCAACTAAAATAACAAGTGTAGGGGCATAGTGGACTACATGTAATCATGGTGGACCTTAAGTAATACTCTGGTGTAGTTAAAGGGATGGTTCACCAAAAAATGAAAGGCATTATCTACTCACCCTCATGCTGACTGAAGGTCAGGTTTAGTTTTTTAGTCCACAAAACACTGCTACAGTTTCACGGGGAAATAGCGTTGCAGAATCTCCCAAATGGAAAAAAGCACAGTAAAAACAGCAAGAAAAAAAGGCAAAATGTCTACATACTGGTCATCTGGTGTAATCCAAGTCTCCTAAAGCCCTGACATGTTGTTCACTTGCGTGCGCACACTGTTACACCACAGTGTTTAGACGGTGTGCTTGTGCACATGAACGTGACCAAAAGATCTACAATGAAGATTTAGGTGAAAAACATGGTGTAAATGATGTGTAATAAAAAAGAAAACCATGATGGAGATGGGTTTGACTCAGGTCTGCTCTCTCTCCCTCACTTCCTGCATACAAGATATAGAGAGTATAAAGTATATAGCGCCAAAAGAGGTTCCTCTATGATTACAAGCCGACCTGACCCATGAACAAGTGAACTTTTTCAATAAAATCAGTTGAGTGACCTTTCTCACAATAGAAAATGTATTTCTACCTGTATACTTTTCTAATTTGAAAGCTATCTACCTAATATTGTCATTCGGATTTTCCATATTGTATTTTATTGTTACTTCTGCTCACCCTGAAGTTTCTTTCTTTTCCCCCCGTTGAAGTTTTTTTTTTTTTTTGTTTCTCCTTATTCAAACTGAATGTCTAAGGATAGACAGAGTAATATGCTGTATAGACTGAAAAGCCTTTTCAGGTAAATTTGTGATTTTTAGGTTATATAAATAAAATTGACTAACAATAGTCCAGCCAACAAACAGACTCAAACTACAACACACTCATGTTTTATTCAGCAAGCGGCAGGTTTGTAAACTAGATACAAAGTTTTGTGGCAGGTCTAAAAAGACACAGAGCGTGAAAGAAATGCATAAAAAGTGGATACAGGAAACACAGCATCATGTCTGTCAGGATGAGATGAGCACCTATAATCAGAGTCATGTTGAATGATGTGAAATTGCCTGAACAGGGAGACTGTCATGTCATGTGGAGCTAATGTGTGATAGTGTTTAGCAAGAGATTCATCAGGCACTTCAGATAAAACGCAAGACCCACTCAATCAATTGAAAATGAGGGCTATGTGAGGACTGCTGCTTCCCTCACATCCTGTCCATTCACTCGCATTATCCACCAGTCTTTCATCTCTCCACTCATCTTCTCATATTGCACTTAACTCTGTTCCTACTGTCCACATTCTCAATCCGTTCATCTGTTAAAACAACAACGCTTGTTTATCGCCAGTGTTTGTTTCACATTCACATCCATGCAACTCGACATACACAAATCCATTCACATGAAGAGCATGTCTTCAACTTCTCTACCAGAAAATGTCCATGCTAGAGACTCAGGGTCTTTAGTACTCAGTGACATCTGTCATAGATTCTGTTGAATGCTTTAAAATACTGTACACTATTAAAAAAAATAAATCTGAAGGGATAAGCACAACATAAACATAATGAAACATAACTACAAATTTAGCCAACATCCAAAGCTTAAAGAGACAGTTCAGACTTGAATTAAGAATACATATTTTCCCTCTTATCTGTAGTCCTATTTATCCATCGAGATTGTTTTGATGTGTGGTTTCTCTCCACTATAGCAGAACTAGAGGGCCAAACAACACATATGAAAAACTCAACAGCAGTGTCTCTTTCCAGAAGTCATGACCCAGTTCCTCAAGATAATCCACAGACCTTGCTGTGACCAGTTTCATGTAGGAACTAATTTGTTTCTACTGAACTACACCTGCTAACCACATCACTGTGCAGAAGGAGGCGTGCATCTACTCATGGACGAGAGGTTCCAGCTCAGGTGAGGATGACGCTATTAATGTTTACATCCCAAGGTGTCCTTTTGTCTGGTGATACGGTTGGTAGGTATAGTTCAGTAAAAGGAAAACAGTTCCTATTGATTATGATTCAAAAGAAGAGATGCTGCTGCTGAGTTTTTCAAATGCCGAGAGCAGCTGATATCTCCAATAACTCACACCAAAACTGTCTAGATGGATAAAAAGCACTACAGGTGAGGACGGAAAATATGTATTTCTGATTTTGGGATGAGCTGTCCTTTTAACTTTCAGTCTGTGACATCTCTGCAATAAATTTATGTGCCGCTAAAATGTGGGAAAACTGAACTGTACAGCACTGCAAAAATGGGATGTCAACTTGTTTATGCTGTTAATGTAATTACAAAAATTCTTGAATTCCAATAATTTACCAATTCTGTCCAGTATTTATCCCATCTAACAGAATCTATGAGATGCCCTTGAATTTAAGATTAAAGTGACAAACATTTTGGCCAATAATGACAACAACCAGAAGCCTTCTGTGAGTGTATACTGTGTGTGAATCAAAACACTTCCCATCACACTCCTCCTCTGTCTCTCAGCTCTTAAAAGCTAATACTGTGTGTGCTCACACATAAGAAATGGTTCCATTAAAGGGATTATTATGATTTTTTTGATGTGGCGTTGCATGAGGTATTTAGCAATAGTCAGCGTATTACCAAGCATGGAACCTAACAATGAACTGCTCTGGACAGGGTCGGCAGCAAAACATATTTTAGCCATTTAAAAAAATCAATATCAGTTTTAGTCTGCACTATATTTAGAGTCTTTTTTGCCACTTTACCTTAGGCAAGAGAAGAGAGAAGTCCTGTACACTGTGCTTTACTTGCATGTAACTTTATTTACAGATACAATGTTTACGTCCTTCTTGCCCTTTGCTATGCACTTGTCTACAGAAAGTATCCATGAGCCTTTAATTCTATCTTTGAAAACTTTACTTTGCCATCAGACAGCTTTTCTGACAAAACCACCATTATCAAAGCCAAATACCGCTACCGCCAAAGCCACCAGACTCCTTAAGTGAAAACTGAATTTACCTCACAGATCACAGGTATTACTTGTCTGCCGCTGCCTTGATTGGTTTGTTTGTGTGACTTTGGTGAATCTAAACTAAACTTCTAAAAGACAGATGCCACATAATAATATGAACAAACTAACCAATCAAGGCAGCGGTAGACCAGCAACTCTGTGAGGTAAAACTACTGTTTTTGCCAATGTAGCGTGGTGGCTTTGAAGAGAGCAATATTTGGCTTATGTAATGGCGGATTCCCATGGGAAAAGACTGTCAGACAGCAAGGGAAAGTGGTGAAAATATTCCAAATATAGCACACACTTAAACTAATGTTGATTTTTTAGGTGGCTAAAATACATTTTGCCGCTGACCCAGTTCACAGCAGCACATTGCTTAGCCTCCTGTACCAGTACTCGTGCATCCATGTACTGTAAATAACACACTGACTATTGATGAATACCTTATACAACCTCACTTAAAAATATCTGATCGATCACTTTAACATGAGGTGTTTTTTTTTTTTTTTACATAGCTACCAGTCCAAAACAAATTTAAAAACATATTTCTTTTAAGACATTAAGCAGTGACTGGTGTAGGGATGAAAATGTGGTGATATGCCAGAGAGATGTGCACTTTGCAACATTTTCATGACCATCACATGAGATATGGCAGAAGATACGTTCAATGTGCACCTCAACATAATTTCAGTTAAAATATTTTTCTGGCTTTTTGGGTAACAAAAGTATAAACACTCTGTAAAGGGAATGTTGATAGTTTGGGTGTAAAAACATTCTTTTAGCACCCGTGTGTATTTAACATTTTAACCCACCAGATGGAGACAGAAAACCTGCTGTACTGTGTTTCTCCCCAGTAATACTGATGTGCTGGCCAGCGTCCTGTCTAGAGAAGAACACATTTGGAGGATTTTTTCTCTGTGCCGCTTGTGATTTTCACCTCTCGACCTGTGGGGCCCTGTCAAACAAGGAAACACAGACAAAGAAAGGAAATTACCGACACATCTACTGTAGTATGACACAAAGACTTACATTCAGGGAGGAACCAATGCCTCTATTTGTTTTAACAAGTCTGTTCTGACTTACTGGTTTCTTGCTGGATTTCTGTAGGATGTCACGTGCCAAAGACAGAAAAGACTAAAGCAAACAGAAAGATAGACAAAGAGACGAAGAGAGAAGAGAAAAAAAAGAGAAGATATTGGTGGCAGATTAACACATAACTAAAGGAACAGGCTCATAAACATTAATGAGATATGAAGACAGTTGTTTAGTTAGTGGTTACGTTCCAGCTCACCTCCTCCACGTTAATGCTGGACTTTGCACTCGTCTCAAAGAATCTGATGCCGTGATCTTTTGCCAACTGTCAACAACAAAAACGGACCTGATTACAGTCGGTCAGGATATGGGTCATAAATACTTCCTGCTTCTTATCTAAGTAAACGTGAAGTGGGTACATCAAAAACATGCGTGGCACTCTCAATCCTTCCCCAAACAACCACTCCCTCTGATACTTCTAAAGTCATTCAATAACACTACAGTTATTGCATAATTACATTTTTTCAAAATAAAAGATAATGTGTCACATAATGTATTTAAGTTTCTGTTGGGGTCATCTCACCTTTTCTCCCGTCTCCTTGGAAACTTTCCGCTTGGCCTCAATGTCACATTTATTACCTAGTAACATTCGACTGACGCCAGCTGATGCATTCTTGAAAAAAAAAAGGAATGCAGTTAATCGATTAGGGAAAGTTGCATTCTGGTCTTCAAGAGATCAAAGTGAAGGAAATCAGACATCTTGACATCAATTTGTGGGGTGATTTTGTGGAATGCACTGCTTCAAGAAATCAAACAAAGTAAAGATATCAGACAATTCAATAAGAGGTACAAAGAAATTATTTTCACAAGGTACAGAAATGATTAGAGGGAATGTAAAGCACACTAAGGGTGATACTATTATCGGTTTTCTCAATTTGTATTTTTCAAAATTTTTTTGAAAATATGAGGTAACATTGGTTATCAGTATTACGAAGTGCAGTGACGTAAATGTGGGACTGATCAACGGTGAGGAGATCATTTTTCTGTAATAGTTTGATGTACGGGCGGCACGGTGGTGCAGTGGTTAGCACTGCTGCCTCACAGCAAGAAGGTCCTGAGTTCGAATCCCCCAGCTGACTGGGGCAGAGTTTGCATGTTCTCCTCGTGTCTGCGTGGGTTCTCTCTGGGTTCTCCGGCTCTCCACAGTCCAAAGACATGCATGCTAGGTTAATTGGTGACTCTAAATTGCCCGTAGGTGTGAATGTGAGCATGAGTGGTTGTCTGTCTCTACATGTCAGCCCTGCAAAATGTGCACATGTGTACCCTGCCTCTTGCCCAGTGACAGCTGGGATAGGCTCCACCCCCCTGCGACCCCTCGGGAATAAGCGGTTACAGAAATTGAATGAATTAATGAGTTTGATGTGTGATGGATTAATACAGATTAGAATTAGGGGGTAGGGCTACACAAACATGTTGCTTCTTCTTACTCCGTTTTGGACATCAAACGTTAATTTATGTTTCTCATTATAAGTCTGTTCATTATTTATTGTTTGTTTCTGTTTTGTATGTTTTTTTCCCTACAATATATTCTATTTTTTTTAAATGTTTGAAATAAATCAATCAAATCAAGTCTGAACTAAACAAACAGAATTAACTGAACGTGAAGCAGCTTCTGACACTGGGTCTGAATTTACAGCAGTTCTGATTTCCATTGAACAAAGATCTATGGAAGGACACATTTGCACATTTTGTATCAGTGTTGGTAAGACTACAGATATTTAGCTATGCAGAGAATATATGTCCATTAAAATTTCCTTTACATCACATCCTTGCGTTCCCACCAAATCAAATAGAAACAAAAGTTTAATATAAACCCTCTCAGTTAAAGTCATAATATGTAACTGTAATGTATATAACGTATAGACTCACATCATCTGTTCACAGCAAATCATCTGTGTCTCGCTGGCAAACCAGGCTCCGTCCAACCCGGCATGTGAACCTGATCTTATGATCTACATATTTGATTTGGCATAGACTTTTTATGCCACATGCCCTTCCTGATACAACTCTCCCCATTTATTCTCGATTGGGAGTAGCAATTAGGAACACAATCCCCAGTCGCTCAGCCTGCTCTACCTCCTGAGCCATAGCCACCCCAATCCATGATATGCAGATTAATTGATAATGAAAATAATGGGTAAAAAAAAATGCAATTTAATTTCGGTTTCTTCTTTCTGGATGGAGGTTTATAGTCCCAAGGTGCAGAACAAAGCAGTAAAGAAATAACTTTGTCCCAGCAGCCATCTCACATGAACAAGGCATAGCAACACTGCACAGACACCTATAAAGCAATGTTCATTTTTTCATTTTAGCCTGCATTCATTTTAGCTCATTTATTTTCTGGGTTATTTATTAGAGTGTTTTTTGATTGTTATTCTCTATTTTTTAGTCCTTGGGTACTTTTATCAGACCTGTATTTACCTGTGATGTTTGTAAAATGTGTCACTTGTATGACCTGCTGATTTTACTGCAAACTAAATCTACCTGTGGGCAAAAATAACCCAATTGTTCAGTAGAAAGAAGGTCCAGTGAAAGCTAGAAGTAACAGAGTGAACTGACCCTGCAAAATCAACATTCGTGCAATAGCCCCTGCTTTGCTGTTGCAGTGATTAAAGGGCCATTCTCATGACTAACGTGTATCCGAATGACTAAGCTCTGTTTTTAAGTATTTTCTGGTTGTGTTTGCCATGTCTGTGTGGAAACAGTCTCACTTCTTTGATGCTCTTCATCCAGTTCTGAATGTTTTCGAAGGACTTCTCATCTGTGATGTCGTACACCAGGATGATGCCCTGACGCAGAGCAAAGAGAGAGAAAGAGACAAAGGAGAGAGGATTTTAAGGAGTCAGTGAAAGGTACAAAGAGAGCACAAAGCGGCAGTGATGTCAGCCTGATTATCCAGTCTGCTTGTTCTGCAGGCGTCCTGTGCTCACCATGGCTCCTCTGTAGTAGGCTGTCGTAATGGTCTTGAACCTCTCCTGCCCTGCTGTGTCCCTGCACAAAGCAGACACACACACACACACACACACACAAACACACTGTAAAAAATGCGCACTGATGCATGTATATCAAGCAAGGATTTGAAAATATAACTGTGGTTAAAAAAAAGTTTATGTTAGAGGTGTAGCAGAATGTAGGACCATGCATTTAAAGGATAGCTTGGATTATTTGAAGTGGTGCTGAATGATGTATTCATGGGTAGTCACTGTAGTAGGTATAGATAAAGGTCAAAATGTTTTGGAGAAGCAAAGAAGAGAAACAGCACAGAAGCTAAGCAACACACAGCTGTGGCAAGACACAGGAACTTCTTGAGTATTAAGGAGCAGCAGCATTTATTCATGAGCAAACTGTAACCTAAACTGTACATTTAAAGACACTGGACAAATTCACGGATAACTTTTCTTCTTCTCCCATCACCAAAACCTGGCTGCTCTGAGCCAGCCAATCACTGTCCACACAGACACACAGACACAGACTCTGTGAGTCCTTGATGGCTCTTTAATATGGTTTCTGAGCCCTTTATGCATGCTTTCTGTAATTCTGCCTTTCTGCCGCCTTTGTCTGGGTGCATTACCCACAGTTCATCGCATTGTAATGTCACACAACGGAAAAAAATGGTAAACAAACATGTGAGCAACAACACATGAGCAACTATAACTGTTCAAAGTTTACATGTAAGTGTATGATGCTGTTTTGACAAAAATTAGTAAATTGAGTGTGTTAATTCTTTTACATTGTTGATTAATACCAGGATTAATACCTTTCAGGATTGAGGTAGATATATCAGGCAATTAAAATAATACAGACATAAAATGAAATAAAAAAATTAAGATAACTGCTTCTAATAAAACAGATAAAACATGTTGGCATTAAAGCATGTGCTAGAATTAATAAAAGGCTTTCTTGAGATACAATTTGACAAATGTTTTAAAAGATGTCACCGATATGTCACAAAGTGTTGTTGCATTCCTGTTTATATAATTTTGAGCCTTTGCAGCTCCTCACGCTGAAACACTAACATGTGACTTCACCAAAAGTCTGTGAGGGTTCAGGGTTTAAGGATCTTGTAAAACAACAATAAATATGAATTCTGTGTTTGTCACACCACAAAAAAACATGGATTTTAACCACCCAGTCAAATTTGTATGATTAAATAAAAAAATAAATAAAAAAATAGGCACACATCTATGTGGCACCAAATATTAATTTTAAAATGATTCTGATTTTATTTCACAATAGTGTCCTGCTCACTGTACACCATCCTGCGTGTTACATTGTTCTAAAAAACAAACAAACAAACAAACAAAAAACAATAATTTGACCCAAAATATTAATTTTAAAATGATTCTATGAGTCTATGATCAGAACTGTGTCCATTGCATTGGTCTGTTCTTCATAGCAGCGTCCTGCTATACAAAAATAACAGACCTTAGAATGCTGTCATTGACCAATCAGAATTGAGTATTTAACAAAGCCATGTAATAACACACAATAAGACAAACAAACAAACTGCCTGAGGCAGCGGCAGAGCAGCATCTCCTGTGTTCTTGGTAAAATGACTGATTTTGCCAGAAGAGTCTGATAAAGTGGTGAAAATATTCTAGCGTGCACTTAAACTGTTTATTTTTTAAATGGCCCTTTCTTTGGCGGCTAAAATACGCTTTGCTGTCCACAGCTGTAGATTGCTTTACTTCCTACACCAGTACTCCTGCTGCTTCTCCAGAGTCGGGGCCTGTTGACTGCCATCTACTGTAGGTGATACACCGACTATGGATACATACAACCTACACATAACCACACTTCAATTAATCCGAACTATCCCTTTAATGTGCTGCTATAACAAGCTGAGTTTCTGTTGCTGTAGCAACACCCTTAAATGACATGAAGTGACTCTCTGTGGCAGCCACGTGTGATGGACAGTTGGACAATAAACCCTGTCATAAAGTCCTGATTTGGAGAACAAGAGGGAGGTTCCTCTTTCCTCTCAAGAAAATGAGCCAGAGGAACATAACTCAGCATATTACTCAGTGTTATCTGCTCCCATGAAATTACAAAACAAAGCATTTCCACACAAACAACCAACTGCCACCTCTTTCTTACCAGACTTGTAGTTTCACTTTCTTCCCATCCACTTCAATGGTTTTTACTTTAAAGTCAATGCCTGGGAGACGAGAGGGAGACAGGAAAGACAGATAATGAGTTAAATACCTCATATGAACTGAAAACACACCCACCCCACATAGCAGGATATATAGGTCACCCTCACACACGGGTGGAGACTGATTCATGGTCATTCCCACTGTGATTTTGACCCCTCGGTGCACTCAGACATAAAAGAAAGACGTAAAACCCTGCACTGTCTTTGAGTTTTGTTTTTATTTTTCCTGCTGGATGGACAAGCTGACAGACAGCAAAGAGGAGGAGGAAGAGGAGGAAGAGGAGAAGGGGGGGCTGTCCTGTGAAAAAGAGAAAAAAAAAAAGTGCATGCCAGAAAGCCAACCATTCTTCTGGGAACGTAGAGATGGTAAAAGAGATAGGAATGAGGGTGGGTGGACCTTCTGAGAGCCAAGTGAGAGGAATGAGATCTGAGGGAGAGATGGGGGAGAGGGTCAGAGAAGAGACACATTCAACAGGAAAAAAGAAAGGACAAAAAGATAAGAGACACATCAGAAAAAGAAATGAGAGAGCAGGGACTAGTTGAGACATGAAAGCAGTCCGAGAAACCAGTTGGTGCAGTGTTGGGCATCAAATAGAGGAAGAATGAAATGTCAGCAAACATTGGTCCCAAAGTTTCACACAGGCCAATCATGAGCTGGTGCAGACATGTCGTAGGAAGGTTACGAGGCTAGCATTTTGCTGAAACGACCTACCGATGGTGGAGATGTATGTGGAGTTGAAGTTGTCCTCAGCGAAGCGGATGATCAGACATGTTTTGCCCACCCCGCTGTCCCCGATGAGCAGCAGTTTGAAGAGGAAATCGTACTTTTTCGCCATGGTTTATTGGAGCTCCTCTTCAAAGTCAAAGCAGAACTGAAAGAGGGGAAAGAAAAGTTGGGGTTGTCCTTTTTCTGGAAGCGCTTTTCATCCACTTCAGGCTTCAAATCTTGCTTGTTATTGTAGGATGTCTTTTTTAAAAATGTTACTCCATGTAACTTGTTGGATCCTCTTTTCCTTTTTTCCTCTCTCTCTCTCTCTCTCTCTCTCAGACTTGTCACCGGTAAATTCCGATCCCCCTCAGTGCCTCTGAGCTCTGTTTGGACTGCCCTCCATCCAAAGTTAGATAAACTGTCTGCTGCAGATCAGATCACTCTTCATCACCGCATCTATTCAACTTTCATCCTGTTGTCCTCCAACAGTCAATATCACTCCGTTTACAAACGTACCGGAGTGGCTACGTGTTTTCCCTGCCTCCGAAAAAAAAAAAAAACTTCAGCCGTCGGCCCAGAGCCCAGCTCCGCTGAAAGGCTACGTAGTGTGGGAGTGCTTCATGGGAGTAACGGCTCCACCTGCTGGAGGCCAGCATGGCCACACGATGGCGCTATTTGATCAGGAAACCAACGACTTCAGAGGAGTTGCTCACACAAGCTATTATCGTTTTAAGCCAGGAGTGAAATTCAACTGTCTCATTCTGTTGTATATACTGTTCCTATTGTTATATTTCGTGTTTATAGTGTTCCTCTTTTTATTTGTATATTTCTGATTTAAATAGTTCATATTTTTATATTTTATTTTGCTTATATTTTTCGATTTTATATTTTTCATTGATGCTTCTTACATTTTGTTTTCCCCTTTGCACCTGTAACACCATAAATTTTGCTGTTTTGTATGTGGAAGACTTCTTTTTTTTGATTTGGCATAGCCAAGACTAGCCACTGGCGAAATTTAGAGGCAAAGGTGCCAAGTAAACAGGCTATGATCCTCATTTGAGCTCCTGAAATAACAAAACATGTTTTATTTTGAAGACTACATATTGTTTACAACTGGAGAATGTAAGAATCACTTTTGGCTCTCTGCTATATGCTTACACAACACCGGAGTCACAGTCTTGAGTCATTTCAGACCTGCAGCTCCAGTCCAACTTCATCCATCAATCAAATGAAGGAACAGACATTTTTGACACTGGTGACATCTGCAGGAAACCACTGTAATGTGTATTTGTCTGAGTTAATAGTATTTTCTGATAGAAAACAGAATTAATTCCTTAGCATTCATCAGCTTTCACTTGTTGTTTTATAACCATCATTATTTATCATTATAACCATAATTGTTTACTGGAAATATTTCTTTTAACTATACAATTGTTTTAAATCACTTCTTCTGTGGTAATATATATATAAAAAATAAAATAGAAAAACAATAAATAAAAATAAAAAAATCTTCCTGGTTTTCATGGTCCGCCTTTTCCTGTCGTCCTGAAGTTTCCGGTGTTCGCAGGGAGATCTTCCGGTGATCGCCGAGACACGCAGACATGCCTGTAAGTAACACTGCGGGGTTTAAATTCGACATTAATCATTAAAAAATATTCTGATGGGAGTCATATAATACAATACGAAATACTGCTTTGTTTCTGTTCTAATCAATGTGTTTATATTGCTGTGATGTAAATGCAAAGACGTTAAAACGGACGCAATATGGCGAAACACGTGTACAACAAAGCAGAACACGCTGCTCCCCGTGTGCCATCAGTCACATGTTGATTTTTTTTGGAGGGTAAAAGACAAAGTTTTTAAGCTGCGTTGGCTTATGATTACTTTAAAACATTTAATCCGTTTCTTCTGAGCACTTTAACGTTGATTGTATAATATTTACTGTCATTTATTAGCTGTAACATCGACCTTTGTCTCCTGCAGTCACGTTGTAAAGTTGGCAGCTGTGACCAGAATCGACGTGTATTCATTTATTACAGTACTTAAAAGACTGTGTAGATAGTTTAACTTACTTTAGATTGGGAATCATTTGCTAAACTGGTGCCTGTTTTCTTTCAGCTTGCAAAGGATCTGTTGCACCCGACCCCCGAGGAGGAGAAGAGGAGACACAAGAAGAAACGACTTGTACAGAGTCCTAACTCCTATTTTATGGACGTTAAATGTCCAGGTAGGTTTATTTACATGGCAACCGGGACAGACATCATTTTAACCTTTAAAACCAGGAAAGGCATTATTTATACAAATATCAAGATACAGCAATATTCAAAAGAAGAAAGGTAGTTTCATATCACAGTATTGATTAATTGCCCAGCCCCATGCCTGACTGTTAAGACTTAATCAGATGTAAATTTAAGTTTGAGCCAAAAGTAAGGTAGAAACTTTGTACTCAATAATAAAAATATAAAAATATATATATAACTCATAAATAAAAAAAACTGTGAATGTGATAAACCACTTGGTGAAATTGTAAGGGTGAACAGCTGCACCAGGACTCAACCCAAAAAGTTGCCCCCTTCCCTATGCCAGGTAAAATACCATGTTGGGCAAGAGGCAAAAAAGAATTAAACTACTACTATTACTAACTATTTTGATAAATTATTTAGTAAAATATTTTTTCATGCAAAATGGCAGAAAATGTTTCTGCTTTTTTCTTTATCATATTAAACTAACTTTTAGTCTTTGTTGTTCTTTAATAATGCTAAAAAAAAAAGTTTATATAGGGGCAAGTAGAACTTAGTTTTCAGCAAGTAGAGATCTGACCCATTTGTTTGGCCAGGCAAGTGGGGGAAAAAAAAAACTAATGTTGAACTCTGTGTAAAAAAAAAAAAGGAACTGACCTAAGAACATGAGGAAATTTGTATTAGTACTTGTATCATATAAGTAATGTAACACAGTACTTCTTCCACATCTGTATTAGACCTGCACTGAAATATTTGCCTTTATGTGTTGCCCTTTCATTGTTCCCTTAATGATCGGGGTGTCAAATAAGGCGCACAGTGACGCTTGCGACTGTCTGTCAAATGAGTTTCAAGTGACTCTTTTATACACAAACAGCTGCAAGGACACATCACTAATCAAGAGTAAATGTGATGATGCACTCGCTATTATGTTGGCAGCTGGCTGTTGTCAGTGTAACAGGTTCATGACCATCCTATACAATGATTTGTGTGTGTGTGTGTGTCTGCAGGTTGCTACAAGATCACCACAGTGTTCAGTCACGCTCAGACTGTTGTGCTGTGTGTCGGCTGTTCCACAGTCCTCTGCCAGCCTACAGGAGGGAAAGCTCGCCTTACAGAAGGTACAGGAAAACCAGAGTGTGCATAATACCTATTCTTCACCATAGTGAAGAAACTGTCTACCTGTTCATCTTAAATATACCTATAACTCTGAGAGGATAACAGGATCCATAACAGGATTATTAACTGTTATCCATATAGCCACCATCATAACAATGCAATAACAACACAAAAGATGAAGAAGTATCACAACTTACTTGTCTCTGGATGCACACACAGGAGTACAAACAGTGGATCAAGTGTCACCTAAACTGTGCTGCACCCAAGTTTAAATGAAATGAAAATGAAAACTGTTAAGGTTGCAACTGCATCTATTCTGCTCACATAAACTCCACTCTATGGGCTCCGCGGCCGTGCCCCCTAGTGGCTGAGCCCGCAGATGCATGTGTTCAGTTATATCTTTAGAACAGCTGTATATTTGCCTTTGTGTTGCCCTCTCATCGTCTTCTTCATGAACAGGGTGTCGAATAAGGCATACAGTGACTCTTGTGGTTGTGACAGAAATTCATCATCATTGATCCATTTCTACACAGTTCACTGCAAGCACAGATGTTTTCTCATTCAGATGTTTGCTTAGACGTCTTTGGAGAAAGTTCAACAGGTAAATAAAAGTTGCATCAGAGTAGCCTGAGTACATCGAAGCAATGACGACACTCTGTACACGCTGTTTACTCTGTATACAGTATGTTAGTGAATTGGTTGAGCTCAAGGTCATGGTTTGTTTTTTTCCTGACGTCCTACCCACTCTATCCTGCGCTCTGCTGCCGTGGTAACAAGGGCTTCTCAATGCGCTCAGCTTTTGAGTTACTATGGGTGCAGCTGCAACTATTGGCACTAAAACCATACTTGTTTGGAGGTGATTCAGTGTTTGAAAAGAAGAGAGCAACATTAGTTCCACTGTTCTCTTTTGTCTTTGTTACTTGTACTGTTTATCCCCACTGAAGATTGTTGATGCAGCGCATGTATCCTGTACATTCTGTAAATGAAACAAGAACATATACACTGCTGGGTTATGAGCAACCCTTCTTGAAACCATTTTAAATAATTGAGTTTTAAAGTTAATTCTCAATCTCGGAAACAGTAGTTTTACCAAAAAATTGAAACAAAAATAACCCAGCAACTTGAGATCCACTTACTAGCTTTCTTCAGTTGCAGTCTTTAATAGTTTTAGAGTTTTGATTCAACTTCATGACATTTTGGAGGCTGTGTGAGTAGTTTATGGTGCTGTTAAAATGTATGTTAGTCCTGCTATGATCAGTCGATCAACTAAAAGTTTATTTGCAACAGTTGTTCATTTTGTGTCTTTTTTTCTGGAAAGAAAGTAATGACAGATTTAGGCGATTATATTTCAACAAAGGAAAATGGGGAAAAAAAAACATACTGACTTTTAACATTTAAGCAACCATGGCCGTTCGAGTATAGATTTCTATATAGAGTTTAAAAGGAAGTAAAGTCCCTGGGGGTGTCAAACTCCAACACAGACAGCAGTGCCTGTAAAGAACACCAAAGCGTGGTAGACACTCTTGTTTGTTTGTTTTTTTTTGTTTTGTTGTAAGTGATGCAAACATATACCTGTCAGTGTGTACCTGACATCCATTGGTCCTCCTCTTTCCTCAGGATGCTCCTTCAGGAGGAAACAGCACTAGTTTGACTAGACATGGCTGGACACAGTCAAGGAGAATGAACCGAACTTGATGGACATCGAGTCTACACTGCCATGGAGCTGATGCAGCAAGGAGGAGATGGAGAGCGGGAATACAAATCATGTAACATAAGAAGTTAATCTAAAGATTATGCTCAAAGAAATGCTTGGCGTTGTTGACACCACACCAACACCACATATCCATTAATTTCTCTCTTAATAAACTTAGGTTGTTTTTTGGTAAATAATCCTGCATGTTTGTCATCCAGTTTGTTCTTTTTATCTCTTAAAGGTTCTTGGATGTCAATTGTCTGGTTCAGTGTCAGCTTAGGACCCCTTTAAAATCAGCTGGTAAAGATCAGGGCATTTGAGGACTCTGGGATTTGGTTTCCTCGAAGTGTACAGTTTTTGTAGTGAGTGATTTGCATTTGTTTGCATTACATCCTCAGTGATTAAGCACAAACCTTTAAAGGAAGGTAAAGACATATGATGAGCCATGCAGGTATTTTCCAACAGTTCAGCAGTCCAGATTTATGCAAGTTTATTGAGAAAACAGGAAAGGAAATGTTTTTGGAAAGGAGACAGACTGGCTGAAATTGTAAATTAACCTTGAGTTTTACTGCTGCACTCTGCCTAATTGAATGTTGACTGATGTGCGTTAGGGCTGGTGTTAAATCCAGACACTAAATAGATATTAATTACACAGTGACGTCAACATTTAATTTTAGGGTGGAGAATGATGTCATTGGTGCCTGTTCCAAAGCCGGTGGTGTTGGTTGGGGCCCGCTCTCAGTTGGAGCGAGGGTTGATTCAGGGAAAGTCATCGCTGGCTCTGCTTCAGTTTCCTGATGCTTGTAGAAACACAAACACAGCACACAGTGATGTGACACTAAATTACATCATAATGAACAATGTGGTTGTGAATTTACAAGTGCTTGCAAGCTTCCTGTGATGAATATGAATTCTTGTGAAGTTGCACGAATAAATCACACTAGCTTGGGAAGACGAGAGAAAAGCGAATGATAAATCGGATAAAATTCTGCAGTTTGGCATGTAAGCCATTTGCACATTCTCTTGTGTGACAGCATTGAGTTGTACATTGAATAAAGAAAATAATGCAGAGAGGGAGTGAATGATAACTTTCTTGTTGCTATGGTGACATTTTTTCTTGTGTCTTGCTTGTAAATTGGACACAGCTTACAAATAAAATCATGATGAATGGGAATATGATTCTGATGTGTTTACTGAATGACTAATACAGGATAAGTGTGTCATCTTGCACAGTAATTTTTTTCTTACATTCCACCACAGCCATTTGAAACCACAATTTACACTCAGTTCTCACTTATACTTTCAACTGAAGGTGTTCTAATAAATTAATGGTTTATAAAGACTATGTATGATCTTGTTTTCATGGCAGGGCATCTGCAAAAAAAGATGTGCTTGCTTGCTGTAGACAGTAATGTTCGACAGAATGGGTTATCAGCTTGCGGGCTGTTGGGAGATGTAAAAAACTAATTGTGGGATTGTTTTGACAGTGTGCATGCAGCAGTGTGGAGTTTCAACATTATCAAACCTGTAGAAACACTCCCTGCCTCCAGCTACTGTAGCCAGGAAGCTGATCCTCTCAATGGGCAAATGAAGATTTTATCATAAACCTAAATGCATTCATCATTTTTAATTGGTTAATCCACCTTCCATTTCTTGCATATTATCCAGGTCCTGATCACTCTAATTTAATTAATTATATAATTAAGAATTACTCTTACACACTGCTGGGAAGCACTGATGAGTGCTGGTATGACTGTGAACAGGTAAACCGAGTTCTGCATGGTTTGAACCCTGTCTGGTGAGGTTTTGATAGATCTCCAAGTATCAGGGGTCAGGCAGCAACAGGTGTGGGAATAAACCCAACAGAAGTACAGTACAGCCCACTACTTGATCAGGTCCAAACATGAATTTTCAAACCAAATATTCAAAAGCTTAACATGAACTGAAATCAGTTATCTGCCTGCAGGTGAGCACAAAGTGTTTAATTTCTTTGGACTCTTAAAATTTAAAGTCCAATATTGAAGATATGTTACTTGGGGCACTTCATACTGAACAAATTTAATGAATATTTACAGTAAACAATTTGGTTTTAATAATCAAGTAGTTAAGATCCATACTATACATTGGTGGAATGAAACTAAATGCATTTACTCAAGTACTGTACTTAGTGGGCAAAGTGATCAACTGCCCCGGGACACCAAATGCTCCAAAATTTTGAGATACTTGAGTATTTCCATGTTATGCTTCTTCATACTTCTACTTCACTAAATTTCAGAGGGGAATTTATCTGCTAACTTTAGTTGGTTGCTTTACAGATTCATATTAATAATGCAAAATATAACAAACAAATAAATGCGATGTGTATTATAGGTTAAGAAAAAACTTAATCCCACAGCAAATTCACAACCTATCCAGAAGTAAATAAAGTAATTAAAATGAGCAATAATTTGATTATCATTGATAATTATAATTTAATAATATAATCTGTATAATTCTAAAATGTGCTATCATTTAAATTTTACTCTTGGTACTTAAAGTGAAGTTTGATGTTAATACTTTTGTAAAATTATGAATGTAGGACATTTACTTGTAACAGAGTAACTGACATTGATGCTTTTGTACTGAAGAAGAGTTTTGAATGCACAACCTGTACTTGTAGCAGGACATTTCTTCACTGTGGCGCTAGTATTTTCACTTTTCCTGCCTTTTCACATGGTCACCTGTCCAATAAAAATATTTCAAACAAACTGGACAAACTGGTATGGAAGTACTGTAGGCACAGACACTGAACTAAGTTGAATTTTAAGATTAAACACTAAAGTGGACCTTTCAACTTTCTAAATGAGG
The DNA here is from genome assembly GCF_056507025.1 of Lutjanus erythropterus. Classification (NCBI taxonomy): domain Eukaryota; kingdom Metazoa; phylum Chordata; class Actinopteri; order Lutjaniformes; family Lutjanidae; genus Lutjanus; species Lutjanus erythropterus. The sequence goes on along the minus strand of NC_139325.1, from coordinate 23,348,814 downwards.
TGTCTACAGATAAAGACTTAAATGGAACCACTTAAATGAAAGTAATTAATGTCAAGGCTTTAGATGCACTGATATCATATTGAATCACTCAATTTGTCTTTAGGTACTCATGGGAATATAAATACAAATGTTCCACTACTAATTTAATCCATTAAATCAAAGACTTGTAAAAAGCTGTCTAACAAACTGTGTATGACATTTGCTGTTTATGCTTGTGTTTGACACACCTTGAAGGATGAGAGCATGTCCTTGGTACGCGTCACAGTGACCTCAAACCTCAGGCTGAGAACCGGTTAGGGACGGGGCCGACAGGGAGCAGTGGAGTGCCGGCAGGTAGGGCAGCATCTCCGGGACACCTGAGACCAGCTGTGACAAAGAGAGGACTGATCACACACAGAGGCTCAGAGAGAGAAGCATCTGGGGAACAGACTCCTCCTGAGAGAGGACAGACACTCGACATCTGTACACACCTGCGGGGAATGTTTGTTACTGGTGTTGTGACCATATTGTGGTGACACTTTGAGCAATGGCTGTAAAAATGTAAAGCTGCAGGTAGGGGGTGCTAAAGTGCAACATCTCAGGGTTACTCTATCGTTTTCCTCTCTGATAAGGTGTAGCTGATAGAAACACGTCAAGAGCAACAGGGAGACAGAAGATACATGGATGAGACTGCTGGTTCATGTTGGTTTCTTCTGGCCCTCATGTGCTCTAGTTTACTATGTGTGTGAAAATGTGATGTATGTGTTCGCACGCACACAGAAGCACTGGTGTCTTTTTCCCACCAAGGTATTTCATGCTGGTGTTGAATTCCTTGGGACCGGAGTAGTGCACTGTTTCCCATATTTACTGTAGGCATATATCTTAGTGTTTCATTCGTTTCTTTGAACAAAACTAGATTTTATTGTTACTTTTAAAGGTTAGATTATTATTTAATCTATAAACTAAAAAAACCTGAAAGGATTGGGACCAGGTAAGACCACAGTCACGGAGTCGTCACTCTGCCCAAAAGCGTCGTTCTGCACTACACAAGAACACAGTTAAAACAACCGAGGAGCTAACAGAACACTGGTCAAGCATCAGGGAGAAGAAAATACTGAATCTGTCAAAAAGTAGGCTTTTACGTAACTATGACTGTTCAAAATTAGAATACATAACACATGATGCAATATTTACAGGAAATTATCTTTGCAAAATTCATCCAAATTGCTCATTTTACTCATTTTACTCAACTTACTGCAGTTAATATGTTCGCTATTTAGGTTTATTACACAGTTTATCAGTTGTTGTGTACTGTTATTGTTATGCCTTATGTAATATGTCATTCAGTCGGGTCAGTTTAGTAAGTTCAGTAACTAATGATTATTTTCATAGCTGATTAATCAGTTGGCGACCCAAAGATAGTTTAGATCAGTTAACTGTCATAGAAGAGTAAAGAAACCAAAAATATTCACCTTTAAGAAGCTGAAATCAGAGAATTTTAACTTTTTTATCTAGAAAAATTATAAAAAACAGATTAATCGATTATCAAAACAGTTGGCGAATAATTTAAAAATTGATTAATAGTCAGTTAATCATTACAGCTCCAGTCCCTTAAAAAAAGATTGGGATCCATTGGAGTAGTCCAAGACCATTTGGTCTAGGAGTTTATCTACCCCTACATCTATAAATTGCCCCATTTCTCACAGGACTCGCTGTTCTTTTGTCCAGCCTGGAGTAGACCACCAACATCCCCACCACACCTGATAAAATGTGTGATGTGAGCAACAGTCTGATGTGGTACTTAAAGGATAACTTCTGTACCCTACCATCTCTCATGTTTTTGTGGGTCTAACGTAGACAACAATATTTGAAATTGGTCCAGATCGCCTGGGATTGCTGCAGCAGCCAGAGGCAAAACTGAGCTACAATATAATCCTAAGAGACAACTGTTCACCGTCAAAGTTCGTCTACTACAAGTGTTCATTTTTGCCACTGATAGGCTCAGATTGTTATTATACGTGTTGGATGACATTATGGGAAGCATTGCTACAGAACCTGCAGCGCTCCCACTCAATTCTGGACCAATTTCAAAAATTGTTGTCCCCATTAGTCACGCAGACTCAAAAACATGGGAAAATAGGGTTGAAAAATACTAAAGTTACCCTTTAAGCACAGTTAATTTCCTTGTCTGAATGAATACAGAAAGATAGAGATCACAGGGCAGAGCTAAAACTCTTCGTCCTTCAGACAAAGTCTGGGCACCAAAAAATGGCTGTCCAAATCTGAAGTCATGCGTGCTAGGTCATCACTGAGTAGGAGGCAGAGAGGAGGATGGGACGGGAAGATCGATAGCGAAGGGCAGAGAAATCATTCAGAGACATGGCCAGATGAGTTTTTACAGTATTGATCTGAGCAGTTTACATTCTTATCCCAGCTTTAAAGCTGGCAAAACAAAAGTTGTAAAACGAAAAGGTGAGATGAAAGAAGATTGGGTAGAAAGACGAATTAAAAAGAACCAGAGACTGTGAGAGAAGTGTGTGTGTGTGTGGTGAGTGTGGAACTATGTCACAGAAGAGCACCCTATGACAAAGAGAAGACAGGCTGACCTGGTCCTCCCACGCTGTACAAGAATGAAACCCTGAAAAAGCAAAAGCAACACAAGAGAGACCTCGAGTTCAACACGCACGCACGCACGCACGCACGCACGCACGCACGCACGCACGCACGCACGCACGCACGCACGCCCCGTTTTGTTTATTTGAGTTTCTCCTTTGCCAAGGACAGGGCCATTACACATCATTAACATCCAATGCACAATTAACTGACCTGAACACTGATGAGCAAAGTCTGGCTGACCCCATGTCTCCATGGAAACGACCTCCAGCAGACCAGAGCCAGTGTCTGGTCCACTTGTCAGAACCCCCGGGGAGTCCACGGTGACAAGCCGTGTCCTGTCACACACTGACACAGAGCGCGGCGCACAGGGCAGATGGCATCTCTGGTACACAAGACAACAACACATAGCGGTCATGACAAACAGACCCTTTGATTTCTGGGTGAAATTTAATTTCCGTTGCTGCTACACTTTACTTAAAACTTTCTTTTTCACAGGTAAGGGTAGAGAGTGAGTGTCAAGGACACTTCAGCAGATACTTACTGATATAAAACTCAGTATTCTGATTTAAAGAATCTTCTAACTCACCACTCTGTTTATATACTGGTACAACTAGCAGTAAAACACCCCACTGATATATTTTTCTGACTAATTTTTTTGTAATCCTCAAGGTATCATGTTCCCACATCTGTCGAAAAGGTCTGTTTGGCTGACATCTTGGATTTGCGATGAAAATTGAAAATTTACATAATTTTTGGGCTACACATAACACCGAGACAACTGACCCCATTTTTTCTGTGTCAAACCATTGCACTTTAGCACAGGTGAGGTCCCCATGCACTGTATGGACATATTTTTCTAAATCACTTTTTTGTAACCCACAAGGTGTCAAGCAAAACAAATTTTGATATTGATATTTCCAACTTGAAATATTGTCCCGAGGAACTGTTTCGCAGTCATCATGGACTTCTGACAAAAACTGAAAATCTACTTAACTTTTAAACTAAACATCCTACAGAAACAATGGACCCCATCTTCAACTCATACTCTATTGTTTCAATAATTGTTCTTATTGATTGCCTGTCCATGTCTGCTTTATTTTTAATTTTGATGTCTGTATTAGAGTGTTGTATCTTGTGCTTTATTACTTAAAAGCCTAACCAGACAACAACCCTCTCAACGAATTCATACCTAAATTAAACAGAAAAAAAGACACAGAGACATATATACACACCCCCACATACAGACAAACACGTGTACACATGGAGTCTGTTGGTATTCAGCTGGAAGATTAAAAACAGCTGAAAACTGGATTAGAAAATTATAGTGAAAATGCAGTTGGTAATTGGATTGTAATAACACCATTTCCAGCACACTCATACTTTGAATGCTTATTGTACTGGTAATGGATGTGATAACTGATTGATCTGTAGCACAGTCAGCAGACTACTTGCACAATCTCCCCATTTTCCGCAGTCCCGATTATCCTGACTGTCACTGATGTATGATGGGAGGATCCTGTTTACAGGAATCTTTATGCTGCATGGAAACATTAAATGTGGGTGAAAATCGGTTTAGACTGACCCACTCCAGTCACACTGTGCTGCATAGAGAGAGACTGAAGGTAAGACAAACTTCAAAAGAAAGAGATTTTGCTTGGACAGGTTTTACATCTACCTTGTCTAGGTAACAGGAGATAAATATGATGAAATGTGAGTGTAAGTGTGTATCCCTCATGGGTTGCATCACGGCAGTTGTAGGTGCATTAGGATGGGTCTGCTTTCCTGTTTATCATTCAGAATTTCACAGAGGAATAGTGGTCCCTGAGCTCTACAGTCACAAAGTTGGTGATTTAGTAAACACTAGTGCAGGGCCTGTTCAGGGTATGAATGTTCAGACCGCGTGCTTGTTTGGAGCAGGCCGGTTGCTTGGCCCCTGGAAGTGCTGCTTAAAACATTTGAGAACTGCTCATTTGATCGACTTCGCACTCTGCTCGGCACTCCCTTGGGTCCTCAGCAATATACCCGCTAATGTGCTAAGTTGATAGGATGAACTGTGCTTGAGATTTGTGAAGGACAGTCACACACGCATAGCCTATACAGACAGAGTCTGTCCTTTATAGTTAGACAATGCTACTAAAGCACCAACCAGGGTTTCCACAGGTTTCCAATCCTGCCCACACACCTGGCAGACTCAATCACGAGCAGAGGTCAGCTATCAATCCTTATGTGAAAGACCCTTGTAGTAGCATCAGTGTAATTCAATACTAATTAAAATCAAACTTATCAGAAAAATGAACATGATGACATATGACCTTTACTGTAGCTGGCCATCAGGTCGTGATCAAGATTTTTTGGCTTTTCTTATGGAGAAATGCCATGTTGTTCATCTTTAAACATGTCAATGGTCTGGACCCAAAGAATCCAGGAAAAAAAAAAGAATTTTGCTTGTGAGATTCAAAACTTATAGGCCAAAATGTAGTTTGTTGTGTGGCCATACTGCACCAGATTCAACACTGCAGTTCTTTGGGTCCTGGGCAATACACCTGCCAAGTGTGCAGTCGATCAGATAAATGGTTGTCAAGAAAATTGCAGAACATACCTAAGAGATTCCTTTCCTTTTAGTTAGCTAAAAGCTAAAACACACAGACATCATGCATACACACAAGCTCGCATGCACGAACACAGAAACAGACTACTACACACACCTCTGCAGGAGTGAGGGTCACCGTGATGGATGCTACCCCTGAACGGCCGTGAGTATTAAAAGCCCGGCGACCTGGTGAAAACAATCAGTCATGTCAGTTTGTCACAGCTTGAAATTAATCATTCCTGTGTCTGCGATAATTTCCTGCATTAATTATTCTGACCATGTAGCTTAAATAGTCTGTGCGCTGAGAGTGTGTCTGCCAGCACCGTGTGTGAAAGAACATTTAGGTAGATGAAGAGGAGTTTGAGGAGTCAGTGAGGGGGAAGTAAGGTTGTCAAACTGCACCCCCTTCTGGTTGAATGCTGTAAACTGCAGCACCACACCCCTGTATATATGACACTGGGGAGAAAAGAAAACGCTATAGAAAGATGGAGAGGATGGAAATAGGAGTAGATAATTTCTTTGGCTCTTTTCAGTGGTATAAATACTAAAATACCAAATTATTTGTTCAGATCATTTAGCAGAACAGTGAGTAAAGTGACAGAGGGACATGAGTTGGAGGGAGAAAAACAGGGTGGCAGGGAGAAGATGTAAACACAAGCTGTTTCTACCTACTGAGAATGTTTGAGCACACCGCTTTGTGCTGGCTAACTGCAGCGGAGCTCCTAATGGAGGAGACAGATAATGTGTTAGGACTGCTGTCAATAGTTTGCATAGCAGAGAGGCTCAGAAAGTGTAAATATGTAATCACTAGCCAGATGCCACTCAGTTGTTTCGGTTAGCCAAGTCGTTAGTGAGCGTGTTTGCACAAATGTATTATTTCCCCTGTCAGAAAAGTTCTGCAGTCAGAAAAAAATGCATTTGATTAGTGTAACCATGCATATTTTAGCTGGTAGCTTACACAAAAAACAACAAGATAAATGATGTATTTAAGCAATAATTTCTAAAGGATATGTTTCAAAAGAGACCACACTGGCAACAATGTGAAAATGATGCAACTGAATGAAGCCTCATTACAGAAAAATGTCCTGGCTACTCATCCTGTCTTAATTTTCAAAGACAGGATTTTTCATGTCTTTCTGTTACAGAAACAATACCTAAACACATGGCTGTTTCTTATCCTATCTCAGACCTCGTATCTTAACAAATCCTAACTATAACTGTAAAATGGTTGTGTCTAAAAGGCAGCCTGAGAATTGTAAAATTCTCATGAGATCTGTACTAGTCCCTGTGCTGTAATTGCCGAGCTCTCATTGCCTTGACGACGCATCCTTGTGATTGCCAGAAAGTCTTTCTAATGTTATAAAAGGATCTATTTTAACCATAAACCATGACCTTTTCATAAACCTACCCAAGTAGTTTTCTTCTTAGGATTTCTACATGGGTATGTTTAAGAATAAAAATTGCCTTTCAATCATATTATTTTTGTGTTGATGTTGTTCTCCCATCTTTATTGCCATACAGACTTAACAAAAGTGGTGCTGCCATTTTTGGCTGTTATTTTAAAATTCAGGTGAGGATATGTACCATCCTAACTTGTGAAATTCTTCAGTTAGGACAATAATGTAACAGCTAAACTCCTATCCTAAAATAAGATTGGGTCTCTCATCCTAATTGTAGTAAGGAATCACATTTCTACAATACCAAAAATCCTAGGGCTCGGTTGCACCAACAAGGATTCATTTCAAACCTAATTAAATCATGGCTTAACTTTAAATTATGTTACACCAAACTTTCAAACTAGTATAACATTAACAAAGATTAAATTTAAACCTGTATTGAACCATTGATTTTGTTTTTAATCTAGACCTAGAAGTTTAATTCTGTTGCACCAAAACTTTAGACTCCAATTTAAAATGTGATCCAGTAACTTTAAACTTACACTTTAGGAGGTTTACCTTTTTAAAACAGTTGCCTTACTGAAATGAACTGAGAAAAATAATCAAGTTCCTCAGCCAGCAATTTCTTTTCTCAAAGGAAGACAAATTAGAGTTTTTTATGAGCCATCATGCATAGGCTAACTGGGCTAACTAATGTTTTGAGCTAGCTAGCAACCAATATAACTTTTTTTTAAGCAAAATAGCAAACAATGTAATATTTTGTTAACTTTTTAGTTAGCTAGCAGAAAATGCAATATTAAGGAATACAGAGCAAGAAGAAGATTAGCAGTTTCACTTACTGGGTCCCGACAGCATTCACATTTATTATTTATTTTAATTTGTTTAAAGAAGCATCTCCATATTTATTTTACTCCATTTAATTGGTAAACTTGGATTTACTAAACAGAGATTAGTTAAAATTGTGCAACAGAGCTCTGCTTAATTTTGAATCTGGATTCAATTATTTTAAACCTAGTGTTGCTAAACTCTGATTAACACTTTTCCAATATTAAATTAAACTGTCGGTACAGTCCAGTTTGTACTATTACTGAGATAATATAGGATTCTTTCTATAATGAGGCTTCTGATGCAAAAGTTTCAGGGTTCCTGGAGCTCTTTTCATTCATCCATTCATTCCATTCATCCATTGCCTTCTTTATCCACTTGTTTCTACTCAGGGTTATAATGATCTAGGATCTATTTGTGTATCCATCTGAAGAAAGGGCACACACAAACATCCTCACAATAGGCAATTTACAGTCTCCTGTCCACCTGGCCTACATTCCTCTGGCAAGTGAGAGAGTGCCACAGCAACACACAGAGACTGAAACAAACATGTCTAATATTTAGCACAAAACAGCCATGTTGTTAATTAGCAAATTGTGACATAAAAGGCGTAATGCAGTGACCAAAATGTACTGTATGCGTTTATGTACTCATCCTTTAAAACAATGTAAAATTGTGTAGAACTGTTGACCAAACACAGTGCAGTAAATCACTACAAAATTAAATGTAACCCCAAATCCCCAACAATTACTACTATCATTAATGGTCCTTCAGTGCAACATGAAATAAAAAAAAATGAAATGTGATTTTTTTTTTCACATTACCTCATGTCCCACCAAATCTATTTGACTTGAATGTTCAATTTGTAAACTACTCAAGCCTGTTCCTGTTGGAATCACCCAATCAACAGCTTTGTCTGAACTCATTAAAAATAAACAGTCGGTGTGAAGTACACGCTGATTGCTAATCAACAGTTTCACAAACGCACACGTGTGAGTGTGTGAAAGCATGTGTGTGTGTTTTTGTGACTCCCATTGCTCGGCATTCTTTCTAGTCTGTGTAAGGAAACTCCCGTCTGATACTGACACAGACAGTTGCTATGGAAACCAACATCAGTTTTCGGGCAAGTAACTGGGGAGGGATGAAAGGAGGTAGAGAGAGCGGGGGGGGGGGGGGGGGGGGGTGAGCAAACGCACAGGTTTCAAATGAATATGAAATTCTCATGTAATCCTGTGTGTGTGTGTGTGTGTGTGTGTGTGTGTGTGTGTGTGTGCGTGTGCGTGTGCGTGTGTACGCGCGTGCATCCAAGTCTCAACATCTGTCTATGGGTGCATAAGTGTGATAAGCAGAAGGTGTAGTGCTAGTAGCAGGGAAGAGGCAAGACCGAACAGAGTGGAGGAAATAAAACTGAATGAAGAAACTTGTGCTGTGTGCTTGCGGGGTGCTGGGACTGTGGGCAGGGTGGACCAGACAGAGGAAGAGGAGGAAGAGAGGGAGAGAAAAAGACAAAAGAAGCAGGGGAGCTACAGCCCACTTTCAGCCTCTTCTCCTCCTTTGATGGCTGGTGGCTAGGGGTTAGTTAAGTTTTAATACTGACAAACACCAGCCACTGAGCAGGCACACATGCACAAGGTTAATACAATAATCAACCTTGAGTACTGATGTCAAGAGACAACTCTAGAGTCGGGATAAGATGCTAAAAATATCTCATTTAACTTGAACCAAATAGCAGAGTCCCACCTGCATGCTGAGAGCCAGACAATTAACACTGCTGGTATGCTGCTGACTGTTCCTAGGCTCTTAATTGGCTGACTGCCTCGACCATGAGCCTGTCCACATCCTCGCACAAAGGGCCAGAGACCATGACTTGAGACCTGCCTCATATACAATGAGGCGTGACACCCTGACAGAGGGCACCACCTCAGAAACAGAAACCTAAAAAGAAAGAGAGTAAAGGTTCACAGAGACATCATTATAAGGGCCTGAGCAGAGACTCGAAAACAGGAAGTTGCTGTAACCTTGGTGCATACTGTCCAATTTAACTTCACACATTTGATAAGCATCCCAGTCTGGAGACATCTACATGAAAATATTCAGTCATAGTCATCGTGCCACCTGTTGGAAACAGGAAATGTCATGTTTTATTCATTTATGTGCTTCTCCCAGCACGTAAATCAAATCAAATGTAGTCAGAAAAGCCCTAAGACCTATGCAATGGTTTATGGTGAAAATTGTGAGGTTTTGTTGAATGGCGGTGACCTTGCAGCACAACTAATTTTGATGTTTTGCCAGGAAATCTGCCCCAAATTTAACGTTTGATAAAAGCTGACGACAAGTACATATCAACTAGGGAGTCATAGTGCCATTAAATTCTCATGGTGTGGTTTACACTTGATATACTGGAACATAGGGAAGCATTAGTGGGTGTTTTCTAGTGTAACCAAGTGAACACAGGAAATTATATTAAAGTTGATTAAGCACTGCTGCTGCCACTCAGCTCATGTGCGAGTGTGAGGGAACAATCATTGCTGCTTATAGTGTTAATTAATATTTGTCTGTTCAACCACCAAAATTATGCCTGTATTCAAACAGAATACCAGAAGAGGCTGTAGTTTATATCAGAAGTCACTTTAATTGGGCAAATGTTCATTGGCAATGCAATTGTTATGCCTACAAAGGACCAAAATGATTGAATATAGGTATATAATTAATTATGACATGTATTTCCATATCCTCATATTGTACTTTTCATCTCTCTCTCTTTTAATTAACTAAACTAAGTTTGTTTGTCCCACTGACTGTCTTTCTACCACCTCCTATTTAATCTGCGGAATACTGAAAAATCTAAATAAACTTTAGCTTTACCAGCCCACATCGATATTTAACATCCTGGCATCTTTCTGGTGCATTTACCAACAGCCCGGCTAAATCTTATTGATTATATCTTTAACTATGCCAAGGTAATCTTCGAATGGACTTTTTCTGAACAATAACGAGCAACTTCAGATCGAAGAAATAGAAGTTTCCATGGCATGATTTGTACATTCCTGTATAATGTATTCAGATGCACCCCTAAAAGAGAGAAAAAAGCCACAGAGAAAAAGAAAGAGTGAAATGGGAATTAATTTCTAAGTGGCATTGGGCTCTTTCTGTGAGAACAGAGTGCAGAGCAGTTACAGGTAGCAGAGTTATGTCAGTGGAAGTGGCAACAGTTGAAGTCCTGTTAGGGGAAGAAGCGAAGCACAACTCCCCTGTGGCATCATTAAAAACCCCATCGTCCCTCCCTTCATCCCGATTCAACTGAACAGTCTGAAAAATAGGTCAATTAACAACCTCTGCTCTCTTACTCCTCTCTCTCTCTCTCTCTCTCAGGCATGTCCCCTGCATGCAGCCTGAGGGGAGTGTGGGCGGCTAGCGTTGCCATGGAGCTAACATTGTACTGGTCCACTTCTGTAGTGATGGTGACAAGGGTGCGTCCTGGACCAAATGCTTTTACCTGCACTTCAACCTGAACCACAATCAATAAAGTTTAGGAACACTTCTAGATGCAGAGTATGGAAAATGCATTTTTCATGCATTACAGAAAAAAGAAAAAGGACAATGAATTTACTCTTGCACAGCAGCCAGCTCCCCAGAGACCACATGAGAAGCACTTCACCAACTGTATTGGCTCTTTCTATGAATGATGATCCTCTTGTTAAACTGCCTGGCTGGAAATATACGTACTGTTCACTTTACTGGATAAGTTCCTGCTTGGGCGCTGACCAACATTCTCAGGTCCTGACACACATAAAACATTGATGGATTTCAAAAAATTAAGGGGCTCCAGATAGTACAGTGAGGGTGTGTTAGATTTTAATGCCCAGGAAGCTGACTGCACACTAAACTGAAGCGTGAATGGATCAGGTAGACATTTAAGAGCCTGTAATCTGATCTGTTATACCAACAAATGCATGCATTAATAATTTTATCCAGTATCGGTAATGGAATGTCAACATTACTTCTAGGTGTGTGTGTGTGTGTTTGCAAACTAATCCAATCAAGTCTATAATGGATTTAGCATGAGACTTAGTTAATTGAACAGAAAGGACAGAAAGCATATTGCCATAACCTCCTGAGCCACTTATTGTGTGCATCCAGTACCATTAAATGAAAATGTCTACGTAGGTGTCTATGAAAGTAGAAGCTGGCAGTAAGTAAGTGAGGGATAGTGATGTGTGTCCACAACTCTTGGGCCAAACCAGGCAGAGCTGAAGACCAGAAAAGCCACACACACACACACACACACACACACACACACAACATCATCACTAATGTAAGATGCTAAAGTGCTGAGGTACAGAAAAGTGCAGTACTGAAGATGTGGAGATGCTAGGCAGGCACTGACTCAGCCCAAAAAACAACAAAAACAATATGCTGTGGTAGTACATATTATCTGCTAGAATTCCACTTTTTCTTTTTCATGTCTGCCCCTGCTTGTATTTGTTTGTTGCTGTTGACCTTGCTTGTGTTGTTGTTGCTGTGCTGTTTGTTTCTGCCTTGTTAAACTGTGATTTGCGCTGCTTTTATTGCAGCCTGTCTGTTTTCTGTTTATATCTGTCTGCGTTCTGCTTTTACTGTAATTAGCATGCCTTTACATCATGATAATTGCCCTAACTTCTTTCTTCTCCTTGAGAAATAACAAAAATAAATAAATAAGTCCAAAGGTGGTACTGACTGTGAGGGAGAAGACCTCTCCATGGGTAAGAGGAGTAGAGGTCCCCTGAAACTGGGTGAGGGAAGACAGCATGGTGTTCTTCCTGCCAGCAGACAGCATGACCTGAACCCACACATCTGGACAAGAGAAGAAATATATATAACTAAGAGGAAGCATGAAAGTGTAAAATGTCAAGATGTTACTGTTCATATGCAAGACAACAGGAAAAAGGACCCAATGGGAGTTAGGTCCTCTGTCCTGTTGAATACTAAGGAAACACAATAATTCTCCACCAACTCCTGGACCTGAAGAGACTTCTTTTGTAAAAATTGAATTTACTTTTTCATCACTCCCAACAGAGGCCTTACCAAACTGGTACTCAACTGTGCTGCTGGAGAAAAAGGGGAGAGGTTATGGTTCATCACTCATGTCTTTAGGTCTTGTCCCTCCATTCAGACATTCAGTACCAAGGGTAAAAATTCTAGGTTTTAATATCTGGACATCATTCACAACACTACCTTGGACATATCCCTGATGGATAGAGTAAAATGACACTTACCTTCCAAAGACAAAATATTGTTTTCAGAACAACTGCCAGCCTACAGGCCTCTTTGTTGATATTGTTAAACATTTGCTAAATCTCTACAACAGATATACAATGACAAAGAACATTTGTTCCTTGGCCTATGCTGTACCCTTCCACCAAGTTTCATGAAACTCAGACAAGTAGTTTTTCTGTAATCCTGCTGACAAACAGACAAATAAACAGACCGAACCAAAAACATAACCTCCTTGGTGGTGGAAATAATAACGAAGATGCTTACAGTTTCTCAACATGAATACAGACCACGGGAGGCAAACTGATACAGTTTGGGTCGAAAGAAGATCGCAGATTAACAAACACAAACAGGCTGAAATGGCTGTAACACAAAGGCAATGGGACATATGAGTGTGGGAGTATGGCTGGCGTATGTATTCTGGGACTAAATGAGGGACAGGTGTGGAAGGAGCAGCAGGATCAGGTGACTGGCAAAGGGCGGGGAACTTCTGATATGAGGACATCTGGTTGACAGATGGGGACTGACAGGGTCACAAAAAATAAGGACTAGGGAGAAGGAGACGGGTAGAGATGACAGAAGAGGTATAGTGTAGTTCTAACATTTTTCTTTTGTCTGTTTTCTTACAGTGCGTGTGTGTGTGTGTGTATATGCATTCACCTATCCTGTGGTGGAGTATAGAGGGTTACCCATTGTCCGAAACACAGTCTTTTTCTCACTATTATTCCTCCTTTCATCATCACCACGGCAACATCACTGTCTCTGACTGTCTCTCTGAGCAGCTCTACCTGCACATGCATTAGCACACACAAGTATTTTTCAGAAATCAATACTGCCTCTAATCCACCCCATTGTATGTACATTAATACACACATGCATGCACATGCACACACACGTACTAACGTGTATGTGTTGGTCTATGTAGGTCTGTCCCTCTGGTTGCCAGGGAAACAGCAGGACATACAGCACCAGAATGAGGGGTTCATAGATCTCCACTTCCCGGTGAACTGTGACTGGTGGAGTCATCAGAAGGTGTTTACTGTCATGAAAAGGATGGGAGAGTAAGTAACAGTGTGTGCTTGTTTGTGTACGTGTGTGTACGTGTGTGCTTGCTCCTGTCTAACAATGCAGAAGAGCTAAACATGTCCACAACATAATGTGTTTTGTTGATACAAGCTTCCAGTACACCACTCATCTCTCCTGTTAGACATAAAAGATCCTGTTGCGATGGGAACAGTCTCCCGCTGACAGAACCCGGTGACATTTGGGCTGCTTGTTATGATGATAACATTATAGTTGACAGGTGTATCACATGATCGTAGACCAGTCCAGGCAGGTGATAATGGTGGCCGACCTCCAGCATCCATCTGTCTGCCTTGTGTGTGTGCACACACACAAACAAAAACACATGAGCCATCTCGCCAATACAGGAGTGTGGGGTTAGGTCTCTGCTTTTAAGCGTAATGAGGCAGCTGGACTCCACAAGGCAGACAGAGCAGCAGGGCACATGAAGTTCAGCACAATCAACCAACCCTAGAGAAAAAGATATATTAGGAAAATGCACTCCTGTGATGGTGCATGTTAGGTGAGAGTGCAAACATTTAAGCTATGTATTTTCTTCTTGTTGTGCTACTGATAGACATTAAATACATAGACGCCACATGGAACATTTCAGCTTGTTGTTGCGATACGTCAATGTTGTCATATAAAGCTATATAAAATGCTGTCCAGTGTCCATTCATATTATATGGTCAAACTGTCCTCAGGGGTACAAACATTTAGCAAAAACTTCCTTATGTGAAGTATTTAATTTCAGAGATAAGGGAGAGGATTAGAATTCAAATTATTCTCAGTCACCTCTATGAAGTTGGGATGAAGGGTCAACTTCTGGCCAAGACGAATGCATTCTTTAATAATTCTTTAAGCAAAGCCTGTACAGTATATCACAAGAATCCCTAAAGAACAAAAAAAGAGCAAAAATAAATGTTTTATGACAGCTAACCGTTACGGATGTCAAACACTCAATGTACCACATAAAGTCTGGACAGCTGTCAGTGTGGCTGTGTCCTGGTTAGGGCTGGGTATCCTTTAAAATATTACTATACCAATACCCCTAAAGTGATCCCGATACCAATGGAGTACTTAATTTGGCACCATTTTTCATGTTTTTCTTTATGAGGAACGCTTGTGGTGACTGGCTGTGAGCAAAACCATATAAAGAGTCACTTTTCTCAAACTGATTAACAAAACAATTGAATGCAGGCGTCATTTGACTGGAGAAATTTCGATACGACTTGGTAATGGGTTATCTCAATCGATACCTTAAAAATACTGAGTGTCGATACCAAGCCCATTGTTAAAAAAAAAAAAAAAACAGTGAAAACGTCGGCTTTGTTTTTTCTACAACTGCACATCTAATTTACATTTTTCAAAATGTGTTCTTACTGATGTTACATTTTGGACATTTCTTGCTTTTGCTTTTCGGTAAATGTTCTTGAGTAATAGAATGTTCTTGCAGCCATATTCTTGTCATTCTTTGAGCTAGGTTTGGCAGAAATATACAGGGTTGGACATAAATGTCTTAAAATTTGAACATCTATCGGCCACTGACAGATAAATGTTTTAAATTCACCAGCTACTCAATAGTAAATCATTATTTTGTGTCTGAAATCCACCAGTCAGATTCATATTTTACCATATTTTTGGCTGGTGGCTGGTGCTAATTTCCCACCCTGGAAAAATATATCCCAATTTTCTTTTTCTCTGGATCCTTTGCAATCCTCAGCTCTAACTGCAATCCTGAAGGCTAAATGGTTTTCCAGAGAAAACTGAGACAGAGACAGGCAGAGAGAGAGAGACAGAGAGAAACAGGGTATTAAAAATTATGCTGTGGACATAACTTGGCATTAAAATTATAGAGCACAATCATGACAATGCACATAGCCTGAGAGAAATGATGAATGCCCAGGGAGCAAAAGAGCTTGCCAGTAAATAACACAGATAACAAGCCCATTGCATCTGGGTATGCACTGTGCCCTGGGCAAAGCAGTGCCTCAGGCTGCCTGGCTTTCACACCTCTGTTACTCTGTTTTATTTTCACCCTGGGCTAGACACACAACAGGCTGGGCTCATATGATGACTGTTTAATGAAAAATTGAAAATCAATTTTCTCTGTCAAGCAGAGATTGTGTGAATGCTGTGACAGCCATCATGCTCATGTAATTTTACTTACACATGATAAGACCTGAGTAGATTAGTGTGGGTCAAATTTGGGACAGGAATTGGTGTTTAATTTAGATAGCTTTGACTCAACTATCACCAATCAGTAAGAAGACTGAAACATAAGAAAGGTACTTTACAAATAACAAGTTGTTGTTAAGATCTCAATAGACTGACTGTGACTCATTATTTAACACCATGAGGTAGGGCCAATGAGCAAATTTCTATTGAGTTTGGCACATTTTGACAATCCACACACAAACAATGTAATATTGCAGGTCTCTCCTATTCTGAACAGTGATTTCTTCACTACTCTGATGACAAATTTAGTAGAGATGGAACTGAGTATATCCAGTATTATAAATCCAGTATCAGTATCCAGCACCAATATTGATCTATTTCAATTCCTGGATATCGGCCTAACGTCACAGATCCACTTTCATTGTTTTTGATTGAAATTTATGTGCTACGGAGTGAGAAACAAAAGACAAAGAACAGTTTTCATAGCAACTGTCTATCAATATATATCCTACGGAACATGCGTCCCAAATCCCTGTAACAAAAGATGGCTGGTTAAAACTTTAAACAATGATAAAACAAGAATAATTACCAACATAAGCCACCATGTTCTGTACAAACATATTACAAACGCTAACAAAAAATAAGTAACGAGCACTGAACATGCTTAGTGAAACACAGTCCTTGAATTTAAACCGACGTAGAACTTTTCACCACTAAACTGAACTTCACTTTCACCCTTATATAAACTTAGTGCCACTACTACCAATAATAATAATCAATAAAAAGAGCTTTGGTACTGGTATAGGATTGTATCAGCAGATATCCAAATTCAGGTATTGGATCAGAACTGAAAAAGGGGATCCATACATGTCTAGAAATTTAGGTTTCCCATTATTAGTCACGGTATTTGAAAACTTTCTAGAGCAGCAATGATTTGTTGATCAATCGATCAGTTGTCAACTATTCACTTAATCGCCAACTACTTTGATTAATTGTTTTGAGTCATTTCTAGATACAATAAATTGTCCACATTCTCTGATTTAAGCTTCTCATATGTGTACATTTTCTGGTTTCTTTAGTCCTCTACGTCCGTAAACAAAACAAGACATTTGAGATCATCAACTTAGGCTTTGGAAAACAGTTATTTATTATTATTATTATTATTATTATTATTTTAACCATTTTCTGACATTTTATGGACCAAACACAACTAATCAATTAATTGAGAAAAAGATAGACAGATTAACTGATAATGAAAATAATAGTTACTGGCAGCCCTAAAACCTTGTACTCAATTACTACAATTATTTGACAAAACCACAGGGTCTGTTCTATTAAGACTGATCAAGTGAAAAACTGTAAAAAGTCAAAGACAACAGAAAACTTAACTTCACCCCATTTCCACAGCTGCCTATTGTAAGCATTATTCACTGCTAAAACTTTTTCCTGACCCACACTTTGCTGGGCCTGCTACGGCAAGATTATAAACCTAACAAAGGATTACACCCAATTAGAATGAGGATGTCTGACAAACAAGCAAATCCTAAAACAAACAACATTGTCTTGTAAAATACATTTCTCACTGCAAGAAACACTGCCAACCACAATTAGAATTACAGAAAACGTGGGACAAAATAGGACAAACAATCTTGCAGTGTGACTGAATAAGTGACCTGAAAAGCCACAGGCATTTCAGACATAATCAGTTAAGAAATGACCTAAATGAATCTGTAGCTAAATCAGCCAATGTATGCCAGCACAAAATGACTTTTTTTCACCTTGTATTTGTGAGTTCTTTCTTATTTTTGCAGTACATTAGATTATTCTTGCTGCCCTTTAGTCTACTGTTTATTTTAGGAATATTACTTTACTTGCTTTTGAATATAATACTTGATTTATTTAATTGCTGCACAGGCACAAAGAGTCATAGGAGTTCAACTGCTGACTGTAATTTATATTCACTGTTGTTGCATCGACTCATGTCAGATAAAGGTTGCAGGAGGTTTACCGCAAACTTAATCATAACCAACACATTCTTGGTACAACCTTGACATTTTCCCTGACTATAACTTAATTTCAATTAAACCACAAATTATCTTTGCTTAACCTGAATGCAAATGCAGGGAAAACAAATTGAACATATTTTATCCTTACTTAGACAGCCATCCTTAATTAGCCGTATTAAAATAAGACACTGGTCCCCAGATTTGACAAAGGTAAGGCAGACACAGACATTACCCACACTGACTATTCACATGTCAACACATGTCTCCACTTCCTCTCATCTATGGTCATACTGTATGATGTTGGTGGTGCTGGTGTAGAGGACACTGATGAAGCAGAAACCAAGACCTGCTGGCTGCAGGTAGAGGGACAGAAGGAGGCTTGGATATCGAGACTGGACATGCACTCACTGTCTCCAGGCTGGATGATTTCCTGAAGTTACACACATGGATTAACACAAGCCCAGAAAGAGACAGATGCACAGACTCAGACACACACACACACCAGCACACAACAGATTACTTTGACTGTCTTCTCTGTTAAAAATAAGTTTAACCCATTCAAAAATTCATTCATCCTAGCTTGTATTTAGGTTTAGGACTAACATGCACTGATAGACTTTAATGGTACTCTAACATCCACCTGAGATGCAACCGTATGAAAATGTCATATCATAATCAGAGTAGCCATTATTATCACTATAATCACAGTATTGTTAAAGTGTGTTGAAAAAATGAAAAGCACTGATACACACACTGAAGTAATCCCACTAAGTTTTATACTGAACGCCTCTGAAAAATCTGTAATGGCATCATGTCCTTTGGAAGTCAGTGTTCTCAGTAATGCAAAACAAACCCATCTTGATGCCGCGCCTGTCTGTGAGATGGTTGCTAACTTTGGCTGACACTCTACAGTAACGTACAGTGAGTTTTTTGAAGCACAGTTATTGGTTATTACATTAATTAAAATTAGAAACTGCAATACTAACAGTCTGGAATTTTACTGCAGTTAATCATGAAACTAATTATCATTTCTTCCTAACACCCACACATTTTAGCACGTAACCTTCTATACCTTATTTATCTTTTTTTTAACTCAATGTTTTATTTCAAAGTATGTGTTTTTGTTCTATGTCCTGTTCTTACATAGTGAAATAGAAATGTTCACTGCCTTTATTGAAAAAACAAACAAACAAATAAAATAAAACCAGATTGTGATAACCCAGAGAGTTCAAACCTTTTTCATTTAAAGGAAATTAAAATTATTGATTATTATTGTATTTATTTATTTATTATTTATTATTAAAAGCACATTAAACGGTGTGTGTTTGTTCTTGATAAAGTATTCATAGTCAATGAATGATCACACAAGGATCACTATAAATTACAATCAAACAGCCAACAACATTTCTTCACTTGTTTGTCAAACTTCCCAAAAAAAAAAAAAAAAAAGTATTTCCTCCTTTTGCTGGGGACGCCCTACATTCCACTCAAGGACCCCTGTCTGTCCCCGGACCCTATATTGAAAGCCACTGTTATCACTAACCTAGCTTAGGTTCGCTAACGGCACATAATTATTTACTCACCAGACAAAAGGGGGTTTCATTTCTCAGCTGCAATTCTGCAGTGTCTTTTGAGAACACTATTTACTGTCCGGCCATTCAGCCTTGTTGATTGACGTTAGCTCAAATGCGAGGTGTCCAGTTAGCTAGCTTTCTATGTTCATCACGTTTCCTAAACTAAGAACAAGAAGAGTTTACTAATTTATAACCTAGCTGAAAACTTCAACATTTAACAGTTGTACGACCAAAGATTAAAAAAAAAATGATTTGTTCAAATCGGATTTAACGTTAAAAACACAACCGACTGACAAAACTAAAAATTAGCTACAGGTGGCTTCTCTACTTTCTCCAAACATCGCGAGAAGACATGCAAACTTGCGATATTGGTGAAACCATGGCAACCACAAGAAGGTAAACCTCGTTCATCATTTCGTCTATTTTCATTGCTTCACCAAAAATACTCATCTTACTTCATAAATGAGCTGACCACAGTCTCAGAGAGACAGGGGTAATATTTTTACAATGAGATATGAAAATACAGGTCCAAAATAAGCAAAATAGCCGTTAATGAATGAAATGAGTATAGTGGCTATTCAGTGTGAAGACGCAAACGAACTTGTTGTCTCACATTAGGATAAATTAATTAATAATACAGAATGACGCATCAGCTATCTAGTTAATCTGATCTGATTTTCCAAAGCACCGTAATTGAAGCCTCGTCGCACCGAAAATAGAACAATCTAGTTAAAAAATTTAATGCAAATTAAATAATAAAAAACAAACAGCAACACAGAAAACATGGACGCTATAATGTTATAGATATATACTTTATTAATTCTCTCTGATAAAATAAAATTACAAAATAATTTCAACCTCAAACGGCACTTTCCTTGTTCATAATTATTTAACGTATTGTTAATACATATATCATAATTGTCATGACGAATGAGAAGAATACTATAGTTTAGTAATATTAGATATCAGCTATAACTGCGTTTAATCATAATGGTAGAAAAGACTAAGCAATACAAAGCTAGATTTTGTTAACAGCATACTATACAATATTCCAAGCGTATGTAATTCAGTATTCCGGCCACAGCGTGTCGCTATAAGACAGTTTTCAATATTGTCTCCAATGCAAGGGTAGGCTTGTCTCTGTTCCCATCACACCATTACAATTCCCCTCAGATATACCTTAGTCCCTCTTTCTATGATTTATTTATTTCATAAACAGCTGCTCCTCCATGGCCATGTCTCCTTTATAAGGTTTATTTGTGTTCCCTTGTGTTCATCCAGTAGTCCACCTTGATCTGTTTTTAAAGCAGTGAAGAGCAGTCCATGTACAGCACTGTAACAAGTCCATGCCCAGATTTTCACAGTTATTCCCTCAGAAATATTGTCAAGATATCTGCAACGCCTCCTGCTATCTTTTGTCCCCAGTGACAGCAGCGTTCCCTGCCTCTTATTGAAGTCCATTTAAGAGAGAGCACTTTGGTTGTCGAGGTGTGTGTATATCTGTGTGTGAGTGCTGTGTGGGTGTCTGTTCCTGTGTCTGCATGGCAGTTTAAGTGATCGAGCAAGCAAAGAGTGTTTGAGTGTATTTCTTTACACAGAATACATTCATGATAACAGTGCGTTGTTGTGGGACTGCAAGCTTGAAAAAGAATGGCAGTAAGTGAGTAAGTAAGGTCTTCCTCCCTTCATAGAGGGTCATAGACACAACCGTACACTGTGAAAAAATATTAATCACATAAACTTATAATCACACAGCTAAATAACTGCTGAATTTTTTAAGTCAATTAAATTACTAACGTAAAAAATCTAGATTTTTGTAATTCTAAGTATATTTTTTTCAGAGAATGAAAGCAAAACAACAGATACTACAGCATCCCAGTCATTCTGACTCCGCTGACACCACCTCTCTGTAAAATAATAATTTATTATTGATGGCTATCGTTTCAATTGTTATTTTAACTGCCTTCACCGGACCTCTGGGTAGATCACCTCCAGTAAATTTAATAACTTAAAATGAGAACACTCACCAAATGTGGAGCATTAAGTTTGTGCAAGGCTCTGTCCTGTAGCGATTCATAAATAGTTATGATATAATCTTCAAAATCAATCAACCAGACTGAAATGCCACTTTAATAGATGGTTGTGTTGTTATCTGTTCTTCCTCCCAACAGCCATCAGTATTAATGCACTTGAAACAACTATAATTTGTCAATTTCTGAGATAAAAGAAAATATCAAACTCATGTCAGTACAACAAACCTACACTGTAAAAAAGTAGAGAAAACATCATTTCAAGGCAACTGTCCTAACAAAATTTTTGAGTTTAAAATTATACTCAAACTCTTAAATTATGAAACAAACACCACTTTCATCTTTGTAGGGTTGCAAATTGTGAACACTTTCTTTAATCGACCATTGTTAACAATAATAATTAATTAATCAATTAATCATTATTAAGAAAACATTAAAAAATTTCCTTACACTAAACAATACTAAATGCTTTTTCCAACTCAATCAAAGCTGTTTTTCCACAGCAGTATATTCTATATATATATATATATATATATATATATATATATATTTATATATATATATTCTCTGACAGCATTAAAAATCCTATGAAACATATGAAGACATATGGGTCTACATATGAAACACAAATACCTGAATATCATATAACATGCGGAGTGCACGCGTACAGTGAACCTCTGTTATATTTCAGATTTATATTTGATAGTGGATCGATTAAATTTTACTTGATCAATCAAATACTTAATGGCCAATTGATCTCTAATTGATTTATCAGTATCATGCCTTCTTACTTCTTAGAAAAACTTAATAGTTTTAGAAACAAACAGTTTTTGAAATACAGAACTTTTGGGTTTCTAGAACTCAAAGATTCAAGTTTATCTACAGAAGAAAAGTAAATTATCTTATCTTATAGATTTTGTTTAGTTTATTTTAAAACAACAGTTTGAATTTGATTTAAAACTCAAATCTAGAGAAGGCAGTTGCCTTGACATTCTGAGTTTTCTCAGCTTTTTTTTTTAATAGTGTACAGCTAAGAGAAAAAGTATACATACTTGGGGGGAAAGTGTTCATTTAATAAATGTTGATGTTGTAATCTACTCTTCCTTCAAACAACCATCCCAGTATTAATCCACTTCATATGACTACAAATTGTCAATTTTCTGAGGTCTTCACAAGAAACGTTCACAGAAATGAAACAAAATCAAACTGATGTCAGTACAGCAAACCTACAAAGAAACTTTCACATCAGTTCAACTTAATCTGTGATTAAAAATGCAGTATTAAAGTCTTATTGTAGTTTGTTATTTTGTCATCTGCCTCATCACAAACAGACGTTCTGATGATGACTCACGTCCCTCAGTGTCACCCCGACTTCTTTCAACTTGATGTGTAGTTACGGTTCTCTCAACTGAGTAGTTAAAATGTCACAACTCTGCATTGTAAGTCTAAACTACTGCACACAAAAGATAAGTCGTTTGGATGAACATTTTTTACAGTGCGTCTACATTGCTTGGCAGTGCTCTGTGAGAGATTGACAGTGCATTGAGTGCTTGGCAGTATAGGCTTTAGTATTATCATGTGGGCTGCTGCATTAATTCCTTTGTGTGCGTGTAAATAGGGCCTGCATTTTGTGAGAAAAGATTGTGTATTTGTGCTGTGTTAACTTGTATTGCGTGGATGGTGTGTCGATATAAGTTTTGTGTGTGTCTGTGTGTGTGTGTGTGTGTGTGTGTGCGGTGCATGCCACTAGTTTTTTTTCATCATGGTCGTATTGATCGAACCTTCTGTTTTAAAGGGATGCTCGTTAACACACAATTAGCATTCAGATAGAAAATACATCATAAGGATAAAAAGTCATGGTCATTAATTCCTGATGAAGGGAGAGAGAGATTGGGGGAGGAAAGAGAAGGGAAGATAGAAAGAGAGAATAAAAGGCCTTTTCAGTAATTGGAGTGGATTCCATTTAGGAGCTCTGAGTTCATATAATTATTCCCAGTTATTTCTCCTCCTCTCTCCTTCCCCCCTTCTCGTCCTCTCTACCTCCATTTCTCACCCTCTTGACATCCTTTCCTCCCCCTAACACCTTTTAGAGTCTCCATTTTTCCTCGTCAAGGAAAGGGCCCCAAAGTCCCTAACATGTCTCATCATTCATGCCGGCCCTCCATCTTAATCCTATTATTTCTCCTCATAGTCCATCTTTTCCTCGTGGAGTTTCCTCCTCCCTCCTCGTTCCGCTCCTCTTCAGTCTGACTTGAGAGGACCGGCGCAGCCTCCCCCACCCCTCTCTCCCTGTTTTCTCTCCATGTTTGTCCTCCTCCTGGTCCTCACAGCTGTCTTCAGCAGCTAGAAGTGCAGGTGTTGAGGGTTGGACTAGCCTCCAGGCTCCCCTCTGGGCTCAGCGGTGGGGGCGACAGAGGGGACTCCAAGGCCAGAGTAGGGACCTGGGACGGGGGCGGCGCTGCTGGAGACACAAGCTGGGCTGGAGAGACTGAAGCTGGAGCTGTGGTTAAAGAGCCAGCAGGGGACAGGGGGACCACAGCCCCTCCTCCACCTCCACCACCACCTCCACCTCCTCTACCATCCCTCGCGTCCCTCTCGCGGAGCAGGTGGACCAGGGCGGCGTGCTGGGCGCTGAGGGTGGCTGAGAGGTGGGCAGGCAGGGTGTTGAAGCCAGCAGTGAGCTGCTCCACCCGCTGCTCCAGCGACAGCATCTGGCGCTCCAAGTCCTCGCTGCGGTCGTTGAGCTCTGACATGAGTTCGTACATGACACTCTGCATCTAAAGGGGAGAGGAGAAGATTTAGGATTTTATTAAGACAATATTCATAATAATAGACTTTCTTGCAAGACATTACTATATTCTTATTCACATACACATATACAGCCATAGACACTATACACTATATATGTATATAATCATAAACCCCTATTTCAGGGGTCTCAAACCCAAAATGGCTTCATCTCATGGGGGGCACTATTAGTATTTCTGCAGTATTTCTGAAAACGGACTTCCATTAATATCATCTTTTCTTCATACTTAAAAAAAAGCAAACAGTTTATATTATATATATTAGTTAGCTGTACCTTGGACACAAACTCAGCCACTCTTCAATTCTGAATTTATCATTACTACCTTTGATGAAAATGGCCAGCTGAGCATTGTCAGTTTTGTTTGTGCTTTCAAACACCACAGATTATGCAGTAAAATCTAGCTTTGTCATGTAACTGATCATAAATATAATTTGATAACATGCTAATCCACTCTGTTGCTGTGTTTGCTGCTAGAAAAATATTGTTGAATTTCCTGGATATAGGATATCAGAAAATTTCAACATGCAATCATTCAGAAATACATACACATATACGTACAAAACATTTTAAGTAGAATTGTGTTTTATTTCAGTTGTGTTCAATTGAAGGAGCTGGGGGCAGGAGAGGAGAGGAGAGGAGAGGAAAGGAGAGGAGAGGAGAGGAGAGGAGAGGAGAGGAGAGGAGAGGAGAGGAAATGATTCAGTGTACACAGAGTACTTTGAAGAAGGGAGACAAATTGCAAATACGTAAACAGGAGTATTATGAGTGTTTTTATTAAAACTTATTTAAAGAAAATTACAGATGGCTTGATACCATTTTTCATGTCCACTAACAATACAGATAAAGCAACCTTGAGTCTCTGCTGATCCCGATCAGATAGTGTTTCCTCCTCTCTTAGAGGAGAAGACCCTAGCTTCCAAAAATAAGTACAGCAGTCCAAATAGTGAATTAGAATTGGGTGAATCCCTATTTAATATATGATGCATGGTTAAAGTGAGCTCAAAGCTAAGGTAGGCTGCCTGCAGGTTACAGAGACCCTGAACAGGAGCGCAAGACAGGTGCAATATTAAATTTTGACAATGACAAGTGACAACGAGTCCTACACTGTGAGTTGATCAGCTGTTTATAACTGTCAGTTGTCTGTTGATGTGAAGTTAAGCCTGATACACTGAAACCTAACATATTGTTCAATTTAACTGTTATAGACATCTACTCCATCTAAAAGATTATTAATGATTTCTTATGACTCATAAACAGAGACTTACTCATTTGGCAATTAACATTCGGCACATTCAGCATTAATTTGAACTTTAATAAATGTGAAATGGGCAAACAGATATAGTCCAGAATGAAAATTTCAATGGAGAACATGCTGGCTGTGGTATTGTTGTCAGAGAAGCAAGTGTTTCAACTTAGAATGTTTCCTTGATCTCTGATGACATATAAATATATTACAAATTTCTCCCTTAAAAAACAAAAATATGTATTAAGACATTTGTAATTGATTGTTTGGATGCACTTTGCTTGACCTGGGCATCTAAAAAACATCATGCTCATCAGCTGAGAAACAAATACGTATATCTTCCCATACTGGAGGAAATACATAGCCCACAACACGACTCAGTTATGCAATACCACTGCTTCTTTTTATTGAGACTTTTCCACATGCAGAACTTTAGCATAATTTTCGATTGGTTAGCACCATTCACATATTCAAGATTAAATTTAAGGAAGTATGTAATGTATTTACAGTACAAAATCATAGAATGACCATGATATGTCATAAGAAATTAAGGAACATGCTTAGTTGAAATACTGGCATCTCCTACAATGCTACAACCACCAAGTTATCCTTTGAAATTTTCAAATCAACAGCTGGAATATTGTTTCACATTTAGTAGAGTTCAATTTAAAGCAGAATGCTTGCCAAAACAGTTAGTGTGTGTTTATGAGACATAAGAATTAATTAATAATCTTTCAGAGGAATAGATGTTAAATTAAGCAATATGTTCATGCAGTGTGGCAGGCAGTCACTGAACTCCAGCTCCAGAGTGTGTATTTTTCAGAGCAGTGTGCTTTTGTTTTCAGGATAGCATAACGTTATACCAACATACCAATGACAGTTAAAAACAGCTGATCAGCTTACAGTATAAGACTCATTGTTGCCTCTAATTAAAAGTATACTGCTGTGCCTGTCTTGCACCCCTGTTCAATGTCCCTGCAGCCTGAAGACACCCTGCCTGAGCTTCAAGTCTGATACTGATACTGATACCAAGTACCTGGATCAGCAATTATAAGGATAATTATTACGGAAAGAATAAGAAAAGAAGAGAGAAAGAGAAGAGAAAAGAAAAGAAAGAGAGTGAAGTAAACATGGAAAGAGGACAGGCGTGAGGCTGGGGAGGAGTGAGTAAGACACTGTGCAGCAGGAAAAAAAATGTCCAAGAGGGACTAGAAGCTGGAATGAAGAGGAGGCTGGAGGGAAGTCTCTATGTGGGCGTCGTTATAACATTGTGAAGAAGGAGATAGAATAAGAGAGAGCAGAGAGAGATTGAAAGGAAGGCCTTGTCCCTGGCTTGCACATTCTGGCCTCCGTAACCATGGTAAACGCACAAGTGGCCAATTGAGATGGAGTCACTGGGATGGCATAATTGCAAAATATTTGGTGCTAAAGGCATTGCTTCTTGGAAAGACACAAACACACACACACTTGCTCGATCGTTTTCCTCCCTCTTATTGAAGTCTCCATCTCACTCCCTCTCCTCAGCGTCTCTTTCACGATCACACACACACTCACACACTCACACACACACACTCACACACACACTCACACACACACACACACACACACACACACAGACACACGTGTGCTCTCACATTCTCTCTCAGACACCCACACAGTAACAGAAAAACATGAGCACTCCCCTCCCTCCTCTCATTTCCTCCTCGCTCTCTCACTCAGTCATCCCTGTTTTAACACTTGTTCTGGTTGCTAGGAGACACAAAGCCACAGAAACGGGCAGGTCAGCACTGAAACACAGGAATGTTGTGGTGTATTTTGGGGGGCAAAGGCATGTCAGGTACGACTGACTTACCTGTCTGTGAAGTGTGCACTCTTAGAAATAAGGGTCCCAAAAGGCTTATTTCTGAAGGTCTGAGGTTCTACCAAGAAACATTTGCTTCTGAAGAACCAATGTCAAAGATTTGGCACGGGTTCTTTGTAAGACTATGAGTTCCATTTAGAACACTTTTCATTTCACAGAAGACAAGAGGGTTATAGGTGAAACCCTTAAATATAATTTTAACTCCCTCTGAGTGGGTTCTACATGAATCCCCTGAGAAAAAAGGGTTCTCAGTATTGCTACCTGGATGGGTTGAACCCTTGAAATGTAGAACTACCTGAGTAGGTTCTAGGTGAAACCCCTGAAATATAAAAGCGTTCTCTGTGGAACCCTAGCTTTGGTTCTATAGCTTTGATTCTGCAGTAGAACCACCTGGGTGGGTTTTACATGAAAGCCTTTGAATGTGAAAGAATTCTTGGTAAAACTACTCAGATAAGTTCTAGAAGAAACCCTTGGAATTAATATAAAAGGGTTCTCTGTAGAACCATTGTATGGGTTCTTCTTAGCAACCATAGAACAAGAAAAGGTTCTGGATAGAACCTCCAGAGAGGATTCTGGGTGGGACATTACACCATAATAAGGTTCTCTGTAGAACCTCTCTTTGGGGATTGTGGATGGCACTTTTCACAGATGTTCTATATATAACCATTTATGCTGGGTTCTAGGTAGAAGCTTATGAAAGGATTCCAAGTGGAGCCTTTATGAAAGGTTCTACCAGGAACCAAAAGGGCTTATCCTATGGGAACAAACTGATGAACCCTTTATGGTTCTATTTAGCAGTTTATTTGTAAGTGTGTGTGTGTGTGTGTGTGTGTCTCACCTTTGAGAGGTCCACTAGTGTGTTGGCCTGATCGCTGAGTTTTCTCTGCTCCATTTTCACACTACGCAATCTGCAAACAGATACACACACACACACACACACACACACACACACACACACACACACACACACACACACACACAGAAAGTTGTAACACAGTAAACACACAGTGGTCGGTCCACAGAACTAATCCCTGCGGGTCCAGACAACAACACTGTGGTGCGGTCACCTTGCCCAGTTCAGCTTCATTTCTACCTGCAGCGAGTCTGTCCCTAGATTTAAATGTCCACACAGCAAGCACACAATGTGCTCTGAAACGCTGCAATTTTGTAATGAAGGTGAAAGTATATATACATTTAAAGGGACAGTTCAGCCCAAAATGAAAAATACAAATCTTTCCTGTAGCCTGTAGTGCTGTTTATCCATCTAGATTGTTTTGGTGAGAGCTGCAGCATTTTGGAGCTATCAGCCTGTCTTTCTATGACTAAAATAAAGTAGTTCTCACATGAAACTGCTCATAACAAGGTCTGTGGATTGTCTTAAGTAACTGGGTCATGATTTCTGGAATGACACATTGATCTTTTGCTTTTCTTTTGGCGCTTTGAGCACCACAAGTAGAGTGCCGTATGGTTCTATTATATTTGAGAGAAGGCTGAAATTTCAACAGCTGATATCTCCAAGACTCTGCAGCTTAAACCAATGACAGTTTTGGTATCAGGTTCCCAAAGTGCAGACAATGGCAAGTCAATCTGGACCCATGCCTCATGTTATAAATACAATATGTCATGAAGTGTAACATTTTCTGTTTTGAAATAAAATTTCCATTGATCAATAAATTATTCACAGTGATCCTGTCTCCAGATGAACATAGTTTTAATGTGGCATCTTTTCCTGTTGTTGACTTTATTGTAATGGTGACATTAACTGAAGGACTAATGTGTAATGAATTTACTGTTAGCTCCAGTATTGCCTTTCCACCCACTAGACTCTAATGTATTTTGACTTCTTAACTATAAATCTTAACTGTCTTGAGCTTGAATGTCTGTTGCTTAAATCCTCATCCTCGTAAATCAAAAATCAGAATCTGACCTTTTGAGTAATAAGTTTGAGAATCCCTGATCTAGATGTATAAATTGCACTAAAGGCCAGATTGATTTTGGAGTGAATTATGCCTTTTAATGTTGAAATAAGACAGAGACCTTATGCCTTAGAGACCTTAGACCTTAACTGTATCATGGCTGGGGCAGGACCATTCTGTTTTCTCCCTGTGTTTGTGTGGGCTTCCTCTGGTTGCTTTGGTTTCCCCCACCATCAAAAACATGTACTGTATGTTAGGTCAGTTTCTCCTGTCAGTGACTGGGGTCTGTGCAGTGACGACCCACTGCTCCTTACTTAGGATGAGTCAAATGTAGACACTGTGCTTCACTATGTGTTGCGCTCAGTGGTAAAAAGAGTACTGAAAATCTGTACTCAAGTAGAAGTACTGTTACATTACTGAAATATTACTAAACTATAAGAAAAACTACTAAAAATAAAGGGGCAGGTCATCCCAAAATTGCTGGACTGTAGTGCTATTTATCCATCTAGATTGTTTTGTTGTGAGTTGCAGAGTTTTGGTGCTAATTGTAGGGATGTCTGTCTTCTTTTTCTTTAATATAATTGAACTAAGAAGCACAAAAAAATTAGAAAAATTCAAAACCAGTGTTTTTTTTTAATTTTTTTTTTTTTTTTTTTTTACAAAATTCATGACCTGGTTACTCCACAGATAATCCACAGACCTTGTTGTGAACAGTTTCATGTAGGAACTGCTTTCTTTCTGTAGTAGAATCTAACAGAATTACTTTCTTTTGTACTTTCTATTTCTACTTGAATTTCTCAAATGTATTTTTATGCTTTGCCACAGGCCAGGAGGAAAATATGTATTTTTGTATTTTTAATTATTTTGTATTTTTAGGTGAATAGTCCCTTTAAAGTACAAAGTATTTTACTCAAATACTACTCAGTATTAGGCTACATTTTAACTATTGATGTTTAATTATTATGTTTTATTATCAAAGGTAGACTTTCAATTGAACTTTCTCATTATTTTGCTGTACTCTGGACTCTTTACAAATCCAGAACATCAGTATTTAACATCCTGGGAATGAGACTATCTTTCACAGCTCAAACAAATCCCACTGATTCTACTTTTAAGTAAGAATAATATAAAGACTTTGAAAAAACCCCCAAAACTCATAAGTAATTAAGTACACCTCTGGTTGAACTAGTGGTTCAGCTGGTTGTAACTGCGTATGTAAGCTTGATTCACGCTTGATTCACCATTTTAACGGTGCTAGATTAAATGAACAGGGTAGTTCAGTTTATAAGAAACCTTTAATAGCATATGGCCATTGGGAAATAATCTAAAGGAAATTGCATTAGATAAAATGAAATAAATCATCTTTCTTTCATCTAGTTAAAAACAGGAACTGGCTGACTCTCAAAACACGATACAATATACAGTGAATTGAAGGTCTTATATGTGTTTTCATAAAACAAACCCTGTGGCTTCCACCATTATAATGAATTGCAGCCTGATTTTATGAGGCTGCACCTCCACATGAACACATCTCCGCTACACCAGCAGGTTTCGGCCAGAAAAACAGTACTCATGTTCCCCTAAAATGACCCTGTTAAGTGTGTTCACAGAGTCAGCCTCTCACGCACAGTCCACATACACCAGGATTAGCCTTTGTACTACAGTTAAAACAGTCTTAGGTCTCTTGACTCTGGCTTTTGAAGGTACTTGTTAATTTTCTCAAGTCTAGACTGAACTGTTCAAGATCAAAGGACCAAGCGACAAAAAGGGACCACTTAATTGTGATGCTAGACAGGATATACAAAAATCTTTGAGGAAAACAACCTTTAACAAGACAACCACCCTATTTAAATATAAGTAAACAATGCTATGAATCAAATAATAATGCGCAGGACTAAAACTAGAACCACCACATGGGGTAAAATTTCCCCATGGCTGTTTTTCGTATGTATGTAATTTTGTTTTTTGTAATTTTTTGTTAGTCCTTGACCTTCTCTAAAAGTGGTGACGTAGCTCCCCCATCGTTAAAATGTCAAAAGTCAGGCTTTATACCTGTAAGACCCAGCAGGTAAAATTTACCCTTATAGAGTACGCAGTCATTTTCACACTAGTAATTTCATGTGTTTAGATTATCATTTTAGGTCGCTATTGACAACGTCTTTTGTCTACTACAGTGTGTGATTGAGCTGTGTCAGAAGTCAGAGGCTAACCTTCAATAAGAGTAAGAGAAAGAGAGGTGTGAATGCAAATCAAGCATTAAACTTGATCAGTGCATTGAATTAAAGGGAGTCTGATGGACAGTTTCAGCTTGGCTCTATAATATTCTCTCTGAACTGTGTCAAATAAATACCCTATTCTATGTTTTATTGTAGTCTATATACTGTATAGAGTACACGCTTAGAAATGAAAGTTCAGACTAGAACTACACAGGGTTCTTTGGCTTGTTCCCATAGAGGAACTGTACTTTCAGTAAGTTCTTACTTTTAATCATTTCAGAGGGCCATTTTCCACCAAATTAGCACTGGTTCTTGAACTGGTTCCATTCAAGATCTTTGAAACCTTGGCCAGGCCTTTTCCACTAACATGGAACCTGCCCCATTCTTGATAAAGCATCTAATTTTAGACCCCTTGGAATAAAGAAGGGTTCTCTGTAGAATCCTTGAGTGGGTTTCCAAATGAAACCTTTGGAATATAAAAAGGTTCTCAGTAGAATACCCAAGGTGGGTTCTTGTTAGCACCCTTAGAAGGAGAAACAGTTCTGATAGAACCGTCAAAAAGGTCCTCTCTTTCTTTCACAGATGTTGGGTTGTAGGTAGAACTTTGTAAAAGAATTCCAATTGGAAGCTTTATAAAAGCTTTTCTCAGGAACCAAAAGGGGTTCTTCTATGGGGGCAAGGCAAAGAATCCTAAATGGTTCTAGTTAGCACTTTTAAGAACAGTTAAAACAGTTGCATGACTTGAGGTAAACTTTATACAGTCAAAACTTTTATGTGTTTGGTAAAATAAGCATTATTAAAGCACTGGTGGTGTGGGGGCAGGGGGTGCTTCCATTGGGCCATCTCCCTTTTAAAACTGAACAACTGCATTGAAAATCAATGCATTGTAATAGTGAGTAAGTTGGCTGTTTTAGGTACACAGGGACCCCAGGCGGTTCCAGTGTTAAGTTCTGTTGTATGTATTTGTATCATCAATAATCCTCCTAAGTACAGATAATATGATGCTCAGAGTGTCTCTAATAGTACACAATGCACTGATTATCCAGTCCCACAACTGTATTTGCCTGGAGTGAACTTGCCCTTTAGTAGATGATGATTCATTTTGTGTGTCTCTTTCTGTGTGTATGTGTGTGTGTGTGTGTGTGTGTGTAGGGATTCATGCACTTTATCTGATTATCAGCTTTGATTCAACCTGTGGGTGGATAGAAAGTACAGATGATTTCAAAGGCTTCATCAACTCAAACTGTGCATGTATTTGCGTGCATGTGTGTGATTTTGCGTTTGTGCGTGTGTGTGTGTGTGTGTGTGTGTGTGTTTGTGGGTGTGGTCTTACTGATGTATAGCCTGAAGAAACTTCCGCTGGTGCTTGCGGACTCTGGAGTGGTCGATCTTCTTCATCAGCTTGGTGTGTTTGTAGATGAGCCAGGTTTCCCTTAGCACGTTAGCTGCTGCATTCTTTATCTGCTTCCAGACAATCAACACACAAACACACACACGGACACATACACACACATTGTTAGCAACAGGTAGCCCTTGGCAACTGAAGCAGGCAACAGGTTTACCCAGCCCTGTTCTCTTTCTCTTATTCCCTCCATTGTCTCCCTGCAAAGAAAAAAGCTAAACCATCGTTCTCTTCTTAGCGGCTGCCCTCATTCTTTCTGTCTCTCTCTACACACACCGGCTCGCTTGCCAATGCTTTTCATAAACAGCTCTCTCCTTG
Source organism: Lutjanus erythropterus (assembly GCF_056507025.1). Lineage (NCBI taxonomy): Eukaryota > Metazoa > Chordata > Actinopteri > Lutjaniformes > Lutjanidae > Lutjanus > Lutjanus erythropterus. Next base: position 23,315,539 of record NC_139325.1, on the reverse strand, counting down.
GGGAGATTTGGCAATGAGAACCAACAGGAGTCTCTCCCTCACACACGCTCCTCTCTTCTCTCTGTTTGTCTATATGCTGCCACATTATATTGTAGACCAACTCAAATTGACCGCATTGTCTTGGCTGGTTGGAATTAATTCACCACAGTACCACCACAGTTCATTAAAACAGTGATCCTCCATTTAATTATGACAGAAACTGAACGAAACAATGAGTTGCTGCTCTTAAACTAGCTGTCAAAGACAATCCTCGTCTCTGCAGACGAGGCACATATGAGAAATAGCCCGTGTAATGATGCTTTAGTCAATGGCAAGATGGTTATTTTCTTCCATTTTACTGACCAGAAATGTTCAGTTGTCATTAAACACTGAGAAATAAGAGCTCCCAAAGGGTTTTTCTCTGGAAGGCTGAGGTTCTACCTAGAACCATTTGCTTCTGAAGAACCCCTTTTTGCAGAAAGGTTCTTTCTACAAATAAGGGTTCCATTAAGAACCTTTTTGGAAGAAAGAGTTTCTTCAAAGATTGTTAAAATCCTGGACAAACTCTTTCAGCAAGGGTTTGTCAAGTGTTGTTTGTACCATAATATGAAAAGGTTCTTGGTAGAACCCCCTTGGTGTGCTCTAGATAAAATCCTTGGAATATAAAATGGGTTTTGGTAGAACCCCCATGGTAGTTTCAAGATAAAACATGGATTATAAAAAGGTTCTCCATAGATAAAACCTGTGAAATACAAAAAGTATTCAGTAGAACCCTCTGGGTGGCTTGAAAAAACCTTGAAATATAAATATAAATATAAATATGAAGAGGATTTTGTTAGAACTCCCTGGGATCTGGATAAAATCCATGGACTATAAAAAAGTTTTCAGTAGAACCCCCAGCGTAGGCTCTTGATAAAATCCTTGGAATATAAAAAGAAGGGTTCTCTGTAAAACCTCTCATAGTGGTTTCTGGGTGAAACCTCCAACAGATAGCCCTTCATGTTGGGTTACAGGCAGAACTCTCTGAAAGGGTTCCAAGTGGAACCTTTATAAAAGATTCTACCAGGAACCAAAACAGCATCTCCGTTAGTCTCTATTTCTAAGAGCACAGTTTGTGCCATCTGAATGTGAGATTGCTGTGGTTTAATAAAATACTCATTGGAAATGTCAGCAAAGGCTTCAGGTTGATTTCTGTGGACAACAATGAGGATTGTGTTACATCAATTTATTTCATATCTGCTCCTGTATGTTTCATGTACTGTATATCCCTATAGGTTGCTATGTAATTACAACACAGGGGTCTGACACCCAGCAAAAAAAGCGCGGGTGGATACCATAGAGAAGGCAGAAGGGAGTGAGAATCTGTAAGGACATAAATTGAATGAGAGACTTCAAAGAGATGCTGAGCACTGAACAAAGAACAATTATACCCCCGTCTGAGGAGCACAAAAGACCCCGGCAGCTTGGCTAATCAGCACCTATCCACCGCAGTCAAGGACTGCTCACACACATACACGCCTACACATACACACATGCAGACAAACACACACTATTGGCTACAGATGAAGAGAGTAGGAGGCCCTGGGCCTCGCAGATGTGCTTTCAATGACACAGAGGAAGTCAAACCCAAAAGAGCTAATCCAACATACTATGGATCATATATAAGAAGACCCCTGCAGGAGATTGAGTCATACAGCTAACCAATCGCTCTTAATGACAGTTAGCATTACAAATTTATGAATTCTTACCTTTTTACAGCTTGTTCACTGATAACATATTCAAATATAGTCTGTAAATCTCATGTGAATTACCCAGCAAGATAAAAAAAATATTTATGTTCAGTTCACACGCCTTGACAAATGGGATTTGTACGTAAATCTCAGGCTGGAGTATGAGGTAAACCCTGCTATCCCATGTTTCTCCCTCTCAGCCTCTTCTCCTAGTGTGTATCAACAGGATTACACAACTCCCATCCATGTAGCAAGGACAGGCACAGACAGAGCTGCAAAGATCTTGAAGAGGCGTCATCAAAATAAAGACAGGTTGGCACAGCTACGGCTGCAACACTCATCTCAAGATCATTTCTGATATCTTGACTAAATAGTGTTTGAACATAAAAGTTAAAATCACAACTGCTTACACTGTTGGAAATTGGCTGGGTATTGTTTAGGGATCAATTTTTAGGAAAAAAAAGATTAGCAGATTAGTAATGGTGGGCTCTAAGGAAAATGGTTGGGAGCCACTGTCTGATACTCAGCACTACTGGGCAGGATATATAGATATCGAGATTGAAAACCAACCATCAGTGATAGTCAGGAAACAGTTAACTTGCCAGGATTATGTCTGAACAAAACACAGTTTCACAAGTTTTAATCATGAGCCAGGTTACTGAAGAGCACATTTAATACCCTTCATATCTACAGGCCCATTGGTAAATTGATATGTCAAATCCTATTTATCACCTGATTAATCACTGCAGGCTGAGTGAAATATGATGAACGACGGCATCTTGTGTCTGCCTGGCTGGCTCGCTGTTGTGGAAGTTTTCACACAAACTTCCTCCATCTGTCCAGCTGTGCAGAGGGAGCCTGTTGCACTGCTTCAGGTCATTTAATTAGACGATGCTAGATTTTCACCCTTCATTTAAATCTTGGGAACTGCTCCACATGCTAATAACAGGGACTGATAATACCACGGTGTTTATTCCCCATTCCCACCCTCTATATTTTTCTTAACCTCTCCTCCTGGGAGTTCATGTACAAATGGAGGCAAAGACGACAACTCCATTAAGAAAAAAATAAAAGACTCAACGTGAACCGCTAAGAAGACTCCACAAGAAACCAAACGACAGCAGCAGCAGCCATCCCTGGACCATATGGCCTGTACTTGGGCAACCATGATGGGGCCATATGGCTGGTTTGGGTCAAAGAGCTGTTCTGGCTGCTCCCCTACACAGCACACCTTATGGCAGGTACAAGAGAAATCTGTTAAGACAAGAGGTTCCCACACCTCAGCATGTTGGGTGGTTGATGACATATTGTCGAGTATAAATCAATCAGTATAAATAGATTTATTTTAGAGATGTCCTTGCAGAAATTGCATACCACTGCTAACTCCATTAAAATAGCAAAAACATTTCCAGGGTTCCCCCCTTTCTCAAGTTAATTTTCCGAGGCATTTTCAGTAACAATCTACCTGGTATGACAGACAAGGATCATGACATGCACTAATATGTGTCTCCCTGTGGAAGTTTGATTGTTAAGACATGAAGTCTAAAAAATGTAGTCAGTAATGTAATCCAAGTGTCACAATATTTAAGTAATGTAACTTGATTACTTTTGGTTACTTTTGGGTTGTCTTAATAAAAAATATGATAAAACTGTTTTGCCTAATATAATGTTTTATGTTTGTTGAAGGTTTATTAGTTTTTCCAGCTGTTCCTTCCTTTGTTGAACATAATTTATTGATGTACAACAAATGTATTTTACAATTATAATCTTCCAAATAATCCCAGTTCTTACTAAGTATATCTGTAAGTAATCTGTTACTTCCCAAGCCTGGTGACTCCCAGTATAAACCACACTCACTCATGGTCATCTATTCAAACACACATACAGATGATGTTGTTGGGTGAACAGATGCAGATGCAGATAATGATGTCTCTAAACACCTCTTTCACAAACTAAAAAATAAAAATTGGGTTAGGGTTAAGGTCATTTTATTTGTTGCTCATACTGAAAAAAGATTTTTAAAAGCCTGGACTGGTTCCCTTCATTTGTAGTAATGATGGAGACATTATTCCTACATCAGAGAAAAAGCAGAGACGCCTGACCCCAACAACCCAGGAGAGCGTTAATGACCTATGTATGTAATTAGTAATTATGCACTACGGTGCGAGAGATTCAGTGGTGTTTTCTAGGGGAGCAGAAAACAAAAACAAACAGGCCAATTACCTTGGCAACAACCTCCCTCCCATGTGCCACGGCGACACGTGGCCTCACCTGCTCTGACCTTCCCCTCACAAGCATGGCAACGAAAGGAAGAGACAAGTCTTGAACACACACGCAAATAGACACACACACTGTACAAGAATGCACATAAACCCAAGACAGAAGCCCATACAAATCAATGAGGGGGTCACAGAACATTTCATAAAATTAAAATAATAATACAGGTTTTGTGTCTCCTGAATGAGGTAATTTGCTATACAACACCCTCAGCACACACACCATAGGGAATCTTTCATGAATCTAGACAGTTGTACACTTGGGTTCAATTGGTAAAAGTGAAAAAACATCAGAGAGATGTGTAAATGCATTCATGGAGTGTCAAATCAATTTTTGTCGCTGTCACAATACGTCCACACTAATAATGATCTATCTGGCTTGCGTTTGAATTAAAAGGCTGTCAGAAAACGAGTTATTTTTACTGTGTGGAGTGAAAGCTAGCTTAGAGCAAATCTTCGGGGGTTAGATTGCTCCCATTTGGCTAGTGGTGTAAACATTGGAAGGCATTACAGCACCTCCTCCTTGGCTGGAGCCCAGATTGTACTGTGAATATTCAGGGAGGGTGATGCTCTGAATATGCCATAGGGACTTATAAAAGTGCTCTGAATTAACCAATGGTCCAGAGTAGAGGCAGAATACACATCCAGAGTGCAAATTCATAGAAAGCCTTGACATTTTCAACTTTGCAACAAGACTTAAAGGAGCTTGAAATAAAAATACTGACCTCAGAAACAGAATCAGTCAGCCATATTCACAAGGTCAGTTGGCTTATAGCTGCACTGAGTGATTGATATGGTTGTGCCATCTAAAGGAAGGAGACATCACTGTACTCTACTGACTTAGCGCATACAGGAATTATGCCCTACTTTTTTTAGTGTCAAGAGCGCTCTGCAGAGCTCTGAATTAACCAATATTTCAGGATAGAGCCACACACACTGCTGCAACCAGAGTGCCAGCCAGTGTGAGAGAAAAAAATTAAATATTTTAGTTACATATAAAAAGTCCACCTAAAAGAATCAATATCGGTTTAAGTGCACACTATATTTCCAGTGTTTTAATGACTTTACTCAGCCCTCAGACAGCTTTTTCTGAAGGGAAACCCCATATTCTCCAAACCAACCAAACCCCTTAGGAGAAATCAATAATTTTACCTCGCAGAACACAGGAGCTGCTGGTCTAATATTGCCTCGCTCTGTTAGTTTGTTTTATTGTGTGACTTTGGTGAATCTAAACTACACTTTTAAAACACCGAAGTCACATGATAACACAAACAAAACTAACAAAACTAACCAACAGAGGCAACCAGCAACTCCTGTGATCTGCAAGGTAAAATTACTGATTTCTTCAATGGAGTCTGGTTGAGCAAGTGAGAGAGAAATATGGCTTAGACAGTGGTTTCCCATCGGAAGAGGCTGTCTAACAACGAGGTAAAGTGGTGAAAATATTCTAAATATAGCATACACTTAAACTGATATTAAGGTTGTTTGGGGGTCTTTTTAAGTGGCAAAAATACATTTTGTTCCTGACCCTGTCCACAGGAGTTTATTGCTCAGCTTCCATGCTGGTACTGTTCTCTGGTTCTTCAAACTGGAGATGTGTAGTTATAACTATGGAGCATTTTAAGTGGATAAAATACTTTTCGTTCCTGACTCTGTCCACAGCAGTATATTGCCGGGCTTCCATATTTTTTCTTGTACTGCTTCTTCTAAGTGGGGGCATGCTGATGGGCATCTACTGTAGCTAATACACTCATTACACTCAGTACCTAATTCAACCCCACATCAAATAATTCAAACTATCCCTTTAACACTCTGCAATGAGACAACAAGTCCAGACATGAAACATGAACACTCAACGCTTCACATACATGCTCGACTCGGGAGCTATGTTAACTGTTATTTAATTACCCTCCATTTTATAATCCTATCAAAGGGAGAGGAACACTTCACTTCACTGAACGCTGCATGAAAATTAACCTTGTGCATTGAACTTTGAATGATGTTTTTAAAGCACATCATCCTCCTCCCTGATAAGGTTATTAGGTCCTCGGCAGGCACCCAATCTGCACCACACGAGATTTTAAGATTTCAACTTCAGTCCTGTCGGGCATGTCTAAAAGTCAGATCTGAGGATGAAAGCAGAGAACACTCAAATGATGGGAAGTGAAAATATTTTGAAGTATGTGTCAGAAGGTGTCAAATACCACACACATATTTAGACTAAGAATGATCTGTGTGGCGCACATATGTCTAAGGAAAAGTTTATTTTCCTGTATAATGTAAAAGTTGGTTTGCAGTATTAGGGCTTAAACTCTGTACTAGTGAACAAACTTTACAGAAACTGTTTTTTTAATGACACACATTTAAAGATAAAGACAACTTGGTCTGGGTAACATCAGGAAAATTGATCACGACTAAATGTTTAATTTCAGTTGTTAATTATTGATAATTTTTAATGACCTGTTTTTAATAAAGACCAGGAGGAAGAATTTTAGCACTTTATTTTGAATTTACGCATCTTACTTTGAAACAAATATTTTGAATCTTTATTTATTCCTGTCATTTGTATCATGATCCATTATCAGGGGACATGACAGGCTGTACATAAGCTAGTGGACTCCTAGTGGGAGTCCCATCCCTTTTTGCTCTGTGGTCCACTAACAGTTGAGGAAGCTTCACAACCAGCAGAACCTCAGTCAAATTCCTCCTTTCCTCTTTCTTTTCAATAATGACGAACCTAGCACATAGCATATTTAAGTACAAGAAACAGGAAAGGGGAAATTTGACCCAGGTTTCAAAAAAGGTGGGACTTAGGAGGGATCAATTTTGTGTGGTCAAGTTACTTTTAAAGCACTTAAGTTGTAGCGACTGGCACCAGAATTGCATCACTGCCCACCAATATGTATGTTCTCACTGCTACAATGTAAATGTATTAAAGTATAAATTAATTTATTATATTAATTAAAAGTTAATTGTTATCAAAACAAATAATATATGGAAAGCTAAAAGGACCAATTTTGTTTGTTGATATCATGTCTTCTCTATGATCTTATTACTTTAAGGTTTAAAATAAAGAAATTACATCCTATCAGTTCCAGTTTACCTGGACAGCTTAAACATTTTTTTTTTAACTTGAGCTTTTCCGCAGTTAATGTTCTCTGTCTTTGCATGGCAGTATTGAACAATATATTGAACCTTTTTTTTTTTTTTATTGCTGTTGATGAAGTGTCTGTTGCCAACACGTATCACTATTGTTTTATCACCCAGGCCTAAAGACAGCGACATCAAACACAGACATTACCATCAACACGGTCCAATAGCTAAGAGCTTCACTGATTGGCATTTAATTGACATTCTTGTTAATCCTTCAAAGGGAAGGAAACACTGTTTCACTGATGTATGTGTGTGTATGTGCTTTTGTCTCAGAGCGTGTGTCTGTGTGTGTGCGTGCACATATGATGACGGCAGGATGTAGAGACTATCGTTGCATTATTCATCATAAAGCATTGAGTGATTGTACTCTCTTGTTACGATGATATGGCAGAGAATGGCCCCAGCCATGTAAATCAATGTGGATACAACAGCTTCAATCATTGGTCTCTCAGTAATAGAGGGCAGGAGACAATTACCACTGCATAAACCCAAGACCCTTTGAAGGAAATGTCACCAAGCAGCACGCTGTGTTGTGTTGAATGAAGCTGCTCTATATGGCACCTCCCTTACCTGACGACTGGCTTTGTTAAGATTGTGATTTATTGGATTGAGAATGACATTCCACTTAAAATGTATGGCATAATATTTCTCTTCATATAGGTGGGAATAAAATGTGATCTGCACCAGTTTTATCTATATTTATACAATGAAAGGCAATAGCTTATAAAAATGACAAAAATATTATTTTCCAAAATTTCATGAATGCAGGACAGCACTTGCCAGGGGGTGTGTAGAAAGATTGTAGAGTAGTATAACAATTTTCAAAAAACGAATTATGATTAGATTTTTAATTCACATAGGCTATGTGTTTATAAGCAAAATAATCATGCAAATAGAATTGCAAATTAGTGTGAGGCTGAATTTTTAGCATAATTACAGTTACAGCAACCAGCTATGATAACATGACTGCACAGTACACGCCTCCAACCAATCCTTGTCAGTTTTACCATAACACCTTAAAGGGACAGTTCACCCCAAAATCAAAAGAACATCTTTTTCCCCTGGCCTGTAGTGCTATTTATCCATCTAGATTGTTTTGGTGTGAGTTGTCTGCCTTCTCTTGAATATAATGGAACTAAATGGCAGTCAGCCTGTGATGCTCAAAATGCCAAAAATAAATAAATAAATAAATAAAACTAAAAATAAATCTATATATGTGCATTTGAAAAACTCAACAGCGATGTCTCTTTCCAGAAATCATGACCCAGTTACTCAAGGTAATCCACAGACCTTGTGAGCAGTTTCATGTCGGTATTGCTTTCTGTCTCCTGTTAAAAGAAAATAGTTCCCACATGAAACTGCTCACCACAAGGTCTATGGATTATCTCGAGTAACCAGGTCATAATTCAAGAAGAGAGACATTGCTGTTGGGTTTTTCACAAGCCAAATGCCACTTAGTTCTATCATAGTCAAGACAAACTCACACCAAAATAAATGGATAAACAGCACTACAGGGCAGAGGAAAAATAGGTATTTTTTATTTTGGGGTGAACTGTTCCTTCAGCACCATGAGCCGCTGGTGGAAACTGAGCAGGGAAGTTGAAATAGCTAAAACTAATGGATAAATTAATGAACCATAAGGGCTTTCTCACTTGGTACAAATATGAGTTTCTATCTGTATGAGTAGCATGAATGCAGACTGCGACCATGCTAGCAGCTCTGTGAGGCTGCTGAGCTAAATGCTAATGCAAGCATGCTAATATACTCACAATGACTATGCTAATGTTCCCAAATGGTGATTATAAATATGTTCCAAGGGTCCTGTGTTCCCCAGATTTATATGTCAATTCTATATAGTGCATAATGGGTTTAATATACAACAGGACCATTCAACTTCAATACCAAGTGGAACAAATTAAAAAATCACTGGTGTTTCTTGGGCCACACAGAACACTTTGTCAATTAATGGCTTCAAATAACTCTTATAGTATAATGTTAATAGACATATTCTTTATCTTTCAAATTATTTCATCACAGCAGTGTATTCATTGCAAATAAACACACTACTTGTACAGTCAGTCTGGAAATCATAATTTTCACAATCAACTTTACAACATGAGGCTTGACTGAGTGAAAGGCACGTGCAGAGGTGGGTGTAATCCTATGGCAGCCAAGCACGGCGTATATGTGCTTTAAAAACACATAAACAATATCATACTGGTTCAGATCATAGAGTATGATCAAGGTAACTCAGAGGTATGTACCTCAGTTTTATTTATCATGTCATACACATGACAGTCTGATTTGCTGGCAGCCTCTTGAGAGGAATACAACAGAATAGAAACACCAGGTATAGAACATATAGGACCTTGGTAACATGGATATACTCTCACTAACATGCAATGACAATGCTAACATACTGATGTGAAGTGGAATTAATGTTTTATATGTTCGCCATCTTAGTTGAACACAGTGATTCTCAAACTCTTTCTGGCAGCACCCCACATTTTTTAAATCAATAATTAACTATAACTGGGAAAATACCTGACAAATTTTAGCAAAATAAAGGTCAGCATGATAGCATCAGCAGACTCTTGTTTGTTTATTTCCCCTACATAAATCACATTCATTTCACTTAGTTTCACTCTATATGACTCCCCTGGTGATCCACGCCCCCCTGTGCAGTGGCTCTATACCCCCATAGGGAACCACTGTTTTAACATGATAGCATGCTAACATTTACTAATTATCACAAAGCATAAAGTATTAAAAAAAATAGCTGCGCTGAGGCAAATATATATACAAAACTCCATGGCAATACATCCTACAGTTGTCAAAATATTTCACTAAATGCCAAAGATGGAAATCAATTGCTGCTGCTGGAGGAGAAGTAAGCCGGATATATTATCTGAAAACCACAAATATCTGTACAAAATTCATGGCAATCCATCCCATCCAAAGAGTTGCAGAGATATTTCAGTCTGGACCACAATGGTGGACTAACTGACCCCACTATTGCAACGGCTAAACAGATCTTTTTAAATGAGACCGAGCTTAAATACAAAAATTCCAAAATTGCCATGTCTTACATAAAAATATTGTGACAATATCCAAGTTTATATAATTAATACAGTTAACAGGCGACTCCATCTATGTTCTATTCTGGGCTTTTCAAATAGAAACTCCCACTCAGCCATTACCACAAAGTGGTGACACAGGTTACAGCACTGATGCCTTCCCCTCCTCTCCCTTCTCTGAGTGTGTTTATATGTGGAAACATCAGCATGCACAAACCTACGTCAGGTCACATGGGAAAATGTTTTTAGGGGTTTGGAAAAAAAAAGATTTTGCCGCTAAAACGTGTACCAGGACCAACGTTTGGAACACTGCTGGGAGTATACGAGATGATATCAAAACAAATAAACAAATAAACAAAAAACAACAACAACAAGAATAATACAAACAAAAAACAACACCCAAAAATAGATTCTAAAATATAACGGACCCGCTCTTTAAATAACATCCAGTTTAAAATCTATTCAAATAGAGATACATCATAGATGGTCTGCTGAATTCCAAATTGTAAGTAATCTACATGCAAAAACTCTGACACAAGAGCTCTCTCTCTCACACACACACACACACACACACACACACACACACACACACACACACACACACACACACACACACACACACACACACACACACACACACACACACATTTACACTGACAGTCCAAGGTGTTTAACGTCTTGTGAAAACAGACTGTGGCTGACCCGGCCAGAGCCTGCAGGAAGATGAGGTGAGAGCCCGGCTCCAATAGAGAGAATCTATGCGGCTTTTCTGTCTATATTTTATCCACGCTGAAATTATTGATCATCCCGCCCCATTCAGTCACCCAGATACCCTGCTGCCATAATGTACCCTACATATTTGATATGGGAGCTATTTTTAAAACTTGGGTCTTTCAACTGTATGAAAAATTGAAAAGAACCGGAGGAGGGAGGGAGGAAGTGAGAGATGGAGGGAAGGAGGCATGGAGGACGGCGAGGACGAAGGGAAGGAGAGGGCAGAGGAGGGAGGAGAGGAAAGCAAGGGATTCACTGTAAGAGAGACAAATGTCAGAGGAGAGGGGCGGCGGTGAGGGTGGAGGGACGGACGTGTAGGAGGAAAAAGATCGGAGTTGGAGAGAAAGAGAGAGACGGTAAGTGAGAGTGCAGAACAGAGAGGGCGAGAAAGAGATGACCTTTTATTGCCTTCACTCACTCAAATAACATGGCACTCTGTCACAACAATACAGGGTGATAGTGTGATGGAGTAGTTGGGGAGGGTGAAGGAGGGGCCGTGAAAGGACAAGCTGTTTTGCCAGGCTCCCAACCACCGTGTCTTCAACCACAAAGTAATCTGAAAATATAGTACAAATTCACCTAAAACCTGTATTTTTAGAAATTACAGTTCTTTTGGAGTCCCTGCCCTGGTGTACTCTGCTTTATAAATTATAGATTTGCTTTGAAAACTTTTGTGTCTATTGATGTACCAGAGGTGGGCGCAAATCGCACATTTGCAAGTCACAAACATATCTCAAGTCTCATGCAAGTCCCAAGTTACTATGGTGAGAATCAAGCAAGTTGAGGTGAGCACCTGCTATAAGGCAAGCAAGTCAAGTCAAGTCATACCTCAGGTCAAGCAAACAGTTAAGACACTGGTGAGGAACAGTTAAGTTTTATTTTTAACTACTGCAGCCTGCTTGAACTTAATAATTCTTACTGATTTTTGACATTTTGTGGAGATCAATAACAACCATCTTAAATGAACAATAATGGTGAGTGGGACTCTGAAATTATAATACAGCTTTATAACTCTAAAGGGTTCTAAAGTGAAAACAGAAGTACAACAAAAAGATTACATCACTATGTTTAAGCTTCCTGCCACGGATCCCCTCCATGAGGGTCATGCCATTTCTCCTTGGCCTGTTAACACATCTGTCAAGAGTGCTTCTCATATGACACTGCACACTTCTGTTCTCTTCTTACAACCTTCCTCAACAACATAAACCCTAAATCCAAATTTCATTATTTTTGGACGAGTTCCCACCATGATAGCTGTCTTGTGCACTGGTCTGTTCTGTCTGTCTCAAAACATGCAAATATTTAATTAACAAAAACAAGTCCTTTCAAGCCATCTGCCTCAAGTATAAGTCAAGTCTCAAGTCATGAATATCAAGTCAAAGTGAAGTCGAGGCTTTCATCAGTTTTAGTCATGCAAGTCTCAAGTCCTCAACATAAGTTTGACAAGACATGTGAGTACCCCACCTCTGGTAACTGCACATCTGAGCAGAAATGATCTGTGGAGTTCCCCAAGGCTCCATTCTGGGGCCTCTTCTGTTCAATATGTACATGCTCTCACTATCTCAGATTATGTTTCCATAACACACAAATTTGCATAATTATATCTCCAAGGGACTATAATCCTATACAACCCTGCGGCAGATATATTGAACAAATCAACAATTGGATTTGCCACCATTTTCTTCAATTAAACAAAGATAAATCCAAAATAATTATTTTTGGAGAAAAACGATTAACTCAATCCTCAGCTTTAATCCGTAATGTCAAAAACAAACAAACCAAGCTAAAAATCTCAGTGTAGTTATGGACTCAGACATGAATTTCAACAGCTTAATTAAGATAATTACAAAATCAGCTGATTTTTGACTCGAATACTGTAACACTGTCTTTACAGGGCTCTCAAGAAACTGAGACTCTCCACTGAGACCAAAAAAGTGGATCACATCACTGCAGTTCTGAGATCTGAACACTGGCTTCCTGTCTGCCAAAGAATTAACTGTAAAATACTGCAATTCAGTCCAAACCATGGTGTGCTTTCTTTTACAACAATTATAGTTTTGCCTTACTTGGACCCTACTTAAAGGACATGGACTAGTTTGTGTATATAGGCAAGTACACATCTGAGCGGACAAAAATGATGTATGGTGTTCTCCAAGGCTTCAATCTGAGGCTTTCTCTGTTCAATATCTACATACTCCTACTAGCTCAGATTATGGAAAACAACAAAATATGTTAACATAGTTGCGCCGACGAGGCACATATGTACAGAGCCATACCAGGGGACTATAATCCCATACAAGCACTGATGTGCCAAAATTTTCTTCAAATAGAGATTCAGAAAAAATAAGTAAATGTAATTTAAATCAGAAGTGAAGACTTGTCTGTTTGCCTTTCATTTTTGATTAATATCTTAAACTGCACTGTAACTTTTACTTTCCCGTTTTATCTTGTTTTAATTGTATTCAAATGTATTTTTATATTGCCTTACACCACATTTACATTGTGTCTTGATGTCTTTTATGTTTTCTGTAAAGCACTTTGAATTGCCTCGTTGTTGAAATGTGCTATACAAATAAACTTGCCTTTATTTATGCAGGACACACTCATTCACACCACCGACACCACACAAGCCTACACACCCTCTTGGTGAGTTGCGTGTCCATCATGAAGTTGTGTACGTGTTTCTCGGCCTTGGTCAGCTCCAGCTTCCTGGCTACCACGGCAACCACCAGAGCCGTACAGCCTGCACCCTGAGAGAGAAGAGGACAGGGAGGGAGGGAAGAGAGGAGGAGGAGGAGGAGAAAACAGAGCACTGAGTCAGTCAGTAAAGAGGAGGAATTGGTAAATCGGTGGCTTTTGGCCGGGGGAATTAGCCCAGATGATTGAAGGGAGCGAGGACAAATATGAGGAAGAGAGCTGCGCGACAGAAGGAGAAAGTGAATGGGAGAGAGGAGAGGATTAAGAGGGATAGCTCTGTTCCAGATCCACATTTCCTCATGTCGAGAGATGAGCCAAGTCTATTTTCACTTCCAATCCATCTGGTGTGAGATCCCGTCTATATCGACTCTATATGTAGCTGAAAAATATGCCCCCTTATAGATGCGAAAACGCATCAAAGATTGGCACTACCTAATTTCATTTAATTAGATGCTGTCAATCTGAATTACATGGTGTCAGTCTTCTGCTGTCACTGGAGGCTCGAGGCCTGCAGGACGTGTAAAAGTGTAAAACACGGACCGGTTTGTCTGCATTCCAGCTCGGCCCACATGGGACATATGGCAAATTCATTCGGGAAGAGAGTGACAGCAGTCTCTCAACCAGAAAAGACATGCTTGAGAGGAGAAGAGGAGCAGGAACACAGGGAGGAAGACAGACTTAATTAACTTTCAGATTAGACACTGTTTTCAATGGGGCTGTTGAGCACTCACAGGTTCCTCTGAAGGGGGCAAGCACTGAGAGGGAAAAAAAGGGAGAAGAAGGGAAGAAAAGATAAAGAGAGTGAGGAGCTACGAGTAAATATAAATGGGAAATGAAGGGAACATAAAGGGAGTGGAGTGGAGAGCAGGAGACGAGGGTGTATCCACAGGATAGGAGGAGAGAAAGATGGAGAAGAAGGCAATGTTAATGAGGTCACATATCTCCTGATAAGTAATGAATTAAGATTAAGAGTGTTTAATGAAAATGTATGAGTGCTCTTCTTTCCTGCTTGTGAGTGTGTGCATCTCACAGTGGGAGGGAATAAAAGAGACATAACATAGTGAGTTTGAGAGCGGGAGCGAGGGAGCATGCAACATTTTTGAAGCGTGTAGGAAATAGCCAAGACTTCATCGTGCACACTCTTGAACGATAAGACAGGTTTGCCAAAAATAACTTTGGCTGGCTTCAGTAAAATGTAACGCACAAACAGGCATTAGTGCCCACGTCTATACACTCATCCACTCTATTTGTGTTTATTCAAAAAACTATGAATAAAATATGATGAGAGCCGATGGAAAACCCTCAGAGCATTCATACATGTCTGTGCTTTAGGTGAAAGAGCCCTCGACGAGTTGCTACGGTACAGCATGTACAAGTGCAGCAAGAGTGCACATACTTAACTGTGTGTTCAAAAATGTCCTCCTCGGTCAGAAACAGTGGGGTGCTGATTGGTTTGTAAAGCCAGGCTATGTGCTGGTGAGTGTGTGTGTGTTTGTTTGTGTATTCGCCTGCATCCATTTGATTTCAGCAGGGTTCCCTGTGCAATCTTCGCAGAGTGACACGGCTGATGATGGCTGTGCTGCTGTGATTTGTTTCATATGCCTGGGTGTTTCCCCTCGCTTCCTCCACCACAGCGCAGCCATCGACGTAGCTGTCAGAGAAAAGGGGGGGAATCACCCATCTGTGCCTCTGTGTAACATCCGCCACTGCAAACACCAGGTAAAAACTAAACTGCTTCATGCTGGAACGGAGGGAAATAGTTTCCCAAACAGGTCAGCGGTAATGAAGTAATGAGGGGAAGATGCTCAGCATAAAACAAAAAAAAAGAAATTTAATTTGCTCAATTAGTGAACACAACACAAGCACTTAGAGACAGACAAAAACACAAAATAGGTTTGAAATGGCAGCTACTCTGCATCTCTTTAACCTGACGACCCATCCAGAGCTTCAGTACATCAAGAGGCTGCAGTGGATTGACGGCGAACAAAACACAAACACACAGTAATACTTTAATAGATAGATAGATAGGTAACTACAAGACATTTACACTTACATAGACATACAAACAAGAAAACTCTCAAACAACCAAACAACAGCAGCAACAAGAGCAACAACAAAAAGTACAAGATGTTACAAAAACACATGACGGAACAACACACAACATAAAAGGGTGGGGTGGGGGTGGTATATAGTACAGTGCAATTAATAATTGATTTCATCATCATAAGGCAGGCTTAGTCAGTCGGCAGCCTGCAGGCCAAAGACGGCCATTTTACAGCCTCAATCCAGCCATTTAATAATTTATAAATACGAACCAAGTATATCATTGTAATTTTATTTAAATAGGCGGCTAATATTCTCAGTTTATGGGGCTTTATGTTGTTTTTTAGAAGATCATCATTTTACTAGCAGGCTAATTATCCCATTCATTGGTTTAAACCCGGGTTGTTGAAGTAGAAGAAATTTAGGAGAGTCAAACTGAATGAAAACAGATGTTAAATGCAACAGAGTGTTTATTATTACAACAAACTTCTGATGTATTGTTTTTCCTGTACTTTTGCACTTAATGTTTCTTTTCCAATTGTGAAAACTAATAAAGTGGAGCTAAAAGTAAAAAGGTTTTTTACATTTAAATTTCCAACTTTACAGGTAAGACAACAGAAATGTAAGTGTAAACGTAAATCTGGCCTCATAAAAAAGTCATTCAGTCATAAGGTGTTCATGAAGAAACAAAAGAAACCAGAAACATCTCACATAGGGCTGCTGAACACTAGTCTGACCCAGTTGCCAAGACTCAGTTCCAAGAATTGTGTCGGCGATCATGTGAGCAATTTGTTCCTTACCAAGAAGATTAGAACATTTCTATTGAGAAACATTTGGGCTTATGAATTTTCCAATTTAACAAAATCATTCTTTCAGTAGCAAAAAAGACTGGGCCTACTATTTTCCTGTCTTCTTTTGACCTTACAGCTGTGCAGCTCTACACCCTAGCAAGCAAAAAAAAACAAAAAAAAAAACAAGACAAGGGTAAATAAGGAAACCCTAGATTTGTAAAACTCTCATACACGCACACTTGATTCAGAAGTTGAAGTTGATTCAGAATGTCTTTGTCTAAATTACTTTAGATATGTACTCGAAACACTTAACATCTTCTTAGGCTATACACAAAAACAAACATAGGCACAAGTTGGTTATTTTACTGTTAACAAATATTCAAATAATGCTTATATATGTGCTTTAGAAACCATTATTAAGCATTTGTAAAGTTTGTTTTTTTTAACAGCAACTTTATAATAATCATCCAAATAATTTTTGCATACAGGGCTCTGCGATCAAGATAGCAATAATAAATATTTCAAAACAACTTTCAAAATAAAGGCACAAAAACAACTTTCTTAGGTTTAGGAAACAAAAACTACTTGGGTAAGTTTAGGAAAAGATCACAGTTAAAATTAAAGTAAAATAAGTATGTTACCCACATAAGTTCACTTATGCAACACAAGGTATGTACGTTATTGTAATCATAAGTTGCAGCTTTATTATAACCATCCAAATAATGTTTTTATAGATGTTTACAAACTAATTACTAACAATAATGTCCACCTCTGTATGTAACAAATTTCTTCATTTGTTATTCATTAACTAATACTAAATATTGTTTGTTAACAGTAATATAACTATTAAAAAAGCTTAATTTACTACCACTTACCATTTATTATAAAGTTTTACCCATTAGTTGTATAATAAGATGCAAGTTGTAGCCCCTTTACGCTGCTGGCAAAACAAAAATCATATAAATGGATGAATAAATGTTGTGTAATACAAAGTTCATTTATTCATCATTTTATAAAACAAGGTTGTATAACAAGCTACTTGTAGTAGTCTTTTTGTGCTACTCACAAAACAAAAATTATATAAATAGATGAATAAATCATAGAAATAAACTATTTTTCCATGGTGGAAAACAATAAGAGACTTCAGATGTGCCCCCAGCCTGAGGAAAGGTGCACAGTATGAGAACACAGCATGTACAAATCTCGTAAGAGTTTTGCAGATCTCACAAATTTAAGGTTCCCTTCTAAACACAACAAGGGGGGAGATTTTTTGTGATTAATACTCAGATTGAATTAAACTCTTTTGTTATGTCAGCAGAGTTCAGAGAAGAACTTGGGTCTATTTTTTCATACTGGAAGGAGTGATTTATGCCCCGTGGAGAATTTTTTTTTAATTACATAACTCTGAATCTGACTGACTTGTAAATTACCACAGTGTCCCTCCATATTCTTTCCCACTCTATAGAAGTGAGTGAAACCCCTAAATCTGGTTCAGACTGAGTCTGAATGTTGGGATTCAAGGAGGAGTGAATTAATATCCTGTACAGACTTGAAATAGTACCTCTGTCTGGCAATTTTACTTATGATACCCAGAGGAGGAGTTACACAGTAGGCCCTTTTGTTGACAGTTACATATATGCATAAAACTATAGTGCAGTATGTTATAAACCATTTATTAAATGTTTATATACTACTAATAAATGCTGAAGTGAAGAAGTTGAATGAAGATATGAGGATGCAAATACACACATGCGTGCATAAATGAATTGCATTATCACAGCTCCGGATATAATCAATGCACAATATAAGAAGCACAAACAGTTCCCTTTATTTAAAGCATGTTGTGATAAACTACCCTAACCACCATGTACTCACGCACAACAACACATAAGCACACACATACACGCTAACACCTGGCACACCCCCGGGTAGCCTCGGGGCAGTGGTATATTCCAACACTCTTGGCCTTAATGTGTTGTCATAGTAACAACGGCGAGCGTTTCTCCTATAGAAACTCATTACAATAATTCTCAACCAAGAAAAAAAATAACATATCCTGTGTACTCTGTCCTCACCTCTTACCCTGCCCCTGCCACAAGCCTCACCTTCCTCGTTCTACCTGCATCCTCACACCTTCTCTTCTGATGATCAACTGAAATAAACCACTCCGAACACTCTAAAGGGTGTAGTGAGAGTGTGTTTGTGACAGGAGAGGAGAGTGTGTGTGGGAGTCACACGAAGAGTGTATGTCAAGCTCTGTGTCAGTGTTTGTGTGGAGGATGCAGTCTGTACCAGCGGGCTTGGGACGTTCTGTTTCCACCCCCTGTTTTGTGTCTTTGTGTGTGTGTGCGTGTGTGTGTGTGTGCTAACATTATAGTAAGACTTGTACTCTAAACCACCGATTGGATGATTCACCCAGCAAATGGGGGTCTGTGTGTGTGTGTGTGTATTTGTGCTTGAGTGTGTTTATTCACACATTTAATGGACTATACAGTAAAGAAAGTAGGTGAGCTGGCAGGTACAGAGAAGCACACAAAAACACAAAAATACTTATAATACTTACTCTGTGCGAGTGTTTATGATGTCACACAGAGGCATCTGAGGAGCCATTCTGAAGGTCACCCAGCAATCACCCAACGTCATTTTAACATTACATATTGGTCTAAATCTGGTCAGTCCGTTGTTGGGCTGTGAATGGTCCCTCTGATGTGTATGTTGCCCAAAAATAGATGTTGAAAAAATAGACACTGATATTTTGGGCTGGGTTCGGTCTGTCCAGTTTGGTCCAAATGTAGCTTAAGAATAGATGCTGAAATTTGGCTCGGTTTGGTCCGTTCAATTTGGTCCAAATGTAACCCAAAAATAGATGTTGAAATTTGGGCAACATTTTTATTAAATTTTGCAGAGTCCACACTTTTGAATGTTTTGTCCAGTCAGCTGTTTATGTAACATGACACAAACTGCATTATCCAGAACAGATTGTCCAGGAGCTTATCGTTATATCAGTACTGACCAATCAGAAACCAGTATTGGTTTAGTACCAGTTCTCCTTACCCATCCCTTGTGATGATAGTAGTGTTGTGGCTCTGGCCATTGGATCTTGGTGATGACGAACCACTGACTGGCTAATCCAGAAATGGGCAAAGAGGTGGAAAATGAGTGGAGCTGAGGAGGCCAAATGCAGTGGTGACCTTGCAGTTAGCTAACAAACATTGACCCCATTTTTTGGAAACCTGACATTCCTTTGAAAACTGGCCCTGTTTCAACAGCCTTGCTCTCAAACTCTCAAACACAAACTATCCATATATAGTTAGAGTTTAACCCACATGCTATAATGCCACCTGACTAAACTTTTGTTCTGAAGTTTGGATTGAAATGCTTGCTTGTGCTCTTCGTCTTTACCCGCTGCCATTTTCTTGCAATCAAATGTGCACTCTCAGAATCAAATATCACAATATTTTTCACTAAATACCTTGATATCAATATTGTAATAATATAATTGGAATGACTATTGCCACTTTCACAAAATATTAATTTGATATCATTAATGATAAATTAGATTTTTCATAAATAATTATCAGTTATGCGCATATAATTCCTAAGTGGGTAAAGGTAAATAATAGAACAGCTAGAATAGTCTAGTAAGTTCAGAAAATCACATCACCTAACTGTGAAACAGCCTTTAAAACCAGGAAAAGACAACACTTATGTCATAACACAATATGACAATATCTAAAATATAAGATCTAGTAACTGATACAAAAGCTTAATGTTGATATATTGTGATATATTGCCCAGCCCTAAAGAGATGACCCACTCCTTTACCCCTTCCATCATCAGCTATGGAAAAAAACAGTGTGCGAAATTCCTTTTTACCACTTGTCCAATCGAACAAGTGAGTTTCTACCTTTACTAACATGAAGTGGCATTTCATTTGTCCCAGGCAGTTGAACCCTGCTGTATGGTTGTCATAAATGGGTAAATTAGCTACAGAGACCAGAAGTGTTTTTGTATCAGGCTGCTTATTTCTGCTGTGAAGTTGGAAATTTTGATGTGGGGGTCTCAAGGGATTGACTTGCTTTTGGAGCCAAGTGGCCATTTGAGGAACTGTGAACCTGGAGGTTACCACTTGCTAATAATTCAGTAATTTCCAGCACAAGTAAACACATAAAGTGAAGTAAGTTACTTACTTTGTGGAAAATACTTATGGACTTTTAATTTTGAGAGTTATGTTTTCGAAGTTTTCTGATTCACTCTCTTGACTTTGTTTGAATCAGCATCCCGCAGTCATTTAACTGCATCTTATTGCACTTCTACACTGGCTTCAACATTCAGCCACAGCAGCAGCTGCTTGACTTTAGGCGCCCTCGGCTCAAGTGCAAATGGGAGATTTTTAGCAGCTTATTATCTGACTTTCCTGTAGAAACAAAACACCTTATAAGCTCTGTTGTTTGTTTTTACATTCACCGAGCCAGTTATCATATCTTACCATGTAACTTAACAGATCCGAGGACTGTTTAGAGGTACTTTTTAAAAATGTTAAGTGGTGCTCCTCTTTTGTATGAGCACGCTGCCTTTACTTTTCATTCGCTTTAACAAGCTCAACTAGGCCAGTGGCATTACATCTATGAGTAAAAGCTTATGCACAGTTATTCCCTCAGGTTTAAAAACATGAAAAGGACAAAAGTCATTGCCATTATCCATCACATTATTTTGTTAATGAAAATGGCATTTTAAATGTCTCATCCGGGCTTCCTAATCTTTTTGTAGAAATGTCATTTTGATAAACACATTAATAATGTAGTACTAACTCACTGCACAAGTCTGTAATTTAGAAAATTGATATCATTACACAATTTGTTTAAGAAACAACCTTACCCCTAACTCAGGTGATCACCCACTGTGCAGTGACTTTCAGCTCTTTAGCTGTACGCAGTCTGCTATTACTCACCGTGCTCGACTCCCCCATGGCAACATAAAACATGTGGCACATCATGTCCTATGAGAAATGTATTCCCAGGTAACATATTATTATTTTCAGTTCTAATTTTTCTATCCTGACCTTACAAAAATCAACCGAAGCACAATCGTACTTATCAGCATGTTTAATTTGAGATTACTTGACATTTAACTGTAGAGCTTAACAAATTCTCATTTTTTTGCATTTAAAAAAGACACTAATTTCCTCCAGTCATTCAGAACCGACTATGTTGTGTGATAAGTGATAAGCATGGATAAAATCTAAGTAGAACTTTCTAATTACAATTAGAAGAGGTACAAATTGACCCTTTAATATCAAAATTGGCAGTAATTGTTGAAACACATGGTTTTTGATGCCACAAAGGAGTTAACAAAAGCAGCTTCTCATTTCTAGCTGATGACTGTGGATTTTGTCAACAAAACTTATGTTCTTATTGGCAGATTAGTGTGGCCAGCCAATGCAAACTAATTCTAATTAAGTCAGCATTGAGTCAGCTGAGAAGTCTGTCTCTAGACTTTTTAACGTTTCCATTTGACACATTTTGAAAGACGCACCCTGTGAAAGGGTCGAAAATATGTTAAGGTAACGACTGTGTACATGGTACAACTTTAATGCTATAAGAGTAGAAGCTACATCTCAGCAAACATTGGTTGTATGTCACGTACATACACACACACACACATACACACATTTACATATATATACACATATGCAATTAATTTGCACATTAATGACCTAATAACCGAACATGTATGTGTCCAGTGCAAGCTTATACATCAATGGCAGAATTTTGCTAATTTTGCTTTGATTTTTTTCAGACCGAGGTCAGTATTTTCTGACTTTCACTTTTGACATGCATCTGACCAGTCAATCTGCATGTTGTTGACAACATCCAAAATATCTGACATCGCAGATAGCTTGTTTCACATGGTTCACCAAACTCCATTTTATATGATAATGGGGGGTGGGGAAACTGCGGAGACAACGATTTCAAAGACAACATGAGGAGATGGAATAGACAATGAGCTTCAGTATGACGATGGTGTGGATATGAAGCTTCAACAGTTGACGAAAAAAGACTTTGTTTAACCTTGAAAATGGGCAACCACCCTCCTGTCAAATTATGAATGAACCAAATGTTCACTGGGCACAGCTGGGACAGTTCACAAGTTGTATAACACATTTCAACTAAGGATAGCTGCCGCTCCGGGTCAATCCATTCTCTGAAATGACCCCTCTATGTCTTCAAACTTGGTGCCGTCCTGAAATACATCCAAACCACATGAAACCAAATTCTCCTCTTTTTCCTCAGTATTGGGTTTATCCAGGTTTGTCTTTTTTCTTCTTTTTGTTAAGTAAAAGGAGCCCAGGTTATGTTCACCTGATGCTGATTACATCATTTTGCCGTGATTTACTTTTAGAAGCTCAATAATTTATTTTACTTTACAGGTGCATATCATTTCCTCAGTAAAATGATTAACTAACCTGTGATGAAGTGTTTGTCACTGACACATACTGACTGCATGTCTTTACAGGGCTTATTTTTCACTAAAAGGGGTGTGGTTGTGGGACATGGCATGTGTCTGCTCTCATCTATACATGAGGCTTCAACATGCTGAGTTGAAGCAACACTTGACGGGCCTGCTGTGCCTATAGTCACGGTTACTTATCTATGATTAGACAGAGGCTGTTCGGACACGGTGCTTAGCAAAGGGTCAATTGGACTGATTTCCAGAAACTTGTGGTTATTCCTTTAAACAAAAGGAAGCTAGAAGAAGAGAGGAGAAGAAAAGGCCCAATGTGACAAAACAGAGACTTGAAAAGAAACAAGGACAAAAGCGAGAATGACAAGGGAGAAAGAAAGAAATAGTTTGAGGAGGGAAGAACACCTGTGAAGTGAAGCAAATAGAGGAGCAGTCGGCGGCTTAAACACTCATACTAACAGATGGACGGTAGATAGAAATAAACACATGGCCTCGGGGAAGGAGAGACGGACAGAGAGGAAAAGAGAGGTAGAGGGATAAATAAAAAGAGAGAGAGTTAGATAGTGGTGAAGGAAAATGAAAGAGAGAGAGCGAGTGGGAGGACATGGCACACTGAAAGGTGGGACCTTCATTATGCAATGAGGACAGACAAGGGAATAACATGCACACACACACACACACACACACACACACACACACACACACACACACACACACACACACAAACCGCTAACACGCTCTTGTTTGCACGCCCACACACCCAAAACACACAGAGGCACAGATGCAGGCTAATTCAGGGAGGATTGCCCAAATTACCCAAATGGCAGAATTTCTCTCAGAAATGACAGCATGCTCTCTAATCTGCTGACCTTTGAATGAGGCGAGGACAGCACCGTGGGGGAGGGACAGTGAGAGACAGAAACGGAGAGGAGACAAGGAGGAAATACACTGACCATGATTCCTGTGAGAAGACAGACTCCTTTGCCACAGTAAGTATGAGGAACCATGTCTCCATAGCCGATGGACAAGAAGGTGATGGAGATAAGCCACATGGCTCCCAGGAAGTTACTGGTCACATCCTGGGCATCGTGATACCTGAAACAAAAAATATCGCCCATGTTCAGAGGAGAAAGTCAGTCAATAAAGGATATAAATACAAAAAAATAACCCAACATAACTGGCCCACTGGTCCTGTCTGCACATGTGGGCGTCAAACCTCAAACACGAATCTTTCAATTTCACCTGACACAGAACATAACACATAACTGCAGCTCCTTCTTCCACCACTCCTACCCGATGCACAACACTGTTGCCATAGAAACCAAACCTGAAGCCGTATTACAGAAGCTACCTAACTTGCAGGCCCTATCTTAACTGTTTGGCAACCATGATAATTAGAATTAGCACCGGCTTTAGGAAAAAAAAAGTCATCACAGATGAACAGTTCTTATCATAACTTAAGACAGGAAAAGTGTATTACACAAGCCTAATAATTTCGCAAAATTGTAAATAAACTCTCCTTTAGGATAATCTTTAAGCCAACTTTGACTTTTCCAGTGGTACTTCTAGCTAAGGTGCTTACTAACAAACAGAAGTGTTAGCAAACAATAGTTAATGGCAATGTTAGCTAACAGTAGCTTACAATAATGTTGGCTATAAGTTAGCGTTGCTGTAAAATTTGACAAAAAGATCCTATTTTAACCACTTGGTAACATGATAATTAGGTTTGTTTGTTTTAAATTTCACAAAACAAACATATTTTGATTTCACTGCAGATGTTACCAACACATCTGTCTGGACTTGGGTTGGGTGCCAGTGGTTGTTTATGCTCCATTTTTGTATGTTTCAGTGTGTTTTCATGAGAGAAAAACAATGGATGCAAAGTTGTAGCTCTGCGAGATGACAAAAGTAGTGTTGGTTGCTACGTGACAGACATGAACGTTGATAAGTGATGTTAGATTGAGTATTCATTGAGTATTTCCTAAACTGAGATAAAATAGGATGAATTAAAATAGGATTCCCAAAGTTAGTTAGGATTTGCTTCTGTGATACCAATTCTTCCTTAGGCTCTTCCTAACTAAACTTAGAACTTAAGATAAGAAGTTTCTATAATAATGCCCCTAGTGCAGATTTGAAAGTTGTTTTCTCAAAAAAAAAAAAAAAAGAACAGAAAAACATAAATTTGCACCTGGGATGTTATATATATATATACTCGCTCTGGGCTCTCTATTCTCTAGGCTGAAGGGACACAGTCTTCAAATTCTCAAATTTTCACCTTGTTTGAAGCAGTTTAATTGAATTTTGTGTATATATTTTCTCCTTCGTTAATTTGGTTTGGAGAGGAGAGGAAATGCCAGTTAAACTTGGATGCAGACCAAACAACGACTTCCCAGCAGCCAGGCAATGATGCATTTAATCAAGCTAATTAACCAACTGACATTTTTCCCATATTTCCTTGATTATCTGGAAAATGTTTAAACACATAAATAAGGTATGGTCACTTTTTGCCTTCCACTTGATGATACATTAACAACATTACATAACTCGTAAAATCAATTACTGCTATCATTATCAATCTTTAAATGTAAGTGGATAATTTGATTTACAGTTTCCTTAGTAACGGCGAGACATCATGTCATGTAGCTATTAAATGTTGTCTGCTGCTTTAACGTAATAAATAAATAATAAACAAATAAATCACCAGCCTGCACATCCATATGGCACAGCTGTCTCCTATAAGTATTTAAGCCCACCTGTCAAAGTAGAAAAACCTTAAGGCCATAAACCCCAGAATAACTATTAAAGATGCACTGCAAGATGATAAAATGACAGGAACATTTCAGTTTAACACCCTACTTAGCATATATAAGCAGTCATTAGCTTATAACACATTATGATATGGCACTGACCCGTGTGTAATATGTATAATTTTTTCACTTCTATTTTTCACACTTTAAGTAGGAAGTTTGAACAGTATTTGTAGTCAGATTTTGTTACTTTTGGGCAAAACCCGGCTAACTTTTTCCCTTTGTTTCCAGTATTTATGCTAAGCTAACTGGCTGCTGGCTGTGGTTTTATATTTACCAGCCAGATATGGCACCGGTATAGATCATCTCATTTAACTCTTATTTCCCAAAATGCCAAACTATTTGTTTAAGGTTTCTAACTACCAATGTCAAGAATGAACCCGTCTTCATGTCTTCACAGTTCTGAACACATTTCTAAAGACAAATGATCACATTTAAATGTCCTTATAGCTGCTTTAATCTACATTATAGAGTGGCATACTAAAATTAAGTGTGTGTATATGGCTTATAAATGCTGAATCAGGCAGTTAAAATGAAGTGCTATCAAAGTTGTCTTACAGGACACTATCATGTTGCTGATTTATGAGACAAAATGGACCAGCAAAGTAACAACTCTTATCGCCTGGATCAAATTTAGTGTACAACTGGTGAGAAAGCCTCTCAAACTGAAGTCTAAAGATGGATTATGTTGCACACATGTCCCAGATTATATTTCCTGCCAATTGAATTTAATTGTTGAGTTGAATTTCTTGGCCAATCACAGTCCAGCGCTCTGTCTTCTTCTCACTGTCTCTCACACACACAGACACAAATGAAGCAGCTTTGTTACTGACCTCTCACACACTCGTACGGTCCAGGCAGCGATAATCCACAGGGAGATGCTGAAGACCAGCAGCACCGTCCCGGGGCAGATAGTCATGAGGGTTTTCATTACAAACCGTGTGTTAAAATGCACCTGCAATACACACACAGTACACATACTCAGTATCAGGGTTGGTGGGTGAAGGAATACAGTACTGAAAATACAAAATATGAACAAATTGGTGGTATTCTTAAAATAGATTACTTGAAGGGATTACTTTCTTTTAGTTGCTCTAGAATTCATATGAGACATGCATTTCCCATAAACAGATCAAAAGAAATGTGTCACATTTTGTGCGTGTACAGTGCAGATGCCATACACCTCACTGAAGGAAATCACAGCCAAGACACTGTCAGGAAATATAAAGAACCTCTTCAACATTTCAGTGCAGTGCAAGTTGAGGTGATTTTAAGTTCTTTTTTTTGCCATGCTACCGTGCTCTATCATGCTAATGAGGGTTTCCCGTTAAGGGCAGAGGGTGTCATACGCTGTACAGGTTGGAAAGACCGCTTGAGACGAATTGTGATTTGTGATTTTGGCTCTACAGACTGTGTTACTATTAGTAACAGTGTTTTTTTGTGGGTGGAGCTTAGGTGGGGGCAAAACAATTCCTTGTTTTACATATTAGGTAATACTAGCTACCAAGTTTTGTTAGCTTGGCTTGTCATTTTATTTTGCTAACTTAATTGTCTGCAAACCCACTTCCTGGAGAACATCCCACTGAGCCAGAGGACGAATGAGAGGAAAACAGGCTATAGAGCCAAACAATTTTCACATCTAATTTTCACATCTATTTCGACTAAACCAAAGCTGGTGATTATTGGATGAGTGGAAAGATGAAAGAGTTTGATTTTGTTACTGTCTGGGTTATCATCAGTACTTGATTCTGGCACCGAACAACACAGCGAGATGAGATTTTCACTTGGTTATGTGGTCTGCTACTCTGAGGTGATTTGTGTTTGACATGACATTAATGACATCGGCACTAAAAGGGTCTGTGTAAGTAAAATTTGACTTTACTTCCTTGTTAATTTGGCTAACTAGCTCGTTAACAAGCACATATATCGCTAATTAGTCATAAATACGATCTGTTTATTCACCACATGATTTATGTTATATTCTTTGGATGTGTATGGCGTGCTTAACTTCCTCTGCATGACCCAGTGAGAACAGTGAAGAAATCTCACTATTCATGCAGTCATGCCCAAAGTCATGTGACTCTGAGAAACGGTATTTAGAATACATTACTTAAAGGATCAACATGTAGCAACTGCACGTCCATAAATCCAAATAGCATGTTGAAGCTACAGGTGGTACATTAGATAGAGAATTGAGTAATTTAATTGCATATGTTACAAATTATGTTCAGGACATGTATTTAGTAATCTTTAGTGGAATATGTTTTAAAAGTTACTGTCCCAACACTGCTCAATATAGCAGAGCTGATGAATGACTTTATAATATATATTTTAGTATTGTGTAGCTCTGAATCCCCTTCCTGTACACCGTTTCCCACACAGATTTGCTGTTTGACTAATTAGTCTTCTGAGTATCTTTTGATAGCGGCAGCACTTGGAGGATCTCCACTGTAATTGGAGCCGAGATCGGGGCTCGCCCTCTGACTCGGGTCAAACTATACAGTGTCTTTGAGTAATTGGCCTATTTCAGTGTAGTTTTTATCTGCTGCTCATTTGTCATCAGGTTGTGGCAGACGGGTGATTGGAGAGCAACGTTTGAGCCCTGGAAGGGTTAAGCAGCTGATAAACGAGTTGTCATGTTAGAGCTGCAATTCAATGGCAGCTTCACCTCCCCTCCCCATCACTGCAGCCTGAGGGTCATCGCAGATACACTCGCAACCTGCTAAATTACTCGTCCAAAATCTACTCCATCTCTCTCGATGTCCTCCTCCTCTCCTCATCCTCATAGTTTGCATATTTTCACTGCAAGCAACATCTCTACTTCCTGATTCTACAATAATGTTTATCGTTTAAAGTCATTATGAACCTGGCACCAATCATTTATTGCATGGCTCATACACGTTTCTCCGCACTCGTATTGCAATCTCATTCTTGTCTTTTCTTTTCATGGCCCATTTGAGCCGTTTGCAATATCTTGTTCCCATTTCACGCTCCCATCTCATATTGTATTATGAAAGATTCACCACAGCTTACATCTAAGTCTCTATGCACAGCAATAACAAAAGGAGAGGAAGCGGGTTTGAACTGGTAGATGAAAAGAAACAGCGTGACTAGAAGGACAGGGCGGAAGGAAGGACTTGAGATAGTCTGAGAGATAGGCTAGAGGCCAGGATTGAAAGGGACAGGGAGGACACAGATTTAATTTAGAGGAGAGAGCTCTTGACCTTAATACCTTTACAACTCCTTCACCTCTTTAAGCTTTGACCACCACACTCTTGAATGCATATTGCACACACGCACACCTGCAAGCACACAACCAGAGGTGGGAAGCAACGGTAGCCATTCTCTGAATTTTCACAGAAATATCTGAACTTCCTACTCTTGACATTTTCAAAACAGGTTATCTACTTTGGATGGGACATAAGACATATAAAAGATGATTTCTTGTTGTATCCATCAGTGCATATCACACATGACAGATGTAACAAGATGAGAATGACATAAAAAAAACAAGACAAAATAGACAAGAAAGGGAGACTCCACCACGGAGAAAAGGTGAGATTCAGTTTGCTTTGCATAGAAATAGACTGTAGAGGTCTCCTTCAGATGGCTACTTTTTACTTTCATACTTAAAGTACATTTCAGAGCCTGTGCACGGTTGCATAAACCTTGCAGCTTAAGTTTCAAACTTAAGTTAGTCGCTTAAAAAAAACATTTCCCTAAGTTACGGGGTTTGCTTAGGAGCATTGCATAAAATCTTTTATTGTGTCTCCTTGCCTAAGTGTTTAGACTAACCATATGTTCACACTATCAGTGACATAACTACAAAATGGCCAAACATGGTCAGCTACAATGCTGCCAAGTTGCCAGTGAAGTGCTACTGGCACTCATTGACGTCAATGAGCTTATGTGTGTAGAATAAAGAAACTGGCTATGGCAAGTCCATTGTTTACACGGCACAGGAAGTGTGTGGAGAAGCAGAAGTGCCAAAACAAAAACATGATTGGTTGACACGTCACTCCATCATTGGAGCACTGAAGAAAGCTGAGGTCAAGGTGACGTCAGTTTCTGGCTTTGTGTTGCCAGCTGCGATTCATTCAATTCAATTGAGTTGCCGGTAGTGTGAACATACCGCAAGGCTTTCACAGCAGTAACTGTCATAAAACAACACAAAAGAAGATTTGAAAAGAAGATGCGAATGTTCTCCTTGTAGAAGCACAAGTACATAATCCAAAGTAAATTTAATCTATCCATAACAAATAGGCACAAGCAGAAGATGTAAAAGTAGTGTTGGTGTTGACTGACAAACTACTGTGACAGCAAGAAAGGAAATAACCAAACATCAACAACAAAAAAACATTAAAGACAAAGCTACAAATCTAGCCAAAGACATAACATAGCGACAAAGTTGCTATTTCACTTCTAAGAGACTATTATAAGCACCTTGAAATTTTCTAAGGAAAATGGTCACTAAGGACCTTCTAGTAATGCATAAGGGGACAATACTTAGAAACGGACAGAGATAGAAAGGGCTTTCCCTTACAACAACCTAAGGAAATCCTGAGCCTGATTTTATGCAATTCTTTTTTTTTTGTCAGGCATCTTTGGATGAAGATTTAAGGTAAACCTATGTGCTTTTATGCAGCCTAGCCCTTTACTTTCTCACTTTTACTTATGTCACTCCCAGGCTCTTTCTTTTACACAAGTGTCTGTAACTTCTACATGAGCAAAGAACACGACTGGGGAGTATTCAGAATACAACTATTGAAGATTTGTAAAACAGATTTTGGGTAACTGTATTTCATTACATTTACAGCTTAAATTGTTTTTATTCTGAATACACTTACTGTTAAAGTCGAGAGATGGGTGTGAACCCGTCATGTCAGAAAAAATTAATATGTATAGTATAATATATTTAAGTGTAAAATCACACTCAGAATCAGTTAATATGAAGCACAGTGTCTTGGCTGTTCACGAGATGCATGAACTTTTACACTCAGGTGACAGGTGTGTTACAACCATTTTAAATGTCTTTAAACTAAAAGCAGGAATTGTGGCCTACATAAGTAGTTTGATAAAGCATACAGATGGCTCCCCTTTTAGCTAGTTCATATCATCCCTAACTATACTGACAGTAAATTTCTGGGAAAATAAATTACTGTGTGTGTGTGTGTGTGTGTGTTAATTCAAATGTAGGTGTGTGGTAACATTAGTTGCTCTATAAGTGATCTAATGAGACCTGTATATTGATCTCTGCAGTGAGGTCATTCCCAAAAGCATTAACTGTGTTCAGAGTGACCAGACAAATTGGCTTAGCGAGACAATTTTGAAGTATTCCAAAAGTAATCCAAAGTATTACTTTTAAGGTTACTTAACTTGAGTAATCTAAAGGAATACTTTACAAATGACATTTCTTGATGTGTATTTGGTAATCTGTGGTGGAAAACAACACAACAGTGACCCTCCCAACATTAGTAAAGAATGTGTGTACTTGTACTCATGTCACACTCTGACCTTATTTAGGGCACCTATACTCCTGGAGGAGGCGTCGGTGAAGAGTTTGCTGTGCAGAAGCATGACTCTGGCGATGAGGTAGAGGCGCAGGAACATGGGCACGCTCAGCACCATGTCCAGGTCGGCCTCGGCCTGCGACGGCGCGTACGAGAAGGCCAGCCGCGCCCGCCACTGAAACTTAAAGTCCCCGGGCACTGGATGCACCGCAGACACCAGCAGCTCCAGAGCGATCAGCAGAACCCTCTCCATCGTCATGGCGATGCGCCAGTCGTCCGCTCCGTTGTCGATGACAAACAGCTGCAGGGACAGGAAGAGAGTTAAAGGAGTGAAGGAGTTACACTTGTTTTAAACTTTTCATCCTGATCCTCTGCTGGCACGGGCCACTCATCAGTACAGCTGACTGATCTGATGATTAAAGGAACTAGGAGCAATTTAGACTAAATGTCTCTTTTCCTGGGATGTAAAATACCATCCATCTAATCAGTAATCTATTCAATCTTCACACAGTCATTTGGCTCATTTTCATATAACCTACAACTCTTACTTAAATTAAAAGATGCCTAGTCATCTCAAGTGGCTACTTTTGAGCAAAAACAGGATCCTGATTAGCACAACAACAATATTTTTCAAAAAAAAAAGACCACTACTCCGGTAATTCAGTCTCATGAGCACGTGTCTAACAATAGTACTTTAATTGCAGTTTTCCCTCCTGTATGTTGTTGTTTTGCATTTGTAATTGCTGTTGTTACTCCTGATATCGTCACCAAAGCTGTTGTTATAAGGAAGTGGTAAGAGCAGGTTTCATTACAGAGGGCCCTCCTCCAGACAGTGCTGACAGGAAGTGAGGCGGGGGGGTGGAGGTGGTGCGGAGGGGGAGTTGGGGTTGATGAGAGGAGAGGGCGGTGGAAAGAGATGGATGAAGTGGAGAGGAAATGAAGAGATAAAGATAGGAATGAGGAAATATCAGGGGAAGGAGGACACGGCAAAAAAAAACTCAATTTTTTTAAGTCAGGCGTCAGTTCATAAAGTCTTATTTTGTTCAAACAAGTGCATTTTCCAGTGGAGTCAAATTATTTCAACCTGTTTCTAAAACAAAGAGCTTGTGTGAAGAATTTTCTAGAAATGTATGTCTGTAACCAAAGCATCATGTGTAAATCTAGGTGACACTGACTGAAAGTATATATAGTCATATGTATTTAGTAACTTTTGAGTATTTGAGTTTGGCAGTTTGTGCTGATTTTTGGCTGTCATCGTTACAGATGATCGGTTTCATGATAAACTGTGATAAAAATTTCAACGATTAACTATCCTGATAACCACATTTGAGTACCACGCATTGAAAAAACTCACAGTAAAAACTCCAGCATCAGCCAACATAAGCAACAGTCTGGGTTTGTTTTGCATCAATGAAAACACTGACAACAAAGGACATGATGCCATGCCAGTTTTTCAATATAAAAGTTGATGAAATGATTTCAATGTGTGCATCAATACTTCTTGGACATTTTCAGCACAATTTCACCTCTACTCTTCATTCTCAACTGGGTGCCTCTTCTTGAAGTGATGAAATAAGTTTGTTGTATTGCCACAATTTGTTGTTGTCTTCTTGTACTTCTTATATATTATGTAATCTTTGTAACCAAACCACTGCCACTCCCCTTTTTGAAGCAAATGTCTCCGTTGTGGAGCCAGTAGCAATGCTACTATAGCTTTCAGCCATGCTTGCTGTTGCTGCACATAATGCTATAATGTCATTATTTCAACAAGTCAGAATGCCTCCATTATCACAATATGATTTTATCTTGAACAATATGATATGACACACCCCTAATGGACATGTATGTACATGTATAATATATAAGGGATTTACCCTCGTGAATTGATGTAGATATGGAATGCATTGTCAGGATTTAAGTTATGTTACTTTCATATGCAATCTTTCCTCCATAATGAATGAAAAAGGAAAAAAACAATAAAAACTTCCTCACAATAGAAGAGGGAAAAGAAGAAGAAGAAGAAAAATAAAAAGGAGGAGAAGAACTGCACATGATTGTACAATATTCTTGAGGCATGCAAATTTACATTAGAAACAAGCTGGAATGCTGCAACTAGGGATGTTACTGATTGATCATTAATTGATTACATGGGTTAAGAATTTAGCAGATTAAAAATGCATTAATCGATAATGCTTGTTTTGTTCAGTGGAGCTATTTTTAAATAAAGACAGGCAGATAAGAGCAGCCATTTCAAACGAGAGGCTTCATGTATTATTATTCTGTTTATTTAGATGTTTTAAAATGAGTATTGATTAATTAATTATCCATTGTTAACATGCACAAGTATTGGTTAAGGTAAATGCACAACATTTTCAGCCCTAGTTGCAACTGAAGAGCACAATTGCATGATTTTATTCATTCATAAAAATAAAACAGAAAAAAAAGCAGTTTTAGGATTCAGTACAAACAAAAATGTCTTGATAGAAGATTCTTCGATGGATTATGTTCAAGAGAGAGTCAGGAGCACAACATGAAAGCAGTAGTACAGTCTGAAAAGAGCGATCGGGGCACACAGTGAGAGAAATGAGGAACTCCCCTGCTGTAAATCAGCAGAGTTTACCAGATGCTGTACTGCCTGGAGAAACAGCCAGTGCTAACAATTGCTCTTTACCACATGATTCATCTCGAGGGCTTTCAGCCCACACAAACATTTATTTAGGAAAACAAAAAAATACAATAACAGGTCAAACATCAGAAGGAACGGGCATGACAGCCAGCCGCTGTGTGTCACAGCCAACTGGTCACTGATGAAGGTGGACTGAAGCTCTGCCACGTCCTCAGTGCCTGTATGGACGCGCGCACACACACACACACACACACACACACACACACACACACACACACACACACACACACACACACACACACACACACACACACACACACAAACACTACATATTTCATCGTTATCTATATCTGGCTCAGCAGGGTGGATGTGTTTTCCTTGTTCTACTGTTGTAACATGTATGCACACATGTAGCCAACATGTGTACACACACATGTGTAGCCTGTGCACATGCCTGAGTAATTGTGTAAGCTATCATTTGAACCAAGGGTCAAACACTGGCTGTATTCTTTAATGATTTCAGTAAGAGTGTGTGTGTGTGTGTGTGTGTGTGTGTGTGTGTGTGTGTGTGTGTGTGTGTGTGTGTATGTACTGTACTTGTGTGTATTTGTGTATGCCTGAGTGAGTTTGAGAGAGAGTGTGCAGACCCAGCCTCGTCATGGTGACTGTTGCCAAGGCGACAACATCAAAGAGCAGCCAAGCTTAATTAGGATCCCCAGCGAGAGAGAGGGGAGAGAGGGAGGAAGAGGGAGGAAGACAGAGTCAAAAAAAAGAGAGAGGAACGCAGTGAGAGACGAGACAAGAAGAAGAAGAAAGATAAAGGAGATGCAGGAAAAAGACAGAAAGGTGTGTGTTTGTGTGAGTACGTGTGTGTGTGCGTGTGTGTGTGTGTGTGTGTGACAATGAGTGATGAGGTACAGAGAGGAATGCACAGACAGGTTGTCTAACACTCATGTTCTCTGTGGAGACTTGCAAGGGTTTGTGTGTGTGTGTGTGTGCATTTGTTGTCACCTTTTAGCAAAAATTTATTTGATCCCAACTTCTTAATTGTGAATATTTGCTGGTTTCTTTACCACTGTATGACAGTAAACTGGATATCTTTGGGCTGTAGACAAAACAAGACATGTGAGGACATCATCTTGGACCATGGGAGACACATTTTCACCATTTTCACACAATATGGAAAAAAAACTAACCATTGATTGAGAAAATGATCAACACATTAATTGACAATATAAATGATTGTTAGTTGCAGCACCAGCCACGAGCAGCGTAATGAGTGTGTGGCATGCAGGTGAGGAAGAGCAAGCAGCAGACGAGCAACAGTGCTGCTAGCAGAGCAGAAAGTTACATTTTGTAGTAAGCTGTTACTCTGGCATTAAATGTACAGTCAGTTAATAAACACTGCAGCTTCTCAACAACATGAAAGGTCTCGTCTGTTGTTTCCCAACTGCTCAAAGCGTGAAGGGGGTCGACTGAAATAAACTGAGCAGGAAAAGCTTTCAGAAGCTTTGTAATCCAGCGTTGAACTGCAGCGTCTTTTCTGAGACTTTGTAAAATAAGTCATAATGAAAAATCCAACACTGAAGGTTTTCTGGGAGTTAGCTTGTTGTTATGTGTCCACTGGCAATCCAATGATGCCTTGGGTTGAATGTTAACCAATCAGAAGCTTTTCAACCAATCAGCTGACTTGTGACAGCATTGATCCATAGTTGTATTAATAGATTCATTCACGCTGATCTCAAACAAGTTTCAAAATGAAATAACATGAGATTGATCCTTCAAAATAAATTTTGTGGTGATGCCAGTAATGAGCTCAACACTGCAGTAGATATCACATGACTGCAGTATTGCGGTGATGTGGTTATCGTCTCAGCCCCATACTCAACAGTCAACTTTTATTTCTCTAGAAATGCTAACTGCACCTTTAAGATGTGATTTACAGCTAAAATTAGGCTTGGGACTGGAGTTAGGCATATAGTAATTGTAGTTTCATCTCCAGGGAATGAATGTAAGTCAATGCAATGCAGAGAGAACCCAACTACATGCTGTCATCCATTCTTTCTCTCAGCCAGTGTGTGACAGACATCGTCTATGTCTCTCATTTTTTCCTCCTTCCAAAATCCCTCACTCCCCTTCCTTCGCTCTCTGAATGACATCTCTCCAAATCAAAACGGAGGTGATCCAGTTTCTTGCAACTGGAGGAGATGAGTGCCTCTCCCTTCCTCCCCTCCTGTACTGTCGGTCTTTTCCTGACTAAATCATCACGAGGAATGGATAAATAATTAAATTCCATTAGGAAAGTAATCTGTCAATGGGAATGAGTGAGTGCCACTGCCCCAACAGGACCACGACCAGGATAGAGGGAGGGAATGAGGGAGGAGGCGCTGGGAGGAAGGAAAAGAAGGCAGGGATTGTCTTCGTGTGTGTGTGTGTGTGTGTGTGTGTGTGTGTGTGTGTGTGTGTGTGTGTGTGTGTGAGGGAGGGAGTTCAAAGACTGGGTTGCACCAACAGAGATTAATTTGATCTAAGATAAGTTTGAGTCATAGTTAAGATAAACTAAGTTTAAAATGAAAGAGAATAAATAATAGATAAATAATAAATACATACATAGATATATACATAAATCGATATTTAAAAATCCCTGTAAAAACTAATCTTAGGTTTATCTTATTCTTATTCTAAATTTGATGTAAACTGAAAGAGTTTAATCAATTCTTCCTGATCCAAATTTAAATAAATAAATAAATAATAAATTTGTGTGTTGACAGATTTAAGTAAGTAAAAAGGGGGAAAACTAGAAAAATATTTTTTATTCCTGAACAAAGCATTACCTTGTTTGCTAGCTAGCTAAAAAGTTAACAAAACTTTACAGTCTTTGCTAGCTTGCTAAAGAGTAAGTTAGCTGAGTTAACATACACCTGATTGCTTTGTCAGAAAAGCTCTAAAACTTGTTGGGCAAATTAATGGAACAATAAGGCCAAATAGAAGATTTACTGGACTAAAAGAAAGAAGCGAGGCATCATAAAACTCAGTTG
Organism: Lutjanus erythropterus; assembly: GCF_056507025.1. Lineage (NCBI taxonomy): Eukaryota > Metazoa > Chordata > Actinopteri > Lutjaniformes > Lutjanidae > Lutjanus > Lutjanus erythropterus. The sequence goes on along the minus strand of NC_139325.1, from coordinate 23,278,573 downwards.
AGTTGAGTCTGTCCCTTAACCTTCTTTAGGGAACTTAATTATTCTGCTAGATCCATCTCAGAAGGCAGCTATTTCCAAAGTTAAAATACAATAAAATTTAATCTTGGTCTAGATTACAAACTAAACTGAGGTTTAAAGAGAAGTAAATTTAATCTGTCTTCATTTTAAGATGGTTCAGTGCAACATAAATTAAAGTAAACTGTGATTTCACTGAGTTTTAAAAAATTAATACTTGTTGGTGCAACCCAGCCTAAGTGTCAAGTCTATCAGGAGAGAAACAGGGAGGAAGGTCAGAGAACAGCAAAGATGAACTCGGACATAAAGAACAAGCCCATGGGGTAAAATGAACAAGATCGTGGGGGAAAAAAGTGTCCTCTGCTATTTTCTTAATTTTAACAAAACATGGCATCACAGGGCAGAGGGCAAAGCACAAGGAAAGGCAACAGAAAGCAGACAGGACAGAAGGAGGGCAAAGAGAAAAAACAAAGAGCAGGCCAGCGGGAGAGAAGGGAGCCAAAAAAAAAAGAAAAAAAGGAAGAAATGTGTGAAAATGACAGCACCAAAGATAGGCTGGAGTCTCTTCACAGGTGAAGGTGCGAGGTCTGAGCGGACACTCTTCACCTCAAGCATCTGCAACCTGCTGGAGGAGTTTGTCACCCTCCATCTTCAGCCATCCATCCATCTATCCATCCATCCATCCATGCCTCGACCCCTTCCTGTCCCCATGGCCATCGTACCTTGGTAATCGTGTTAAGTCACTGATTGCAGATGTCTCTCATCACGGAACCAGACGCGGAGCTGGCCAGACTTGAGTGAGCGAGACAGGCGGGGTACAATTTTGCACACATGCACGCACACACACATACACACACACATCCAGACAGTCCTGTCAAATCAAACGCAGCACTGAGTCTTAAAAAAAGATACAGATGCAGGCAAATCAGCCTCATGCCGACATTTCCCACAGGAGGGAAAAAGACTAAACTTCAGTCTGGGACGGAGACGGCCCCAATCAGTGCAGGAGACAGTGACAGAGCGAACACTGAAAAGCATGCATGCGTACTTTTACACACATAGTCACACCTCTGGGAAATGTCTGGGTCTTACAGCATGGAAATCCCTGGAACAGGCAGAAAATAACTGGGGCGAACTAAACACACACACACACACACAGACACACACACACATGCACAGAGTACATGTGAATATGCAGAGAGGATAATACGCTTTCCTTGACTGTAATTGCAGCTCTGAGGGAACACCCCTGTGGCTGTTTCTACATACTCAACAGAGGAAAGGAAGGAGAGAAGGTGTCGTGGAAGTGAAAAGGAAGTGTTGGAAAGTGTGAGAGATGCAGGAAAGATTCACAGTGTGTGTGTGTGTGTGTGTGTGTGTGTGTGTGTGCATGAGTGCTGTTGCCACTAGAAAGTCTAAAAACAGAAACTGGGAGAGAGTAAAAAGAAAGAAAGGATTCTACCAGTGGTGTCTCGAGACCAGGAATCTCCTTCATTCAGTGCAAATATGAAAAACAACTCCGGTTACTAAAAATGGCTACAGGCTAGAGAAACTCAAATGGCATCTGATAAATTAACATTTCTTGGAAATAAGTGGGTGAAATGCTTCTTTCATGTTGCAGTCTAAGGAGGATGCTGTGGTTAACCTCGCTCTCATTTTCTCCTCCATTATAGTTCCCAAGGCGGATGTGCATTATGCAGAATCTGCAGAACATGACATCATGAAATGACCATCCAAGTATTAAGATGTCCCAGGATTTTAAAGAAGACAACCCTCTTTGGAAGACTACCACGCACTTTATTTTCCTAATGCCATCTGCCAGCATTTGAGTGGCTGTGAGTGCCAAGGCGGTGTCTTCTTGATCAATGGGCTGCTTCTAAAAACCTCCAAAAGTAACTGAATAACACAGTTCACTAATGCTTAAAGTGCACTAATGGAGTGGAGAAATATCTCTTCTCGCACACTCTCAGAGTTTTTATTTGATTAATTTCAACAATTTGTTTTTTTTCTTTTCAAGCCTGGATTTCTTGCAAGTTTATGAGCTAAAATGAATCCTTTCATCCAAGAGTAGTCTGTTTTCTTGTTGCTGGCTTTACAAAAGTTTGTGTGTGTGAGTGTGTGTGTGTGTGTGTGTGTCTGTGTATATGTGTTAAGAAAAGAAAAGAAAAGAAGGCCACTGGTGAGCTGGCAGATTAGTGAGTCACGCAACAGACCAGAACTTCAAATACATCAATATGCATGCGTGGACGTCCCTGGATGCTACATGAAACACATGAAAGATAAGGTGCAACCCTCCTAAATTTGCAGATATTCAAACATTTAGCCTGGGTTGGCCCTATGAGTCACTTACTTGGAAAGTGTGGTTCATGTAACAGCTGTATTTGGAATATATTTCTTGATTCATCATTGGCTAGACTAATGATCTAATGATATTTCAATCCTCAGCCTCCATTATTCCTGACCCATCTCTGTCGGTGGTTGCAATGTTAACTCAAACTAATGGCATGCGGCCACACAGATTGGACTGTAAATCACAGCACTCAAAATGTCTCCTGAGTTCATGGTGGTGATAACAACCACAGGGCAAATTCTCATAATACAATACAATGAAAGTCTTTATCTGTTCAGAAAGTTACAAAGAATCAGTGAAAGCATCTGACATAAGCAAGGTTAAACTCAGTCGTAAAAAAATTAAAGCAATGTTAAGAACTAAACACATTGTCAAGGGCAGTTATGAGACTATGCTTACAAAACATAACAGTTACTCATGTTAGTGTTGTTGTGTTAAAGAGGTATGACCTAAAAAAAATCTTTATCCTTGAAATTTCTGTTGAGATGAACTTTTTTTTTTAAAGAGAATTCTCAAGTATATTATTGAACCACACCACTAAATGACTTGTGACAGTCCAGCAGGAATATTTTACAGTTACTGTGGTAACGATGTTAACTGTTGTTGGTGTTCGTTATGCAAAAATCACAGAAAAGGAGAGAAGGAGATGACAAATGTACCTAAAGTGCATATACACAATATACTGCAAAGCAATCAGAAATCTTCCAAAACGGATGGAGTTTTCACACTGCCGCTCGGCAAACAACCACCTGAACACCTGCCTACATGCAAGAGTGTTCCCCCAAGAAGCAAAGCATTTTTAAAAGCTACTGCTGCTGGGTCCATGGCTGCGATGAAATCATGGACAAGATCATGTGTATCTTTAAGGATAAATATATAACATAACACTACACTCCTATAATATTGTTGGATTCATTTTAAATGAGAGTTTAAAAACATTTTGTAGCTATTGTAGCCTTGAGCAGCTCGCCTCAAGCAGAGATGAGCAGAGGGCTACAGAGGTCTGGTAACCTCACCTCTCTCTAACCCCAGAACCCCCCTGTTGTTTTTCACTTTCATACTTGTAGTCTTCAGCTCCACCGGACACTGACTCAGCTGACATCACCTCAGGCAATTTATCAGACTTAATGCAGGTCCCTCTGCATAAAATCAGCGAACTTTCCCTTTAAGGATAATGTGAGTTCAGTTAAATCTATGCAATTCACTTGGCCTTAGGGAAGAACCACTAATACAGATTAGAATGCAGATTCTTCTTGAGTGGTTTGTTCACTTAATTTATGAGAACTGACCACATTCATCAGTTTTCTTGTATTTAGTATTTTGTCTGTGGTACAAATACAATTTATGACTGGTCAAGACCTGTCGTAGGAGTTGTGTACAGTTAGTTTGCTGTTATCCAAATGTAGGTTTTCCACTAATGGATTGTATATTTCATTACTTTGAAGCACCTTTGACTAAATTACACTTCATAATTATGTTGACATGATCCTGTCTGACTCTGCACTTCAACTTATAATATAATTTACAAATATAGCCTAATGATATCATTAATTTAAGTTGGTTATTATCATTACTGTCAGGCTTATTGGGCATATCTTCACATGCAGGTTTTTTCCAAGTCATTGTCTAGGGGAACATCCTCTGCAGCAATGGCAGATAGTGCATTATAGCATTATCTATGCCACAGGCTCTGTTGTCCATTTCCGTGATGGAGACCTCCCACTGACCTCCTCTTCCCACTGCAGTCATTTTAAATAAATCTTTTAAAAAACTATTAAGAAAGGAATGATCTCAAGAAGCTTTATGTACCACTACACTGAACATTTACACTTTATATTTATTTATTTGAAAAGGAACAATGTACATTAATTAATATTTAAACAAATGTAAATGCACCTGAGTTAGCCAAAGGCTTGTTTTCATCTGCAGTCCCTTTGCCAGATGTTGTTAGGCAATTTAGAATAATAACAATTATATAATATGCACAATAGTTACTACATCTGGGTGCTGCAGAAACTACTGTTTGGTTCGATTTCTCAGTTAGTGTTTATAGTGGTTGTCTGCCCATTTCTGTTTTACTGTTAGTCTCTATGCCTGTCTTAGAGTGTCGTATTATGAGTTTTGTTTTTCAAAAGCCTAAACAAGGACAAGGACTGCAAATTAGACACAGCTAAAAGTCCTGTATACGTTACATCAGTTGCATTTAAGCCTAGACATTTTGTCCCTGTTAAATAAATAAATAAATAAACTAAAAATAAATCAAAGTACACTTGTAGATCAGTCGGAACAAACTGTTCTGTTAAGAGCTGAAATTATCCCAGATGGCTTTAAGATAAAATGTCATAACTTTTTCACTGAGCCAGAGCCAGCAGGGTCTGATGGCCACTTGCAGTCCAATCTTGTGCTTTTATGCAAATTGCACAGCAGAGCTGAAAATACCAGACATGACACACCAATAACCACCTGCACAGGCATTGGATAACTGTACATTTTTGCCAAGGTTTAAGACATTATCAGGACAAAGAAAGGCTTGTTACTCCCACAGAGGAAAAAGAAGCAACAAACAGAAAAGCTCAATCATTCTTGGAAAAAGTCTCAGATTTTCAGCATTTTTCAAAGACAGACTTTGTCTATCAACAGATCAGTAATTAAATAGATATTTGAGTTGTTTGTTGTATATTAGGCTATCATAAATAACAGATAGCTGATGTCATATGACCTGTCGATGGCTGAAGATGGACAGAGTGCAGCCGCGACTGCTTGAGGCATTTGTGATAAAAAAAAAATGTGCTTGTAGGCTCTTACAGCTTAATGACAACCTTATCTTATAGTTAATGTATCCTGTAGACAACCAGTACATTGTGCTTCATATCATCCACAGAATGTGTAATTGATCTTCATAATATTAATAAAAAATTATCAGACTTAATTTCAAGCATTTTAATCCTTCTGACATGACACACCAACCCCCAACTCCCCTGTCCCAAATTTCACCCACTCTCACCTGGTTACCCCAGTTGCCAAACATGCCTTATAACATTCAATGACATCTTTATGAGAAGTCCAAATGGTACCAATTTGGTTGAAATTGATAAAAATATTCATGACACACTTAAAATGGTTTCATGACGACCAGTGTCAAGGGCAACAACATATGACAGTTTAATGTCATGTTAGAACATAAAGCTCCACAGTTTGATGTCAAGTAGTAGACATTATTGGCTTGATTAATGTCATGTTGTCATAACAAAGACATTTTGCTTTCAAAATGACATAGCTGACTAAATGACATTTAAGGATAACAGTCCTAAACATCCATATAGTCAGGTGTCATTACATATTTTTGTTAGAGAAATGACTTATGTATGACTTCAAATAAAGTGTTTCTGCTTCCTTCATTATTATACTTAATAATGAATAATAATAATTAGACTGTATATGATTTACTATAGATAGAAGTTGAAATAATACATTATCAGGAATTGTAAACCAAATGTTGATATTTTTGTATAGTCAATGATCTCAAACCAATGAAACTCATGAGTAAAACTCTGAAATCTTTTAAAACTAATAGGTAAATACAAGATGATGATGAGATGATAGTTCGTAGTCAGAACCCATGGCTGCATTTTGTACAAGTTTAAGGAGGAATTCTTGGATTAGTTTGCTCAAAAAAGTGAGAACAACAATGAGAAATTGCCAGACTTCACAAATTTTGGTAAGAACCAGAAGCCATCCCAGAAAAATGTTGGAACATGACTGATGACTGTGAGTTATCTAACATTTTTTGGTATTTTAACAGCAAATATCTCACTGTCAAAAGATTAAGAGAATGTGGCAATGTGCAAATTTGTGCTCCACTGATTTGATCTAAATACACAATAAATGAATGGAAAATCAATGTTATAACAGCAGGATTTTTTTTTTTTAAAGTTTGCATTTGTTTTAAATTTTTGGCCAGGATTTCAAAGTTATCAGTTTGCTGGATTAAAAATGAAAAAAACAAACCCTGGAAGTGTCAGTGTTGCTCTGCTGACTCAGCACAACACAAAACTGCAATGTTCTCACTTCAGATCAAACATTTCTCATGTCAGCTCCCCGTCTCTGTCATTTTCACTGAATGACAGCTCAGAAACCTTCAAATCACACACACTTCTACATGTTCGTGTCATTTACAGCATGCTCACATTTGCTTCATGCAGAAAACAATTATCTCTCCTCCATAACAAGCTAATTACCCTCAATAGTTAATAAGAACTCAAATGATTTTCTTTGATGGCAGTGAATAAAGGGAGAAATTTGTAATCTGTGATGATTACAGATGAATTGCACTATAGTCAAGATTGACTGTTTTTCTGTATTTCATGCTGAGCACAATTGTTTGGGTTGTCCCTTGACAGATTAGAAGAGACATCGAAGACGAAGACAGGGGAGGAAGAAGAGGAGAGAAACATCCAAAAGAGGAAGGATGAGAGGAAAGAGGCAGGAGAGGAAACAGAATGAAAAGCAGGCAAGAACAAAAAGAGTGAGGGTTTTTAGAGGGAGAGAAACACAGGCAAGTGTTAAAGTACAACAGGAGAAGGGTAAATAGGTGAGAAGTTAGACGCTGAGTAACAAGGAAGGAGAGGAGTCAGGAAGAAAGGATGTGAAACTCAACAACAAAATTGAATTGAGGCCCAGTGGAGGAGAAGGGAGACAGATCTAATCTGATAAGCAGGAGGAGAAAGGAGGAAAAAAAGAAAGAAAAAGAGAAGCACACGCTGATGGTGGTAAACAAAAAGTACTGAGAGATAAAAGGCATGAGGAGGGAGAGAAATGGAGATCAGTGTGAGAGAGAAAGGTGGTATAAATGCCAGCTAAACCCGATAACATCATTCTGATCTGGAACGACTCTGCCTCTCCAACCTTCTCTGTGCAGATGTATATATACCTGTGTGTGTGTGTGTGTGTGTGTGTGTGTGTGTGTGTGTGTGTGTGTGTGTGTGTGTGTGTGTGTGTGCGTGTGCGCATGTAATATCCGGTTACATGCGGGGCAAAATGCTCCGGCAGAATGTGTCATAATCTGAGAATAAGATCTTTATTGAACAATGCCTTTCATTTTCCACAGCATCACTTCTGACGGTGTGTATCTGCGTGTTTATGTTTGAACCGTCCGACAGTAAAAAACGGGGACAGGCTGCCACTTCTTATGCTGCTCATGTATATAAGCAAGCAGGCGAGGCGCCAGCAGGCAGGTGCTGACTAATAAAATTAGCGTGCATGTGATGAAACATGTATGGTTTCAGGTGTAGCCTACATATATGCAAGCAGGTTTGCATGCATTCTGTGATGCTGCACACTGGCACTGCTCTCAGCTGTTATGTATGTAACTCCCTCTAACCACAAACAGTTATTTTTACATTTCTGTTTATGTAAGGGTAAAACAAACATGATATAATATGTTAATCAGTTAGCTTTAGAGTTGTTAGTGGAATTTCAAATTTAGACAGAGCCAGGGATGAAATGATTACTGGTTTCATATTGAACAATGGTAAAATTCTTGACAGTATTATCCTTTCAGATTTTAATTATCACTCAGAAACCTACCAAAGTTAGCAACAGTCTCTAAGACGCAGGCACAGTGTGCAATGTTGGTTTGTTTTTCATCAGTGAAAGCACTGAAATCATAAAGGACATGATGCCATTTCAAATCACTGAATTTGAAATATAAAACTTGAAATGATTTTAGCATGTCCATCAGTACATTTTCAGCACATTTTAACAATACTGCTTAATACATATAACAGTGATAACTGTTAAGCATGATATAATCATGATATGAAATTTCCATATGGTTTAATCTCTAGACAGAGCCAGGCTAGATGTCTACTGCTGCCTTAAGTCCAGCAGGGAATAAATCACACAACACCACCTCTGCCTCTTCTCACAAGCTACAGTAGCAAGTACGTTGCAAGTTAGCAAACACAGCATTTTGTTTGCACCTTTAATCTAGGAGGTAAAAGACATATAAAAGAGGAATTCCAGAAACTACAACAGTGGTCATCTCCTCTGCATCCTGTCTCACTGCTGCATCACTCCTTTGTTGCCATTTTTAATACATATTTGTTTGGATTTGTTTTGCCTTTGATCGATAGCACAACTAAAGATATGACAGGAAAGGGGGACAGTGAAAGGGGACAACACACAGCAAAGAGCCACATACTGGAATTGAACTGGGGCTGCTGCAGAGGACTGATAGCCTCAGTACATGGGGCATGCTGTCTACAAAGTCACCCTTGATGTCTGGAATCCCACAGTGCCTTACGAGGTGATTTGCTTGTGTCCCGTAGATAATGAAGAGAGGAAAATTCATGTTGCCTCACGCCGTGTTCAGTGGGCCTTCATGGCTGGTGTTACACTAGGCTAAATAGGTCCTGACTCCAGCTCTGTGCAGATATTGAAGACTTATATTGATCACACCCTTTGGAAGAGAACAAATGAGCACATTCTCAAAATGTGGAACTATTTTTTTTAAGTGGCTATTAAATCAATCAATATTTTGGTCGCCTGTAGTGACGAACCCACAGAGAACATGCTGTTCGCATCAGCTCTAGAGATTTCAAGATGCTTTAAGCTTGTTGGGGTTTTTTTCAGCCAACAACTTCACTGTTTCGGTTCAGTCCCACTTCTTCAGCGTTGCAGCAGGCAGATGTTTTTAGCGAAAAAGCTTCATAATCTGACTTTACACTTCTTGTTCAGCACCAAACAAAAGCGAAAGATAATGCTGGTGACTAGCTGGAGAACACAGCGGAGCGTTTAGTAACTTAACAGCCACATATTTCCCTCAAGAGTTGATGGAGCAACTGTTTGCTAAGAGATTTGCCATATCAACTTAACATAATATATGTGAATGGTTAGAGTTTGGTTCAGCTTTGGTGGCATCCCAATCCCCAAGTAGCTAAACAATTAGTTACTGCAGGTTTAGAGAACATTTACCTTTTATTCAGTAACAATTCAAATGATAATTCCAGTTATATAACCTGGGTTTTATTCCTGTAATTTTGGCCATCATTTGTATTGGTAAGTATAACATTTTAATTTAAGTGCCAAACTGTGGAAGTGCAGCGTTGCTAAAAAAGTACGAAGCTTGACTGGTCAGTGGATCAGACAACTTTTAAACAAACCCACAGATTAGCCAAATTTAACTGTAAAATTATTAAACTCTCACCTTTGACCAAACATTTGCAGTGTGCAAACAGCTATCCTGTGCACAGCGAGGGCAATACCAACATTTTAGGTGTGCTCACCCTTTCCTTCTAATTAAGCGGTTCAGATGGCCAAACTGTTGGACTGTCTGATTATCTGACTGCAATGACACTGTGTTCCCAGATTTCAGCAATTTTAGTGAGTGCAGTGTTATAATAACTACTGGAAATGATGGACAAAGCTACAAAAATAATACTCAAGTTGTAATATACCAGGATTATCCTTTAAAGCTGTCAGCTGTTGTAGAGTAAAAATGCTCAATACTATCACCATCCTCATTCAAGTTATTATCAAAAGTGATTTGGGGTTAAATCCCGGCATCACCTCTCTCATCCTGTTGTGATTCCCACACGTACCTTCACACCACCCTCCCCAAATTCCCGACTTCATTTAATCAAAATGACTGATTTCTCAAAGAGATTAACAGAAGACCATTTTATCTCTCTCTCTCTCTCATACAGTAGCGGTATTAGTGTGCATGTCACGTGCAGCAGCCACAGAGTGCGTGGGAGTATCACTGACTCCGTATGTGAATGTAACATCAAGCTCGTGAGCAGAAGCGAGGGATCTTTTATCAATGAATGCTTAATGCTCAATATACGCAAACACAAACGCATGCACGTGCACCACATGTGCATATATAGAGTTGGCTCCTTGCATCTTAATAATGCACAGCAGCAGCTGATTACAGACTGATTACCAGTCTATCAGCCCCTGTGTATGACAGTGAATAAGCAACAGCAGTCTAGTTATTGATCCACAGAGAGAGCCTGAACCTCAGAGCAGAATACATCAGAATCTCTATCACACACTTGCTGCAACTTTAATAAGACATTTTCAGAAACATCCAAGCTGTGATGTAATGAAAAAAAAGTCACAACATTAAACTAATATGTGGTTAGATGGATGAGCGCTGCTCCGTGGTTTAGCTGGTGGGAGTAATAGCTGGTGTGGGGGCACTCATTGGGTCTGATTCCCGCAAGGCTCCCATAAATAGTCAATGTGCATTGATTGCAAATGGCTTCAGATGAAAACCCCGGCTAAATGACCGCGGTACCATTATATTAGTGAAATGACAAACAGCAAAACAGATATCATGAAGCATGAAAGCATTTCTGATTGATTGTTTCTGCCTTACAAGAGGCTGAGGCCTGTGTGTTTGTGCATTGTGTGTGTGTGTGTGTGTGTGTGTGTGTGTTTATATGTGTTCTCTGTGCATCTATTGAATGACAGGGTTGTTATTGGCTGAGTGTGTATTTAACATTTGGTGCATTTCTACTCGATACAAAGCCATGCAGAGTGTTTCGTCAATCCCACTACGACTCTCATTAATGTCATTAACTGGCTGGCGCTTACACACACCTGGGTCCCTTGGTCTATGTCAGGAGCCTGAGGGATGACAACATAATGTACACGCTACGGACAGAGCTCAGATGTGCCTGTTTATATTTAAAGAAAACCACTCCTAGGAGGGGAGTAGTGGCTATTTTAGGAAAAAGCTTTTTTCCCAAGAGTTAGATGAGAAGATCAATACCACTCTTGGATCAGTCCACTCAATATTAAGCTACAACTAGCAGACGGTTAGCTTAGCTTAGCATAAAGCCTGGAAACAAAGGGAAACAGCTAGCCTGGGTCTGTCCAAAGGTAACAAAGTCTGCCTACCAGCAGTCTCACATAGCCAGACTCCCACAGTGCTGGAGAAAGGTCTAGCTCCACACAAGGTCATTCTGCTATAGAGTAAGACATGCTCTGGCTTTTTTGTACGTCTTTAATCCAGTCACAGTCGTTTTGGGTAGTGCGAAGTCCCGGATGCAGCGATGGCCTTGCTGCAAAATAGCTGCTTACGCATCATTTTATACATATTTGATCTTTGTTTTTTAATTCAAGTTGTTCTATTTGTATTTTTTTATTTAAGTTATTTAGAATTCTTAAAACTACCAAAGAAAGATTACTCTTTCAGCTGATATTCTGATATTGAAATTTTTTTACTCCCTAATTTTGGCATCTGCCCCAAAACTTTGGTATTGGTTGGACCCTAGCACATATGTATGTGCTTATGCATACACTATAGACATTTTCATCAGGACCTGGGCAAATTGTTTTAGCACTTAGCATAATTACTGAGCACACCTTTCAACACTATGGACACCATGAATGTAACATTAAATAAGTTAAGCCTCCTGGAGCTCTTTAGAAAAGACCAACTTTCTCTTCAGCATGATGTTAATGCTAACGCCAACATACTGGCAGGTTCTGTCAGAAAAAGCCACAAGTGTGATAATCTATGACACTTATCTATGACTCACAGCTAGCAACAGCCTTGACAACAACATGTTGGTTGATTGACACATTTGCAGACAAATCAGTGTTCTGATTTCAGATGTATTGTGCATTGCGTACATTTTCATACTGGGTTATAATAAGTGGAACAGATACTGGTGAAGGTATATATATGGGATGAAAAAGGATAATATTTAATAAGGTTTTTAATTGCAGTAAAAATGGGACAATTTGTCAGTGCATGTTGAGCACGTCACGTCATCTAGCTGCACGTTTCACTCACACACTTGAGAGTGGTATCAGTCCACTTCTCTAACTTTTGGCAAAGCTAAGCTGAAGTTACCAGCATGCCTCATGCCACCTGCTGTGAGTTAGTTTGTGTCAGTGTGCATGTCTGCCTGTGGATGTACGTGCACGAGTTTTACCTGAACTTCCCGTGCATGGTAGGCTATGATGAGGCCCAGCAGTATGACTGTGGACAGACTGATCAGACACTTCAGGGCCAGAGAATACATGGAGCTCTGTAGAGAGAAGACACACATCCTTAGAAAAACGTAGCACAAACATAAAACACATTTCAGATCAGTTTTGCTATGAAGGTCGTTGTAATATCAGAGCACAATGACAAAAAAACATCTATTAAAGATCGCACACTCATAAAAGCTCATAATAGGGCACATTTTGTCACAAGTCTGGTTCAACTTGGAGTGAGTCCCAGATGTCACACAATGTCCTCCTCAGCTAAAATGTTTTGTATGCCATAGTGGCACTGCCTCAGCATCGAACTAACATTTATAAAACAGACTTTCAAACACTGAACAGAAGTAGAACGGTCGTATTCCACCCATCAATATCACTCTGCAGTCGAGCTTTAAATCCTCTGCTTGTCTGGTTTCATAGGGCTTATAATCAATGCACTGGGGAACTTCCGATCAATACAACTCATAGTACTTCAATGGCTTCTTTAACCCCCTCACCTCACACACTCGGGGCACAGCAACAGCAACGCTTACTGAAGTTTATACGCAAGTGCACACACACATACTATACAGCAGGGCTGTTCAGTAAGTCTTTTATATAAAGGCATATTTGAAAAAAAGTAGAGTGGGGCCCGATGTTTACATTTCCTATGTTTGACTTGTAAAGTTAGGAATTTAAATGTGTAAAATAATGTACCTTTTGGTTGTACCTTATTAGTTTTCACAATTAGAAAAGCAACATTATGTACAAAAGGAAAAAAACAGTGCCCCTTCATAATAAGAAGTAGTTTGTTCTTTTAATATCTTTTTTTTTAAATTCAGTTTGACTATCCTAACTCCCTCTCCTTAAACAGCCTGAGTTAAAACATTTTAATAAAATATATCTCTGTGCTTATCAACAGACATAACCAAAGAAAGGGCTAATGAGCATCTTACTCCTTTGAAGGAATTATTTATTTATAATTTTTTAAATACTTATAAAAGATCACAAGGCTGGATTGAAGTTGTGAAAGGGTCCACAGGTGCCAAATGAACAGGCCTGGTATACAGTATACACACATGTACACATATAGCCTACAAACACATCTGAATTTATCTCATTTACACAAGAGACACACAACGGCACACACCTAATCTAAATGATACAGATTTAAGATCAAAAGGAAAAGTGTATCAGAGTCTTTTTGTTAGCTATTCTCTAGTGAGTTTGTATTCATTTCAGAATATATTTTCACTGGTTTGATCGTGTGTGAGCCAGATGTGCAGTAGGAATAACGGAATCAGTTCAGGTGTCTAAGTACCAGGTATCACTAGGGGTGGGTATCAAGAACCAGGACTAAACCTGTTCCAGCTCCCGACTGGTCCGTATCAAAATATCAATTAACACCTGGACTGACAACACTGCTCTGTTACCTAAACAGCTGATGTGGCAAAAGTGTGGGGTCACTTTACTAAATTTGATAAAAATGCAGCCGAATGCAAAAACTCAGGAAACAATTTAACTTGTCACTTCTGGAATAAAAGCGTAAGATTAAAATAACTGTTGAATCTTTTCACATCTTTACCAACAACATACCAACAAAAAAAGATTCAGTGAGGTTAATGTAATTTCACCTCATCCATATCTGTCAGGCATCAGGAAACCTTGTTATCCATCCACTGTCAGTATGTGGCGGATTGATTATCATAAAGAATCCCACTGACTTCGGTCATCCTCTGACTAGTCATTTAGTGTCACTATCAAGTCAAAGTTTTAACTTATTCAATGAATTATCTCAACATCTACTTGATGAATTTGCACAAAATGTTGTACAGATATTCATGTTCTATGACAACATTTTTTGACGACTTTGGTGCCACCAGCAGGTTGACATTTTTGGATTTACTTCAAATACCTCTATAACTATTGGGTTGGGTCGCTGTGACACATGGTGTGTATTCATGACCCCCTGAAAATGAATTGTGAAAAAGTTCACCTTTTATCTAGAATAGGGGTTTTCAAAGTGCACCCCATTTCAATACTTTAATACTTTAACTCTGTCAGGGAGGGAATGACAACTTGTGGAAAGCTACTGGTTGCATGGCAACTGGTAGCATCTCGTGAGTGTTGCAGGAATTTAGTTCTGTCATCAATGCTAGTGCTGTATTTCAGTGTACAACCCTGCAGTCTAATGTGGAAGCGAGATGGAGAAGCCACCACTGAAAAAGTGCTGTATGGTCAAAGAGAAAAGGAGGTTTCGGGAAAAACTGATCAACTCTTACTTTGTCAGACCTTGTGGAACAGATGGTGATCTGCCTCATCTGCGAACAGGTGAATTTGCTCAAGAAATTTAATGTTAAGCACCATTATGAGACCATATCAGAAGACAAGTTCATGAGCTCTCTTGTGCGGCCCTCATTCACATGCTACTTCCCTAAATTGGCACACAGTCATCACAACTTTGAGAACTCCTGATCTAAAGCTATTATCAGGTCAATATTTCTGTTTTACAACCTCAAAAGCAACATCCCTATCAGCTCCAGTTGATGATCATAACCATTAGATCGGCTAGACATCAGCATGCAAGCATTATCATTGGGAGTGCTGATGCAGTGGTGAGGTTAAGTACAGCCTCACAGAGCCCCTAGCATGGCAGAAGACTCCCAGTCTTCTTTTTTATAGAAACGTTAATTAAGTATTATTCTTGTCAACGGGTCTGATGATAATAATGCTTCTCTTAATACTTTCAAACTTCAACTTAACTGACACCCATTTCTACTGAAGACTTGGGGAAAAAGGGGTCATAGATATCCAGTTTATTTATAGCCTGATATTAGCTTGCTGACCTTCTATCAGAGATTGGATTTTGTCAGTGTAGTTCACCAGGTGTTTTAGTGTCAATATTCTGTTTCTAAAGCTCTTTCAACCTTTGAAATATTGGCAACAAAAAGATTCTGCACACAGATGCAAAATGTCAGGAATCAGCAGTCAAACAAAACATTTTAGGTTTGACTCATTTTCTGAGCTTTAGAAATAAAACTAGCTGCATTTAATGCTTTGGATTTCTGAAAGCCATGCTCGCTGAATTGATTCATTTGTCTACATCAAGTCAAGGACTGTGTTTTGAATTGCAGAGCATAATACGTACAAAAAAAAAAACCCAAAGAGCATTAACTCTCAAGATCACCAAGGTCACATGATGAACACGGCAGCCTACAGTACTGTCCTCTTGAAGAGAGGACTTGGGCCACCTTCAGACTGCACATCAGATATTTCACCTGTTAAGATGCTGTTAAGCATTCATCGCCAATGACTCTCTTAATCTGATTGCGCTCTCTGAGTTTAGACACATATTACTCAGCCCTTCCTTCAAGACGTTATTAAGCAGAATCTACAATGCATTTTGGGTTCATGAATATATATTGCAAGTCAGCCTTCTGGAAAATAGAGTGTGTTAGTGTGTTACTGTGTCTATTTAGGGTCGCCGTAGATATTTCATGGCCTTAATGGTATTAATTTGACGTTGCACAAACACTCAGAAACACACACACACGGTCTAGTTTGTTAATCCTCACTGACACCCTCCTCTATCGAGTATTGCTTTTTTCTGTAATTATCAGAATCTAAGAGGATTGAATTTGAGATTGGGTGTCCTTTCTGCTATTTAACACACCCAAACACATATAGACGCACACAAACACGCACAAGGAGAGAATTAAGTGAGTGTTGTTCATTTGTTGCTCATATCAGTGTGGTTCTGGGCCACTGCACAACACTGAGAGAATACCATCTAGCCTCGACACTCCTCTGATTTCCTCTATCAGCTCGCCCAAAGCTCTGGCTGTCTTTTGGTCTTTATTTTCTCACACTCTCCTCTCCCTGTCTCGGTCCGTCTCTCCTCTGCTAACATCTCATTTGTACTCAGTGAAGCAAACTAGGTGCAAAGGAAGCCAACATTGTTGTGTTAATGAGAAAAATGCAGACTTGTATTTCAGCAGCGTATCTGTTTAAACACACACACACACACACACTCTGGTGGTGAGTTTGCTTCCTCTACTCTTACCTCTCCCTAAACTGCGTCTACCTTCAGCCGTCTGTTGGACGTTCAGATGTGTTTTCAGTTCTGCCCATCACACTGTCAAGAGCATTTTGTTGCTGCCCGTTTCCACTTCACTTATGCTGCCTGTATAGTGAATGACTCGACTGTGACGAGATGTATGTGTGCACCTACTTGCCTTCTGTTTGATTTCACTTTTTTATACCATGATTCTAATTGGGTGGCAGGTGTCCATTAATATCTAGTAACAGGATATCTCTAATGCATTTGTTTGCGGTTCTAAATGAATGCACCTGTAAACTATAGATAAAGACAGCGGGGCTAAAGAGTGGTTCATACATCAGTAGGGACATGGACAGCTGTGAACAGCAGATGCACACACACGCTACAATCTGCAGCACTTGAAAACAGGATGGTGATCTCACGACAGCAAGCTTTGTTTGGCTGAACAACAACAAAAACTCATTTTTGTGTTTTTGTACTCTGTTAAAGGTGAATTGTGAAATGTGACAGCAACTGATCTACTTGCACAGCCTCACTTTGAAACTAGTATCCACTTTACTTTTCTAGCACATACACACTTGGGCACAGAAATTAGCCTATGTAATTAAAAATATACATTTAATAGAAGCTTACTTTAAATAATTCACACATAAACACATTTGTTTTTATTTCTTTTCCCCTCAATGTATCTTGCTAAATGGTAACTAACTAACGTTTGTCTGGTGTCTATAGAACAAAACAAATCGGAGAAAGTTTTATTGATGGTGTAAGTTTTTACGAGAAAAAAGGTCATCACTTTGTGCAGTGTGCAGACTGAACAGGATCATGTAATCCCGCCTCTTTCTGCCAGCACCAGTACTCAGGTAGCTTCTTCAGTGAACCCAGTTTTTACATTTACTGTGAAAAAACATGTCACTACAATGAAACACCTGCTTTCAGAATGGAGTCTGGTTTAACAGTCTGCCCAATTGAAAGACTGCCAAGAGCAGACGGTATTTTAACGTCAATTATTTACATCGATTGAGCCGACCTACCTTCCTATAATGAACCTTGTAAACGGCATATAGTAATGTAGGGAGTGGAGCTAAAACCGTCCTGTTGTCTACTTCTCTCAGCTTGTTGTAAAAGCTCATGTAATAAGCACAAATTGCAACCAAAATAGAGACAGCATCTTTTCTCTGCTTCATTTACAGAAACAGTTATTTTACCTCTCTGTTCTACTGCAGCTTCTCTCAGTTTTTTAACCATTTAAAACACAAAAGTCACACAATAATACAAACACCAAAGTCACACAGCCACAAACAAACAAACTCATCGATCAAGGCAGAGGGAGACCAGACAGGTAAGAGGACTGGTTTTGTCAATGAAGTCTGGTTGTTTTGATCAGAGGCATATAGTTTCTAGTGAAACAAAAAGGAGCTTACTAAAAAAGGTCTATCTTTGTAACAATCATGTCCATAATGTTGTTAGACACGTAAAATAATAGTCTTGAGCCTGTCAGTTGCAAAACATGCACTTTTAGTGGACTTTCTTCAATGATATGCAGTTGCCTTGTTCAGTTTTACTTTCTTCTGCAGTACTTTTCCTCAGTACTGGGCCAGTTTCAAAAATCATTGTCTCTATTAGTCAGTTAGACACAAAAACCTCAAAATAAGGTCCAGGTTGAAAGATGCAAAAGCTACGGCGTTAGTGTCGTCAGGGAATTAACTAACTTACTATGTCCGAAGTTCAAAAATGCACCTACCAACACCTCCAAAGCTCAGTTAAATAATGACAAGTTGTGTTATTTCACACGGAGATACCTGCTGTAACTATCTTGATGAACAGCAGCCTTCCCAGAATCTTGTCATCACTGTGTGGTTGCCAGGCAACCAGCAATGTACAGGTACAAGCACAGGTGTAAATAGATCAACAATGGCTTAAATCCATTTAGCTGCTTCAGTTTCAGGGTGCACGCTGGCTCACTGTCACACTGCCACGGCTCACCGGGACACTTAAATAGAATGGAGCCATCGTTACTGTTATTAGTAACACCTGTGTCCCTGAGTCGGCTGTGGAAAACGCTCAGTGCTCGGCAGACGGATAAACTGTTGTTCAAGGAACAGCATAACACACCAGCATTCCCTGACAAGCAATAGCAGAAGGAAACGATAAGACATTTGAGATAATGAATGAAGCTGGGGGCCTGTGTACAACCATAAAAATAAGTTGTGGACTCTTTCAGACGATCTCTGACATATACAATATAGAGTATGCACTGACATCACTTTCCCACACACACTCTCAGTCGGACTGAGTCGCATACCATCCAGCAACACGGCTGCCTTTAGTGCTTAAATCAAAGGCAGTTGGACTCAACAGTGATCCTGACAACTTATCAAAGACACAGTGGTTCAAAGACACCGACATGAGGCCAGGAAGCTGGTTTTCTGACATTTATATGTATATGGTTCAGATGCCAGGGAAATACACAAAGCAAAGGAGGCAGACAAAAGCCTGGATTCTGCTGTAACGTTACTTCAAGGTGGGATTTATTGGCAAAATTAAATTATTTATGAAAAAAGGACAGCTGATATGAGAAGGAATGGGGGTAGGGAGTGGGGAGATGACATGCAGAGGACTCACAGCCTCGGCACATGGGGCGTACCAACTGACCTGGCCACCAGATTTTTTTATTTTATTTTATGACATTACTGTAGAGGTATGGTCACGTGCAGCAGCACTGATGTTTGCAGATTGGTCTGGGGTGAGGATGTGCAATGCGATGCACGGTTGTATACAAAAGGCTGTGTTACATGTAATAAAAATGATAGATCATGAATGTTTAATGGATGAGTAACATTAGTCAATACAGTATATAAATTATGGTATGATTTTACCCCAAAATCCAACATACCTGACACAAAATGGCAACCGCAAATCCTGGATTCCGGCTGTTTCTCTAGATTGCAGTGGTCAATTTGCTTCTCTTTTCTTTAGCTTCATAGATCATAAAAAGATCGCTCCGATTTCTTATTGAATCTTTTTGTACAGTCAATCACACAACAGTTCTTTCACATTTTGGATGTGTTTTTTGTGTTTTTGTGGCAATTATGCTAAACGCTAATGTTGCCACTGAGCCATTTTTTGTCACTCAGTGAATAAGTGACTTCTGCATACTGTGACACAACAACCATACCTTATATAGGCTATGTATTCATTTGTGTGTATGTTAGTGTGTTTCATCTATTCTTGTTTCTTTTTGTCCAGCTGAGCACAAGTGTGTGATTGGTGTGTATTGATCAGTGGCTTGGTGGACAGCATGCAGAGATAATGAGCGTTTGAGCTTCTTTAGCTCAATCAACAGACAGACAGACACACACACACACACATACACACACACACACACACACGCACACATAGACACATGCACCAAACCAGGTAGTATCTACATGATTGTTTTTCCCCAATTGTCCCCACTTGACCTCACCCTTATTGACACAGATGTGTGAGCAAATAAACGTCCCTTAACAACACATTACTCTCGTAGTGATGAGTCGCTCATGTGTTGGTAAGGCATATGAATGTGTGTGTGTGTATGTGTGTGTTGTAATGAGTTAGCCTTGGGGTCTCTCCCTGTCAGAACGATGCCTCCTTGCAATCAGTCTCCAGGGAAACAGGCAGTAGACAGAGGAGCGATGTCACCTTACCAGGATAAACACACATGCACACACACACACTTGGCTGTACGTTGACACACACCATTACAGCCCTACACACTCAATTAAATCCAGACAAAAGGAGACGTGAATGCGCACACACACTATAGCAGGTGCATCCATGGGTTCTAATATGACAGAGCTGAACACATAGAGACATGAGGAGCAACACTCCATAGGTGTGTGTATACACAGAGGAGACGACTCGGTGACGTGAATGTTTACGTTACTGCCGGGTGATGCAAGTTTTTAACACACCCAAGTGTACCAAGACACTCACACGTTCAGAGGGAGGCAGCCTAGCCTTGTTACACTGAAAGAAATGAGCATATTTGTACCTGTTAGTAGCAAGACCTGTGGGAACTACCGTCCCTTAGAAGCCTGTGATCTAAAAGATGAAGGGAGTGTGGAGGAAAAGAGGAGGAGGAGGTGGAGGAGGAGGAGAGTGGCAGCAGAAATGCTGAGATGGCTGATAGCTCCTTTAGAGAATATGGTGGCAGTTGGTGAGTTAAATTCCCTGATGATCCTCGTGTACTGTACTGAAAAGCAGCACGCAGCCACCGTAAGTGTCCTCCCAGAGAAAGGTCTGTAAAGGTCTCCCAGTAAATGTCTGCGAGAAATGTCATAGATAGGGGAGGGAGGGCGGGGAGAGGGGAGGGAGGGACGGAGGGTAGCATACTGGGAATGTGGGAGATGTTGTAAGCCTGCTGAGATGGCAATGACCCCCTTGGGGAAATGGAGATGTATTTAACAGAGGAAGATAAACACTCCCTGTAAGTGAGAAGAAGGAAGGAAGGAAGGAATGGAAGGAAGGAAGGAAGGAAGGAAGGAAGGAAGGAAGGAAGCAAAAGGAGACTGGAGGTAAACGGGTTCGTTTGTATTTTGCTGGGCATAAAAAAATAAGATGTAATTAAAAATACGTTAAGAGCTTGTACTTGTGTATTTGAAATACTTAAAATACATTATCTAAAGCTACTACAAAGAATTGATATTTTTGAATGCCCCTGTGGTCAAAAGTGATAGTGTTTCCACTGTAATAGCCACAAAATATAATGCAAAAAATAAAATTTGTTTTAAGTGACTCATTTACTGCTCACTCTCACTTTGTCTGTGAAAATGTAAACAGAGTTTCTTTTCATCTGATTTCAACAAAACAAAAAAACAAAACTCAACAACAGTTAGCCTAATCACAGTCTGTGGCCAAATGCAAGTGAATCACGTGAAATATCCTAGTGAGTCCAGCAGCGTGCTGATTGTGAACGACTGATGTGGTCCTCATGTTAGCCTCATGATATATGAGGGAAGAAGCCAAACAGTCACATGATGCACAGTGACCCCAAAATACTTTTTCCCATAAGCTTACATTGCGAAAGAAAAGGCTTTTTCTGCCGTTCTTTGAGAGTCACGTCCCCTGCAAAATCATGTTTTTGTCTATCAGGATTTCATCCATTCGATCTGATAACATTTGGAAAGTGTAGACAAGCCGCATGATTAAATCGATATATCTGGGATAAGCAATACTTTTTTTTAGCTGATAACTTATAATTACCTGCCTCTTATGGCTGATACTGATAAGATAAGTGATAATTTAATTTAATTAATTTTTGTATTTCAAAAAGAAGTTCATATAATATGTAGTTTATGCACACCTGAGGGTGAGAGGGGCTCAGATGCAGTGAGCAAAGATAGATGATTTAATATTTCATAGGTCTGACTGAACCAAATCTAACTGACATCACTTTTACAACAAAAACAAAGAACAGTTCTGACTCTTCAAATGTTCATTTAGTTTTTCTAAAGTTCGTCAAAAACGTCACAAATATAGTTTCGATTTTATAGTGGATTGTACCTAAGAATTCAAATTAAATGCATTGACATTTTGTCATATAAAATATTATTATAGGCAATATTTATCAGTCAATATACAGCGGGACCGATATAGCAGTGATGGGCAATAGCGACTAATAATTTATCAGCCCCAATATTTATTGTGCATCCCGAATTTTTATGCCTTTTCAAGTTAGTGGGCTAAACCAGAAGTTAGAAGTCTGCCGCTGAGTTCCATAGAGCATGCACAGTCTGCATTCATCCAAGTAATGTCTTTAGAGTGGTAGTCTGACTAACCGGATGCATGCTGCAGGCATAAGCTCTGTCATCGGTCGCTTGCTTCAAACAGCGGCATGATGTCCACTGTATGTTTTCATAGTCTCTGGGAAACAAGAACAACCTCCTAGCTGCAACCCACACGTTGAAATGGGCAAATTAGCGCCTGGGAAGCTAGTGGTACGAACGTAAACAAGCTAACAGCTGTTATCTTTTCTGTTGTGGTGATGTAGTCACTTTAATGCCAGAGCTTGCCTCCCCACATGCAAATGGTCCACCACAACAATTTCCCCCTTGACTATTTTGCAGCAGCACCATTGCTGCATCCTGAGTTTAGCACTGCACAAGATGTTTGTGATTGGTTTAAAGAAATGCAAACAAGGCTGGAGGTTTTTTCCCCTATTGCAGAATGTGTATGTGTGGAGCCAGACCTTTCTCCAGCGCTGAGCGCTGTGCAGAGAGGACTGGCTATGCGAGACTATTACAGTGGTAAATGGCTTTTAATCCCGCTTTGCTGTATCCAGCTCTTGCTATACATCCATCCAAGTCAGATCCATATTGAGGCTACTAAACGCCTAAAATTACGTAATATCAGTATATTTGTATCAAATGTATTTTTGAGATTTTCAAATTACAAATTACTGGCATTTAAATGACATATATTTTCCAGTATTTGCATTTTGATACAGTGGATTAGCATGTATTTATAATTGGTAACACGATACTTTTTTATATGCCCATTTCTGCACACAACACTCATCTGGATGTCGAGGTGTCGAATGTGTACATTGACAGCGTGACAGGTGAAGCTGACAGCAGCTGTGCATTCCCTCAGAATAGCTACGCTCCATTGCAGGCCTGAAACATGGCATGGAGCCGGGGCCCTGAGGAGCCACTTGGACCTTTTGTGAAATGATCTATTGATCTGACAGTGTCAGGCCACATGCTGAGGTCCCAGGTGTCTGAGGGCCTCAGTTATTCTCAGTTAGAGACACATGTCAGAAGGGGACCCCCTCCCTTTTAACCTGTTCCTAATAAAATCAATAATAGAAGCTCATAAAAGTGTTTTTAAGAGGGTCTGTCCTCATACTGCTGTTCACATTTCAAGTGTCAAGGTCTAGGGTCAAACTGGTGACACTGATCATGAAAAGAGTTAAAAATACTGAGTGATGCTTGACAGTCTGAATATGTACAGTACAGAGCTGCTGAAAACACATCTTGAGATAATTTATGATTGCAATTTGATGCTTTTTGTGGGAAAACTCTTCAATTCTGCCTGAGAGCAAATTAAATTATTTCACATTCATGAATTATTTCATCATTTAATATTCTCTCTGCATAATCCGTCTTGGCTCAACAATTGTGATTGGACATTTACAGTATAGAAATTCACTACCACTGCCTAGAGCTCTGAATATCAGTAGTGGAAGATTCAGATCCTTTAATTAAGTGAAATGACCAATGCCACAAAAATTCGAAAATAGCTCTTCATTCATGTAAATGTACATAAGTATTATCAGCAAAATGTAATTACAGTCTCAAAGTTAAAGTGTCTGTTCTGCAGAAAATGTCACCTGTGAGTGATTATTGTACATTACATTATCAGTTTGCTAATACTGATGCATCAATGTGTAAGTTGCGTTGTGAGTGGTTGACTTAAATCATTTTAATTACTTACTTACTGTGGAGTAAAAAGTGAGGTAGGAGTCTAAAGTAGCATGAATCGTGAAAATTTTTTCATTTTGGGCTACTGTATTAATGTGAAGCCAAAACATCTGAATCACCCCCTGGTGGTTGGCTGCAGTATAGGTCATAAATCCTGCATCCCAAATGTTAATAAGTGGGACAAGGGCTGGTGGGACATGAGTAACTAAAACATCACGTCAAATTAATTTTTGTAGGTAGTTCTTATCAACCATTTCTCTGAGCAGTTTGGTCTTGATTAGTTATTTGATTATATAAAAACATGATTTCATGCCATGATTGACAGCTGACCTCTGCTTGTGATTGAGTCAGCTGGGTATATAAGCGAGAACTCGAAACCACAGCTTCAACACTGGTGCTACTGGTGCTAACTACAGACGTCACCAGTGCAAGATGGCTTTGCTGGGATCCAAATATTTTGGCTTCATTTTTGTGTTATCCATCTTTTATTTATGTCAGTGACTAGTATGGGTAGCGATGTTTGATAACTTAATTGACAAATCGCTCACATCCCTTGTAAAAACATGGTGGTGCACCATGGCGGACCAATGTAGATATAAACAGCTCAATCTAAGGTAACGAAAGTACAATGATTCTTATTTTCAGATGATTAAACTAATGAAAACATGCTTATATATTACTATATTCAATTTCTGTCATATTCTGCCAATAGAACCCCTTAAATTATAGAGTGGACCATTAATTGAATGTACTTTCCTTTCTACCACTGCCAAGGCCAGTTTTTATCTGCACCAAAACTTACTGATCTTAGATATTTGTCTTGATTGTTGACTTGGCCTCGAACTCAACTGAATTAGGCAGGCTGATAACTGAAGACAGAGGCTCTAATAGAATGAACGGAACATCTCAAACATCTCAGCTGTGGCTAAAGTATGTGCTGACAGGGTCTGAAATCTGTTTCTGCACATGAATATACATACGCTTACTCACTATACCCACAGTCACGAACACTATGTCCTTCTCTGTTAACCTCTCCTCTCCCTTTATCCTTCCTAACACACACTCCAGCACAACCACAACCACACACACACACACACACACACACACACACACCATCCAACCCACCCTGTTAGTTCCATTCTTATTCTTCATCTCTATTTTTGGGAGCAACATAGAGCAGCTGGTTTGAAATCCATACACACACCGACAGTATACAATGACATTTAGTTTATAGCTATTGTCAAAGACACAAGGTCTTACGTTGCTGTTAACAGCATATATAGTTATATAACCATACATAGATGTTCAATAATGAAAGGTGATCTGTACCTATCACATTTCTGCATGAGCTTTTCTTAATGATGGCTGTCAATAACACAGCACACAAACTAGCATCTCTAAAAGTCAGCATCCATTTCAAATGTGTGAGTTTGTACGGCACGTGTACGCCAGAATGGACAGTGCATGCGTGGGTGAGTGATTATCAATAATCAATAGAGGAAATCATTCAAGGCTTCCCCCCTTTGGACTGGTTTAAAGCGCTGAATGAACCTCTTCACTTTTCCCTCCGCCATCGACCTCCAATCCATCTCCCTTTCCTTTCTCTCTTTCATCCTCATGATCTCTATCCATTTTTCACAACAACCAGCGGGCTTCTTTCCACCTCAATTATCTAAGTGAGGGCTTGAACTGTCTGATGGAACTCCAGTATCTGTTGGAGTCAAACCAAATCTGCAACCATAAAAAAAATAATGATTTAACTTGGCACTGTGCATTTAAAAATGAATTTTGATCAGGCTTTGCTCAAGCCAGCTACTTAACTCTCTGGATTCAACCTCTTATTTAAAAATGTACAACGCTGAGAGGAGACTATTAGGTGCAAAGACATTTTACTGAGGCTGGGCAATATAATATCTAGATATTTTAGGGCTAGTTCTCAAATAGTGCAAACATATGATCTTACAGAATATGATGCCCTGATGTAGATTAAGGTAGACCACAGTATATAAAGTAGTTAAATTAGCACTAATATTGAACCAAAAACATCATATTTAATAGTAAAACACTGACAGGGAATATTTCACTGCACAAGCAGCACCTGAATTAAATATTGCTATAATATTTTTATTATGGTTTACAATGCAGAACTTGCTTATAGTGGAGTGAGGTCTGTGAAATATGGGCAAAATCAAATATCACAATATTTTTCGATATTGCAACATATAGACGCCTTTTCTGTTGTTAAACATTATGATGTTTTCCTAAAGTAAACCATGGACAGATTCATATGACATAATCCCTTTCAATCATCACTTATGACCCACTAGAAGTGTTCTGTGGTGTCTGTATCTGCAAAGACGCTGCCTTCTGCCTGAATTTCCTTATTTTTTCTCACTGTTTTGCTGTGCCTGGGGCATTTCATCAACCCAAAACATTGTTATTTGACATCCTGGTGTGTTTACGAGCGGTTCGGACAACTCCTGACTGGCTGACTTGTACACGCTCACTCAATGGATGGACCATCTTTCTACAGCTGTCATAGGGTTCAGCGATGGGATGAATATATCAATGATTGACTGAGTGCATTGCTGGCTGTTTTTTCTCCTTTTATTTAATGGCGTGCAGAGTGACAGGCACCGCTCTGTGCTGCTCCACCTCAGGACGCTCCTGTTGGCTGGAGTATGGTGCGGAGTCAGGAGGACGAGTGAGAGGAAAACAGCCTGTAGAGCCAGACTTTTTCACATCTAACGCGATGATGTAATGATTTATTTTGAGTTGGTGATTGTTTTAACTGTGGAAAGACTGGACAAGACAGTTTTTGTGAGCTTTATGTTGTTTTTGTCTTTCGAGTTTAAATGAAGTGTATTTTATGGAGTTAACAAGGCAATAAGAGCCTGTCTTAGATCGTTAAAAGAGAGAAACTTCAATTCAGAAGGTGATCTGTTGTATTTTTCTGTTTAATGAGGAAAAAAGTTTGAGAATATTTCCTTTCTTGACATTTTCTGGGTTAATTTTGTTTATTTTCTTGCAGCTCACACACATTCAACCAAAGCTGGTTTTGTTTTATTTTTTTGACTGGCAGTGGCAGTTAGTACGTGATAAAACTTCAATTTTGAGCCATTACTACTTCAATTCCGGCACCAACAACATAGCAAAATGACATTTTAGTGTGGTTATGTGGTCTATCACTCTGTTCGCTTCTCATTTTTCCTTCATTTAGCCTCTGTGACAACCGTGACATAATCATGACATCGGTCTATTATAGGGATGACTATTGGTGGTTTCTCAAAATATTAACAGAATTATTTTATTTGATAAATAATCATCTGTAATTTGAATACAATGACTAAATGGATAACGGCAAATAGTATAACAATAATAGAACATTTCAGAAAATTACATCTCTTTACTGTAATGCTGCCTTTAAAACCAGGAAAAGACAATACTTCATGGTATTATGATATCCAAAATCTAAAATGATTTCTAGTCTTATATTGCGATAATAATATAAATACATTTTACATACCAATCTACAGCAACTGAGACTTTTTTCTACTAGATCTTAAAGAACATGGATTAACCAACAGACGCTTTTGTTTACAGCTGTCCATCAATTCTTATTGATAGACAATTCCTCCTGATTCAGATGAGGGCTGCATCGGTTGTAGCTTAAGAACCTAAATCAGGCCTTTCATTATCGCCTTTTCTTTCTTCTCTCCTTCTACAGCCTTTCATTTCTCGCCCAGCCGCTTCTCTCTTCCGATGACACTCCCCCAGTTTGACGCCCACTGGAAGAGCACAGGAGCAGAGGGAGAGAGAAAGTGAGGGGACAAATGAAAGAAAAGAAAAGAAAGAAAGAAAAAAGACAGACGACAGGATAAAGAGACAGGCGCGGAGTGGAAATAGAAAAAGAGACGGAGAAAGAAAGCCTTAGCAGTGTCTCCCGTCTCCTTCAAGGAGGAGAATAGGTCGATGGGAAGAAGAAGAAAAGCGACGAGGAGGGACTGAAAGAGAGAAAATTCATGGTTTGAATTTTCATTAATAAAAAGATGTGGCCTCTAAAACAGTTCTTCATAAAGTAATGAGTGGGAGAAAAGGGAAAAAGAAGCAGATTTTTCTAGCAATGACAATAACAGAGTGAAACCAAATATCAGCTGGAGACTACAAACAGAAACACGGATAGAGACACACCCAGCTAGCCTATTCTAATAGGCTACCTGTAAATCAGTGCTCTCACATGATCCATATCCTCTTTCACATGATCAGTGATCCATACATGACAAGCTGCATGAGTGGAAATAATGTTTCCACATTATTAGCTAAAGAAAACCAACCCTGTGTGACATGAGAGAGAGAAATAAGGGATGGAACAAGAGCAGAAGTATCTCTGAATCGGGAAGGTGAGCGCAACACGCTCTAAGATTCACACACATGCACACACAGATGTACACACATACACAACCAAAATAAACAGACAATAGCATTCAGGGCCAGATTCAGCTTATTACACTCCCCATTACACAGACAAATGAGATCCTGGCCTCCTACTGATAATCTGCCCCCCATGTCCTCTGCATCATTGTATTACATCACCCAGAAGCAGCCACTGTCAAACCTGGCCATTACAGTACACAACCCTCCAACAACACGGGCATGGTGCTGGTCACACCATGTGGGGTGGACCAGTCATGAGTTTGGAGATTAACTAGTGAACACTTACTCTGACTGACTCCACCAAAACAGCCAAAGTTGGGGCGTCCTGGTGACCTGGGAGTTGAGGACATGGACCACTTAATGTCCTCAGTTGGTCTCTGAGTTTCTAAACACCCAAATGAGTCACAATGATGTTGTTAGCATTAAGAAAGAACTACAAGCTTGGATTTCTAGTCTCTACGTCTGGGTAGAATGAGTATTTTTGTCACCTAACACTACGCTTCGGCCAACAAAGTCATAGCTATATGCTTGGGAGGGGATCGGTGCGGGCGTCAGAAGCTCAGATGCAATGCATCCTGGTGCGTGTAGGCACTGCAGGCACAGCTCCACAAGCAGAGGTCAGTTTTCTATAGCACACATGGAGGAATTTATTGCTTCAATTAACTACATTTACCATCAGCACCAACTGAATCTCTAAATTAAAAGTGCAAAATTTCCCCTTTAACCAAGTAAAATTCCACCTAACCACCGGTGCACAATGCTACAACCACCATAACAGCCTGGTGTGGTGTTTGCAAGACAAAAAGAAGGGATTGAAAACGCAGACAAGATACACAAAACCCAATAATTCGATTGGGAGATTAATACTAATTCTTGTTTAAAATAACTTGAATTAAATGTTTATTATTGAACTTCTTTGAGTGGAAGTGAAGAGAAATCGTCATCTGCAGCGACTAAGCAAGCAGCCACTGTGCTGTGTGACGGACAATCATTGCCTTTCATAGACTTAATGTTCTTCTAAGGCTACATTAAAGGGGCAGTCTACCAGTTTATTATTGTACCTCCATAAAGTAGTGAGACTTGTAAGAAACAGACTGAAAATATTTCAAAATCATAGCAGCAGAGGCAGAGATATTCTGATTTTCAACCTATTTCAACCTCTACACCCTCAATTTGGAACAAGTGTGAACCAACCGTGTCACTGAAAACATTTTAGGCGTGAAACGGGCAGTGTAGTAGCTGAATATTTATCCATGTTTGATCAGCACTGCAAGTTTTACAGTTTGATCCAAGTTTTGGGAAGCTCTGTTTGACACTGGACACACGCAATCATTTTTAGGTATTATAACAGAGTACACTTAAATATGTTTAAGAGAACATTTTGTACCAGAAATAGGCATTGTAGAAAAGAATATAGATTTATATTTGATCAGCACTGACAAGTTTGACAGTCTGAGTTTCATATTGCACTCAATGAGAATGAGCTGTCATTCACAAGGTAGCACCACATTTAAAGGATACCCTGCTTTATCGTGTATTTTATTTTAAATATTTTACTAAATGAACATCATGCTGTATTGAAGAAGACAATAAGGGTCCATACAATTGGACTTGTTTTTGTAACCAGTGGTATCGCTTCCTGCTGGCCATTAGAAAGAAAGCAGGCTTAAGAGATTTCTGCATTGGCTTTACTTTTCAGGCCCAGAATCTCCATCTACTAGTTAATATATGGTCTATGTTTGCAACACAGGCCTTCTAGAAAGATGAAGTTTCCAAGCCCAAACCAAGATAACCCTGATGGCATCACTATGACATCACCAAGGCTAACTTCTCACACTGTACAAAGCCCCTCCAGAGCCACATGACACATTATACAACTGTTGACATACCAACCATGACTAGTAAACTGATCTTTATATGTGAAATCAGTGGAGTGCCCCTTTAAGGATCATTGGTCTGTCCCCTCACCTTGGTATACACGCCCCACGACAGCTCCGTCTCAATCACCATGACGACGATGCCAAACATCCCGAAGATGAGAGCATAGTCACTCAGCCTCTTTCTCTTCTCAAACAGCGCCCTGCGGTGCCCCAGTTTATAGCCAATGTTTTGGTTCTTCCGTTTGGGGGCCTTGGAGGTGCTGCCCCTGGCCCCGGTGCCCACTGCCCCGACCCCACCCTGCCTGCTGCCCCTGCCTGGCTGTGCCCGCCTGCTCTCCACCAGTGCGTGGTTCTGGTGGTAGATGGACATCTGGTTGGATGTGGAGTCGGTGATGTCATACCCTCCCCTGGGGTACGGCGAGTCTTCTTTGGACGAAATCACAATCTCTGGAGGGCTCTGGATTGGGGGTTGATTGGTAGAGGACTGGGCCAACGAGGAGGTAGGAGGGGCTTCTCGTTGTCGGTCATGCCCGCCAGCGGCCGTTGCCCCGGCAACAGCTGAAACGCCACCCTCTTTGGTTTCGCTGCTGCTGTCTGATTCGATGAGGTTTCTGCGTGAGGCGCTGAGGCGGCTCAGGGGCTTCATGACCCCGCCTGTGTACTTACAGGAGCTCATGGCGATCTCCGTGAAGGGGTTACTGTCCCTACGGTGGACCAGCGGGCTAGCCTGTCTGTGTTTGCATCCTCTGTCTCTCTCCCTGTCCCTGTCACGCTCTCGCTCTCGCTCCCGTTCCCGTTCCCGCTCTCGATCCATGGATGGCGAGTGGGAGGAGTAAAAGAGGGCGTTGTAGACCGGCGAGTTGTCCCCGCTCAGGCTGTGCTGCGAGCCCAGGCAGGAGGACAGCGGGGTGCTGGTGGGGTGCAGGGCATTGGGGATGGGTGGGGGCAGAGGCTGGGCTCCGGAGGATGACAGGGGCAACTTAGGGAGCGATGCTGGAGGCAGGTTGGGCGTGGCAGGGGATGGGGATGGGGTGCTGCCATTTAGACGGTCGAGGCTGGATCCTCCCATGTGGTTGGAGTGGTTTGATCCTGGCTGGTTGCCAGCGGTGGAGGGATGGGATATACTGCCCAGGGGAAGGAGGAAGCGCTGGTCCTCATCCTCGCTCCCTCCTAGCAGAGCCAGGCTCAGAGAGGGGGGAGGCTCCATGGTCACAGCGGTGGCCACGCACCTGTCTAGAAACAAAAAACATAAGAAGAGAAGAAGTGTGAAGAGAAATGACAGGGAATATTTATCATTAGACTGAGAGAGGCTGACAGGAGGATCTCTGTGATGGTTAGTTAAAAGAAACAAGACTGAACTCGAAAAGCTGAAGATATGTGACAAAGAGGGGCAGCAGAGTGAAGAAAAGTAGCCATAATTGGGGAATATGTTCTTCCTTGAGTCACATTTGAGTCAGCTGCCCAGTCAGCCCCTCTCAGCGGTCTGTCTCTGCCTTTCACCGTCTCTCTGTTTCCTAATGTCCTCTCATTCTCTCACATCCCACAATGCTCCCAGCAATCTATGCCATAAAATGTCATCTGTGTTACATTGTTGTTAGCCAGAAGGATGGTGCAGATGCTCCATGGAAATGAGATCAGGCTCAGACACCAGAGGAGAATAATTCTACTGTGCATCAGTCAATTCTGATAGAAGTATTGCAGACTGAGTGCATGGTATAAGTTGGCTGCATTTGGTTGCATTTGATTGATCCAAAACAATAACCTACTTTCAGTATGATATAACCAGACACCTTCACGGCCCCCCTCCTCCCCTGTCTGTTTCTCTACCTACCTCCTACCTCTTCTCTCTCAGTCCCTGTCCCCCCAGCAGGTTAGTTGTGTTGAATCACTGGCTGGATGAAAATAGACCGCCACACTTTTTCTTTTTCATGTTGTCACGGCCATCCCATCATGTTGTCGCCTCCTCTCATATAGGTCCCTCCACAGGTCCCCTCTCGGCTTGTCTCTCGGAGATCGCGCGTCGCCTTCCCCACAGAACAGATGTTGCCTCCTTTCGCTGTCTCCGCTCCTCTTGATATGATCAGTTTTTCGCTCTCCCAGTCATCAGCGCTCTCTCGACGGTGCCCATTTCGATCCCGTCAGTGTCAATCGACTGGAGATGAGGAGGAATAATCCATGGTGACTGGATTAAATCGGTCAACCTGTGGCTGCACGGCAAAAATGTGCAGCAGCGGCAACATGAACCAGGCGAGAGACAGAGAGGGTAAAAAAAAAACGCGCAAAGCTGGACGTCAAGTAAGAGTCCTCAGATGAGCAGTGAAGCCTGAGATTTAATATGTGACTTCCACTCAATCTACAGCTCACTGTCTCCCTGGATCCGTCTCTCACTCTCTCCTCCAACTTCTCTGCCTCTTTCTCCGCCTCCAGTGCTGCCGTTCACTCTCATTGGACGGAATCAGAGAGGCGAAATAAGCGCTGAAAACAGGTGGCAGGATTTGTGAGATGTCTAATTTATAGTACCCAGGTTATTTCTGGGGTTAATATTTGTACTGTAGCCTCAGAAAAACAGCCTTTGTAACTGCCGCCTCTGTGCAATAAAGACTATACGGCCTGGTCCCTTAATGGCACCTGTTACGCACCTAAAAGGACGCTGGAACTAAAAACAACGCAGGTATTCAGAGAGTAATCTTCACATTTAGAAAATAAATTTGTAGAACAAAAATATCTCTTGCTAATCATAAATTATTATGTGCCATAAAAACCAGCAACACATGTCGTGGAGGAGGGTGTGGAAGCACGTATGAGAGCGGCGCCGTGCGTCTCTGTGCGTCTTCAGTTGCGTACATGGAAAGAATCTGCACACTTCTGTACTTTGTAATTAAATCGAGTAATTAAGAAAACCCGCCTTTTCCCTAAGAAAATGTATAGTCATGTAAAGATAATCCTTTTCAGTCATTTATGACAAACTTGAAATGCGAGTGGTGTCTGCAGAGTCCGCTCTCTGCCTGTATTTCCTTATTTTCTCATTATTATTATTATTATTATTATTATTATTATTATTATTTTATTTTTATTTTTATTTTTTTTCTTAAAAAATAAGACAGAAGACAGAAAGTTTCTGACAACAAACATGGTAAACACCTTGTTTGTCTGTGCTGATGTAATTTTCTGTTAATAAAAATGTATGTATTTTTCTACTTTTGTAAATGTAAATGAACTTTTGCTATGAATGCATATGATGACTGACAGTAACATTAGATACTGATACAGTAATGTGATTACTTTGAGGTGTACTTTTATTTGAGATACAGTGGGTTAATATGACTTATGAACTCTGACTTCTTGTATTAAATTTAATAATGTGATCCTGTCCTTTTTAGTGAAACATATCAATTGTTTAATTAATTAGTGCACACATATATGTGTCTTGTTTCAAAAGATGACTTTTGTATTTCAAGTAGTCTGTGAGTTATAAAGGAAAAAAATGTTACACTTGCTCCCAGTCTCCCCTACAGGAGTTGGCAGTAAGCACCATTTTTCATTAGGGATTCTCTGATTTCAGTCCTTACAGACTAATCAATTTATAATTCCAACTCTACCGAGTCTATACAGCATAATCCTACATAATTAGACTATATTACCTGCCTAATAGGTTTAATATCATGGTTCTCATGTGTGCGTTATGTGCACCCTTAATCGGATGAGCACAGACGAGGAGTTATGTGGGAGCGGATTAGACCTTTTCCTTAAAACAGGTCAGCCTATCCTGCGATTATGCAACCTGACAGACATCAATAAAGCAAATCATATCGTGTGCAGAATGATTACAGCTATTTATACACACCAGCCATATGCCGACGCCTCACTCAGACAGTTTATGTGGGGGGAAGACAGACAGTGGTCCACTAGCAATGTCATCTTTATTTCTATTTTTGTTATATTTTGCTCTCTAAATGCTCTACATGTGTCTCTTTGAATTTGACAGGGGATTATTTCATCCGTCTCTTCCACATGAAGGAGGGGAAATAAACAGTAATGTGTTGTTTCTGCCCTGGGCTGAATTCATGATGGGTCAGTGATGGAGAGTGGCTGATTCAACAACCTGTAAATTCCTCATAGAAAGGCCTGGGGAAAGGTCAGAGGTCAGGTCAGCAACATCAGCCATCAAAAACACTTACTGTAGACAATGGGATGGAAATAACGAGACACAGTGAAAGAAAAAGTATATTTACTATACTCAGTATCTGTACATCTGTAAACCAGATTTTAGTTTTAGACTGTAAACATGAAGATATTTTTTAGGATCTTTAGGATTGGGACAGGATTAAGGTTAGACTTGGGGTTTTGGTTATGGTAAGGGAAGGCAATGATGGAAGAATGTAGAGCTTAAATTAATCAGTTAGTTGATTGACAGAATATTAATCAGCAATTTTAAATCTTATGTGGTTCCAGTTTTTAAACTCTTTGTCTGACCAAAAAAAGACGTTTAAAGATACCATCTTAGGATGCCATTAGGAGGACATTTTCCACAATATCCTGACATTTTCCAGCTCAAACAATTAAAAGACCACTGTGTAGGATTTAGTGGCATCTAGCAGTGAGCTTGCAGATTGCAAACATGACTCTCTTTCCTTCCAAATAATGGATGTGTTAAACACAGGGTACTGGACTGAAAGATAGCACCTGGTCACTTCAGTAGGAATTGCTCACCTGGCGTAAATGCCAAAAAAGTTTTCTAGCATCTGGATTTATTTCTAGGGCATGCGTCCCACGGAATATGCACAGCAGTGTTTTTTCTCTTGAAAAACCTTTAAAAATGTATTTGTCACATGGAATTGTCACTAAATGTCTTTTAAAAACCTTATTATGTCCAGTATTCAATAGTGAATACTGAACATAGCAGTGTTGTCACTATACTAGAATTTCTCATTTCAATTCAATACCTTGCATAGTATGGACATTCGATACCATTTTGGATACCCCAGGGAAAATCTGACTCAACATTGAGAGCATAAATTTTTACATTTTTATTAAAAGATAAATGTAACAAGGCTGTAACATGACAATGGATATAGCAAATGAGACAACCGATGAGAAGAAGGCAGCACTGTGAATGAGTGAGAGGAGGTGGGACTATGTGGGCACTGCAGCTCGCTGTCCGAGAGAAGAGCGAGCGTGAAAGTGCAGTTGGAACCAGAGTATCAATACTACAAAAAAAAAGAGTATTGAAAACATTTCAGATATTCAGTATCAATATTTACTGATATATCGATTCTTTTGACAACACTAGGACATAGTAAGATGCAGTGTTTCTGGTTAGGCCCTCTTCCGTGGGTGGGTGCTGGTGCACATCTCCTGCCATCCAGATGTTGCATGGTTTAGAAAAACATTACACTTTTTTTTTCCTCCTTTGACATCATGGTTACACTGTCTGTTAGATACGCATAACAGTGGAACACTCGGTAGGGGGGAGCCCAGACCGCCACCAGGTATTTTGTGTGCTGTCTGTAATTTGTACACACTGGTCCTTAATGTAATTAATCAATAAATAATCATAAAATCAATCAAAGATGGAAATGAAAGTTGCACCCTTTCAGAAACCAGTGTAGCTCATGAAGTTAAAAATGTGCGTGTGGTTGTGGCAGGTTAGCCAGTGTGGTTTCAATCTCACCTGCACAGTTGGAATATTCCTCCCATTTGTCTTTTTCCTCTTATCTTCTCAAATTAAAAGACTCAACTAAATCATGTAAAGGAATCATTA
This sequence comes from Lutjanus erythropterus, assembly GCF_056507025.1. Taxonomy (NCBI): domain Eukaryota; kingdom Metazoa; phylum Chordata; class Actinopteri; order Lutjaniformes; family Lutjanidae; genus Lutjanus; species Lutjanus erythropterus. Next base: position 23,242,623 of record NC_139325.1, on the reverse strand, counting down.
TCTGGGCTAATTTTTACTGTTCTGGCAGCAGTTTCTTCACAGCTGCTCTGCCAATAAAACACAGGAGAGAGAAGGAAAGAAAGGGAGAGCAAGAGATTTGACAAACACAATACAATACGATGAAGCACAGAAAATAGAAAAAGGGGTTGCCATGGGCCCAGGGGGACATTAGGACTGACAGAAAATAGAAATGGTAGCGGTCCACACTGTATATCTTTCACAAGTCTTAATATTGTCGACAGAGGTTAGGGGGCAGCAGAGAAAGATGGAGAGTTTGGAGCAATGAAAGCAGAAGGGAGTGACAGAGCGCAGGACTGATGGGTCCATTGAATGAAAAGGTTAGCCCAGAGTCCTGCCCTGCAGCGTACGTCAGACGTATGGTGAGAGAAATATGTGAACAAGAAAGTGAATAATAGAATACAAAGAGGAATAATAAAGTGGGATGGCAGTTGCTATGCCAACGCTGTAGTATACAGATGAATTCCCACTTCACCTGATCCATCTCTCTTTCTCCCTTCTACCTCTGAGTTTAAGGCCACATAAAAGCTTGACTGCAGGAAATGATACTGTATAAATCACATAAAACTTCCCAGTGACACAACAGGTGGGCGGGAGAGAGAGTGGTTGAAGAAATAGAAGAAGAGAGTAATGTGTATCGGGAGGAAGGTGGGAGAGACTGTGAGAATTTGTAGAAAGAAGTTCATGAGTGAAAGGAAAGACGGACTGATTAGATTCTTACCAAAAGGACAGGAGACCCTCCCACTACACACACACACACACACACGCACACACATACACACACCTATACACGCACACAGCAATCATTGCATCATTCCAGTACAATCCCTCCATTCAGCATTTCTTCCAATCCTGTCTACTTTTGCCATCACATTTTTCTGATGTTGAATTGGCCATTCAGAAACATGGGTTATATTTTTTTTCTCCTCTGCCTCCTCTTAGCCATTCAGTCCCCCCTAAAAAACATGAGGTTTGGGAGAAGCATTCAAGCCCATACTTAAAAGGTATAATTTGATATTTTGGGAAATATGACAATTTGCTTCCTTGCCAAAGATCAATACCACTCTCATGACTCTATAGCAAAAGCCACAAAGAAAGGCTTTGTCCGTATGTAACAAATCAGACTTCTGTGTTCTACCAGGAAATGATAAAACCAACCATTTCATCTTTACCCTAACTTCTTGGGATTAAACAAAGGAGATGTAAAATGCTAATTAGTAAGATCCAAAGGTGGATTTTTGCTACCTTGAACAGGTTCAGACTAGATTTTTCCTTCTGTTTCTGCTCTTTGTTGTTAATTTTAGCTATGTGTCTGCTGTCTGTAGCTTCAGCAGACATGGGTGGTATCAGTCTTCTCATCTTTGATACCATCCCATTACAAGGAAAAGCCCTGCATTCAAAAATGTACTCTCATCATTACTACAACTACAAAATTACTACAACATAATACATTAGTGTTGAACTGAGTAGAATAAAGTAAAGCATACATAGCTTTCAGTATTTACTTCTTTGCTTAAGATCATATGGCAAAGATGAAGCTATGCAAGCAGCCAATTAGCTATAGTCTTAGCCATAGGTAACAAAATCTGCTTGCTGTTACAGTGACCCTTCCAAGAAATAGTCCAGCACAATAACCAGAACCACATCGTGTCATTTTTGCTCTTATTTTTGTATGGATTGAATGAACAAGACATGAAATGTTAATCAGTGAGCTTCACAGTTTCTGGTGGGTGAATTATGTTAAATTTGGGCAGGGTCAGGCCAGTTGTTTCTTATTGTTTCCAGTCCCATTACTGACGTGATTCAACAGCCCGCCACTTTGCATTTGGGTCCTGCCACCACCCTGTCAGGGTTTATTTCATAATAATGACCTGCTCACTGTACATTATGATTGAAGGAGTAGTGTATGACTGTATATTGAGTGTATTAACAACAATTTAATGTTGTAGTTGGTAGAAGTAGAGGTACTTTACATACCAGTTCCAAGTAATGTATAAGAAAGCATCATAAACTGACCATTCTCCGAAATGTTGTAGAGTAGACCTATAAAATGGCAATAATAGAAATGCTCAAGGTCCAAGTATCTTACAGTCACATAAGTACAATGTAAAATATATTAAATAATGTACTGAATGATACTGACTGACTATAAGGTCAGTCAGTGCAGGGAAGGAAATGGAGAAGCAGATTTTTCTCAATCTCAGAATCAGACACTTGTTGACCACATAGATGATCAATGTCAGAGAACTGATGAGTAAGTGCATTGCATAGCTGCATATGGCTCTTCTTCAGAAACCACTGGGGATGGCCCTACTCTATCAGACATGCTCTAATCGCTGCCCTACACCGGCTCCACTGTATCTTAATGGCTCAGATTGCATTAGGGGCCCTGGAAGCCGTGCGGACGAACCCACAGCCTAAAACCGACAAGCTGTATGCAGATGGATCTGTGCACAGCAAACAGCACTCTGATCCAACTGCCTGAGAGAGACTAATCAAATACAGGGAACAGGAGACTACGGGGGGTAAAAGATACAGCGGAGGAGGTAGGGGGTGGTGTGTGGAGGGGGTGGTGTGAATGGCAGAGCTCACAGAAGGCTGTGGGTAATGCGTCCGCTCTCCCATTTAAGTGGCGAGCAAGCAGTGCTGAACATCTCGCCTCCAAACAACTGTGCCCTTTTAATGAAAGGAAACTGACACACATGCTGCACACACATACGCACACACAGTATATTGACACAGCTTTATTAGACTCTGCCAGAAAATGTATCAAACACCAAACAAAATACATGTCTGGCCCTGTTTTATAAGATACAAGATATTAGGTGGAAGCAGCGCATCATCACCCCGACTGAAGAGCCAGTTGGTTCAGTGTGCTGCTGCTGCTTACAAGTGTGTGCAGCTGTCATGTTGCTAATATTTGGAAGTGTTTGAAGAGTTCAGAGGCTAACTACAGTTTCACACTGTCAGCACGATAGCAAAGTGTACGCTGTGGTGCTGCTGATGTCCTGAATGCGTGTGTGTTTGTGTCAGCTGTCTCCTGGCTAAAAGTCACTAGTCAGCAGAGTAGACACTGCCGGATTTCCACTCATACACTTTTCCTGTCACTTTATCATCGAAGTGCTTTTTTTCCCCTCAGAAGTTTGGCTTGGATTTGGTGGTTATAAGGTTTTTAGGTCAGATACTGGACAGCCTTTCCTGTCGAGCAGTCCCTGAAGCCCACTGGTGCCCAGATAAATCAGCTGCTGCACAGTATCTTAACGCCAAGTGGCCCCAGTCAGTTTGAAAAATGCAGAGTCACTGTTCCAACCAGGCAGCCTGATTAGCTTGGCTTTTGTTGAGGCTACCTATCACTGGGCCAAGAATGATGGCGACATCATATTCCCAGGTGTCACTCACTATCCAGAAGATGACTACGGCCAATGCTCCTTTGCCTTCAACATCCCTCCTTGGAAACTATCTGCTCCTGCTGGTCCAGCTCCTCTGCAACAACAACCTCTTTTTCATATCCAGCCTAAAGTCCAAGTGTTTTGATCTGCTGTTCTGCTGCTTCCACAGCAGATCTGTCTGGCAAGTGGAGACCCACCTGAATGACCTGAATATATAGAGATATATATTATAGTTTTGTCCAACCAGTTGCAAGCAAGCGGCAACCTTCTGTTCTGAAAAGTGAAGCCAATGCGTAAGTGTCAAAAACTGCAGTTCCTCAATGGCCACTTGAGAATGGCTCCAAAAGCAAATATCCCCATATTAATATACCCTAATTTAATGTTTACAGCATATTTGCCAAACCTCAGTTTTTCATTGCCCTCCCCAGTTTCTTCCCATGGTCACAATTCTGCTGTATTTCTCCTGATTTATGACACATTTTCACACCTTTTTTTCTTTTTCGTTATCACAACCTGTTTCTGGCACCGTACAGCGAGTATAAGCCAATCGCCCTCAGTGGGTGAGAGAAAGAGAGAGAAATGGAGAGTACTAGGAAGAATCCCTGTTTTTGATAAATAGTTTTAAAGGAAAGGGACACTTTTTCTAACATCTACCTTTCCAGGGATCACAGATGTAAAGTAGCTATTTAACGCTGGCTCACCGGTTGTGTTGTGCATGGCCCATTTTAATTAAACAAAACTAAAAACTGTCCCCTGTTCAAGACAACTGTTATATAACTCACCTCACCTCACCTCACCTCTTTATGTTATATTAAGGCTTAAAATTATGCATAATTAAGGGTGTGCCTGCTTTGAGTGACAGGTGGGTACCATCACAGATAGCTTGCTGTAAATTAGTTGCTTCATGTGGTCCACCTCAGCTACACTCACACCCCATCTGTCTGCAGGTAGGGTAGACCTATTTTGCATGTAAATTACATGAGTAATATCTACAAATAAAATCCAATAAAAAATAAAATTAAATAATATATATATTAAAGAAGCAATATGTAGTAATTGTGTGTGTAAAAATCAGTGCAGCATTCCAAATAGCAGAGCCATAGACAGTATATGGTAGGTTGAAATAATATTTAACATATAATGTATGATTGAGGTGAGTTGTAGAAGTATAAATTATCCTTTGAAATTTCTATTTCAAAGGGTTAGTTCTGATCTGTATTTTGGCCGGTTTTGTGACACAGACCTGGCAACTCTGTAGCTAGGTCAAGTACTATCAAGATGGTGATGATCAGAGCCACCACACTGTGAGCACTTCCTCAAAAACCTCTGGTGATGTCATGGACGCTCTGTCCACTATACATTATTCTGTCTGTGGTTGCAAGTATGTATTTGTCCCTTGGTATTTTCAGTGGACTTAAACAGTTTAAAAAAACAAACTGTTTTAGTTAACTTAAAGTTTAAGAGTTGTTATTTCTGTGTAGAATTACAGTAACTCGGACGACTGTATCAGTCTCCTGATTTATTCTTTAAAGTATTTTTGGGTTATTGTTTAAGGGACAGAGAAATGAGAAAAACATGCAACGGCCCCTCAGTTTCAACCAAGGATGTTGCAATTCATAGCTGAGGCCTTAAAGGTCCAATTTGTAAGATTTACAGGGATTTCTTGGAAGAATGTGGCAGAAAAGGAATATAATATTCCAAAGTTAAGTGTATTTTTATTAGTGTATGTCACCTAAAAATAAAATAGTTTTTGCTACCTTAGAATGAGCCCTTTGTATCTACAGGGGGAGCAGGTCCTCTTCCATGGTGTCCGCCATGTTTGTACAGTAGTCAGAATATACAAATTAAACACTGGCTCTACATACGGCCTTGTGTGTTTTGCACACTTGGAAGGAGAGAATGAGATGAGGTATTTCCAATCTGCAACCACAGATGACACTAAATCTTACACACTGGTCCTTTAAATCCCTGTGTGTCAGGTATGTATCAAGCGGGGTGGCAGAAAAACAGGAGGATCGACCCAACATGCAGACAAGAAGCTACGTAATGACACTCAACTCAAAAGACAAAAGACTTACAGAGGGTTTGGCAGGCCCGGGTGTCCAATAGTCCAAAGGCAAACAAATCCAAATGGGGCAGGCAGGTAATCCATAGTCCAAAAACAAAAATACAAATGCAAGGTATGCTTGACTAGAGATGAAGATAAACTGGCACAGAATGAAGAGAAAGACAGACTAAATCCACAGGGAAGGCTAATCAAAGACAGGTGAAACCAATCAGTAATCAAAAAAGGTGGGAAAAAGACAAAGACAGGAAGTAGAGTGAACTAAGACACATGAGGGAAGCTTCTTACAAAATAAAACAGGAAATAAGTGAACTGAATCCCCAAATCACAACAGAATGTAGCTAGGTACTGAGGAAGCCAGCTAGTTACATAGGAAGATAACTACCCATATACAATCCCGCCCACTTAGCACTGATTGGTTGATTGTTCCTCCTAATGTCAGACATTGTCATAAATGACCAGGGTAGGTGTAATGGGGGGGCATTTGTGAGCCAGGTTATTATGCCCATCCATAGGCAGAGCAAGCTTCTGGCGCCAAACTTTGTGTTTTATTAATCTGTATATTTTCGTCCTATCTGGAGTCTCCACGGCAATGTGAGAGATCTCATTCTCCACTCTGAGAAATGTATTTTCAGACCACAGACATGCAATGTTCCATGAAAGAAACACCCAGTTGCTTCAGCTGGCGTTTTACAGACTTAACCTGAAAATTCACAACTGAGTGGAAGATTGAGCTGTTGAAGGGCAGTGTGTGCCCTCACATGGTTACCATATCCCCCTCGATTAGATTTGTTCGGCAGCGGACTCTGTAAATGACAACAATTTGAATCTCTCAACAAATCTGAGATGTCTACAATCGGGCTAGTCTTACCTCCTCTGAATCTTACCACTGATCAGCTGCAAAAGTCTGTGACTGTTCCTTGCTGTCCGCCAACACCATGCTTTCTTGTGTGATTGAAATGGCACTGATAGTTCTGAGAGGCCGTGTCAAATTTTGGCCTCTGTTAATGGGTAGCAGGGGAGTCAAGGTCTCGAGCCTTTTGACAAAAGGAAAGTTATATTGTTCATGTCACCTTTGATTGAAGACGCAATTGGCTGAGTGTGTCTGTGAGTGTGTGCAGCTGTCCTGATACGAACATTTATAAGTGTTAAAGGAGTTCAGAAGCTAATTACAGTTTCAAAGTGTCAGCATGATAGTTAAGTTTGTGCAGGGTTGGTGTTTGTGTGTGTGTCTGAGATTCTGCAGTCCCCCTGAGTCAGCTGTCCCTTATCGCTCAGCTAAGTGACACTGCCTGAGTCCTGCCGGAGTTTTTTTTTTCCCACTATACTCCTTACCATCATACAGAAATTTGACTAAATATAAAGTGCTCTGTCATCATGGTAGCGATAACTCTATATCAAAGTGAGAAGTAAATCTAAATATTATACTTTATGCACAAGAACTTATTATTAAATTTAACATAATGAATTAGTGACTGTCAGTACTGGGACTGAGATATTGAAGTGAAACCATAAAGTGTGACAAAATGCCCCACTCTCCCCTACTGACACTGTAGTGTCCAAACTTCCATTCAGTCAACTGACATTACTGTTGCATTATGGAAAAACTAGCTTTGTGACCATCAAATTTAAGTAGAGAAATAATATAAAGAACAAACACCTTAAATGGTCAATGTCAGTATGATTTAAGTAACATACAAATAACCAACCATCTAATTATTTGTTGAGGTTAAAAAAGCAAAATATACCAGAGATTTAAGTAGATTTCCTCAGTGCAGTAAGTATAAATTGTCAAACAAAAACAAACCAGTTCTCCAGCGCTTAAATTTATCTTAAAGTAACTTTGTCACAGTGCTGAAGTTTTTCCTTATTAACAAATTTCTCTCTGCTTTTCTCACTTCAGACTCCACATAAGCCACTTAAAAGAGTAAATGGGAGTTATTATCACCATTCTGTAGTCCTCACACATGGACTGGTAGCATGGTTCTTGTTAACTCTCAGCAAAACTGAGCTTGCCAAGTCAAGTCAGGGTGCATGGAGCTTTCCACTGAATCACAAGGTCTTCATCTGCAAATTGAGATTGTTCAGTTGACATGAACTGTAGGTGTAGATGGTCTTTCCATATTTGCAGGCATTTGGTCATCAACTAAAGCAGTGGACAAAGATTTTGACCTGAGTGTAACCTGAGGTATTACAGTTCATGTAGAGGGAACTGAGAATACCCAACCTCCAAAATTTAGTTGTAATCCATCCAGTAGTTGTTGAGATATTTCACTGAAACGTCAAACATCAAGCTCATGGTGTTTCCAGAGGAAAAGTCAGTAGATCTTCAAACTCAGCAGGATACACTGACTGGGCACCAAATGTTATGCCAGCCATTCATTTAGATGTTGATTGGCTGTTCGATCCCTGGCTCCTCCAGTCCACAGTGTCCTTGAACAAGATACTGAACTTCAAGCAAAAGCTTTAATCAGGCCTGAAAAGTTGAGCCCAACAAGCTCCAAACCCGGCAAAACTCTGTCCAAAACTGACCTCAACCAGACGCTCACTAGCATATTTCAGCCTGAACCTGATTACAGCCCGACATTTCCCTCCATGCATCATAAGACAGGTGACAGAAAAACAAAACAAAAATGCAGACAGTATATTTTCCCCTAATTAAATCATATAATAATATACAGGTAGGATAAGTTTATTAGGCAAGAACAGGAGTCATTCTACCAGTTTTAATGTTCTTAATTTATGAAAACAGCTCTTCAATCGCAACCAAAAAACAAACAAGCAAACAAAAAAAAAAAAAGAATAATCTACATGAAACATGTCAGCGGACAGAACACTCTCAATCTCACACTCTAAAACACTCAAATTCAATTATGCCTTGGCTAAATACTAAAGGCTAGATATTATTTAAGTTTATTATGTTATGTTATTTAAATACAAAACCATAGGTTCGGGACGTATGCAATGTAACGAAACAACAGCACAACTGACACCAATATGCAACAGGTCCAGAGGACCTGGTTACTAAAATAAATAAGCTTGAATTAAACCTTAGAACATGAACTTAATAACTTATGAATAAAAATAAATAGGAGAGAGGGGAAATGAAATGAGATGAAACAAAATGTATAAAAGTAGATCAACAAGCCTGTGCCAAAATTGTTTAGCAGCCTACAAACAATCGGCCCCGGACCAAGACACTCCCCATGAAATTAAAATATGATTAAAATATGCTGTACAAATAAAATAGCCAATACAAAATAATAATAATAATAATAATAATAATAATAATAATAATAATAATAATAATAATAATAATAATAATAATAATAACAACAACAACAACAACAACAACAACAACAATAATAATAATAATAATAATAATAATAATAATAATAATAATAATAAGGCCAAACAGTAGGAGATGGTATTGACAGGGACAATGGGAAAGTGGAACTGGCAACAAATTGGGGAGAAAAAAAAAAAAGTAATAATATAGCCTGACATGACCTGACATGAGACTATGAAATATGTGAGAAATAAGGCCAGACCCAACCGGAACCCATCAAGTCCCATTGGGTTCCTGTGCAGATCTCAACCTCTACCCCAATTTTCACCAGACAGCTGTCCCGTCAGTGTGTGAAGGTATGTGTGTGATTGTGTGTGCAAATGGGGGAATGTGACATATAGTTGTAAAGCACACTGAGATGGTATTAGGTTTGTAATATTCAAGTGTGACACCTATATAAAGAATTAGGTTTCATAATTCTACAGACAGCCCAAAAGTAAAGCAAAGAAACTAGACCTTAGTCATAGTTTAGCTGGTGATCCAACATATGGGCCTTTTGGTGCTCTCCCAGATTTAAAGGGAAGCATTGGCACTTTCCATGTGGCTGTACAGTCAGTGTTCATGGTAAATGTAGTCACTTGAAGTAATAAATCCCTCAGTGTGTTCTATATTGACCATAAAAGCTGAGTCCTACTGCAAAATTCTTCCTGCATCCAGTAATGTCACAGTGATGTCATTGGTGTTAAGGAAGAACTACAAACTGTTTCAGCTTGCATTTCTAGTCTCTGCTTCTGGGTAGCCAGCAGGTGTGCTGGATGAGCTTGCCCACAACGCATCCTGGTACATGTAGGTACTGCTGCACAGCTCTGCAAGTAGCAGAACTTAGTTTCTGTGGTCAATATAACACACTAAGGACATTTATTGCTTGAAATGACTACATTTGCCATCAGCACTGACTGAGCATCCACATGAAAAGTGCTGAATTTTCTTTTTAATGATTGACTATGAATGTATACAATTATGCACACGCTGTTTATGGATGTTTTGTTAGTGTTAAGTGGTGTGGTGTTAAGTCCAATCTCACCATGTACCATTTATTTAATGGCCAACACCACTGCAAAACTGTATGCCTTTTGGCCACATAACCCTCTGGTGACTATAGTGTATGATTTTAAGCTGCAGTGACATTTTCAGTTTCAGCAGCACGTTGTCTGTGCCATCACCTTGTTACAATATTCTGCATCATGCTCAGTAAAATGGCAGTGCAACTGCATTTTTATACTATGGCCAGTACCATGGTATAAAATATTAATACCAAACTTAAAATACCATCCTCACACTACCATGCTACTTTTCAGGGTTCCTTTTCCTTTCTGATGCTTTGTGGACTTTAGTACCAATCTCTCCTGTCTCACCTTTGATGGCCATTATAAATTTACTGCACAGGTTCTCATGATCCCGTGTTTCTTTTATTTTCAGCTTTGCTTCTAAATGGTTTCTCTCCCCCTCTCAGCCCTCATGTATTCCCTCCTTCCCCTCTCTCATTTATTTCCATTGGAGAGCATCGATTGGCTTGTTTAAGCCCTTCGGTCTGGACTAATATTTCACTCCATGCAGTCCCGATCCACTCGTCCATCCTTTCTCTCCATCGTGCTTTACTCCTCTCCCTCTGTCATTAGCCCTCCCGCCATCTGAATACTTGACAGGAGACACAGTATGAATGCAATAAGACGTGTGAAGACCCTGATTGAAACAAACCCCTATTATTGCACACAGGCCATTTGGACAGCACAGCCGCATATATATGAACACATTGTTTATTTACGATGGTTTTCTTGATTCCAACTGTAACTGTAAAGCTTTTATCATACAAACTGGCAGAACCACTGTATGCCTTTAAAATATATCTGTGTTTTTTGTCAGAAGTTGTTTGATTCCACTGCTACACATGCTCCTCTAATTAAATGGGCTGTTTGGGGGCATTAACAATAAAATTATTTATGAGGCACTACACTGATTGGCTGGCAACATCGCTGCCATCGTCCTGTCCCCTGGCAAGACTGGATACACAGAACTGATTCAGGATTAGACACTGAATATCACTATTTGTTCCCAGTGACACATCAGACTGAGCACCAGCTCTAAATAGTTTGTTCAAAAAGTGTTATTGGATCACATTAAGACACAGTGTGGAACATCAGCGTTATTCAGCATCATGGTTCTACAGCACATAGCTAATATCTCTGAAAGGATACCCTTTTTATTTTGATTCACATCCTTATTGTCACGCTACTTTTAATTTGATAAAGTCTATATTTTTCCTTGGTTTTTGTCTTGTGTATATATATTGCATCATTTCTTACTGTCACGATCTCATTGGTTTATTGCTAGTCTATACACACTTTTGATGCTGTTTATCCCAGGGTTGCACCAGAATCCAAATATGTTATTTGGGAGAGCACAAATACTGTGATGGAAAGAGACATTTCTTCTTACTGAAGTGGCTCATTATTATTTGGAAAAAGTCAGCCCCATGATTACCTGAGCATAGTTAAGAGATTGCATCTGAATGAATCAATCACTGATTTAATGGACCCAGATTATTCCCTTCAACTGAAACATATTTTTATATACTTGCATATCTTTACTTTAAATCTTTTTATTTATACTTTTTTCAGTTTTTGATTTTTCAATACGCCCCAGTTAAAGCAGAGGATGTCTTCACACAGTTCATAAAACTTAGATTAGTTAAATTCTGAGATGAAATAGATGAAAAGTACAGCATAACGATGAGGAAATATTTCCTGATTAATTATACAACAATATCAAATCAGATGCTTTGTAGGAACAATTGTATTGGCAATTAAGATTAGGTCATAAAATAAAGCAGTTGCCTGATTTAATGTGACTTCTGGTATAAACCACGCCCACCTCTAGTCTTTGATCCAAAAACGGATACAGAGCAAGATAATTTTGTTACAGACAAATAATGACATCTCTGTGCACCAGTAGCATCTGGTTAGATCCTACTTGGTTGCACAGTATTTAATGTGAAGAATGACAAAAGGCCTGGGCGATATAGCTGAAAAACCTATCACGATAGTGAAGTTTCATATCGGTCGATATCGATAATTATTGATCATGTAAGTTGTGACTGATATGTTGTGTACTCCACAGAGTGGAAGTGGCTGAAGGGATAAAATAAGTTTGTTGTATTATTATTGCAACAATATTACAGGGATGACTACTGGTGCTTTCACAAAACGTGAGATTATTTTATAAATAATCATCAGTAATGTGGATATAATGCCTAAGTGAGTAAAGGCAAATATGACATCAGCTGGAACAGTCTGGTAAATTCTCAAAATCACTCAACTGTAATGCAGCCTTTAAAACCAGGAAAAGATGACACTTCTGACGTATCACGATATAACGATATCCAAAATCTATCACGATACCTAGTATCATATCACAAGACAATACAATATCATTATATTGCCCAGCCCTAAATGACAATAAAATTCAATAAAATATGCACTTTATACAATTAAAAAAGTCTGATCTAACTCAAAACATGTCCTACACTTAGAGGTAGAATCAGTAGGATTTGTCTGAGCTGTTCATAAACACACCAGAAAGACAGTTGTTGAACATAACATTTACCACTACATGAACATAATCAGACATACAGAGCCTGAAAATGCAAAAACACCAAAACATCTTAAGCTAGTAGGATCATGGGATTAACATAAGGAGCCAACATGATATAATAAATAAATGTCAGGGCTCCACGGATCTTGATAATAAAAATCTACCCACAGATTTTGTCAAGCATCCACTATGAATACCAGGTCACCTGGGGCCGATTTCATGTAGCCTCCCTCCTCTCCCCACATTCACACAGGCACACAGCCTCCGGCGCTGAGGCGAGGACATGTTTCCATCTGCTGATCCTTTGGAGCATTGCAATAGGCTCTGCAGCTATTTGAAGGCAGACTGGAGCTAAACGCCACCCTGAGGAAAGGAGTCCCTGCTGTAAAAAAATAAACTTTCAGCTCAAGAAAGTCTCTTTACAGTCATTATTTTTCCATAACCAAAGCTTTGTCATGGACGAGGAGGCAGAAGCAGAGACACTAAGACATTTTAGAGAAACTAAATAGCAGCTCTGACAGACTAAATATCTGTAACCCTCCCAAAATGTCAAAGCCCCAGTACCTCAACCCCAGGCGTAGGAAGTACTCCACTGGAGAAAGAAGAAGCTGATGAATAAATAAAAGATGCAGTCTAACAGACACAGAGAATAAGAAAATACCAGACATTCGTGACTCCACTGACAATGCTACTAATTTTATTGTTTTTTGTTTTTAAGTTTCCAAACGTCATTGGTAAAAAACAGCATATTCCGTTGCAGTTTAATTAAAACATCAGGAAAAAAAATATAGAAAAGCAATTGTAGATGATTTACAAAATATATACATTAAACCTATACATATACATACACACACAGACCTATATACAGCCTGATTCTCAAACATCCATTTTTACATACAGTGGGGTCCAAAAGTCTGAGTCCACTATGATGAACAGTTTATTTTAATGACGGAAATTACAAAGTAATACAAATTTTCTCCTCCTTATCCAAGCTCATTTAATTAAAACAAAATAATCTGTAAAGAAATACAATAAATACTAAAAACAAAATTGTGTTTTGCTATATTGTGTATTATAAGTGTCCTTTTTAACATGACAAAAGACTTCTGCTGAGAAACTGTCCACTTGTTTTCAGGACTAACTCTTAATTAAGGGTTAAACGGTAGTGTGTATCACTGCTGAAGAACGTAACCAAGTCCCCAAAACCTAAAATTTCAGTCTGCAGTATGAGAGTGAGCTATGGTGCTGGTCTGTTCTATAGATGCATATCATCACTTCAAGCTCAAAACCGTTTGAAACAAGATTAATTTCTGAGCAAAACAACGGCTCTGCACATGCATCAAAGCCACATCAAACCCACTGAAGTATCATCAGTGCTGACTTTGACTTGGCTTTCATCTGTAGTTATCAGAGCTCGAACACAGTGAGAGAGACAAACTAACATGACAGGACTTCTCTGACACACTCTGAAGGAGTGCAGTGGACAATAACAAGACTTTACTACATTAATAAAAAAAAAAAAACATTAACCGACATTTGTGTGAGCTTCAGATTAATGAGTTTCTCTCATTGGACTCAGGCTTTTGGACCCCACTGTACATCTGTGTGTTCATGTATTTGTATATACCTGATGTATATATTGCACCATCCATCTACATGTAACCAAATCAAGAAATAGAATACTATACGCTCTCTGTAGACAACAAAACTGTCCTCACTTAGCAGTCCTCCAGAACTGGCCATGCAAGAGAACCTAAAAGCCTTTTTTCATATTGAGATGTACAAAAAACAACAATATGCAGGCAGGACAGTTGAAACTTTCCAGGACTTGCTGCCAACATGGCCAGCTGCTGTAAAACTTATCGACAGAAGTGAAGAAAAAAAAGACAAAAACACACAAGAACAAGAACACGGCATAAGAACAGAAGTACTGTATTTCTTGGAGGTCATGACATCAGTATTTCTATATTAAAAGCACAAAAGCACAGAGGAATGTTGCTTCTGATCAAAGGGGCACATGGACAGATGCTATGCTAATGGTGACCATAGCAACAACATGTGGATGCATGGACAGCTGAGGGTGGACTCTAACCTTAAATTTTCTCAGAGAAGGGGCCTGATTGAAGGCTTCAGAGTATGTACAAGAGCTGAAACCTCAAATGTTGGACGGTGAATGTTTGGTTAGTCGCTGCTCGGAAGAAAAGATGGAGCTAATGTTGTTATGTACAGTGAAAGCCTCTTGTGTACAATATGAGCTGGGACTGTGCAAAGCAAGGGCTAATTTCCAAGTTTACTCATGATGACAACTAACTCGGCAAAGTGCATTTTTCAACAAAAAAACAAAACAAAACAAAACAAAAAAGGATTCTTGCTGAGAAGTGCCTGTATTTCTATGCAGGGGAACACAGGGAGCAGAAAAAAATAATAATAAGCACTACATGACAGAGGACTTAAACTCTAAATTAATGTAATCACAACCACAAGCACTGCTACAATGACGGGTCATATTGGGTTGAATGCCAATTAGCAGCACTTGTCAGCTACTCGAGCGTTCATGGCAAAATTGGACAACAAACAGTGGTCTGAAGAGGCCAAATCAACTGGGTCCAAAACGCAATTGCAATGGTCAAATAACCTGCAAAAACGAGTTCACATATCAAGCAGACCAGTGGAACAATAATGGCAGCAGATGCCAAACACAACGATGACAAAGGGAAAAACAATCTGAAACCGCCTAACAGTTATAAACAGTATAAAGGAAGCTGGCAAACAGTAATCGTTTTGCAAAAAAATACAACCCAGATTTGTAGCAGTGTTTTTTTTTTTGTTTTTACCATGGCGACTTCAGACTAATTCCTTTTTCATGTAGTGTTTACATTATTCTGTACACCCCATGGATCTCTCCTTCGCTCTCTGTGACCCCACTCATCCTTCAGGCTTGCCCTTTTCATGTATTCTGTCCTTTCCCATCGCTCTTCCTCTGCAGCCTTTAACCATGTTCCACCATCAGAAGACACAGTTGTGGCCGCTGGCTACACATTGTTTGATTGTCCTTTTTTTAACCCTCACATCCACTCCTTTAATCTGCCCCTGCCTTGTGCTTTTCCCCACCCACCCCCACACATATTTATATTACCCCTTTAATGATGCACCCTGCACTGTTCTACGCCTCGCCTTGCTTATATTCCATCGCTCCCCCGTTTCTGCTGCTGCCGTATCCTGTGGGTAAACTCGCTCCATTGTTCCCTGTTCCCTCCCCGGCCTCAAAACTTTTCTCTTCCAGCGGCTTGCCAATCCAGGCGCCGTAACCGTGGACGCTGAGAGCTCTGAAGAACTGCTGCTTGGCTAGCTGGAAGGACATGGCTGACATCTTGGCCTGGGAGTACGACGGCAGCGAGAGGAGGTCAGTGCGGCCGCACCGCTGGCACAGAGTGTGGAACAAAGCAAACAGGTTTGACTTGGACACTCTGGACACGCTCAGTTTGTTCCTAGTGGGAAAACAGAGAGATCTTAGTGAGACAGTTACGGAAAACATAGATTGTCTGGCAAGCAGGTATGACACATTTTTTCCTCTAATGATGCAATGTTTCCTATTTAGCTTACTTAGCTGCCTGCTGCTCCTGTTTTGGGTGATTTAATTAAAATTTAATTAGGCTGGAGGTTATTTGACAGTTTTACTGAATACAACACTTGAGATTATCCAAAATTGGATAAAGGTTTTTTTTTTCCCCCAGTATGTGTATGCTGTATTTTATAAAATATTTATTCATAGTTTGCCACAGCTCATACTTCTTATCCAAGGATGTGGTGCTACCAACAGTTTTGGATTATTTGGGACACAGAGTACGAAGTTAAATTTAATTATAACAACTGATTGTGAGTATGTGTCTTCAAATAATGTTCCTGGGAACAAATTCAAGGGATATTTATTCATAATGATATGGTGTCACATTGATCAATAATTCACAGATGAAAAAACAAAACATTTCGGGAGAACATTTTAGAGGCACATTGAGCCACTGGGTAAATCTATTTAAATTCAAATCAATTCAAACTTATTGTTAGCCACCAGAGGAAGACCAAAACACTCAATAACAGCACTACACTCCTTAAATAATAAGTAGTTGAGTGGACAACAACAGACTATAGAGTATTTGCAGCAATATCACAGTTAGGGTTAGGTCAGTAAGCCAGACGCATAGAAAAGTTCAAGGAAACGTGGAATCAATTAAAATCGGTTGGCAGTGATGAAGATCAATATGAGCTGGCTCCTTCATCTTTGAATGCCAACTTGACAATTTTGCCTTCAAGTTCCGATCCAGTAAAGTGAAGGACTTGATTTTTTCGCAGAGCCCATACACAGCTTAAGACCTTAAATGTTACAAGGGTCTGAAAGCCTACAACCAGCTGGAGTTTGGATGGTGAGAGAGGCACAGTATCAGCTCATCTGCGATGTGTGTTGTAAAAGCCAAGGTAGGTGATCAATTGATCTATACATTGATCAATACATTTTGAACATTTAACTAAATATGGAAATTAAGGATCAAGTCTAACAGTCAATTAGCAGAACATTTTGGATCAAACTGCTAAAATGTGTACGGTGTCAAACAAACATATAAATGCATAAATAATTAAAATGTCCCTCTTCAACCAATTTATTAACAAAGTCAATTGATGGGAAACTAGTTTATTCTTAAAAGCACATATTTGGTTGACCAAGACTGAACATTTTGAGCAACAATAACTGTTTTCAAATCAAACTCATGACCTTGAACCTTTCAGAATATTTCAGTATTACAGGTTGTGAATACCACAAGGGGAGGGCATTCATATGAACTCTTCTTGTTAAACATGACCTACTTTGAAGGCATCAAATAATCATGAACAGTTATGAGTTTGGATGTGTTGTTAGCATACCAGCAACGTGGCTCACCTCTGGATTTTGTGTGCCATGAAAACACTCTATACAGCCAATCCAAAGCTACTGATTAACACGTTTGTTGCTATCAGGAACATCAAAGCTTGGTTTGGTTACGTACCCATCCAGTTTGCCTTTGGTCCCATCCAGCACCTCCACGCTGTGCTGGTCTGGAAAGCTCCAGTTCACACTGGACTCCTTGGTCTTGCCCGTGTGACGAGTGGAGTCGTACACACTCACCCTGCCCACCTACGGTCCAGCCAGGTGGTGTGGGAGGAGGGAAGGGGGAGAGAGAAAGCATATTTTGTTCAATCGGGCTAATTTCGCCCTCCAGCGTGAGTCAGCAATTCCAAACAGAGCGTGTAACTTGAGTTGTGTAAGGCATGTGTCAGTGTGACGGCTGCGTCATGCTGTCTGTCGATTAGCGACGGCAGAATCAACCAATGTCACTGATGTGTAAATGAAAGCCAAGAAAGTGTTCAAACGCAGGCCAAAACAAGGAACAAGCTGAATTCTGGTCGACTGCCAGCTGCTGTATTTTCAGGCATTTCGCCCGCCGCTACAATAGCGACCTACCTGCTTTTTACTAATTGATGGATGAGCCAAATTTATAGAAGATGAGCAGTGAAGAAACAGTTGTGCAGGCACAAATAGGAACATTGGCACCTTAATTGATTAATTTAGTGAGAATGACCTCAGTAGTCCTGATTAATGTCCACATGTGACATTGCCAAAAACTTACCTCAGGGTGGTTCAGTATGAAGGGAGGAGGGAGACTTTGCGCGAACGCTTCACCATCTCTGGCCAGTCGACAGCAAACAGCACGAGTCAGGTGCCCGTGGCTGTACAGATAGCCTGACAGACCAGAACAGCAAAGACACGTTGTAGGACAGAAATTTGAGACAAGAAGCAACGTAAAAGTAGAAAGTCATCAAATTTCACTGCGGGGAACCCTCATGAATATGTGTCACATTATCTGTTCTTTAGAGCTGCTCCAATTGATTTTGTATTGGTTATTGTATTAAATAACAGCTTTCAGATTAATCAATTAATTGCAGTAATTTAAATCCTATATCAAAACTTGAAACTCAAATTTTTATTCTTCTTCCATGATGCCAAAAAGGTCATCAAAGCAGAACAGAGAACATTATTGTTAATTTTATTTCCATGAACTGCTACTAACTGATCAAACACTTCTTTTGAAAATTCTATATGCATACAATGTACATAGTGCACAATATTTTACTTTTACTTTATTTTATAATGCCCGTTGGATGAAATGTGTGTGCTGTTTGTGTTTTGTTTCACCTACCCAGGGACTGGGGTGAAAATTCGTTTTTAGCTATATCTGTCTAAGTACTGAAGTTCATGTTTATTATACGGGGTCCCTGTTAAATAAACAAGTCGAGTCAAAATTCTCTAATTCCAGTCTTTTTTAAATGTGAATATTTCTGGTTTCTTCACTTTTTTATGATCGTGAACTCAATATCTTGAGGTCGAGAGCAAAACAAGACATTTTGAGGGTCATCTTGGGATTGGGGAAATACTGACATTTTTCACCATTTTCTGACATTTCATAGACTGAACAACTAATCGATTATTTGAAAAAATAATTTACAGATTAATTGACAATGAAAATAATTATGAGTTGCAGCCCTGCTGTTCTTCATTCCAGGGAAAAGAGTGTAACAGCATGTTTTACCAAGCGTGATGGATTTCAGGTAGATGGGGTGCAGGAAATGGGTGAGCAGCGCCCCCTGCAGACCCAGCACGTTCCAGCGCAGGATCTTATCACTGCAACTCATGGTTCGCAGCCTCTCGCCGTGCTGGATGCCGTCCCAGGTGGGCACAATGGCACTAGACTCCACTGGGATGGTGCCCTCACCTGGCACGAGCAACAGCACACACACACACAGACGGACAAAAAGGTCACAAGGAGTGGAATCGTTTGCTTTCATGCACTGCACCGATACATATTTGTGAAGTCAGTTGTGTGTCAGTCTCTTATCTCACCGTTCTCCACTTTGGTGCGGAGCTTGCCCTGCTTAGCATTCTCAAACAGAGGCTGATGGCCCTCGACCTCATCCCCCGCCTCACTGCATGACTTGTCAAACAGAGCGCCGTCCCCACAAGGTGCCGTGCTGTGGATGAGAGAAAGGAGAGACATAAGGCACTGACGCACCATAATGACATACAGTTTAAAATAGGAAGGAGCACATTGATCCAAACATGAAACATTGATGTATCTGAGAGGGATGAAAGAGGAGAGCGTGGGTGAAGGTGACCGAGGAGAAAAGAAAACATCTGATCCTCCCACCTGATGTAGAGGTGAAAGGTGATGTCAGGTTTGATTTGCAGTTTGTTTTTCTCTGCCGGCTCGAATATACTGTCGTCTGTGCCGTCATAGTACTTGAGCAGCTCACTGTACAGAAACCTGAGAGGAAAGGAGATGGTGGAGTTGGGCTTTATAAATAATGTCCTGCAGAGTGGGTCTGGGAGAAGAGCGGGGGGTATTTTCAGAACCGGGAGAGAGACATTGATTAAGAGCAAGATCTATTTCTACCGAACAAAGCCCCTTCTGGAGATGATTTCAGCGTGGCAATCATTAACAGTGTCCCCTTTAAGGCTCAGCTCCTCCCCTTTAACACAGCGATTTCCTGACAGAAAAAAAAGGAAAAACACATTCAATGTCAAACAACACAACAATGCCAAAGCCTCTCGGTTCTGCAGTGACCTAGTTCTGATTTAACTTTGTGACAGTACATGCCTCTGAGCACAGAAATCCATAAAATGTCCTCACATCATGGAAAAATGCAGTGACAATGTATTTTTTTTATGCTGCAATAAAAATTACTTGTACACCATGTTATGACCAGTTCCCTTTGCTTCATAGGTTATATACTTAAGGTGATGGATATACCAGTTCCCAGGCTGACAACAGTCCCCAGGCCCTCCCCCCTCCTCATGACAATGGTGGCCAGAATCTTGCGTCCCAGAAGGCTGTGCTGGATACGTGTGGTCAGGGCGTTGAAACGCTGGTGACTCAACATTGCTATCTGGTCATGCAAAGTGCTGCCACTCACTGGAAGCTAGAGAGAAGGATTATAAAGGACAGTACAGGACAGGCAAAGCAGAAAATAAATGAGGATTATTTCATATTTAGTGATATCTGAATTGTATTTGACTCTGCAAACCAATGATAAGTCTCAAAAAACTACCGGAGTAAATTATCATGACTGTCTAAACATATCTAAGGCAGGCAGCCTGAGTATACACAGTACCAGTCAAAAATCTGGACACACTTCTCACTCATTGTTTTTTCTTTATTTATATAAGAAATGGTACAGATTATACCAACAGTGTGCAAATATTTCATCAAAGCAAAAGGTGGCTACTTTGAAGAATCTAAAATATCAAAGAGCAAACAATATCTGCACACTGGTAGGTCAACAGGTGTGTATGAGACGACCATAGGGTGACAATAAAAAAGATGTCCTCTGTACTTGCAATCAAATATTCAATAACAATGATGTTATTAAATCTTTGATTACAAGTGCAGAAGACAGTGTGCATAGTCCTATAGAAATATACATTTCACATTTTTGTCCAACTACAAAATAACATATAATTCTACATTTCATACTTTTAATGTCTTCAGTATTAATCTGCAATGCAGAGAAATAATAAAAATGAAGAAAAAACTTTTGACTGGAACTGTAGTAGACAAAAAAGGTGCAGTTCACATAAAAAAGTTGTATCAAATGGAAAAAGTAGCATTAATAAGAGAATCCGTATGAATATTGATAAAATCCTAATGATACCTATTCAGAATTTTTAATTTTGCTTTGTCTTGGCCATTTATTCTTCCTTTATTACTACCTCTGATCTTTCTTTGATGATTTTAGTTGTCTTATGAATTTTATATATATGTAATTATATATAAGGATTTAAATACAATGAAAGTACAGTAAACAAAGTAACTGGTTCCTATAGTTACTACAAAGCTAAAGTCTTCCAATGAAAAGAGCTTTTAATTTACTGTGAAGCAGCAAATATGTTGAATTATTTACTTAAGATTGACTTGTTTTAACTGAGGTTACAGGTTATTCTAACTGTGCATGTGGACACTCGTGCTCCTAACTTGTCAATGAATCAGTTTGTTAATTACAGGCAAGTGTTAAATGTAATGTAACTGAAGCTCAATCTTTCAAGACAGGTAATGAGGTAAGCACAACCTCTTGCCATGCCTCTGTAATTTCTCTCGTGCCATTACCTACTATCTTCTCCCATATCGAGCCGGTGAGGGCTCTTTTGATGTTGGTGCACGCAGAAAATGTGAAAACATCAAAGAGTCAGTACCTCAGCTGGGATAAGCTCTCCAGTGCGGGCTGCCCTCTCAGCCTCACCAATCAGAACCCGCAGAGCAGCATCTGCTGCTTCCTGTTTGCCCTGCTTCTTGTTGGATGCGCACACTGGAGGGAACCAGCGTCCGCCCAGCTTGGCCTGGTAGGTGAACCTGAGCAGGTGGACAAACAGAGAGGCAATGAGACAGGGATTTGACAGGCTGTGAGGGAAATTCCTCATGTGTTTTTCCACCGTGATCATGCCTTTTGCTAGTATGACTAGATGTATCTATACTGTATATCCACCAAATTACAATGTTTAAGTTGTTGGGAAACTAAATATAAGAACTCATTATAAAAATGTGAAGTATGGCAGGGGCTTCAAATCACCTCCTCTGCATGTGTTCTAAGAATGTTAATAATTTATCTGCACAACAATAGGAGATACTGTGTGTGTGGAGGTGTTTGAGGAGCAGGCGGTGGATGTTTAAGATGTTGTGACATACAAAGATAAGAGAAGAACAATGTTTCTTTAGCCAAGAAAATGTTATGACCACGAAAGGACAGGTCGAATTACACCCTGAGTGAAATCATGTGCATCCTGTTGTTGGCTACAGTTAATGTGTGTTATCTCAAAATACAAAAAACCCAATTCCAAAGAAGTGAAACACTGCAAAACATAAAACAGTGATAATAATAATAATAATCTGATAATTTACCAATCCTTTTTGACATATATTCAACCAAAAAAAAAGTACAAAGGTGATATATTAATGGTTTACTTCAAAAACGGCAATGATTTTTTTTTAAATATGTGCCCACTCTGAATTTAATGCCAGCAACTTGTTTCAAACTTGTTGAGACAGGGACAAAAGAAGATTAAGAAAGTTGTGGGGAGCTCAAAAACACCTGTACACCACATGTAAACACTCCAGCTACTAAGAGGTGATGGTGTCATGATTGAGTATGAAAGAGGCATTGTGAAAAAGGCTCAGTCGTTCACAAGCGAGAATGTGGTGATCTTCCTCACTTTGTGAAACACCTGATTGTAAAGCATATTAGTACAGGGGCTCTGGAACACTGGAAGTTGTATCATAGTTCGTTTGCAAAAGATTTCATTCTGTTTTTTAAATTTAACACAGTATCTATTAGAGTCTTACTTGTATATTGCCTTGTGTATATTCTTCTCTTGCCTTACTTGCGCTCTTTAAATACTTTGTTTTTAATTATTTATAGCTCAATCCCGGACCCGAGTACCAATTTCGTACCATAAACTGTAAAGGTGAGCTGGTATGACAATAAAGTACCTTGAATAAATCAGGGTTGTATATAAACTGAAGAGAGACTTCCTCTCCTCAGTCAGACTGGTGTAATGATGGTGATGACTTTTGCTTTCAAGCAACAAAGTTGACTAAAGAGCTGAAATACTGTGATATTTGGATGTCATTTCTCACTTATCCCAGACTGATTTTCAGTTTCCACAACAGGGACTCTCATCACCTTAAGCCTGTGGAAACCATGGCTATTTTAAAACCAACAAGAGGTAAACACAAATATTAATTTGAGCATTTTCCTTATCACATCAAGTGTTCCTAGAACAAAAGAGATCAAATAAATTATAAATTATTATAGAAATTGTTTTTGCCAGAACGTATTTTTCCAAGCATGTGGTAACCAGGACAGCAAGAGTTTTTTATCCAGCGCATACATGTTAATTTCATTCATACAGTTCACACGTACTTAGGCTCATGTGGTGGCCCAGACTGTCCCACCAGACGGATCTCAGCAGCAAAGCCCCGGGCTCTTGCATATTCCAGGAGACCTGACACTGCATTGTTGTTCAGGTGGTTGATGAGGTCCCCAACTCCTGCCTCGTGTGCTGCTCGCAACTCATCTGCAGTCAGCGGGGGCAAAGAGGGACATGTAGTCCCAGTCCCACTGCCATCACTATCACTGGAAGAGCCCAGGGGCAACTGGGGCTGGAGGAAAGAGAAGGGAGTGGGGGAATAGGAAAAGAGAGATGAGAACAGTATTGAGCACACAGAACAGTGCAACAAGAGGCAACATCATAATTTCTCTCAGTCTGAGCGATCTATTGCTTTTTCTGAAGTCATTCCACTCATTTGGGGGACATGGAGACCTCCCAAGTGAACAACTTGAGTTATTCTCTGCTCCTCACCTTGTTAAGCTGCAGTCTTCCGTCAGCCATTAATTCTTTGACCGCCTCCTCTGCAGCCAGCTGGCGGGCGGCCTTCTTGCTTGGAGCTGAGGCCTCTGAAAACAAGCTCTCTCCAACCTTCACCCTGTACATGAACCTGAACACAGGACAAAGATGGTGAAAAGAAGATACATATTTTTTTCTTGAATCACACTTACTGAAACAAAACTTTTCAAAACTTTGTGTACATCATCTGAGTCTACAATCACAAACATGCCAGAGGGACTCAAGTTTGGAGTAAAATGATAAACGTATTGATCATACAGAACTGTGAACGGATATTTGTGCCATTACATTTTCCAAAGTAATATAAAGTATGATCAGTAATAAATCCATGGCAGTTTACACCACGGTTGTTTTGTATATGGTCAAAACAAAAATAAATGAACCAGCTTTTCTCCACAAAAGGTACAACTAGGGGTGTACCATATCATACCGCTCATGATACACAGTTATAATTTTCATCTCTAAAAGAAATTCGTTTTGTAATAACAGCTATATTATGAATTATTAATAGAGGCATCACACTGTTTCACACAGTATCATCAAGTGGGGCTGAAAATGAAAATGAGCTCCACAGTAGAAGAGTTTGTTCCAACAAGAGGAATGACTTGTGGGCTGGGTGTTGTTTAAAAATGTTCAATACCAGCACCCTTAAAGGGAGACTGATACTCCATTCAGTACCTTTTCTTTCATTTTGAGGTATTGATTATCAATAACCAGCCCCAGTGACTTCAGTAGTGTCAAAGTGGTTTGGTTACAAAAGATGAGACGTAAAACAAACCACCACCCAATATATAAGAATCGAAGAAGACCATAAGAGCAAAAAGAGGCAATACAACAAACTAATTTCACCAACTCAAGCAGAAGTGTGTGTTTGAGTATGAGGAGAGCCAAAAATACCACAAGGACAGCTCAACAGCTATCATGAGTTCTAAACCAGAAATATTTTCTGTATTTTGTCATATCATTAAGAATATCATCATCACAATTTAACTTTAAATATTGTGATATTATTTTAGGGTGTGGTGGAAAATCTGAAAATGAAAACAGGCATGAAGACCAAGATTGTCTTTGTGGTGTTTTAATAGAGCTTTGCAAAGGATCAGTACACAGTCACACAGAGTGTAAAAGGAACTGATAACGAGTCAAGAATGTAAATCTATCTTAAAAGGGTTAGGAGGAGGAGGTTGGGTCAGGATGGACCTGAAGGTCAGGCTGTGATTGTGTTATCAGAAATTGCTCTTCCAAAGGGAGAACAGCTGTGTGTTCAAGGACAAGTAACCAGTTAGTGCCTGACAATACATGAGAAGTGACTAAGAGGAACAACAGTGACCAGTTCAGCATACCCTTGGTATGACTTACATGAATGTCTTTCAACAGTTTCTGCAAATAATGATTGGTTGGATAAAACCTGTGAAGCATTTTAAACAATATTTCAGTCTCAATATCTCAACAGCCAAACTCTTTTCCCAACTTTTTTTTTGCTTTTGTAACTGAGATTATAGGTGATATCACACTTTGGTGAGTTACTATTAGGGATTCCTGACTTATTATTTAGATAAATTAGGGAACACAACAGCATCATAGTAGAGCCTATGATGTACTAGTTATGAGATGCCTGCAGCTTTTGTACAAAGTGACTGGATGAAAACAGAAGTTTGTTTTGTATTTCCTAGCCAGCTGCCTAAAGGGATGGATTATAAACAGAAAGAGAAGTGAAGACTGAAAGGACAGAGATTGTATTGTGTCTTTGTCAGCTGACTGGGGACAGATAAACCAGAAATAGGAGATCAACTGTTTCCCTGAGGAAGAAATCTATGCCCACAGAGGGACTTGCAGCCGGAATGGGAGAACGGCATCAGAGAGGACTGATTCAGAAGGAGGTGAAGGAGCCAGTACCTTGGGTCATGTGGTGGCCCAGCCTGTCCAGTGATGATGAATTCGATGGGGTTCCCACTGCGCTGGCTGTATTCCATCAGGACAGACACCGGATTCTTCCCACCAGGCAGAGAGCGGGACAGAGGCTGGCGAGCTCCTTCTGCCATCCCCATCCCTTCCACACCACCAGTCCCACACATTCCCCCCATGCCTTCAGCTGCCCCCTGGAAGAGAGCGGAGTACATAAAAGATATTTCAATTAAGGCTGTTTATTGTTGAATAAAACAGCTGATACTTTGCTGTTATATCTTGTATTCTCTACTCACATTAAATCCCTGACTAATCTCAGGTGTTGAAAGCAAGATTAGGCTAGACTATGCAGTTTTTAGATGGCTGATGGGGACTTGTTTCCACACATTTAAACTTACACTCGTGTCTGAGAGTAGATCCATCACTTGATCCATACCGGCAGTACCTCCCTCATCCCCGCCCTGCATCTCACCCATGAGAATGCGCAGGGTGGCCGCAGCGGCGTCCTTCTTTGCAACCTTCTTACTGGAAGCTTCTGCAACCGGAAACAACTTCCCGTTGAGCATCACTTGCATACGGAATCTGACAGAGGGAGAAAAAAAATGCACAGATGAGACACAGTGATCTGTCAATACTTGATTAATTCAGCAGCTACAATTTTCTGAGACGGCTGTGTTGCATGACAAGCAAAGTAATTTTCATTCTTAATTGGCAGCATCATATTTCTTCATTAAGGCAGACTTATTTCTTGCAGAGTTTGAATCGATAGATTTGTCACCAGGTGCTTTACAGAAAGTAAAGTGGGTGGAAGAATAAAAACGTATGCATATCACATAGGCAAAAAACAAACGGACAGCACTTCACCACCTCAAGCCTGTAAGAGCTAGTGCTAAGCTTTTGCATTTGACGCACTGAGCCAACTTCTTATTTTCTGATACCTCAATTCAAAGCCTCTGCCCGCAAAATCTACCGCTTTGATATAAGTGCTCTCATCTTCTGAAATTTTAAGTCTACTAGAGCTGCAAATAAAAATTCATTGTTGATTAATCAGTTCATTATTTTCTTGATGAATTGTTTGGAAAATGGTGAAAAATGTTGATCAGTGTTTCTCAAAGCCAAAGTTGACATCCTCAAATGTCTTTTGTTGTTCACAAATCAAAGACATTATGTTTACTGTCACAGGCAAGTAAGGAAATTGATTCCAGCTTCTTAAATGTGCAAAAAATATCCAAACCTATCCATTATCAAAATAGTTGGTGATTAATAACAAATTAACAAAAACACTGTATTTAATGTCAATAATCAATCCACTTAGTGAGGTAAGTATTGTTATTGTTGTTAGATGGAATTTAACTAGAGATACATCTCACAATCTGACATCGTTCCTATTTTTTACATTTCCTATATTTTCTCGTTTATATTGTTCCCATTTTTTATATTTCTCGTTTATATTACTTTACTAATTATTGTTTTTTATTGTTGCTTCTTTCTATTTTGCTATCCACTTTGCTTCTGTAACACTGCTGTGAAACAAATTAATGATTATCTTATTTCATCTTGAACTTAGTGACTAACCTTGGGTCATGAGATGGTCCTGACTGGTCGAGGAGCAGGAACTCACAGTTCTGGCCCAGATACTGGGCGTACTCCATGAGGCCGCTGACAGGGTTCTTCAGCCTCACCTCCTGCAATTTGGCCCGCAGGTTCTGGGGAGGTGGGGCGGCCAGCGACACAGCTACAGTTCCCACCTGCTCTCCTGCCAGTTTCCCGGCATCTGTCTCTCTACGAATGGCGTTGAGGAATTCTGGGATGTCGTCAGTGGCCCACTGTCCTTCATTGTTCTCTTCTTCTTTACTTACGGTAGAGGAGGGGGGCTGAAGGGTGGATTGGGACTGAAAAGGGAACAGTAGAGGCAAAAGATTTAGGGCTGATAACTTTGGCTGACTAAATCACATCTTCCAGGGTTGATTTGTCTTTTTTTCTCATAAAGGAATAGTTAAACAATTCACACACAATCAGTCATGTCTCTGTCAAGCAAATACATGGCCACAGCCAGCAGCCTGTTAACATAGCAGCAAAACTCCTGCAAACACTTGTAGAACGCTGAACAACTGACCAACAGGTTTCAGCTCTGGCCTGCATCAGGAACATCTGGCCAGGGCCAAAACTGCAAATAAAGTTGTTCAACGTACTACAAGTATTGAAGGAGTTTTGCCCTAAGCCCCTTTTCTCTTCTGAGTGCACCTTGTAAGGGGGTGAAGCTGTGCCAAACACTACCTTGCTTCTTCAGGAAACGTTAAGATTACCAAGAAATTGTGTGTGTTTGTGTAATTGTGTGATGTCTGTGTTTAAAAAGGTTAGTTTAGATTCACAAAAGTCAAACAATAACATACACAGACTAACTAATTGAGGAAGCCATAGTCCAGCAACTGATGGATACTTCATTCATAACGTTTCCTGTTGGAAAAGGCAGTCTGATGGCATGGTAAAACATGCAGATACTAAATACTAAATATGGTGTACGCTTAAAGGTAGAATCAGTAGGATTTGTCTGAGCTGTTCACAAACGCACCAAAATGAGAGTTTATTGTTGTGTCTCATTCCCAGGACATCAAATACCAACGTTGCAGTGTATACCTTTAAACTGATATTGATTTTCTGAAGTTGGGCCTTTTTTTAGGTGGCTAAAACATATGTTTTGCTGCAGAACCTGTTCACAGCTGTTCAGTGCTTTGCGTCAGAGCTGGTACTCTTCTATGCCTCTCTGAAGTGGGAGTCTGCCAACCTCCATCAACTGCAGGTAACACGCTGACTATAAATAAGTACCTCATACAACCCCACTTCAAATAATCCTAACTATTTTAATTAAGATTAAGTAAATACAAAGCAAAATTTTACTTACTGCTTCACTACGACTTTGCTCTGGCATCCAACCCTCTGGAAGTGGCAGTGGCTCGAGGCCTGGTATAGGTGGTAGTGGTGGTGACGGCGCAAATACAGATCCTCCTCCCTCCTCATGTCTACTGGCTTCTGTCTCCATCTGAACCCCCGCAGTTGGGGTGCTCTGCGCAGCTTTAATGCTCCTCTCCATCCTCTCTCTGCGGTGGGTGGAGAGCTCCCAGGTGGGAGGGTTGACTTCTCCATTCTTGACGATTTCACCTTGTTTCTCCAGGGCGTAGAGGGTAGGATTGACCTGCTTGGAAGTCCTAAGGCCCAGATTTTTCGCTATGACGAGAGCAGTTGCCTCCCTTGCTTGCAGGAGATACTGCAGAACTAGCTCCTTCTGCTCTGCCATTGTGGGAAGCTTCAGTTCCTGATCAGGGGAGCTGGTAGTGCTGGGATGGTGCTGACTTTTAGCTGGTGACTGTGATTCTTCTGAGTCAGATGACTCTAAAGAGGAGCAGTTAGAAGAACTGGATTCTGTGTCAGAGTCTTCTTCTTTGGCTTTTCTCAAGTTTACTGCTGCTTCTGTTTTTAGCTCAACCTTGGCTTCAGGATTGCAAACGAGACTTTGTACTTTAGGGTCCTGATTGTCCTCGCCTTGGAGAGGTTCTCTGTAAAGAGTCCACTCGGGAGGGAGGAGTCCGTGCTTGGAGGCTTTCTTCAAGCGCTCTAAAGAGTACAGTGCCTGGTTGACTATCTTTTTGGGAAGACGCAGCTTTTTGGCTAAAAATCTTGCAGACACACTCTCATTTGGCTTCAAAGCAGCCAAAGTCCTGTGAACCTGTTCATGGACATCGGGAGTGAGAGTGATGTTAATTTTAGTAGAGCTCAAATTTGCTGAGCTGCTGGGTGCAGAATGTCTGTCAAACCTTTCTGCTCCCCTATTGGGCCGGTTTTGATAAAAGGAGAAATTCTGGAAATCCTCACACAGAGAGTCTGTTTGCCATTGCCTGTTGGAGTATTGGTTGTTGTTTCTGCCTTGTAACTGGTTTTGATTCGGGTGTCGTGGACCAGACGTGCCTCGCGAGGCTCTGGGTGAGTATCCAAAACTCTGGTCCTGATTGTACCCCCCTCTACCCCTTGGGGTACTGCTGGGGTTTGGATATCTACTATAGCCTGCCTGGGGCTGGTATGATAAACTAGGTGGCCTTCCAGGTACCACTCCTCCTCCCCCTCCACCTCCACCTCCACGTGGACTAGCTCTGAACTGCGGTGCCTCAGAGCTCTGTCCTCTCAGGAACTCTACCTGCTGGTACTGAAATGAATTGGGACCAGGACTGGGACTATATGAACTGTAATGGGTTGCTGGTTGAGGGGCTACTTTACTGTGGTTTGAATAGGGTGGTGCGGAGGGGATGACAGGCGGAGTTCCGGGCTGTATGGGCACTACGCAATGGGCGGGGTTGTGGTAGTAACTGGAATATGGGGTCTGCTGTGGGCTGGGTCTGGGGTAGAGTCTGGCTGGGCTAGTTCTGTAGTAATTCTCCTTGCCCTGGAGGTCCGGTGGTGGATGTCTGTGGAAGTGTTCTCTCGAAGGCCCTCCTCTACCTCTGCTCATAGCGCAGGGGTCGAGTTTGAAGGGGGCCGGAGCAGCTGGCTGTGCAGCTTCCGTATGAGCGTCCGTCGTCTAGCATAAACAGAAGACCCTGATGGAAATTCAGGGCAGGCCAAAAACACAGTGAAAGCACCTGAAAGACAAACGTAGGACAATTTCAGGGGAATATTAATAAAGAGAAATGAATAATAGTAAGATAATTGAGTGGTGAAAAAATGAGGAGCAGCCGGTAGGGGGAAAGAAAATGTTGTTCCAGCCAATAACTCAAGTTCAGGCCCTGCTGGCAAACCTCCAACTTGCTCAAGTGTCCTTGGACAAGTCAGTGAATCTACACCACCTCTAAGGACATAGTTTTTAACATCATCCTAAACTCTTGCCTTTCTGAAATGCACCATAAATTATACAATGAAATATCTGGTCATTATAGCAAAAATAATGGTTATGTGCAGTAGATAAGCTCTAACTTAGGCCTACACTGTCATTGTTGCTGTGTATATCTCCAGATTATACCCTAGACAGTTTACAAGGATACTGCAGGGTGACATACTGTTTCTCCCAGTCACACACTGTAACTTAATCCCAGGGTAAAAGGATGGTGATTAATAATTCAGACCTTCTTGTGACTATTCTGTTTTATTTCTGGCCTTACAAATTATTGCTAGATCTGGATCCATACCGGAGAGGAAAAGTGAGACACCGATGCAGACAAAAAGTTTCAAGGACATAAGAACATAAAGGGCTGCCTGTCAGTTACAAGCCGTGGACAGAAAAGCAAGCAAGCAAGGTTTATTCCTCCAAACACACACATGAAAACATTCACTGAATAGAAATATGGCTTGCAAATTTTGTGCATTTTCCTTGACCAATTGTTGATCATGTTACCAATCAATATTCAACTAATCATTAATAATTACAATACAAAATTCATGCCTTTCTCTAAGTTTAAGCTTTATTTAAACAACTCTAGCAGCAAATTAGTTACGTGAAACATTAATTCACAGAGCACAAACCACAAACTATGGCTGCAATTAAATTACCTGCTAACTGTTTTGATAATAGGTTATGGATTTGTGTTTAAAAAAGTTTAAATTCTCTGATTCTAGCTTCTTAAATGTTAATATTTTCTGTTTTCTATACTCCTCTATAACAGTAAACTGAACATATTTGGGTTGCTGACAAAACAAGACATTTTGATGGTCATCTCAGGTTCTGGAAAACTGATCCTACTGTTCTTAATTCCAGTGACAAGAGTGTAACAGTATGTTTTACCAAGTGTGGTCATCCTGGGCTTTGGGAAATACTGATTTTTTCACCATTTTCTGGTATTTTATTGACCAAAAAAACTAATCAACAGATTAACTGACTCTTAAAATAAACATTAGTTGCAGCCCTACAATAAACAATAAGGCTCTCACTCAAAACGGCTGCTCTTGTCTGCCTGACCTCTTCCCACAAATGACTCAAAAAAAATGTCAAATGGGAAGCAACAACTGCAATTTCTAGACTCACAAGCCAGACCAAATCAAATTGTGAGAAAAATCTGTGAGCTCCTGAGAAACAGTACACAAAACCTACATTGTCAGTTAATACATTTTTAATCAGTTAAATTTTTAACCACGATTAATGATTGATCATGAACATATCTAGTAGAAACGCACACCCTGAACTGCACAGTCCAGAATTCCAATATCCTCCTATGGTACAACAAAACATTGACTCGAGTGTCATATCTGACAACACTCAATAATGTCTATATCAGTGAGACTGACAACAAGGGGACACCCAATACTGAGTCAGGTTTCATGCCCTCTGGCCCAGTCAGCATCACTGGTCTGTCAGCATAGAGCTGAGCAGGCCCGAACGCCACCGCCACATTAATAGAGAACACCATAGTGTTGGTTCATCAAAGTAATAGGGGCCGACAAGGCCGGCAGCCCAGGGCCCAAACGGGGCTGGAGCTGACTCATCTTGACCCTGATGCGAGGCAACAGTTGACAGCCAAAATAACAACTCTGTGTTTTTCTGAATCCACTGTCATTATGCTCCTCTCTGTCTGCAGCCTGGGCAGAGGCATGGACAAGACTACCCAGCAGACAACTGATGAATCAACTCTTTTGCACAGTGAACGCTGTCATGTCAAGACATATTTAAACACCACCATTACAGAGTTTGATGCCCAAAGTGACCCTTTCTTCCATCACTGAAACCTACTGAGTCTATTGTCCACTCAGCAGTGCAGAAATGAAACCTGGTACATGCTACATATTCCTTGCACATGGAGCTGCACGATTAACCGAAATAAGAACTGCAACAATATATTGATGACTCAACGATTTGTCAACTGTTAAAAACTATTTTAAAGATTGATTAAACGGGTTGAAAATTCTCTAAATTCCAGCAATATCTGTCAAACGAATCACTGTATGATTTTTAACTATACCATGTGGCAGTATAAGCAGCACAGAAACATTCTCCAAACTAGCATCACATGGTCCAGCGTGCTCACAGAGTGTCGAGGATCTCACCTACTGTAGCTGAAGCGAAAGAGGCAGCGATGAAAATAAAGAGGTTAGATTTAACGTTGCTGCTCCTGCAGCTTCTCGATGATCAGACGATTTAAACTGAGATTCGCGACACAAATCACAGAGCAACAATTAGAGGTAAGCGCCAGCTGTAGATTAAAAACGGTTAAACTATCGGATTGTTTGTTTTGTGAAACGATAAAAACGTTTTCCAGCGCCTAGGATCTACCGCTGTTGGATGAGTGAGATCTTTTCTGCAGCTTCCACAGTGTGGACGCCAGGTTTGTCGCTCGTTTATAAATGCTGTAAAAATGCGTTGCTTAAATGCTACAGCCAGAAAGAAAAGGGAAAATCCTGACGCATGTAGGAAAAGAAAAGCAGCAGGGAACAGAAACAGAGTAAGTTTCGTTTCATTTCCTAAGAAAAGTTAAGTTTCTATTGTCGGTCACGTGACCTGCACAGGCGCACAGCACATCCTTGACAGGGCAGACAGACTGATGTACACAAACACAGACGAGCTGTCAATGGAGTATTAAAAAGTAACACAACTGTAGCTCTTCTGTGGCTATCTTTTAATTCACATGCCTAAAGAGGTCACTCTATATGGTCCAACTCAAACAATCAATGTGCCAGCAGTGTGTTACTGTGGAGCTACAAGGACATCCTCTCCTGAACGCATGCTGTATACAGTACACTGTGGCAGAGGAGACAGACATCACATGCTCAGATCAGATTCTCACATTAAAAATAAAACGGAGCAGGGAGAATGATAGTAATGTAATACATTTTGGGAGATACAAATATCACAGCAAAACGCTGAGATATTGTAACAGGATTGTGACAGCATGGGTAAAGAAATAACGCAGGAGTACTATAGGGTGAAGGTCACTATTAAACACATGAGTACCACACACACGTTGTGCCTAAAAAAACATAACATAACCCATTTTTCAGCAATTTTCTAACAACATTGCTGTACTCACACAGCTTAATTTAGAAAGCACAACAGCATGTAAGCATGCTCTCACGCAAACATAGGGCTATGTCAAAGTTAAACTTGTGCAAGTTGTTTCCCAGCATTTGTGACTCAGTAATTGCATAATTACTTTAGAATTATTAGCATATTGAATTCTAAGTGTGTTCATTCAATTCAATCAAATCTGAGTTCCGTTTCATTCAATTATAATTAGTTTAGTAATTGCAGCCAATTACAGTAGAATTATTACTCTAGCATATTTAATTATGAATTAGTAAATTTAATAATTAATTCATTGAAATCTGTGCTCCATTAAACTCCACAGCAATTTGTATACATATGTTTACGGTGGAATATCTTTTTACAGTCGGTTATCTTTTCCAGGTGCAAATGTATCAAGCTGCATTACAAAATAGTGGACACATGTCTGCAGTCAGTTTCAAATTTGTGCCTCATTGTTAGCTTTATCTGGACGAAACTCAAACTGTCAGAAGTCTGACAGGATGTCTACGTTAGCATACAAAAACAAAACACCAAGAAAACTCAGAAAACATTTCTTCTCAAGACATCATTCCTTGTACAAGTTAGATGCATACTTTTTGACACTTTGAATCAATTTATGATTACGGTTGAAGTGAGTCAAAAGAAATGGATACATTTCAGAAAGGGTAAGATTTTTTTAAGGCGATTGATCACTTTGTAGGGTAACTGATGAGAGTCCTCTCTGTCATATTTTTTTCAAATAACAGCGATTATTTTTTAGAAGGAACATACAGCTAAAAGGCTAACTTTATCAGCTACAGGTTAAGTGTGATGCTTAATATTTAACAAACCTGTGAGACATGAATACTCAGATTTTTAACTTTCTGAATAAGTTACAGTAAAGCCATATTAAAGGACAAAGTAGGCTAGGCTAGCGGCAGCCAACTGAGCATCGTTCGTCCCCCGGCTAATGTTAGCGGTTAGCCAGCTAGCCTGCTAGCTCATTACTGGTAGCAGCAGACTGCACTGGCACTGCACCATTTCCAACTACTGCCTGCAGCACTGACAATTTCTTGTCTGTGAAAGCAGAACACACAAACTACTCTCCACCCAGGCCATATGAAATGCCCCAAATAACCCGAATCAATCTGACTGATTACCTTAACTTGCGGCGATACGCCTCAGTGGGCTGGTGTCGGCATGCAATATTTTAATGCGGCGATAGAAACAATCAAAGAACTGGTGCGGGAAGAAGTGACGCTTATCGCTTGGGACCAACACAAACCGCTACGCGTCGCATGTGGATGACGCAGCCTCATCGGCAAGGTTCGAATATGTTTCAGATGCGTCCTTTTGCGATGGATGTCTTTACAAAAGGGAACAGTTTTCATCTTCCAACTGTAATCTGTTCCACTAAAATAACATGTGTTCTTCTCGAGCAACGTTTCTTTCTCTGTGTACAAACTTCCAACATATTAACAGCTTGCAAAATCTCTGATTTGAGTTAATTTAGAGGGTTTTCTGTTTTCTCTAAGTTACCAGTCAGCACCTGTGTCCACCTGTCTCAGTCTCAGTCTTTACTCAGCATTCAGTCATTTCTTGCCATGTTTTTTTGGCCTGTTTGTTGTCTTTGGATTGTCAGCAAACACTGACCTCTTTTGCATGTACAGTTTAAGGACTTCCAGCATTGGCAGCTCTCTTAAAAGCAATTTTTCACAGCCATTATTGGTAACCCTCATTAATGGATGTGAGTGACACTATATTGAGATGGAGACCCACTCTACCCTCAGACTTCTAAACCAGAATAACATAGCATTTACTCACCTGAGGATGTTATTGATCATATCACTGATAGGACTGGGGGTTGATTGTAAGACCCTGTCCTATCAATTAACCTAGGCTAGACCTACTAGTTTTAATTGATAATAAATAACAAATAACAACAATAAACAGATAACTTATTAGTAATGATAAAATAAGATAAAATTTAAAAAATCAGACTGCTCTGACACAGTGTCAGTGTTCCTAAATGTATGGGTGTCATACAGGTGTCATAAGGGCAGATAAATGTGTTTACAGTCTATGCCATCAGCTCATAATAACACCAGACAGAGCATAACAGGGTTTGTTCAGTTAAATTCTGACCATGCGATAAGGTACCTTGTTGCGCAACCCTAAAACAAGTCAAGGAGTTTTTTTTTTTGGGAGATTTTAGGACTCACAATAAATGTGTTTCTAATATATTGAGTTTAAGAGACCACAGATTATGTCTGGCAAGATAAATTCAGCACTTTGCTAATATATCCAGTGGGTGTCAGCATTACTCTCTGAATGTACAGATGTCAGATTCTTAGATATTTACTGTAGAAAGCAAAGCAGCTCTCAAGAATTGCTGGCTGCTTTAAATTAGAAAATGACGGACTGTAATAACTTAAAACCTTCTGATGTTTAAACTGATTTACAAATGTTTAACGTTTCCTTGTAGGTCACTGGTGTGTTTACACAGAACATTGTTCATTTGCTCCCCTTATTTCTTCCCCAAGCTCTCAGTTAAAGACACCTGTATTACTGCTATTGTACACAGTAATCACACAAATTGGATCTCAAGCATGCTGTCTCTCTAAAGAATGAAGTCTCTTTTGAGATTCAGATCACATAACTTGGGGTAAAAGCAGTGAGTAAGGTAAGTCCACGGTAAAATAAGAGAGGATGACTCATGTGATGACAGATAAGTGGATATCAGCAGGAATCGATGAGCAGAGAAGCATGAAGGATGAGTTTGAGCTGTAAGTCAGCTCTCAGTATCTGAGTGACTCTAAAACAGTGTCTCCCTCTTCAGTGGAGTATTCATTTCACTGCATTTTTCTCACCCACTCTGTCTCTCCTGCTCCCTCTCCCTTTCTCCTCCTTTTCCTACTCCGCCACCACCGGTATCACACTCTCTCCACTTGTTTTCTACAACATTTCTTCATCTACAGACCTTGATCTCTATCTCACTCTGTTTTTTTCACCATCACCCTCGTCTTTTTCTCCTTCTCCTGCACTCTTTCTCTGTTAACACAGTGGAATGCAGTATGTGGCAGACTGTGGCTCTTTGGTTGCTGATACTTGCGACTCTGCTGCGCGGTGAGTGACTTTCATTGGTGCTTTGAGTAAGACTGCTCGAACAAGTGTGTGTTTTCTGCATGTGCTGCTGTGGATACTGTGCTGTGCTCTTGAATGTCTGTGCCACTGAGCAGGCTGTTTCTAATAACTGTGCACACATTAGCTCACTTAGATACAACAAGACAGTCTGTTGGTGTGCAGCCAGAGAGAAAAAATTGATTTATTTCTATAACATGCAAGCAACAATATGAAATGCAATTATCTTTACTGCAGATTGCATAGCTGAGCTATGCATGATAGATAGATAGATAGATAGATAGATAGATAGATAGATAGATAGATAGATAGATAGATAGATAGATAAAGAGAAGGCTAATTATGAGACTGCTCATGGTTAATTTACGGTGACTGGACATCATGGACACTAGAGGATATTAATGTGAATAATAAACATACCATCTGTGGAGTGATATTGATATTAATTAAAGTCTAGTTAGTGAATATAGATTTGACACCATACACTAAGTGCATCAATCTTACCACTCTTACTGTATATGGTTTATAAAGTGGTATGAACAGGCACAGTGCAGCTATTTAAAGTTCACAGTACTTTTTTAAACTTATTCAGTGCATCTTATACCCAGCAATGATAGCTCCCTCCACATCAAAGTGATTGCCTTGTGGAGAATGAATCAGGAGCGAATCGAAGCCCGTGGTGGAGTTATAGGGTGAAGACAGACAGTTCCCCGCTCTCATCGTCGTGAGTGCTGTGTGTGTCTGTCTGGGGTGTTTCAGTGTTTAATGGCTTCACTATTTCCTGCATGGAATGAAACTGACAAATTTTACGGCCGTGGAAAGACTTTGTCTGCTGGTGATCAATCAGAGATGTAATTGATTAAGGCGGATCAGGATTCTGTGTCTCCGCTCTCCCTTCATTTTTCTTCCTGCCTCCTTTCCTCTCTTTCTCTCACACATATTCTTTGTATATATCTATCTATCCATCTATCTATCTATGTATATATATATATATATATATATATATATATATATATATATATATATATATATATATATATAGCTTTACAGGGTATTCCAACTTTCAGGCATTTTATATATTATTATAGAACACAAAAATAGAACATGCTATAATGGCCTGCTTACTGTACATTATCCTGCTTATTACACGGCTGCTTACAAAAAATAAATAATTTGACACAAATTATTTATTTTTTTAATTGAAAGATTATGATTTATTGCCCCTCTAGAGAATTTCATCCATAGAAACAGTCTCGCAGTGGTCTGCTATTCAGAAATAACAGACCTTAGAATGCCATACTTCACCAATCAGAGCTGAGTATTTAACAAAGTCATGTAATAACACATATACATATACTTAAACAGCATACCTACATTTATATAAACAAATTTAAACAAAAGAAAGGTGTTTCTGATAAATAAATTTCCCACTGCTCCAGAATTTCCTGAAATGTATTGTCCTGAAGCTTCATGGAAAGGGTGAATTTTTTCCATTATTAAGATTTCATAAATGATATCGTACCAGTTGTCTGTAGATGGGGTTTCTAGCTTAAAGGGATAGTTCATCCAAAAATGAAAATTCAGTCGTTATTCACTCAACCTCATACTGATTGAAGGTCAGTTTTAGTTTTTCAGTCCACAAAACACGGCTGGATTTTCACAGCAAAACAGTGTTGCAGAATCTCCCAAACAATGGAAGTGGTTGGTGACCAGTTTTCAAACAGAACCCACCCCCCCCCAAAAAAAAAAGCCTCCATACTTTTCATCTGGCTTAATCCAAGTCTCCTAAAGCCCCAACATGCCACTTGCACACGATCACAATGCACACACACACAGTTCAGATGGTGTGCATGTGAGCATGGCTTCAAACTAAGCATCTTCAGTGAAGATTCAGGCTAAAAACAATGTAAATGAGGTAAAAAAAAATGGAGTTTACCCTAATATAGTCACCAATTCTGTTTAAATGTTACGCCAAACAGTAAATGTACTTTTGGACTGACTCAAAACAAGTGACTTGCTTCTTGGCAGTCCCTCCAGCAGCTGGAAGAGCTTGAAAGATGAGACTTCTGCACAGGTGTAATAAAATATCTACGAAGACCAGGCAGACATTCTCCTTGTGGATGAGCTTGATATTCACCATTGAAATTGATAATATTTTCACCAGAATTCCTCCATCAAGTTTCTTTTTCCCATTTCTGTTAAACAACCCAGAATCCTTTGCAAAAGAACTGAATGCACTCTACGCCCACTTT
The DNA here is from genome assembly GCF_056507025.1 of Lutjanus erythropterus. Taxonomy (NCBI): domain Eukaryota; kingdom Metazoa; phylum Chordata; class Actinopteri; order Lutjaniformes; family Lutjanidae; genus Lutjanus; species Lutjanus erythropterus. Next base: position 23,203,450 of record NC_139325.1, on the reverse strand, counting down.
GATACTCAGGATTTTTCAGCTGAATGTGAAAGATGGTTGAGAGCTCTCCCACCACCAGACCCTGAAGAACCGTCCCTTTTTACTGAGGAGGAGGTATCGAGACAGCGTAGCCAATATAAGCTGGGCAAGGCTCCTGGGCCTGACGGCATCCCAGCAAAGGTACTGAAGATCTAGAACTCCAACCAATTCTTCACTCACTCTCCTCTGAATCCTGCCAAATGGCTACAATACCAACCCCCCTAGAAGACTGCCACCATATTCCCAAAAACATCAGCCTGTCCTGCTCCAATTTGCCTATAAGCCTAAAGGGGCACATAGGATGCTGTGGCCTGCCTGCTGTGCATCTTCCTCCTCCACCTGGATTCCTCAGGCGCCTTTGTCAGCAGCCTCCACGTTGACTTGGGGACTGTTTTAAGCACCATGCAAAGGCATCTAATGACCTGGAAGCTATACCATCTCACAACTCCTCCCTGTCAGAACCATCTCATTCACAAATTTCTTAGGGACATACTGTAAGCTGTGTGGTGCATGGCAACACAGGAGCATTGTGTGCACTAAGCCCATTCCTGTACAGAACATACGCCAATGACTGCAGTCTGTCACCGACCACTACTTACCTCAAATACTCAGATGACACAGCCACAGTTTTACATAACATTTTCTGTTAACAACACTCAGTAAGCATTTCGGAACTGAGAATGCTATTTATTGAAGTTTTAAAAGTGAAGTTCCTTCTCATTCTTGCTTGATATATGACTGAAGTTGCTTAACACATTTCTCAGTGGAAGGCAGGTCTGGAGTGCAGACAGGCCAGACTAGTGCCTGAACTCTTTTATGCTCTTTTATTTATTTTTTAGCCTGCACAAAATGACTGCTGTGATTAAAACAGTTTGAAATGTGGACTCGTCAGCCCACAGCACACTTTTCCACTTTGAGTCAGTCCATCTCAGATGAGCTTGGGCCCAGAGAAATCTGAGGCATTTCTGGTAGAATCTTAAGTAGCATTTGTAGATGCAGCGACAAACTGTCTACAGACGAGCCCTGGGCCCATGTAGTAATATCCTTTACCCGTAACCTTTGAGGGGTCAAAGGTATGCAATTTTGGTTTTAAACCTTGTCCTTTTGTGCAGAGATTTCTCAGGGTTCTCTAAATATTTTACTAATGTTTTGGATTGTAGTGAAGTCTCTAAATTCTTTGCAATTTGGTGTGGTAGTTTTAAACCTTGTCACTTCCATGCTTGTGAATGACTGAGCTTTTGGCCTTTTGATAGCCCCTGATACTGTCACCTGTTACCAATCAACCTGTTTACCTGCTGAATGTTCAAAACTTTTTTGAGTTTTTTAGCAACTTTCTCAGTCTTTCTTTCTTTTTTTGTGTTGTAAAAGTATTTATGTGATGACAGACCTGAAGAAATATAAAAAAAAGTCCCTATTATGTAACCTGTGTTGTCATTTCAGTGTTTGAAAAAAGCACAATGTCCCCTGATTATAAAAAGTACAGAAACAGGAGAAGCCCTGATTAGCCAATCCTCTGAAGCTTGCGTCAAAGTCACGAGAGCACCATTTCAGAATTGTTACCTCTTCAGACAAGCCACTCTTAGTCAAAGACTTTGTCTGCATGAGTGATTATTCAGAGACAAATTTTCCTTTATTTGTAATCACAGCAGTTTACACACTAAAAAAGTACAACATGAGGAGAAGCCCTGATTAGTCCATCACTATAGGTCACATCCAGTTAGTCCGGGGTAAAGTCAAGGTCATGAGAGCATCATCTCAGAGTCATTACTTCTTCAAGCAATCTGCTCTTAGTCAAAAACTTGGTCTGCAAGTGATCAGTTAGTTTTGCCTTTATTTGAGAAAATAAAAAAGAGCACAGGATGAGGTGAAGCCCTGACTTGCTCATTCCTTACAGCTTGTATGCATATTTGTTTGGGGTATAGTCAAAGTCATGAGAGCACCATCTCAGAATATTCACCTCTTTCAACAAGCTAGTGATCATATTTAACCATGTTTTCAGGGATAAATCATTTCACTTATTACCTGTTTCGTTTTTCGAGTCTTTCACGTCCTAACCACGCCTGAATTGGAACTGCTCCGCACATGTTCCCCTCAATTTTTCTCCATCTCGCTCTCACACATATTTTCATTCCTCTCTTGTCCTGTGTTACTCACTCTAGTATAGATCTCCTTGCTCCCTTAACAGCTATTCCATCTTTAAAGCATCACCTTTTCCCATACGTCTAAAAGCCCACCCTCTGTTTTACCTCCACTGGAGCATCTCTCCTTCACCTGGCCTACAATTTCTACACTGCTTTTTTTCGCAGATCATCCCTCCATCACTGTAATCACACCGTTTTTTTCTCCCCCGACACAGCTTTCTCTTTGTAACTGTCACTTTTCTCCTGCTCCTCTTCTGTGATCCCTCTCCCCTCCATTAAACTCCCTGTTCAGTGTCAGTGCAGGGTCCTCACCAGCGGTTCCTCCTCAGGGAGCTGCTGAGAGACTACAACCCCATGGAGAGGCCGGTGGCCAACGACTCCCAGGCTCTCACTGTTCAGTTCTCCTTCACTCTGATGCAGGTCATGGATGTGGTACGCATGATAGAAATGCATCATAGACACAGACAAACTACACACATACGCAGTACATTCAAACAAAAAACATACTTGTTGAAGTGCCTGATGTTAATGCCATACTCACACTTATAAGTAAGTTTAATTAGTTGTTACTGCTCTCCAAATTCTCTACATTCTAAAGTTTAGCTGAAGCTTCTGTCTGAATTAAATGGGTACCTTCCGAACTTTTTAGAAGTAATAACACAAAGAGTGAATTTCATATTAAAAATGCTTTAACTAACTACAGAAGATACCGGCTTGACTTTTCAGACTGCTTTGAAGCCTCATTTGCCTGGGTACAGACCTTCGAATCCGCCCACTCCACCGAGTTGACTGATTCTCTGAATAAGGAAACAGAGTATAACAAGTTGACAAATCAGGCTGATAACAGGCTAAAGCCTACAGCTTACATTATTTTTAGCTGAACTTGGGATGCATTTTCACACAGAATCTGGATTTTGTCTCCCATCACTTTAATTGGAGTCACATTAGATAAGATGATAAGACTTTATTGCTCTCCTGAAGAAACATGAAGTGACTGGAATTAGGGGTCCTTGAAGGGAGCAAGGGAGCGTTGTTCCTTTCCAACTGCCATTCAGCAGTAACTATATTTATCTGCAAAATCACGAGGATAATGATAGGGTAAATTTTGGAACACATTCAAACTTAGACATCCCAATAGATGAAAAAATAACTTATCAACATAATATTACTTTGTGCCATAAAACGACCAGCTTCAGCCTCCTGCCTGCTATTAACCTGATATGATCTCTACCTGTCCTCACGTGATTAGTTGCACACACATACACATCAATGTTCAGTCAGTATGCGTAGTCAGCGAGTAGAGTTTATCTTATTATTCTGTCCTATTAAATTAAAAAAAAAAAAAAACAAGAAGAAAGAAAAAACAAAAGAAAATGCCTCTCAAACAGAAGCAAGCTCCTATTGTTCACTTAAAGCACCTGGCTTATATGAGCCAAATCGTCCATGACAACAGCACAAATAAATACAGACAGAGAAAGTAAAAAATAAAAAGTGATATATATATAACCAAAATAAGTCTAGAAGTAAAAACAGAAACTATGCCAGAGAAATTAAAGGCAGCTGACGGTGTGGTGTGATTAGTAAGATTAGAAAGGAATCTTTTTCTCTCAATTCTATACAAGCTTTATTGAACACGTTAAAGTTATAATATTGCTGAAAGTAAATTAGCCTACATATTATTGAGTAATTATGGGAATAATTAGAGAACAAAATAACAAGATAAAAAATGCACTTTAATCAGATAAATTCATTAGATCATGTAACAAACACAATTTCTTCAAAGCCACTGTGGAGAGTACAGAATAATTGCAGTGATGAATAACCTGTAAAATGTCACAATTGTTTTATCCTTTAACTCATTAAATCAACTATCATCTTATGTTCGTTTTCTTATGCCAGGATGAAAAGAACCAGATCATCACTACGAATGCCTGGCTGCAGATGGTGAGTATAGTGAATAACAGTTAATAATGTGATATTGATCTGTGTAGTGAAAATCATCGTCATCCACCCCGTCCCTTGCAGCTAAACAGTACCATCCCAGATGCTGCTTGGGTTTTAGAGTCATGATAATGAACACTTGAGCAGGACGAAGAGATTTTTGCTTTTTACTAAGTCAGTGTTATTTAGCCCAGAATCACAGATCACAATGTTTGCCTTAAAGGGCTTTACAGTCTATACCACATATGACACCGTAAAGGTAGATTATGCAGGATTTGCCGGTTGCTGTCTGTAAATGCACCATTTAAAGGCCCTCCTGTCTGGCTCAATGAGAGAGAACTCCAGATTTTGGAGTTCCGGATGAAAAAAGACTTCATCCTGTCCTGTTCTTCTTCTTCTCTGCCTGTGTGTGTGTTTGTGTGTGTAGCTCTCTATGCAGCTCTCACGGACAGCGAGCAGAGGAAAGAGATGTAGACAGCATTGTAGCCATTGGTAGCTATGTTTTTATAGAGGCCTGACTTGAGTCTTGACACCCAGAAGGGTTCTGTACACAGTAAAATATGAGAAAAAAAGAAAATACAGACAGAGGTCTAGGTCTCAGCCACCACAGCTTCATTTTAATGTATCATAAGTGATGATTGACAGAGATTGTGTTTATATAGATTTTAAGGGAAAATCCTGCATAGTATACCTTTATACCCTCGGTTGTAATAAGAAAAATAGCCAAAATAATAATAGTAAGCACAAGTGTGCAAGTTACTCCAGACCGACCCTGATGAAGATCTGTGTTATGCGTTGGTCATTTTAAACTCTTTCTGCCATGTAAAATAGAAGCATTTTAATTTTATATAAAACTTGCGGTTTACCTTGGACTATTTGAAGGAGACTTGCATTTTTGATTGCAATAAGCCCTTCACCTGGAGAATAATAAAATTTAAAAAATCAGGTTGACAGTGATTGTCTTGTCTGTTTTTATATATCTTCATTTTTGCTCATATGTAAAACTAGTGTTGTGCTTCTGTCTCCCAGCAGTGGTACGATCACTACCTCCAGTGGAACCAGTCAGAGTATCCTGGAGTTAAAAACCTCCGTTTCACTCCTGACCAGGTCTGGACACCTGACATACTGCTGTACAACAGGTATAAGCACACACACACACACACACACACACACACACACACACACACACACACACACACACACACACACACAGAGTGCTGCTGCTGCTGAGCTCTAAACTGTCTCCTCACTCTCCTTCAGTGCTCATGATAAGTTTGATGCCACCTTTAAGACCAATGTGCTGGTTAACTCCAGTGGCTTCTGTGAGTATCTGCCTCCAGGTAAGTGATTTTTAATTATTCGGCAAACTATGTCTTCAGTCGTTCTGCATGCATCACTCACACAGCAGCAAATTAATTACTGCAATCAAATATCTTCTTCTTCACTTACTTCTAGAGGGCTGCACTAAACATTTTTAATCAGTTTTTTTCCTTCATCACTATCTCTTTGGATGATTTTACTTGACTTTGATATTTAGTATTTTCACTGTTTTTCCCCTGTTTTTCAAGGAATATTTATCAGCACATGTAACGTGGATGTGCGATGGTTTCCATTTGACATCCAGCGCTGTGAGCTCAAGTTTGGCTCCTGGACATTTGACGGCTGGTTGCTGGACATCCAGATGAAGGAGGCAGATGTGTCAGGATATATGCCCAACGGAGAGTGGGACCTGCTGGGTAAGACTAGTTGTCAAATCCCTGCGTGGATGGCAAACAGTGTTGCTTAGAAACAGTACTTACATTACTGCCATGCAGTGCTGTGCCTGACCTGTAAAGACCTAAACATTAATTAGCTTTATATATAGATGTGAAATTGGATTTAAGTGGGAGAAATAGTTGGAGTATGACTAATAAACTGAAACTAACGTGACAGAGTGAAAATACAGTGGCAATACACTTTTAGCTTTGATTTTTTCATATGATTTTATGCACCAAAACACCAAACCTACCTAAATGTTTAACAAACACAAATCCACACAGACTGACTAGAATGCAGAAAATCTGCAACACAAAACACACATTAAAATGGCACACAATATAATTGCTACAGTTGCTGACAGTGATTTAACACAATCTGAGAGTTGCAGACTGCTGGTGCTGAGAGACACGATATGCTCCACATTCAGCACAAATACATTTGTTTGACATTAAAGGGACAGTTGAATCCAAAATCAAAAATACATATTTTTTATGTGCTCTTATAGTGGTCAAAGCACCAAAAAAAAGACAAAAAAAAAAAGAAGAAAATCTGAAAACCAGTATCTGTCATGACATGGTTATTCAAGATAATCCACAGGCCTTGTTGTGAGCAGTTTAATGTAGGAGTTACTTTCTTTCTGGCAGAAACAAAAGTAGTTCTATTAGTATTTCTGCTGCAGAAAGAAAGTAGTTCCTACATGAGACTGCTCACATTAAAGCGTGTGGATTATCTTGAGTAACCTGGTCATGATTTTTGGAAGGAAACACTGGTTTTGAATTTTTCAGATATATATTTTTTGGTGCTTTGAGCATTGCAAGCTGAGTGCCATTCTCTTCCATTATATTGGAGAGAAGGCAGACATCTCTACGTCTGATGCCTCCAGAATTCAGCAACTCACACCAAAGAAATCTAGATCTTGGTAACATCTTTTTATGATGCAGACCAGCATTCAGCAGTTGAAACAAAGCACACTTAGTTATATTGAGTTCTTGAGAGTCTTTATGTGTTGTTTTCTTGCTTTCTCAGCCCTTGCTGGTGTTTTCTGCATCATAATGTTGTCTTTACTGCGCCCGTCTCTTCTTCCTCAGAGGTCCCTGGAGGTCGCCATGAAGTTTTCTATGACTGCTGTGCAGAGCCCTACCCCGATGTCACCTTTGTGGTGACTTTACGAAGGAGGACCTTGTTTTATGCTCTCAACCTCCTCATTCCCTGTGTGCTCCTCTCCTCCATGACCCTGCTGGTCTTCCTGCTCCCTGCCAACTCGGGGGAGAAGATCAGCCTGGGTGAGGAATAATAAAGAGGAGGGTGGAGGAGAATAGGGGTGAGAGATGGTGCGACAATGACAGGGGCTGAATATGAGAAAATGGAAAACAGGAGGTGCAGCTGCTGTAAGATAAAATATACACCCAACAAAAATATAAACGCAGCACATTTGTTTTTGCTCCCATTTTTCATGAGTTGAAGCAAAGAATCTCCGACTTCTTCTATGCACACAGAAGGTTTATTTTCTCAAATGCTGTTCACAAATTTGTTAAAATCTCTGTTTGTGAACATCTTATACTTTGCCAAGACAATCCATCCACCTGACAGGTGTGGCGTATAGAGATGCTGATAAACAGTAAGATCATTGCACAGGTCTGTCTTGGACTGGTTATAATAAAAGGTCACTCTAAATGTGCAGTTTTGTCTTGAAAGAAGACAGAGTTACAGATACCAACTGTTTTTTCCAGGAGGACCAAGTCATGCCCTGCCCTACTGTGCGTTTGATTGGCTGACCCTGATATTCTTACCATAACCCTAATTGGTGTTGGGCAGTAACAAGTTCCTCAGTTACTGTAATATTATTACTTTTCCCAGGAACAAGTGGTGTAAGAGAAAACAATTTTCAAAACGGGAATTATGTTCCCATGAGTAATCCAAGTAAAACTGCATTACCGTTACAGCATTATGCAGTAATTCATTTTTTGTGTTAGGTAGAAGTGATCATCCTTCCAAATGTATTATTTTCTCCAATATGCAGACCCACACCTCTAACCATCCCTGTTGGCTTTATAACCTTTTAAATCATGCAGAGGAGCACAGGCTTTCCAGGTAATTTCTTTATTGTCTGTTATATTGATGCATACTAATGATTAGAGAAGCTGCTTTTAGTTTCGTTTCCAGCAGATATGTTGGACAGAGGAAAATCTCCAGAGGAGACAGAATTTAATAATCAAAGAAGTTATACTGCTGTCTCGTTGTGCATACCCTCTTTCCCACCAGTGATCCATCCACTAGTAACCCGAATATGAGTTTTTATAAAAATTAACACCAGTGTCTATGGTTGTAACTGCAGATCATACATCACTAAGACTTTTGTTACCACAGCCAACCAAATGCTATTATTGATTTTTAAAGGAGTAATAAGTAAAAAGTAACTTATTACACTTCCTGAGTAAATTGCCCAACACTAACCCTAACTAATCACACCTGCCTAAACCCAACCAACCCAACCATCGAAGACAACGAGTACTAGCCAGTCAGAGGCAGAGTACAGTGAGTTATGACTTTGCTCTCCTGGAATAAAAGTGGCTTTTTATTGTGACCAGTTTCAGGCACACATATGCAATAATCATGCTCTTTAATCAGTTTCTCTATGTGTCACACCTCTGAGAGAAATACACATTTTGTGTGCACAGAAGAAGTCTGAATGGGAGCAAAAGTGTTGCATTTAGTGCCGCATGTTCTTTATGCCTTCCTTGTGAAATCATGGGCTTATCTAGTGTTTCTTTTACCAACTCTCCCTGTCAACATTCCTGGAAAACTTTCAGTCAGATACGCAGAGCTTTCTATGGTGTCAGGAGGGCTGAGAGGGAGGGAAGAAGACACAGAGAACAGACAAAGACAAAAAAGACAGGAGGGAAGATGAGACTAAAAGACTAAAATTGAATGAGTTTTCCTTTAGGAGTGTCAGGAAGACAGATGATCGTGGTGAGAAGTCAAGCAGAACATACCAAATATACTGTTCCACTGAGTGTACTCATGTACTTTCTTCTTCCCTCCTTTTTTTCTTTGCAACCCACTGCTCCCTGGTGTCTTGTGCCTGCCTCCAGGCATCACGGTTCTGCTTTCTCTGACTGTCTTCATGCTGATGGTTGCAGAGATTATGCCCGCCACTTCAGATTCTGTTCCCCTGATAGGTCAGTTTCTTCCTGCCTATGCACATGAGTTTATCTGTTAGTGGGTTTTGGTTAGTTAGATTTAGGTTAGTGGGTGGTTTGGAGGGGAAGTGATGTTGTTAATAACACATACAGATCATCAGCAACCTAAAGAGTGACGTGTGCTCCCCTCCTGTCTGTCTCAGGTCAGTACTTTGCCAGCACCATGGTGATTGTCGGGATGTCAGTTGTAGCCACAGTCATCGTCCTTCAGTTCCATCACCACAACCCCCACAGTGGACACATGCCACGTTGGGTGAGTTTTAATCATCAAAGTCCATTTATTTATAATTCTGCAACACAAGGTGGTACAACGAAATGCAAGCTGCCATCCCTTTATGCTCTACATAAAACAAAAAAACACAGCCTGAGGGGAGAAGCTGCTCTGAAGTCTGGTGGTACAGCAGTAGATACTTCTGTGCACTTCTTGCCAAACAGCAGCAGGGTGAACAGGCTGTGGCTGGAGTGGGAATTGTCTTTTAATGTCCTCTGGGCTCTGCACAGGCACCTCACAGATATCACTGATGCTCAGTAGTACAAATTATGTTCTGGGCACTTTTAATCATTGGCTGCTAAGCCCTCCTGTCCTGGGCCATGCACATCCCAGGCCAATTTGTAATGGTTCCAGTCAGGATGCTTTCTATCATTCCTCTGTAGAAGTTAAGAACTAAGTTAAGAGTTTAACTTCACAGGTTGGTTGAAACAGATCACACTAAATTACAATACACACAGTAATAATCAAACATGCACAGTACAGATATGGTTCCAGGCTGAAAGTTACGTTAAGTTGAGTTAAGTTAAGTTGCGTTTGGTGTGAAAGACCTTTCACAGTTGTTCTTGGTTGTTGCAGTGGCTCTATATCATCTTCCTGAGAGCTATTTTATGAGTTCTTTAAAAGAGGAATCAGACACAATTTGCCAGGCTTTTTTGTTCTACTTGTGTTTTATATATACACATCCCAGTTGTTTCTGTTTCTCAATGAATTTAGCAGCCGTGCTTTTGAGTCTGTTTTTGTCCTTAGCCCTCGGGTACCCACACCAGGTACGCATATTAAAAGTTAAAACACTTTCAATCAGACTTCTGTAAACAGTCTGAAAAATGTTGTCTGGCCTACATCATATGAATTTTCCTGAGATACAAGTGCTGCATTGCTTTTTAAAAAATATATATATTCTGTGTAGGCTGTAAAACTTAAAGTGCAATAAAAAAAAAGGTTCCTAAATATGTAAAGTCCTCTACTGCTTCAATAATCAGTGTAAGCTCTATGATAAAGTGCAATTTGAAAAGCGATTTAAAAGAGGGCAAATATTCAGCTAAGCGGATCTTCTCAGGCAGTTTGTTCCACAGCCTGGCATTTATCTCTGACTCTGGGATGGCCAAGATGTCAGCGGTCGAGGATCTCAGATTATGTGAAGGTTCATAAGGACTTAACTGTTCACTTAATACAGCCAGGTGCCCGGTCATGCAATGCTTTAAAAGTTAACAGAATAAATGTTCAATCAACTCTAAAATGAACAGGCAGAGTGTAGAGAAGTTAAAAGCCTTGAGGCTGAGTTTTGCAGCAATTCTCTGGATTTTTTTTTATTGAGGCAGGTGAAAAGTGTACTGCAACAATGTGAAGGTGTGATGAAATAAAGGCTTGTATGAGGTTTTCATTGTCTTTAGAACTATGTTTAAATTCAATCTTTGCAATGTTTCTAAGTTGATAAAAAACAAGACAGCTTACAGTGATTGAAATGTAAGTTGGGATAAAATGTTATAACGAGATTTAAACGTTTAAAGGGATAGTTTGAATTATTTGATGTGGGTTGGTGTGGAGTACCTATCCATAGTCAGTGTACTTGCAACAGTAGATGGTGGTCGACACGCCTCCAGTTTGGAGAAGCAGAGAGGGGACACCACCCCTTTTCCTCACTGTCATACAGCCTTTTCTGATGGAAAACTGCTGTTTTATAGGTCAAGTATCGCTCTCTCCAAAGCAACCAGACTCAATAGGTGAAATCAGTAATTCTACCTCACAGAACATGGGGGCTGCTGTTCTACAGCTGTCTTGATCTGTTGTGTTGTTTTGTGACTTTGTTGAAGGGCTGGGTACCGAACTATCATCAAAAAATGCCCTGTCATCTTATACCAAACTTCAGTACAGTTGGAGTAAATCTCCAAGTTGGAGTTCATGTTTTATTTTGTAAAAGTGAATTAAATAGATTCATATGTTATGTTTTGAGTGTGTAAAAACCAGTATCAAAGTCAAGGTATTGCTACCATTACTGATATCAAACATTTTTGAATGATACTCAGCCTACTTCTGTGTTTTGGAAAGACTGTTTGGATTCACCAAAGTCATACAATAGCACAAAGAAATTAACAGACTGAGGCAGCCGTAGACCAACTCTTGTGTTCTGCAAAGTAAAATTACTCATTTTGCAAATGGAGTCATTCGGAGAGAGCAATATTTGGCTTATGTAACAGTGGTTTCCTGTTAGAAAAGGCTGCCTGACGACAAGATAAAAAAAGTGACTATGTAAGGGATAATCAATGAATAGGTGTGTGTTAACATGAAGTCGAAGGTGGTTGCCTCCGTGAAGTCATTTCAAACTGTTTAACAAACACCTACAAGTTCATTATCCCACTTATACCATGGCCATTTGCCAACAATATGAAATAAAAGCGTTTGCAGACTTTTTGGTGAACGTTTTGCACTCAAAATCAAAAGTTACGAAACAAGAGCTCGCTGTTCACAGTTGATAATGCATAACATCGCTTCCTAACAAGAAGCAAAGCGAGCAAACAGCTTTCATATAGGAACCTTGTTTCTATATAACTGGAGGACAGTTTACTTGTAACTCCCAAAAGTTTCTTTTTTTCCTTCTAAACCCTTTCTTTTTTTATGATATTGCAATAAAAAAAAAGCTGCAGGAGATCATATAAAAGTTGCCACATCTTCTCAATCATGTTACTTAGTCTCTTGTCCTCCCTTTCAAGTGCTTTGATGAGGGGAAACAGAAACACTGATCTCACATCGATTTTAACCAGATAAAATAGGTTGGAGGTGTGAAACCTTGCTGAAATAAAGCAAGGACAAGCATGTTAGGAAGTAGCGTGAGCTTTGATAGCTGTGCTTTTTCATGCTGCTATGGTTACAAGTTCGATAGTGGATGCATTTCAAACGGTGATTAAACTACAGCCAAACTACATGTGTCTTAAATGATTTTAATACACACCTGCCAGCCAATCAGAAAAGTAGTTGTACATGATCAGCAATATGATGAGATTTTGTGTCCTTGTGGGTCAGGTGCACTTGGTTCTGCTGCAGTGGGTTCCTTGGTTCTTGCGGATGAAGCGTCCAGGAGAGGGAGTGGAGCCGACTCTTTCTAACAGCCAGGCAGACTCTCAGAGCAAGACCCTTTCCTCTCCCACCACCACCACTACCACCACTACCATCCCTACACCAGTGCCCTCCATCCTTCCCCAGGGCCTCAACTCCCTGCAGGCCAGTCTGGCCCAGCTCAGCCATCCTCTGTCCCACCCACTGCCCCACCGGCCCAACACTCAGGCTGTCATCCTTTCCAACCCCAGCCACAGAGACCCCAGCCCCATTCCACAACCACAACCCAACGGTCACCTGCTTTACATGGGCTTCCAGACCTTCCAGACCACAGCAGAGCTGGAGCCGGTGCAGAGGAACAGAACTACAAGTTACGGGAGGGTTAACAGTGGAGTAGGTGGAGGAGAAGGAGATGGAGCAGCAGCAGGAGGAGGACCGGCTGGAGATACACCTGTCCATCACCACCTCCCATCTTCCAAGTTTGGGAGCCCCCCACAGGAAACTCCAGTATCCCCAGACCCTGACCCATCAACTACGTCCTCTGGACTCTGTGGTCTTGAGGCTGTGGGCGGAGCAGGGAGGTCATCTGCCATACACGCCCATAGTGGCATGATTCGGTCTGTGGCAGTGGATAGCCAACTGCAGGCTCTTCTGGCGGAGGTGCAGTTTTTAGTCGAACGTGTCCGGGAGCAGGACCGGCAGCTCAGCTTGGCAGAGCAGTGGCAGTTTGCTGCAGCTGTCATCGACCGCCTGTTCCTGGTGGGATTCAGTGTTTTCAACATTATCTGCACCATTGCTATTCTCATGGCTGCACCCAACTTTGGAGAAGCACTGTCAAAAGACTTCCTCTGACAGACCAGAAACAGAAATTTGAGACAATGTGAGATGTTGAGGGATAATACAGATAAAGATTTGCTGGAAGCACAATTGCTGTTAATGACACTGGGACTTACAGCAGCAAATATTTCCTTTCCAGACAGCTGGAACGGACTGTTGCACATGCGGAGTGGACTATGATTCAGAAAGGTTATGGAGCGATTGTTTTCTCTTGACTTGAAGAGTCTGCCATTTTTCTTGATAGTATACACCTGATTATGTTCTCAGTTTTCTGTTTCACAGTTCTTAGTATTGAGGTTTGATTGATGTGTTTGTTCATTTCAAAAAGCAGCCCTTAAAAAAAAGTCATAAAAAAGTGACAGAATCATATCTTGCCCTGCTAACTTTGGTGAATATTATTTTTAAAATGTACTGACAGTTTAAAGGACCAGTGTGTATGATTTAGAAGCGGCAAACTTGAAGATTGCAAACACCTTGTTTCTCCCCCCTGTTCCAAGTGTGTAGGTCAAAGTCTGGCTCTTGGGCCAGATCCACCCCCAAAAGGGTCCAGTCCTTGCAAACCGGTCATTAATTCCAGACCAGAATACAGTCTGAAAAAACAATAAATATTTATTATGGTCACTTTTAAAGATATTGAATGTTGTCCAAAATATTGTTGCTCACCAGCTTCAGTACAAAATAATCTGCATCAGACTTCTAACCTAAAACAATATTGGTAGACTCCTGTTACTAAGGAACTGTTCAAATATATGTATAATAATATAATATAATATATATAATATATATAGCATAATATATGCTACATAAAGATGCTCAGTAGACAAACTGGACACTGATGTGCTGCATGTAAAATGATCACACTCAGCCGGATTGATTTCACACTTTCAGAGCTACATTAAAACAAGTTTACTGTTTACTGGCAGTCCTCCATTGATTATCAGTGTAAACTCTTCCTGAAAATACAGACCAGAGTCTCTGTGTGCTCTTTGTTCACAAGCTTCGACAATATAATGAATTCTCTGGTACACACTTTACTACCACTGAATTTTGCTGCAGGATTGTAATTTATTTATTTTTTAGAGTTTCAATTAACTGTTCAATTTAATTTTTTTCCCTCAGAGTTTTTAAAAAAATCTAATAGGATAACCAAAGTCATTGTGATCAGTATTTTTCCACATGAACTGTTCCTGCAACTACAAACAGAAAAAGAAGAATCTTTATTACAATAGTTCAGTCTGAACATCCTGGGATGGTGATATTGATGATTCACTTCTCAGCATCTTTATCAATCACATTAGTGTCATATTACACTTTAGGGATTGTTATGAAGCAGAAACTGCACTAATACACCCAGAAAAATATGCTGCATACTGCCACAGGGATTCTTCTACACTTTTGTCATTCATTTTCTATAAAACTAAGCAATGCAATAATATTACATCTCAGCTGAGAGTGTTGAATGGTATACTCTGTCTCTTGTTTCTGAATATGGGATACACTTTCACAGTCACAGCAAGAGCAAATATTTCAAAGCTCTGGTTTTCCCCGTGATATGCAAACTTATTGTGTTTCTGTGCAGACGAAGATAAGTTTCAGATTGCAGTGTGGAAGAGAGAAGAGAGAAATCACAGGTCATGTCAGCTTTTTATAAGACTTTTTATGTTACAGACACACACAGAATATCTTCACTCAGCCACTTGCATTCCTATGTATGCAGAAAATTATCATCTCAGTGACCTTTCTGTCTACGTCTTTGAATGTAAATCACACTAATGCATTTCTCAGAAGTGTTGGTCACTCGAATGCCAATAGGTATTGACAAGCGGAGCTGTAAACATTGTGAAATAAATGGTCTTGTCTTTTGTGCTCTCCAGACATACATCAAATGTTCTATTCTGAGGCTCCCCTGCCTGTGATTGAAGTTTAAAAAGGACGCAGAAGCAGAGGACAGCAGGAGTGAAGGAGAGGGGCAAGTGGAGAGGGTGGGGGGGGCGTGAGTGGAAAAAGAGCCACAGAGAGAGGAAGGAGAAGATGGAGGTAATGAAGCACAGCCATAAAGAGGGCAAAAGGAAGACAGAGACAGAAGGAGAGATGGAAGGGAGGGCTATGCAGAGGTACGGAGATGAGGGGATGCAGAATGAAGGAAGGTGGTTGCATGGTCGAGAGAAGGGGAGGGAGTAGAAAATGTGCTGAGAAGGCAAATAGGAGCCGATAAAGTTTTTAACTGATTGCTCATTAATGAGAGAGGGAGGGGAAGAGGAGAGGAGGAGGAGAGGAGTGAATCCCTCCCCGTCCTCCTCTGGGATGCTGCTGTTGCTAAACTGTACTTAGAGCAGCATTTAGGGGCGACTGGACATATATTCTCTGTTGGCAAAGGGTGTCTTTATCAAAATTTATGTGAAGGATATTGGCAAGCATCCCCATGTAAAATGATTGACTGTGAAATAATGCAAACACTTTATGGATGGTTGAATTTGGCTAATTGGTGTCTTGGCACGGCTGTACTCAAACCTTCAGCCCCGAGGTTATTAATTTGGCTTTAAACTTTCTCATTGTAAGTACAGTATGGTGCAGGCAGGGCAGCTCACTGTGCATTTCAATGGCCTACTGAGCTCCCTTTGTCTGTGTGACTGTGGGTCTGCTGCTGCCAAACACAGCTGAGCGATGCAATACCACCCAGGTAATAAATCTTAAGATACTCCCCTCCTGCAGTGACTCAGTCATCCACCTGCTCTGTGTCGACAGCTCACGCAGAGCCGTTTGTTCAGCAGGAGAAGCAAAACAGAGGATGCAGTGAGCAGGAGAATGGGATGCAGAAAGCGTGCATTTGGTATCAAGGGGCCACCGCAATATGTGGCTGCAGTTGTCGCACAAATTTGCACCCACATCCATTGACACGTGAAGCAGTGCAACCACAAACCCTCTCACACATCAAGTGGTGAGGTGAGGACCCTGCTGCAGACCTAATGCAGTAACCACACACATTCTTAAAGCCCTCTGTGTCTTTATGTCTCTCCAGCTCTCTGTTCACTTACATCGCTAATTTTGCAGTGCTGTCACTTCTTTACTCTGTTTGCTCATGTGGGAGAAATAAGAGAAGAAAAGAATATAAAAGGAGAGAGTAATAATGATGATAATTATGTAATGTGCTGCATTTTACTATAATGGTTTAATCAATTAAAATAAAATGTCAAAGAGTTACTGAGACCTGAAAGAAAGCTGACATCACAATATTTTCTTATATGCCCGGACCATAACACAGAAGTGATCTATTGCCAGTAGAAAACTTATCAATAGCAATAAGAAAATTGTTCAATAAAATGTTCAATAGTTTTGCTTAAATACATTAAATGCAAACCACCTAACAAATATGCCCTGGTTCATAAACACTTACAAACAATTGTTAATAAAACAAGACACATCAGCTCACCCGTGTTTAAGGCTATTAAGTCTATTACCTGCATGTCTTGATAAATAAAGGGTTAAATTCAAAATTAAGTGGTTACATTTTAAATAAAGTGGTTGATTTCAACCTTTTTTTTCTCCTGGTATCAATTAAAAATAGGTCATTCAAAAATGATCAATAATTATCAATACTGACTGAAATGAAACATCCTGTCATGATGAATTTTATAGAAAAATCACCCAGCCCTATTCCCTCACTAGCTTATGTCAGCTAGCTTTTCCTTCTTTAAAAGTGAAGAGGACAATCCTCTTGACTTGAATATTTTTGCCAAGTAGGAGGAAAATGAAGAAAACCCAACAGTACAGGATTAACATGTAAATTTACCACACATACATACAGGCTTATCCAACTGAGCCACTGTAATGCTCCTGTCTTAATGTTTTAGACTGCTAATGTTATGTTTTGTAATATCAAAACCTCAATTTTAGATAAAATTTTAGAAACAAAAACTACAAGTTCTGTTTAATATTAAATATAAAACAAAACTACTTTAATTAACTTATGCTTTAAGATACACATCAGCTATTTCCCTCCATTCATTTTCCCACCTGCTTCAAGACTAACCTGACATGCCAGATGGTTTGTTGCACAGAACCATCTGGAAAGTCGTCCATAGAAACTGTTTGGAAAAGAGCAGGTGCTTTCGAGAAAACCTCTGGCAGGTGATTGGATGAACCATCTGTCATGGACTAAGTTCAACCAATCAGATCAGCTCACCGAACCAAAGCCGAAGTCAGTCAGAATAAGACTGAACAATTCTCCATTGATAAAATGCTGTGAAGTTAACTGATGACTGATGATTTCAAACAACGAGAATTCAAGCACGGAAATTAACAATCTTACAGGGTTGTGCACAGAGAGCGCAGAGAACGCCCTACTGCTCAACGTCAGCCAAACCAAGGAGCTGATTGTTGATTTTAGGAAAAAGGAGACTAAGACATAGTTTTAGGTTCCTGTGTATCAGCTACACAGAGAATCTGTCATGGTTGTGACATGACTGTGGCTGTGGCAGGACCTTCCTGTGCGGAGTTTGCATGTTCTCCCCTTGTCTGCATGGGTTCTCTCCTGTTACTCTGCCTTCCTCCCACAGTCCAAAGACATGCAGAATCACCAACATCTTGATGAATAACTGTAATGCAACTACATATTTTTCACAGACACTGTAATGCATTACAATCACATTCATTTTGTAATTTAATTACATATAACTAGTTACTCTCTGGTACTGCTGGTATCCTATTATCAGATTTGTGTGAAATGTTGCCATAATTAACCTATGAATTCTTGAATTAAGGCCAATTCTTGAGTTTTGTGAGGTCACAGTGACCTCCAAAATCTAAGCAGTTCATCCTTGAGTGAAAGTGGCTGTTTGTACAAAATCTGAGGAAATTCCCTCTATGTTCCCGAGTCCTTTGTGTTCACAAGAGTGTGACATGGACATGAGGTCACAGTGACTTTGACTTTTGACTTTTTACCACCACAAGCTAATCAGTTCACCCTTTGAAGAAATTCCCCCCCATGGTGTTTTTGAGATATCACATTCAGATGAATGGGATGACTTGAAAATATAATGCCCGTGGCTACACACACACAGACGCATTATCTCCACCAGGTTAATGACCCTCAGACCCTCATGTGATCACGGCATGACATGAAACTGATCAACACTGAAGTCTGACCACATGCAAGACATCTTTCAGGACAGGTCTCTGGCCCACAGATGTTGTCTTTTCAAAAATTCAGATGTTCCAAGTGAATACCCTGTGTCACCAGCAGTCAATAGCTATTAATTACTGGGTGCAGGCACTCACAGCAGGTCGATATGGAATGGCTATTTCACTGCCTGTTGGGTAATTGTCTCCCAGATCTCATTAAAAGATGTTGGAGTTGAGGAGAAAAGAGAGGACTGATGCAGGAGAGAGGAAGAAAGAAAACAGCTGTGGGTACACAAAGGGAGAGTGGGAGAATGAGCGTGAAATCATCTTTATGGGATAATTCTCAGTCTACCCACTCAGAGGCTTGTGTGTAACTTTGGCAGTCTGAGACTCCCAACTCCCACCTGCTGGTGTGGTTTCAGGGTCCAACACACACACACACACACACACACACACACACACACACACATACATGAACACACATTGAGTTACATCCATTTCCTGAAGATTTACACTAACCTTAACCATTACTTTTTTTTTCTTTTTCATTTTACCTTTATTTAACCAGGATGTGATTCAAAATCTCTTTTACAAGAGAGACCTGGCCAAGGTAGCAACCAATCATTATATATTGAAATGCAACCAATACAACAAATCAAACAAAAAATCCACAACAAACAACAATTTGAACATAGTGACCTCTCAAGAAAAACAAGCATGTCTCCATCACCACATTCTTTATGATGCCTTAAAATTTATCACTGAATACTAGCATATAGTTTCAGATCTATATAGTATATAATTTAAGATCTTTTTTGCAGATTGTTCCACACCCATGGTTTACAGCAGGAAAATACAGCTTTCCCTAGATCAGTTAAAACCTGGCACAAATTAAAAAGAGAAAGAAAGAAAAGATACAAGTGCTTTTGTCTGACTGCTTTTTATTTTAATTGCTGACTATTGAGTTACACTGTACTTTATTATTGATGTTGCAGTCAGGTCTCACACTCCTTTACCTATTTGAAATTTCATAGCACAAACTGTTTTTATATTTTATCCCTGGTATTTTATTTTTTTCAAGTGTCATTCCTCTTTTATTCCTTACACCTGCCTGTTTATTTATGTTACTGTGCATTTTATTGTCAAGTTTTATGTGTAAAGCACTATACAAATGAAGTTCATTAATATTAATGTTTATTATTACTTGTCTAATCTAATCTTGTCTAAAATGGTTTCCCATTTGCACCAACCATCCCCAATTAACTGGTCTCGAGTCTGAAATTTATCTCTGAAAATATCTTAAGTCATGCTAAGTCGTACCCACCCACAAACACACACGACACACAATTACGACAAAACTAGCTTTGCATCAATAAATCAGTTTATTTAAAAGAATATGTTACAATTTATTACAGTAAGCGACGTAACCAAACACTTTGTCTTAAATTTTACATTTCAACATGTCAAAGAATCTGCAGGTTGTCAATCTTCATCCTCTTCTTAGCGTGGCTCTCTGAAAGCCAAACCATATCAGGTGAAAAACTTAACAACAGAGACGCTGAATTTAAGATTGTATCTTACTGAAATAAATAATGTTAGTGAAACTTAACCTTAGTCAGAATGAGAGAGGAAGAGAAAGAGAGAGGGGGGGAGCGGTGCAAACTTTTGAGGTGGGCAGATCAGACAATGTCAGACGATCGAACAGCGAGGACATGGTCCAGTAAACAGACAAGAATCCAGGGAAATGCGTTCGGCCTTTAGGATTGCACATTGAATCTCTCAATTCAAGGCTCAACACATTCAATTAAATCTCCTTTAACACACCCACCAAGGTCTGCTGAGGCTAATTCATCACCCAAAATGGCTTTTGTGAGCAGCACCATCATTACAGGCAGTTAGAGCCACGGATGTCGATCTATGTCTCTTTACCTGCTTGAACGTGTAGATAACAAAAAATACTGCTGATATTCTCATTAGGAGCTAAACAGGAGTGTCAGTTCATATTAAAGGTTCAATTTAAACTTTTTTTTAGCACCTATAGCCCTGCCATTATTAGACTACTGATATCTTGTTTGATAAAGAACAAAAGAACATTGTTTTTCTTTGCTGACGACTGTCATTTACCATTTCAAATTCTTTATAAAGATAGTCTGCATGGTATCCAGTGTGATATAACAGCAGGTAAGCAACACTATGATGTCTTTCAAATGTTGTTTTTTTCTTTGGACACTTGCCAGATGCCACACAAGGTTGGGGAAAAATACTGGTAGAATCTGCCTTTGATTTCAGTTATTGAGATTAAAAGCTCACTTTGATCGATTTTCGATTAATATTGAAATTGTGATGCCACTAGTATTTACTGTGCAAAATCATTAAACGACCACAACATGTCGTCAGAGATTAAGGAAACATGCTGAGTTGAAATACTGGCTTCTCCCACAACAATGCTACGGCCAGCAAGTTTTCCTTTGAAACCCCACTCCAGTGTGGAATGTCGGAGTTGAAATTATTGCAGAATGTTTGCTGAAAAAGTGTCTTTTATGTGTCGTAAGAAATAATTAATGACCTTTTAGAGGGAGTAGATGTTTATAATGGTTAACCTGGACAATATGTTAATGGAGTCTGACAGGCAGTAAGACAAGCAGTCACTGAACTCAAACTTTTCAGTATTTTCAGAGGAGACAGACAATTGATAGTTATAAATAGCTAATAAACGTTCAGTGTAGGACTTATTGTCACTTGTCAAATTATAATGTTGTGCTCGTGTAGGTTCAGTGTCCCCACAGGCTGCAGGCAGCTAGCCTGAGCTTTAAGTGTGGGGACGAGGGGACAGGGCCAAACAACTCGCTTCAACCATAGATCATATATTAATAGGGATTCAACCAATTTAATATACTTGCTATTTGAACTGCAGTATTCATTTCTGAATGCTAAGGTCATACCTATTGCTCCTTTGAATATGATTTTACATAAATTAGGCATAATATGATATACAGCATATTGATTTTGGAAAATATGCTCATCATTATCATGACACATCGCCCAGCACTAACAGGAGGGTTCATCTTACAAGAGGTCATTGCAAATTAACATAGTGTAATAGTTGAAATTAAAGGACCAGTGTGTAAGATTTATGGACATCTGTTGGCATAAATATAATTTAATATTCATAAGTATGATTTTGTTGTGTATAATCACCAGAAAGTAAAATCCATTGTGTTTTTGTTACATTAGAATGAGCCAGTAGCCCAGAAAGGACTAACTTAACTGTGGCTCTCGATACACACTTTTGCATTTTTCACAAGATTACATGCTTGGAAGGGGAGGATGATCTGAGGTGTTTGCAATCTGCAAATTCACCTCTAGATGACACTAAATGCTACACACTGGTCCTCTAAGTAAGAACTTTCAAAATGTTGGAAAAAATGTCCCTCTAAATGAGTTGACTGTGTGGCTTTGATTAATAAGGTAGTAACATCACAAAATTGCACTGAGCAATGATTAATTTTTAATATCAGCATTACGACTGTCATGGCTTAATGATGTAATAACCTGTAATTACATTATTTTGTTGTGTTTACATCATCAGATAATTATGTTACAGTATTATTATTATTACATTATTGTAGGAATGAGAAGATTAACCAGGCTCATTTAGAAGGACATTAAATTACACTGTTTATTATTACATTACTCTGCAGTTAAGTCATCATTTGCTCTGCAGCCTTTAGTGAATGTGCAGTTATTTTCATATCTATCATGGTGATGATAGGTGTAGGCTGCCCTTTTCGCTAAGAAATCTTCTTCCCACTTAACCTGAATGTTGAGTGCATGAGTGGCTTAACAGTACAGCCAAGGACCAGGCAGCTAAAGAGATAAATAGTGCTGCCGTTTGAATTACAGGCCTATTATAAATCCTGTGGGAGTTCTCAGAAACAGAGTAATCACTGCCTGCAAGAGAGCAAGCAGGAAGAGAAGGACCCCTGCTGTCTCTTGTGGGTAATACACACTAATTATTCTGCACTATACTGATCAGTACAGCTGCAACGACTAATCGATTAGTTGTCAAATGTTAAATTAATTAAATTAACAAGTTTGAGTGTTTTTTCAAAATTCTGATTCCAGCTTCTTGAATGTGAATTTTTTCTGGTTTCTTTACTCCACTAGGATGGTAAAAGGAATATCTTAATGCTGTGGACAAAACAAGACCAATTTTCTGACACTTTAATGACCAAACAACTGAGTGATTAATTGAAAAAATACTATATAAGACAGATTAATCGACAATGAAAATAATCATTAGTTGCAGCCCTACTGATTAACACTCCACATCACTGCTGCTCTACAATGGCTTCAAAACATTAGCATGGAGTGTTCACATAATACTATAAATACAGAAAAGTTTAATGCATGGCTCTGCACACTGCACATACCATTTCATGATGCAGCACACAATCATCATAATAGTCATAAATGAATGTAAACTAAGTACAGGCTTGTTCCAGTATTATGCCCACTATCTGATTCTTAGGTTACGTTTCATTTGGAGGTTGTTAATACTGTACTGTTGGATAAAGTGCAACATTAATCTAAATTTTAACGTGTTCCTGCTCATGTGTTGAATCCTTGCAGCTGTGTGCTCTGTGTAGCCACATCCATGACTGAAAAATGTGTCAAACAATCCTACAAAATGCTTTCTCTCCCTTCTCTCATTTGCCACATTACAATGTTAATAGTTCTCTTTTATAAATGCAAATTTAGCTGCAAACAGATGAAAATGTATGCATGTGACGTAATTCAGCCGTGACTTACATTTTGAGGGCCTCACTCTGTTGGCCCCTTGCCTTTTGGGGCCCCTCGCATAGTTAACATGCACAAACACACTTGCACGCTAACAACTGGCCAAAAGAAAAAATCAAAGAAGACACTGCTGCTCTGATTCAGAAGCTAAGTGTCTTCCTGTGGTCAACCCTCAGTATCGCTGATCATGTGTTTTCTCTGTTCCCCTTTGCGAGCACTAACAGCTTCCACTTTCCCTTGTTAGTCCACTGATGTTCCGTTATTCACTTCAGCTTCTCTTCCTAGTAGGATAACTTCAACGGAGCTTGAAACCTCCTCTTGTGCAAGTCACATTCCACTTCAAGTCCTGCCAGTAAGAAGAAGGCTTGCATGAATCCATCAAAGTCTATAGAGGCCTCGTTTCTTTGTGACAGAGCTCTACTAAATGCATGATTATGATGTGCTGGATTCAAGAGTTCTGGTTCATGTGTCTGTAGCTCTTAATGCTTCTGTTTATTCGATTTGTTCAGTTGCAGATGCTTGTTGGTTTGCATGTATCGGGGTAGCTTCTCTGGTCGTAGCTGATGGGAGTGTAAATGATGTCCATGTAGTTAATAGCTGAGTGTTGCTGGGTCTGGGGGCTAGATGAGGGCCGAACTGAGCTGAGTCTGTGACGACGGTGTCAAGTTAAGAGGTAACGATCTCCCTTCCTAGGTGCCTCCATCCCTTCTGTGCCTCAGCAGCTGGAAAATATTCTGCAACAGAGACAGAAATCAAGACGAAGACACACAAACTCAGAGACAGAAGACAGAGAAAGTCACACAGGCTATTACTGAATCGTAGACTGGACAGAGGCAGGCAAAGCCTTACCTTGCCACACATACCATCTTTACTGCAGTTCTTATTGTCCTTGTCAGTAGCCTCCTCTTCCACCTGTAGAAACATTGCAGATATGAGTCCAGGACACAAATAAATGGCTTGTAACAGATTAGGTTAGACTACATAGATGGTCCTTACCTCCTTCCTCCACTTCAGCTCGCAGAAGACTCTCTCAAAGCACTCATGCATGTAGTTAAACTGAATATCAGCCATGCACAGAAAATACAAAGAGAAAAAAATGGATATTGATTAAAATAAATTAAATTGATGTTGATATGGTTTACATATTTTGCTTTAAACGAACAGACAAGACAATGACAAGATTGATACCAGTCTCATGTCTGTACTGTAAAGGTTATAGCCAGCAGCTGGTAACTTAACTTAGGACAAAGACTGGAAACAGAAGGAAACAGCTATCTTGGCTCTGTCAAATGGCAACAAAATACACCTACCAGTACTTCTAAAGTTCCTTTAGCTAAGTTAAAAATTTTAAGCTAACCCTCTTCAGGCGTGGAGGTCCAGTCGCTCAGACAACCTTCAGATGTGGTCTGAGTGATCGGAGTGAAACGTAAATGTCCCAAAATTTTCCAAATGTTGAACTATTCCTTTAAGTCATAGCAATAACTCTGCTGATCTTAAGCATTATTATTTTACTTAGGCAGTTATAAAATCAGGTTTTGATGGTATGCAGCAAGAATTTAAATAATCTACACTGTCCATACATTTTTTTAAATTACAAAGCCATGAATGTTGCATGTGAGCAAGATAGTCAGGAAACTGGTTATCTGTAATCATTTGGTCAAACTGACCACATGACATGTTGACATGGAGATTATCTAAATTGAAAATTTCCTTTACATGATCAGTTTTTAAACTTGCATGTGAGTTGTAGTTCTATTGCCTTGAACAGTACATCACATGAATAATAATGTGCATGTGATACTCACATAGGGAGTAAATATCTTCACCCAGCGTGGTTTCTTTTCCCCTCGTGCATATTCAAAACAGAAGGCCATGCCCTCTTCATCCGTGTCCCACCTCTGCATCTCTCCCCAGTCAAATGCAATCACCTGGTTCTGGAACAACATTGTTGCTTTAGTACACTCACTCCACTATACATACAATAATATGTTTGGCACATGCGCTAACAAACAGCGGCCTTTACCTCAAGTGTCCCTTCCTCTGTGCAGGCATGCAGCTTGAAGTGGTGAATGCTGATGGCTGTGATGACGTGACCTTTACGTCGGGAATCGCAGGAACAGTGAGGGAATATGATCTCATTGTAGCCCTCGCAACCCCTTAACAAACTCAGATACTGACAGAGGAAGAGGTAGAAGAGAAAAGATAGTTTACTATCTTTTACTATATATTACAAAATGTAGTTCTGTAACTGTACTTCGCTTTATGACTATAAAACATAGATGCAGTTTAACATCCAAAAGTGAACCCTGCATCTAATCTTCAATCGGTCAGACACTGAAAATAGGATGTGAGTGTTTAATCTCTCCAAAGTGAGGGCAATTTGTTCACATTTTCAGACAGAAAAGACCTCACTCACTATTTCTTTTCACATTTCCCTTGCAAGGATTCATGTCTTTGACAGTGGAGTCAAACCTACATTTCACACTGTTTTCAACTCTGTTAAATCACACACAGTGAAGAAACTGAACAGGTGGGAGAGAGGTGGTGACATAAGATCCACTGAACTACAGTGAGTAACTCTTCGGGTCTCTGTAAGTTACTCAGGAACAGTAGTACAGTAGCTGTGTGGTGTCTGTCCATATGTGAGAGACTGACCATGGACATTTTCTTCTGCTCCGCCAGCTTCTGCAGCTGGTAGGACTTCTGTTCTCCTTTGATGAAGCCTTTTTTCACATCGTCCACAGCCTGCAATGATATGGACAAGTAGGGGAGAAAAAAAAATCATGCAAAAAACATACATAATGTTGACACACACCACAAAGAAAGAAAGATATACACACAGACCTGGTGAAAGAAGTAGTTGACAGCAAGCTGGTTGTCATTGAGCAGAATCTCCTCTTCTGTAGTGAAGAGCCACTTGCGCAGGGTGAGGCAGGTTCCTGGGATCGCTGAGGTATAGTTCTGTACATACAGTTTGTGGGGGAACTCATTGGGGGCAAGTTTACGCACTGAGGAAGAAAGAGAGGAACAGAAGAGGAAGTGAGCGAGGGAAGGAAGGAGAGAGTGATATCCCATTCTTATAGGGCAAAAAAAGAGTACTGTTCTGTCTCACCAGAGCAATCAGAAATCATTTGAAATGCAGCTGTGTCAGAGGCAAAATAGCATATTTTAAATTAATTTATCTTATCTGCAAATGGATAAAAACACTTATTCAGTGTATACAGTAGTAACGATGTTGAATTAATAGTAAATAACAGGCCAGGCTGATACTCAGTTGACCCCTCACACTTAATTTTAAATATGTTAGATAATAGATATTCTGCTTGGTGGTAAATAGTATGTAGTCAAAAAAGAAAAGAAGGAAAGAAAACCAACTCGATAACTGACAACTACTATTGCAAACTATCCAAAACTTCCAAAATAAATAAATTAGACAGCATTCTTGAACAGGCAGGTGTGGCCAGACAAAACTATTCAACATTGCTCAATACCAGAGCATGGAGTGTGTCCACAAACAGTATCAAAAAGTATTTTTTAATTCTTACCTACACTACACTTAACAGATGGAAGGTAGATATAATAATCACATCAATTAAAAATATTATAGGTTTCAGCTTTGATGTATGTTTGTTATGCTTGAACTTTATATCAATATATGTTAGCTATTACCTGTTGGTCTACACTGAAATATCCAACTACTGGACTAAGATGATAATCTCTTTTTCCTATAGCACCATCAGCAGGCTGATACTTTTGGCTTTTACTTCAATGTCCCAACAAATTTTGTATTGATTGCCATGAAATTTGGTACATGATGCCCAGAGCATGAATCCTGCTGATTTTGGTGATCAACTAACAAAGGACAAATTTTCAATCATGTTGGTGCAAGAATAAAAATCAGGTGATCACCCACGTCAGTAGAATATTTATATTTTTTGTGAAATCGATGGATTGCCATGAAATTTGGTGCAAAAAATTTATGCCCCCCTCAGGATGGGGATCCCCTGACTTGTAATTTAGTGTTACCATAAGGTTTTATTTCTTCAGTACTTTTATTTATGATCATATGCCTGAAAAACTAATGGCATTCTTTTCGGCCTCAATAAACACACTAAATTATGATGTGTTAACATTTAGCTCAAAGATAGCCTCACAGAGCGGCTAGCAAGGGTGTAGTCTCGCAAGTCTTGTTGAACTCTGCTTTGGCATTAAAGCTTAAAGGTAAAATTTAATGAAAACTTAATTGAGAGATACAGAAATAATAGATGATTACAGAGCAATAACAAACAAAGCATCCAGTATAAAAGTAAAATGTATGACATAAGTGAAAACAGAGGTGCTACAGTGAAAGAACAATCCAAAGAAGAGATCCAACAGATGACAGTGATTTAGTCTAAGCTCCTCAGACAGAATCAAGTCCCATAGCTTTGGCAAAGGCTAAAAGACAATTAATCTCCACTTTAAAGCAGCCATCAGACAGTTGCATATTGGGTCAAAAGGTCAGTGATATAACTTCAACTTCATTAGATGCACATTATGTAAGAAAAACATCTTAAAGGTGCTGTCTTTTCTCCAATTTGGAAATGAGAGAGAATTTGGAGAGTGAGAAGAATACAAATATTTATGATCTGCAGCTGATATCACATCACTGAGGGATAAAAACTGCTTGACTTCTCATTTATTCTTTTGCCTGAAAGAAACAATTT
Source organism: Lutjanus erythropterus (assembly GCF_056507025.1). NCBI lineage: Eukaryota > Metazoa > Chordata > Actinopteri > Lutjaniformes > Lutjanidae > Lutjanus > Lutjanus erythropterus. Next base: position 23,175,606 of record NC_139325.1, on the reverse strand, counting down.
GGACCTTGTGAGACCTACAACCAGAGATAGATTTAAATGCATCAAGAAATCACTCTTGTTTTTACTGCAAGTTTAGTGCTGCTTCTGTCTCTACAATAACAGAGAGAGCACACAGTTCGCAGAAAAAAAAATTGTGGTGCTTCAAGCTGAAAAGAGCTACTTCTGATTTAGTTTCACTTAATTGCTTAAAAAAAAACTGACAAATCCTTGTACCGCACTAGCCTTGGGAGAGTGAGGGCCAGAACATTGACGTACAAAGGCACTCAGGTATTCATTTTAGATCATTTCGAATAGAATGGCTCTTGGGGAGTCGTAACAAAGATGAAGAACGTTTTCAGTGTGAAAAAAAGAGCACACAGCTCTGTTACATGTTCTTACTCACCGAAGGTGTGGTTGATGACCTCAAACAGGGCAAAGTAGCTGGCTGTTACACTGTCCATCCCTAGTTTCATAACCACTGCCTGGAAGAGAGAGGCAGAAACAGAATCAGAGACGGTGAAAAAGGAAACGGAAAAGTGTAAAACCTTGGCAAGATGACTACAATGAGGTCATGGTTATAAATAGTTAATAGTTACACAGGCCTGTCTGTGTTTACCTGGTAGACTTGGTCTGTGGTGGAGTTTTTGCGAACTCTGACAGTGAGTGTGGTTTTATCGGGCATGGCTATTCTCAACTCCACATCTGACACGCCGTTATAGTTCTAGTCATGAGAAAGAGACGGTGAGACACAGACAGGAGACCACAAGAAAACACACACACATAGGTTTTTCTTTTTTACCTCATCTGATTCAGACAAGAACTCCTGCATGATGTCACTTTCTCCAATTACCCGTACAGAGCACACTGCAGATGAGAAAGACATTATATTAGCTGGTTTCCTATATGTAGTACATGAAATAACAGTGGTTACACAATGACATAAACAGTGTAGTTACGTAGTTTGCACAATATTTGTCTCAGACAAACAGCACTACAGGTCAGGGGTGAACTGTCCTTTTAACTACTTCTAGCTTATTAAAATAAAAAGGTACTGAGTTTAATTTACAGGCTTAGGCTAAGGCTAGGCTCAGGACAGGCTTTGGTTTTCTAGCAACAAAGTAAAAAAAACACACCATACTACACTTCATTTTGCTACCTGCAATGTAGGGATAGTAATGGTTAACTGAAAATTGAGAATGTTTTTTACCGGTTACAGTTGCTGGTGAATTTGCATATAGACACACTGTGCTAGTGTCCAAAAGGGAACCTTAGATTTGTGAATATGAATGCCTTGTTTCTTCATTTTGCACAGTTTAAAGACAAATAAGAGTAGGTGCAGTAATAGCCTAACCTACTTCATTTAAAGCTCTTGAAAGTCAGTTCCTTGTATGTATTCAATTTGACAATTCTTTATCTGCTTCCCTCTGCCTCAAACACACACATACAGCAGTTGTGTGCACAACATCAGTCCACTTCAGTCTGTCGGCTCAGCTGATCGGTGCTGAGAACGCAGCATAACAGGTTCAATCAGGAAACTCCATTCTTTTTGTACATAATGCAGCCAAACACCAGACTAAATATTATAGTAAAGACTTACAGATGTGTCAGGATCATGCTGCGCTCTCCAACAGGCTGATCCTGCTGCTGGAGCAGAGAAGCTGTCAGGGTGTGTTGCTTCACCCACACACACAGTAATAGGAAGACTCAAATTAAATAAAAACACAAATAGTTCCTAATGTGTTCTTCATTGTTGAATAGCAGCAAAAAAGGAAGCCTTCATTAAAGAAGTCTGCATGTTGCTTTTTCTCCCTCTTGTTCTCTCCCTCTTTATCCCTTCAAATCATAACAGTAAATTTTAAGAGAATAGTCCACCTGTGTAGGTCTACACTGTATTTTTTTTAGTCTGGTGTTTGGCTGCATTGTGTAGAAAAAGAAAGAGTTCACAGTTTCAGGATTTAAACTGTTTTGCTGCCCTTCCAACACTGATCAGTTCAGCAGAGAGGGAACTGGATGTGGCGCCGTGCACACAGCTGCTGCAGCATGTATGTGTATTTGAGAGAGAAGGGAGACAGACATTAAACAATAGAGCTTTGAAATGCTGTGCCAAAGCTCATTATGTTAAGGGAGTGCCAGAGTAAAGAGCCTCTAATATTTCACGTTTGTCTGCAATTTTTTAGGCGTCAGCTACCTAAAGCAAAATTAACCGAATTTACATCCGTACTGCACAGTATGCTTGTCTGATCAGGCCCCAAAATTTTATAGAGGCTCTACACCTCCTTCTCTCTCCCCAACCTTTCTCCAGGTATTCTTCCAGGCCTCTGCGTCGTGCATCCAGCTGCTGCTCTGACAGGGAGAAAGGCCATTTCCCAGGCAGTTTGGGGAACGTAAAGTTGGCGAACTCTCTTTTTAGGTTTTGGTGTAGGATCACAAACTCACGATAACGCTTGGAGCACAGCTGCCTGCCGGCCATATACACGTTATATACCTGCAAGAGAGAGTGTAAAGAAAGAGAATAATGAAAACAAATGTTTTGAAGTGATGACAGGGAGTTGCAATTAATAGGTCTTCAAATTAAATATTTTACTATCACAACAAGGATTATTTATAATACATCATTGGAACATTAGACCTAAGTACAGAATTCATGTTTCAGTTGTTAATACTGTAATCAGACCTGTATTGTAATCTGCTGCATAAAAATTATATATTACACAAAAATTGTTGTAATTATGTTTTCCTTTTATCATCCACTCCTCCTCCTCCATTTTTGCTTCCAAATTCATCTACCTTCTATGTATTCAACCACAAGTGCACCCACCACAAACTTTTCCTGGTTGAGCTCGGTGTGTTTGTAGCTCGGCACAGAAATGGGGACTGCCTGCTTGTCAGAGTAGTCATAGCAGGACTGAGCTGAAACATCGTCTCCGGGATCCAGGCAGTCAGCCTCCTGGGGCGGTACGGACAGCACGGCCAGCACCAGCTCTCTCTCTCCAGCTCGGATCAGGTCCACCACCTGCTTGTGGGTCGCTCCCTCTACATTCACCCCATTACTGTAGAAAACATGGAGCAAGAGATGTAGATGTTGGGGCAGTAAGACTATTAATATTTCACATTTATCACTGTTGTTGAATTTATTTTTATTTATGTAGAGAATTTTAATCATATACAGCAATAAATTCTTTCCTGCTTAAAATAAAGGCTTTTACATATCCAAGAGTAAAAATACAAGACAACATGCAACATAAAACACTAAAATACAAATATACTACAAACTGCTGCATCAGAAATGACAACAGACACTTATAATTAATCCTCATTTTGCATTGTAAGCTTATCTCAAAGCGTGAAGCATTGAATTATGAGATCGTTTGCACAATGGATTTAAGAGATTGAAAGCCATAAACAGTAAATACAGTCTGAATGAAATAGCAGAAAATGAATAATATGTAATAGTTAGCAAATGGGCTACATTATGGGAACAGCTTCTGTTTATACATGGCAGAGTGACAGAGGCTTTGTCCTCAAAATCAGTCTGGGCTCACTCTTCCCCCTCAGGAATGGGACCTTTGGTTTATGTCATCAGGACAGCTGAGCATGAGCAACACTGGGTGTGTGTCCTCTGGCAGCCATGTGTCAGAGGCATGACAGCACTGATGACGGTGCTGCAGCAACCTGACCTATAGTTAACTTTACTCAAAACAGCCACAGCATCTCTTCTAAAAGCTCTCAGCATCACCTCGAGCTCTAATAACAAATTGCAGTGTTGTGGGTATGTTGGCAAATTAATATTTAAATCACGCAGGAATGAGATTCAGTAAATTATATTATTCTGTGGTTTTCATTTTGTGCTAATGTAATGGATTTTTTTGCAATTTAAACAATAGCTTCCAAATATTAGCATGAGTGCATAAGTTGGCCTGACTTCAAGTTGAACATTTTCCAAAGACTGCCTCAAATGTCACTTTTTTCCCCACTGTTACTCATTTGCATAACCTGAATGCAACCCAGTCAATACCAAGGGGGATATCTTAATCACAATTTGTGGTTAGTCAAAGACAGGCCCTGATAATTGAATACAGTGGCTCCCTCTTTTAGTTTTGCTAAACAGGCTCATGTTAGAATGTGTTATTAAATACACTTTCAACTTCCCAGACAGATAAAACTCAATTCCCACATCTGTTTTCCCATCAATCCCTGTTCTCCATTCGCAGTAACCAAACATACAACAATCTTTTCTAGCTTTCAGGAGTGTTACTGTACACAAAAGGCTTGTATACCCTAATTCCACTTAACATCATCTTCAATCACCAGTATTCACCACATTAAGGTTGTTCCAATACTGACACCAGTATCAGAAAAGGCCTCAGATACTGGGTAAAAAGCTGTTATCAGTATTGGCCAAAACGAAAGTCTATGTACAGATCCAATACCACATCATTTAGTAACCCCAAAATGGACCCAGCAGCAACCTGTATGCTATTTTTTCCCTAGGATGGTGAAATCCTGTTCTAGGACATTCATTCTTGCATGTATTTTTCATGTTTTACAAGCAGTTTAAGATGCGGCAGGCCATACAACAATGATAGCCATCATATCACATTAGTAGTATACAGCTCTTAAAAACCCCCCCCCCAAAAAACATAACTTTTTAAATGCACTGGTATCAGATTGGTACTCGCTAGCACTGTGCAATATGGACAAGATCTTCTATCACGATATGGGTAATTTCATACCTCAATGATATTTATCATGTTATAGTGTATATTCTGTAAATTCTATGAAAAAACTTCTACATAAAATAAGCGCACGTCTCATGACTACATATATACATTTAGTTATTTGTGTCACCCCACCACAAGTAAGTCATGGGCCACCATGAATTGATTTTCTGTTTTCGGAGTGTGTATCTCTCTCTTGGTCATGTCTAGATGGGAACCGTTGATTTCCAAACCTCTTGCAAGATTTGTACTCATTGTTTCTGTTGAAATATCACCAGTCTTTTGCTGGTCTGGGGTTCCCTTCTAGACATGATTCTCTCCATGCCTCTGTCTATCAAAAACTCCTGACAGCAGACCCATCTATGAACAGCATGTTTCAGTGTGTCATATATACAGTACCTGTCACTGACTAAATCAGCTAGTAAGACTGTTTGTATCAGAGATAAGCATGTCTTTCTACTCCTTCCCCAGGTCAACAGTGGATTTAGCAGAGACAAGGACAACACACACAAGTACATATGGAAATAAAGGGATATGCTTCACATACTCTATAGCTTGTGACTGGCAGCTGATCCGTTATGTCAGCCATTATATCATTGACAGGGTCACATACACACACACACACAGCTAAAGCTCAGTTGGCACAAACCCTCTAGTACCTAAAAACTCAATGGTGAGATATAATTGAAAATGAATATGCCAGAGAGGGAAGGAACAGAGCAAAGCTGAAACTAGTGTTGTTGAGGAAAAGATGATTATGTAGGTAGAAATAATGCAAAGACTGATGGGACACACAAATAAACCATCTTGCAGGTGTAGTGAGACAAAGAACATGTGTCTCCTGCAGCACAAAATACGGACTAAGCATTTTGGCAGCTCTTTCATTCTCACAGCTTTATGACTATATAATAAGCACCTGATGTGTTGGCCTTTGCACTTGCACTATCAGCACTTCTGAGCATGATAAATGGTTTTTAAAAGACATTTTCCCATGTGTCATATGTTCAGCTCTTTTGTCTTTATAATTCAAGGTATTGATTTAAAAAAAGTTATCCAGCACCAGGGATAGGTAATATGGACAAAATCAAATATTCAATGGTGATTCCATATTACAGGGATGACTTTCACAAACATTAACAAAATGAGTTTCTTGATAAATAACCATCAGTAGTGTGAAAGTGGATGTTCAGAAAATCACTTAACTAGAACGTAGCCTAACACTTAAACCATATCACAGTATCAATATTTATCAATATATTCTCCAGCCCTATCGAGCACTATAGGTTATTCAGCATCAAAGGCTCAGAGGCAGGAGTTGTTTGTAAATATGCAAAGAAGTATTGATTGCATAGAGAACAGCAGAGGCTCAATACCTCTGCAGCTAGTACTCAGGAACAACACTGTGTTACTTAATTATTGTGTACATACTGTGCTCTGACATAAAGGCAGAAAGACTCTGCACCAAGGTCAAACCTTCGGCTAAATACAACAATAAATGTATAACAATCTTGTCTTATTTACCACTTGTGACAACATGTGGCTTGTGAGTCTGTGTGTTTGTGCCATATAAATGTTACAGATGTGTAGTTGAGTTGAAGATGGTTTTGGTCTGAGCAGAAGGGAGGTATGAATCATAGTTATGTCATGCCACTCACTGGCAACAGGAAATTACAGGCCCTATACGCTTGCAAATTGCACCTAGCAGGTTAACCAGATCCACCTCATATGTGGTCTAACCGGATCCACCTTATATTATGGTCGGCAAGGTGCACCTTGATGATGTTAAGTAGTGAAGCTTGAGAATTTTCATGAAATGTTATTGCCATGGTTGTTATTTGCTATGAAACAGGGAGTTGTTGGAACTTGTTTTCACCATGTAATGCTGTGTGTGTGTGTGTGTGTGTGTGTGTGTGTGTGTGTGTGTGTGTGTGTGTGTGTGTGTGTGTGTGTGATTATGAAAAAATGTGGTCCTGAAGACATCCACTGTAGCAGGAACTAATACAGAAGTGATTTTGAATTCCACAAGGTGTTAATGTCTGTCTATCTGTGGACAAATTTTGTCAAGGTGACCTCGTCTAATAGTCTGTGTGTATAGTTTTAGATCAAAATGAAGGCTGAGTATGAAGATGGGTGTGGTCTAACACAGGAGCACAGAGCACTCATAATGTAGTAATGATTACTGAGTACTGGGCCAGAATGTCAACATGTTGACATGCATCATACCTGAAATATCTTCTGCTTGGGAGACACAGTGGCTGAGACAGTCCCACAAAAAGGGAAGTAAAGCACTATTAGTTTTAGAGATGTTCCAATACCATTTTGCCCTTCCCAATATGGATTCCAATACCTGAACTTTTTATATCAGCCAATGCCAAGTACTAACTAGTTATATACTACTAACCCTGTGTGGATTTTATGATTGCTAGAATTGTTGTATGGCCTGGGTCAGGTTAAACCCTTTGTCAAACATAAATAAATACCAAAGAATTAAGGGTATACAAAATGAAGAAGCAGGGCCCCATTTCATTGGTAATAAATTACGTGGTATTGCATTGGTGCCTAAACTTGCATACTTGCCAATACTGTTACTTGCTTTTTTTAGCAGTGTTGGGGGCATTTCAGATACTGGTATAACTATCTGAACAACCTCAATTAATTTGAGCCTACACTGAAGCTGCATAAACTAATGCAAAGTGTAGGCACGATCAATAAATACAAACATTTAATTCATCTCAATGAAAAATGAATCATGATCATAATCAAAGCATGATATTGACCACAACAACTGATTTAAGGATGAAACGAAGGGTTAAATGCACATATATACATCCACATGCCTACACACAAGTACGTAGAAATAATGGGGTCAACAAACTGCCAGGTTACTGCAGGCCATCCATTACAAAAGCAGTGTGCAAAAGCCAGCCAATGAGATACTGAAGTTTAGAGAGTGAAGCCAATCAGAATTGAACTGAAGGCATCCCTCCCTTTCTGCATCACCTTATTCCACACAAACAGACACACTGAAGCGCCAGTACTGATGCTGAGCTGTATGCTGCGTGTTCCTCTCCATAGCAACAGAGCCTAACATCAGCAAGCAATCTCCATGCATACTAACGTGCCATTGAGGACCACCACTTCTATCCTAAATGCAGCAACCGCATCACTGATAGCATCAACACAGCCGTGTGTGGTTAATTAACCAAATTCAGAAATGCTGCTGATAATGATTTGCATTGTTTTAACCTTGAAGATTAATATAAGCAAAGCAAGCTACAGATGCGGTGTGTAATGCAGAAAAGCTCCACACTGCATCTGATTTGGTGATATGGATGTGTACAAGGGATGACTTGAGAATATTTGTCATTCTGCTGTGGATGAGTGGGATAGGTTCCAGTGTGACGGGAATCCCTAATGATCCCTGGGTCTTTTCTCTCTGACAGACACAGACACTCCTTTCATTAGGATGAACGGCTATTCTGCCCAGCGAGACCAGTATGATAGTGCATGGACACACAGTGGTCTCAGTAAAGAGACAGAGAATGATGCTCACAGGTCCTGCTTGCCTTGATTTTCACTGACAATTATTCTGAGATGAAAACAGTCATTTGGACGTTACTCATAATATGGTGTTGGTTAAGCTAACCTAAGACAGAAGCCACTTACACCTCAAGAATCCTGTCCCCCTTCGAGATACCGGCTCTGTCGGCGGCTCCTCCCGGTAGAACAGCACTAACGTGCTGTAGTGGAGCGTACAGTTCCCCGTTAATGCTCCGTAATTGCCCACCTTCACTAACTTGTCCCCGAACGTTGAAGCCATAGCCCGAGTCAGACTTCACTATTCGGACTAGCCGTGGGCCTGAAGTAACGGTAGTTGCCGTCTGGCAGCTGCCGCCGGTGCCCGGTGTAACGTTACCACTACCGGAGCCGTTACGAGAGGAAGGGCGAGGCAACGGAGGGACCGATGAACAAATTCCTTGTCCCTCGACGTCCGCCATTTTTCTACACTATTTGGATCATCCACACCAACTCAGCTAACAATAAATATCCCACAAACATTAGCTGGTAGTAGCAGGCTAATCAGCCTCGCTAGCTAACTGACCGAGATCGGCGGAAAAAGCCGACAGAGACCGATGATTCCCGAGACCGCCCCAGGATACATTCCATATGGGTCACTTCAGACTCCTTATCTCTCGGTGTAGAGAGGCCACATAATCGTATTCAGCCAAGTTGTAAGTCAGAATGGAAGCCCATTAAAGGAAAAAAATATCCCCAGGGTCACAGTCTAACTATAATATAACTCTAACTATAATATAAAAAGTCGAAATTATGAGATTAAAAGACAGAATTATGAGGACAAAGTTGAAATAATGTGCTGAAAACTCAGAATTATGAAATTAAAAAATGTCACTTTTATCTCATAATTTCGACTTTTATCTAATAATTGTTATAGTCTAGCTCATAATTATGACTTTTTAATAATTATGAAGTCATAATCATGACTTTTTAATCCCAACTTTGGATCTGTGAAAATGAAAATTGTGATGCAAAAATGATCATTCCCACTAATTGTGAATCATATCAGAATATCTGTCCACATAATCACAGTATGTTCTTTTTTTTTCACAATATCATGCAGCCCTAAGATAACAAGAGAACAGTGAACCATGGATTTTGCTCTCAAGATCACAGCAGATAGATTACTACTAGTAATAGTACTTGTGTTATAATAATACTAGTACTTTTATCTGAATGATAAAAAACTTAACATTTTATCATCAGATTGAAGGTATAGCGTGCCCAGGATGCAGAAAAGAGGCATCACATCTGTTTATAATTGAATTGTGATGAAATTTGGAACTTTCTTGAACGGATTTCCTAATTTGATGCTTTTTTAAATGGTGTTTCTTATAATATGTGTGGCAATCTATGGTTGTTGTTTTTCTATGTTCCTTGTGCATAAAAAAATCCCCTCAGGGCAATAAAGGTTTCATTCGTTCAGGTTTGACTGCAACCTGTGGATCGGGATCCCTTGAGGAGACCCAAAAATACCCCTTCATTTAGTTTAGCTCATGGATGTCAGTGGGATTATGCTTATGTTCAGGGGCAGATCTAGAGGGGTGGCAGCTCCCACCTCTAAAAAATGCCTTGCAACCCCAGTTTGGACAATCTAAGTCAAAATATATGAAAAGTAGTAGCTGGTTGGAAATTTACAGGAGCAAAAATCTGATGTGAAGAGCAAATGAATGCAGCAAAAGATGGTGCATTCATCAACTTGATTTGAAGAACTTTTCTTCAATGTAAAAAGACATGTATTTAGAAACATGTCTGAAGATTTGGAAACGAAGCAATTTATTGATTTTTAATGCCACCTTGACATATTTCAATCCAATTCTTTACTCTTTAACTACATTAACGTGAGTTAAAATATCTCCATGTTCCAAGCAAATATTATATGTGATTGTTTGCAATGAAATCAGTGTACATATATTTTTGCCACCCATTAAAGTCTGCATGCCATCCTCTTGCCATTCCATGAATATTTCTCTAGAGCCAGCCCTGATTATGTTAATTTATGTCATAGACATTCAACACTAGAGCCTGACATTGCTATTTAACATTCCCTCAGACTATATCAAATACACAAAAAAACGTCTCTCCAGGCGTTTATTAGTTTCTGACTTTTGGAAATTAAAAAAAAAAAAACTGTAAAATTTCCCTAAACTACCCGACCCTTTGAAGCCCCACCTTCCACTTTGAAACCTCTGGACTGAGCTTTCTAAGAAGGACAAACCTTTGGTAGGACTACTCACAGCCTATGTCCAGATCAAAACCTGTGATCAAGGGATAAGAACTGGACCAGTACCAACACAACTATAACTGAGACTATTTCTGTCTATTAATCCCTTATTCTGGCAAACAATTTGTAATTATAAGTCATTTTTTCAAACATAAATTTCAAACATTTTTACATCCAGCTTCTCAGTTGTAAGAATTGCTTATTGCTGCTTTTAGTTGTCTCTCAGTCACACTTAATCAGGCTAAATTAATGCAAAATTTAAGTCCTTCTCCTTTAAGAATTTTGAGTTTTCAAAGATAATTTTAAAGGTGTTTGTTCGTCCTATACTGAGGGAGAGTGAAATACTGGACAAAGCATGTCTAAAATGTGACTTTTGTTGATACATTTATTTCCTTTTTGTTCATTTCTGACATTCAGAATCAGTGATACACATTTAAAGTCATCACAAAGCCTTCAAAGGCCAAATTATTTATTTTTTAGTTTTCACCGGAGTGAACATGGTCACAGCGAGGAATGCGATGGCCTCCATGTACTCCTGGAAATCGATGACCTCATCCCCATTGGTATCCAGTATCTGGAGGTAATTCTCCACTTCAGTTTTGTCGTCACACTAAAGAAAGAAAAACAGCAGGAGTTGTAAAAAGATTATAAAAGATAAAACATGTAAAACAAGCACTCACAGCTCCTTTTTTTCTTACTTCCACAAGAACCTCCTTGCGGAGCACTTTAGCGAGTTCTCCCTTGGTCAAAGTGAATTTGTCTCCTTCTTCATTAGCGTATTCGAGGAAGACTCGCCTAAGTGTGAGGACTGAGTTATAAATCTTCGTGGCTACAACAAGAAAATATTGTTGTAAGTGTTGCACAGTGTTTATTTATGTTTTCATTCGAAATGGCTGTACAGTAATGTGGTAATGACTTGTGCTACATTTAAACATTTAAAGAAACTGATTCAGTTCAAGCAGACAAAGAAATAATAATGTATTTACCAGTAACTTAATTCTACAAGTGCATACTAATACAGTAGAAACATTCCTACTGACATATATAATGTACACATTAAAATGCACAGCTTAATAAGAAACACAAAACTAGCACTACACACTACACACACCACAAAGCTCATGCGACATGATACTACACATTAGGTAACTACTTAGATAAATTAAAAGCAAAACAGTTAATGCTGTAATTTAAAAAAGGGATTTTTAAAAAATAAATTTTTACACTTACGCATATTGGATGGATGAAAACCTGTAAAGGTTGAGAGACCGTAAGAGCGTCGAAGAGAGCGATTTGAAAGGCAAGTGTCGACACAGACCTTATTATAAACAGTACAAGCCTCCACCCAGGTAACCCGGCAAAACCAGTTTGCATGTCACCACAAGCATGACATACCTCTGTCTATCAATATATGTTCTTGGTAATCAAAACCATATTGCAGAGAGAGCCAGACGACTGAGTGTGTTGCTATAATATTCAATTATCTATCAGAATAACCACATCTGGGGGTTCTTCATGTCTTTCATGCCACAAAATTCTACATATTAGCTAGGACAAATTAAGACCAAAATGGTTTATGATGTATTTCTAAAAAGATTTTGAAAACATATTTACACTGACTAGACATCATGATGTCTAACTTGTGTTATGAGAGTGAAAGTAGCAGTGGTGGACAAAGTACTCAACCCCAGTACTTGAGTCAAAGTATAGATACTCCTAGTCAAATATTACTCAACTACAAGTGAAAGTTACTCTGTCAAAATTTTACTTGAGATAAAGTACTAGAGTACTTGGTTTTATAAATACTTAAGTATTCAAATATCATTTTCTAATATCAGTACATGCTGTATTGTTCTCATGATGCATTTACAGAAGCTTGTAACTCTCTGAAACCATCTAATGATGCACTGACCTGCTTGTACAACCACTCTGCTACACAAAGCCTATAGAAACACCTATAAACACTTCAGCATAGAAATACAATTAAAAAACACAAAGGACAGTTATTGTCATTTTCTGATGTAACTGTATTAAAATCACTGCATTAAATTAGATTGAAGCCAGCTGTAAGGAGTTCTCCAAGTCTGTTAAATAACTGAGATTTCTTTCTGTCCTCAGAGGCAGTATATACATGAATTATGCTGTATTTTTCACCCCAATAAAAACAATTCAACTTTAAAAGCTACCTGGAATAATGAATAACTATAATAACATTTTGAGATTTAATTTTGTCTTTCTCCTGCCGTCACCATTACAGCTTTTTGTTTGAATGAAAGAGGAAGAGCTTGCTTGTGCTTGTTACAGAGAGCGCCTGGACGTATTTCTGCTTTTACATCAATCCCATTTGAGAGGAGCTACTGTGATTGGTTTCTTTCTTTGAGGAACACAGCATGTGACCAACTGCATTTTAGAAAAGAAAAAACAGCGACAGCTGACTTCAACGATGTGCTCAGTCAAAAAGTAACAACAACCTTCCTAGAAATGTAGTGGAGTCAAAAGTACAATATTTGTCTTTGAAATGTAGTGGAGTGAAAGTCAGAAGTTTCCAAAAAAAAAACAAATTCTCAAGTAAGGTACAGATACTCAAAAAATGTACTTAAGTACAGTACTCAAGTAAATGTACTTCATTACTGTCCACCACTGGAAAGTAGTGTAGTAGTTGTATCAACGTCTACATCAGGGGTGTCGAACTCATTTTGGTTCAGGGGCCATACAGCCCAATTTGATCTCAAGTGGGCTGAACCAGTAAAATTAAAGCATAATCTATTGATTATTCTGCCGATTAATTGAGTAATCGGATAAGAAATATTGCATGTTCTGAATTTTTTTCTATTACATTACTTTTGCTTTATTTAAGAACAATGATAATATATACAAGAGAAAATAAGACAGGTCTATTAAATAAACAAAATTGCTAAAGTAAAAATACTCAGTAAAGTAACTTTACTTTTAATGTAGATTTGCTTTTACTGTGTTTACTTTACTTTTTACCTTTTTTTTCAAGCACAAAGGTAAAAGTAAAGGTAGTAATGTCTGCAGAAACCACAAACAGAAGATAGAACAAACTCTTTTAACTGAAACTGAAACAGTCACCAGGATGTTTTGTTAACATTTTTCTTCTGGAGCAGGACAGACGCTCCCAGACCCTCAGAGGACAGGGGACTGGTTTACCAACATGTCACCTTTTTCTCCCCTTATGAGTTTGCAGGTCTGCATTTAGTAATAAAGAAAAAAATAACGACCCTCTCTGTTTCTCTGTCAAACTACAGACAGCAGACTGTCTGTAAACAGCACGATGTTTCACTCTGCAGTGTTTTACACAAACACTTTATTTGTGTGGACACCCAGGTTTGGTTTGACACCAATTTTGGCATTTTTTTTTTTTTTTTTTTAATCAGTCCGAGAGGACGACGGTATCAGTGATTGATTAGTGATCAGTCTGCCCTCCTCTCCTCCCTCACCTGTTCACTCTGCCGTGAGAAGGTCTGAAAGTTTCTCACAGACAAACACAGACTCTCCTGTTTTATGTCCTTATACATTTGTTTAATTTTATAAGTGCATCTGGTTGGTGTCGATGTCATTTACCATCACGTTAGTTTCGACTGTTGTAATAAACTCCGTCATTAACAACAGTCTCCTCCACACGCAGCTTCTCTGCAAAAGTTGCGCCAGTTAAAATAGAAGCGTCCTGTCAAAATTTAAAATCCCTTAATAATTTATTGGTTATAGGTCCGGGTCCGTATAGGGCGGCGTGTGGGTCCGGACTCTGACTGTTCGGGACCCCTGGACCAGAGACTGGTGCTGATTGTTGACAGGAGGACCATAAGTGCACCGAGAGCTGTAATACACAAGTTTGACCACTGGGCAGCGACAAAACACCATCTTAATGTTTTTTTTTAGTAATGACTAATGAGGTAAAAACAGAACAAAACAAACAAACAAAACAAAATAAAACCAAAATGAAATTACATAAATAATTACATAAATATACATGGTAACAAGAATGCTGTAAAATTTATAGTAACTTGCTGGCAGGAATTAGCTGGTAAGTTGCTGTAAATATATTTCATAGAATGATTACTCTAAATCTAATTAAAGTACCACAGTACAGTAACTGTTATTCATTCATTCATTCATTTTCTGTAACCACCGGGGCTGGAGCCTATCCCAGCTGAAACTGGGCGAGAGGCGGGGTACACTCTGGACAAGTCGCCAGTTCATCACAGGGCTAACACATTGAGACAGACAACCACTCACACCCGCACCTATGGGCAATTTAGAGTAACCAGCCAGTCTTTGGACTATGGGAGGAAGCTGGAGAACCTGGAGAGAACCCACGCAGACACGAGGAGAACATGCAAACTCCAGCTGGGGGATTTGAACTCAGGACCTTCTTGCTGTGAGGCACCACTGCACCACCGTGCCAACCCTGTAACTGTTATCACAGTAATAATCAGCATTCTGTATTTTTTTTTTTTATCTCAACACTAATTCAACTATTAAAAAAACATTATATTAATTTTAATACTATAAATTAATAACTGGTGACAAGTTTTCAAACATAAAAACAACTTATATACTATATACTGCTTGTCCAGCATATACTGCTTGTCCAGCATAATCCAAGTCTCCTAAAGTCCCACCATGCTGTTTGCACACAGTCCCAACACACAGCCAGTTCAGGCAGTGTGCATGTGAACATGGCTCCAAACTAAGGTTCTCCACTGAAGATTCAGGCTAAAAACATTGTGTAAATAACATTTTTTAAAGTCAACTTGACACATCAGGGCTTTAGGAGACTTGGATCACACCAGACGAGCAGCATGGAGGCTTTTTATGTTTTTATTCTGTTGTTTTTGGGCCTTTTAGCCTCCAACTTAGTGATGACAATCTGCAACATAAATCAACTGAAAGAATAGCAAATGTAGGTCAGTAGACTGGAATAATATCAGAAAACATGTCTAAAAAGATGGATGTGGGTAACTACATTTCAAATTGTGGGAAAAACTCTGCTGAATGAGGCCTGCACAAACATGTTTAGATCATGGTAGTTTGAGTAGTTGTCATTCATTACTTCCACCCTGCTCACCACTTTGCAAAATCACTATGATTCACTGATTGTCAGCAAAACATTTCATCATCGTTTTTATGGTGCCAGCCAGAGTTCATCTGACAGTTTCCTGTTTGAGAATTTAAAGGTCATTCCCCCACATGAATACACTCTGTCATAAACCCACTTTTCATAAAAATGAGCCACCTGACCGGCACACAAATAATCACAGGAAGTAATCAGGGGGACAATGCAGCACAAGTCAGTTCAGTATAAATCAGTCTACTGATGGGACAATGCAAAAACCACATTTAACCAGAGAGAAAGCCAAGTCCAAAATAAATATACCCAGAAACTCTTAAGTGTTCAACAGAGAAACACATGTAATTAACATTTAATTAACACAATTATTTCCAGCTTTTCTCAATTGCTTTGGCTCATTTTTTGAAACAGTTTTAATATGCTGTAAACCAGGGACACTCAACTTGCTTTGCCTGAGGGCCGCTTTTGGAAAATGACAGGAGGCAAGGGGCCAGTTAATAAACAAGCATCAATAATAAAGTTAATTATCGGATGAAATTAATAAACATTAAAAGGCCCATAACTAGTCCAAAACTAAAACACCTTTTCAAACTGTCGTAATTCAAAGTGACCTGTACAGTTGTATCTTACAATAGTTATTTTTACCCTGTTCTGCATTGCAAGATGGAGTATTAGAGCTGCTTTAGGACTTCAAACAGGCGTGTTTAAGTTGTGTTTGCTGCTGTTTGTGAAGGAACATGGACTGTTTGGAATATTTAAGTCAGGGATGGACAAACTTTTTCCCTTCAAGAGCCAAAACCCTTACTGTTGGGTCATGAGACAAAAACACACACCTAATGTGTTGTATAATATGCAAAATGATACTAAAATCCAAAGTTCCCTTAACTTCCTACACAATATTTAAAGAGTTTTTCAGATTATTTCTGGGGCTTTTGCCTCCCTTGGATAAGACAGGAAAGGTGAGAGGGAGAAATGACAAACAAAAATAAAACACCATTCTAAATATTGACCTGCATCAGGTTTGGGATTGATCTCCACAAACAATGAAAAACAAAGACATGTCTTTGACACGTTTATTTACGCGGTCATTACATTTGGAGAAAAAAAAAGACAACTTACATCCGACACATGAGGTCAAAGACCTAACCTGGCCTAAATTACATGTTTTATATACAGTAGAATAACAAATATACAGTCAAGGCCAGATTATTTCAGAAATAAAAAAGCCACGGTGCCATGGCTTCATTACACAAAATACACCATTTCAAAAAACAGAAATCTAATTTATCAAAGAAAAAAGTGATAAATGTCAGAAACTTGTTCAGAGAACAAACAGATATATTGTGGAGTAAAAAGTCTTTAAAAAACACCCATAATAAACTTTTACTATTGGTTTAAAACAGCACTGCTGGATTACAGTGTTATTTCAGGAGTCCATGTAATATTTGTAAAACCAGCAAAGGCTATAAAACACTAAATTCTGTCCAACAGGCATTTCAGTAATGTATAAATAC
Source organism: Lutjanus erythropterus (assembly GCF_056507025.1). Lineage (NCBI taxonomy): Eukaryota > Metazoa > Chordata > Actinopteri > Lutjaniformes > Lutjanidae > Lutjanus > Lutjanus erythropterus. The sequence continues at coordinate 23,158,503 of NC_139325.1, read as the reverse complement.
AGTATAAACATCAATCTATCTATAACACATAGATTAAGATTACGAAGTATAACACAAATCAATACTACATTTTCTTTGGTAAATTAGCTGTATATCCCGTGGAAACCTTTTTTAAAAAAGATCATCCAGATTACAAATTGTTTCTATAAGTATCTTTGAAACTAACAACATACAGTTTGTCACTTCACCACAACAGAGCCCTTGTAAAGTCTGCTAATTTTATCACAGACCCTACAGTATTAAGTTTTATTAACAACATGACAATATGTCACATACAGCACTTTTTTCTGTTTAAAATAAAACACTAGCTCATGATTACAGTAGAGGACAAAACCTAAGGCCCAAGACCACTACATCCCTGCACAGTATCTGTAAACACAGATCAAATTTATGGTTAGTTTTCTTTTTAAGAAAAAGTCACTGATTATGCTTAAAGGAAGGCATTGATGCTGAGTTTGGAGGAGTCACAGTCACTTTCTTGCACCACTGATATATGATAAATGTTCTCGGTGCATTCCAGGGTATCTCCAAGTTCGTTGTTACCGTTACGACCTTTCAATGACAGGGGTCAAAGGGGTATCTGGAGACGCCTCCACGAAGCTCCACCTCTGAGTCGGACCAAGCGATGACGTCTCCTCTGAGGTGGCTGCCGCAGGAGGCCAGGTTATAGATGTCACTCGCAGTCAGGACATGTGACCACATGTGCACGTCCGACATCTCACCCACAAACGACTGAGTGGCATCAAAACGGCCTCCCAGAGTGTCCTGAAGAAGACAAACCAAGGAATGGTCAGTCTTGACAGGTATCATTGGCTTGTTTTGAAGATTATACAAAATATTGAATGATTCAGTGAAATATAAAGTGGTCAAGGCAAATGTTAAATGAAATATAGAGATTTGGCAATGTTTGCATTAAAGAAGCCCATTGTTTGAAATAGAATCTACCAAAAAATGACCAAATATGTGAACAAATACAGGTACTTCATGCTACAAAGGACGAAAAAAAGACTGGGCCTGTCAGAGGCTCGGGAATATAACAAGATTCAAACCTGTTCTTTCTTTCAGGTATCTTAGATTGTATATTTTCTATAGAGAATGAATGTTTTCATCTTTACCTGTTCCTGTCCCAGGATGAAGACTCCTCCAGGTTTGATTGGGTGCCAGGGCGAGAGATTGATCCCGGACCCCCTCTGCACGCCATCCTGGTAGGCCTCCCACTGTCCATCTCGTGTTGACCAAGTCACACACACGTGGTGCCACTTCCCATCACCCAGGGACAGGGGGAGTGTCACAGCCTGAGGATGGGATAGTGAAAATGGTGAGACACTAATATAAACACGTCCTGGGACAAGACTGTAGTATGTTATAACATATGTGTGTATGTTATAACATGTTATAACATTACTCTGACCACCTCAAACCAGTTAGAAGAGCACAGGCACAAAAAAACAAGAAATATCTAATGTGAAATAACCATAAAGTGAGAATGAAACTTGTATGTTCATAGAGGTTCCTGTCACTCACAGTAAGATGCTGATTGAGAAAATCAGGGCCTTTAACACTGTAACTGACAGTGCTGCAGGGTTTGTATGTTTTCTCCCTCACCTTGTCATCGATCAGCAGTTCCATGGGGTTGTTCCCCCACTCGATGAGCACCAGCTCATTGGCCTGTCCAGGTGCGGAGTAAGAGAAGGGTGTCCCCAGGCCAGGCCCCATGCCTGCCTTGATCCAAAGACACAAAGTCATAGCGAAGATCTCCTGCAGCAGTGTTCTCTTCACCCGCCCGTACATGTAGTTGGTTCTCATGGGGAAACTGATCTGGAAGGCGTCAGGACTCTTGGATTTCTTTCTACCTGTTTTGGAAAAAAAAAAAAAAAGTGGCTAAAACAGTCTCACCAAGTTATGGTCATTAGTATTTTTTCTGGTCTGGTGCTTTTGATTGAATCATATGACTGTTATCTTGTTATTATCGATTTAATGTTTGAGAATAGCGAAAGAAAGAAACACATAAAAATTTTAATCATGATATCACCCTCCTCACATGACGTATACAAAGTGCTGCTTCTTTCATACAGACTAATACAACTCATAACTGCATGTTATAAAGTTGCTGCAGTGGTTGTGTACCTGCGAGGTGCAGCTGGTTGAGCATCGTTTCCAGTTTATTTGAGTGGAAACCAGCACGTGGCCCTGGTGTTCTGAGTGCTGTGTGTGGAAGGTAACTGTGACTGTCTGCTTCATTACTGTGGTGGTGGTCATCATCATCATCATCATCATCATCATCATCATGGTGGCCGTCATCATGGTCATCATGGTCACTATCTGTATCGTGATGGTCATCATTGTGGCTGTTGTTATGATGGTCGGTGTGGTTGTCGCTGTCGCTGTGACCGCCGTCATTGTGGTCGTCCTTGTGGTCATTTGGGTGTCCATCGTCATGGTGATCATCATCATCGTGGTGGTCTCTGTCGTCCCTGTGGCTGCTGTCATCGTCGTGATGGTCTGGGCTGCTGAGGGCGGAGGTGTGATGGTGCAGCTGCTGTTCCAGAGCGTTGATCTTCCTCTGAAGCAGCTCCTTCAGAGAGCTGGAGTAGGTGATGGATGTGTTCCTCTTCTGCTGATGGAGATGGAGAAACACACAGGTGAAGTCCTGATAACAATAAGTAACCCCTGTGCTTCTTATTTACACCAGAGAGGACAAAAGCATCTCTGGTGCTTTGGCAAAAACGCAAACTGGGTTCAGTTCATTTGGCCAAGATTCATGTGAGCATCTGGTCATCTGTCACCTGCAAGTCTAAGGTTACATTCACACTGCAAGTCCTGGTGCTAAATTCAAATATAGTGATAAGATCTATTTTTGTTTTGCTTTTAAATGTGGTCAATATCAGAACCCAGTGTGAACTCGTCATAGTTATTAAACAAAAACAAAGACTAAAGTTAATTTTCATGCCAGCTGCAGCATCTATAAAATGCCCATCCCAGTTTCTCAAGTAGAGAAAAGCAGGAAATCTCCATGTTTGAGAGGCTGAAACATCATTTTCTGCCATTTTTGCAAGAAACATGACTTTAATCTTTAATCGATAATCAAAAAAGTTGTTAAAATTTGTTTTTGCCACTTGCCCTGGCGATCCTTATTGTTGAGGCCTGCATTATCAAAAGAACAATAGCAAAGACGTCACACGCAGCATGCTGTTGTATAGAAGAACACATTCAAGCCACTGAAGTCAGTGTTTATGGTTTTGCTTATCAATTGATGTGCAGTTGATCTCAGTGAATTTGTCAGCAGTTGATAAGAAAGAGAGACAGTTTTTTAAATTATGGCTATTTGTGGAGCAATGGCTGCTACTTCTATTTGGAGGTGTGTGTGAATGCAGAGTCGGAGCAAGGAGTTGTGGGTGATTGGGATGAATCATAATGTGAAATGGCTTAGAGAAACAGATTTATTCCAAAATGTCAGGATGTCAAGGGCTACTTTTAACTACATCTGTCAGCAGCTCCATCACAGCTGTCAAGCTAGAGTGACGTAAAAAGGAAAGTGGCACAAGTCAGAAGTGAGAAGATCAGATTACATGTGATTTATGCTGTTCACACAGTCATGAAAAGAAACAGATCTGAGCACGACTGTAGTCTGAGCATAGCCAAGAGAACACTTGTGTGTCTTTTGCACTCTTCTATATTCACTAATAATCTTGTCAAATGCAATAGTCGGGTATGTTGTGGCTCTATATGTCTTCCTGCATCTTCCCTGACTTCTCCTCCTCTCAGGTAGTCCAAGCTTTGTCCTGGCCCATGCCCTGATTATCAGTATGTCAAGGGAGATCACGATAATTACTGCTGATGTTAGACCCGTGCCACCCTCTCTAACCCCCCCAACCCCCCTACACACTTCACAGCTCTTGACATCTGTCTGTGATCTTGATCCAAGATGGAGAGACAGCAGAAAGGCACAGGTAAATGTACCAAGAGAGTAAAAACAATCAGTAACTCGAGAGAAAATGGGACCATAAGAAATAAAAATTTCCACCAAAACTTAAATGTCAATTCACTGTAACCTTATGCAAGAGTATCCTACATCGGTGACGTCCACCTCTGAGTCTGGTGCTGCTCTCAGGTGCCCACTGAGGGACCTCAGAGTGACTCTCTTGCTAATGCAGTGAGTGGCATTATGTGATTAAGTAATTCATTGTTCCTTTGTTTAAAGTACTTAGCGGACGGACACACTGCTTTGGGAATTGATTGTTTCGACAAACAATCCGGTGACGACAGCATTAAGTGTCCAGACAAGGAAAAGCCATATATGGGCATGCTGCACATCACAAGCCTTGCTCCAATTCCTACTCTTTTCTTATAGGGCTGGGGGCAATACACGTATCTCTGGATTTGATACCTCTCGATATTTGAGCACTGATTATTATAATTTTGCAAGTATTGAAATTCAATAGTATGATTTATTCAGATTTTTATTTTCTTTGACCATGGGAAAAAGTTTCATATCAGTAGCATCTTCGCTACACTGTATCTAAAAGTGGTAAATAAAATGTGCAATAGAATGAATACAAAATATATACTTTTTGAAGTCAGCTGTTACATTTAGCTGTTCCTGCTCATCTAGTTTGTGTTTGAATAATGACAAATAAAATGGAAGATAAGAAAATATGTATTGCCTTCTCCTGGCACACAATGTCTCCACCTAGTATTTTTGAATACAGTTTGGGTTTTGACCCTTTGAGTTTGCTGTAGCCTACCATAAGTGACAGTTATTTAGTACATATAAAATCCCTTCAGAAGAACAATCTATTCAAAAGTTGTAAAAAAAAAAAAGGAATCATAATACTTAAAAGAATCAACCCCACCCATGTAACACATTTACTTTTAACTTCTTCTAACGTTCTCTTCTTCCTCTTAACTTATCTTTATTTACAAGTACTTGAAAAAGTTTCCTCTTCTCGCTGCTCACCTGCAGGTTGTCCAGCCGCTCCTTCAGTGCCTGCAGCATCCTCTCCATCTGGTCTGGTGATGATGTGATGTCCCCTGGTGTCACATGTTTATCCTTCCCGTGGTTGTTGCTGCTGCTGTGGATTCCATCAGATCGATGCCCCCCCACTGAGGGGTAGTGAGGTGAGTCCGGTATGAGGTTGCTGTTTCCATGGTGACCCTGATGGTTGCTATAGTGCCCGTTGTCAGTGTACGTGTGATGACCTGCGTGATGTGAGTGCGAGCCTGTGCCATGGTGCTCATCATGTGGCGCGGTGCCCCGTCCGAGGCCTTCGCACAGGGTGAGCTTGGCCGTCAGCTCTCTGATGGTCTCCCTCTGGTCCAGGATGGTCTCTTTCTGCTGGACAAGGCTCTCCCTCAGGTGGAGGATGGTTGCTTTGGCTTCTTCGCTTGCCCCCCACCAGCCAGCTGGAGGTGCACTTTGATGGTTTGGTGGTCCGCTGGGCCCTGCTGCCCCTACGCCTGGAGCTCCTGCTGCAGGGAAGCAGGCAGGGTCTGCGTCCACGGGAATAGGGGTACAAACAAAGCGTGGGTGGGCACCGTAGTCATAGTCAGACCCCAAACTGGCAGATGCAGGGCAGAGGAGGTGTGAAAGTAAAGCAAACACAACAGGGACAAGGAACAGGTGTAGAGACTGAAAGTTCGTCATGATCTCCAACCACAGTTCAGCCGTAAGACTAAGGAGCTTGGCTTCACTTCAAAATGTGTGATGCCAGTTGAAGTAAAGGTTGTGCTGGCTTCTCTGTTGTTGTACAGGAGACATGAGGGAGCACGATAACAAGGATCTCCATCCACAAAGAATCACAGTTTTGTCTTCAAAATGTATCTTCTTTTTCATGTGAGAGAACTAATTTTCATCAAGATGTCGCCTTGTCTCTCTGTGTTACTGAGGAATTAAAAAAACCTGTAAAACAAAACATCAGATTTTAGGTAAAATTCTTTTAGCAGCATCCAAAGAGGGTGGACACAATAATATAATCATCTGTACAATAAGGCAATTAAGCTTTTTGTTGCTCAGTCAGAAAAGTGTCTATTCCTTGTTATAGGACTTTTCATTTGTGTTGGTTGTGTTGTTTTGGATTGCATTATATTTTCAAGTCAAACTAATATGTTGTCCCAGTACCCTACATTTGGATCTACAAGTGAATAGACATGAGTTAAAAATGTCTGCTAATGTTTTCTAGCTAGAGTCAATTTCCCTGAGCGAAAAAGGACAAGAGCGAGAAGAAACGCTTTTAGATTCGGCTGACAAAGGTCTTCACTTTCCAGCAGGATGTGATGGTGGATGAACACCTCAGCATGACGTCTCCAGCTACAGATAGCCGCAGTCATCTGACCAGTAACCTTACATGGCATGTGCCAACACAACCAGAGCCTGTCCAGACAAGGATTAGTCCAAATCAGAGTTGTGACATCCTGACCAGACCAGCTGACAGGACTTTGTTGGTATGTTTAGTGTGAGATACTGTGATGGTTTTGACTTCCTGGAGGTCCCATGCACAGAAGAATTCAATCTTTTGTTTAAAAATATAAATTCATGATTTGAATTTGGTAGTAATCTCTGTTTTTGACCCGAAGACTGATAATAAAAATAAGTATGGTTTAAACAAACATTACACTGCATACATGTGCTTCCATATTCTCTGTGTCTGTATCATAAAAGCTCCCTGACCTCTCTGAGCACTGTAACATGTCCTTCATTATACAGGGTCGGCATTTTGAAATGGCACACACGTGATGTGGCGACTAAACCTTGCTGACCACCTGTTGCTCACAGTGACCAGCCTCTACTGTGTGCGTGCGTGTGTGTGTGTGTGTTTGTGTTGATAGTTCATACATGATTTACTGTATTTGATCAATTATGAAAGAGAGTAAAAAGATGCATACAAATATAGCCAGCTGCATGTCAAAGATCATGACTGCCTTTATAGAGATGTCCTCAAAACCAAATGCAAAAGAAATATTTATTGAGCCGCAGAAACTGGACAGGAATAATTGATTGTTTCTTTTAATTACGATCCGACTTTGTGACAATGATTTTATCATTATAAAGGGGGACACACCCTTTCAGCTGAAGCATGCTGTGTCTTTGCAGGACCTATCGTGCTTTACAGGGCTTAGAAGAGAGACAGATGGTCGAGGTAGAGAACCGTGTCACACCCAATCTCCACAGTTTAGCTGTAAGTTTATTACCACCCACAGGTCACTCAATTAACCTAATTGCAAGCAGTTGTTGTACTACCTTAGCCAGAGATAAGTGGGCTTCCAGAGCCTTACATGCTTCTGTGTGTGTGTGTGTGTGTGTGTGTGTGTGTGTGTGTGTGTGTGTGTGTGTGTGTGTGTGTGTGTGTGTGCACACGAGTGTGGTAATCCTTGGTGAACACTGGGGTCGTGCACCATCCCTGCACCATATGGTCGAGGTGGGTATTTAAGTAGTGCGATTAGTCCCAAATTAAAATCTGACAACTGCAGTTAGATCTGTGATTAAAAAACAGTCGACTCTGACAAAATAAAGCGCTTTCTATTTGTAAACAAACAGATTCTTTCTAGGCAGAGAATGTTTGGCTATAATCAACCCAGTGATCAACAAGATCAGTGTCAGCATAAGTTTCTCTGCCGGGTGTTCGGTTCTCCCAGAATTTGTTTAGACACAAAGTTTAAGAAAAGTCACATCCGTTGAAAATCACATGCAGTTCTAATTGCTGGTGTTTCATACACCTGCAAGGCTTTCTCATGTCTCTTGTTTAAAGCCATTAAGGTGCCTTATTACTAAAACATGTCAAAAATAACAGACTTATTAGCTTACAATCAATATACCATCTCTGTTCATCACTGCTATATAGTATATTACATTTTATATATGGAAAAAAGTTTTAAATTCTATTTATTTATTATCTAACTTACCATTAGTTGTCACACAGAACATTTTGAGTAAAATCAGAGGCTTTTTTAAATGTTTGTGCTTTTCTTAAGAAACATCACAAGATTATTAATGCATCTGTCCATTTTCAAGTACATGCTCATGGCCAGATAAACATATTAGGACAGTGCAGCAAGATATTAAAGAGCTCATGTGCAAGAAGATACAAAAGCCATTCTTAAAATGAGTAAACCGGCACCAGTTTGATAGATATTTCCTGTAATCCGCACACAGAAATACAATTTTAAAAAATCAAGACTTTTTTTTTGTCAGTAAACCCTTCATATATTATCTGATTTTCTTTTTACTTCCCCTCTGTTGGATTCTAACAAACTGCAGTCTATTTCCTAAAGATCCATGAAACAAAATATGCTGTACTGTTTTTTCAACCATTTATGCTTCAGTTACATTGTTTAAGATCACTTCATTTTCCTCCAAAACCACCACATTTCAGAAAATCAAAAAATATCTATAAATCTACCTCTAGTTTCCACCAATATTTGGGGTTGAATAGACCCAAGTTTTTCACAACTTTTCAGGTGAAGGATTTATCATTCTTCTAACTATGATAATCAAATACATTTCAGTGAGATGTGACAAACATCACTGGATGCCTCCTCTTCCCTGAGTCACAGCAAAGTTACAAAAAATAAAAACTGATGCAGGTTAAACTGCTTTAAATTCAAAACAGTAAAGTTTAATGGAATATCTTAATCATCAACTAATTATTTATTTTATTTAATAAGATTTTCCCATTTCTGAACTGTTTGTTTGCCTTTGTAAAGTAAATACAGAGCCAGACTGTGGCTCTGAAGTGGCCTCTTTGTTAAATATCACTGAAACCAGTGAAGTAATTTAAGACAACATGAACACTGTTCCAGTTAAAGTACCATTAGAGGATAGCATCCTTACCTTGGAGCCTCTGTGAGTGCAGTTTGTGTATCCACTCTATGAACTTGTTGTGAGTCAGTCCTCCTCACACACTGATCAGATTGAGAGAGATTTACTGCAGAGGACAGCTCAATGCTCTCTATCCCTCCTACATTGTCTCTATCTCTCTTTTCTTCCCTCCTCTCCTCCCCTCCTTCAGCTTTGTTGTGTTTTTCTTGGCAAACCACACCTCTCTTCCTGTCACACTCTTTTGACTTTTTGGCATCTTACTCCCTGCTCCACCTTCTTTATTTTCATTGTGTGAATTTGATTTCATAGATTGGTCGTTAATAAATAATTACGTTGCTCTGGCAACCTACGTAAACACTTTATTTCAAACTTGACCTCTGATTTACAATTATCCTCTCTAACAGGAGACAATCACTGGCACAGTTCCGGCAGTTCAACGTCACACAGCTCACCTAGATCACAGCACGGGAGTAATTGGCCTGATTAATTCCTCGTCTCTTACAGTCTGACTGACAGCCGCAGAGGCGGTGGCGGGACAACAGATGGCTCCTTTCAGGTCAAGGAAAATCACAGAACACACATCAATGGAGCCAGAATGTTCATTACAGGATCAGACACTTATACTTACATTAACATTAGGTAACAGGTTCAGACCACTGCACCCTGTCAGGCCTTTATCTGATATCTGATCTGGGTATCTGATTAAAACATCATTAACTTCTAATTCATTTCAATTTATTTATTTCTCCTGGTCTTACAACACAATTCATAACACAATTCAAGGTATAGTCACGTTTGAATTGTAAGTACAGGGAGAATAAACCAGAATATAGTAATTTTAACATCTTAGTGTTACTTTTTTCTATTTCTTCATCATCTCAAAATTGTTGGGGATTTTTAATAGATCATAAACTATAAAAAAAATAATCAAGACCTTAAAAAAGACATCCTTAAGTGTTTGGATTTAGCCTCCTGGAGTATCTGAGCTTGAGGCTGTGCACGCTGCCATCTCAAAATTTACCTATCATACTATCTTTAAACATCTGGAGCACTGGGCCAAACTAAGAAATGATAATAGTACACACATTAAAAAAACAAAGTAGAAGTATTGATTCAACTTCTTAACAGAAGTAAAAGTTAACATATACTGGCTCTGAATTGTATTCCAGTACAAAAATAATGAAGTACCCCTATGAAGAACATTTCTACTGTCTGTTTCTGTGCAAAGCAAACTGAACCTCACCTTTTCTCTGCTGCTGACTCTCCTTCACTTGTCGTTTTTGTCTTGTTACGTTTATCATGCGTGATATGCACTAATGGATACACCAAAGAATCATCTTTTCCATGTGTTACTGTCCCATCCATTCAGGTTAAAATTAGTCTTGATGTTGGATTGGCAACAAATAAAAAATAACCTATAATTTGTCTGACATGCATTCAAATTAAAGTAACGGGCCTGTTTTTAAAATGTAAGGAGTAGATAGGTCAGTATTTGTGTTGAAATGTACTGTTGGGAGTAACAGTATAAAGTTGTCAAAAAAAATAAATACTCAAGTAAATACAAGTACCTGAAAAATATTTAAATACAATAACACATATTTGTAGTCATACTTTTTTTCATCCCATCTCTGGCCAAGCTTGATACACCTTCTTCCTATCTATCTTTCTGTGCAGGCATAGGCTCCAAGCATACAGCAATTTCTATCCTGCATTGTTTAGGTCAGCAATGTTAGCTCGAAGAGTAAAAACATGAAGGAGCAGCCAAGTATGCTATGTTATGTTGCTTGACTCCTGAAAAAATCCAACATTGTGCCGTGTATTCAGTGTCACTGAGTGACTCTGACCTGAGACCAAGACCAAGGCTCCCTCTCCTGTCAACAGTAACATTTTGACATTTGCATGCTGATTTTGATTTCATGTTATTGAGGCATTTTATATGAAGAAATTAACTAAATGCTTGCTGTCTTGTATTTGTGTCTATATTTATTAACTGGTTAATTTGGCAAAGTTTTCTGATGGAATAACAAGATTTTTCCCCCTTATTGCCAGGTGGTGCTTTGGCTGGAATTTCTACCGCCATTTAAATTAAGGTAAACCATTCAAGTCTTTGTATAGTATTCTGCTGGGTTAGACCTGAGCATCTGAGCATCTATGTGAAATGAAATGTATCATTACAAAAGAGTGCCAACACTGTAGTAAGTAGACCTTGGGTCAGACAAAAGTACACTTGAACTTGACCACCTGACTACAAAAGAGGTGCTCTCAGTTCATTTGACGTGTAGAGAATTGAGGATTAAATAGCAGTGAATAAGGTGAGGGGTCAAAGTTCGTGCCCTGGCTCTGTGACTCGTACTCTGTCTGCCTATTCATGTAGAATTACATCTCAACTGCCAGACCTGATCGAGTCTCACAGACACGTCTAAACATGGTGTAAATGTTAGGGACAAGAAGTTTTACTTAAAGAGTCTACAACACCCTGCAAAGATTAATTAAATATTTAGATTATATAGTCATATCTATGATTAATAAAAATACATCTTATCTGCACACATTATGGCCATCTCAACATAACTCACCATACAATTAAGGCTTACTGTCTCTTATTCAATTAATGGTGTACATTCACTCAAATAGTGTACTTAAAGGACCAGTCTGTAGGATTTTGTGGCATCTATCACCACCACGGTGGCTGTGAAAGTTGCGTGAAATGCAAGTGCATCATGGTGACCTCCATGGAAGAGGACATAAATGGATCATTGTAAGGTAACAAAAAACCCAACGATTCTTATTTTCAGGTGATTATACACTAATGAAAACATACTTAACAACATTATATTCAATTTTTGTCATATTCTGCCAATACCCACCCATAAATCTTACAAACTGGACCTTTAAGTACAATTATGAGGTTCTTTTTCTCCATTCTACTTTATACTTTTTACTCCCACATACTTATCTGACAACATTAGATAACTTGCAGATTCAGATTATGAACATGAAAAATAATCAACAAATTAATAATTACAACTTATTATGGAAGAAGCCATACAATGGTATTTAAAGTAGTTGAAACTAGCTCCAGCTTTACCAGCAGCAACATTAAAGTCATTAACACATGAATGCAACAATAATTATAATTCAGTGACATATACTGTATGTATATGACTCTGAAATGGGTTGTTTGGTACATAAAGTATATTTTAATGCTACTACTTATGTAAGACTTTACCTCTAATAGGGAGATCGGCATGATTTTACTATTTTTAACAAGGGACAGTCATTTTTGCTTCATCAGTGTGCTTCTAGAAGAGCATAGTTGTTGCCAAACTTTGGCATTTACAGAACTCACATACTTTTAGGCTATGTTTTGGACAGATTTTTACTACTCAGAGGGTGTTATCCCTTCTTGTGTCCACACTAATGTGAGCTTTGACGCCTGTCTTTGTCTCCTGGGCAGTTTGTTTGTACCGTATGTGACACATTTGGACACAGCCCAAGGATAAACGTGTAGTAAAGATCAACTGAGTGTTTTATACTCAGGCAACACATGACCTGTTTCAGAGTATTCAGTGAGCCCCTGACAGATAACATGACGGGAGAGAGATACACAGTGTTGAGATGTCGGAGATGTTTTTAAGTCATCTTTATTGTTTAATAGGTCAGTGTGAGCAGAGTTCTGCTGTCTGTCAATCTCCTTAGTGCGTGTGAATTAGGGCCTGAGGAAGCGAGCCGACACAAACAGCTTTACGGCTCAGGTCCAAGGACACGAGACCACAGACGCTCCAATGTTCCCCCTCAACACTGAACAAAGTGACCCAGAACCCCACAGGAAAACTGGAGGCTGCGCTGATGACGGAACGAGGTGACGCTTGTCTACTGAACAGAGAGATGATGGTCCTGGACAGCATGTTGCTGAATAAAGATAATTTGATCTGCTTTCTGATCTGGGTTTGACTTGATCACTAATCTGTTAGCGCCCGTAGCGTTTCTGAGAGTGTGAAGAGGTGAAATGGTACAGTGATGAGGTAAGGTCTGGACTGTGAAGACTGTAAAGTCACACCTGAAGAGAAGATGCTTTACATGGTATCTGTGCTGAAGGTTCCATTTATCTGCTTTATTCAAAACTGTGTAAAATTATGGATATTATAAATAACATTAGCTTAGAAAAGCATATGTTTGTGATTATGAATATCCTCCTGGTCTTAGAGACAGTTTTACTGTTGTAGCACAGTGTGACTCTACAGTCTGCGCTTGTTGCACCAAACTGTTTGGTCTCATACAAGGGAAATACTGCAAGAGGTGATGTCACACTGTCACCACCACCTGGGGAAAAAATGAAACTGCAACACAACATCTTCAGACAGACACCTGTAATGTCATGTTTTCTAAGGTGATTTTCATGTCACTGGAAAAAAAAATTAAGAGTAGCTGTGAAACACACACACACACACACACACAGCCCTATTCTGCAAAGCACTGACACTTAGTCGAAAACAAGCAAAACAAGTATTTTGAGACCACTACACATTTTAGTTGGGAATACTGGCTTACAGTTATCTAGCAAGTACTTCTTTTCATTTACTGATTGGATTTACATCCAAATCATATAATGCAGTAATAGAATATTATTATTGTTAGAGTTCAGACTAGCCAGCAGTATAGGGAGTATATGGATTTCTCTGAAAACCACCCATCACAATTAACACTTTAACTCTGAATTATAAATGATAAATTATGCCTTAATACTTTTGTCTCTTTTAGTGCAATGTTTAGATTTTACTGCACAATTCCTGTGTGATAGAAACTCATTGTTTAAGGGTTTTTTTTTTCTTTCATTTGTATACGACAAATGATCAAAGCAGAGCCAAAGAGTTCTCCACATACTGTTTGGTAATTGAATTTACTGAATAACTAACATGTTTTATATCCTCATTTTATCCATCTGAGTCTGCAAAGCAGCTTTAAAATGATTAAAGTGCAATAAAAAGTACAATAATTCCCTCTGACATGTAATGAAGTAGAAGTATATTGTAATATATAATAGAAGTACAGGCTGTAGTTACCATTGAGAACACTGAGGTCATGATTTTTGTATAAATTTTTACAATTTTCTTACTCATTCACCCAGCAGATCAGTGTTTTTGAAAATTCTTGAATTAAACAATTAAACACACTTTGACTACTTATAATATATTAATATAAATTAACTTATTAACATATATAAAGGTTTCAGTGTTTCCCTCCTAGATTTTTATTCCTGCCGCTTTAGAGACAGCTTTGAAACACCAGTTTGATCCTTTTATTCAAAATCTTACTTCAGTAAAAGAACAAAAGTCTTACCATCAAATTTTACTGAAATTACCAAAAGAAGAAGTATTTTTCTGCAGTATGCTCCAGAAAGCATGCAGTTTTATATTAGACTATTGGATTCTAGCTCTTGGTGTGTTCAACACTTAAATGTTGTAATAAAAAGTGGAAGTAATTTTTTCCACTTTCACGTAGCTTATTCTAAAAACTATATATATGTCCTAATTTATTAGTTGGTTTATATTTTGTATTAAAAATGTGAATTTAGTAACTGGTAACAAAATACGTAAAATGGGCTAAAAGGTGTGGCCTATTATAATGGAGTAGAAATATAAAGTAGCCTAACCTAAAATGGAAATACTCAAATAAAGTACAAGTACCTCAAAACCGAAGTTGCAAGGAAAATCCTGCCCTTTTCATGTGGATGTCAAATCAATGTAGATGGTAAATGTAGTCATTTGAGGTAATAAATTCCTCAGTGTGAGCTGTATTGATCATAGAAATTGAGTTTTCCTTCTTGCAGAGCCATGCCAGCAGTGCCTACATGTAACAGGATGCACGGCAGACAAGCTTGTGACTCCCATGCCCATGTTGCCATGTTATCACCACCTTAGCTATCACATTTTTGGCCAGAAAATAGCATTAGGTGGCAAAAAATACTCTAATCTAATATGCCCCCTGGCTACCCAGGGTCAGAAACTAGAGATCCAAGAAGGAAAAGCGTGTTATTTTTCCTCAAGGCCAGCTACATCACTGTGATATCACTGATGCAGGAAGAACGACAGATTTTGCAGCATTAGATCTCAGCTTTATTGGTCAGTAAAGCACACACTGACATCCACGTGAAAAGTGCAGAATTTCCCCTTTAAGTGCAGTACTTGAGTAGATGTACTTAATTAAATTCCAACAGCTGACCCTAAACTCCTTGGGGACTTTTCTTACCACTTTAAACTCTCCTCTAAAGGACCTTTCCTTCTTGCATTAACCTTTAATCTTCCCAGCAGTTTATTGCAGCAGATGAAGGGTCCATGCAGGGGCCTCCTCCTCCTCCTCCTCCTCCTCCTGTGTCCCCCCTCTGTGAACGGGGGAGCAGGAGCACGCTGGTCCGGGTGTATGTAGGCCAGTGATAGGCCTGTGCTGTGCTGTGGCTTAAAAAGTTCAAGTCATTATTCTCCTCCTGCTCCCATTCAGAGGAGGTCCCGTTGGCTCATTGTTATTCTGCCCGAGTGACAGAGAGAGAGACAGAGAGAGCCAGACACAGAATGGGAGGCTGACTGTGGGTTTCCAACGGCAGGCAGGGAGCTGCTGGTTGTACTGGGCGGGGGTTTGTCTGTCGGTCGGTGCTGTTCTCTGGCCGGTTGTTTTTTGCGGGCGTGAAGGCATGTCGGTAATCGGCTCAGTAATGAGGAGAGGTACTGAACGGCACCAAATATCTGACCCCGATTCCTGGGAGTAAAGAGAGGCAGAGGGAAAGTGTGTGTGTGTGTGTGTGTGAGAAAGAAAGAGAGAGAGAGAGAAGAGGGGAGGAAAAAAGAGGAGAGGAGAGGGCCATGTGAAAAAGGGGTGGAGGGGAGCTGAGATTTAGTGCCCTGCTGGATGAAACAACCCCCCACTAACTAACGGAGAGGGAAAGTAGTCTAATAGGAAGAAAAGAGGGGGTGTTGTACTGTTCATTTAACACTCAAAGACGCGCAGGAAGCCTTTATCGTTTCCCACAATGAGATCTGAAAAGGTATGTAACTTTTTTTTTTATTATTATTAAGTAGCTGATTTATTTTGTCACTGTTTTACAAATGGAAGTGGAGCTGAGAGTTTGGGATCAACAGGTAGCTGTGATACAGCTGCACTGTGTGGGCAAATGGCAGAATGCATTTGTTGCTCGGGAGAAATTTGTGGTTATCTAACTTATTTATTTTTAAAGGCAGGCTTGGTGTATGTTACTTGGCATTTTTTTTGTTATTTTGCATTTGCCTTCAGAATATTGTGAAATAGCTGAGAGGAGATGGTGTTGAAGAAAAGGCTCATTTAGCCTTTTCTTCAACACAATGCTGCAATGTTATATTATTAATTTACCTTAAATGCAAGATGTAGATGCATGAATATCTGAAAGCATTTCACCTTAAAACAGGACTTTCAATGCAACCAAAATGCACAATAATTTAGAAATCTTGCATGAAACCTTTAAACACATTTCTCCTTTTTGTTGAATCACTTTCGGTAAATTAAGGCTGCAAAATATGGTAAAATCATATTACCATTAATTCTGACAGATATTGTGATTATGATATGATTAGTGGGAATTATCTTTTTTCTCAACAATTTTAATTTTCATAGAAAACTCTTAAAATCATGATGATGTGATATTTGTTGGGGTCTGTACCAAACAAACATGTACATCTGGACAACAAGATTTGGAGGCCAGGGCATCTCTGCAGCACTGCAGTACTTCATGATAATGCTGTTTTCCACACATTTTTCCTTAATCAAAAAATCTGCGCTTCTACAATTTGGCTATTGCACTGACATGATTACAATAATATTTCAATTAATCGTGCAGCTCTATTAGGATTAAATGTTTGTGGTAACATTATGTCTGCAGCCTGCAGCTATAAAATGTTGGAAAATAATGAACAATTTCTTCAATTGTTTGTTTTGTGCCAACCATTTGTCCAAAACCCAAAGATATTTACTTCGCTGCCATTTAAAACAAGGAAAAACAGCAAATTCTCACAATGGAAAAGTCATAATTATCATTGATTATCATTGATTTTCACTGATTATCGAAATAGTTGCAGACTGTTTTACTGTTCATTTACTTATCATCGACTCAAGTAATCTTTGCATTAAGACTTTTTTGAATGTCTGCTTCTAAATCATTTGAAGAAATTTAAAGGAGTAAAACACTTAAATGTACCTTTGATAGATATTTTTTAACGTTTCTGCTTAAAACAGGACTCAAACAAATAAATGTTTATGCAGATTATTTTTCTGGTGCTTGACTAATCATTTATTCTAGTAATCATTGCATTTTCAATGTTATTTGTTCAATGTTTGCTTCCAAACCATTTGAGGAAATTTAAAGAGGCCAAACCACATGAATGCACCTTCTGTATCAGTGTCCCCACCACCTGCAGACTGTTCCTGTTGCATCCTGAAACAAACAACACTTTATTTCTTAGAATTAAACCACACTGAGCTGAGAATATACGCACATAAATGTTAAATCTAGCTTCAATATTTCACTTTATTATTTTAATGACTGCACAAATTATAAAGTCCTTCAGACTAAATAAGAAAGACAAAGTTGCTGCAGAGCAGCAGACTGTTACAGCTCCTCTGACAAATTACAGACTGCACCAGGGTGGCCTTAATGAGCAAGAGTCTGGAAATGTTTTCTTTGTGTCATATACCATTAGTTGATCTGGGTCAACGTTTTCTCTGTAATCTTTGCTGTGATAACAAAGGAGGGCTGCACAGGGAAAACGAGTGAGTATTTTGCCATTAAATCCAGACTGGAAATCCTTTGACCCTGGACCAGTCCCCCCTTGATCGTCCTCTCTGCGGAGGAAACATTGTTGTCGCATGTTTATTCAGTGCTCTGACACCTGTGACTCGGACTGGAGGAGCCCATTGTTCTTATCTGAAATGGTATAACTCGTCTGGCACTCAAATCTAGGAGAAATATTTGGGTTGCTGCAATGTTGTGAGGCGATAATGAAGAAACTGGCAGCTGAGACTCAGAGGAGATCCATGTGAAAATAACATTGCAGCTGCCCTCAGACAAGAACGCACGGCAGTCTGACATCCTCAGCTCTTGTTGTGATGATTCAGTGGCCTCAGAAGTCCTCTAGCTGAATTAAATTTCACACTTTCAGTCCATCATAAAGAGAACAACAGCACTGAGTTATAAGCTGCAACGATTAATCGATTCGTCCCTCCAAATAAAACTAGTCAGCAACGATTTTGATAATTGATTGTTTCAGTTATTTTTGAAGCAAAAATGTCAAACAGTTGCTTGTTCCAGCTTCTGAAATGTGAGGATTTGCTGCTTTTCTTTGTTATTTATGAACGTAAATGAAGAGTCTTTGAGATTTGGACTGTTTGTTGGACAAAAGAACCAATTTAAAGACATCACTTTGAGCTCTTGGAAACTATAATGAGCATTTTTTACCTTTTTTGACATTTTATAGACTAAATGATTAATCGATTAATCATGAAAATAATCAGCAGATTAACTGATAATGAAAATAATTGGGAGTTGCAGACCTACTGAATAGTTGAGAACAGATTGTTGTTCAGTCTAATTCAGTTCTAATTCCTTGTTTTATCCAACAATCTATCCTAAACCCAAAAATGTTCAATTTAGTATGATTTATGACAAAGAAAAGCAGCACATAAGAGAAGCTAGAAGCAATGAATGTTGACATTTGTTATTCAAATAAAGTTAGAAATAGTCTAAAGTCTAAAATCTAAAAATCTGAATTTTATGCCTTAAAATGTCTTAAATATAAATTTACAGGTCTTAAGAATTGAATTATAAAGTTAACATTACTTTTATAAAGTTGAATTTAACTTCAGTCTTGCTTTTAAATGTGTTTTTGGGAAAAGTTGTATTGATCATGCTGTAACAACTACAAAATGAAACCATCATTGAAACAATAAGCACTAACTTACTAACTGCGCTTACTTTTTTGCCAGTATAGATGTGAAGTGGGTCTTAAATTACATTCACATTCAGTCTTAAAATGGTCCTAAAAAGTCTTAAATGTAACTTGTTGAAATCTGCAGAAACTCTGATTGTTTCAGTTCCAGTGCAGACAAATACAAATAAGTGCTTTGATATCTTGCCTCTGTGGAAGTGGACGTAAAAAGTCCTGGATTTGAGTTTTCTCCTCAAGTTTTGGGGTTAACTTTTAAGTAATTGTTTTAAGTCATCACTGAGTCATTGTGATATTTATTACTCACTGTGCTGTATTTTTTCTTTGTCTTTTCTCTTGTAGGGGGTTGCTGGTTTCTGTAAAGCTTAGGAACCTGAGCAAGAAGAGGAAAAGATAATACGAACGTTCATAGTGGCAGGACATAACTGAAAGAATAAAAATGTCTCGAACAGAAGAGGTCAACAAGATGACAGAAAATGTCTACAAGGTACGACTCTACTGTGCATTTGTCTGTCTTTTCTAGTGAACCTGTTAATGATCGTGCAGTGACATGGCTTGAAATGTCCTGTTATTTGTGTGTATTGTTGCCAACAGGGCATTCTGGACCAGTTCAACCCCAGTCTGAAGAACTTCGTGACCATGGGGAAACACTATGAAAAAGCCCTGACAGGTTAGTCAAGCACAGGTTAAGTGAGGTTACTGAATCACTGAACAGGGTATGTTTCCCTGACATGTTCTCCTCTCTTCTTCAGGAGTAACTGTGGCTGCCAAAGGCTACTTTGATGCTCTGGTGAAACTGGGAGAACTGGCAAGCGACAGCCAAGGCTCCAAAGAGCTGGGTGAGTGAGTGTGGGCGGCTGGCGGAGAGGGACCGGGGCTTGGGGAGAAAATAAAAATAAATTGGCAGTGGCACCTAATAAAGTGAAGAGAGTCGACGTGACAGCTGGAGAGAAGTTGCAAATAGTCTGCAGCGTGTGTCGGTGAGGGAGGAGATGAAGACAAGAGGGAATGAGGAAATGTGGAGAGAGAAGCAGAGAGAACAGAGGGAAAGGGAGAGAGAAGGGTCATTGTTGGGAGATTAACAACACCACATGATCTCATTGTAATGCTGAAAACAGCGGGGGAGGCAGGCAGGAGAGTCGGAGGGCGAGATGCCAGCCACCACATACTACAGCGCTGTGTGACCGAGGGAGGGACTCACAGCTGACCAACACTTTGTACATGAGAAACTGTGTTAAAACAGAGAGTTTCATGACATTTTACCGATGTATCATCCATATACTATATATATGATGTTGATCATGTTGTGAACTGCCGTTATCAGAGCACAGATAGTGTAGTTTTTGCATCTGATTATTTTTATTATCTGAATATCATATATATTACTGATTGCCTTCACGGTTGTTCTGTGCTTCACTGCTCCTTACAGGAGACACACTGTTTCAGATGGCCGAGGTCCACAGACAGATTCAGGTGCAGCTGGAAGATGTGGTAAGATTATGTATAAAGTATTCAACAAATTATGACAGTGTGATCATTTGGCTGAATGTTGAACATTGTACATGGAGACTTATGTGCATGCATGTTTTTTTCAGATTTTTAGCAACCATTTTCAAGGCCCAGTGTGTAAGATTTATGTGGATTTATTAGAAGAATATCGGCAGAAATGGAATACAATATTAATGAGTATATTGTCATCAGTGTATAATCACATGGAAATGAGAATCATTGTGATTTTGAAAGAATGAAATCCTCAAAATGAGCCATCAAGTGTGTCACTTTGTGTTGAAAAGTGATGGGGATGAAAAGCATCTTCAACATGTGCGATTTCAGGCTATGTAAATGAGGGATTGGTATGAGGTCAAAGTAGATCATTTCAGTGGGACAGAGGGAAAAAAAATGACATCAAAATATAATTTATTTAGCATATCAAAAGGGAAGAACCAAGGAGACAACAGTCCAAAAACACTGGGTATAAAACCCACATCAGCATCCAAAAAAAACAACAACATAATCATATCTTATAAAAGCCATTTCAAAAAGTAGTAGGGATGTGTCCCCAGCGCACCCACTGTAAATGACACCTATGGAGACCACCATGTCGATCCACCAAGTTTCTACAGTAGGCCAGAATGGACAAACCAAACCTTGGCTCTAGATAGGGCCTTTTGTGTTTTTTTCAACTTTCACAGCCACCATAAGTTCTCCTACACGCCTGAAAGAAGAGGCTGAGGTGTGAAGTATTCAGTTGGTTGTAATCTACATCGTTATTGCTAGATGTCACTAAACCCAACACACTGGTCCTTTGAAATATCATATGATATTTAGAATATACAATTGGGCCAGGAACTGGGCTCAGACTCTTAATAGTGCAAGGTTAATTTTCCTTTAATGAATTGTGCAGAGGCCTTTCATGTGGATGTTGCAGTGTCTGTAAACATTGTGTAAAATGCTGCACGTGGATGTTTTCATCAACAGTTAAAGCTGTTTCACTCTGAGCTGCTCGCCCAGTTGGAGCAGAAGCTGGAGCTGGATATTAAATACCTCACAGTAAGTTAACATGTCAATTGAAGCCCACTCACTCACTCTATTTAGTTTTGCCCAATTAATTAGTTAATTAATTTTAATAATGGAAATCAATGAATAAATGATTGTAAAATACATAAGAATAATTGTGTAAAATGTCATTTATTAATGGTTAAAACATACTAGCCTTGCATCATCAAACTTAAATCTTAAATATTAGTTCTATCAAACCTGTTTCATCCAACGCTTACAGAATAAATCTTCTGACTTTCCTCTCAGGCCACCCTAAAGAAGTACCAGAGTGAGCGGAGGTCTAAATCTGAGTCTATCGAACGCTGCCAGTCCCAGCTGAAGAAACTCCGCAGGAAGAGCCAGGGCAGTCGTCATCCAAACAAATATGGCGACAGAGAGATGCAGGTCAGTGACGCAGGGAGTAAAAACGCGCAAACATGCAATCTATAGACACAGTGACCTCTTTCATTTGAGGAACAAAAATCCTTCAAACACATGTGTGCTAAACATCTCAGTCAGCATTACAGCAGATTAAAAAGCAGAATTATGTGAGTGTTTGTTTGAGAAATAGGCCAGTGTGAATAAGATTAAAGAGCAATCTGCCTCAGCTGATTTTTCAGGAAACAAGCACCTTAGTGCACAAGCCTTCACTGGAAGAAATATGAATGATATAAGACGGTGAAAGGGTTTAGTCACTTGGAGGGTGAAAATGAGAAATTAAAGGGGTGGGGGGTGGGTTAAGAAAATGTCACCAGGGCAAAGGAGAGTGTTTAAAGATTTGTATTTTGTTATCATTGTGCAGCAGACAGGATATGATGTCACATATTTCTCCGGATCTCTCTGTTGTTCCTCTCTCTCCTTACAATGTGCACTGAAGGTCACTCTGTCTTTGAGTACTGTGTGTGTGTGACTGTGAACATGGGGCTGTATGTGCATATGACAGGATGTACGCAGTGAATTCTCGCTTGACTTTTCGCTTGACAGTTTGTGGAGTTGATGAGTCGCCGCCAAGGCGAGCTGGACGCGCTGGTTGCCACGGGTTACAAATCTGCACTCACTGAGGAAAGGAGACGATATTGCTTCCTGGTGGACAGACAGTGTTGTGTTACCAAACTGCTCATCAACTACCACTCTAAGGTGATCTGTTCACAATTACTTATGTATTTAATTTGGCAACATTTCATTGTTCTTGCATTGAGATACTTAAATCTGGATGCTTTCAGGAGTTGGTCTCATTGTTCAAATTAAAGTCTGTCCTCTCACTATCTTCAAGTCCCAGGAAACAACTACAATCAACAATCAATTTATCCAACTGACAAGTCTGTCTTCTGTGACATAGACTTTCCCTGTTGTCCAAAAAGTACTTGTTCTATGTAACACATGAGGTGGTGGCGCGGTGGCTCAGTTGGTAGAACATGTGGCCCGCGTGCAATGATGTGACGCCGAAGTTGACCACATTCTAGTTCATCAAGTTGGAAAAAAATATTTTTATTTCACTAGATGTCCTAATAAACAGCTTTTACTGCTGTTGATGCACGGAGTAGCCATCTTGGATTTTAAGGTCAGGTTCCTCCAACTCTCCGGGTCAGAAATTCCTCTTCAGGGGGCGTTTCAGTTGAAATTTCCAACTGGGAAATCAGAAATTCCAACTTCCCAGTTCAAATAAAACACACTATTAAATAAACTACACTCATGTACAGGCGCTGTAGGTTATTTTGCATCAGTCCCACATGTTTTGTCCTGGTGCTGCACATACTCAGTAGAATTGCTGAAGAGCTGAAAATATTCCTCAACAGATATTAAAAACTACAGTGCCCAGCTGTTGTAGTGAGACTCTTTACAAAAATGAAACTCAGATGACCCATTTTTAAAGATTTACATTTTCAGTAAGTTTAAATGCAATGAGAGCCACAGACAGGGTATGGAAGTCAAGAAGTATTTTCAGGACAATAGCAAAAAAAAAAAACCCCAAAACTAACTAAAAATAAAGTTAAAAAATAACTCCAGCCTTTTTGTTTAACTGTCTTGTGGTTTTCTCCTTTTGAAAATAACCCAGGTGAGAGAGCTTCTATCCCAGAAACTGTCATCCTGGCAGCAGTCATGTTCTCAGCCCACGAAACTCCCGGAGCGTGCTCTGAATCTGCTTCGTCACACCGCGCCCCAAACCTCGGGGGCCGCTGGGATAGCCGAGGTTCTCCGCCACACCAAGATTGGCTCTGCTCAGCCAGAACAGGTCAGATCATCTTCACTTATACTGGTCCAAATGCTTTGGTTTACCTTTTTTAGAAGTTGCAGTGCATAGTCTCAGCTGTGCTGTGGTTGGTTTTCACTGAAGGATTCAATAGTAGGTGGATATTTTGAAACTCTTTCAAAACCTCACTGGATAAACTCAAGCACAAAACAAATCTATTATTAGTTGTTCCTGGCAGAGGTGGGACAAAGTCGTTAAGTCCTAAACTAGTCATTAGAGAACTGAAAACAGTGGCAACTTTAAGCTAATGGTAAAGGTTCTTACCACTAACCCTTATTTATTTTTAAAGACAGTATCTAGGCCAGTTAAATCATGGATGTATAATCTATACATTCTTATGTGATCTGGGACAAAATCTGTTCTGTCTCTGACTATCTCTTTAGTGCATGCACTTTTTTAGAACTAGGCGAGGATATCAAGTCCTTCCATATGTTGCATTTTTCTGCTGTAGATGTTTATGGTTGTCCTTTAGCTACTTTATGTACTGTTGGGTAGTTAAAGCTACAGCCATGCATCATATTCAATAAGATTCAATCATGTGTTTAAACTACTTAAGAATTTGCAGTGTGTTATTTTAGAGAAAATGTGTATATCAAGATACATATAACATATTGCAGCATAGCCTAAAGATATCAAATATTGCCTATAAGTCATATCTCCCAGCCCTACTTCCAAGTCAATCAACTGAAGTTCAAATGAAGTCAGAAGTCGTTGGTGTTTAAGGCAAACTTAAAAGGACAAAAAAAGTCATTCCTACTAGTTAACAGTATCTGTCGTTTTTTCAGAGGCTCTCTGTTCAGGAAGTCCCTCCTCTGTTGAATGGAGACTCCAGTCGCTCCCAGCAGCAACGCTCACTCCCCTCCTCCTCCCAGAGTGAAACCTGTCCTCCTCAGGGCTCCCCCCAGACTTTCCGCTCTCTTGCCGCTGGAGGAGCTGCTGGAGGTTCATCACGAGGAGCGTCTCCTCAGCACACCAGCACGCCCCTCAGTGCGTCAGCCAGCCCTGTCCCTGACAGCAGCGGCAGCGCCAGCCCAGCTGCTTCCACTCCCACCACGTCCAGCAGCTCGGGCCAGCAAACCTCTCTCCTCCTGGCTACCAACACATCCAACCTCTCCCCGTGCCTCATCCCCTCCACAGTGATGTCGATCAACCAGATCTCCCCGGCCAGCGGCTCCTTGCAGGGCATGACCCTCCCCATCACCCATAGTGCTCCTCACAGTCCTCCGCTGCCCCACAGTGCTCCTCTCTCTAGGGCCATGACTCCTGTGCAGTTACTGCACCAACAGGTGGGACCAGGAGGGAGTAACGCTTCATCTCCGTCACATAACCCCTGGCTGTTGAAGGCCGGTGAGATGAGTGCAACAGCAACGCTTCCACTGCCGAGGAGACCTGTTAGTGAAATGAGGCTGGGTGGCTTTCAGGGTAAGATGTGATGAGCCCCCATCCACATTCCTAAAGTTATAATCCTAAAGATTTTAGTCCTTGTTGATTTGGTGGCACCCCTGTTTACTGAAGCAACAGCAAGTGTGGAACAATCACTCACTGAGCACCTAACTAGAAGTAACTAGTGTATCTGTTCACTAGCCTGGAATCGCCAGACTAATTCACAAATGCAAATTAGTCTCTCTTTTCAGTTGCCAAGGGGTGTTATCAATGGGTGCAGACCAAAACGCCTCTGCCACTTGAATAGACTTATAACCAATCAGAGCAATGAAATGTGAGACAGCATTGAGCGACACATGCAACTTGGGGCAGTGCTCAGTCTGTTTTCGAGCAGTCCTGTTCGCAAACTTTCTCAAATTACAGCTGAACAGTACACTAAAATATGTTTCTGAGAACATTTGAGGTGAGAAATAGGCAAATGCAGTAACAGCAACTTGATCTAAGTTTTGTGAGCTTAGAACATGCGCCTGAAATGTGACATGTGACTTTTCAAATCTGGACCGGTGACCTTCTGCTCTCTTACATCATTTCAAACCCGCCCCATATTAAATATACAATTGTGACTGGCACAGAGAGATCCAGAACAGCTGGAAATCTGTCTGAATGGGATGGGGGCCAGACCTACTTGCCAGAGGAAATGAAACATCACTCGCAGATTTGTCTGGTTTCCAGACTGCCAGTTTACAGTGCAGCCAAACAAACTCATGCTGTTTAACAGAGAATTTGGTCAAAAACCTCAATCTTATTTCATGCTGTGCACTATATAAATAGATTTTGACAACAGCAGCAAGGCAGAGCTGAAGGAGTTACTTACCTTGCTGAGTAGTTGGAGATGTGTAGCCTGTTGGCTGCAGCTCACTGTGGCTGCTTCTTCTTTCTCCATTATTCCCTGTTTACAGTTTATCTGCTGACAAAAATTGCTTTCAAAGTGAGCCAGTAGGAGCAGGAAATATTAGTATTAGCAGTAATGTAATGCCGGTCGGATTCAGCTGTAGGAGAGTGAAAACTAAAGAGTAATATATAAAATATGCACGCATCATTTCAAATCTCTGCCAATTGAATGCCAATTTGAATTCAACTTGGGACTGATGGACACCCTTACCAATGAAGACAGGTGCAATATGTCATTTTTAAAGATAATAAGTTTATTTTGTCTTTCTTCTCTACCCAGGCTCCAGTCTCCCCAGGATGCTACCTTTATCTGGACCTGCACGTGTGGAAGCCATGTTTGCTCACACTCCTGGAGCATCGGAGGGTGGTGGTGTAGGAGGCGCAGCTTGCTTACTGCACTTCCTGCCTGGTGACAACATCACCCTGCTCATCTCTGAGCCTAGAGATGGGTGGCACTATGGTCAAAATGAACGAACTGGACGGTATGTTTTACCAAACCGAACCAAACAAAACCACTGAATGATGTGCTGCATAACCAGAGAGGACCTTTCAGTGTTTAGCATCTTTGTAATGAACAAAATTAGAAGACTGTGAGATATCTCAATGCCATACAAGGCTGCATGAAGCTGGTTCTGGCTGGAATGTCAATGTGAGGTGATAACCAAAACAAGTCAGGGACATCACTTCCACTCATCCTTGACTTGATTTATTTTGAGATATCAAAAACATATATACAGAATACCTTGTTCTCCTTTCTAGCTGACTGTAAGTAGAATGCCTTTGTGTGCATGTGTGCAAGCTTTTTCCTGGCACAAGGTTCCAAAATTATAGACAATATAAGACACATACGCCACTGTCTTGCTGCTTGAAGCTCTCACAATTTCCTTTACAGGAAAGGCTGGTTCCCTTTCTCCTACACTCAGCCACACCACAGTAAGATGGATCAACTTGAGAGGTAAGTCAAAGAAAAATAAACACTGAAATCTTTTAAGGTTCTTATCGAACTTTGACAGTTAATGACAGAATTATTTCCTTCACTTCCCTAAAGTTGTTTTACAATCAGAAGCACTTTGAAAAGTAGGAAGTTATAATGTTCGTTGACTCACAGAAAACTTAATGGGGTCGTTTTAATGTCGAAAACTAATATGACACCCTTCCCTTTTCCATCTGTATTCTCAATAAAATCAAAACATCTTTCATGCCAGATGTACAGACAAACTGCAGAAAGATACTTACTGTTTGCCCTCTCTGTCTTTCCACTGCCCTTTCCCCGACACTTTGCTCTCCAACACCAACAACGTTGTTGATGAATTAACACAAAACCTACATCTCTCAGCTCTCATTATGTTTCCTTTGTCTTTCTTCTTGTATATTCTTTCCTCACTGTCTGTGACCTCCCCTGTAGCTCTCTCTTCTTATCTAAGGCTAACAGCACCAGTACAGGGCAGCTCGACAAGCTGGTGTCTCCAGGGTTCCCAGCCCTCACGCCCGAATCGGAGGAGGAGCGCTCTCTTCCTCCCCAGAGGGTCAGCACCTTCCGCCCGCGCCCTTACAGCATGGCCGACAGCAACAAGGTCAGAAACATGAAACCTTTGGGAAAAGGTCAAGATTTACAGCGTATGTGTTCTCCCAACTGACCCTCGCTGTTAATGGAGGAGACACAGGTGCTTATATTATCTTTTCTTTGCATTACAGATCACCACAGAATTGGCCTCTCCACCACCTTCTCCAACTAGGTAACTTTTAGCAATTCAAAGTTGCTCTGCGTGTGATTAAAGGGGCATTCCACCAATTGTATATGTAAAGGTCAATTTACTATTATTCAAGTGACTGATCACTTAGGGATTTTACACTTGAGTCTGCATTATGAACTTACTTACCAACTACTGCTACTACAAACAAATTAAGAATGTCAAGTTTAAGAGACTAATGTTCAGCCATTGATTTTGGAGCTTTACCATCAATTTCAACCATTCTTTTTTAGCCAAGCTAGCAGCGTCACACAGACTTGACATATACCTGCATCCCTCTGCACTATATTTGTGCCTTACCTCACTGTAAGTGAAGAGCACATTTCTTATCATCGGAAGGCAGCTTAGTGACTTCGGTGATCCCCTGACTTTTCATCTGGCGCCAAAGGTTGCCCTTTAAAAAAAAATCTTGGTGTAGGTGTTTCCTTCCTATTTGGATGAATTAGAATAATTTTGGCAGTCCCCTGACTTTTCATCTACTATCACCAAATACCTGCAAACTAATGACATCCCTATCAGCCACAGCTGTACTCTGGATCTTGTGCCAATTAGAGCATGTTTCATGTTAAACCAAGATGGTGATAGCCATTATACCTGGAAAACATCAGCACACTAGTGTTGCCAGTGACTATGTTTACATGCACAAACAATTCCTATTTTTGCCCTTATTCTGAAAAAAAAATCATACTAAGCTGTTCACATAGCTAATGAAAAATAAATATTCCACTGATGTTCCTATTTACATGCAGTCATACATACTCTTTTTTGTGAAAACATGGAACGGAGGGAGTTGCTTGAGCCATTTTACATTTAAAAAGTATTTTTTCCATTCAAATAAATTTGTCCCACCACCTCCTTGAAATGGCATATTTGTTCATATCCAAAAACCTGCTGATATCTTCACAATGTTTAAAAATAGTTGTTTCTCCGCCCGACCAAATGTGGGCTTTTCATTCTTTACCCCAGCCTTGCACATTACATGGTTTGTTTACAACACACAGAGCTCACTATAAACAGGCAAGAGACTATGTGCCTACAGATGCTACTAAAGCCTGAATAATATCGGCATATCCCACATGTTAAAGGACCAGTGTGTTGGCTTTAGTGGCATGGAGGTGCCAGCTTGCAGATTGCAAATGCTCTTTGTCACCCTCCCCTTCCGATCATGCAGGAGAACGTATGGTGGCCATGAAACCAGCCAAAATGTGAAAGAACATGAAACTGTATCTAGAGCCAGTGTTTGGTTTGCTTTGTTTGCAAACTACTAATCTTATTATTATTTTTTTTTTTTATCTGTTTCTTCCAATTTACCACCACATGCATGTACAAAACAAACTTGATGGAGCGCCCCTTTACTGTCCAGTTTATGTAATGTGCGACTGACATACCTTTCATTTTTATTGTTTTCTCCTTTCAGGCTCAATCCATTTGCCCATGTCCGACTCAGAAAAACTGTCACCAACGATCGCTCGGCTCCCATCATTGAGTGAGCGCTTTATTCCCACAGCAGCAACAGTCCTGTTCTCTGTGGTTTGTCAGTCCATCAAATCTCAGGTTGAATCCTGGAAAAACAGCTCATTGGTTCATTTTGATTCTTTTAAATTGTACTTTACTTTGGATGTTATTTGTTGCAAGTTAATCGAATACAGTTTCATGTGCAGGTATAGAACATTTTTAAATCAAAGTATGAAAAGTTAATATGTGAAGGCTGATCTTTTAAAAATATAATCACTATTCATTCAATTTTGAAGTAGTTAATAGGAAAAAAAAAGTAGAAACAAGACCACTATAATATCTGAAAATTAAGTTTGAGTGAAAGAAGAGCATTAGAATAAAATCTAGTTTTTCTGAAACAGAAGAAATACCTTAGGCTATTAGTGTGTGACATTGACATATGGAGTCTCGCTCATCCAGAATAACTAACATTTTTACGTTTTTCCTTGCCTGTGAAAGATGCCTCTTATTTCTCTTACTGTTTTACAGTGCAATTTTTTTTCTCAATATAACCTTTAATCTACCTTTTTGTTTATTTTTTTGGGCCACAGTTCTCTTTGCTCGGCTGATCTAAGGACTGGCTCCTAATAGCAGGTTGTGAACTTTCACTTTCATTGTAATGAAGTGTTATGAGAAGAGGACAGGCTCCTACTCTAAAAGTGCTATTACAATATTATATTTTTTAGAAAAGCTGCCAGATTGTTGAATTTTCTTGGTTTCAATGATGATGAACTTTTAAATTTATTCAAAGTGTCTTTTCTATTTTAAAACATGGTTATTTGGTTGAGAGAGACTTGGCATAATTTAATGAAACTGGCACATTGAAGTTATTTTTGTGTCATTTTTACCTTAAAATCACTGAATGTTGGCAATGCTGTTCAAGTCCCTGTCAGTTTTATCTTATGTTTATGCCGGTTAACGCAACACATTCTGCTGCTGTAAAGTTACTCCTTAGTGTTATGAATGTAGATTTTTGGAAGAGTTAAACTCTTTGCCTGGACTGAAAATATAAAAACAAATTCAGTGAGACGTTCTCAGTGGAATACTTACTTAACACAAAGTCCTAAAAAAAAAAAACACAAAGAAACAGAAAAAGCTTATGACCGCAACTGTGACAGTTAATAGTTGAACGTTTGGACTGTTATTATTGAAAGAAGTGTTCTTTTTAGAAAGTAGCAAGTTGCGGAGGGTTCAAAGGGTTAAGAATGAGAGATTTGAGTGCTTAGTCTTTGGATTTGATGTCTTCTTGATTCCTTTTCAGTCCCAAATCTAAAGCTAGACAACATCTAGGCTAGTTGATTGTAGCTGCATGTTTACCAATCAACCTGAGCAGAATCTTCAAGAGAGATGTGAAAGCCAAGACAAATGATAGGATTAAGTTTTAATGGGTGAAATGTATCTATGAAAGTGATGAAGAAAGCATACGGGAAGTTGACCAGCGTCTGAGCAAGTGTTTATGGTAAACTAGAGATATCCAAAGTAATACTGCGTAGCTCTGTTGTTGCCTCTAGAAAACTGTGGTTTAAAGGTGAAACTGTGCAGACTGAAGCGGTTTATGTTCCTCCTGTAACTGCCTTGAGTTTCTGTGATCTTTTAGCACCTTGAAGATAAAAGATATCGGCCACAGGCGTTGGGGGAAATCATTTCTAACAGCATATATTATTACTCTGAGTAGTATTGCATCATTAATAAAGGTGACAGCAAAACTGTAGAGCTAATGCTTATTCATGCTTGTAAATAATACATAAAACAATTGTGATTGTATGACTGTTATTTGACTTCTCTTTACAACGATATTTCACTTTGGTAGAACATTTTAACTTTATAGAAGCAGTAAACCTCCAACAGTGAAAAGCCTGTGTATCTTCAAACTGAACAAGAAACACAGAATGACTATGAATGCATAGGTCTGAATGTGTTTTAAACTGAGAATATTGATTCATCTAGACTTATGGGGGCAATGTGTCAGAATTTTAGTTCAAAATGTTCAAAAATAAATTGAACTTATCAACAGAATGCGAAGAAATAACAGTTTTGATGTTATGTCTAAGATCTCTACCTATAGTTTTGCAGAGATATCCATTGAAGTTAGCATGCTAACCAGCTAGCCCCAGCCCATCCTGTCTTGTAATACCACTTTGTACCTCAGAGGTGATAGTGAATCGTTGTAGTGTCCAGTTTGCTCACGGTCCAACAACACAGAGGTGGTTTTCTTGACAGCCTGATACTCTGGTTCTTACATATTGAACCTATAAATCTTTGAATCACAGTAAACTGTGGCTGTTGTACTGCTGAACTGAGTTTTGGGGCAAGTACAAACAACAGTGAAAAATATTATGAGACAAATTATTTTGCCCTTAAAGTGCATTACTGAAAAGTATGTGGGTGTAGAAATTATTGATAAAGAGGAATTTAGTAGTGTATATGTACAACATAGAAAAACATCTGGAGTGTGAAATTTGTTGTAAGAAATACATGGTAAGTTTATTAAAAATATAAATATTATAAATATGTAACAACAAGAAATGTATGGCAAAATGAGTAGACAAATTTATAGCTAGCCTACAGGATATGTGTACATTAAGAATATGTGTAGATGTCTCAAAGATATTTGGTTACTGCTTGGTTGTAGGAACAGAACAGAAATTTATCCCAAGTCCAAAACTCTTCTTCCAAAGTGAAATATTATTTTAACATTGCACACTCGTTTTACTCAGTTCTTTGACTCTGTACAAAACATGTGGCAACATAAACAGACTGTCAGTCTGTTCTCTGAATTGCATCGACATGAAATCCAGGTGACTGCAGAAGATATTATATTATGATGATGAATACTGCTGAGAAAGGCGTTCTTTACCTGAAACACTGAATATTGACATGTTGTGAAATAAAAGTTCTATTGAGGAAATCTCTGGCCACTTGTCTGTGTATCTTTTAAACCAAAGCAATTTTTTTTAATGTTTTCAAGTGTGTATTTACAGAATTATTGCAAAATATCACATATATTCAAAGTGTCTGTCTGTGGGGATAACAGACAGAATCAAGCACAGGTGTTAAAACGGCTGTGAAGTGGCTCCACATTTTGTTCTGCTTCCTTTCTTACTCATTAAAGTAGAATAATATGAAATGTTATGAAACAAGGAATTCATTTTTAAACTGTGTTAATCTGATTTCAGCTTTGTCAAGTTAAGCCTCTTCTGAAGGATCAAGGTTGTGTTGAAGCTTAGTTTCAAAACTCTCATGATGTGCTCTGGAAAACCAAACAGAAATCTTAATACAGTCATGTTTTCTGACAGAAAGATTTGATTTGTTGTGAGTGCTTGACGTGTTGGTCATCCACCCCAGCATTTGTCTTAGGGTAAATTTCAGTCTGAGTCAAGCAAATTATAGAGAAGTTACAATTTTGATCAACAAATATAAGCAGAACATTGACACTTTTATTCAACGTCCACATCACAAAACATAAACAAGCCTTCTTAAACTAAGGCGATTAGAGTAATGTAATGTTATAATGTATTTAAACATGCAATCGATCCAAATGCATTGAATGCATCCAAACCAAACATCATGGCACAAAAGTAGAATTAAATAGATCATCTTTATTGTGGAACAGATTTGCGGACACATATGAACAAGAGGAACAGCACAAGCATTGATTGTGAGAATTGTGAAGTTATAGCTTTTTAAGCCATTCCAAGTTGTTTCCTTTTGGGTCACACGGATGAGTTGGGACATCAGGCATGTTTCCATCATCTCGCACAGGGACTGCATCGGGAAAGAAAGGGAAAAAAAGCTTTGAAATTTGATTAAACAGGGGCTGAAATATCTGGAGCTTTATGACACTCAAACACAACCTGCTGTGAAATGAAGAGTGTTTACCTGGGTAGTTGTATGGCACGGCTGAATTGATCATTCCTGTATACTTTGTGATGGGGCTGATGAGTGGAAGAGTAAAACCTGAGGAAAAAAAGATTTAATTAACCTTACATACAATATATTAATTATATGTGTGTCTGTATTGGTCAGTTGAGCGAAATACACTGGTTATGATCTCAGCTCATACAGAAAGTTTTAGAACTGCAAATTTTAGAATGAAGTTATTGGTTCTTATATGCTTGCATAAGTTCCTAGCAGACCCCTGACATACCCTGGTGCTGATTGATAAAAAAGGCAAAACAGTAAAAGGTGTTAAGAGGTAGCATTTGGTCATTTTGGGTCCTCACCCTTAGAACAGCCCACTGAAGGATTTTGAATATCACAAGACATTTACAGACCTTTAATCACTTGCTCAGACATTGGTCAACTTTCCATCGGTGCTTCTGCTGTTATTTTTACCAACTAATCATAACAATAGTAACATAATATATGTGCTCAGGTAGATTCGATCTCATGTTGCAGCTTTTAGCTAACATCAACTTAAAATTAATTTAGAACCAGTAGCCACATTATTTAGAAAAGAATTTGGTCAAATGCAGAAATAATAAATGGTGATCTTAATGGTAAGGATGCAACAATACTCTGAATACTGTAGTAAAAAATGTCTCAATACCATTACCAGACTGCGGAGATATCAACCATGACATTACATGGTTGTTTTGTAATTACACATAATTCAAACATTCTTTGACAATTCATACCAGTTTTTTGCACATGCATTAGTCATAGCTGGTTTCTTTCATATTATTAAAGAAAGAAAGCAGAAGCACTGTGTGTTATGAGGAAAAATGAAATAATTTACAAAATGCTGTGCACAACTCATTCTTTATTTAATAATTTTTTTATGCCATTATCAGTTTTTGACAGCATTGCATCCCTAATAAATGGTGTGTTTTCAGAGCACATATGTTGCTACAGTCAAATGTCTAATGAATGTTCAAATTTTTCTAGCCACTCAAAAGATTACACATGCTTTTTAGCTGATGAGTGATGCAAATTTACCAGCCACTTATATGCATACCAGCGTTTGGCTGGTGCTAATTTTGGTCCCCGCAGAAGTTATATATTCAATTAAATGAGACTAAATTGAGGACAGCTGTGGTGATGTCGACATATTTCCGTTTAACCTTATTATACAACCATGCAGGAGTATAAGTAAGTTGTACACTACTGTGTTCCCTTTCTACCACTGACATGAGCTCAGTGTATGAAGCTGCTAATACTGACCCAGCAGTCCAATAGCACAGGAGGCAAGGATAACAGGTTCCTTGTTCCACGCATTCTTGAGGAACGCTCCGATTCCTGCAGACAAAACACAGGTTTAATTCCTCCGAAGCTCACAGGCAACATAAGGTTAGCTAACGTTAGCCACCGTTAGCAACATATCCAAGGTCATGTTTTTCGTTTTATTTCGATTGGACATAATTGTGATAAAGTAACTCCGACAACCCTTTAGCGTCATTTTGGACGATTAAATGATTTTATGTATGCTGTCTGGAGGTTTTAATTGAGCTAATTTACCCGAATAGATGTACAAAGGATGAGTAAATATTCACATACCCGCCATGTTGTCTTGTGTAGTTTCAAAAGAACGGGTGTTCATGGGAAATGTAGTAACTACTAACCAACGTAATATTTCTGCGCCCGTCGCATAAAAACAAGCGAAGCAACAGCGAGGAACGTGAAAGAAGAATTGCTCTAGTTTTCTTTTACGTTTGATTTAAGCTAGGTATATGTTAAAGTTAATTAAGATATTAATTAATGCTAAGTTATCTGTGTCAATGGAGTAGACCAACAGTTTGTAGTGGAGTTTTAAAACCACAGGACACACACAGCTGCTGCTGAGCAGACACCAGTGTTTTGGGACTTTTCATTCATAAATGTAAGTACAGGGTAGATTCATATCATGTTGCTTCGTGTTATGGTTTGTCGATGATGATATTAGAGCTTTGTGTAACGATTATTTTCAATAATGTACGCAATAAAACGTCGGGTTTTTTTTCTTTTGTAAATCTTAATTATCATTAAATCTAAACGCGCTGTATATACTCTACAGGAATGTATAGATGTATATACCTAACATTAATACCTTCCTCTTGCATACAAAGTAATTTATGACATTAGTCATTCAAATTTATTCCAGCACTCTTTGCTGTCTTCACCCTTGGACCGATGTATTCTTGTTTACAGTTTACAAGTTAACAGTAGGCTAGTAGACTTTGTATGTTGTTGTTCATTGTCTATTCTGCTCTATATCACACTATATCGATATCCAAAATCTAAGACAATATCTAGCCCCATGTCACAATACCAATATAACATATATAAATTACCCAGCACTATTTTTACATGTTATTGTTTAGCTTTTTTGTCCTTTTTTTAGCTGTACGTCTACTGCCATCTTATTGTATTTTTTCCATTTAATTGTGTGTTATGGGAGTCAAAAATACTTGAATGTATAGGCCTACACATAGTTGACCAATAATCAAAATGACTGCTCAGTTTTGTACCTACCCATACTCTATGTGCATACATTAATGTATAAAAAGTTTCTGTAAAAACACAGAATCTCCTCTCTCTTCCAGATGATGGAGGATTTCTCTGGTTTGGCTCTGCCTCCTCTGTTTGGAGGACACATCCTGGAGGCAGAGCTGGAGCCTGGTGGCGTGGAGCTGGGACCGGGAGAGGTAATGTTAATGATCAATAGTAACGGCAATGTGAGTAAATGGGAACACTTAGCCAGTGCTTCCTGTGCCACAGGGTCATTATGAGCATTGTACATATGGCCAAAAGCTTATTTTGTAGCTGTGACATACATTTTTAATGCTACTAAACCTGGAGAAGATCCAAAATATTTGATGTATGGATGCTGTAATGATATGGTAAGGTATTTCAGATCAAAGCAAATAAATGCAGCTGTTCCTTTTGAAACACAACACCAAAATCATACACGCAGCCAAACACAAGACAGAAACAAGAGTTGCTTTTTGCAGGTGGAGCTGGGCCCCAGCGGCAATGAGCTGCTGGAGAGTACAGCACAAGAGGATGAGGAGAGAAGAGCTCTTGATAAGAGGAAATATCTCGCTCTGAGCAGGAGGTGTAAAGAAATTGAACAGGTGTGTGCAGGCTTGCATGCATGCATGTATGTGTGTTACTTTGCACACACTTCCTGCCTGTGTGGTTTGTGAAATATGAATATAGGTTATATTTGAGTTTATTGTCATTTAGTTCTTGTTTCTAACGTAATTTACCTGTATGTATATAGTTATGTTTTTTTTTTCAAACCAACACTAATTTTAAATAACACTATTTTCATTCAGAAGATCTGTTGTTAATATAGTAGCGTGATAGGTGCAATTGCAAAACAGCTAATATGACTTATTCTTAAAGACTGTGATTATTTCTGATTATTCTGTTGCTTTTCTTCATTGTTTTATTAAGTGACATGGGTCTGGAAAGAAATTCCTAAAATTCCACTTCAACAATCAGATATTGCACTAATAGTGATATTACTTTTTAAAGCTCATATCAGCTAAGCACGATGGTGTATCTAATCGGTTCCAACTGTGTCTTTTTCAGGTGAATCAGAAGATTCT
Organism: Lutjanus erythropterus; assembly: GCF_056507025.1. Classification (NCBI taxonomy): domain Eukaryota; kingdom Metazoa; phylum Chordata; class Actinopteri; order Lutjaniformes; family Lutjanidae; genus Lutjanus; species Lutjanus erythropterus. The sequence goes on along the minus strand of NC_139325.1, from coordinate 23,121,823 downwards.
TGGTCGCCTTCACCAAGTACAAAGAATTACACGGCGCTTGAAGAAAGAGCGGCGGTAGAGTAGCTCCAATGTCTTTAGATTTTTTGATAAATATTTCTAACTTGATGGCAAAACTAAATATTATGTTTATCTTACAGGTTTCTCATGAAGACTTTAGATGCTCATGGAGACGACTACAGAAATGCCCAGCTCACTATACTTCTAGAGGTGAGAATTAGATGGACAGGTGGTTTTAGATAATACATTTAAAAGAACAAAAAGAAAACACTTATCAGCCCAGTTTTTGAATAATTAGAAAACAGCTCAAATAATTATCTTTAATGCCATGATATTAGAAGTGGGATGCAATGAATTGTGTCTAGTAGAGATGTTGTGGGTCATTTCTGTGTCTGTCTGCACTGAGATAAAATCATTTCAGTCAGAGATGTGAACAAATGGTAATATTAGTGTTAGTTCTTTGCGTGAATGGCCCCATTTGGTGTAGGAGCAATAGACTTGGAGTGTCATGGCAAAATTAAACAAAAAGTGATCTATTTGAATCTAGTGTTTAACAGTCCCAACTGCTGATCTATGTTATGACCCACTTGGTGAACAATAAACCTGAAAGACTCCATCCATTTGTTTTAATATAGCAGTGAACCATAGGTGAGTTAACCTGTTACAGGGCCTGGGACAAACATTAACACAATATTAACTTAAATAATTATGGTCTTTAATTTAGGACCCCTATACAAGACAGAGTTGCTTTAGTTGATATTATATTTAAGTTCAAATGACCAAAACCCAATAAAGACACAGTACCTCATACAACCTCACCTCAAATAATCTGAACTATTCCTTAAAGGTCTTTAATCTAGATGTTGACAAAAGACCATGAAACAAAATTAGATAACAATGCACACAAACACAGTTAATCTGAGGCTTTCAGTACTCTAAGGGTCCCAGGACTGTTGCCCAGTCTGAATTGTCTGATGCATCATAATAATTGAATATACTCAAGCTCATTTCATGCCCTTTGGATTTTAATTTTTTTCTGTTCTTGTTTCAGGATGAGCCTGGAGCCCATTTAGAAGCTGCAGCTGGAATCGAGGATGACCGGCTCAACGGTGTGTCTGGTTCCACTTCTTCCACAGGTTTGCATCACACTGCTGGACCAAAGAAGAGGAGGCACCGAATTCCACGGCAAGAAAAAGATAAAGACCAACAGGTAGGTGAAGAACCCTGTTGGACTGCTGTTGTCCATTCAAGTATGTCAGATACATTGATCAGTTTTTTATAATGTGCTCTATGTCGTAGTTGATGCATCAACGGATGGTTTGAAATGCAGATAGGTCGCCTTAATGTCAACATTCAGACATCTGACAGTGTACAACAATTGATTTTCTGTTCACTGGAGTTTCTGCTTCTTTCCCCAGACTGAACCAGACATTTCAGTGTTGGCAGAGACACAGTTTGGAGAAATGCCCAGTCCGACCTCTCTGTCTCACTGATTGTTTAGCTGCCCTGGATATGATGATGATGAAGGAGCCCCCAGTTCCTTAAATTGTTCAGTAGATTTGCTGCCTCTGTTCAGCCAGTTTTTGCACTGTTTGTAATTTTACTTGAACATTGTGAATGGAATGAATGCATGTAAGGCAAAATGAAATGTTCTCCTCCTGGTGCACATGTGTTATGTATATATTATTTTTTGTCATAATTTGGATTAAGAGATGATGACAAGACACAAACTGTACACAATGTCTTGGGTGACCTTATTCTGGTAAATATCTGGAAACCCAGATACAATGATTGCAGGGCAGCAAACATGTCTTATTAAAGGTCCAGTGTGTGTTTTATGGGGATTTATTGACCAAATATGGCAGAAATGGAATATAATATTCATATGTGTGTTTTTATTAGTACATAATCATGGTACTCCTACATGCTTGAAAGGGGAGAGTGAGATAAGATGTTTGCAATCTGCAAGCTTACCACTAGATGCCACTAAACCCTACACATTGGTCCTGTAATAGCTTTAACAAAACATTCCTGAGTAGTATCAATGATTTCATGGTTCATAATTTTATATCAGCAAGCAAACTCATGATTAGTGTGTAAGTATTACAGACTGTTATATATCACATTTTTTTTTTTTTTTTTTTTAAGTTTTAAAAGTTTCATAGTCTTTGCATCTGTATCAACGATTTAAACTGATTCAAAACTAGATATATGTGTATGGCAATGTGTGTTTCAGGTAGAAATAAAAAAAAAGGAAGTGTGTATTTAACTAGTTTCTTTAATTTGACTAAATAAAGTTAAAAAAGAAAGAAAGAAATCCTAACTCCATGACTAAAAAGTCTTCCACAGAGGATGGCATTTCCTCAGTTGACATGGAGATCAATTTCTTCAAGTTTCCTTGTCACCATGAATGAATGTGGAAATAAATATCTTTTTAAAGTAAAAATCTGTGAAATTATCCATACAACGAGTATAGAGGTTAATAAATATAAAAAAGTATTTTTTAAATTTCAGAAAATAATTATTAGGGATGTCTGATTGATTGAATGCAGTCTTGGTTTTGCGTCCATCATAATTCATCAGACGACTGAGCCAATGGTTGGACTCCATTCCAGCGGATGTCGCCCGGTGATAGGCGTAAGTTTTGTCCAATCAGATCTCGTAGATTGGATTTAGGGCGGGGCCCAAACGTGGAGGTGGGATTTTAGCTACCGTCCATCTTCAGCTACATTACAGTGAGCGAGCTTGTCGAAAAGAAAACACATTTTGGAATAAAGAAGACTTTCTGGAATTAGTTTTGGCTGTATTTGAAAAAAGACAAACGAAAGCCCATACCCTAGGTAAATGTCGTAACCAAGTATAAATCTAGATGGTCGGGTAGACCCTGTTTCCCTTTTTCCTAAATTTGGCTAGCAGGCTAGCTAAGCTGCTAGCTAGCATTTTATGCATTAGCTAGCCAGACAGTTAGCTATATTAGCTTGCAGGTTAACGATTAGAACGGTTTCTGATATATTGTGTCTTTCACAATGCAAACCCACCATATATAAGATATACTGGACCCCAGAATAATGATGCATGAATATGACATATATCCATGAGCAAGCTCCGTGCTACTTGTTTTGAAGCGGGCCAGTTAGTAACCGAGCGAGGTGGACGAGCTAAGATACTGGCTAGTATTAACGTTAGCAGGCTAGGTGGCTAATTTTAGCTGACAACCATGTTAGTCATATTAGTAATAGCGAAAATCAGCTACGCTTACGATAATATAACGATAGAAAAACGGGCATACAAAAGTTCATGTTTAAAGTGTGCTTAATTGCGAAGCGATAACGTTGGTTGTGCAGCTAACGTTCACTGTTCAGCTAGATGTAGTTAACGTCAGTTTCCACTCTCAGGAAGCTGATGTGACTGACTGCTCAGTTTGAAGGGATTTCTGTTTAGTTTGAACAATGTATTGATACACTGTTTTCTGCACATAGCTAACTTCGTGACAGACGGAATGTGGACATTGTCGTAGTCAGAGCCATGGCTGACAAGAGAAAACTTCAAGGTAAGAAGACTGGTGGTGGTGAAACTTGTGTTGCACAGGATCTATCACTCTGTCCAGCCTGGCACGTTGCACAAGCATTCAAAACTTTTGATGTAGTACACATTTATGTACAATGATGGTGGGCCGCATCTTTTATCTCCACAGGTGAGATCGATAGATGTTTGAAAAAAGTAGCTGAAGGTGTAGAACAGTTCGAAGACATTTGGCAAAAGGTAAGAGATCTTTACATTCTAGTGGGGCTGCACAGTATTGTTAAAAATCATATTGTGATGGTTTTGACGGATATTGCAGTTGCAATATGTTTTACTAGTAGTGGGATGATCATTTTCGCATTGTGATTTTCATTTTCACAGAAAAAAATGGAAGTGATAATGATGAGATATTTGTTGGGGTCTGTGGCAAACAAACATGTTTTCTTATGATTGGAGAACAAGATTTGTGGACCAGGTGCCTCATTATAATGCTGTTTTGTTGCACATTTTTCTGTAATCAAAAGACTGCAGTTTACATGAATTGGATACTGCACTTTCCCATATTCCAACTTCAGTAACATTTGTGTGGTTATCTATTTCAAGTATGGATGCAGTAAAACCTAAAGTGTCATTTATTTGTCTACATTTTTGCTCTATAATGTTGCCAACACAAACCAGAACGGACAATATGAGGTAGACCTCAAGAAAGAGATTAAACTACATAAATGTAGTTCCACGAACTCATTGAATGCCTTTTACATGTAAAGTTTTTACTTTTTCTGGTTGAAGTGTTGCCTCTGCAATTTGGATATTGCCCTCATCATATCGATTTTGATAATACTCTGATTAATTGTGCAGCCCAACATCCTACATTTGTTTGATTCTGTGTTTCAGAAATTGATGCAGTTAAACCTGATGTGTCCCATTTTTTGTCTGAATTTTAGCTTCATAATGCAGCCAATGCAAACCAGAAGGAAAAATATGAGGCTGACCTCAAGAAAGAGATTAAAAAACTACAGGTAAGACAAGTTAAACAAATGCACATTTCATTTCATTTTGTCATTCTTTTGTTTACATATTTGAATTTGATATTGTGTTTCATTATTTTCACCATCTGTCTTCCCAGCGATTGAGAGATCAGATAAAAACATGGGTGGCCTCAAACGAGATCAAAGACAAAAGGCAGCTAGTCGAGAACCGCAAACTCATAGAGACGGTATGTTTCTGCATCATGTCTTAATTTAGGTTATTACTAGGTTGTTTTCTTATATGGTATTAGTATTATCAGTGTACCAAACCATCAAAAATGATCAATTAATTATTTTCTTTCCTCAGCAAATGGAGCGGTTCAAAGTGGTGGAACGGGAAACAAAAACAAAAGCCTACTCAAAAGAAGGCTTGGGACTTGCTCAGAAAGTGGATCCAGCTCAGAGGGAAAAGGAAGAAACGGGACAGTGGCTAACAGTAATACATCCACTATTACCTGTTGTACATCTTGGTTGCCTGAATGTTTCTCCTAGAGCTGCAACGATTATTCAATTGATTTTTGGACATTTTATAGATCAAGCAATTAATTGTGAAAATAATCATAGGTTGCAGCCCTTGTTTTTTAATAACTTTTTCTACCTGTGCAAGAGGTGAAGAAAAAGTCACAAAACATTTGCTGAAAACAGAATGTGAATTTTTTTTAAGGAATTTGTGTGTTGTTGTTTTTAATTCTGTTTTAGTAAGAAATTTTGATCACATCCATTAATGCTCTTTTTTCTGACCTCTTTTTCACCTGCAGAACACGATAGACACTCTAAATATGCAGGTGGATCAGTTTGAAAGTGAGGTGGAATCGCTTTCAGTTCAGACGAGAAAAAAGAAGGGTGATAAAGAAGTAAGTCCCCCCTAGTTATTCTTTGTGAGGATGATTACACACTCAGAAATATACTGTAATTTCTGAATATATTCTGTTGGGCTCAAATTACAGACCACACATTTGTCCTCTGTTTGTCATGTAGAAGCAAGATCGAATCGAAGAGCTCAAGCGGTTGATTGAGAGGCATAGATTCCACATTCGCATGTTGGAGACCATTTTACGAATGCTGGACAATGACTCAATAGCAGTGGATGCAATACAGAAGATCAAAGATGATGTTGAATACTACATCGATTCCTCTCAAGACCCGGATTTTGAGGAGAACGAGTTCCTGTATGACGACTTAGACCTGGAAGACATCCGTGAGTTGCGGAGCATTAGGACGATGTTTTCATTCATTCAGATATCAGACATCAGAGGGACTATAATGACAACATGTCTTGTCTCTGTCCTGTCTTTCTCTTGCAGCTGCAGCATTAGTTGCAACTTCTCCATCAGGTCAGGGTAATGTGGAAGATGAGATGTATCTCCACTCCAGCAGCACTCCCACTTCCACCACCTCCTCTTCACCCATCCCTCCATCCCCAGCTACTTGCACTGCTGTAAGTTCTTGTCTTCATATTATTAAAACTTGGGTCAGGGTGTTAAATGGATGCTTGTACATTCTGACAAAATGTTTCACATTTTTTTTCTCTTAACGGGACAGTTTGGATTATTTGAAGTAGGGTTGTATGAGGCACTTATAAATGGTCAGTGTATTACCTATTGTATATGCCCCTTGTTTGGAGAAGCAAAGAAGAGCACCAGCGCTGACGTTTAAGTAATAAACTGCTGTGGTCAGGGTCAGTAACACAAGGTGTTTTAGCTACCTTAAGAAAAGTTCCACCTAAGTAAGTAAATCATCAAGTAAGGCATCAGTAAGCCTATTCTGACAGAAAACCGACTACAAATACACACACACACACACACACACATATATACATATATATATATATGAAAGTCAAATATCGCTTTCTCCAAACCTACCAAACTCCATAGTTTTACCTTGCAAAACAAAGGAGTTGTTGGTCTACAGCTTCCTCAATCTGTTAGTTTGTGTTATTTTGTGACTTTGGCTTTTTGAAAGAGTAGTTTGGATTCACCAAAGTCACACAAACAAACTCACAGAATGAGCAACAGTAGACCAGCAATTCCTGTGTCTTGTTAGGTAAAATTACTGTTTTTGCCGGTGGCGTTTGGTTGGTCCAGTGAGAGCAATATTTGGTGTATATGATGGTCTTATATAATGCTTTTCCATTGGAAAAGCAGTCAGATGGCAAGGTAAAATAGTGGAAATATTATAAATATAGCATATGCTTAGACTTGTGTTGATTTTTTTCATAGATGAACCTTTGAAGTGGCTAAAATACATTGTGTTGCTGACCCTGTCCACAGCAGTACATTGCTCAGCTTCTGTGCTGGTATTCCTCTCTACTCCTGCAAACTGGTAGTGTGCAGACCGGCATCTACTGAAGCTAATACCCTCACTATCAATAAGCACCTCAAACAAATAATCTGAACTGTCCCTTTAATTTTGCATTGAATTAACCCTTCTACAAGACCCATTGTGTTATAATCCGCTGACTAAATCAACATTTCAAAAGTGGATTGTCATATCAAGGTATCTCCTCCTATAGGAGAACTCAGAGGACGATAAGAAAAGGGGACGGTCGACAGACAGTGAAGTTAGTCAGGTGAGAGGCTCTTATCTGTGCTGTGCCAGTAGCTGAACAGTTTAGAGCAGCGCTCTTCATCCTTGGTCCTGGAGAATCACGGTGGCTGAAGGGTTTTGGCCTCTCAGGCACTGAAAAGGAACACGCTCTTTCTCTGTGGGACCATGGTTGGAGACTTCTGATTTAGTTTGTACCATCTCCTGCATATCTGGGCCTCAATAGCTCACAGTAAACTCTGCTCCTCATGCACATTGTACAGCTGTGGTTACCCTTTGGACAGTTTATCTGAAATTCCTTTTTTCTGGTGTCATTTTCAGTCACCTGTGAAGAACGGCACACCATCCTTGCTATCTTCCTTCTCTTCCTCCACCACCTCTGGGTCCTCCTCTTCCTCCTCTCTTGTGTCCATGGCAAGTGTAGTCGGAGGCATTTCTGCGGTTCCTACGAGCAGCAGTCTCATAGGGAGCTTCAGCAGTGCAGTGCAGCAACATCAGCATCAACCTGCACAACAGCAGCAGCAGCAACAACCTCAGCCACCAAACCAACCGCAGCAACAGCCACAGCCACCTCAGACAAAACCTTCTGCCCCCTCAAACAACACCCCTAGCCCGCCCAGCAATCCTCTCCTCCCAGCTTCCACTGCCCCCTCTCTGCCCACACCTAGCACACCCATTTCATCAGCTCCCAACTCCCAGTCTCAGCCCACATCTGGGCCCACCCCAGCATCCAGTTTGGGGCTTGGGCTGGGGCTGGGACTGAGCAAAGTTGGCATGACGGGGACCAGCAGCGCCAACCAGATGGCTGGTTTAGGCCTGAGTGGGCACCCCACTCCTTTAAACACAATGGCAGGGCTCATTTCGGGCTCCACGCCTGCCCCCTACGCTCAGGCAGCAGCATCGGGGGGCTTGGGTCTGAGCAGCACTACCCAGTCCAGCATTTCAGTGGAGAGCAGCACTTCCATCCCCACCTCCGGCTCCAGTGGAGTCACCACCAATGGGGCGGGGACAGGGCTCGGTTTGCTGGGATCCAGCCCGGCCCACAGCTCTTTGAGCGGGAGCATTCTGGGACTGGTTCCTGGGCAAAGTGTAGCCCCCGGTGTGTCTCAGGTGCCCCCGAGTTCTGTCAGCACAACTCCCGGAGTAGTTGGCATGATGGGAGGCAATGGAGGAAGTGTCGGCGTGGTTGGAGGAGTAGGGGTGAATGCTGCTCCTGCGAGACCACCCAGCGGACTGAAGCAAAATGGAAGCACAAGTATGTTAACTTGCCTTTCTTGACCTTGTGTAACTCTTGTTTGTTTAAGTTATCATTGTCTGTATAGTGTTTGTTTTCTAACTTTTCCCTCACCTGCCTGCAGGTTACAGTGCTGTAGTGGCAGAGAGCTCCACAGAATCAGCTCTAAGCACACCGAGCCAGTCACAAAGCAGCCAACCTTCATCTCTCAGTTCTTCAACCAGTCAGCCGTGAGTCTACAAACTCTGCACACTGCTACTCTTTTTTTTATTTCCTTTTTATTGTATTAGAGATCCACATTTCCATTAACATTTCATTTAGCATGTTCTTGAGTCCTATACATGTAGGGGTAACACGATTCACCAAATCCACAATGCAGTTTCACCACAGATTCTGTCAGAGTAGAGGTTCTAAATAAACCAGTATAGCAAATAAAATGCTTCAAAATCTGTAGCAACGAACCATATATTCAGTCAAATTTTCTAATATTCTATTAAATTTGTCCAGATCCAACCTGGAAGAGAGAGTCAACTTTTCCATTGTAAATTGTGTATTATGTATTACACCAACGCAGTCCTCAGTGCCAGTGTATCTACCCTTTTTTTTAAACCAACAATTAACATTATCCTGAACATATATTTGTCTCCGAAACTTGTTGTCATATGTTCATTTTCCAAAGTTGAATACCTTAAATGTAAGTGGAAATTTTACCCTCAGTCTTTTCTGTTTCCTTTGTTCGTACCTGTAAGAGCTAAAAGACCGGCAACCCCAAAATACATGAAAGTGAAAGTCACCTTTATTGGCTCCACATAATATTTTTCAATCCATATTGTCTTTAAGATAAGGAAGAAGTTGCGCTCCACTATTTTTCATTAATTTTATCCAATCCTTCCCCAGATATCACAATATTTGCCTTTCTCTCCCAGCTGTCTTTCATATATAACATATGCACACTACTTCTTATCTTGACATGATCGTTGTTAACTTGTCTCTCTCTGTTGTTCCCACTCTGCTTGTTTCAGGATGGACAATGGTCCCAGTTTAATCAGCTCCATCACTCTGCCTCCCAGCTCTCCGTCCCCCTCGTTCTCTGACAGCACACCTGGAGGAGGGAGTCTTCTCAATGGACCCCACTCCTACACACAGGCCTCTGAGAGCCTCAAGGTGAGGCATCATGACTGTGTTTCTTCTTTTTTTTTTTTTTAAATGCGGCCTGTTGAGTGAGATAAAAATCATCATCAATATATTTGGACTAAAGCTTATGCCCAGTTCTCAGTCTGTTTACTGCAAATACTGTGAAGAATGCTGTGTTGGAGTGTATGGAGTGTGGGGCAATCTCTATCATGTGCTTGCTGTGCCAGAAAACATCCTTATTTTGATGAGTTGCAGGCTTTTTTCTCTCTTGGCTCAGTGTATCTAATACCGGTCATTGTTAATAAGTGTTGCTGACCATGGGTGCTTAATTTTAGACAGGAGGAGGACTGTTTTTTGTTCCCTGTGTAGCAGCTATAATAGTTACAATAGTTGAATTAAAATGCCCTTAACATGAGGTTTTCCTCTTCCCAACTTAATTTTACTGAATCAACCATCCTGTTCTCACGTTGTCTCCCCTTTCGTTCCCTCCTCAGGCTCCCGAGCCTCTCAGTTCTCTGAAGGCGATGGCTGAGAGAGCAGCATTGGGATCAGGCCTGGATGGAGAGATTCCCAACCTGCACCTAACAGACAGAGGTCGGAACGGTCAGACATTTTTCTACAGTAACTTACTAAACAATAATCAGCTCACAATTATACACTGTAAGCTTTCTGACACTTGTACACTGACTTATTACTGAAGGGGAGGTGACTAACACTAGGGTTTGACAAATAGGTGAATAACAGCTGCAGCAGGAGACAGTAACATGTTGCTGTAATTCCACTACTTTTGGTAGTAACTAGACATGTAAATAATTACTTTCTCAACTTAATAACACACAACACTGAAATTTAAATGGGCTTGTTACTCGTTACGTGAAAATAACAAAACTTCATACGATTGCAGATGTAGTAAACAAATGCAGCCTATTCCCTAACCTTACGGTGGTCATCGTAAAATCAATTATTAACTACTGTAGTCATCGCCTGGTTAACATGTTTATTCAACATTGTCTGTGGTCCAATTCCTAATGTCACAAGCACAGCTATGTGTGCATTAATAAGAGAACTGAAGCAGACATTTAAAAGTAATGCAGAAGTTACTTCCCCTAGTAACTAGTTACTTTCATATGCTGCAAAATAACTGGTAACTGTAACTAATTACTAAATTTCAGTAACTTGTACAACACTGGTGTAGCTGATGATGCTGATATTAATACAAGCCATTCATTTAAAAGTAAGGTCCAAAGTCAAAATGATTGTCAAGTCAACCCACCAACTTAGAGAAAATTAATTACAAGTTTCCAGTTTTTACATTTATTAAGTAAACACATTAAACATCAGCTGTTTGCTACCTCACAAATGCAGGTGCAGCTTTTCTCAATTTTATGTAATTGTTTGTTTTGTTTGTAATTAGTCTAAGTGAACATATACAATCTCCTTTTGTCCTGGTAACTGGTGGGCAATGACCATTGTGTTTTGTTTTTGTTTTTTCTCTTACTTTTTATGCATGCATTATTCAGTCAAAAAATATTACAAGTGTAGTCTATTATAAAAATAACTGGCCGTCCCATCTATACACTTGAAAACAAACAACTGTTTTTCTCATAAATGTTTTTTCATAAATAAGGAAGTGCTCTGTAAAGAAGTCAAACTTACAGAAGTATTTCCGTCAGAAAGAAAAAGCAGGACAGGGGAAGTGAGGTGATCCTTTAACTAAACAGAAAAAATTGTACAGTATTAATGTCATTGACTGAATCTTTCACTCTTTGTTTCTCCTGTAGATATCTTCTCTGGTTCATCTGCAGCGCCCGGCACACCTGCCGCCCCTCAGCCGTCCGTGTCGGAAGTCAGCATCCCCCCCTCGCTCGGGGTCTGTCCACTTGGTCCCACCCCTCTCCCCAAAGACCAGCTCTACCAGCAGGCCATGCAGGAGTCCGCATGGACACACATGCCACACCCCTCCGACTCTGAAAGGATCAGGTGAGGGCGCCACATTTTTGTCGCATCCAGTGTCGATGCATCTTTCATTTTTTTATGACTTGAGAAATTCAAAAACACAGTCATGCACTTTGAATATACTTTGATAATTTTGTTTGTGGTTTGTAATTTGCTAATGTCTAAGTTAACTTATAATTCAGTCAACTTTTAAGACATGTCAAAATCTTATATAATACATTATATATATATACATTTTAAGCCCTAAAATTCAGCTTATGGAATTGTAGACTTTCGAAGACTTTTTAAGTACCTGCGGAATCCACGATATATTTGTCCTCTTAAAAGTTTCATATCTTCAGTAAGAACAAATGGGCTTGGAGCTTAGAGCCACAGAGGGTAGAGAAATCAAAAACCCTTGACAGAGAGACTAGCACATACTTGGCATTTTTATGGTATTTGTAGGCAATAACAAAAATGTCTCTTAAATATATAAATTGTAAACACTCAAACAATAACTTCAGTTAGTAGTTACTGACATGGATGCATGCAGGAATCTAGTTGGTTTGCTGGTGGTGCTGTTTTTCTTCACAGTGACCCTGTTGTTTGACATATTTGGTTTTAATGTAAACACAGCTATAAGGAGCTGTGATCAGTTGCTATGGATTTATAACTGTCTGTGTTTCTGTCCTCAAGGCAATACCTGATGAGGAATCCATGTCCCACCTTGCCCTTCCATCATCAGATACCGCCACACCACTCTGACTCTATAGAGTTCTACCAGAGACTGTCCACAGAAACACTCTTTTTCATCTTCTACTACCTGGAGGTAAAAAAATCACGCACACACTCAGCCCACCCACTCCATGTTTACTCCCTGTTGGTCCCCCAGTTATGTATTAAAGTCGTGCTTGTAAGCTTACTGGTGTATTTGTCCTCTGTCTGTCAGGGCACCAAGGCTCAGTATCTGTCTGCCAAAGCTCTGAAGAAACAGTCATGGAGGTTTCACACCAAGTACATGATGTGGTTCCAGAGGCACGAGGAGCCCAAAACTATCACTGACGAGTTTGAACAGGTGCACACTCACAGTTCACATTTTTCTTTGCAAGTTAGAAACGAGGGCTGGCCGATATGACTTTTAAATAATATCTTAGTATTTTAAGGCTGTGCCACAATAAATGACATATATTTCGATATACACATGTTCTCTAAAGGGCCATTGTTAGTATTGACATCTCAAATTTACACCGAACACAGGCTAGAAAGTTCAGGCTAGAAAGGGTCCCCAGGGCGGCAGTTTAAGAATATATGCATTACTGTAGATTAAATTACCCAGTAGTATATAAAGTAGGGCTGGGTGATATGGACAAAAGCAATTATCAAAATTTATATAGATACTTTTTTAACCAAATAGCTATATAGAATAAATCAGATAACATTAATTCAGGCTAAAATCAATGAATAAGTTAACATTACTCATTAGCATTTCATAACGTTCTGTCTAAATTGATCTGCACCTTTACTAAATGACATCTAGTCTAGAACTAAAACGATTAATCGACTGTTGAATTAATAGTCAGCTATTCTATAATTAATAATTGTCCAGATCCTCTGATTCAAGCTTTTTAAATGTGAATATTTGCTGGTTGTGGGCAAAACAAGATATTTGCGTACATCCTCTTGGGCTTTGGGAAACGCTGATCAACATTTTTCACCATTTTTTGACATTTTACAGACCTAACAACTGATCAGTTAAACAAGGAATTAATCATCAGATTAATCCATGATGAAAATAAGTGTTAGTTGCAGCCCTAATCTAGTCCTATATCTTGATATCTACATGATAATGATATATTTCCATACCAGAAACTAGTGTGGGGACTGAGCTTTTCAAAAGCATTGAGCTTTTCAATGATTGTTCTTTCCACTCTGCTGCTCCTGCAGGGCACTTACATTTACTTTGACTATGAGAAATGGGGCCAGAGGAAGAAGGAGGGGTTCACCTTCGAGTACAGGTACCTCGAAGACCGAGACCTGCAGTGACGGACAGAGGGGACGTGAAAGGACAGAGAAAGACAAAACGTGCTGCTGTTGACATTCCGAGACTGAACTTCAAACTGTGGATAGAGATTGTGATGTGTAGTAGAAACCCTCTCCTGACACGGAGACTGGTGTCTGTATAGGCTGCATCTCAGCGTGAAGCCCTCGCTCCTCGTGCAGCGCTTTGCTTTTGACAAAAAAACGCCCTGTGGGCCTGATCAAACACATCACGCTGCACGGGCAGGGGGGGGCTCTCATTAGAGATCTGCGTTTGTGCCTGTCTGTGTGCACACTCAGTATGTGGCATTAGGAAAGCCTACCCCATGCATGTTTCTCATGTTTTGTTTTCTTTTTCCGTTTCAACAAGATTCTCTGTACCACCTACCCAACATGAGCCTGGAAGCCTTTGACTTGACACAAAACAAACCTTGGATTTGATTGTTGAGTAAACTGCCCTTCTTGTATTTACTGTAATTTGGTGGTTAAGACTGGGGAGGTACAGTGGACATTTAGTCATGGTGTGTAGGACTGGCTTCTTTTAAGACCCTACGATGCCTGTTGAACATGGTCACTATTAGAGATAGTGAGCGTTTATCAATAGTTTTATTGATATTGTCTTGGTCGATTAAAACGCTGATTGAGAGTGACCACAGGGCCTCTCCCTGTGACAGGGAAAGAGTCCTTATTGGACATGGATTAAATTGCTATGCAATTGAACTGGTCTCTGACTCCCTCTCTTTACAAATAAAATGTTTTTAAGTTAACCTGTCAAAGAAAATGCATTATTATGGCGCATTCATGTTTGTGACAAATTAATAAACTTGTAAAATAAATCTTAAAAATAGGGTTTGAGACATTAATCTACTTGATGTTTGACTCTTACACCATTGAGGAATTCTCATCATCCTTGATGCAAAAGGCCACACTAAGCGTAGTGAATGTACCTGTACCCAAATCACCTCTTAATTATGCTCAAAATACACAGATAGTGTTAGATAATGAATCTGAGTTTGGTTTGAGTCAACTTCCCACCTTTACTTGAGGTTTTATTCTATTCTGTTGATGTTACTTCATCCTAAAAGTCCACTGTGTTCAATTTACCACCTGATATTTGGAGTGAAATCCCTATACAGTGAATGTGCACTGATAAACTGTTTACATGTAGAGCGAAAACACAGAAATCCTAAAATTCTGGTGGTAGATTTAACTCGTGGGTCGAATATAGGAAATGTCTCATCCGCCATGGTTGTTCATGTGCTATCCTGAAGAACAATAAGATTCAATCTGGTGTGGGACAGATCGCACCTTTTCTTGGCTGTTTGAATGGGGAGAGTGTTAAACTGAATCAGATTTTTCCATTTAAGCAACCATGAAAAAAGATCTGTGCTGCATTTACAATTTTCTGTTTTGTGTGATTAGTTTTCAGGCTTTTTTTGGGGAGGGAAAGGGGGGGGATGAGGATGTGAAAAAAAGGAAAATACAGCAAAGTTATGAGAGATTTGCCTTTTATAGATTCTATTTTTTGGGCTTTTAAGGTTTTCAGAAAAGGAAGGTCAGCTAAAGAAATTGCTAAAATGTGAATTTCAAGACGTATTTACAGTTTTTTCTCATCACAGTTCTGCATGGGAGATGTCATAAAACGGGGTTATAACAGGATTGTAAAATTTCAATAAATACTTTTAAGAAATTACAAGTCAGTGTGTGGTGTAACGTCCTGTCATTCCTACATGGCAATATGGATTCACGTATTTTACCATTTTGTGGATAAGAGCGGTATAGCTTTTACATTTCTCAGCTGATTTCAGTGAGTCATTTTACATTTGAGGTTTTATGATGTACATGAAGTAGAAAAATGCAGACCCCTCGATCATTTGTATGTTTACAGGCCTCGCTTGACTGAAACAAAATGGTGGTGATGTTGATGTACAGTCCAAAGGCCAGTGCGCCCAGGTATCATGACCAACTTTCAGCTAAATGGTAAAAGTGAAAATTTGGATTTTGTGATGTATGAGGTTCTTAATCTGTAGTCAACAAACCTCAATATCAGTTTAAGTGTATGCTATATTTAGAATTTTATCACTACTTTGCGGTCAGACAGCCTTTTCTGATGAAACTGCCATTATATAAACCTAATATTGTTCTCTCCAAAGCAACCAGACTCCTTTGACAGAATACAGGAGTTGCAGGTCTACTGCTGCCTCAGGCTGTTTGTGTTATTTTGTGACTTCCCTATAAATTCAGATTGAGGCAGCAGTAGATTTGCAACTCCCATGTTCTGCAAGGCAGTATACCTGTTTTTGTTAATGGAGTCTGGCTGGTCTGGTGATGTCTGACCTATTTAATGGCAGTTTTTTTTTTGGCAAAGCAGTAAAAATCTATGGTAGATAATACACTGATTATGGATAAGTACTTCATCCTGTCCCGCTTAAAAAAATCTGAACTATCCTTTTAAGGCTGATGTATCTGTCGACTCTAGTAGAGTTTAGCTACTTAGAACATCAGTTGAATGACAAAAATAAACTTGCTTCATACCAGCTCAACATTTTTTTTCCATCTCTAAGGAAGACAGGATGCTTTGTGAGATCTTCACATATTTTATTAAAATGGAAAAAACAAAAATCAGTAAAAACAAAATACAGGATGCACAATGTCAGACAAATTTGAAAATATACTATCACTTTGCAGTGTTGAGTGCAACTGTCCACGTGCGGGATGATGTGTGTGTGTGTGTGTGTGTTCACATCTTCGATTCCTTCTTGACTTTGAGGAATTCGGCCATGTTGGAGAAATATTTCTGGTTGGCTTCAGCCACCTTCTTCTCTGCAGCCTGTGGGTTCACGATCTCCAGCCCCTGCAGACGAGAGCACGATGATTGTAAGCTTAAATTAACCTTCAGTGCTCATGATTCCATATTTTTAAATTTAAATGCAATACTAGTATAAAAAAAAAACAGGTACTCAAAACTTCTTTCAGTATCATGGCAAAAAGAAAGCAAAAGGCACACATTTAAAAAAAAAAAAAATCTAAACAAATTTCAGGCAGGACACGACAGACTGAACTAAATACTTAAATTTGCACTTTTTATTCATTCACCATTTTTTGTGGCTTTGATCATTTCAGCAGTGTAATTAACAAATATATTGTTTTAAACGCTTGGTATTGAAAAACTATTGAAGTTATCTATACTTCTGACGACCTTAGGAGATACTCAGTAAAACAGGATGTTGACTTGTATTACCTGTAGAGGAGTGAACGCCACACTGGAGCTGGTTCCTGACGAGCGGTCCCTGACTGTGGACTTTCCTCCGTACGTCATGCTCTGCTTCTGCAACGTCCTCTGTTGTGTACGACAAAATATTACAGAGAATTAGACAAAATATTATAAGTGAATGTTGGAGTGATAATGAGCCATGACTGAGTTTACCTGGAGGGATTTGGAGATTCTGGCCTTAGTGGCCTCGTTGACCTGAGCCTGCCTGACGCGTCCGCTGCCGCTCTTCCCCAGCTGACCCAGACTGAAGCCCAGATCCTCCTGATATGCATCGTCTTCAATCTGCAACACCACATCAGAAATTAAGCTTCAAGTCTTACTGCTCATGCTCCTCTTACCACATAGTGTGCTGTGTTGCACGAATTTTTAATGCATTTATGTCTGCGCTATGCACTTTATGTCTATTACTGCACTATAATTGCATGTTTTGTTATAGCAAGACAAGTGCAACATTAAAACTGGACAATGACAAGCGAGGACAAGTCCTACACTGTAAAATGATCAGGTGTTTATAACTTAGCCCGTTGTCCTGAAAACAAAAGCCCACTGCTCTGAAAATACACACTCTGGAGTTGGAGCACAGTGACTGCGTGCCAGACACAATTAATTAATTGCTCAATTCAACTTATAAACAGCTACTCACTGTAAAGGTTATTCATGATTTGTTATGACACTTGCTGATTTGGTGAACATTCAGGATTAATTTTAACTCTAATTAATGTGAAACGGGCCAACAAAAAGAGACGCTCTTGGCCAGAAATGACATTTTAAAGACGCTGGCTGTAGCATTGTTGTCCGAGAAGTGAGTATTTTAACTTAGCATGTTTCTTTAATGTCTCATGACATATCATCATTCTGTGATTTAGTACAGAAATATGTATATTTCTCCTTTAAACTGTAGCTCTTTTGGTGAGGATTAAAATTGGAAACATTAAACTTCATCTTGCTTCACTGGCTTTGCCGTAAACATCTGAGGTTAAATTAACAATTCTGAAATATTAGCACACGTGTTTTCTCTCAGGTCTTGGTGCAGTATCTGTTTTGCTGTTGTAAACTGATGAACAGAAGCTAGTGAGGCTGCTTTTAGCCATAGTCCTCTCAGGAGTTAGAGGATGATGGAGGAGGAACTGAGGTGAGCAACACCAGCTTCATGTAAAGTGTTTGAATCTGTGTGTGTGTGTGTGTGTGTGTGTGTGTGTGTATATTTAGACGCTCTGGAAAGAAGAGTTTACAATGTGATTAGCTGTATGTTTCTGTATATTTAATATGTGTATTGAGTGATAAATCCAAATAAATAATAATGGGTCATGGTCAGACAATAGTATTAATACAGCACAAATTATTGCCTGAAATTGAACAAAATAGGATCATTTGTAATTGTGGTTGTGTTACCTGCTTAGTGATTATGGATGTAAATAAGTATTTTTGCTCAAATCTGGAGTATTGTTTAACTTCATTAACATGCACTGACCCAATCAAATGAACGAATGAAGTAAAGTAGAATAATAATAAGCACAGTTAAAGACGAGATGAGGGGATATGGTAGGCATGTTAGAAAATATCTACCAACCTCTGCGAAGGTCATTCTGTTGGCATGTTTCCTGATCTCAGTCAGCCCAAGACGCTCCTTCATTTTTCGATACCTTCAGGTAAGAAAAAAGTGCAGTGCTGGTTATACATATATATTTAGAGTTGATGTTGGTGTTCTAAACTGGGCTATGCAAGTTATGTAAGCTTCTTGTCATGTTCAACATGCAGCTCTCCCTGTGTTTTAGATTTAAAAGCTCTGTCTTGCATTTATTTTCTCTAAATCTGTGGTCTGTTCAGCAGGAGAGCAGCTGACAGGTTCTGTACCTCCTTCCTCCTCTCTTCTTCCTCTGTCCATCCAGCGGGGCAGGTAGTGGTTTGACCTGCTTCACTGGTGGAGGCTCCTGCCATTTATCAAACTTCCTCTCAATTTCTTCTTTTAGATCGTAGCCAACCTGCAAAAAATGACATAAAAAAGGTTAATGCCACAGGAGTCAGAAGTGAAAACAGTTTTATTTAATACTGCTGCATAAAAAATGTTTAAATGTTTGAAAAACCTGTGTTTAGACAGTGTTAAAGAGGTGTAATTTCAACTATATGAAAATAGTTGATGTTTGAATGCATTTTATTGTAAGATATATGTAAATGTTCCTCCATGTATGTAAATGAGGTCAAGAAAATATTAGAGACTTGACTCAATTTGTACAGTTCTTCATTAACTCAGCATTAATGTGTATGCGCTCCATTCACCTTGCCATCTGAACTCTCATGAAAACTGTCCACTCGGCTGGCCAGGGTGCACTTTGCAGCTACCAGACGAGCCGCCTTCCTCCTCAGGTCCTGAAAACAAGAATGGAAATCAGGTATTAGACCGTTACAAATGCAAGTTAAGACCCAGTTCCTGTCCATACTGGCAAAAAAAGACTGAAGGATATGAAACGAAATCAGTCCATGTTGGTTTCATTTTGTAGTTGTTACAGAAAGAGCAATACATTTTTTCCCCAAAACAAGTCTGATAAACTGAAGTTAGTTCTACAGGTTTTGTAAAGGTAATTTTAACTTTATAATTAATTGAAATTCATTGACCTGTGAAAACTGTTTTATACATTTTAAGGCCTAGAATTTTGATTTGATTTGTTTTAAATGGACCCATGGAAACACGGACAAAAACACTGCAATTTGCAGTATTTTTTTTTGGTTAATATATTTACTGACAGGTGGTAGTGACTGCACAACATCACAGTGGTAGATGAAGCCGGTGTGGGGCAGCAGCGACGTGCTGCTGAAGCCGGACAGGGTTCTTCTCTGAGCTCCCAGCAGCATCAGGTTACAGGCGGGCATCTTGGACAGGTTAGTGAGGCCACCAGCGATACCTGTGAACGAGAAAAAAAACAGCCAGGACAATCTTATATAATCAATGTATTTAAACAATTCAATTTTAAAAGTGATCTTCTTGCATCTCTCACCCATGATCTTGGCAGCTGTTGACGCTCCAACAATAATGGACAGATTTGGGGCAATGAACGACATTCTGGACTCTACATATTCATATATCCTGTGTTTGGACTGATTCAACTCCAGAGCCATGTCACACGCCTCCTCCAGCTGCTTCAGTTCATCCTCACTTAGCAGTGACCTGAAACCACAAAAATACACCAAGTCAACACATTGATGAGCGTTTAAACGGCCGTCCTGTGGATGGTAGCAAAAATATTTACACCACAGAAGTCTGTCAACTCACCCCTGTGTGGTCGAGGCTGTGACACTGACGACCATGATAGTGGCGTTGGTGAGGATCTGCTGCAAAGTTTCGTTGTTCTTGCACTTCTCCAAATTGTTTCCCAGTTCCTGAGCAGGAAGCACAAATATATAATGCTTAAACCACATCTCAGAATAAAAAAAAAACAAAACAAACTTCAATAAAATAAAAAAGGCAGAGTGACATTACTGAATTTACTGAACATTTCTAGGGGTGTGACAATTGTGAGCATTTATATTTAAAAATAACATCAACCCATTGGGTCAAGCTGCATAATTTCTTTAAAGTTAGCAATAAAATTAATCACAAACTATATAGAAAGTCAATTAATCATTTCAGTCATTTTTATGCAAAAATGCCAAACATTTTCTGGTTCTGCTTTTTTGTCATTTACAATAGTAAATGAAGAGTCTTTGGGTTTTGGACTATTAGTTAGACAAAAGAAGCAATTTGAAGACGTCACTTTGGGCTCTGGTATATTGTGATGAGCACTTTTCTCATTTTTTGACTGGAAAAAGAGATTTTCTGATTCTAAACAATTAATCAAGTAATTGTGAAAATCATCTGCAGATAAAGTAAAGACAATAATCATTGGTTGCAGCCCTGCTCTTCAGTTTTGTTCAAATCAGGCTGCCTACCCATGACATAGATGGTTATAACTTGGAGCCACAACCTAATTAACTTCTGTTTATACAACTCATGAATATAAAAACTGTTGCAGAAAAATTACAATTCATTTTTGGCCTTCTGCCGATGTGATGCCACACACTCATCAATAGCTAAAAATTGTCCTCCGCACAACTGAAGTTACAAGTAATTAATAGTGTAACAAAAGTATCAACTCAACTCATCCATCTCATTTTGAAGTGGGTCTTTGGTTAAAAAAAACAACAACAAAAAAACCTGAAACATTTATACATGGGTAAGCATTTCAACTAATCTGACCTTGACTGTGCGGATGTAATCGAGAGAATCTGGCACCAGAGACTCAAGTTCTGGGAACCTCTTGGAGTACTTGTCCCGAGTAAACTTGTGAATGATATCTGAAACACAAGCAAAAAAAAGGAGAAAACTCAGAACAGAACAATATTAAACCCTTTACATTTTGAGTTGTTTTTTTGTAGATTTTACATAAGTAAGAAGAGTCAACTCACTGAGCTCATTGTCGATCTCTACTGTGAGGTTATTTGCTGCTACGATCAGTCTGTATTCTGGGTCAGCCTCGACTGGACCTGAGACTACAGGGAAACAAAACAATATAATCGGAAATTTATTCTTATTCTTGATTAACATTCAGGCAGAATTAAAAGCTACGAGGAACTTCTTAAAACATATTGTGAAACTAAAGAGTGGAAACATGCACACAATCACACTCACCTTCTGAGTTCTTGCGCTGCTTTCCAACATACCCTGAAATTTTGTCCATGATCTCTGAAAACTGTTAACAAAAAAGTTAAGATTATGCAGGAACGTCCAGAAGAGACACATTACTATAAATGATCATATGATACAACTCACCTGTTTGCTATTACGTAGCTTGGCAATAGACGAAACACTTTCAGCTTTAGTGTAGTCCACCTCCATCTCCTCTGGGATGTCCTCCAGCACCCCCTCTGTCCTTCCCTGCGTCTCCTCTCCATCACTCTCCCCCTCCTCTCCCTCCGGATACAACCCGTCCTCCCCCTCATCTCCAGCCTCCTCCAGGTCTGCCAGGAGCTCGTCCGCCAAGGACATCTGCAATCAGCAGCACAGTGCGACAACATTAGAGGTAACTTGCTTGATATGACAAAGCTACTCAGATCAGTTTCCAAAATTAATCCAATTGTACCGCAGTCTTTATCTTATAGGATGTAATGTCTTCACCAAGACTGTGTAAATGTACAGCACAGCAATACAACCCAAGTGATGTCTCTCTAGTCTTAGTGGTATAATTTACTTTCTTACAGGTATAGCTAAGTGAAATTAAAAGTCTATTGATTATGACTTTATAAATTACATTTTTTTGTCACATGAAACATTAAGAGTTAATAAAATATGTTTTATTATAAATTAAACTACCCATTAGTTTATAACTTGTACAGTTAAAACAATTAGCCAATTAATCAAGCAGACTATTGGCAGAAAATTAGTAAGCAGCTATTTTTGATAATTGTTATTTTTTAATGTAAAAAGATTTCTGGTTCCAGGTATTACTGGCCTAATACGGGCCTATCACAGCTTTGAATCAGAATCAGCATATATGTTGTCCAATATGCTCCTTTTAAGAACATAATGCAGATTGTATTTATTATATAGCTTTATAGACAGCATTTTGTTCGTATTTTTTCTAATTCAACTGAATATATTTTGCTCTATTTGTGTTTTTTTTATTTAAAGTTCTTAGTTATTATTAGTAGTATTATCATCATTTATTAGTTTTAGTACTTAAATAAAGGATCTGAATACTTCCTCCTGCACTTAATAATATGAGTAATCTTTAGTAGGAGCCTGGTTTTGACACTAGAATATCTCCAAATCTTCATTTGGGGTTTAATGGGACAAATTACGCACACACAGAAGGTTATATTCTAAAATTTAGCTGGAGTTCACAGCAGTGATTTCACATTACCACAGCCCTCTTCAAACTCTAAAACGACACAAATAAATGTAAGACAGTATAAATTATTGTGCACATGAATACAGAAGATGTAGCCCTGTGAGAAGAAACGTTTGTATGGGAGTCAAATACAATGTTTGTATCGTGCGGCTTATGATAGCTGGCTAGCATTAGCAAACGTTTGCTATACGTAGCCGGTCGTGTTCCTAAAGGATTTATAAACAACATAGACTTACCTTTTGTTAAAACTCTGGTCGACTTAAGAAAAAAAAAACAAATTTGCCTTATGGAGGCTTCAAGGTATTTTATACAGAGGTATAACGACTCGTTAAACGATGTTTTCCCCTCAACCTGTGGACAACTGTTGTATCATTTGTCGCAGACTAAATACGCAATAATATTCGCATGGCTTTCTGGGAAATGGGGTCAATACAATGTACATCTAGAATTTGTCTAGAAGGAAACCCCAGACCCGCGAAAGCGCTCGCGAGAGTGATCAGTTTACCCCGGCTCTACACCTAATCATAACAAAGTGTTTGTGCCGCTAAACATATCCAGGTTTTAATTACAATGTTGTCACAGTATAAAAAATATTTAGTTTGTAAAACGTGCGTAAGAAAGAAACAATATATACAAGTCTCGCGAGAGTTTCGCAAATTAAGGGTTGTCTTCAAGACAGGGACGGCAAAAAAGGTAATTTATGAAGCGGATGCATGGGTTTTCTTTGTTGTTAATACAGCGCTTTACGATTACAAAACAGTGCGATTTATTGTCATGAAACAGTTCAATAAGAGATTCACATTTTGAAGTTTTTATTTCCCCTTGTTTATACATTATCCCCTGAAAACCATTCTTTAAACAATACAGGTTTGAAACCAACATTTAAACAGACTAAACAAATGGACTAGTTTGGATCTCGACTGCATGATGGACTGTTATTAGTAGAAAATGGGGTAAATTAACAGATACACAAACAAATGGAGTTATTTACTGATGAGAGGCTTCTGATTTTTCATGCTAAGCTACAGTAACGGTCATTAAACAAGGGAAAAGAATGACAAGACAGCTAAAAATTCATAGACATTGGAAAAAAATGACACATTACAGGACATAGTTCCATACAGATTGGCATATATTAACAAGTAAAATTATACAAAATACTTTTTTAGCAATTAAGACGTTTGGGAAAATATTTTGATTTATTTGTTATGAAGATCTTAGAGAAGGTATAACCTAGATGCATTCTGTCCCAAACAAATTATAGCTAAGTTAATATATGTTAATTGCAGAAAAGCAAATAAATAAATAGATTAATAAATAGGTAAATAAATAATTAAATAAATAAAATATTGTGTGGAAACTGGCTTTACATGAATAAATAAATAAATAAAACAATATAATAAATATATAAATTAAGAGAAATCCTTTTAGAACTAAAAGTATAAAGAAGCATAGCTTGTTTCATTTTTCGTGCAGTCTAAGAATACATCTAAAAGTAAACAGCTCTAAAATGATATTGTATACACTTGTATTATGATATTTGTACAAATGCAAATGAGTATTCTCAAATACAGGAGTCAAGCGATTTCTGTTCCAAACTGCTGCCTACAAGAACAACTGACTGACTGCAATGAAAAACGTCTTTAATAAAGAGAGGACTGGAATCCAAGCGTTTACATAGACAGATGAATGACTAAAGAAAGTGCATTCCCCGCACATCTGGGGAATAATACAACAAAATGAAGCAGAAAAAGAGAAGGTAAGCTGGTACACAGCAAGACTCCCACTGCATAGCTGTCAAATCTGTTTCAGATTTTACAAAGCTTCAGGCTCCTCTTCTCCTAGCATATGCTGCCTTTTCCAAAGACTTTTGTAGCCAAGGGCTATGAATAAACTCTGTAAATAGTGGCAGGCAGGAGCACAACAACCCCTGTCATACAAAATCCTGTCGCTGGTAAAACCTGGAATGTGTCCAGCTTTTAGAACGGGAGTCTCATTCTTTCAGTTGCCTATTCAATAAAAAAATAGCCTCTGGGTGAATGGCTGGTTGTTGGGGTTAATTCACTGGCCAGTCCAAGAGGGTTCAGCTCTAAAGGTTCCCACGATGACGTACAACATCACACCAAGTGGGGGTCGTTGGCAGGGCTGACAGTGAAGCGCGATGATGTCACTGGATTGGCCCCCACAGGCGACCTTGGTTTGATTGATAAATCCTCTTTCCTTTTTGATTCTTTGCTCTTGATGTTTGGCCCTGAAGAAAAAACAGAATCAAGTGCAGTGTGAAGAAACAGTCGCATGTCTCTCAGATTAAGTTGTGCTTCCCCAAACCATTTCATTTTACCGCCATCTTATCTTTAGAGGATGTTCATGTCAGAACCAACTCATCAGGATTCACAAGGCGACCCTGAATTTAAAGTATAGAGTTTCCTTGTCCCCACTTTTGTGTTCATTGTCTGGCAAGACAGGTATAAATGTTTCCCTTTCATCTCTTTATTAGTCGTCTCAATGTATTCATAGCTCATGCTTTTAACTCAATTTCTGATTTGGTCCTCAGTTCACAGGAGGCTGGAAAGAGCTCTGTTATTTTGCCCTGTTAAATGTGATATTTAAAAAGATTTAAACAAAATGGTTCAAACCTTCAAAGCTTTGTTTACAACATTGACATTCAAATTCTAAATAAAAATTTGAATGCTGCACCGCTTTCTTTTATCATGTCTATTCATTCTGTTTGGCATGTCTGCACAGTTGCAGATAAAGATGAGGCCACGCTAAGTGTTAATACTATTTAGAATTAGATTCCGGTGGCGGCTGCTTAGGATTGTTTTCGACTCATGTGATCCAAACATTTCTAATAAATGTGCATAAGTGCATTAAGTGTGCAAAACCAAGTGTCCACACAAAAATAAAAAATAAAGCCCTTAAATTGCACTGTATCGCTTGCTTGGTACCTTGTTTCTGTTATACTTTTTCCTTCATATTATGGAAGTTCAGGTGCAGTTTCTAAACCAACAGCAGCAACTGACACTTCTGATGCACCTGCAGAAAGTCTGGGTGTCTTGTTCCTATTAGGACGGGTGGGAGGCCTTTTACATACCATCTGTTCATGACTGGAACACATGTGCCTTCAATATTGCTGACATGTCAGTAAGATATCATCTCCAAACCAAATACCAGTCAAAAAATAAACCAATAATCTATATCTATTAATATAATCACACTGAAGCAATACAAGACAGTTTTCTGTTAAAAATAACTCCGATGGAACACAGTCTCTTCTTTCAAGGCTTTGAAGTCTCAGCTCTAAAGGCTACGAAAGATCATGAAAGCATCTAATTTTGGCATTTCTGCGTTTCTGTATATGTGCACAGCCCAAAGGAAATTCTGAGCCCAAACTTTCATTATTCTGTGAAATGAGGTGATCAGTGTACGAGATGGAGAGAGGAAGTCAAGAGAGCAAATGAAAATGTGTTGGGAAACACAGCTTAGGCTTGCATTGTTGAGCGCGGGATTTATGTCCCCGCTCAGTTCCACATGTCACAGTGTCGAGGGGGATAATTATAGAAGATTAATTCTGGCTGCATATTTGGAGAGGAGACGGTTGAACTGAGGGTTTTCCGTTTCGGTGGGTGGATATGAGTTAGAGGCTGTCAGATTTTATTACGTCATTCTCCGGCTCAAGGTGGCGACTGAGTGATAATGCATGTTTAGAAAGAAACATATTTCAGACTTAGGCGCATTATCTTTACAGTCTGATAAGACTAAGAGTCTACATCAGGTTAGCAGCTCTGTGATGCTGCACAGCAGTGCTTTGAGCTAAATGCTAATGTAGGCATGCTAACATGCACCCACTGACAATATTAACATCCTGACACTAAAGGTATAATTCAAATTCCATAACAGAGACAGGAGACCTTTAATAAAATCACATGTGATGACCTCATGGGGGAGTCATTAGTTTTTATTTTTACTTCCTGAATACATTTTGTTCAGCTCAGTTTCAGTTTTAGTTTTAATATTTATTTCCTGTGTATTTGTATTTTATTAAGTTACTTTTGTAAGTACACAATTATCATTTCAGTTCATTTTTTTTTTTTCTAATGTCTTGTTTTTATTTTAGTTAACTTTTTTCACACCTAGTTTTAGTTAAGTTTTAGTTACATGCAGTAACCCTGGTCTCATTATGAATGTGAGATGTTACTGATCTTACCACGTAAATCCAGCTTGGTGCTTTTGACAGTCACTGGGGCTGGACTGGTGGGCGCTGAAGTGCTCAATTCATTCGTTGGAGTTTCCTGTTGTAATGAAACAAAAGAATGAGACTTCCTTTTTTATATGTAACATGATCTCTGATAAATAATTCAATGATTCAAAGTATGTGACATACCTGATCAAAAAGATAGATCGTGACATCATCAAAAAAGGACACATTTCTCCCTCTGTCCCTCTCTCTGTCCATCGGTTCCTTGGGTGATTTCAGCAGACTCCTCAACCCGACACGTTTGTCCACGTCTGTTTCTGTGACAACAATCACCCTCCGGGAGCTTTCATCCTCCTGCTCGTCCTCCTCCTCGTCATCAGGGTCGCTTCCCGAGGACAGACCTCTCCGTCTCCCTATCCGATTCCCAATTGCACCGTCGCCAAATCCTCCTTTACCGGTGGGGGTGAGGGGCAGAGTCAGAGCAAGAGGAGGGAGGGCAAGAGACAGACGAGCTAGTTTTGCTGTGAAAATGAGAGCAGGAAAGAGATGTTAAACATGAGGAATACCTTACAAGAGTTCAAGCTGTTATCTAACTGGAAGCAGGAAACAGTCCCAACTGATACAAACTGGATTAGAGAGGTAATTAAGTAAATATTCACTGAAATCAGAAAAACAAAACATTTATCAATGCAAGAACAAGAAGTTAAATTTAATAAAATATGGTCACCTTTCATAGATCAAACCAGGAACTGAAGTATTATCACTTTCATGTATTTGTTTACCTCTTCAGTCAAAAAATATTTGAAATTTTGTCACCCTTCAACAGACAATGCAGTTTCCTTAAGAGTGACTGACATCCACTGTATTTTTCCTCTCTTGCTTCATCTTTTTCTCTTTAGATTTATGATTTTTACTTAATAATGCATGTTTGTTTTTTTTATTTCTTTCTTGTCCTAGCTACCTCATCTTTTCTTGTCTCTCTTCACTGTAATTGATCAAAACTCTTTTGCTGAAGTCTGTTTACCCTTTGAATAGTGCAGATGACAAAACAAATAAAGATATATGAGGAGGAGTAATGGACTGCTCTTAAAGACTATTGAGATGTGCTAACATGTTTGTTTATAATATCTCCATATATATCCTTTTGTATTCAATTATCTCATTTAATTAGCACTACATGCAACATGAAGTTACCTTTCATCGCCTGGTTTGCAGTCAGCTGAGGGGTGACCTCAGGTTGTTCAATCACAGTGAGCGGCTCAGTTTTAGTTTCATCAGACTCGATGTGCGGCTGAATGCTGGGTGAACTTTCCTGCTCCTCTTGGCTACAGCAACAACAGAAAATAATTAATTCATTATTAATTACAAACATGTATATTAAAGGTTCAGGTCACCAAAATCACAAAATAACTTCCTGCATGTGGTATGTAGTCATGCAGATAGTTATAGTTTTATTTGTTCAGGTTTTGTAATATTAATCCCCACAGTTTCTGCGGCTCCCTGCAATTTCCTGGTGCTCACAACTTTGAAAAATTACAGTTAAAAAATCAATGTCTCTTTCCAGAGACAGTATCACTGTTACGTGAGATAATCTACAGATGTTGCTGCCAATAGTTTTTATTGGAAATACTTTCTACAAAAGAAATAGTCTGAAAACCTCTGTAGATAGTCTGTAGATTACCCAGATTAACAGGGACACGGTTTCTGAAAAGAAATACTCATTTTGAATTTAGAAATCAGTTTTTATTGGTCTGAGCTAGTGCTGGGTAGTGGCACTTGATACCTTTAAGATATCGACTGAAATGTACAGTATCCAGTAGAATCGAGACATCTCAATTGAAAAGATACCTGCATTCAATCCTATTTGTACCCATATCTAGAAAAAATATTACATGCCGCCAAGCACTGCAAGTTGTTCTTTGTTTTCATGCAACATGTGATTGACCTACTACTACAACAATTACAACCTGTACAGTCTGTGGTGTGGTGACATCAAATGTGGTGAATTTGACCAAGTTTGCAGTTCAATGTGTCAAGATGCCACCAAAACATTTAAATTAAAAAGTTACTAATAAATACATAAAATGCGGGAGGATTAAAGGCTGACATGCTAATATTTCCTAAAAGGAAGACAAGAGTGTTGGTTGTTATGTATAAAATTACACTGCCCAAATAATACTTCAATGTACAGTTTTGTACCAATATTTAATAAATGTTTTAATAATTTGAACACTACAGATCTATTCATGTCAATATAATTTGGATGAGGAGGTGTAGTAGCATTTTACACAACTGAATGGTTTGCATTTACATGATGGTTATCAAATAAAGTAGAAAGAAAAAAAAGGTATGAAGTACTTTGAAGTACTTTAGCAGTACTACGTAATTTTTTTAAACAATACCCAAACCCAGACTGAGCGCTGAAAATGGAAATCAATACTAGGATGTTTCTGTGAATACAAGAAAACTTTCAGGACTTTGAGAGCTTCATAAGATACCACTACATGTAAGTAAGAAAATAGGATTTTTTTTTTGTAATTTGACTGAATCACCCTTTACCATGACCTCTGATATGTTAGTCAGGATAAGATTTCCAAGTTCAGCCTTCATCATACCTTTCATCCTCTTTTTGTTCTTTCACAGCGACCAGCTCAGTGCTGTTCTCTGTGATTTGTTCCCCCCAGGGCCGGAGCATCACGGTGTCTTTAACAGTTGACCCCCAAAGCACATTTGTTTTCACATTTTCACTGAGGGAGAACTGCAGCCTCTCCTCACACACCTAATGCAACAAAACAAATAAAAATAGGTTTAATAAACTTGTATAGGCAACATAAGGAGCACTCGTTAAACTCTTACAACAAGGAAACACTCACCTGCATCATGAGGCCATTCTTTGTTGTCATCTTTGAGAGAGTCCCCTGGTCTTTGACATCAGATGTTTGGCATGTGGACCTCTGCCCATCATTCCTCTCCTCTTGAGGTGACAGTTTGTCCTGAGGATCTAGGATCACTTGCACTGCACACTCAGAGTTATCAGAGATCCCGTCCTCCTTCAAAACTGTCCTGCTGCCCTCAGGAGTAGAGGAACCACATATCTCCTCCTCACCTGCATCACTATCACCAACACTGCTGCCTTTCTGATCAGGTGTTTTCTTTAGGGACTCCAGGAGTTCAAGGTTCCCCAGAAAAAGGTCACCCAGAGAGTCCTCCTCATCCCCAGATATGCAACACAGTTGTTCCAGTTTTTCAAAATCCTCCAAGGGCTCCTCATCCAAATCTTTCCACTCAGAAATCAGTAATTCTGGGAGATTGTTGAGGGGAACTTGGGGTGAAGATGGGGCAGCAGATGATGATTTCTGGGACAGATTATTTTGTTCATCCTGCTCTTCTATGTTGGGTGTAAGGTTGCTCTCATCGGCCAGTGTTATATGCACGCTGGGGAGGTTCAGATTGGCGGAGATCCCTACACTCTGAGTCGTAGCAGGTGGTTCTGAGACATCTGTGTTGTGAGTTGGGGAAATATATGTCTCTGTCTCAGTGCTTGCAATAAAATCCTCTAGATTAATGTGACTAATAAACTCCTCTGCCTCTATAACAGATGGTGGTGGACTAGGAAAAGAGTCGTCTAAACTCTCCAATTTATCATCTTGCACATCAAGGTCTATGCTTGGTGGAGGACTGGGAAAATCTACAGAGCTGAAGTTGTCTACCTGTGGATATGACTGATTCATCTCCTCCTGTGCATCAAGCTCACTGGGACAAGAGATGGGATTGGATGGAAGGGACATGTCTCTGTAATCCTCCCCTATAATGCTCTCTCTCTCTTCTATGCATTGCCTAGCAAGCCATGGTCTCACTTCAACCTCTGAATCTAAGCCTGATTCAACATTTTCCAGGTCTGCAAAGTTCACATGAGGAGCTCCGGTGATACAAATAGATATAGTTGAGCTTTTATTCTCTACAGTGTGACTGAAGTCGTTCTCTAAATTAGGGCCTGTTTCTTCATGCTCAGCTGATGTCTGCTCCTCTTTTTGGATCTTGCAGAGGTGATTCTGAGGCCATCTGTTAAAATTTTGATTCTCCTCTGTCTCTGTGGAGTCTAGCAGACGTTCCCCGACTCTGACTGTCTCTGTGCATGACGAAATCTCTCCTTGCTCCAAGGTCTCCTGCTCTGGGATTTCTATATTCTCAACTTCAATATGTGAGATTTCTCTTTTCAGGTCTTTGTTAAAGCTGCCAATTTCTCCCAGGTTCTCAATATTTTCCTCCTGTTGTATGTCCACTACTTGGACAGTCTGAAGGACATCTTTAGAATCCCACTTTTCCCTTATGGCAAGATTGCCAGTAAGTCCTTGTGTTTCATCGTTCCAGGTTTCTTCACAGCCCTCCAAGACAGCAGGATGAGGTTCACTTCCTGCAAGTTCATCGTTTTCTTCAGTCTCCCAAAATTCCTGACCCACGACAAGCCTCTCCCCAACCTCCCAGGCCTTGTTATTGAACCCAGAGAAAAATTCAGATCTCAGTTCGGCATCTTGGCACCTCCTCTCTGGAGAGGCCCATTGGTCATTTTCATCAGGCCACAAGCGCAAGTCCCTCGACTGTGAAAAACGGTGGCAGTCGAGCTCTCCCCTGACAACGCCAGTTCCTGCACTTTCTTCGTCCTCCTCCAGGGCAATCCATAACTCTTTAGTTTTAACATCCAGGCCTTCGCAGGAGTCGTTATCCACATTGTTGGCAGAGTCTGTCCGATGTGCCACTCCTCTCAGGGGTGACTTTTCCTTCATGGCGTTACTCAGCTCTGCGGCAGCCAGCTGTTTCTCCGTCTCTCTCGTGACCTTTTTGTCCTCACTGCCGTCTGAGCAGCGCAGGTTTCTGAGGCCCAGCTCGTTGTGGTCGAGACCAGGCCTGTCTTCACCTCTCTCAGGCTCTTCAACAGCCCAAGAAGGACACATGAGACCACTCACTTTATCATACACAGACTTCCCATCATCACTTGGCTCAACTACTGACAGAGTTTCTTTGCTATCAGTGGTTTGAACGCCATACAGTTTTGATAATCCTGACTCTCTGTTGTCAACTTGTGTTGTTGTTACAGATTCCACCGTGTCATTTCCACATTTGAGTGAGTTCAGTGCAGAGAAATCAATATCCTTCTCTGTAGCATTCGTGTAATCATTGCTGCTTGGACTTAACTTGCAATCCTTTGACTGGCTTCCAGATACAGACTTGATCAAAATACTTGTCTCGGCGATGCTCTTGGAGTGTAGATTTAAATCATTCTCCGCAGAGTCCTGGTATTTGCAATCTGTTATCTGAGAGATAATGCCATCTGTGAAGTGGTTGTCTATCGGATACCCACCGCTGTGCGAGAGTCCTTTCTGTGGCTCGTCTAAATCTGAAAACAACTTATCAATTAAGTCAACACAGTCCTTGGCCTGTGGATCATCACACAGTAGTGTTGACTTTTTGCTCTCATTTGGGAAAATGCCAGACTCATCTCTCTGTGTTGACTCCAGCCCTTTGTTTAGAATATCTTTGTCATCACCTAAATGAGAGATGGCATTTTCTGCATTTTTATATACAGTACTTGTTTCATCACATATTTCAATAGTTGTCTTTTCTCCACTTTCATGTTTGTTATCTGGCATCTGTATGCTGTTTCTTAAGGGGCTCTTTTCTCCCATTTCTCCCTCCTCCTCAGTTTTTTCCTCTATCCCTGTAAGTGTCCCCCGATCACCTCCTCGACCGCTGCTCGGCCTGGAGGAGATAAGTCCGTCACTGCTCCTCCTGTTCATCCCGTCCCCCTCCCAGTCACTGTCTGAGAAATAGGCAGAGTCTCGATGTGGTGTTTCATTTCCCAGCGCTCTCCAACCGCCATTTCCCAGTCCTCCTCCTCCGCTGCTTGTCCATGAGTCACTAGGTGTGAGGCCATCGGTTGAGCTGGAAGTCAGAGGTGACAGGACCGAGTCTGTGGGGGTGATGAGTGAGACATCAGAGGACGGGTCCCACTCTGGAGTGCCAGCAGGAGTGGGTATCTTTTGGGCAATGTGACAGTGCTTTTCTTCACCAGTGTCATTGTGTTGAAGAATAGTTTTTTCTCTTTTTGTCTCTGCAAAGCTTTCATCATTATTTTGAGAACCAAGATTTTTAGAGTTCTCCAAATCGTCATCTGCAGAAACTTTATTGCTGTTGTATTTTTCTTTGTCAGGATCATATAATGTGGTATCTGCCTTTCTCTCTGGGCTTCTAGCCTGTAGATCCTCTTTAATTATCTCACCATTCCCTATAACAACAGTCTTTTGAGTATCACTTTCATTTGTAACTGGTGATTTGTCTTCACGCATTAGCACAGTGTTGGATTCTTTAACACTCTCGGTGGCATCAGAGGGAGGAGTGTCCTCTAAGAGATCTGTTGGCTCTCCTCTGGCAGGTAAGGCAGGGCCATCCGAGCACTCCTCCGCTTCTTTCTCACATTCAAGTGTTTGGTTGTGCAGGAGACCGTTTTTGGGCATGATTTCTGAAAACACAAACTCACCAGACTGGCAGTGGTCAGCGTTGCTTCCTTGGCTGTCCAGTTTAAGAGGTTTATTTGATCCTATATGAAGAATTGGGATCTCAGGTCTCATAGAAACCTTTATCTCACTCTTTTTAGCACGCTTGGTCACCTGGGCATAGATGGCCTCAGTTTGTGTATCATCTTTGCCTTTTGCTCGTATGGAGCTCTCTGACTGAAACCTGATGGTCTGAGCAGAGTTTGGGTCGATGCATATAGACTCATATTCAGGAGACAGCGGAGTGGGCGAGTAAGATGAGTCTCCTTCTTTTTTGTTTGCGGCGGCATTTTGTCTTGATATGATTTCAGTCAGGAAGGTCTCTGCAGATTGGATCTCCTTCAGGAACTCTTCCCTGGTCATTTCTGTTTTCCGAGGCTCCTTTTCAGTCACCTGCTGCTCAGAGTCTTGCTTCCCGATGGTGATCTCAGAGAGGAGAGAGCGGGATCTCCGTATACCCTTTGAATATGCTTCCTCAGCCTCAGTGTATGAGGGAAGGCCCGGAGCACAGACGTAGGGACGCAATCTGGACCCTGCAGGATACAGGTATTTTACTGGATCACTTTCTGATCCTCCCTCCACATCCGTGTCCATCCTTCCTGTGTCGATTTCTGTGAGGAAAAGATCCTGCTGGACTGAGTCTTTAGTGACTGTACTGTCTTCCTCAGGCCCTGTCCTGTTGTTGCGTTTGTCTGGCCCCCATGACCGTCCTGCTGAACCCAGTTCTGTGATCAGTGACTGGGAGCGGCGCATCCCTCTGTTGGGCAGCACAAAGTTACCCCATCTTTCTCCATCTCTTTTCTCCTCCTTCTCGTCTTCCCATGAGGTCTCAGACTTGGACTCAGTAGACTCTGTCACACTTGATATCTCTGTCAGAAACAAATGCATGGGGGATTTCTTGGCGGCGGCCACACGCTCTGCCTGAAGTTCAGCGTCTTCCTTCCAAATGGTCGGCAGGATGGTGTCGAGGCGTGACTGAGTCCTTTTCATTCCCCTGGAGAAGAGCTCTGCACAGCCCGGGTCTGCATCTTCAGACAGGCTGGAGTGAGTGACAGTAGTCCCACCGCTGGTTCTCTCAGGGGACATGAAGGGAGAGTCATCTTCATCTGAGTAGGTGGGACTGGATGAAGACTGTCTATCAAGCTGGGTGTTTGTGGGTTGAGGGCGGGGTAAGTTGCGATAAATAGGGCGCAATGGGTTTTCTCGACGGACAGGAGAGTCAAAGTCTTTTGCACGAGTGTGAGAAGTCTCCTTGGAGTTGTGCAATGACACTGAGTGCCTGGTTCCACCGTCTCTGTCAGACACATCACAGGTTAGTGGGTCTCTATTAGATCTCTGCATCTGCGGCTTACTGTATCTGGAATAAGTGTCTGCTGTGTTGTAGCTGGGGCAAGTTCTTTGTGGTTTGGAGTGGGGAGGGAGAGGTGGGGGACACATTTGAGGAGGTTGGGGGTAAATTGGATGGCTCGATGGGGGAAGGGAGGGGGAGAGGGATGGGGATGGGGGTAGAGTCTGTCGAGCGCGGTGGAGGCCCAAGTGATCAAGGGCAGAAGGCGGGCAGCTGCTCATGTGATGGGGGTCTGTTTCAATTTTTCCAGATATCGTGTAGTGAGGCAATCCTCTGTATCCAAGCGGAGGGGCAGGTAGGGGACGCGAGTGAAGGTGGTTGGCTGATGACATGGACATAGAGCGAGGCTTGGGAGGAAGGACTGGGGCTTGAGTACTTGATTTTTTATCTGACTCACTGCTGTTTTTCCTCTCCTCTTCATCATCATCCCCCAAATCAACAACTGAGAAGTCTGTCACTCTGCTTGAAGTGTCTCTGAGCTCAGCCACACCTGTGTTGGGCACCTGCAGTTGAACTTCACTTGATCTGACAGTCTGGAGGGCTTTTCCACACTTGTCAGAAGAACAATAAGGGACACGCTCTTTTCCCAGCATGCCACTGCGAATCTCGACCAGCTCCATGTCTCCAGGGCAAATGGAGTCAGAACGGAAAGAGGAATGTGTCTTCCCTTTAAGAGTTGGCGACTTGTCCTGGGGAGTGTGCTCCTCTAATCTGATGTAGTACTCGCTGGCGAGGGATGGGCTCCGGGCACTTATCACCGGGACCACAGTGGGAGTGTCCAAAGACTGTCTGTGGTTGTTGTTCACAGTTGGGATTGGCTGAGGAGGGGGGAGAGGTTTGTAGCCTCGCCTGGCATGAGCCTTTTCCCAGAAATACTCAAAGTTCAAGCCTTTGCTGGTTTCAGTGACTGTCAGGATGTCATCCAGTTCAGATGAGGACGGGGTGATACAGTTCCCCACAGGGTCCAGCAGGGGGTAGGAGTTGTCTTCCCTGCCATAGTCTCTCTCCCTTTGTCGCTCGTTTGCTGCAGTCTGGAAGGCAGGTGGACGGAGTAAGTCCCAGCGTCTTTCAAACGACTCCTCACTCTCCCCTCTCCTTCCTCTGCCCTCCTCATATTCCTCGTCCTCTTCATCTTCTTCCCCGACACTCCCCCTTGCTATTCCTCGCTCAGCAGCCAGGAGGGAGGAGAGGAGGAGGAATATCTCCGCTACAGAGGGGCGCTGAGATGGAGGTAGCCAGCAGGACTGCATGATCTCATACCTGTAGGCAGGAGAGAAACACAGAGGAGGTTAAGTTTAGATCAGTCAGGGCATTACATGCCATCAACATGACCATCATTTCTGCACAATGCATTTAGACTGGGTTGAACCAATAAAGATTAATTTAATCTAAGATTAGTTCTTATCAGAGTTTGAAGAAATCGAGATTTAAAGTTAAGCAGAGCTCTGCTGCACAATTCAAACCTAATCTCAATTTAGTAAATCCAAGTTTAGCAATGTAAACCAAAATTAAATAAAAGTAGGTAGAGTATCAATATGGAGATCAAATAAATAAAAAATAAATTTGAGTGATGGTTTCCTAGCAAGCTAAAAACATTGCATTGTTAGCTAGCTAGCAAAAAAAGTAAAAAATAAAAATGTTGTATTGTCTCCTAGTTGGCTAAAAAGTGACCAAAATGTTTTCTGCTACTTAGGTAAAAAGTGAAAAAAACAACCTGACATTGTTTGCTAGCTAACTGTTAGTTATCTTAGCCTATGCCTACTCATGATGGCTTGGAAGAAAAGCTCCAATTTCTCCTCCTTTTAAAAAAAATTGTTTGCTGAATTATCTACTGGACTGAAAGAAAGAGAGATGTATCATAAAATGTAATTGAGTTCAGTCTTGAACTTGTGGAAGTTTAAAGTAATACTGGTTCACATTTAAAACTGAAGTTAAAGTTTCAGAATTAAATTTAATCCAAGTTAAAAATAAAATCTTAACTGAGGTTTAATCTTATTTTTAATAATCTTAATTTTAATCTAGTTTAAGAGTTTGGTGTAACATAATTCAAATCTAAACCATGATTTAATCAGGTTTAAAAATTAATCCTTGTTGATGCAAGCCAGCCTCAGAGTGTGGGTACTGACCAGTAGTCTGCATGGGAGAGTTTGAGTCTGGGCTGGGCCAGGGTGATCTGTCTCTCCCTAATGACGAAGGTCAGGACCTCATCGTCACTTAGGTGTCTGTGGGGCTGAGAGCCAAACTCAAACAGCTCCCATATAACCACCCCCAAGGACCTGGAAAAAAATGAAGATGAAGAGACGGTGAGAGACTAATCTTCACAGACCTCTCACTTTTTGTTATGTAACACCTTTATAACAACACCTTGTTTACAGCGTAAAGCAGACAAGACTGAGAGGCAGGATAAAAAAAAAAACAGGTGAAAACACACTTTGTTGGTTATGTTATTAGAGTTGTCTTGTAATTTTATTCAGTGGGAACACTTATTTAAAGGAATAAGATAATAAAAATCTTTTTTTAAATCTTAAGCCTTTTTTATTCCTCTGTGAGAGCAAAGAGTGCTCGTCTTCTGTTCATGTGTTTTGCTCCCAGAATGGTTTCTTGTTGGTTCATTCAATAAAACATTAAACTGCAGTTTGTAATATCAGAGCCTCAGGGTTCGGTCCGGTTTGGGCTCTTGTTCTTTTCATCACTCCCTCGGATATTATTGGGCCTGGTACTAGGACTGCCAACATACTGATGCAGGTCACACTGGCTGTGTTTAATATTTGTGGTATGATTTGTTGGAAAAACATTTCAAAACAGCTGCCTTTGTGTCTCTAGTTTCAGTTGACTTCAATTCAAGATTCAAAGATTGAATTTTTGGGCCAAATCCAAGGTCTGACTGAGACTGCAAAAAAGACATGGTCTGATATTGGTTTCAGGTGAGTAAGAAAACTAATGCTATGAGACCAATGGAGGCTAGCATAAAAACTGATGTACCAAATAAACTCCTTGGTAGGAGAACAATTTGGGACAGTCCCAAATTACAAGCAGTTATCCCCAATCCTGTCCTGTTTGTCCTGAAAATGATAAAAACTGTTATAGTAACAGAACATGAATATGAACCAGCTAAAACGCGAGCTCTCTGTATACAGGGAGACTCGACTTGACTTGAGACTTGAAGGTAAAAATGCTGTTGAGACCTGACTTGGTAACACAGTAATACTGAAAAATATTAAAAGATGCTGCACTGAATGTATAATGTATTTTGGAGTGCTGCCAAATTGTCATGAATAATTAATAATGGAGATATGCGCAACAAGCTGCCGCTGTCACCAGAATAGAGAAGACTAAATCCATATGAGAGTACCAAAATAATTAATTTGTCTACATGAATTAGAGCAAAAGTTTCTTTTTAACTTCCTGAATCTGTGAAAAAATTCCTATCAAATTGCAAATATAGGCAATAATGCCTGATTTTAGTTGTTAAAGTAATGTTGTTTTCATTTTTGTAAAATTATTTTTCGTAAAAGAATTATTGATGTTTTTTCACTTGTCTGTGGCACAGATTAGGCTATCATGAAAAACAGATTGTTGGTGTCATTTGACCAGTTTTAAACCAGATGATGGAGAGCGCAGCCTCCACTGCAGAAATAATTTGTGATGAAAATATCTAAAAAAAATCTGTTTGTAAGCTCCAACAGCTTAATGAGAATCTTAGTTACTGAAGAGATGTTTTTAAATAACTGTGACCCACCGATCACCTGTGCATAACAGTTATTACATCTTGTAAGCATATCCAGGTTACTGTAATTTATGTCATCCACAGAATCTGTAATTGATCTACATAATATAGTCTGATGGTACCTTGAATTATTCTAGAGACTTAAATCCTTCTGACATGACACAATCTCCCCCAACTCCTCGGTCCTGTTACAGATACAATCTAATGCACTCCACAACAACAGCTCCTTTACAAAGGAACCTTTACAAAGCTTATCATTCATAATATTAGTTTTTTACAAACATGAGGGGGAAACACATCTTACAAATATATTTCAGTCCAGTTCAACACCACTGCAAAATACGACCTTGATAATAAACAAACATAGTTTAATTAATACCTCTCTGTGATCAGAAGAAAACTGAACATTATAATCTTTGTAAAGGTAGAATTTCTGGCTGAGCTGTTGTTTTGGATTACATTAGCTTTTACAGGTGCACCTAATAAAGTGGCCTCTGAGTGTAAACTAAGCCAGGCTGGATATAAACAGCTGTAAGGGCTTTAAAACCTACCAAACATTGCTGGTCTTGGTTTGGTCAGTAACAATCAGAGATCCTCTGTACTCCTCCAGTAGCTCAGGAGCAATCCAGCGAAGTGGGATCCATAACTTGTCTGGAGTTAGGTAATAGTCCTCCTTCAGAGAGACCACAATAATAATTCATTTTCATGAAGAACATTATGTATACACACACACACACACACACACACACACACACACACACACACACACACACACACATATATAAAATTATTACATATTATTTACATTATTTCAATAAAGAACATGGTGACAAAACAAAACGGGTTCAGGATTCCAAAAATTAATCATAGATGAAAAAACTGGTAGCCTACATGGATAAATCATGCACTTATTTTAAATACAAGTACAGATCCACGTACCTTATAGTGGTTGTGTGAAAGGCCGTAGTCACCTATCCTGACAGTGAGGTCTGAGGTCAGCAGGCAGTTTCTTAAAGCCAGATCACTGCAGAGAGAAGAAGACACGATCCAAAAATCAGTCAGATTGAATAGAGATGCAATCTGTCTATCTTCACACAAATACAATTTTATTTTAAGGTCCCATTATATGCTCATTTTCAGGTTCATATTTTTACTTTGGGTGTCAACTAGAAAATGATTCCATTCCATGCATTTTTCCTGTCTGGTTTTCAGCAACATGGCTAGAATCACTGCTTCACACTCATCATGAAGGCTAACCTGGGAAGAAGCAGGCAGTGAGGAGGCAAGGTTATGGTTATCTGATTTAAACACAGAAATCAGGTAAAACTCTTATGCTCGGGGCACTCTGGCTGCGTGTACCTGTGCGCAATGGCTAATACACTAAACTACTGGCTGGCTACTGGCTTGTATGCCTGTAGTGGCACACAGACAGTGTTGCTGCTGTGATGCTGCCACTGCCAGCCCTGCCTTTCTACACTGAGTTGGCAGAAGAGTTTTGAAGGGAAGAAAAGACCTGTAACCAGAAAGCAGTGTATTTCTTTTCCCCTTGTTCAGCAAGACAGAGAGAGAATATTAATAATTAAGAGGAGATTTCTTCCCAAAATTAACTAGGAAATTTCAGACTTTCTTACCCTCCCGAAAGACAGGATAATTCAAACTATTCTGGAATAAGACAGAACTGCAGTAGACCAGGAGCACAAACAAGACATACTGCAATGTAAAATGCCTTTTTCCCTTTTTTCTTTTCTTTTATTTCATTGCATCCCTTACTATTTACTTTATATTAGGGGTCCCAAACATTTCCATGTCCATGGATGCCCAAATAGTATTAGCTTATGGTGGGGGCCCCCTTTTGCAAGATGTCTTACAAAAGATTGCTTGCAAAAGACTCTGCTAGGTGCTTTTGTTTCAAGTGACGTTGAAGTTTATACAGTTTTAAACAGTCATTTGGAACAGAGGGCATTTGGGGCACTCTTAGCCAAACTTGCATGCAGCAGTAAATCCCCACTGTTCCATCATATTCGTGAGTTTTACTTGGCTTGGAGTTCTCTGGGTCTTTTGCAGCCAGCTGTGCTGTTGATCTGCTTGTCAGGTCTTTTCCTTTTCAAAAAAATGTCCATGTTTGTGAGCTAGCACTTGGCTGGCATGGCAAATAAAATTTTGATATGTTATATTTTATTATAAATTGTATTTTACAATAAATTACATAATGATAATTTGACTTTTTTAAAGCATTCTGCTGAGCCCCCCTCCCCAGCAGGTGCTGGTAAGATGTCGATATGACTATCAGCAGATCATTTTCACTGTGTATTTATGCAGAGGATTGTGAATGTCACACAGGAAAAATGGTCGAGATGCATGTGAGCTGCTCTGCTCACGCAGGCTGTGTGGCTGCTCTAACCTGTTAATATGTGTGTGGAAATGAAAAGCCAGTGTGACCCAGGCGTTACTCGCTTGTGCAGCTGCGAGGCGATCTTGTTGTGGGGGAGCTAGGGGAATAGCAGTAGTAAGCGCCTTCATATTTTCACAGCTTTTATTTTACGTCTCTGAGTTTATAAAAACCACAAAAGACACTCAAAACACATTTTTATGATACGGGATCTTTAAGGAATTGAATCCTGATTATGGGCCGAGTCATGACTGACCTGTGGATGTAGTTGTTTTCATGGAGATGCAGCAGGCCTGATGTAATCTCAAAAGCCATTCTCTGAAGAGTCAAGAGGTCCCGAGTTGGCAGGTCAGGCGTCATCCCATCTGACTTCCGCTGGGCT
The DNA here is from genome assembly GCF_056507025.1 of Lutjanus erythropterus. NCBI lineage: Eukaryota > Metazoa > Chordata > Actinopteri > Lutjaniformes > Lutjanidae > Lutjanus > Lutjanus erythropterus. The sequence continues at coordinate 23,080,641 of NC_139325.1, read as the reverse complement.
CTCAGATACCTCTTCAGGTCACCCTGTTTGCACAAGACAGCAATAATGAAAGCAGTGAATTGCATGCAGGCTTAAGTCGAAGACCAGTTAATGCCAGGTTGGCCATAAGTGTGTGTGCCAAGTGTTTGTGCCCTCTGTCCTAAAACAGAGATAAAACTCAGAGGCAACATCAAATAAGCGAAGAGGATATTTGTGACTTGTGCAGTAAATACGTCTCTTTTTAGGTGTTTTCCATCACAGAGCCTCAGAAGCAGCAGGGGAATTGGTAATGAGCTGCCAGCCTTTGTGTTAGTCATTTGTGCTTCAGGAAGGGCAAGGAAATAAAATGAGCACTATATAAAAGGATGAAAAATATCTGTGAGGAAAGGACAACAGCAGACTTTATCAGACATGATAATAGCTATCTATAAGGACTGCTGCAGTGTTGTTTGGCTCCTCTCGCTGTGCTGTTGCAATTGATCTGCTTGTGCCTTTGTTTGGCCTGAGAGTCCACTCATATGGTTTTCTTAATCAGTCAGTGATTAAGCCGGCTGAGGGAGGGAAAACAAACCGATTGTGGAGATGCAAAACAGATCGTAGTGTCCCTGCAACATTTATAGTTGTAATAATTTATCATTTCTGCAGCAAATAATATGCAGAGTTACTCACATACAAATGGCATTAAATCAAAGAGCAAATGAAATAAAAGCCTCATGAAAATAAAATAACATCCGATGCAACTACAACACAAATGAAAAACTGCTGCAAATGTGAAACATAAAAGCTTTCACACTGATTAACAGCATTTGTTGGTAATAAAAGCAGTATGACAATTAGCACTTTTTTTGTGAGAGTTTTCAGAGTAAATTGAGACAACCAACACAACTCCAAAGATGCATAATCATTTTCTCACAAATTGTAGATGTAAAAAAAATTACAAATTTACAAAATTACATTTACCTTAAAATTACACACTACAGTGCAGAGTCACATGATTTGGACTCGAGTCAGAATTTTATTTGACTTTACATTTCACAAAATCAAACAAGACTTGCAGCTTGTCTTGTACATTGACAATAATGACTGGTGATGTTACTTGGTGGATTTATTTTGGACTTGGAGCCTTTTGAATTGAAAAAATGTGATACTTTCTGTGAAGCCCAAAGATTTTGAAAAAAGTTATTATTATTTAAAAGGTGTGCCATGAATCAATTAATTTCTCTTCATTTGAATTTGAATCAACTAACATTTATATTCATTCTTAGAAAGTTGACACCAAATCCATTCTGTTTGAACCAATCCAACAGCATCCATTAAGTTGCAGGACAGAACCATAAAGAACTAATGCTACGTTACTGAGTTTGAAAAAACTTATACCAAAAAAATTTCATTCACATTCAAAAACTATCTGGTGGTCAACAAAAAATTATTTGCTGTATGCAAAATGTGCGGGTCAAAAATTACAGATGGAAATGCAACAACTTGTGTAACTTTACATTAGAAGTTGCATAATGAACAATAAGTCGAGGCTCTGTTGTTAATATGACATTACATTTGGTGAAGAGTGTATTATGACTTGTTTAAGACTCAAAACTATAAGTTTAGGACTTGGGGCTGGCCTGTCTTGACTTGGGAATTGAGTGTAAAGACTTAAGATGGCAAAACAATAACTTGATCCCACCTCTTGCAAATAATATGCAGAGCTACTGACATATAAACTGCATTTAATCAAAAAAGTAAATGAAGTAAAAGCCTCATGAAAACAAAATAACATTTGCTGCGACTACAATACAGTGAAAGGTGAAACACAATAGCTGTCATGCTGATTAACAGCATTTGTCAGTAATAAAAGCAGTATGGCAATTAGCACTTTGTTCTGAGAGATTTCAGAGTAAAGTGAGAACCAACACAGCTCCGAAGATGCAGAATCATTTGTGCACAAATTGTAGATGTACAAAAAAAACACATTAAAATAAATAAGTATAAATAAAAACTGTTTACTGTGTAAAGCAACAAGAGTCACACTCAGGAATATATATAATTTAACAAACTTAACTGTCAGCAACTGTTTACCTTAAAATGATGCACCATAGTGTCTGCAATAAAGATGTAGGTACTTTCAGGCAAAGGCCCTTTTTTAGAGGCATTTATGTTATTTTCTATGTTCCATTTAAATTTTGTCCCATTTTCAAATTGTGGATTTGCACTCACCAGCTGACAGAACTCCATAACCAGAAGGAACGGGATGCTCTCACTGCACTGCCCCAAACACTGGAGGATGTTGGGATGTTTAAGGCTCCTGAAGGGAGAAAGAAAAAACAGAGATTATAGGTGGACAGATTATAGGATGGATGGATGGATGGATGGATGGATGGATGGATGGATGGATGGATGGATGGATAGATAGATAGATAGATAGATAGATAGATAGATAGATAGATAGATAGATAGATAGATAGATAGATAGATAGATAGATAGATAGATAGATAGATAGTATTAGTGTTTTGTGTGTTCTGCTTGTTGTCAGGTAGCACAAACTGGGACACAAGAGACAAGAGGAGAACAGGACAAGGGGAGGGTTTGTGCCTCAGCAACAGCAAATGAAACAGGAGATGTAAACAGCATGAATGTGTGTGAAAATGACCTCTTGTGGGTGTATATTTGTGTGTGTGTGTGTGTGTGTGTGTGTGTGTGTGTGTGTGTGTGTGTGTGTGTGTGTGTGTGTGTGTGTGTGTGTGTGTGTGTAAAGGGAAGGTGCTGGAGACAAACACACTAATTGGGTCGGTTCAGTTCTCATCATCAAGAACAAGTTTTTATTACCATCTCCCTGCAGTAACATTACCAATCATAGAGCACAAAAATATTTCTGTAGTTTATATGGTTAGTTGTCAAGTCTGTCCTGATAGTAAACAGGTTCGATTCAAGCTTGAATCAAGCTCCTTTTATCAGTGATTAAAGTGAGATTATGTAATCTTTTAAAGAAGACGTAACACAAACCCTGGGAACCAGACAAATGTGTGAGCTCATGTTTTATTTGCTCTGGCAGCTGTGTCTGGCCCCCCTCCCGTTCAGACAGATTTCTCATTGACCTGGATCTGGTCAGGACAATCACAACCGTTTATCTAATATGGGGAAGGTCTGAAACAAACTAAGGAACAAACGAAACAACCAAGATGGCTGCAAGAGGGAGGTCGGGCATCAGAGGGGCAGCATGGAATAACAGCATGGGATTGTTTGAGCAGCAAAGAGATGAACCAAGATGGTTTTGGTGAATTTTATTTTGTTTCTTTTGAGTTTGAAGTAAGTGTATTTTACAATGAGATACAAGGTAAAATTACTGTTTTGTCAATGTCTGGTGGCTTTGAGGAAAGCAATAAATTAGCTGTCTGGTCAAATAAAAAAGATCTTATTCTTTATCCAACATTCCTATCTCTAGAGGGATCCTTTTTATAATGATGTCAGACACTTAGAAAAACAATCTGAGTATCTCAGTAACAAAAACAAGCACTTTTAGTGGACGTACTTTGATGGGCACAGTTGCCCCCAAGGAGTAGATTACAGCCATTGCAGCCTGTTTCATCAGTGCTCACTGAGGCAATATACTGGACAAATTCCAAAACGTTTTGTACCTAGCAGTCATTTAGACACCAGAATATGCAAGTGTGCATGAATGTTCACAGACATATTGATGCTACGCCTTCAAAGCTCATCTCTGGACAGTGTAATGTTCGTCTGCTTTCATTTTTCTGCCACTCATCTCGACAGCACATGTTTTGTTGTTCTGATTAGTTTGCATTAAGAGGCATTTTAGTCTGTCCCAGTTGGCCTGCACCTTGGACCTCAGACAAATTTGCAGTTGCCAATTGTTCTGGCAGAGCCAAGCTACATAAGCAATATACAATATATGTATGACCAGTAGCATATCATGGCTAATGTTAGCAAATGTACAGTCATTTCAATGACTTGAACTGGCCCTTCTTAGGTCACCAATAAAAGAGCTCTGTGCTCCAATAACAGTTGAAATTTGACCAAGGTACCAAGCTTGCCCAACTATTATTGGAGCACAGAACAAAACTGGGTAGAATTTAGGAAGGAAGAGTGAATTATCTTCTCTGCTATTGTGTTACAATTGTCACATAATAGTCACTTGTGGCCACAATGGATGTTGTTGAGTAAAGGTTACACATTCCTGCATTAAGTCCCCAAAATGTGGAGTCAAGTTTCAGCAGTTTCTCCCACCTGTACGGCTCAGACTCAGCCAAGAACTTCCTCTGCTCCAGAGGGCTGGCACTGACGCGCAGCTCCTTCACCACGGCCTGAGAGGAGCTGCAGTCACACAGCACTTCAGCCAGGATCACCTGGAAGAGATCGATGGACAATAATATGGAAACGTGCCCAGGAGAAGGAGACAGGCAGTAAAAGAGCTATTTTGAGTTAAGACTCCTGATCTGGTCTTTAGCCAGTATTAAATATAATAGAGCAGAGCATGCTGTAACAGAGAAAATTGTTCTTCACATGAAAACACAATGATGTCTGAATGCGAGAGGCAATCATGTTACCTTTCCAAACCAGCCATTTCCTATCTCCTGAAGGTAGTTTAAAGTGTGCCTTTTGAAGCACTGAGACTTAGAATCTGTGAAAAAGAAGAGGAATAAAAAAAGATCAGGGTCACACAGACATCGGCATTTGATATTCTTTTATGACAGTATATCTCACAACAAAAGAAGGAAATCACTTTAAAAACTCATATACTCAGGACAAAAATATTATTGACAGTGCTGTTCATAGGTACAGTTAAATAAGAAACTACCACTGCCATCACCAAAACATTAAAGGTCCTCTCAAGACATGTTTCCAGTTAAGTAAACGTGATATATTACATATACTGAGCTTTGAATAATACTTCTTTGAATAATAGTTTGTGTCTGATACGATTTTCCACAAAAAGGAATCTGCAGATGTTGTTATGAAATTGTATTGAAGGTAAACAAAGATATGTTTGGCATATAAGCTTGGTATCAAAGTGTAGGGTTCAAATCTGCAGATATTGCTCGTTTCAAAAGTTTAACTACTGGATACAAGATGTCTCCTGATTCTCTGAAAAGTCCATTTCAGAGTGGGAGTTTCATGTTTCCACATCACACATGTGTAAAGCTGCATTTCCACGAGAAGCACCTGGAATTTTTAGTCCCAGGAACTACTTTTCAAGGAAGATAAAAGTTCCTTCAACCTGTTGTTGTCTGAGTCTAAAGACCCATAAAGATCAGGGAAATTAGTCAGTTGACGTAAGCAGTGACTTGTTTTTACAAGGAAATTTTGTGTGCGATTATACAACAAGAATGATACCATATAAAGAGACAGACAGGCATCAATATTTGTTTTCGCCGTTGGTCCATCTGTTGTTTGTATTCTTCTGTAACTCCATGTTAATGTGTTGAAGCACAATGAGCAGAAATTCTGTGGTTGCAGATTTTCAAAAATGGTGGCTGAAATAAAATGCATAAAATGAGAACGTGACCGATCAGAATTGTTCAGTGCTGCAAGACCCATCCCCTAATCCTGTACTTTTGGAAAGTACTACTTCCTAAGTAGGGACTTTTTTGGGGGTAAAATAATATCCCTGGAACTTCATCTAGATCCTGATCCCTGTGGTGGAAATGCACCAAGTTCCTCTGAAGGTTCCTAGTCCCTGGGGAAAGTTCCTGTAGTGCAGATGCATCTGCTGGTAATTACATCTCTTAAACTCAGTGAGCACAGAGAAATGTTAAGCAGAGCCGTTCTGCCCAGTAGAGATCAAACATCCAAATGAAGCAACAATAAGCAAAAAATATTCTTCCTGAGACAAAAATTCATGTACTCCACCCTAACGTGTGCTGATACCATCCCTGTCTGTGGCCAAATGTCCAACTTGGTCTGCTCGTACAGAGCACTGATGCAGAATTTTCTCAGATCATGGTTTCCACTCCACTGAAGTTCAGTATCTGGTCGTACACTCAGTTTGAGACCTTTAATGGATCCACATCAGTGACTCAGTCAACAGACCCTGAGGGAGTGTAGTGCAGGACAGCATTTCAGCTTTGTTGTGAGGGGTTTGAAGCTGCACTCGAATGAGGGTTCGGAGAACACGGTCCATATTACAGGAACCTCCTAACTTGCAGATCCTATTTTAACTGTTTGGTAACCATTGTAATTAGGATTAGGTCCTGATTTAGGAAAAAGGTTATGACAGATGAACAGTTCCTCAGTCAATGTTCCTCCAAACTTACAATAGTGTAGGGCTGTCCCCTAATAGTCAACTTAACTATTAGTCAGCACCAAGAGTTTTAGTCAACCATGTTTTCGTCTATCAGTTATCATTTAGTCACAGGGAGTTGTGCATTGCCATCAGGTGCAGGAGATTGTTGTAACGCTTATGGGCTTTTTTCAGTACACTGCTGCTAATTGTACTGTAGTTTTGTAGATTTTGTTTGTTTGTAATGATATTATACTGTGTTGAAATGAATTAACAAAATGCTCATTCTCCTTGTTGGTTGCTCCAACACATTCCTAAACCTTCCAAACTTTAGAACTTAGGGCTTTGACTGTTAAGCTGTCCTCATTTTCATTTTTCCACCTGTAGTAGTAACTAGCTAGGTTAGCTATAAAAGCCCACTCTCTGTCTTTTGTCTCCCAAGTTATCATTGTTGTAAATTTCCCCCAAAATCTTTGGATTCCTCCACAGATGAAATTTCATCGAAGTCATACAGTATGTCTATGGTTTTGCTCCATTTTTTTGTATGTTTCAATGTATATTCAGTATTTTTCAATGACTGAAAAATTACTGCTAGGTAAATGGAAAAAATAAGTTAATCAGCGATGTTGGACTGAGTATAAAATAAGATTAGAATTTGCTTTCTGTAATACCAAATAGGCAAAAATCCTATCTTAGACTCCTCCCGTCTTAACGTAAGACTTAATATAGAAATTGTGTGTGTGACGCCCCAGGAGAGTCACTTCTGGTTGTTACCTGCTCCATCCTGCAGGGCGGGGCAGTTGGGCCTGTCTCTGACTGGCAAGGTGTAGACCTCAGGGAGGGAGGGACATGATGACAGGCTGTCCTCCTGGATGGGGCTGGAGCCTGCGGAGCACTCCTCCCCGTCTGCATTGTCAAACTCCTGGTTGAGCCACAACAGCACAGAAAAATCACATTCCTGGTGTAATTAAAATTTTAAAATTAACTGTTCTCTCTCACTTAATAATACAGTTGGATTTAGCAGTAACTCTCAAGGGCAGACAATGAGAAAGCAGCCATTCTGAACTAATGACACCCTGTCTGCCAGCTCCACAACAACACCGTCAGGTCAAAAAACAGAGGTTTAGTCAAGATTAGACTGAGAGATAGCTATTGACTATTTCTGCTTCATTGAAATGGAATTATTGACTTATGTTTCAATTTCCATACAGTTCATCAGGCAAAACCTACATAAAAAAACATGCAAGATGCACAAAAGGTGTGAAAAAACAAAGAAAGAAGAGAGAGGTGAATAGATCTCTTACATGTTTAAGACTTACATTGAATCCCACTCCTCCTCTCTTACAGCACAGGCAGGTCAGGAGCAGCAGAACAAAAGAGACGAGCCCTGAGCAAGAGATGAGGATGACGACGTAGGGTGGAGGAGAGAGGGATGCAGCCCTGGATTGAGAAACTGAGAGGGAAAAAAAGACAGGGAGGAAATACAAACAGAGGGAAGGATTTAATACAGGAATTCAGGGTATTTGTACTTCTATAAGGGGGACACACTGTTAGGTTTGAGTCAGTGAGAAGGAAAAGAGAGACTTCACTGAATCAGAAAAGTGTAAAATATATTGCTACAGGTGTTTTGTTTAGAGGGAAACCATTGGAGCGTTTTTCTTTAGCGGCAGGTTGGGACACAGTGGAGAACCCCAATGGACAGCTTGCATCAGGGGATTTGGGAGGAAAAAAGCAGGAAAAGAAGTTAAAGATAAAAAACGATTGTCTGAATCAGTAAAGGAAAATAGAGACTGGAATTAAAGCTTGAAAGTGGGATAATATACCATTCCAGTAAGGACAAAAGCATGGGGTACAGGGGGAATATATCAGAAATGGCATTCCACTCAGGAAACACAGTTAAGAAGCAGGGGAGGGGTGGCTGGAGTTGTCATTTAGGTAAAAAAGGAGCGCTAACTGGGAAGGGTTGGAAACTGGAAAAGAATTACTCAAATCAGGAAGGTTTACTACTCAGGTGAGAGAGGGAGGGATCGGGACATTTGATATTTGTACCTCAACGTGGTCGATTGTGGGAAGTGAACCATCTGTAGAAAAGAAAAGGGGCAGGGCAGGGTGGTTAAATACCCTTCAGGTGTTGTCTATAGGTTTCATTTAAATAACTGCAGCCAAAATACGTCAAACATGACATCACTTGACAAGAGAGAGAGGAACAATGACACCCTGAGACAGCCAGAACGTGGCTCACACTTAAAGGGACAGTTCACCCCAAAATAAATAAATACATAGTTCTCCTCTTACCTGTAGTGCTATTTATCCATCTAGATTGTTTTGGTGTGAGTCGCAGAGTTTTGGAAATATCGGCCATAGAGATATCTGCTTTGTTTTGAATATAATGGAAGTAGATGGGACTTGGCTTGTGGTGCTCAAATTGCAAAATAAATCGATTTGAAAAAGTCAGCAGCAATGTCTGCTTACAGAAATCATGACCCGGTTACCCAAGATAATCTACAGAGCTTGCTGTGAGCAGTTTCATGTAGGAACTATTTTCTGTCTATCAAATGCCAACCGTATCACGGCACAGAAGGAAGTGTGCATCTACTCATGGACGAGAGGCTCATGCTCATGACAGCACAGGATGTAAACATTACTGGCGTCCTCCTCAGCTGACACCACTTCCTAACATATAGCAAGTACATAAACCTGAGGGAGAAAATTGTCCACGTATATTACAAGCAATGTGCAGCAGTGCAGTTTGTGATTCCTCCCTCTGCAGATTAGTAAGATAAGTGTCTAAGTTTTTTATTCATAACCTAATTTTCTTACTTCAGCTTTGTTTCGATATAATTAGGGGACACTTAACTTACTTTTAAATCCAAACATCTCCTCGGTTTCCTCCCAAACCTCGTCCTTCTTGAGGATATTCCCATAAAAATGCTACTGTTATGATACACAAGGTTCCACTTCTCAACCTTGTTAATTAGTGTCTTTCCCTCCCTGTTGACAGTTTAGTTAGTTAGCTTGGTTTGGAGGTGAAGCAAGTGCATGAAACTTTGCTGAAACAGAACCAGGGCGACAAGCAACTTGTTTCTTAGCTTATTTGCTAATGCATGATGCAGGTTAGGACATCCTCAGTGGGAAAAACTAAAACAATCTGATGTTCGCTCGCTCACTTGTTCACACTGCTTCCAGTTAGGAAGTGGTGTCAGCTGTAACGTTAGCACTACTGATCTAGCTAGTGCAGTGAAACAGTAGGCGGGCATAGCTCAGTTCATTTTTTTTTTTTGGCACTTTGAGCACCACAAGCTGAGTGCCATCTAGTTACATTATATTCAAGAGAAGACCAGTAATCCAGTAATCAGCATCTCACAACAAAACAATCTAGACAGACAAGAGAAAAATATGTATATTTGATTATGGGGTGAACTGTCCCTTTAACACAGTGGAGGACTTATATATTAACCATAAACATAAACATTAATATTTAAATCATACCTCGAAATAAATTGCTTAGTCTAGCTTTTCTAAGTCTGTGTAAACAGTGCAGCATCTTAGGCTGCAAAAATAGCATTAGCAGGTATTTCATGCTGTTACATGTAAATCCATGTACTTTATAAACAAACCATGAACAGTCTTGCATTTTACTGACATTACACACATTTGTTACACCTAAAAAATAGTACATTACAATCTCAAATGATAATGATGAAATAATGAAAATGCCTTAGGGATAATAGTTATATTAAAGGGACAGTTCATTAATTAATGATTAATTTTCAGATTATTTTCTTGATTAATTCCATTATTCATGATATCATTTAGACTATGAAATGTCAAAAAAACATGTCTTTTCAGAGCCCAAGATGATGTTTTAAATAGTCAAAGACATTCAATTTAAAGGGACAGCTCAACCCCAATTCAAAAATGTATATTTTTCTCGTACATGTAACGCTGCTAGATTGTTTTGGTGTGAGCTGCAGAGTTTTGGAGATATTGGTCGAAGAAATATCTGCCTTCTCTCGAAAATAATCAAAGTAGATGGCACTCGGCTTGTGGTGCTCAAAGTACCAAAAAATATGCTTGAAAAACCCATATCACTGCACAAACAGGAGCGTGCACCTCCTCACGGATGAGAGGCTCGTACTCGTGACAGGATGTAAACACAAATGGCACCGTCCTCAGCTGAGCTGTAATGTTAGCATCGCTGAGCTAGACAGAGTGACAATTCAGTCGAGGGGCATAGTTTGGTAGAAAGAAAGTAGTTCCTACAAGCACAACAAGGTCTGTGAATTATCTTGAGAAATGAGGACATAATTTCTTAAAAGAGACATTGCTGCTGAAAATCTGTTTTTTGGCGCTTTGAGCACCACACGCCAAGTGCTATCTAGTCTACAAAACTCAGCAACTAGATGGATAAATAGCACAACAGGTAAGAGGAAAAGAATGCATTTGATTTTGGGATGTACTGTCCCTTTAAGGCTGTTCATTACTGATATTACAATACATTAAACACATTATAAATAGTTGTTCACACTAAAGAAATACTATATTACAATCTCAAACTATGAGCATGAGAAAAAATAAAGGGCATTAGGAAAAACAATTGACTCACAGTGTTACATAAACAGTGCTATTGAAACTGTACCTTAAAATTTATGACTTAGTAAGTGCTGTCTTAAAATATCCCAATTTCAGTCTGTCTCTCATATAAATCCAAAAATACATTCATTCATAAGGTCGTGATATTGTAAACACTGCATACATAAATTTCAAAGTATATTTAATAATTTACCAACTTAATAAATATTGGACAAAGAGGAACTGCTTTTCAGTAAAAATCAAAGACATGAAGAAATGTTTGTTTTAATTGTGAGATAAATATGTAATCTTCATTTCACTGTTAGCACCTTTTGCTTTCTTGTCTTTGTCTTGTTGTCTCACATACAAAAAGTTTCAACACAGACAGATCATTACTGTTTCACACATCCTGAGCAAAGGTAAATAAAGACGTGTTCAGCATATAAGACCAGCTTCATATCAGAGTGTAGACTGCTGAACAGTCCAATCTGTTGCTAATAAAAGAAAATTGGTACAGTGGGTTCCAATAAATTATAGATAATCAGTCTCTACGTGAATTTTAATCATTGACATACACTCAACAAAATTATTAACACAACACTTTTGATTTTGCTCCATTTTTTTGTGAGTTGAAGTACAAAGACTTTTTCTGTGTACACAAAAGGTTTATGCCAAATTTTGTTGACATAATTTGTTCAAATCTGTGTTAGTGAGCACCAGAGATGAAATGGTATGAACATTTCATGTCACAGTTATGTTATCACAGATATCATTATTATCCTGTTATTTTTAAAATGTGCTGAAATGTTCAAAAAGTGCTGACACACAAACTGAAATCATTTCACTAAGCTTGATATTAAAATCTTGTTAGTTATTTGAAATGGCATCATGTCCTTTACAATGTCAGTGTTTCTATTGCATTTGACATTGGTTGATGTTGGACAGTATTTACTGCGAGTTTATCAAAGCTCAGTAATCAAACACAGTTATTAGGATAATTAAAATTTGAAATTATAGTACTAATCCTTATATATATATCAGTCGACCAATATTACTGGCTGATATTGGCCTATCACAGCTATATCGCCACATATGAAAGAGGTTTTTTTGTTGTTGTTGTTGTTTTTTTTACAGAACATAATGCAGATTGTTTTTATTTGTTAGCCTTATAGGCAGCTTTTCATGTATTGTTATCCTTCGGGTTTAATATTGTTTATGTTTTTTTATTCATAGTTATTTATAATTATTAAAAATACCGGTTAAATTTTACTCTTATTTACTGTTGACCTGATGTCGATGTTGGACAAAAACATTTATTGTTGAACTGTAAAATGCCTCCATTACATTTCTTTATCACAAGTGAGGGATCATTATAATCTGTATTAGATCTCAAACCAAAATATCAGTTGGCTGATATGCAAACAATATGAGCTTATCATCACAGATATATCATTATCAGTGTATATGTTTTGTGATATGCAAACTTTTTTAAAGAACATGTAATAGAAAACGATGCTTGGGGTGATTTAGATTTAGCAGAATGAGGAACATTTATGAGGACAAGAGGAGCCGTTGTAAATGCTGAGAAGCTTCTTGTTTTATAACCTGCCCCTAACTGACTGACAGGATTAAAATAGTCAGAAATTGGCATATACTGAACTGTACTGATGTTTATCCAGCTACTTCTTTTATTTTAGATATTTGGTTCAGAAAGCATCCTTCTGAGTGTCTTTGCATGGTCATATCTGTACAAAATTAGTGAACAATCCACATAGAAAATGTCAATTTTCATTCTAGTTTAAAAAAAAAAAATCACTATATTTAAATAGTCCTCCTAAAACTGGTATCAATCTAAAAAAAAAATCCCATACCAGTCAGGCTCTATTCAATATATTATATTTTGTATAAAGAACCTCTAAAGTTTCTTACTCCCTAATGTTGGTATCATCATCAGCCCCAAAAACCCAGTAGTGGTCGGGCCCTGGCACTGAACTATGGCTGTTTCACACAGGGCTGATGATAAGTTCTAGATTTTTACTACAACTCATAAAAGTGGAGCAAAAACATAAGTGCCGCCATTATATTTTTGTTGACATATCTTAATTTACAGTCAGCGGTTTTAACCCATGAGAGAAATGCAGCTAATTGTTAATCATAAATATTTATTTTTTAGCTTTATTTTATCCTTTTTCTTAATTCAGGTTTAATATATGCATGTATTTTTGCTTTATTTGTGTTTTTTTTTATGGATAGTTATTTATAATTATTAGAAATACCAGTGCAAGTTTACTGTTGCAGTGCCCTGTTATCATTTTGGAGAATAAAGTTCATTGTTCAACTGTAAAATATCTTGCCTTCATTATTTTACATATCATTGTCACAAGACATACAGAATGTTTTTACTCCCTGATATGATTATCAGCATTTGGCCCAAAAAAAAAAAAACAGTATCAGTCAGGCCCTGACACTGTCTATCTTTGGTTGATGATTTTTGACTACAACTCATATAAAATTGGAGCAAAAACAAACGTGTTGCCTTTATATTTGTGATCACATATCTTTATTTACATGCAATGGCTTTAACCAATGAAACACAGAGAAAAACAGCTAATTGTTGCTTATCATCCCTGCAAAACATGTGCTAAATATGAAAACTAAATGACCTTTTTTTTGGCAGTGTGGTTACCACAAACATTATAACTGGTGTCTCCGGTCCTGATGCACAATTCCTGTGCAGTGCTATTCTTTCATCTTTCCCTAGACAGATGTCCAGACAGACACTGCATATAAATAGGAACCTAACACAGGGCCTTTTCCACCAGCAGCCCCGGTGCCAGCAGCTCTTATCAAAACAATACACCACAATACAATGACTGCACACATTACACAAACACAACTCTCTGCCTGCCAGATCTTTTGGGGGAGAAGAAGAGGAATAAGAGGGCATATTCAAATTGAGGAAAAATAAAGATGCCAGCACTGGTTAATAGGCTAAATCATCCTCCAGAGCCGTGCGGGAGGCTATTTATAGACTAAATATCCCGACGATTTTAGCCTGCTATTCATACAGTATGTGCTGTTTTTAAATGCCATCGATGTGAGAGGCCTGAGATCGAAACGAAACACCCCCCTCCTCCTAATATTTTCATCACTGCATGCAAATATGGTACCCTACCCATCACCAAAGCAGCCTCGCTCCTGTTTTCATTAAGTCAGCCACGTACTGCAATAATAATTCGCATTATGCCTCAGATAACACTAAGAGAGGCCTTTTCATAACTGACTACATCCCCCCTTCTCTCTCTGCTCCTTTCTCCAGCATCACTGACAGCTTTTCAGACCCCCCTCCTCCTCCTCCTCCTCCTCCACCACCACCACCACCGACTCCGCTCACCTTCCCTCTGCGGGGCTCCGAGCGCTCTCTCCGGGCTGAGGTACGACATGATCCCCGCCAGCGCTACCATCACCCAGCAGTGTGGCCGCATCGTCGCCGCGTCCGGAGCAACAACAACAACACCATCCGAGCGACGCTGCCGACTGTCGGTGTCGGTGTCCTCCTCCTCTCTCCTCCCGTCCCCCCGCCACGGTCTGTGCCTGTGTCTCCGGGCTCACGCTGCTGTCTCTCTCTGTCTCCCCCCTCCTCCTCCTCCTCCTCCTCTTTCCTTCCTCTTCTCCGCTGCTTGTCTCCCAAATAATAAAGAGCGTCTCCTCTCCTTCCTTGTTGTGCTCCCTCCTCCTCCTCCTCCTCCCTCCTCCTCCTCTAATCCGCAATTAAACACGGTGTGTGAGATGCTCTATTGTGCATCCTCACCGCTCTGCCTCCGTCTGCTGAAAACAACCACCCGCCGTTATTTCTCCTCTCTTATATAAATAAATAAATGCATTTCTTTCTCCCCACCTCTCTCTATCTATCTCTCGGTGTTGGAGGGGGTGTCTGTGTTTTTCTCCTCCGCCAGGCTACGTCAGACACACACACACACACACACACATACACACGGCACAGCGCATTGTCATGGTCCAGCCTGATCATCATAAGGCTCCAGAAAAAAAATAAAAAGAAAAAAGGTCTGTGGTGGTAATATCCCCTCAGGGAGCTGATGGTGTGTGTGTGTGTGCTGCCAACTACTGAGTTTATATCGATCTTATATTGGATTTTAAATCTCTTTAAGTATCACTCCAGTAATCATACGAGCCACTGTTATTAAATAATAAAAAATTAGGTGTTAATTGACCAAAGGGTGCAAGCCTTCCTCACTTTCTGAACAGTAAATACACTCTTTCTGTGTTATATTACATAAAAACAGAACATTTCCTAAAACTTCCAGCCAAAAATAAATGAAGATCAAGCTGTTATGAACAATGTACAGTGAGCAGATCATTATTGTGAATAAATCTCTGACTGAGTGGGTAAAGATAAATAATTAAACAACTAGAACAGTCTGGCAAGTTTAGAAGATGACGGCACTTTACTGTAATGCAGCCTTTAAAAGCAGGAAAAGACGACTCTCATGCCTTATTGTGATATAGGGGAGACTAGGGGGTTTTGTAACACCAGGTTAGACTTAATGGTGTCAGTATGACCAATTAGAGAAGTGCTGTGGTGATGTCATCATTGTGATACACTTGCATTTCCTTTCTGAGCTCACAGGATAAGTGTCATGTCTCTGTCAGCAACTTTGTGTATTTTATGACCAACAAAATAAATTTTGGGTCAAAAAGTATTTTTTTCTCAAAATAATTTTTTGTTCAGCGTTCATTGTATTGTAGGTGAGATGGAAACAGTTGTAACAGGTCCTTAAAATGCTGAGAATTTCTGCAATTTCTGTGTAAATGGAACATTTTGCAAACTCAAAATCAAAAGATGTGTGGGTCAAGTGTGTATATTGTCATTTCTGGGTCCACAAAGCAGCACTGCGAGAGCAGCCATCTACATTTGATACAACTGTGACTGAACCTTTATGTGACACATACATCAGCCCTGCAATAAATCCTACCGCCATGAAGTTTACAATCAGGGACGTCATGCAAGTCAAAACTCTGGGGGGTCATGGAAGCCTTTTCCCAGAAAAAAAGAAAATGTTAATGCAATTTCTGCAATTTGACAGAGTATTTTTAAAGACTAAATCAGTTTTTGTAGCTCAGTTATCTCACATTTTATATTAGGGTAAATAATGTTTGTCAATTATTTGTGCTGTTATTGAAAATTACACTTTTTCACTGTTCAGTTTTTGTTGAAAATGTTGATTCAACTTTACAGCTATTTTGTAGACTGTTCTTTTTCTCAGTGATATAATTGAGGTGGACTAAACCAAAGAAAAACCTGCATGTAACCCAATACAATCAGCACCACAAATAAAAATTAAACCAAGTTTCAACAACTGTTCATTATTTCACTCCTGAAAGCAGCATTTATTTCATGCTAAGTTTATTTTTAACAAATCAGTAAAGAATAATTTACAGCAATGAAAAAAATTGCATTATAATAAGTAAATGTCAATGTATTGTGTTGCTCACTGGTGCAGGCATTTAATACCATTTTGATATTTTGACTCATCGTGATAAGAAAATTTCACAGTTGTTACTAAAGTTAATGATTGACCTGAGTTTCTCCTACTGTAACATCTTAAAATATCTTCTGCTAAAAAAAAAAAAAGCTAATGTGGTTTTCAAAATAACAAACTAAAGAAGTGCTCCGTTCATGATACTGGAGTCACACAGCTCGAGGACTGAATAAGAATGGATCCAGAGCTTGTCATAGTAGGTTTCTGACCTCTAAAGAAGTAGCACTCTCCCATAATCACTACAAATTGCTGGACAAACTCCTGCTCCCTGTTTGTAAATGCATCCTGTTAAAATGGTTTAAAGATACTCCACCCACAGTAACACTGTACTGGGAGATTCTCAGTGATTTGCCTCATGAAAGGATAAGTGCGGTCCTTTGGGATAATGAGGACTCATTTCTTAAGATTCAGGAACCCGTCCTAGATTATTTACCCTCAGAGCTCAAACACACTCTGCTGTAAGGCCAAAACCCTTCAGAGTGGAAGTAAATTATTAGATCACCTGGTTTTTACCATTGATGAGAGTTACATGACAATATACTTTATTTTACTGTACTATCGCTGTCAATACTGCTGTTAATCCTATAGTTTTACAGCTACATTTAACCACTGTTGCATGTACGTTATTTTAAGTCAAGTGTTGTTTTACATCAGTTATATTTGTGTATTATTTGACTGATTGTATCTAATATCTATTATGCCTTCACAGAATTTGAGGGATTTTTTAATTTAGCTCTTTTGTTCCAACAATAATAATAATTAGAAAAAAAAACAAAGTGGAAAAAAGAGAAATGTTTAGTTTAAATAGACCAGACAAGAGGGTTATGAAATAACTGAAAAAACCTTTCAGAAATAATAAAAATTAACCATAAACAATTTGTTTTATTCTCACCATCATGTTTTACAGCAGACATGTACTATATGATCTCACCTTGGGCTACAAATAGCAAGTATTGTCATTACTGATTAATCTGCTGATTATTTTTTCAAACAGAAGTTAAATTGTTATGTTTATATAATAAGTCTGGGCAATACAGCTGAAAAACCTATTATGATAGTGAAGTTTCATAATGATGGATATCGATAATTATTGTTCATGTTTGTGTACTGCAAGGGGTGAAAGCAGTGTTGTATTAATGCTGGGCAAAATAGACAAAAATAATATTCTTTTACCAAATACATCAATATCAATAGTGTGACAATATTATAGAGACGATTCACAAAAATTAACCCAATGAGATTTTTTGACAGATAATCTTAAGTACTGTGGAGATGATGACTTAGTGGGTAAAGACAAATAAAAGAACAGCTAGAACATTGTGGTAAGTTCAGACGATAACGATATCCAAAATCTATCACAATACGATATAACATTGATATGTTAATGTGAACATGTGAATATAATTTGCTAAAGCCCAAGGTGACATCATGACATTTTTTTTTTATCTGACCAACAGTTCAAAAGCTGGACAAAATCATCTTAAAGTAAAGTAAGACAAACGTTAATAAAGCTGGGTACAGAGAATGGTTTGCCATTTTGATTGAAAAACTAATG
This sequence comes from Lutjanus erythropterus, assembly GCF_056507025.1. Classification (NCBI taxonomy): domain Eukaryota; kingdom Metazoa; phylum Chordata; class Actinopteri; order Lutjaniformes; family Lutjanidae; genus Lutjanus; species Lutjanus erythropterus. Next base: position 23,062,741 of record NC_139325.1, on the reverse strand, counting down.
AAATTATGAATTTTCTGTCAATCCCTTATTCATTTATTGACCAATTCTTTCAGCTCTACTCTCCACAGTGTTATTTCTTACTTAATTTAGTTAATCATTCACGTGCAATTTTTTATCACCCTAAAGTCTATCTGAATTATTGCAATAATATAAATAATAAACAGTTTTTCACAGTTTTCTTTTCTGCAAGCCTGGGCTTCCACCCCTCTATGAGGCAACCATCTGCCCTCCTGACACGACCATGAGTGAAACTCTGCAGGGACAGAACTATCTGCAACTGAACCTGACCTCTGACCAAGAATTTCCCCTTCTGGGTGAACAAATATAAATATAAATGGGCCTACAAGCTCCTCCTTCATTAGCTTAACGACAACAATGTGACCAGGTTACAATACCTCTTACCTCTCCAAAACTACTATGGCACAGTTTCCATGTTAACTTCTTAATTTGTAAACACACTGGTCAAAATATTTGTCTACTGACCATCCATCGCAGATCACACTCCTCAAACGACCAATAAATAAAGTTCATGACTTTAAGATTTCATCTCTCCAGCTATCTCGATCCCGTCTTTGACGCTTTCGGGCAAGTTCTGGGAAGTATGCGCTGTTGTACGGCCTCTCCCTCTCAGTGATCTCCCTCTCCGGCTCCTTCCCTTTGCCGTTCCTCTGGTCGAGCAGGGCCTGGGCTCGCCTCCTCTCTTCAGCCTCCCTCTGTAAACGCTCTGCACGCAACCTTTCTATGGAGCTGAAGAAGACAGCAGATACAGTTTTATTATACCTCTCTGTGAGGACATTTACAAAATCATCACATTTTAATCATATCATGACATTCACACCTCAAATACCTCAATTATAATTAAATTGACTGAACTGAGCTGAACGTGACTAAGAGAGTATTGACGGTGGTACAAAATGTCAAAGAAATAGATCTATATTTTGGGAAATACATTCATTCTTGCTGAGAGTTAGATGAGAAGATAGATGCCACTCTCATGTCTGTACTGTAAGTACAGTGATGCAAGAATGAGTCCTGTAACACTTAAACGAGTTAGCATATTAGCACTTCCTGTCCCCTCATCTCAAAGTCAATGGTCTTTGGTTAACACAGGATTAAGGGATTTTCATGTTTTGTTCTACAACATTAAATATGTCAGTAAATACCCCACCTGTGAAGCTTAAAGCTTTTATGTGTCTTAAAAAAGGTTGTTGCTACCAAGTGGCTAAATGAGACTAAAGTGGATGTCATAGTCAAATCATCAGGCCAAACACTAATTTGTTAGTTAGCTTTTCACTTCTGGTGGCTGCCAATATTCACCACTTTTAAGCTAACTGCCTGCAGAAATAAAGCGAATAAGCATACGTCCCAAAATGTAGGACTATTCCTTTAAAGGTGGAGCACTAAGCAGCAAAGACAGAAAAATCATGTACTCCATATCTAAATATTCTGAGCTACTGGGCTAAAACTGGTACACTATTAGTGATTATTACACTATCAGTAACAAGAGAAATTGATTCTGTTACCTCTCTCCACTGCTGCTCTTTGTCCTCTTTTCTTTGTCTCTTTTCTCAGATTTCTTGCTCTTGTGGTGTTTTCTCTCCTTTATAGCCAGTGCTTTCTTCATGTCATTCAGTGGATCTAAACTATCTTTCAATCTGCGATCTTTCTTCTCTCTCTCCTCTTCAGTTATTCCCTTCCTCTTTTCTTTTTCTCTTCTCTCTTCTTTTTCTCTCCTCTCTTCTTTTTCTTTGCTGGTTTTCATGTACCACGGAGTGACCTCAGTCCCCGGTTGGGGTCCTAGAGACACCAGCAAGCCGATGGCTCGTTCCTGCTTCTCCTGGGGAAAAAAAAACCAAAAACAAAACAAAACAAAACAAAAAGAAACCAGAAAAACAACAAGGAAAACAAACACTAATTAAAATTTGTTGTGTGGTGACAGCAGTGCCAAAAACTGTTTAAAGTGTATGAATGCAGAGAAGGGAAAAAAAAATAGTCCTTTCCTTTGTCAAAGATCAGAGACATTTTGACATTTTCTGAGATTTGATTATAAAACTGGACCACATCCTTATATTTTAACACTTTGTTCTGAAATAGCAGTTCTGTGTCTCGTGTGGTAGTATATTTATCCACCTCTCTGTCTGCATTAGTTTTCCCCACTCTCACGCACCATCTGTTTACACTGCCTGTATGCATATTGTTCCTGGGTTGCATCCAGAATATATTCTTGACCACAACAAGAGACTGGCCGCTTCCACTGATTTTAAATATCTGATTCAGTTCATACACAGTATAGAGGATCAGCTTGTGTTCAACTGTTCATACCAGACGGTTGTTACAACAAGTATGACTGTTCATGTTAGTTCAAAAAAGACATCTAGGTGAAAATGCAGTTGATTTTTCTGGAGCTGTTAGTTGCACCTTGTGGCTCAGTAGGAGGTGATAGGTCAGATTACTGGCTCTGTTGTAATGACAAAGCCTGAAACCCCAAAATCCATACCTAAGTCAAGTGATAACAACTAAGCCACTCCAAGACAAGGGTGAAAACTAAGCCTGAATCTGCAACGTGGCCAAATGCAATACTCAAATGGTATTAGCTGCAATTTTTTTGATAAGGGTAAAATGTGTCACAAAATAAATTACATATGAAGCACTGCAGTGCTACAGAGATGCTCCAATCATCAAGTCCAGACAAGGGCTGCAACAATTAACCAATTATCAATCAACAACTATTTTGATAATCAAGTTATCAGTTTGAATAATTTCTTAAGACCAAATTACTAATCAATAATCAATAATCAAGGAAATCATCAAACGATTAATATATTATGGAAATAATCATCAGTTGCAGCCCTACTCCAGATGCAAGGGAACATGCGTGTTTGGTGCAGACCCCAACAAAAATCACATTATCATCAACATTTTCACATTTTTTCCTGTGAAAATGAAATTTCCACTAAAATTGTGACTCATATTGCAATCACTACATCTGTCAAAATAATCACTTTATGATTTTTTTTTTCACATATAGTTTGGCCATAGTGCAAACTCCGTCAGTTGATGAAGGCCACAAGATTGAAGAAGGCACACATGCTATGGTAAGAAAAATGATGGCTCTCATACTTTGTACATTTGGTTTTCTACAGTATTAGTGTTGTTAACAAATGGACTTTTTACAAGTACTTCCATTAAAAAAGGTTTGAAGTTTCATATCCATCAGGATAAAATATTTTGTGAAATTATTGGTTTTTGTTCAACCATAAAAGCCCTCTGTTTTCACTACAGGGTCACTGTAGCTGTTAATAACTGCATAATGCAGAATACAATGACATATTCTGAGATTATCATCATAACGTTAAAGTCTCATACCATTGCAACCCTAGCAGACACAGTTTGGCAACAGCAAACAAGTTTCACTCTGGTTACTGCTTCAGTGTAAAGATAAAAATACAGTCTAGGAAAAGAAACAAAGAAAACAGCCACTGATGAACTATAAATCAGATGCTAAATGTCAGACAATCACTGATGGGAGTTTTGCATGTGAAAATGACACGAGTGACAGAAGTAGCGCCATCACCTTTTCCTCTTTCTTTTCTTTAAGATACTCCTCATTCCCTTTCTTCTCTGATGACTCCTCCAGAGGAAAAAGGTTAAGATGCTCCAGAGCTCCACTTCCTCCTCTATGTTCATCGTCATCCTCCCTACTTCCTTCAGCTGACTGGAGAGCAGCTCGGGCTTTTCTTCTTAGATACTCTGTACGTGCCTGTGAAGAGGAACAGCTGTTAGGCCAAACTAAGAACAATATAGCCTTTTTTGTAATGATTATATCACAGGTATTACATGGGCTGGAATAAGTGTACTTCTGCTTCAGTCTTTTTATTGATGTAAAGATAAAAATAACCCAGCAAAAACATACATATGTTTAACACTATTAGGATGACTCCATGAAAATAAAAAACAAGATGTTCACTTTAATTTTAGTGATGATTCCTGAAGGCACATTTCTACATGGTAAGGGGCAAAAGTCTATCTTAAACAGACATAAAATTTGCTCTTTGCTAAGCTCTCTTTACCAAGTTGGAGTGCCTCTGCAATTCAGATGTGCCTCTTAAACACTCACACAAAATAAACATAAATAGAAATACAGGGGCAACAAATTAAAAGAAAAAACAAAATCGTGAGTTGCTCCTTGGCACAGACTGTCAGTCTCCAACCTCTACTAGAGGGCTTAACACCATTCTTGTTTTTTTTTATAGGTGCATAGAGCACAATCTAACATGTCAGTTCAACATTTCACATGGAGGTTCAGCTGTATTAAGATATTGGGACTGTGAAGGCCAGAATATATTATTCATATTATCATCTGCACTTGTTATGTTTGTAATCTTTTAATTTCTCAACCATCTGTATATCTGGTTTTCTTAATTTCACAACCTTTCTTGAGGCTGTTGTTGTCAAGCATTTCACACTGATGAAGGCAGACAATCAGAAAATGTTTGAGGAAGAAAGCCGGGAATGATGAAATGTGCTAAGTGTCTAATTTTAATGGACTAAAATTAACATTCAACTCACATATTAACACACTGCTGCTAATACCGAGTGTGAAATGATCAGTCGAGAAATACAGTGGCTGATCAGCAGATATGTTAATAGTAAGTAGACAAAAATGCTAAACATCTGCTGGTTGCCTCTTTGCTTTATATGATATTAAAAGGGACAGTTCACTCCAAAATAAAAAATACATATTTTTCCTCTGGCCTGTAGTATTATTTATCCATCTAGATTGCTTTTATGTGAATAGTCAAATTTTGATATCAGCTGAAAAGATGTCTGCTTTCTCTCAAATATAATGGAACTAGATGGTAATTGGCTTGTGATGCTTAAAGCACCCAAGAAATACGTTTGAAAACTTCATCACAAGTGTCCTTTTTTACAGAAATCATGACTCGGTTACTAAGACCTTGTTGTGAGCAGTTTCTTATAGGAACTACTTTCTTTCTGCAGGTGAATCTACCAGAACTACTTTCTTTCAACTAGAGAGAAAGTAGTTCCTGCATAAAACTGGTCACAGTGAGGTCTGTGGATTATATTGAATTTCTGGGTCATGATTATGGGAGATCACTGTCTGTCTGAACTATTTTTTTTAAGTTGAGAGTATGACTGTTGGTCAGACTATTTAGGGACATCACCTTGGGATCGGAAAAAATATGATTTTTTGACATTTCATAGAATCATTAAATTAAGCAAGAAAATAATCTAAATTGATATGGAATGATTACTTGCAGCTCTAGTGTGTTATCTGCTTTTTCTTCATATCTCGGGGCTTAAATAAAGTTAATTTCTGTAAATGATAAAACCTGCAAACTTTTTCTTTTCCTTCCAGTATTGTTTAAAGAACTTAAAATGTGTTTTAAAAGGTGTATTGTGTGTTTGATACCTGTGACACACTAAGTGGTCTGGTGGACTCAGACTTTTGGACAGTTCACTATGAGACCCAGTAGATATACACTGACTGCTACTCATCATCATGTATCATCATCAGCATCTTCCTAAGAAATAACGTGAGATCACCTCTTGCTCAGCACGCTCCACGCGACGCTTGGCCTCGCGCTCCTGCTCTGCAGCTTCGGCCTCGTCCCTCCGCACGCGCGCGATGTTGTCCTTGTTGCGCACGTGCCAACTCTTCTTCGGGAGGATATTCATGGTTACCTTGGCGACTGTTGGTACTGTCCGTTAGGTAGGCTAGCCGAGCAGGCTAGCGTCGACCGAATGAGCACTAAGATCGGTCAAACACACGATTTATTCATAAAATCGTAGCGTGTGAAGCAAGAGGAAGTGGGGAAATGAGTAGGGATGAAATGTGGTCAAATACGAAGACAAAAAAAAAAACATAAATTCTACCGTTTTGGCATTCCTTTTTGTAGTTAAGCTAACGTTAGCCAAGGTTAGCTACTTTCCAACTTCATGCTGGCTACACTTAAACGTTAACGACACAGCTGCGAGCAGAGACATTTAAGTTGTCCCTCACAAAACAAACTAATCTTCAACAATTTAACATTAAAACACTACGCAAATACTGCCACTATCTTGGTTGGAGAGGAGCTGTTCTTGCTGTTGCTGCACCAACATTAACCCACAGGAACAAGTAGATACAAACAGGAAGTAGCTAAACATTTCACATTTTGCAATACTACACTTTTGACACTAGAGGGGGCTATAATTCCACTCATTTTAACGTGAAAGGACAAAAACACATGCAACTTTATTTTCATGTACAGGGAACGTGGTGAAACTTTGCATTTATGATAAAGGCACACTGCATGGCATATATGTATATTTATGACCCCGAACTTATACAGTATATCACAGGTTCTCAATTTTTTTCTGAGCCAAAAACCCTTTGCAAGGTTAAAAAGATACCAGGGATGTGTCCCCATGAATAACTTAGTTATGTGAAAGAACAATACAATAGTAAAGTATTACAAATATACTTGACATGTATTTAAAATATTTGCACTGTGTCAATACAGAATACCCATAACATACGCACACAATCATCAAGAAAGTGTTTCACTCTTAGTAAATAAAATAAAAAAAATGTAGTCTCTTATTATTAGTCATAGATTGTTATTTTCGAATGGAAAATATGAACTAAATTAAATTAAATTCAACAAAATTAGATCATGATAATTTAAAATCTATCTGGAGCCTAAACCATTAAATTCTCTATTTTCCTCTGAGACTTTTACAGAGACTAAGACCAGCCACAGCCAAAATTCAGAGGAAAAGGCTCTGAGTGACATGCAATTAATTACTATTTGGTGTATAGCGTACACATTATCATAGCTGGAAAATGTAAGAATCACGTTAGGCCCACAACAATAAGTGAAAATTAAAATGTTGAAAAAATAAGCATAATTCATTTTCATATAATTTTTTGTCAAAGCCACAGGGAGCCACTAGAAAGGGGCAAAAGATGTGCCTGCATCTTCAGAGCCATAGGTTGCTGACTTCTGAATCAATGAATCTGAAAACCTTTCATGAACCCCCTCATCACGGACCCCTACATGAGAAGCACATAGGGTGTGTGGAAATCCTTTCAGTTGTCTCATCATGTTGATTCAGGGTTTCCCCAGTGTACTGCAAGACTGGTGGCCCACCAGGCTTAAGCTGAACCCCCCACCAGGCCTAAGCATCTAGAAATTTTATTTCCAAGGGATGAATTTTTTGAACATTTTCACATCTCCAGTCAGCCTTTAGTGCTAATTAATGTAAGGGCATGTGAAATCTGTGTTATGACTTTTTTAAATTCTTGATTCTACAATCGTAGCCATGATTATATTATCACAGAAACTATAGCATCCCAACATATTGCACCATCAGCCTGTTGCTAGTCCACACAGGCACTGGGCCTCCTTCAAAAAATACATGCCACCTGGCCTAACAACTTTGCTAGGGGGGAAACTCTGTGATTCACATTTAGGGTAATAAAAAAAAAGTAACTAAACTAAACATGGTCCATTTTCTATGTTCAGTCTTGTGCTTCTGTGATGGGTTTTGGTATCTGAAGTTGTTGACTCAGTAACTCAATCTGCTTGACCAAGAACTTCTTGTCACGGCTCTCCTGTAAGCCAAAGACCACCACTGCATTAGTAAAACTGAAATACATGTGTGTATAATGAAATCACATAGACAAACCAATATTTTGTCAAAATTCAAGACCATGTAAGTCTTTGCTTTACAATACATCACACAGGTAAATGCCAACAACTTACCAGTTTAAGCTGAGCTCTCAGCAGGGCGACACTTTTCCCATAGACAGAGGCCAAAGCCACAAAATAACACAACACCACACTACCAGAGAGAGAGGAACTATGATTATACAACATAAAACAGACAGTGAAGAACAGTGATATAATATGCAGGTAAAATGTAGGCAAAATTCTATATTTAGGTTGAAGTACAGCCCTGTATATACCAGATCACACACTATAAAAAAAAAAGTATTTGTTGAAGTAAAAAATGTTGGTGTCTCAGCTTTCTTATTTTATTTTAAGTTGACTGAATTTGAAAAGACCAAGTTGTACTAATTTTCGTAATGACTCAAAACACTTTTGTAATCAAATAAACTTAGTGTAATGGAGTAGGGACTGAATTCCATACTAATCTTCTTATTGGTTCACAATATTGACTTATCTTGGTGTATTAAAGACACACAGCAAGTTTTCATCATATATGTTTTCTTCAACTATGAAAAAGGAGGGTCTCAATCAATGCATGCTGGGATGTCTGATCACGTTTCTTTAGAAACTTATTTAAAGACTTAATTGAACTCAACTGCTACAAATTTTGAGTTAAATTAACTTGAACAAATAAAATATTTACATTAATGAGAAAAGATCGGTCAATTCCACAAAATTTCTGTAAATTGTTGACAGAAAGTTCACTCACCAGAATAACACACACAGAGGGATGGAGAAGGCCTGGGAACCAATGAAGAAGAGAAATTCCTGTGTAGTTTTAGGGAGGTTGTAGAACGTGGTTGGAACAATCGACCAGATATTGGGAAAGAAACGGAAAGGACCACAACCCATAGATGGCTGGATCCTGGGTGGAGAGAGGACAACATGCATCTTCAACAACGTAATATAACACGGAAAACATTTTAAATGTAAAAACAAAAAAGCTGAGAGAACTTTTTAAGAAGTTTTGAGCCCAACTTAGAATCTCAAGTTTTGAAAAAGTTTTATCAACTAATAATGTCCTGTTGAGATAATTTACTTTTCCTCTTAAGATAAACTTGAATCTTTCAGTTGTAGAAACCCCCAAAAATTTGTATTTCAAAAATTGTTTAGTAAACTCATTTCACGGCAGGGTCTCACAACCACACACTTCTACTGGGTCATAATTAATGATTCATAGGGATTATATTTATATGAGTCTATATATATATATATATATATATATATATATATATATATATATATATATATATATATATTTTTATCTAAAGGAGAAAATTAAATGATCTCAAAAAAGGAATACAGGGCAGCAATAATATTTATATAATATTTAGTTTTAAATTTAACAGAATGAGTTTGATTCAAATCTTGAAAATCTAGTTAAGGCAGTTGCCTTGAAATTATGAGTTTTCTCAACTTTATTTTACTTTTTTTTTTTTTTTTTTGCAGCACAGCAGTGCCAAGACCTCAAGTTAAACCTAATCCTACCAATCCTCTTACAATGCTTTACCTTCTGATCTGCAGAGTAAAAACCTCCAGGTACACTTTATTATTTGTCAGTGCTAGTGCTGAACTTAAAAGCTCCTCTAATTTGATTGTTACAAGGGAGAAGCACTCACACAGCTACACTGTAAACCATGACAACTGTAGCCAGGGTCCAGCCAAACACGAGAACCACCAGGAAAAAGAAGGCAGAGGTGGTGGAACGAAATGTCCTCAACGCTGGCCGACAATTTTGGAAGAGTGTGATCTGAGGAGGAAAGAGGCAACAGGGTTATTGACAAAACCAAAGCAGAGTGTTGTTGAATAACTGTGTAATAGTGGCTGTGTTAAATCCTCACCCTCTTGCAGTAGAAGAGGATGATGAACTTGACGGTGTTGATGAGCGGCAACAGAGGGCAAAAAAGAGCTCCGGTCCAAACCACAGTCTGACCGTAAACCAGCCCGAGCACGTTGGAGGGGACTACAAACTCCTGCCGACCGACCCACTGAGACAGTTTACAGGACCAGTTGTCCACCACCATCCTGACACACACACATAAAAACACAGTAGAATCACGCGGCTGAGTGTGTCACACCCAACATGACCTGACAGACAAATAAACAAGCTGAAAAACAGTTGTTTGTACCTGCGTGGAAACTCCACCAGGACGAGCACAGCGATGTTGATGAGGAGGTCAAACAGTGTCAGCTTGTACATCTCCTGTCCCACTCGTGTTTCCCAGCACTGCATGATGGGACAAACAGTAAAAGTTTACAGTGTTGAAAAGATTATACATTAAATATTTTCTACAAATTCTTATATGTCACACAATATATGTACAAGGCCTTGATTTTAAGTGGAATAAGAAAACATTTTAAGAAATTCATTAATTTCAGTGAAGGAAACCAAATGAAAGTTATTTTTACAGTTTTTCTTGTTATTGATTATATAAACTTGGCATGCAGGCAGCTCAGTTGGTCCTTAACAGTGGCCATGGGTTCACTGTGCTAAAACTGTATTTCATCCAGAATCATTTCATATTCTGTCTTTATTCTGGGTGACTCACAGGTGTTTTGCAAACCAAAACTTGACTCTGGCAGTTATCTCAGTTGATTCAGCCAGCTGATGCAAAAACAAACTGCAAGCAGAATTTTTTTGGCTCATGTAAACACAACAGTAACAGGCACATTAGATTAGAAAAAGATTTTTTTTTTTCATCATCTAACTACAGATTTTTATTTATTTCAAGTCCTCTATTTCCTCTCAAGCTGCTAGTACTTGTCTAACAGCTTGGTGACACATTTGAGCCTGTTTGTGAAGAAGAAGCACCTTAAAAAAAAATTCACATGCACTCAGGAAGCATAATTACCCTGTAGTCTTTATAATTGTAATGGCACAGTTCACAGTCCACATCATTTGTGTTCCCGTCGCAGGTGATCTGACTCCACATGGTGAAGAGGAGAACACCCAGACTAACCAGACGAAGGAACACTGCCCTGTGCGTGGAGGAAGAAATCATTATCAAACCAGCTGTGATAGTGACACAGTGATAGTAACTTGATTTTTCAGTGGCTGTCAAGTTGTTCCTTAAAGACAAAATGTCAACAGTCTCAATCAGTCCTGTTCAGGACAGTGGTGGAAAGTAGCTAAGTGGATTTACTCGATTACTGTACTGCACTTTACCTGAGTATTTCCACTGTGTGTTACTTTATACTTATACTGAATTACATTTTAAAGTGAAATATTATACTTTATACTGCACTGGATTTACCTTAATGCTATATTTTCTAGTTATTTCCAAATTAAAGGACCAGTGTGTCGTATTTGGTGGCATCCAGTAGTGAGGGTGTAGATTTCAGCCCCTTAAACTGGAACTTGTTGAGTGGTCTGAAGACATTATTATCAGGCCTCAATAAGCAAGCAAGGAACCAGCAATTAGTAATTTGATTATTGATAATGAAGTCATATTTGGTTAATGTGGTAAGCCACTATAAATTCATTCCAGGCATTTAGGGAATTTATTACAAAGTTGGACTGAAGTGCTGAAATTATACAGAAAGTGGTGAGAATGTAAATGGTTAAATGTACTTCATGTTATGAGCCTTCAGAAGTTTAGCAGAAACTAGTTGCAAATTAAGCTGCAACAACTCACTCTAATTTAGTGGCATGATCAGCAGAAGTTAGACAGAAATTAGTCAGAAGTTATGCTAAAATGATCAGCAGAAGTTAGGCAGAAACTAGTTTGGGATTAAGCTAAAGTGATCAGCAGACACCAGTGCAAACCTTAACAGTGCCAGTATGACAGTAGTGCTGGGGGCATATCGCTCTATCAAGGCGATCTGGTCACACAGCAGCGGCACCACGAAGTTTCCGGTGGTGATGACAATGGATGGGAGATACTCAAAAAACAAACCCAGGATCCCTTCCTGGTCAGTGTTTTTCTGTTTGTAAGAGACGGAAGCCAAATGGTCACCTTACACATTCAGACCCAGGACAACATCTACATCACCACTGTCTCTTTACATAATTTACCTGGCTGAAGACGGTGGCCTCGAAGATGCCGTAGAAGGCTGCAAAAATGAGCCCAAGTGCAACTAAACCCATAAAAACACGCAGAGAGTATAAAATTGTTTTTTGTGTCGTAGTCAGAGCGGCTGCCCTTTTCTTTATGCTCTCCTCCTCCAGATCCACCTGACAGAGACAGAGGAAGAAGAAGAGACGAGGGGTCATTCACAGGGGACGGTTACAAAGTTGGCACATGTCCATCACATTTCACTTTTTTATAACTGTCCTCAATCCTGCTAAGTAGGACAGATCCCCTCTGACCTGTAGCCGGTAGTGGATGTTTTTCTGCTTCAGTTTGGTAGCTTGGTCTCCCAGGCAACCGTAGTCCCAGCTGGTGAACACTATCATGCTGTAGTTGCCCACAGCACTGCCTCCCGTTGCCACAGCAACTCGAGCTGCAGTCCCCATGCTGTGTGTGTGTATGTGAGCAGCCAGTCAGGGAAGAGGAGACAAATGCAGGTCAAGGTGACTGAACTCTCAACTCAGGCTTTTAAATGTCATGCTGATTATTTCACTAACTGGCTTGAACTCTTACACACACACACACACACGCACAAATAGAGGCTGGATGATCAATAATACAGAACCTGAAAGTGTTTGCTCTGGGACTCACCGTGCTATGATACAAATGAGACAAAAGGCGAAGTAGAAGACAGCAGTGAAGAGGTACGCCAGGGGGATGTTGTATGAGAAGCTCCGGTCTATAACCACTGTGTTTTTGTAGTAGCCATAAAACATGTATGAATACTCCATAAAACCCTAAACAGAGAGGAGAGGACAAGCACTAAGCATGACTGGGATGTGGTTTAACTTTACTTTTATCAGCAAAGAATACAGTAGGAGCACGAGGAAACAGCTGTAGGTACTATTGAGGACAATGAGATCATGTTTTTGCAACTTGTTCCTATGTGTAACCTGCAGTTTTGTTGAAAACTGTACAGCTCTTATTTAAATAACAGTCATAATGTACAGACCATCTTTTGTTTTCATATTTTTTTCAGTTATTGCCGATTTTCTATTTTCTATTTGTGCCTCTTGACTTGCAGTACTTGCTTCCATCTTTATTTATACTTTTCTCATACTGTGTTATTTGTTATACATGAATAGTTGTCTATGTGTATGTCTTGCAAGTGGGAATCTTGAAGTTCAAGCTAGCCCAGAAATAGCATCAGGTTAGTAATCTTGAAGCGTCAGTATGCAGCACTGGTGGAGCTAGTTTGAACTACTTCATAACTACTTTTTGCTCATTTTTTTCTGTATTTCTTTTTCTGGCTGCTGCTCTGATGTTCTTCACTCCTCACCTCCCCACATCTGTGAGGCACTGGTGAGATTCTCAGATCAAGTTTTTGAACAGTTCACACATAACAAGCTAACACCAATTTGCCTTTGATCTGGGGGCTTTTGTTAACAATTTCGAAAACCGTCAGCAAATGGAAAATCAGGACCTGCAATCATGTAGTGTGAACTTGGCATTATTTGCTTTCTTTTAGACAGTCGGATGAGGAGACTGATACCTCTCTCATGTCTGCCAAATACCAAGCTAGAGACCAGATTTAGCTTAGCATGAAGACTGGAAACAAGTAAAAACAGCTAGCCTGGCTCTGTCTGAAGGTGACAAAATCTACCTACCAGCATCTCTAGACTCATTACTTCATGTTATAACTTGTTTATTTTAATGTGTATGAAAACTACCTGCTGTAGTTTTTAGAGGGGTTTCTGTCTGGGACTATTTCTTAGCCTGAAGCTGTGGCATCAAATCATCAAGTTGCCACGTACAACTCCACAAAACATCTTTTTTTAAATTTTGTTTTTACAATGTGGTACAATGTGTATGTATTTTTGTGTGGCAGCCTTTATGTCCAAGAAAATTATCCCTTGGGACAAAAGTAATCTTGATCTTGATGTTAATTAGTGAGTTTATAAGTGTTTGTAGAGGATTTTGTTACCTTTGGATAGAACCAGGCTAGCTGTTTCCCCCTCTTTCCCATCTTTATTCTAAGATAAACTAACCACTTGTTGGTTGCAGCTTCATATTTTGCCGTACAGGCACAAGAGTGGTATCAGTCTTCTTGGCAAGAAAGTCACAGTGATAGAATTGTGTCTAGAATGTATTAGATAGTATAATCCTAAGTATTATCTGAAAAGGCCACATGCAGAATGCATGACTGCTATATTTCTAAAATCCTGCTACAGTCTTGTGTTTGAGAGTTCAAACGTATATAGAGAGACAAAAGTGTAAAGAATCAGATCGTCCAATGATGAAAGACAATAATTTCTGTTTCTCTATATGTTCTTGAAGTCTGATGTCTTTGCAGGTCATTGTGATGCTGCATTTTCTCACCGTCCCTGACAGCAAGTCAAGGAAGTAATTGTAGAACAACACCAAGCCTTGGGGATTAGGGTCATACTTCAAGCATTCCTCTGGACCTTGAAAACAGCACAAGAGAAAAGCTTCATGGTCTCTGCATGCATTCTCAGAGGTTACAGCATTTATATAGGCATTTCTGCACTTTTCTGAACATATATGTCATGTAGTTGTCCTAACGTTTTAAGAGTAACTGAAGGAGAGAAAGAGAAGAGTAAAAGCTTCAGTGGTGATTAAATTCAGGCCTGTGACTTATTTGATAGCAAAGACACAAGGTCTTAATCCACACACTGTCATCTAGATAAAGCTAGTTTCCTCACACAGCTTTAAAAAAAATCAAAGGGTTTGATTAATCCTTGTATGAAAAAACTGACACATTCTAAAAAATGATAAAACTTTTTTAATTTTAGAGAACAGGAAGGAAAGTAGCCTAAGCTGTTGGTTGTGCATGATAAAATCTTATATCTTTTATATTATACACTTACTTACATAAACTCAGGTAATTTCATTCTTATTTTGATGTTGTTTTGTTTCTGCTCATGCACCAGTGACCATTTATTCATTTTAATTCTAAGGGGAATACCATGGAGGCTGTCTCTACATTTACTACGATGAACTGGCTGTTTCCTGAAAACTGCTGCATCAAACTGAGAGAAGGCTTCCTGTTTGTCTGTGAGAGAACTCTGCTAAAATGTCAATATGAAGAACCCTTAAAATGTAATGTACCACTGTCATGTGTTACTCTCAATACACAGCTAAATGAAATGTTGTGAGCTAACAAAGTGCAGTGAGAACAAGTCATTACCAGCGCTGGGAATGCAAGGATGAGGGTTTTTGGGGTGAGGTTTGTGCTACACTATCTGATGTAGTGGGTCTAGCTGTGCCATGCTCTTCTGCTTTGCTACTCTCAAATGACACCACCTCATTAAAACATGTCTGAATATTCTACTAACAGGCAACGCTGCCAAAAAGATGCTGGCGTTACACAGGAAATCTGTGTACACGATTACAAAAACTCAGTGGATTAACACATTTTTATATAATTAATATATAAATATAATATTAATTTATATTTATTGGTACTTTTCGTATCCTTGTATCCTGCAAATATTACACGGAGACCCAGAGGTGTAGGGGACGGGTCTGAGGGTCACCACTAGTTTTTTGTTTTTTTCGTATTGTTGTCTCTGTGGTATGTTTATATTTACCATAACAACAAAATCATCACATGCTCACAAGAAAGTAATTACCAGTGCCGTTAACAAGGCCGGACCCAACAGATCTGAAGATGATGCTGGGGATGACGACAAATCCAAAAATTAGCAGAGAGGAAACAAAATTGAGCACCACCAAGAACCTCAGGAACAAGAAGAAGGACAGGACACCACCTCCGAAGTTCCCTGTGGAGCCAAAGAGCCATGGTGTCATTAAAATACAAAACAGATTCAAAACCAACAGTATTCACCATATATGGTGTAAACGGCGGTGTAATCTGCGTGCCAATCAGTTCATGTCCACCAGAAATGAGCAGTTAACAGTTTACCTCCAATCTTTTGCAAGGACTTGCGCCATGGGCTGAAAAGGTAGAGAAACTCTCTGATGTTGTCTTTGAGTTTACGTAGAGATTTGGCCTTGTTCCGTTTCCATGACTCCCTGCTGGAAACCACGGGAACCTGCATCTGCTGCACCTGCCTGTAACGGACAGGTTACACCTTCACAACCTAATGCAGTAAATACTGTGATGTAATTATTGGCAACACTTTTTTTATGGTCTCAAGACATTTCCTCAGAAGAAACATGCACTTCGGTTCTAATTATTGAGACACTGTTCAGTTGATACATTTCTGATTAATTAATGCCAATTAATTGCTAACTTAACCTTGAGAGTCATTTTAGACAGTACGCAGCAAGTCAACTGAATGCAAGTATGTAAAATGTGTGGGGAAAAAAAGAGAAAAACTTGGAGAATGGAGAATGAAGTTTCCAATAATGAAGGAAGAATAAATAGTGCTTACTTGGGATTGAATTGAGCCTTTTTTCAAAAATATTCCTTTTTTATTTTTCGAATTTGTACCAACAAATTTGGAAATTGTTTGGAAATTATCAGACAATTACAAAACCATAAACAAAGTGTTATATAATCACTTGATTGGTGGAAGACTGTCTTACTAAAAAAAAGTCTTATAGTATATACTTATATAGTTTTCTTATTAGATTCGTGTAGTGTGGTTTGTGCAGAGACCAGAGGGTTTATCTTTTTTCCTCCATAATTAATAAATTAATGTAATTTGTTCCATTGCTAATGACAAGCCAATAAAATACTTTCAAACAAGACAGACTTTGGGGGTACTTTTAACTAGGAACATTTTTAAAAAACACACCACCAAACTTTCAGTGGAAGTTTTCATACCTCACAGCTCTTTTCAGGGCCATGGGCAGAGGGCTGCTCCTCAGGTCCCGGGGCTGCTCACTGCTGTTCCCTTCTTCATCCTTCTCTTCAGGGGGCGAGTTCCAGGTGAACTGTGGGTAATTCTGATTGGACGTTCGAGTAGAAACCCGTCGTGACCTCAGTGACTGCTGGTCACCAGAGTAACCATTCCCTGTGACTGGCCGAGTATGAGACAGAAAAAACAGCAAAGAAAATGATCAAGCAAAATCTGAAAAGACAGTTCAGTCAGATTAAAAGATGATTTCATATCAGCTGTAACATTATTCAGACACTCAGTCGATTCAGATGTTGTTTAAGTGTTTAAAATGAGCAAATAAGTACAAGTAAATGTGATCAAAGGTAAGAAAAGACACACCTTCAACGTAGTCATACTCCTGCCTGGAGCCTTGTCTCTGCAGTTCACTAAACATTTCTCCGATTCAGTTTGACACGACCAGCTTTAAAGACTCTTCTCTGTAACCACATCTAACATTTTAACATCAACAAGTTCAGAATAAAACAAAGAGTCAAATGAGGAAATGCTGCCAGACCGGGAAAACCTTCTCTGTTGTCTTCTCTCACGGACTTTACCCCCTTTGTAAATGACCACACCGGTACTTCCTTGTATGATTTAACCCATTATTTCCAAGGGGATAGTTACCTGTCATGTACAATTTGCACGGTCTAATGACCAGCAGAAGCAAGAAAACAGGTTTAAGTCGTTTGTGTTACCGACAGGTTCACAGAAGAGTCTTTGAATGAACTGGAAACTTCAGGAATTATTTTACCGAATTTTAATCATGGGCAGTGATAAGAACAAATGAAATATCATATACTGGTTTGTACAGCTTTTTAAGAGTAAAATTCAAGCCTTTTAATGCATCTAAACCAAAATGAATTATTTTTCATTCTTTGAATCTTTTTATTTCCATTTATTTATATTTCCATGTTTTTTTCTTGTTTTGATAATTTTATTGTTCTGCCTTCACTCTACTATGTTTTTGTGTCTTTGTGTTTTAACTTTACCTTAATTTTGTCTTGCTTTTCTTTGGTTTTCTGTTGTTTATTGCCTGCTGGGAATTCTGCTCTTGCTTTGTCTGTCAAATCCCTTTAGGAACTCTACTTTTACAGGTGCTATACAAATAAAGTTATTATTATTTTTAATTAATATTTCGAAGCCTTTATCATTACATTGACAATGTATATTGTCACTGTTTATTTTACCATTTCTTCATAACTTCATTTTAGCTTTGATTGTATGTTTTGGTCAAGACTTTTTCATGTTTAATGCTAATTTCAAGAGTAAGGGATCAACAGTGGACTTCTCTAACTATAATACCAAATATGAAAATGGGTTAGGGTTATGTTGAAAATCAGGCATTTTTTCAGGAGTATATTCAAATTCAAGAATATTTCTAACCTTGAAAGCATTATGGTTCAAGTGAAGCATTTTCCAAACTTTCTAGACTTTGTACAAACTCTATATAAACGTGTAAATATTAACATTATGACTTAACCAGCCACATGTTAATTCTATCAAAGATGTGTTGGCTGAAAGTGTAACACAGGTGTGAGTTAACTAAACAGGAGTGTTTGTATCTAATGCTGCAGAATTAATGGTCTCCCTGACAAGTGAAAAAATGATGATCTATAAATGATTTATAAATGCCTTTTTCTACAAGCTTTATCTTAATGACTTACACAAGGTAATTATGTGTCTCAAAACAAAAATAATTCACAGATAATCACACCAACAACACCTTAAAAAAAAGAAAAGGCAAGTAACATAGCTGAGGAAATGCTGATATGTATTCCACAAGTGACACTGTTACAAAGCAGAGAGTGTTACAGCTGGTGCAGCGTGTGAAGCCAAACACAAAAGAACAGACAAAAGGCTGAAAAATAAATAGTCTGCAGACAAGCAAGCACTCAATAGAGGGACTGGAAACATCACCACTGTCACTGCGCAATAATATAAACAAAAGAAACCAAAGGGTTGAGTTTGGCACAGAGGAAAAAGGCTGGAGGCAAAACACGAAATCAATTTGTAATTCAAATTATCTCGGTTCCAAGTAACATTTGGAAAACAAAACACATGGGGAGATAAGACCTTTCAGTTTAGTCCGTCGTGCTCATATAAAACAGATACAGTGGAGTTATCACAGTTTGAGACAGGATTGAGTGAAAGAACTCTGCATGTTTTCCAACTAATACACAGTGAATTGTGGTGAGGTCTGGGCGACCAGTCAGTATTATCATTTATCAACATCTGGCAGAAGCATATCATGAAGATACGATCATATAATGTGATCTTTCTAGACATTTCTACTGTCCGAATAAATGTTTAAAAACTACAAAAACTGCTAATGAAGTTGTTTTACACATATTATATCATTACACTGGGACAGTTTATTGCTTTGAACATCAGTTTAATTATTTCGTACGATGTTCAATACATTTTCCATATTGTGACATGTATCAGTATTGGAAATAAACTGTTATAATGATTTCAACCTTATCACCCAGCCTCAGCTGTGCTGTTATTCATGACTTAAAGGGACAGTTCAACCCAAAATCAAAAAATACATATTTTTCCTCTGGCCTGTAGCGCTATTTATCCAGAGATGCCTTCTCTCAAATATAATGGAACTAGATGGATTTTTTTTTCTACCAAACTTCAGCTGCCAACTGCATCACCATTCAAATGAAAGCATGCACGAGGGGTCAAACCTCAGAGGATATCGTCTGTGTAGATGTCTACCTTCTCTCAAACATAATGGGACTAAATGGCGCAAGTCTTGTGCCAAAAAATACATTAGAAAATATGAAAACTGTCTCTTCCCAAAAATCATGACCCGGTTACTCAAAACAATCCACAAAACTTGTTGTGCGCAGTTTCACATAGTCACTACTTTCTTTCTGCAGCAGAATCTAACGTGATTCTAACATGAAGCTACTCACAACAAGGTATGAGAATTATCTTTAGCATCTCTATGGCTCATATCTCCAAAACTCCTCAAGAAAAATTTAGAGAGATAAGCACTACAGGCCAGGGGAAAAAATACATGTATTTTGGGCTAAACTGTCCCTTTAACATTGGCAGCTTATAGTAATGATGTGAAACTTGCAACTTTTTGTATCAAATGTTTGGTCCCAACCCTGAATGGTCCATGATGGCAGTGCAGACAATTTGGCAGTGAAATCCGTCACATGGCACACTCTTCACTAAACACAACACTGCTATAGAGATGTCAGTGTATATATAATGTTCCTGATATGGACTGTTTACAATTACAGGCAGAACAACAGTAAGCAGAAAAAAAAACACTCCAAACAGAAAAACATAGGTTCACTGGATTAAGGGAGTAAACACAGAAATAAGGAATGTTATAATGCATAATGCTGAAAATGCTTGAGGTTCTTTAAAACTAATTCTAAACCACTTACAGAAAGTAATTCTCCAGCAGTACAAATGTAATCCAGAACTTATTTTGTTCCTTTAAACTTAAACCAGATTTTCACTGTGCACCACTGGGATAAGGGACAATAAGGAAAAAAAATGTCTGCTGATAATAAAGGCTGCACAGTATGTTTTTTCAATGCAGTTAAAGGGAAATTGGGTTTTTTTTAAACATGGTCCCTTTTTGTTACATAGTGGATCTCTTTTTTAACCAGAAACAGCCACTGTGTCTCTTTCTGCAAGTTAAATTTAAGACTTTTTAAAGACCATTTTGGATGCAATTTCTGACATTAATGCAACTTTATAAAAGTAACAGTTTTAACCAAATCAATTAACCCATTTAAATATTTTTATTTACATGTTATATATATATATATATATATATATATATATATATATATATATATATATATATATATATATATATTTAAGTCATTTTAAAGCCTTAATTTCAGATTATTGGATTTTAGACTTTTTAAGGATCCACAGAAAACCTGCCAAAATATGTAAACAATAGGGCCCAGGTTCACAAATATCAGAATTACCCTTTAACTATCACAACACCGTAGTTCTGTTAGAGTGTTTAATGTGGTCAAAAACAGTCAAGGTGCAGATTTGAGATGCCAAATGGCAGCAGATTTACTTTGTTCTGTAAATTTAACAAACTGGAAAACTTTGGTAATGCTCACACACCTAATGATGATACCCGCATAATGTTTTTTCCATCACAATCTGTTCATTCTGCACTACAGTATAAACGAACTGTAACATAATACTGAGAGCTGTTGTTTTGTTGGTGATGGAAACTCATGGCGTGTCAATTTAACCACTTTTAATTTGCTTCCCTTTTAATTATTTATGCAGTCATTATGAGGGTTAATGTATGACTTGCTACCTGTTTGTAAAGCAGCACCTTGACATTTCAACCTCATTCTGACCAGTATTGCAGCTCACTTAAAAACTTGAGACTGGGCGTGGTATCTTGAAATAAAAGCGCACACACTGTACAGGCAGACTCACAGATGAGGGGAGTGAATAAACTATTTACACCCCGGTCGTCACTCACACTATAAAAGTAACATTCATTAAGTTCAAACATTCCTCTCTCAGTATTCACAGTACTGTTATGTACATGTACATACATGAAGTGTCTCCAGTGACGGCCTTTTTAACTGTATTTTTACTGCAATTTTAATAATATTGAGTTGAACTTTTACATTTTCCCACAAGAAATCTTAATGGACCTGTTTGTCGCTAGAAAGGTGAGTGTTGGTGTGATCGATGTTGGAAATTCTTACAGTAACTCCCACTCATGTCCCAAAAAAAGTACCCGACCAGTTCTTTTCTGTGCCTCCATTCAGTCTGTTTTTTCTCCAGTTTTTTCCGTCTTCTCTCCCTCTCTTTTCTCCTCTCTCCTCCCTTCCCGTTTCCCTCCCTTCAGGGCCCGGCCGACTACAATGCAGCAAATGGCGATTATGTGCATGATGAAGTAGATGGACGTCCAGTAGTTGATGGTGTCAGAGGCCTTCAGCAGCACGAAGCCCATGCACATGTAGTCGTAGGCCCTCATCTTCAGGAACCAATGAACCCAGTCGAAGATGTTCTGTCCACGTGGACCCAGCTTAGCTCGGACAGCCGCCTCCATGGCAGTCTCAGCCGCGATGCACAGGGGGATAGTGAGGAAGGAGAGGTAGTAGCCGGCGTGTAGTCCGTGCCAGTATGCACTGATGAACATGGTCCAGCCAGCCCTGAGAGTTACACACAAACAGGATAGATGTTGAAATCAAACAATAAAAGTTTGTGTAATGACTTCAGTGTGAATATCAGCAAATCTTTGATTTTCAGCTCATTTTAACAAAACCACAATTATAATCATAACTGTGATCATTTTGGTCACTATAATTGTAATATAAAATTTTCAAACAGTTTCTTCTCTAATTCAACTGAGGATTTTGTTAGAGGATTTTTTTGGGGTGATGACACCATATGACATCTTCAATTGCTTCATTCGAAGACCTCAGTAGAAGCTTTAAAAGCAGAAATAATGACTTTGGTACAGTCTTAGTCATTTGACTTATTTAAGGTAAAGATTTAAGATGCTGGGTCAGGATCAGGATGGTTTGGGTTGTGCAAAGGTTAAAAAAAAGGCAGTTTTAAAGTTTTAAGCAGAAAATTTTATATTAATTATTTAAATAACAACAATAATAATCACTAGATATGTTCTTTCTCTCTGAAAATAAACAGCAATTGTATCTAATAAAATGGATTTAAAGGGCAAGTCCACTTGCCAACAACTCCCATGAAAAGGCCAAAACCAACAATGACCTGATCCTGCCAAGTACTGTCTGTGTAGCCAAAGCCTTATTTACCCTTCTTCTTTTGGCCAAAACATCAAGGAAGAAAAAAATTAAAACACTTAAATGAGACACACTGTCGCACTGGGTGACGTGTTCCTCCATTATCAGGAACACTGGCACTGTATTTTATTTTGAATTACTCCCACTTACATCATCCTGCTGCAACAGAGAACCACATCCATGGCTGAAAACAGTCCCAAAAACACCATTTACTCATATTTGAGTAATGTTTGCAAAAAACTACAGTGCCCAGCAGTTAAAAGCCATTTTAATAAATAAAAGCATTTTCATATACAGCACTTTATGTATGTTGTTTTTGTTGTTGTTTTTGTTGTTTACTTCACACTTTCTTTGGCAATATAAACATCTGCACCACATGCCAATAAAGCCACTTTGCATTGAGAATTGAACTGAATATATTTGAAACCTTTTTTTAATGATTTGCACATTGATTCAGAGAGTGTTTCACAAAAGAACTAAGACACTTGTTTATGCCTTCTCATGAAACGTACTGACCAGAACCATCAGAGCACATCACAAGCCTTATTTTTTAACATATTTATTACTAACAACAGAATTTGCTAAAAATGTATGAAGTAATTTTTCATTTCAGTGTGACTTGAAATAAAATACTTTTAAGTAAGAGAAGAAGCATCGTTTGCATCGCTGCAAAAAATGCACATTCAAAGATCCAAGTTGATCAGTAACAAAAGAGAATGACGAGAAAACATGCTCTGAAATCTGATTCTGTTGATGCTTCTTATTATCTCACACCTGAAATCTTTCTGATTTTATCTCACTGCAGAGGCCCAGTGACGGCATGTTAACGCCTGAACAGACCACACAGGGATTAATGGCTGAGTTCAGGGATTCGTGCCTGTAAAGCAGAAACTGCTGCACACATGAAGCCTTACCTGAGAGTGTAGGCTTTGAAGGGGGAGTTGGGGTAGATGTAATGATGCAGCCACCACTGCACTGTCATGTTCCAGTAACGCATACCATGTCGGACCTTCACACAGAAGTCAGTGTTGTAGCAGTCGATGTTCTGGATGGTTTTGAAGTCGTATTTCTCTTCAGTGGAGGGCTCAGGACTAGACACAAGGGAACAAATGTGGGAAAAGAGAAAAAAAATTAGCAAAAATATTAACCTTCAACAACAAGAATTTGAACTCATACCAAGACACTGAGTCAGCAATTACTGATGCACCACTTTTAATGTACTTGCTAGTCATGTGATAATGTACCTGTAGTTGACAGTGGGTCCTCCTCCAGGTTTGGACAGCGCCTTTTCTGGATAACAGCCCAGACCTGCACTGATACAACCAGCCTCAGCTCCACACCACGCTGCATAGAAACGCATCCGAAACACAAAGAACACTGCGATCATGTAGAACAACCTGGTGACAGAGAAAGAAACAGAGAGAACAAGAGGAGAAGTAAATTATTCATCTTTATCTTACCAAACTGCTGCAGGGACATTTACTGAGACAATCAGTCCTAAATAATTAAAGGGCTTGCTACAGTTTAGAATCTTCTTTGAATTAATAGGAATTATTTTTTACTTTCCAGAAATTTGTAGACACACTTTTCACAATCATTATACTACAGTTTAAGTCAACAGGCTCCAGTACAATTTAGGAAATATTCTGAAATGTTTTTTCACCAAAAAAATAAAAAAAAACTTCCCCTGGACAGCGACAGCTGATAGGCCTGACAGTATTGGCAATATCCAGTTTAAATTAATGATATCATTAGGCTATATGAATAAATTATGAATCATAGTATAATTTGCGTTACAAGTCAAAAAGGATAAAGTCAACATAATTATGTGACCGTGATTAAATTACATAATTTATAGGATTTTCAAACTCAAAATTGCTTCCAAGTAATAAAGTATACTATTCATTAGTGAAAAACTGGTTGGATAACAGCAGACTAATGAGGCCCATTGTTATTGCTATAATTAAAAGACATTATCAGGACAGTTATGCACTCTACCAATACCTAAAGAAAAAGTTTTGATCCAGGAACTCCTCTGTGCGAACATAGGCCAGTGGAAAGACGGAGTTGACAGCCAAGAACAGAGCACCGTAGACAGGAACCAGCTTCAAACGCTGCAGGCACGGCTCCCAGCCAGGCAGGGTCTGCGGGTTTGGCTGTTTCAGCCAGTCAACGTACGTTTGGAAGCGGAAAAACGGGCCTTTAGGAAGATGGAGGGATGAGATACAGGAGTGTTGAGAAGACAGTGAGAGGCAAAAATAGAAAATTGGAATAATGCAAGACACAAAAGGGACCAGTGGAGGACAGTGCGGTTCAAAAGAAGAGAAGGTGTTTTTGGACAGTAGAGGGGAGTAGGAAAACAAAAAGAGAGCAGAAGTACATGAAAACCACCAGTAATGTTAAATAATACTGAGATGTGGACTCACACAATATTGGACAAGTAGCAGAGAGTGAGACAAAGAGAGACAACAGTTAAAATTCATGCAAACACAAATGAGCATCAACAACAACACACATGAATATAAACATAATTCTGAGAGGAGTCAGACATTTCCACAGACTTACCGGTCATTATACCGACATAACAGTAGCTATAGGACAGAATATCGTAGAGAGACGGCTCCTGAGACAGACCACCAATGACGGGAGACTTGGCAAAAGAGCTCACTTCCTTTTTCTTCTCTATGTGGAAGCTTTGCACCTCATTAGCCAGACTCACCATCTGAGGTGAAAACAGAAATATATATGAAATGTCAGAAAGATGCACAGAAAAGATGTGTTGATTTATTCACTGACAAAGTTTCTGTACCTTCAGAGTAAGAAGCAGCTGGACGGCGTTGGCAAAAGGTGTCGGTGGCGGCAGACCAAACCAAGTCACGAGCCGGAAGAAGAGGAGGTAGAGAAAGGTCCAGCTGAGACTCAGTGCTGGGGCATGCCTTGCAGACAGAGACACATGTTATGAGTGAGCTTACATGTTATATCTGCACAGTATCTGCAGCAACTTTTGTTGAACACTACAGCTGAAATGATGAGTTCAAGGTATTAAGGTAATTTATTTATCGTTATACAACACAGGGTTGCACAACGAAAAGAAAGGTGCAGTCCAGTAATGCTACATACACATATAATACATACAGCTAATTAAATTCAGATTATAAAAATGTATCTGTCTATTTGATTGGGCATAATAAATACGCAGATATACATGAATTCAAGGTAAATAAAAGTTTATGTGGGAGATATAAGACATTACAAGCTGATATAAAGAATAACTATTTAGCATTTTAGTTATCTAACAGTCAACACTATACATGGGAAGTTTCCATTTTTTGTTTGAAATGTTCTTAATCTGTAACTATTTTGATAAGTGCTTAATCATTTCAGTCAGTTTTTGCAAAAATGCCATATGTAATGGTAAACTGAATATCTTTGGCTGTTGGACTGTTATGGTTGTGCAGATTTGCTTCAATCACCTGGTTAAAAACTACAGTAATCTACTGAATGGCTGGTAAAACTTTAACATTCCCTTGTCATTTATCCAGTGAACAAAAAAGTATATATTTCACCCTGTTGGTAAGACAAAACAAGAAATTTCAAGACATCATCTTAGCCTCTGAGAAATCATAAGGGGCATTTTTCTTTGTTTTTTGAAATTTCATAGAGTCCGTAGACTTTTTAATTAATTACCTAACAGTACGAGAGAGAGAGAGAGAGAGAGAGAGAGAGAGAGAGTTACAGAGAGATACAGCAAAATAAGTTTAGTAAAAGCACGTATGTTCATCTCTCACCTCCAGCTGCTCTTTATAATGATCCATGATCCAATCACGGTCACCAGAGAGTGGAGTGTGTGGATGTGGCAGGTAGCGATGGTGATTGAGAGGCCCAGAAGAAGAGCTGCCCCCTGCTTCACAGGAGGACCTAAGATGACAGGAAATTTACACAATTAAGCCGCCTACAACCATCTACCAAGAATCTACACGGGGTGGCAAAAGCACCCAAGACACAGCACGTTATAAACTGTGTTAATCTCATACACAGGATGTGGTACTAATTTCAAAGAATAAAAATAGAAACATGGTGTGAAAACTTATCACCTCCAGCTGACTGCTTTAAACATCTTTTGAATTTATTGACACTGTCAACCAGGACAAGTGCAACACAAATACAACAGGCTTACCAACATTTCTCATGTGTATAGTATTAAGTATGGAGAGCAATTTGTGTGTGTTTATGCTCCATACAGTGGTTTTCTCATCACCCTTTCACATGTAAATATGTTTTCAAAGCAATAATGGAGCACCACACAGGACAGTCAGAGCCAGCACTGCAGGTAGATTGTGCTATGTGACAAAAGGAGGAATATTTAAAAATGACAACTGCATATAAACTGCAGTTGTGAAACACCAGAAGCATACTGAGTGGCTTAACATAAGGTTAAAGAGCAGAGCCCTGAACAAAAGAAAAGATTAATTAAAGTCTTCTTTCACTATCATTCATTGTCTCCCCATACACCAGATTAAACATTGTTAATCCTTCAACAGTAGGCTACAGAGCAGAGACTGCTAAGCAGATTTCCACTTTCTGCATCCCTTCACAGAACCACTGAATAGGAGACTTTCCTATAAAGAAATGGTCCAGTATCCTATTAGACACGTTTCAGGACCTGTATGAGCAGATTCAGGAGGATTGAAGCTGTAGATGAGGAGCAGGCCTGTTGTTTAGTACATACACAATGTTAAAATTTTATTGTTTAGTGTTTGATATTTTGTCCATCTTCTGTACGTGAACAAAAATAAATCCTGATTTTTGATCATTTCCCATCCTACAATGCAACAAATGTAAAATTATAGCTCATGCACAAAGAAAAATCAGTTACAGAGACCATGAGGTATAACCAACAACAGTGCACAATATAAATAGAAATAATACATTTTGCCATGTTTAACATTCATATTTCTGTGCAACTTGTATTGGAAGTCTAACTTGACCAAAATACTCACTGAGGTAACGAAAGAGGAATCCAACAGGGATGGTGGCAGCGAGAATTCCCAAGTACACCAGCTCATCGTGAGACATTGCTCTGCTGGCACACACACACACACAATCTCAGTTCATATAGACAACTGCACACATGCACATGAAACATCATTAACAAACAAGTCATCTGCTATTAATGAGTCAACAGAGCAAAGCCTGACAGGCACAATAAAAGCAACTCATAAATTTAATACCATCCATCAAAATATTATTCACCTTGGTGGAGCAAATAATTGATATTTTTATTGAGCCTATATCACAGCTATATAGATTAAATCCTATAGTAGGTTTGAAGATGTTGTTAACACTAGATGACATAAAATTGTTAAGTAGAAGTAATGTATCTTCCCAAAGGTTACACACAAAAAGTGAGTGCTGGGATTAAGTACACATATGTGACAGAATAATTACAAGAAGGGTTACGAACGAAATGCTTCCTCTTAGTAGGGCTGTAAGTAAGTTGTAACTGCAATATCCAAATAAACACAAATTGCATCTGCTATTGTTTTTGATAAATCAAAACTATGTGAGAAAATATAATTACAATGAAGCCCTGTAGTGCTGCACAGATGCTCAGGCCTTCTTTTCCTCAGAAAAAATGTTTTCAAATGTCACATCATCACGATTTTATTTCTGTGAAAATGAAAATTGTGAGACAAAAATGGTAATTCCCACTAATCATATCACAATATAGATCAAAATAATCGCAATAGGACTTTTTTTTTTTACCATATCATGCAGCCTTAGTCCCTTATTTTTTCCATTTCATTAATTTTTCTATATTGTGATATTTGTGAGCATGTTTTCACAGTCACATCTTAGTAATTCAATTAAAAGCAGACACTTTTAAAGGGGAAATTCAGCACTTTTCATGTGGATATCCAGTAAAGGTAGTCAATTGAATCAATAAATTCTTCAGTGTGTGCTACATAGACCATGAACACTGAGTTCTTCTGCTCATAGAGCTGTGTCAGCAAAATGCATTGTAAGCTTCTGACATCCCATCCCACAGCCCATGTCGCTGTGTATCATCAAACTAGCCTGTTGTTGTTACTTTGGCCAAAACATAGCATTTGGTACACAGACATATTACACATTGATGCTGCATTGGCCATTGGATCGTACGTAATTGTCGCTGCCATATTGGTCCCGTCAAGACTGGCCTGTGAAAAAGTAAAAGGGGGAACTACGTTTTCTTTTTGTTTTTTTGTTTTTTGGATGAACAGCACTATAATGTTACATTTCTCAACCAATTTCAGTGAGTTGTTTTTATATTTAAGGATTCATGATCTACGAGGAGTAAATTAGAATAAAAACAATTTTTTCTCCTATTCTAGATCATAAACCTATGACTATAACATGACCTTATAGTAACCAGAAAAACCACAATTCCCCTTTTACTTGCACATGTTCACAGGCCAGTCTTGATAAAACCAATATGGCAGCGACACTTACATATTGCAGCAAGGGACTGAAGTGGTCAATGCAGTGTCTACATATGTTTATAGTTGGGTGACAAAAATACTCATCTAGCACAGCCCTCCAGAACACCCCCCTGGCTCCCCAGAGGAGGAGACTAGAAATCTAAGGTGAAATAGGCACATTCCCACACCGGCCCCTACACACTCTCACTCTGTGACAAGTGTGACTCGTGTGGAATCGCACTCACGGCTGCTCAGGGTCACTTAAAAAGGGAGGAAGGTGTAGATATACTGGCAAGCTTTGGGAGGCCCTCGCCTTTCTGTGGTGCAAACAGGAACATTCAACATGACAGATACTGTAATTGCAACTGAATAAATATTAAAACAATGACCTTATAAAAAGCACTGACAATTATGTAAGTGCCAATGACATGACACACTCATTACATTCATAACATAATGAGCTAAAATAAAAACTGACTCCGACACTTCTTTGGCCACATCTCTGTTTTGATCACCATTTCTTGTCATGTCATTCTGTCATGTGTGCACACAAAATGTCTATTAAATGTCTGTTTGAGGTGAACTAACTTTAAGGAATTTATTACTTCACTTGACTACATTTACCATCAATACTGACTCGACAGCCACATGAGAGGTACTGTATTTTCTGTTTAAAACACTCACTTCTTTTGTCTGGCATTTTCATTTTAAGTTGTGGTAACTTTGCCCACAAGTATGGATAAGGTTTATTCAACTTAAGTAAAACGGGTATCAAATCTTCATGGTGTGTTTCACAATAACTCCACTGTGTGAAGAATTTCCTGTGAGTTGTATGCAACATCACTTCATAACACTGTTGCAGCCCCATTATACATTCGTTTGAATCGTGCTCGCATAAATGCGCACATAAAACGATGAAAAGCAGGATAAAAAACACACATGCAAGTACTACACAACACGGAACAACATGTGGGAACTTGCTGTGGCTGAGTCTATAGAGTAGGTCTGTTTGCATTTAAGCCTAGGAGAAAGCAGGGGTAAACCGCTGCTTCTTGATCACTCACATTAGAGTTTAACAGTTTAAATAAAAAAAAAAAATCTTTAATTTACTAAGGACTCGAAACATCAGCTTAAAACAGACTAAAATGCGTTTACCATACCTTTAAAAAAAGATAACTGTTAGCTACTTCCAGGTGACTACAACCGACATGATTAGCTCACGTTAGCAACACAGCCCGACAGAGGGACCGCGTTACAGCTTTTTAAATTGTAACAAAAACAAAACAGGTAAAACTGGATGCAACATGTGGTGATTAAACCACAACAGTCATGGTTACATTTATCAGTATGTAGGCAGTTAAGACTGTGCTAACGTTAGCATTACAAGTTCAAACTTATCGCTTACTAGCTTAGTAGCTAACGTTACCACACTGACCAACGATTACATGACCAAACGTCAGTTGAAAACTTTGAATTACTTACATTTATAACGTTAGATCGCTACGGTTTATCAACTCCAAGTCTCCAACAGAGCCTGCACATCTAACCACCCATTCACACGGCTAGCAGTGTAAGAAATTACTTCCTAGTTCATGGATAATGACGTAACCCAGTGGGCGTGTACTGTACCATGTACGGCACCAAATGTAGGGGTGTGGACTGTACCATTCCGAGACAGTCACCTAATTCCAACTCCTCTAATTTAAAAACTATTTGAAATTAAATCACCAGTATGACTCTCCAACTATATCTGTACCTGTACAAACTTATAATTATTCCAGGAGAAAGAAAACTTGACAACTCAATTCTATGGTCAAACCAAACATTTTTTATTGAAAATTTTGACGGAACAGGAAGTATCAGAACACACTCCCTGGGCAACATCCATCTTAATCTTCCTCCTCATCGTCGGCTCCTCCAGCTCCACCCTGGCCCTTCTTAGCATTCTTTCTCTTGACGCGGCCTGGGCGTCCGCCACCGTATGGAGACCTCAGGGAGAAGTCAATGTGCTTCTGGCTGTCCAGGCGAACCACGAAGGAGGGGATGTTCACCACCTGCTTGCGCACACTGTAAAGACAGATGAGAGGGGCTTCAGAAAACATTCCCATTTCACATATTTTATTTATGCTTGTTATTTTGCTATGTCCTTTTGCTGCTATAATACTGAAAATTCACCCGTTGCGGGATTAAAGGATTCTTATTTTACATCAATCCAAATGCATTAACATGTAGTTGGTCTAGTGCCATCAATTTACTGCAGGCTTCATTGACGAGGAATTCTTGACACCACAGGAAATCTGAATGTATTTGCTTAAATCATCAGCCTGAATATTTGGCACATCAACACTAAAGGTGTGGTAAACACCGCAATTGCCCGAGGTGCAATCCCCCATACCTTACCTGACAGCCACAACACCTCAGTGGCACAGTCCAAACCCTCGGCGGCAGGATTGGCTCTGGGCAATGTCTACTGACAAGGTATACGGTTTTGATACCGAATTGACCTTGCTGAAATGTTAAACTGATCTCAGGGGACAGCGTTACAAGTTGATGGTCCTCTGATGGAAGAGGAAGCATTGAGAGATTCTCATGAGTCCCTCAGAAGACTTGTGACCCCCTTAATTATTTGATGTTTTTGTTACCCAGGAGCGTCAGAGCTTACCGAATGTGCCTCTGGCGGATAAGGACACGGGCATGGTGGATACTCTTGGCAAGTCCAAGCTTGAAGACCTGTGTCTGCAGCCTCCTCTCCAAGAAATCTTCAACCTTCAGGCCCAGGATGTAATCGAGCTTCATCTTACCCTCATCCAGCACACCGATCCTCACCAGACGCCTGAGCAAAGCATTACCTGAAAAACCACACAGGAGCCATTTATAAATTCCAAACATAAAGACACATACAGTACATATGATGATTTGACTACATTGGCCTCATTGACGAGGAATTCGTGACACCATAGAAAAGTCTGACAGTTGATAATTAAATCATCGGCCAATACACTGATCAAACGTGTTTGTATTCAATCTTAATTTGGATACCTTCAAACAGACGCTTGGGGTCCTTCTCGTCAAGAGTGAGCAGCTCTCTGGCAGCTTTGCGAATCTTGGCCAGGGTGAACTTGACCCTCCACACCTCACGTTTGTTCCTCAGTCCATACTCGCCTTGAAAGAAGATGCAACAGTTAACATTCAAGTTCAGCCATCTAGGTAAACAAAAAGTAAAACTTTTCACTAAATTGATTTTTAACAAAGCCAGGCTCATTTATTGAACACAGGTGTTCATGAAGTCAGTGCATACCAATGAGTTTCAACTCCTGGTCGAGACGGGACTTCTCGAAGGGGCGGCGAGGGGTGACATAAGTCTTGCGACAAACCCAACTCCTGGCAACGGGCATGGCGGCTTAGAAGTGCCTGCAACATCAAACATTTGATTAGTCTACTGCATTTCAACAAATAAAAGTCAACTATTCGATGCTCTCTGACTGCCATCTTATTTTGTGCCATTTATGGTGATCGGTACAATCATTTAAGTTCAGTCTTGAAATAGGAGCCAAATTAATTTGACAAGATTATCCAACATATGTCAATGTGTCTAGGAGTGTACGATAATTAGAGCCAACAAATTTTCAGGAGATAATGGAAAATAAGTATTTATTGTTCTGGTAAGTGAAATTATCTTATAAATATTGGCTAAAATCCGATTTGACAGAAAGGATTACAGGACTTACAGATTCTATAAAAAAGTCAGTGTGTAAATTAAGTTTTTTTTATCTACTTGACTAGAAAAGAGGAACATTTTAATTATCATAAAAGTTTCTACTATAACCGTTATCTGAGTTAGATTTGATTAGGTCAGAGGTATGCTACATTAACTTGCCTATCTTTCAGTATATTTTAGCCTCTAACCCTCATGTATACATTAACTACAACAGGTCATTAACTTCGATATACAAACATCTGAGTCTCAGCCATTAAAATCTGCTTTAAGAAATCCATATGGTGTATCCCTACAAAATATCAGATAAATGCCTTTGCGTTATGACATCGTTGATTCAAACCGCATGACTTTGAATTACTCTACCACTACATCTTATAAACTCGTATTAACTCACAACGTTAGCATTTTTGCTATGCAGTCATTAGCTTCAAAAGACACGAGCAGGATAACATTGTGTAAATTAACGAATTCACAATACTGCTACTCCAGAAACTATTATTTAACATTACTTTGCAACCAAAAGAAATTGCGTAAATATGCGTTTAAAACCGGCAATTTGTCAGCCATACGACTAGGCCGCAGATACACCGCACCACGTTGTTCACTGTGACAACCTACGCTAGCTTAGCCGCTTTAGCTTTTAACTTAAATCTGCTCCAAAATGATACGTTGCTTAATTTGAAGACATGCTGGCCCACGTTACTAAATTTCCTTTCACGGTCAATGCATTTCTGTGAATTTAAAAGATCCTAGAGCTGTTAGTTTGTGTTGTGATGTAGCATGAGTCTCTCGGTCGTACCTGTCTCGATCAGGCTCGCGCAGTAAAGAGGACGTTAAAGGAAGTTCCCATTCACTTATAGGGCGGACGCACGCACTACATATCCCATAATTCACCTCTGCCCCGGAACGGAAGTATGAGTGTTGGTCTTGTCGCGCTCTGTTGGTGAAACAAAAAACAACTGAAAACACTGAAGGGAGTAGCTTATAATGCGTCTGTGTCTGTATATTGGGAAGAATCTGGCCATACTGTATGTATCATGATACAGGTGTTACAATTCAATAAATTGTGATATGTTGTGATACTGTAAGCAAGGCAATATGTTGTGATTTTTAAAACCAAATTTTAGGAAAACTGACGTAGTATAAGGATAAGGAGTATAAGGGACACACCACTATACTCATGAAATCTGATTAAAAAAACATTTACTTTTACAGCACGCAGAACACTGAATATAGATAGCAGCAATAGTACCTAGTGGTCAGGGTTTAAAGGTCCTATGTGTAAGATGTACAGGCTTTTACTGGCAAAATATAGCAGAAAATAATATTCATAAGTATTTTTTCATGAGTGTATAATCACCTGAAAATAACAATTGTGTTTTCGTTACCTTAAAATGAGCCGTTTATATGTACAGAGGGCACAGGAAGTTTGTCAAATTGTTGCACCTCCATGTTTCTTCTAGGGGTGTCATGATCCATCTCTCTAGATCGATATATTGATTAAATGACCCAAATACCCAATATCATCAATGCAAAGTATATATATATATATATATATATATATATATATATATATATATATATATATATATATATATATATATATGTACATATATATATAAATGTTTTGTCAATGAACTTTGTCTATTACTATTGAGCCATATTTTATAGTTTTATTAAATGTACTTGATCTGAATCTATGTGTACATTTAAAGTAATCTTCACTTAACAGGGTAGAATTATTTACAATAATTTATGTGTTGTTTTGTTTTTGTGTTTTTTTTTTTGGCAAGGGAAGGAACAGAAAAAAGGGGTGGCAGCTGCTTTTGTAACTGATTGTGTTAAATGTGCATATGATATCATCTCATGTCAATGGCAGGCCACAGGGTCTCTCCAGTAGTTCAGAACTGACAAAACAAACCCTAGATACAGACTTTTGCCATGACCATAGGTTCTCCTACACACTTGGAAAGGGAGATGTGCTTGCAAGCTAGAGGCCATAAATCCTACACACTGGTCCTTTTAACACAGCAATAAATGAACCACTGCCAGTCTTTGCATGTATCGCAATACAGTATCACAAAACATATTATCATGATTCTCAATTATATCAATATTTCCTTACAACCCTACAAAAGGAGTCAAATAACCTGCTTAGGATTGTTGGATTTCTCTTGCACTGAACCCCTGTTGAATAAACTGTTGTTGTACAAGTGTGGAACAAGTAGTGAGAAATCTTGCATGACAAAGTGTGTAATAAGAGTGAGGGTGGTAAGGTAAGGTGGTAAACTCAGAGAGAAGGACATGGGTGACTATTTATATAACTCTGAAATGGGAGCCTGAGCATGTGTTTCTGTCTGTCAGACTGCATGATCAACTGATGGACACACAGATGCTCACTTGCTTTCTCTTTCACTGCTCTATATCCTGTCTTTTCCGGACAGGACGTCGCTTGTTTTGTGGACTTTCTTTGAGTTTTCCTCTTTGACTAATCTCTGAGGTTAAATAGAGTCTTAACCTTCTTTTTTTTCACCTTCTTGGACCTTTTGTTTTCTCCTGTTGGGATTTTTTCTTCTTTTTTCCCCCAGTCTGACTGCCTGTGTTGACCTGTATTCATTTCAACCTCTCCTTTTCCCCCCTGCTCTCCTTTTCCTTTTCCTCCCATCTTCCACCGTTCCCTGACTCCTTGTGCGTGGTTTTTGGGCTATGCTCTCCTCACCCACTGTGATTCTCCAGCCTTATGGACTCCCTGTCTACCCACAGACATCCACATGCTACCCCAGCATAGTTCAGGTAAACTCTCCTCAATTTGCTCTGTAAATACTCACAAACCTGCACCGTCAAATGTCCAAACATCTGTCAGGCAGCTGGAAACTTTTGAGTCTTTCTGTAAGGTGACTCAGGATTCAGCTGTAAGCAACTTAATGTGTCAATATGTGAATAAAAGTTAATAAAATGCCTAGTTGAGTGAATTTAGGACTGCAGCTATCAATTATTTTAACTACTGATTAGTCTGCTGATTATTTTCTCGAGTTATCAGCAAGTTGACATGTTAAAAATATCTTGCTTCTAGCTAATGATTTTTTTTCATTAGAGATTAATCTGTCACTCATTTTCTCAATTAATCAATTAGTTGTTTAAGATGTCAAAAAATGTGAAAGATGTTCTGGTGATCTGTGTTTCCAAAAGCCCAAGTTGAAATCCTCAAGTGTCTTGTTTTGTTCAAAACCCAAAGATATACACTTACTGTCAGAAGGACTTAAGAAACCAGAAAATATTTACATTTCAGAGGCTGAAACAGTTATCTTTAAAAAAAAAAAAACAATTATCAATTAATTGTTAATTAACTGTCAAAATATTACTAAATATTATTTTAATAGATGACAAATGATGGAATAACTGTTATAACTCTAATAAAATGCATAGTTGAATCAGTGCTGATTAATCTACAGAGTTTTTTCTTGGTTTATCAGTTGGTTAAATATTGTAAAATAAATACCCATCACCAAACTGACATATTAAAATGTCTTACTTTATTTAAACCAAATGTCAAGAACCATATGTTATAATTTGGCTACATAGAGGACTGACAAATATTCACATCTAGGAAGCTGAAACCAGTCAGTTCTTGGAATTTTGCTTAAAAATTAATGAAACAGAATAATCATAAACAATCAAAATTTCAGCTCTAAATTAATGTTTATTGTAAATTAGACATTAATGTCAAATGCCAAATGGCCTTGATTTCCTGGAGTTAATGAGTCACATATTTTTTTCTCACAGTATTTTTATTTGATTTTTTTAACACCATAAAATACAGCATTTTGCACTGATATACCATGCAATAACACATAGTATATTTCCTGCATTAACACAAAAACAAAGACAGAAAAGAAAAACAAACTCAAAACAAATGATAATCTGTACAAATTGGAGTATATTAACTGCAATAGAAGCTAAATATATTAAGCCATCGAAAGAATGAGGCTCATTTTACATCTAATTTATTTATTTAGTTTAGTGCTGCGTTGCTTAATAATTATACAGTAGTATTAATACAGTAGTAAGTAAATATCTCATGCACAAAAGCATCCAGAGAGGCCTGATTGTAGCCGGGTGAAGTCCACTGATTACGAAAGACCTTATTTATTTGATTGTAAGGACACATGAGGGGTTATCTTTAGTCCAGTGGTATCAGTGATGCCAACAGGCTGTTCAAGTGTGTGTGTACGTGTGTGTGTGTCTAAGTGTCCCTGACATACCATTAATGCCACAATGCATCTGGTATTTCTCTACCTTGCCTCTGTGCTTCACACCAGCTGTATTTTTAGCCCTCCTCTCCTGAACAGATAATCACAGCAGGAGATTCTGTCACCTATCTTGTTGTCTGCAGTCAACTGCACTTAAAATAGGCGTGAAATCTGCCTGCTGTGCTTTTAAATGTTGAGTATTTTAGTTGTTTGACCACGATGTGTATGTTTTTTTTTTATTAAAGAATATTTAAGGGGACACTTAGACTAAACAGGTGCAGAAAGCAGTGTTGTTTTGAGGTGACTAGAACCAAGAAAATGTCAAGAATGAGATTCTTCACTGTAATGTGTTAACAGATGCTGAACTTTTTTTTTTTTTTTTACCATTTTAAAATGAAATATTTAGAGGGACCGAGCTTTCTTTCAACAATTTTCCACAGAAATGTCTACATGATTGAAGTGCAGCATCTGTTTGAAGAATTTAAGTTTGAAATCCGGTCAGGAAATTTGGTCACGTCGGTGTTTGCCTTCTGTTTTTCCCCCGTTTTCACAGTTTTTTCCTCCTCATTATTAACTACCTAATAAAAGCCAGAAATATTTTTTAAAATATTTTTAAAGGAGCCTGAATAGAAGGAAGAAGGATGTAGGGAAAGAAAGAGTGGAAAGTGGAATATTTAGTTTCATTTAATAAGCTACATGTTCCCTAACATTTGTAACTTGGCTAGCACTAAAAGGCCACATCTGCAGTTAGTGTTGTCTGCGTGTAAATCATGTGGCAGCTGTCCCAGCAGGCACCTGGCTCGGAGCCGTTGACCTCTGACCACAAACTGACAGCTGAGGAGGGAGGCGAGAGAAAGAGGGAACAAATGGAAATCAAAAAAAGCCTGCAAGAAGGAAAGAGGGACACGGAGTCTGTGTGTCTGCTGACGCTGTGATACTGAATCAGTAACAGTCTGTCTGTGGGAATACAGAGCAAGAGAAGGGCACCGGTAGAGACAACTCACAGACTGTGTTATCTTTACTCATCTGTCAGTCACACATATGAGATAAATGGGACACAATACAGCTACAAGTTAAGAGTTTGGAGACGTGTTCCAGCATGAGACTGTAGCAAACACTGGCATGAGTGACTGGACTGAGAATCCCTCATTAAGCTGCTTTCCAGAATTAGAAAGAATGACAACAACAAACATGACAGCAGGGCAGGCCCATTTCCAGCCCGGGCTGAACAATTAATCAAAACAATACCGAAATCAGAATAAGGCCAAGTCAATATCCAAATAGCAGGAGCTGCAGTTTTTGTGGGGATAAAAGTAAACTGTGTCACAGCGTTCTGTTATAAATGAAGCATTGTGGTGCTACAGAGAAGCCTGAAAATCATATTCTCCAGACATCAGGGAACATACTTGTCTGCTTACAGACCTCAGCAAAAATCACATTATCATTTCTATATTTTTTTCAGTCAAAAAGAAATGTAAAAATTACCATTAAATCATGACCTATTTCATGATTGCAAAAATCTGTCAAAACATCACAATATGCTTTTTTTTTCACGCATCATTCAACCCTAATCACAAAGCAAACGCTTTTTAGCCTCGCCACGACTCAAGGAACAGCAGTGTCAGCCAGCTGGTCCACCACTTTGGTCCTGACTTAAATATCCCAACAACTATTTGATGGATTGCTGTGAAAGTTTGTACAGACCTTCATGCTCTTCAGATGATGAAGTATTCTGACATAAGTGGTCATCTGACTTTTCCTCTAGTGCTCCCAGTGAGCTACACATTTGTGTCTGTGGGTGTGAAATATCTGGTTTGACCAGATGGATGGAATTGTAAATTTTCTGACTTAAATTTCAATACTACAATTTAGGACCACATGTTAGCATACAAACTAAACTAAGATGGCTAACATGCTAAACAAGCATGCAGCATTTAAGCTGAAAGCACAGATGTGCTTAACAGCCTCACAGAGACGTTGACACGGCTGCAAACTCTCTTGTTTACATACTGTTCACAACATGACCAAACATTAGAGCGGGGTATCGTTTAAAAGATTATAATACCGGTGGTAATGCCTGTACCCTTAAACTGATACAGACACTCCAGAATAAATATAGAAACAGACACAAATACATATATATAAATACAGCCCTATATTTGAACACTTTGGTGGCATCTCAGCACACTGAACTGCAAACTGCATGAAATATACCGTGCTCAGCTTCACCACACCACAGGCTGTGTAGGTTTTAGCTGCTGTAGTTTGGGGTCAATGACACGTCACATTTAACTGCAGAATACTTGCAGTGAGCGGCTGCAAGAAAAACCATAAATAGTGATTTTTTTCTAGATTTGGGGACAAAAAGGATTGAATGCAGGTATTATTTTGATAGTATTTGGATTTGTGTTGATTAACAGCATCGAGTACTGATACTCAGCACCACAAAACATACATGCCGACAGCAAACAAACAAAATAATTCAGTTAGAGAGCAAAACGTGTGATACAAGATGCCTCCATACATCAGTTTGGTTTTTTGCCTGCAGCCCTCTCCCTTATTTCCTGTCAAGACTTCAGCTGTCATATCTAACAAATTCTAAAATCCCCCAAAACACTTAAAAAAATCAAATATTACAAACTCATAGCTGCAGTGTAATCCATGTCATTTCTTGCTCCAGATATCAGTACACAGGTCTCAGCTGGGTAAATTACGTCTGATGTTTGGTGTCTTACTACCTCTGTCCTACTGAGAACTATTGAGATTTAATAAAGTGACAGACTGAAGAACAAAATATTTGAGTAATCTGTTCAGTCTAGCCTGTGGTAAGCTGCTCTAATACGCTCTGTTTGAAGACAAAACCTGATATTCACAAAAGAAAAGGTCTGATGGACTTGTCGGATGTAACGCTGCCAACTAAAGACTTCACTGTATGCAGTTTGAGAACTTGACCCACAATGAATGTTCCTTCGACCACTGCTCCAGTTCCTTCTTTATTGTGCTCTACATATCTCTATTATTCACACCTCTTGAGTGCAACAGCTGATCAAGAGATATATGAGAGGTTATGAAATGATAGCGGACAGAGTTTTTAATCATGAGCGATCCCTCTAAATCCTAAAGCTGGCTGACAAACTTGTGACATTTTTTTATGTAAGGCAACACGTAGATAGAAATTTTACAGTCTGTTAGGATACAGAGAGAGAATAGCGTCTATAATCCTTTGATTAATTTAAAATATTTGAGAAATGGTTTGACCTTTTGGTAAATATGTTAGCTTAGAATAAAGACTGAAACTGGCGAAACAGCCTGGTAACAGTTTTAAAGCTCACTAATTAACATGTTATATGTCTTCTGTGCAATTAGAGCAAAAACCAAAGTGTAAAAACTGCAGGTCAGGCCAGCTGTTTCCTCCAGATGTCCAGTCTTTATGCTATGCTCTGCTAAGCTAAGACACCCAGCTTCTGGATGTAGTTTCATCTTTACCGTGCAGAGTTCTTGATCTTCTCATCTAACTTTTGGCAAATGAGAATATTTCCCAAAATGTTCAACTATTATTCTTCGATTAAAGTCCTGCATTGAAAATGTACTTATATATGAGCAAAATAGTTGTAAAATATTTTCAGAGGTACAGGTTATTTGGAGGAATGACTCCATTTAGAGCATGAATTCAATGTTGTCGTGACTGTTCCAGGTGGATTCTCACTCATTTCAAACTCAGTATGAGATGTACTTGTTGCTACTTGTTTATATAAAAAAAAAGATTGTAGGGATTGTATAATTTGCAATTCGTAAGATACGCAAAACAGTAAGCACTACTACAGCACTAGAGTAAATATAGTTACTGTACTTCAGAGATGAGGACTTGAGTCACATGACTTGGACTTGCGTTAGATTCGAGTTAGAAACAAAATTAGACAAACTGACAAATTTAGACTCAACAAAATCAAAAAAGACTTGCTACCAGACTTGGGCTGTAACACCAGTGACATGTGACTTCATCTGAAACACTTGAGACCTTCAACAAAATCCAAAGATTAAAAAGTCTGTCATTTAACAAGTTGCCACAAATCAATTCTTTTCCTTTCCTGAATAAACAAACGTTGACAATACTGATTCTCAGCAACACTTAATTCTCCCAATCAACTTTATATGAGCCAATTTTCAAATTTCATTTTCTTACCAGAACTACACGGTGGTCGACAAAAAACAAATTTCATAATGCGACGTGTATGGGTTGAACTTCCTTCGACATTTGAAGTGCACAAAGAACAGCTGAGGCTCTGTTGTTAAAATGGCATTGCATTTGGTTAAGAGCCCATTATGACTTTCTGAGGACTTGAAACTCAAAGTTTAGGACTGAGGATTTGACTTTGGACTAAGATGCAAAGACCTGACTTGCCTGTGACTTGCAAAACAATGACTTGGCCCCACTTGTACTATATTTCCTGTGCCTATTAGCATTATGTGAATATCTGTTTTGTTGTTCTGTTTTACACTGTCACCAATGCACTGTTTATAATTCTTAAACAACTGAGCATGAAGTCTGAAATCATGGAAGAGCTGTTTTAGATGGTTAACATTACTGGTTACCCAACATACTGTATGTCACATAGAACAGAAACCAAAAATTAAGACAAAATTACTTTAAAGGTAAAGTTATTTGAAAAGCAACCACGCATATAGCACATAGCATAGAAGGAAATGGGTCAGGATGTATTGTTTAAAAAATGTTTAAGCAATAAAACCACATTGACCTCTCGAATGTGATATTCTTAGAGTCGACCTTTAGCGTGATATACTGACTGGCAACTTAAAGAGCCTTTGCATTCTCACATCTTGGAGGATGAGCTCTATCTACAGTCAGGCCTGAGTGTGTGTGTGTTTGTGTGTGTGTGTGTGTGAGGCAGTAAGGGTGGGTGTGGGGGATGAGGTGATTGACAGTTACAGATGACCACAGCTGGTGTGCCTCCCTGGTCCCTTTTGCTCCGGCAATCATTTGATGTGATTGGTGGATGAGTAGAACTTATGGTGCGGTAGGCGGGTGGTCAGCTGCCATTAAAACATGCTGCAGTTGTTGGTCAATGCATCAGACATCGAGGAATATAGTCACGGGGTAAGACAATGCTTTTAGATCATTCAATTGTACGAGTATGTGAGAGTTGTTCACTTGTGTCACTCAGTTTTCATGTGTGCTACCATGTATGTTTGTCTTAACTTAATTGTCTCAGTTTGTTAACTTGAAGAAGTTAAAATGTGTTTGTTTTTTCAGTGTGATTTGACTGAATAGAGGCTGTACTGACCAGATCTTTGGATGTATTTGGGTCATGTTCTCACTCAAAAATATTAGTGGGGCTGCAACAAACATTTATTTGCATCACTGTTTAACCAAACTATTGTTTATTTTATTCTAGAGCTGCAACAATTATTTTATTAGTCGTACTATTGTGCAATTGACTAAAATAAAAAAAGAGTAAATTTTACAATGATAGAAAACATGCTTTATTTTATTTTTGATTGACAAATGACAAACTTTTAACATTTTTCTGGTGATGGATCAATTGATGACTTCAGCTGTAGCTGTAATTGGTAGTGATAGAAGTATTTCTATCTTTCACTTAAGAAAAAGCAAAAATGTTCTGTTACAAGCAAAAGTAAAAGTACAAAATATATGTAGGTTCCCAAAAGTTCTCATTTTGCTGTATGGCCCATTTTGGTATAATGTATATTATATGAAAATATTAAAACAATTGATGCATTAATGTATCAGTCACTTCAATGTTGCAGCTGGTAAAGGTGGAGCTAATTTTAATTTACCTTATATACAGCTGGGTAGCTTGAGACTTTTCCTTTGAGGGATCAATAAAGTTTTATTCTATCTTAAGCCATAATTATACATCATGATTTATTTTATGATTATATTGTCTATTATTAATCTGGATCGGCAAAGTGACTAAAGTTTAGTTTAAAAAGAACACAATATGTACAGTATAGAGATCCTTTTAACTAGATGTTACAAACATTTTGTACTAACACACACATAAAGTACATCAAATGGATGGAAGAACTGGAGGTAAGGGGAAAATTTGGCTGTTTTAAGGTGGATGTCCAGTCACTGTTGACGGTAAATGAAGCAATAAATTCCCAAGAAAACTGCTTGCAGAGTCATGAAGGCAGCGTCTGCATGTACCAAGATGCATTGCATGCAAGCTTCTGACACTCATGCCCATGTTGCTGTGTTATTACCACTTTGTTGGCCAGAGCATTGCAGCAGATGACAAAAATACTCATTTGGGACATCCCCTGGTTACTCAGAGGTGGAGACTAAAAATCCAATCTGAAATAGTTTATAGTTCTTCCTTAACACCAACGTTATCACTGTGTGTCAGTGGATGCCAGAAGAACAGCCTTTTGACAGCTGCACGCACTGAGGAATTTATTGCTTTATTGACTACATTTACCATCAACAGTGACTGGAAAGCCATGTGAAAAGTACAGAATTTTCCCTTTAAATTCCTTGTTTGCGTAAGTGCGTTTATGCATCACAAACTTTTCATTCAAACTCAACAATTCATTATTGTGAAAGCAGAGGAGTTCTGACAGCAACAACATGGTGGTTAGTTTGTTTACACTTCTGACATGTGATATCATGTCTGATTCTTGCCTCCCTCTCTCTCTCTGTCTTTCCTCAGGGAGGCCCCACACAGGAGGCCGGCCCCGGCAGCGGCGACCCCGCCCTGCCTCAGGTCTACGCCCCCCCTCCCTCCTATCCCCCGCCAGGTCAAGGTCCGCCAACATCTGCGGCCAGACTGCCACCTCTGGATTTTAGCTCTGCACATGCCAGTTCAGAGTACCCCGAACATCCCCAGCTCAGAGTGTATCAGGGGCCTCAGCTGGACGGGGCCGAGGCTCTCACGTCCAGTAACACGGTAAGAACAGTTTGAGAAAGGAATCCACATCACGAGAAGAAATTAATGCCCCAATAAAATCTGATCTTCAGTAAGTTACTGTGAGAAGAGCTCTGCTGCTGCTACAGGTAGTTCATCCATAGGTCCGATCATCAGAGGAACACGGCCAGATAGAGTTTCCTTCTATATTTAGAGACCCACTTCCACTGTTGTGTCCATGTACGGGAATGCTGCTCACAACCAGTACAGCAAAGTGAGGGGGGGGACAGCTGAGTGGGGATTTGTAGTTGAAAATAAATCCCCATGTTTCCTTCTCCCCTGTGTCTTATTTAGCTGGCAATGAAACAGATCAACTTTCAAGAACATAGCTTTGAAAGTTATGTTGATATTGACAGTTTACAGTTTGTTTGTTGTGTTTTTGTGGAGGGTGTACAAAGATTTAATATTTCAAATGAGTTGTAATAGATTTAAAAAAAAAAAAAACAGTTCATGTTCAATTAAGAATGATGTTTTGTTATGTAAGAGTTTGTAAAACTGCTAAAATCTTATTACCGTGCCATTTTTTCTGTAATTCTGTCCTTAAGGTCTTTTTTAGAATAAGTGAAAACATCAGTCAGCGAAGATCTTTTCAACCTGTTTCCAATTAAGAAATGAACATGTTCCAAGAGTTTTCAACAAATCAAATTAGGGATGGCACTAGGGAGAATAAAGTTGGTCTGTTTGTTAGTCCAACTATTTGGTCCAGACAGAAATATCATAACAATTCCATAGATTGCAATGAAATTTTGCAGAGACATTCACTATCCCCAAGAGAGGTTCACATTTCTGGTTTTGAGTGAAATGTCTTTGCAACTATTGGATGGATTGCTATGAACTTTGCCGCACATATTCAGGGTCCCTACAGCAGTGATTTGCTTGAGTTTTCTGGCACGCTCCCCTTCAGAGGCCAAAAAAAGTTCACGCATTTACAGTTCATGCAACACTTTGATTTAAGACCAGATACTTGCAAAAATAATATTCCCATGAACCTCAGCTGTACATT
This sequence comes from Lutjanus erythropterus, assembly GCF_056507025.1. Taxonomy (NCBI): domain Eukaryota; kingdom Metazoa; phylum Chordata; class Actinopteri; order Lutjaniformes; family Lutjanidae; genus Lutjanus; species Lutjanus erythropterus. Next base: position 23,017,965 of record NC_139325.1, on the reverse strand, counting down.
GTGTTTAGTGCTAATTAGCAAATGTTAGCACACTAACATGCTAAACATTATATTTGTTAATCATCAGCATGTTAGCTTTGTCATTGTTTGCATGACAGCATAATGAGTTAGCTTTTAAAGTTAGCATTTAGAGGTTGTCAACTGGTGGCCGAGGTGCCACATCCGGCCCGCTTCCCGGTCTGCAGAATGGTAACTGATTAAAGTATTGCAATTGCATGTCTGGAATGACAGATTTTAACCGTCAGTTATCAGTGTACTGCCTCCTTGGTAAAGGTTTGAGAGCATTTTCTTGATAAAACATTAATTGGGTAATAAGCTTAAATAAAAGTAATTTATTTTATTTGAAAGTCTGGCCACTACAGTGTGTGCCTCTAAAATGGCCCCTGGAAAAATGTAGTTGAAGACCGCTGTGCACCACTGCACTAGAGCTGTTCACATGGCTGGATTTCTGGAAAATTCTTTGGAAACAGGTTGAACTTTTCCACTGACAGATTTTTCTCATTTTAGTAAGTTAAGTTTTTCACGGCATCAGAAGTTTGTGTTACTATTTTTTCGCAGCGCAGTTAAGATATGACAAACACTAATCAAATCTCCTTCAGCATGAAAACATCGCCAGTGATATGGACAGAGGTGTTTAGCTCTGTGTCCTGCTGCTGTCCAGCACATCTCTGTTCCTCCTCTCATAAATGGTGTTTTGTGGCCCCATCTATATATTTTATTACTAGAGCCCCTGACATACTTGGGTCTGCGCTGATTTTCGGAGAAAGTTGAGACGCCGCCACGGAGGGAGGGGGTTAAAGGGGGAGGCTGACCAGATGACCCCCTTTCCCCCCTCTGAAATATCACTCAGGTCCAGAAACACATTTCTGCATCGTGACATGACACCACCACCCAACTCAACCCTCTCCCCCTGTCTCCCACTCTCCTCCACTGTAGCCTGTCTGTGGTGTGTGTGTGGTGGGTGGATGTGATGCTGTTTACAGTAGATAGCAATGGCAAGCCAGTGTAGTGTAATCCAGTGGCCTGTGTGCGTTTATGTTTGTAAAATGCTCCCCTGTGTGACTCTCTGTACTTTTTTCTGTCAATCCCCAACTTATTAATGATGCCCCTTTTCAAATGACCTTTAACCCGTGGCAGAAAGCAGCACCGTGACCCCAGACTGACCCTTGTGGAACGTTCAGTTTTGATCTCTGCCTCCCCATTACCCTTCTCCTTTTCAAGCTTTTTGCGCACCTTCTTGCCTTGTTTACTTTGGTTTAATTTTCTTCTTCACTGCTGCACTGAGGCCTCTTTTCCTTTATCTGCCTCTTGGTACTAGAATGCTAATAATCAAGTCTTCACTTCAGCATAAAGGACTGCAATTTCTTTTCCACACTTTTCCAGTAATTTATTCTTCGCTTTTTAATGTTTCTTTTCCTTTCCAATGCACTCTGCTCCTTCTATTGCTCTCACTGCTGCTCACTGTACTATTTTTTTCTTGCAGACCTTTTCAACCTCATTTTCTTGTTTGGACTCATTCATTTATTTTAAAAACATATATTTAACATTTCTTTTTTGCGCTGGTTGACCAACACATACACGCACACACACGTGCACACACTAGCATCGTGGTGCATTGTGGGATAGTGAATGTTTTGGTTTTGGCACATTAGGATTTGAATTTTTCTGCATGGGGCAATTGTAATTAGTTTTAGTTTTTTAGTTTTATATGTCCTTTACATGTTTTTACATGGCTTAGTGAATATGATAATAAGACAACATGGCACTAAGTTACTTTCTTGTTTTTCAGAGGAGCTTAAACTTTATTTAACTCTCTTTGCCACAACTTTGAATGTGTGTAGTCAGATTTAGACTGAGTTGCACCAACAAATATTCATTTAATCTAAAATTAGTTTAAATCAGAGTTTAGCTAAGCCAGGTAAAATGAGTAAATCCAGGTTTAAAATTAAGCAGAACTCTGTTGCGCAATTAAAAACTAATCTGCTTACTAGATCCATGTTTAGTTATGTAAATCGAAACTAAATAGAGTTTAATCAATATGGAGACACTTGCTTACTCAAATTAAAATAAAAAAAAATGAATTTGCATGCTGAAAACAGTTAACTTTCAGCTGCTGTACTCTTGTGTTGTTTACTAGCTAGCTAAAAAAAAAAGAGCTTTTTTTACTTGAAGCTTTTTTAAAGTTTGTTGCTACATGATTTAAACAGGTTTAAACATTAATCGTTGTTGGTGCAACCCAGCCTCAGTGTCAGATATAGATTCTTTATTTTAATTGTAGAGTGCAGTAATATTTATACTCTGACAGGCATGGATTTAAAGACGCCTCACTAAAATGGAGCCCTTTTCATGCCTCCTCACATTTGCCTGAGAGGGATCACTGGTTGCTGAATGCTCTGAACTTTGGTTTGAATCACTTGACTTCATGAAAATGATCTTTGCCTAATGCCATGTGATGCTTATAAACAGATTTCTCTGAGAGACGTTGCTGAATTTGGTTTCTGAATTGACTTTTATGATTTTTCCCCCTTTTTTCCTCTTTCTTTGCTTTTCTACTGATGCCCTCTCCCCGTTTTTTCCTCACACCTACTCTCATCTCATTCATGCTCTTCCTTTTTCCATCCTTTGTTTTCCATCTCTGTTTTTGTTTGTTCTTTCACGTCCTCCTCCTTTTCGTCCATTCTTCTTCTATCCATGTGCTTGCTTCCTATCTTCCTCCTCCTCCTCCTGTTTTTATACTTTATCACTGTCAGGAGGATGCTCTGGCCCCTGTGACCTCTGACCCCCAGTCTCTGAGCGTGGCGGTGTCATCAGGGGGTGGAGCAGGAAGTGGAAGCGATGAGGAAGGGTCAGGTAAGGCCCAACCAAAACGTCTCCATGTCTCCAACATCCCTTTCCGCTTCAGAGACCCAGACCTCCGCCAGATGTTTGGGGTATGAACTTCAGTTATCAAACACTATCCCAATGTATTTATACAGCTGCTTCCATATTAATAAACTAAATTAAATCAACCTTCTCTGTGTGTAACTTATTATACTGACATAAAATACTTATTCTGACAATTTCAGCAATTTGGCAAGATCCTTGATGTAGAAATTATCTTCAATGAGAGGGGGTCAAAGGTGAGCATCACACAAATATTGAATAAAAAACGTTCTTAATGAAGAAAAAACAGACTATGAACAATAACATCCTGTCTGTGTGAACTTGCAGGGCTTCGGGTTTGTCACCTTTGAGAGTGCAACAGAGGCTGACCGGGCAAGAGAGAAGCTAAATGGGACGATTGTGGAGGGGAGAAAGATCGAAGTGAGGGAGAATTTCCTACAATTGGGAAGTTTCCATTTTAATATTCTGCATAATTATCCTTTATCATCGTCTTTGTACTGTTCTGTGTCTCTCCAGGTAAACAATGCCACTGCCAGAGTAGTGACCAAGAAGCCTCAGACGCCTCTTGTAAATGGTGAAATTTCAAGTAAGAGAGTTCACTGGGTTCTGGGGCTTTAGTTTACTTGTTTCCTGTGTTATTATGAAGTTCTTGTCCTTCCTCTTGTTTCTGCTGCTTCACCTACTGTTTTCCCCTCCTTTTTGACTGCAGATTGTTTTCACTTGCCCCGTGTCAGCTTCCCTGTGCATTTAGTCTTGTCTTTCCTTCCTTAGTTACCAGTTCATCTTTGCACATTTGTGTTAAGCATCCTAGCGTTTTCTACTGTGTTTCCTCGTGGTTTTTGGACTTTCTTTGGATTTCATAGACTTTGCTTGCACTTATTTGCCTTTGGACTACTGTATGAATATAATGAAAACTCACATTAAAAAAAAAAACAAGGGCTTGGATAGAGTGGTCCAGAGGAGAACATATCCAAAAGTGCAAACAAGGTCCGAAAACCACAAGGAAACACAGGAGGGGACACTTGACACAAAGGTACAGAGACAAACTGGAAACTAAGGGGGAAACACAAAACTAAACACACAAGGAAGCTAATTAGGAACAGTTATCAAAAAAGGAGGGAAAAGCACAGGAAGTAAAGCAAAAGAAACAAGACGAAAGATATGAACTAAAAAAACAGGAAATAAATAAACTAAAACTCAACACCATAACAAAAAGCTGTCTGTTTATATCTGGTGGAAAACCAAAATACTGTAATTATTTCTTGTTGTAGCATCTGGATGGAAGATTAACCCTGTCATGGGGGCGATGTACGCACCTGAACTCTACACAGGTAAGTTCTTCTCTGCAGCACTGATCTGTTATTGTTGTGAGATCACCAGAATTGTTTCACCATTTGCTTATTTTCCCCCTTTTTCTCAGTTGCCAGTTTCCCGTACCCCGTAGCAACCCCCACCTTGGCCTACAGGGGCTCCGCGCTGCGTGGTCGAGGCCGAGCCGTCTACAACACGATTCGCTCTGCTGCAGCCACACCTGCTGCTGTGCCCACCTACCCCGGGTAAGACTCTGTGTCCAAGTACTATTGTCTGGTCTATAATCATTTTATTTTATCACAGCTTAACTATTTAATAATTGTTGAAATATGCTGTGATGACATGTTGCGTGTTTGTGTTTACCAGTAAGTATAGGTCTGATATTGTATTTTTGTTTGTTCTAGTGCAATTCTGGTGTTGTCTATTGTTTTGTTCAGTTATGTCAGGTTTTAGTTTATAAATATGAAAAAAACAAACCCTTCAATATTGTTTTTACTCACTTTCATCAGGGTGGTGTATCAGGATGGACTGTATGGAACAGAGGTCTATGTGAGTTGCTGCATTCTTCACACACATTTCCTCATGAAGTCATTTGAAATTTCTGTAGCTTCATTCATGTTTTTTTCTGTACAGGGTGGCTATCCTGCGGCTTACAGAGTGGCTCAGTCGGCATCTGCGGCTGCCACGGCAACCTACAGCGACGGGTAGGCAGATAAACGCCGTCTCCATCACATCAACATCACAAATCAGCTTTTACTTCTGGTGTGACAGTTTCAAAAGATGAAACACCGACACCGATTTGCCTGAGGGATTTGCACTTCTGCAAACATATGAGCCATGAGTATATAAAATATTCTTTGTGGATCCCTGAAACCATTAAAAGGCAGTAAACGGATTAGTCAGAAATATATCAGAATACATCAATACATTCTTAAACTGAACTATAAAACGATATATAAAACTTAATGCTAAGATAAAAAAAAGTTTTATTTTTTCTGTTATGTCCAGCAAATAAAGTAACAGTAAATGTACCATTAGAGACACTGAGGTCACATCCTTGTTGTGAATTTATTTGCAACTTTGTCTTTTTGACTTAATGTCTCACTTTGAGCATTTTAGGCAAGATTTTAAAGACATTTAAAGGGACATTTCGCCCCCAAATCAAAAATAAATATTTTTCTTCTGGCCTGGACGAGAATGAAACCAGTTGGCAATCAATTTGTGGTGCTCGAAGTGTCAAAAAAAAAAACCTGAACCTGAACCTCTACCTTCTCCAAATTGTATCATCGCACAGAAGGAAGTGTGCATCTGCTCATGGATGAGAGGTTACAGCTCAGCCGAGGAGGATGGCATTAAACATCCAGCACTGTCATGAGCATGAGCCTCTCATCCATGAGAACATGCACGCTTCCTTCTGCGGTTTCACAGGTGTCATTTATTAGAAAGAAAATTGTTCTTATATGAACCTGCTCACAACAAGGTCTGAGGATTATCTTCAGTAACCAGGTTGTGATTTTTTTTTTAGAAAAAGACACTAATGTTGAGTTTTTAAAAATGTATTTTTTGGCGGTTTGAGTGCCATCTAGTCCCTTGATATTCAACAACTTGACACTGCAACTCACACCAAAACAATCTAGATGGATGACTAGCACTACGGGTAAGAGGAAAAATATGTTTTTTGATCTAGTAGCAAACTGTCCCCGTAACCAAAGAATGTGGAGTTGAGCTGCTAAATAAAGGAGGTTAATGAGGAGGTTGGGGTTGCACAGGATTTCACCAGACTCATTCCAAAATCCTGACCACAGCAGATGACACTCACATAGGCCTCTGATGTTTCTCGCCAGATATGGACGAGTTTATGCCACAGCTGCAGACCCCTACCACCACTCAGTTGGACCAACAACAACATACGGAGTTGGTACGATGGTGAGTCACAACACACACTGCCCCTGTTGGAAACTATCGTGTTTCGTGTTAACAACAGTCCCTGCTCACACCTGGTGCGCTGCTTCTGTCAACAGGCCAGTTTGTACAGAGGAGGATATAACCGCTTCACCCCGTACTGAGCCGCCTGCTGCCCGGCTGGAAGGTAGTGATGGGTAAAAAAAAACATCTAACATCTCTGTTGAACTCTGGGATTTGGCCGATCCATGGACGCTGCGGGACAGATTGTGAGATCCTTAAAAGTTGGGAAATGTGGACATGGTTTTACCTCCTGTCTCCATCACAAGCTCTCCTCGTGAGACTAAACAGACTGAAGCTGTAAATACTGTAGGCACCATTTACTGGAAGAGGATGTTATGTAATATATAGAGACAGTTGCTTAATTTTCTCCTGAATTTGGTAGACTGACTCACACTGCAGAGGATAAAAAAAAATACTGTGATTTTTTTTTTTGTGAGTGATATATGGGGTTTTTCACGGGTCAGATTGTACAAAAAGAGAACATTTTGTGCAATGTTAAATGACTTATTTTTGTTTGACTAAATCTCTGTTCGAGTGTGTGTGTGTGTGTGTGTGTGCGTGTGTGTGAGCATATGAGTGAGGTTGTTCAATTACCCAGTCGATTGAGAAACAGCTGTGACACTGGAATCATTATTACAAACGCAGAACTAATGTATGTCTGGATGTAGTTGGAATTTCTTTTGTGTGTTTTTTTTTGTTTTGTTTTTTTTGCCTTTCTAACAATCTACCTCTCATACATGTTTAGCTTTTAATGCAGCTGTCATTATTAATCCTCTGTATCTGTGAGCTTCTCTTCACTTCTCTGTCCATAAATCCATTATTAACAGTTTCTGTGGCTCTGTACCTCACCACCTGATGAGCCTGATGCCTATTGATCGTTTTCTGTCATTTCTCCAGGGAAATTTTCTTTTTCTGAGCTGCTTAAACCCTGTTTTACATTCACACAGTTACACACAGTCTTCACAGCCTTGTTTCTGTCATCTTATCTCATTTCACTGCCTGCTGTTCAAGTATTCTGTTCTATTTGCCTATAATTGCCTTTATTTCTCTCTTTACTGGTGTCTTTTCCTGTATTTTCTCTCCTTCATCACTCAGAACTGCTGCCTTCTTCTTGACTTGTATTTATAATTTCCTCTTGGTTTAGTCTTTGTTTCTGTTGCACTTTTCTGCTGTGTTTGATGTTTACCTTTAAATAAATCTCGTTTTTCTCTCTTCTCCTCTGTCCTTTATTGATTCATAACATTTTCCAAAGTTCTTTTTTCATTTATTATTCACTAGCTCTTCAGTTTTCTTGAAGTATAATTTTCTATCAGGCCTTATAGAGAAAATGAAGCATCTTTCCTTCCATTTATTGCTTGTATTTACTGTTTTCTACTTGAATATCTTTTCTAATTTTTGGTAATATTTCCTTCTTTCAAGCTTACTTTCTTCTTTCTTTTTCCCCTCTAGTTTTTCTCTTCTTCCTTCTGTCCTTCTCTGCATCAGCATTTCTATCTTTTCTTTAGTAGTAGTTGTTGTACCTTTACCAGTTTAAAACTTATCAAAGATTTATTCTTTCTGTTCTTTAACTTTCATCTTTTCCTCTTTGAGTGGCTGAAACCTTTGCTTATTATTTTCTCTTTTTGCATAATTCTTCTCATTTTCAGTTTTCTGCTCTTGTGTAGGTTTAGCTTTATTTTCCTTGTCATTAAATTTGCTTTTGCTCTTTCACATGTTAGTACTTAATTTTCTCCATCTTCTTAATCTTATTTATATAATCTTCTTTCAGTAGTAGTTGTTCTTCTGCTCTTTAGTCTATTTTTTTTTATTCTCAGGAAAAAGTGTATCTTAACTAATTCTCAAACTGTTCACTTAAGATGAATTATTATACATCTTTAATTATAAAAATTGACACACAAGATGAGCCACGAAGCAACATCAAGTAAAAAAAAAATAATCAGCAGTTTGTTTGGTTTATGCAGAAATTTTAGTTTTCTTCTTTTTCACTTTCAACATACTTTCTATATAAAACTTTAAACCTTAAGTTACTTTGGTTTCCCATTTCTCTTCAGCCTACTTGCTGCATTTTTCTCTTTGCATGAACTCAATCCTTCGCTATCCTGTCTTTTTGATTTTTTGTGTTGTTTTACCTGTTCATTTCTTCTATGGTTACCTTTCCCTGTAATTCCAACTTTTACAAATGCTTTTCTGCCTGTAATGAAACTAACTCGTCTCTTTTCCAACTACTTAATTTTTTTTGATGACACCTTATACCTCAAATGTGTTGGCCAAATAAATCTGCAAGTAATCAGACCCTTTTCTATTTTATCTATGATCTTTTTTGGGTTTTTTTTTTGGCACAGTGTCTCATATGCCTCTCACTCAGTATTTATGAAATTTCACAATAAAGTATTGATGCAAAACTTGACTTATCTGAGGCCAATTATTTTTAACTGCTCAAATTGTTTGTCTTTATCCATTTATCTCTAAATTCATCAATCAGTTCTACCAATATACACTGAATAATTTAAAAACAACACTAAAAGTTCTCTATACTTGAATTTTATTAGATTTTTTTTCAAAATATATATACACAATATTTACAAAATGGCAGTTTATCATGTCAGATCTGTAGGGGTATGGGGATAGGGAGGAGGCATTGCAGATAAACCTTCAGCTTCTGTTGTTAGTGAGCTGCAACATAAACTATTAAAGCATTGCAGACGCAATACAATACTTACTAGCGAGAGTGACTAATTGCACATGGCAAACGGTCACAAAAACATACTCAACATAAAAGGAGAAAAGAGAAGAATTAGAAGAGAAGAAATACTGGTTAGAGATTTATAGATGGAGAGAAAAGGGGGAGAAGAGGGCATGCAGGGAGAGGAACTAAGAGAAAGTGAGAAGAGACAAATTCAAATGAAGACGAGTTAAAAGGAAATGAACACAGCTGAGGTGGAGGGATGTGGGAGTTGTTCCAGTGTCAAATATCAAGGAAGGAGTTACAAGGACTGATGGAGGTATACAGTAACATGGGAGCAAAAAATACTGAAAACATGACTCAAGCATCGGAGAGAAAAAAAACAAAGCATCCAAAATGAAAATGTGTATTGTTAGTTATCTGGGGTGAAATTTTCTACTGAAAAGAAAAAAAGAAACAAAAGCAAACATCCTGGGCCGTTTCAATGCTGAAAACCTGAGATGTACACACTTTAATCATGTGTAAAAAAAATAAATAAAAAATTCTTACATTTAAACAAACAACCATCAGTCGAGCTCATTAACATGTGGATAAAGTTAATTTCATAACATGGGAGCACGAACCAGCACTTGTAAAATAAGAAACTTTGCCTAAAGATGACTGCATACTAAGTAAATTTTAAAAAGATACTAAATGTAGGTGGACTTGAAAGATAACATTTTCTGTATGTCCAGACACATTTTTGCTGATGAGGGTTTCAACTCTCAAAACTAGCTTCTACTGTAACTGACTCAAGCAGGTCTCTCAATCCAGCAATCACAAGCCAAATGATTCAACTAAATAAACAAAGTTAAAGAAAAACTAAATAATGTCAAACTTTACCAGGAAACAACTGTAGGTGCATCATTTAAAAAAAAATGTAAATGCATCTGGACAAACAGAAAACCACAGCAAAATCATCAAACATTGTTTATAAAAACTAAACAGGCATCATGTTGCACATAAAGACTCTTTAAATATTTGGGTTAGCAGCAAATCACATTAGCAGCAGCATCAACATTTTCCACATTTCATCATGTGAGGCTCCCATGTACTTTATCAGCTGTATGGCTTCAACTTCAGTGGGTCAAACCAGGAAGAGACTTGGATTGCTCACAATTCACTCTCTCCGGCTGGCGTCTGGAGGTGGTTCGCCCACTTATCATCACTCCTCCATGTGCTCCTGCAATGCAGCAGTGCTACGGGCTGAAGAATGAGAAGTCTGGTGGTGTGTGAGAGGAAGATTCGGGGAGTGAGGGGGGAGGGAGTAGTAAAGAGGACAGGAGGGTCAGGTAGATGAAGGGGGAAGAAAGAAAACATGTTGAGATCATTGGCATTACAAAACCTTTGCTGAAAAAATAAACAGTTTGGAAAATAAATCCTGGTTTACAAGTGTTTTGTCAGCCTGGCTGATAATTGTCCTTGTGCGGAAGGCATTAGCAATACTGCTACAAAAAAGCAAGTGACACAAATGTGGCAACGTGTTTTTGCCTGAAGGGACAATTCTGACAACCAATTTGTCTTATCAATGAAAATTGATCCAAAATTTGGTTCAAGAGCCTGTGCTACTGTATTTAGACTGTAATGGGACAAACTAGCACTGAAAACGGGCAATTATTAACTGCAATGTGATGATGATGATGATGACGATGATGATAACACAACACACTCCAGACCTGTCTGCATTTAAGTTTACATATTAACATAAATGGGATACGATCCCAGACAAAAAAAAATAAATCACACTTACCCATGTGTGAACAAAAAAACCCCTACACTATGCACTAATTGAAAATAAACCACAAAATATCATACAATATTTACAAAAATATACTGTGTAGACAAGTTAACACATTGATTGTACAGCAAGCCTGCACCAACCCATGTTATGGTCAGCTACACCACAGTCTTAAATACCTTAGGCTCAATATTTCTACAGTGGTAATCAATACTGCTCAATTAAAAAAATTATGTCAAACTGCATCCATTCCATATGGGAAAATTATAGCATTTGGTGTAAAGTCGGTGTTAAAGATCCTGTTGGTTACGGGGATATTTCCTGACATTTGCTGTCCAGTCCTGACTAGTTTTAGTAATAACATATTTTACCCCACTTATCACCCAAGACAGTGTGCAACAACACCAACATTACTCTAAGTCCCAAAAAGCACAAACCTCCTGAAAACAAATGAATCAAAATTACACCAGATACCTCCACTACCACTCTGCTGCCACTAAGAGAAACCCTGCTGAACACAGAATGATGCTTTTGTTTTGGAACATTGTAGGATATCTACTAGGAAAATGCAAATAAAAGCACTAATCGTCACTCAACTGACATCTTCCTCATTCTTAATTTATTTTCAGCTTGAAACTCATGTTCTGATTTAAATTATTTACTATGACATTTAGACAGCAGTGTGTATCTGTGCACTAAATTTGGGGGATCTTAGCAACTCCATTTTCAAATTTGTTTTGATACTTAATTCATCTGTTCAATATCATCCTATAAGTTTTCTTAAAAATCTGCTTTGCAGTTACATATTCTTTTTCCTATTGTCCGGTTAAAGGCCAATACTGCTGTCCAAAAAAAAAACCCAAACAAACAAAAAAACAAAAACGCATGATACATTTAACACAGAAGAAATGTGAGGCACCACCTCTGTTGGATGTCATCCACCTCCTTCCAGATAAGTCCCTTTCCCTTACCAGCAGCTTTTCAAACACCAGTGCCAGATGTAGTATACAAACCACTCGTTATTCCCGCTGGAAGAAGCAGCAGGTTTCCCACTGATGCTCCACCTTGCAGAATTCACCCTCAGCTGTATTTGAAGATGGCAGCTCAGCTGCCCCTGTTTCTTTCGATCAACAGCCGGTGAGGAGACGAGGGTGCACTTTGCTGTGTAGATCAGGGTGAGCTGGATTCCAGGTGTTCGCAGAATTTCTACCTGAGGACGATGGAGGCAGATTCCCTCTTTGCCTCTGGCTGCTTTGATTCAGAAGGTGAAGCTCAGCTTCAAGGGTGTGGAGGAGTGAGGATATCACCTTGAAGAAGAACACTTGCCTGTATCCTTATCATACACAAAGTCAATGCTCATCAGATTGAGACTTTTTCCTCAATGCTGGCCAACCATATCATGACTGTGACCAGCGAGTGAATACTAATTAATTGGATCAGGAACAAGACTTCAGTCCATTGCTTTCAGGGATCATACGACTGGGGACAAGGGAACAGGATGAACAGCCAGCTGTAGATACCTTTAGGAAACCAGGTGCAGGGCAGGACATACAAACCACCGTCTCTTCTTTCAGACAAATTGCTGGCATCTTCTCACCTCGCTGTTTCACAGTCTCTAAGAGGAAAGCGTAAAGTTGACCCGATTCTGTAGGTTTGACTTCCAACAGGACACAGCTGGATGAATGACTTGAAGAACAGCTGTTTGTATTTCCCTTTTGGTTGACAAGACTTGAACCTTCAGGTCTTGAAGCTGTTGACTTGAGGAAGGAAAAAACATGACAGAACACTGTTAGCTTTGACATCTGATGGTGGTAAAGGAACAGGAACCATGAGGGTGACTGCCTCCCTGATCTGATCCTGTGACTTCTTGGCCTCTAAATGCTGAGATTACGTGATAATCCCAAATTTGAACTGCTACCTCACTCTTCTGGCATTATAAATGTAGTGAGATATCCTGGGCATGATGTTGACCTATGACATTTGGGTGACAGTGTGTGAACACTCATGTTCTCATCTGAGTGTCAGAAAAATACATCTGCCTTCTGAAATCTGAGTATTTTAGTCTGTATCTATCTATATGGGTCTTCAATAGATGCAAATGTTCCAACTACTCTGTCTGGACTGACTGAGGTGTCTGAAGTGCAGTGCATTATATATGTAAGGATCCATGATGGTCCCCTAATGTCTCCCTTCATGGTGCTACCCTGCCCACCCCCTCAGGAGGCAGCCAATAAGGCTGTGCTGGTTTTGCAGTCTATCTTTTGGGGGTCAGAGGGTGTAAATGTGACACCTAGCCCACTAAGAAAGGCCATACAGGAGTCTAAACAAGAGAAACCCAGATTGGACTGCACATACTGCACCGGCAAGTCGGGCCTGAACCTGTGGACAGAGGAAATACAGATTCGGAGATCAGCACTCAAGTTATGGGGACCTAATGTTAGCAAACAGATCTTTGTGGAACATGACTTACGTTTTGACCATGGCCCGAAGTGCGACCTTTCTTTCCCTCTCTACAAACTTGTCAATGAGGTATGAAGCCATGCGTGGGGCTTCCATGTACAGCTTAAAGAAACGGCGATAGTTTCCTAATGCCCAGGCAGCACGGAGAGCAAGAGCATGAGCAACACATTCATCTGCCCGCAGCGCCGAGGTCAAGTACACCAACTCAGTGGTCAGATCTGGAGAAGACGACGAATGACAAAGGTTAAAATATGGAAGGAAAGGGTGAGAATGTGTATGTGCTGCATAATAGTGATGCAAAAGAAATGTGAGCATACCTCCAGAGTTTTTAGTGAAAATGTAGTACAGCAGTCTATATGCTGTAAACTCTCCAATGTTATCCGAGGGATTGTCCTTATACAGAGCCTTCAGCTGGGTCTGGCACTGGTTGAACTCTTCATGGTCTCCCTGAAGACAATTAAGATTCAGCTAGTATTAAAAAAATGTACTGTTATCAATTTTGACTGATACAAACTTGTAACGCCAAACAGACTCACCTTTTCCAGAGCAATACGTGCATGACACTCGTACACTTCCACTGTAAAATCAGTACGAACTCCCTGGACCTGGATAACCACAGGGAAAAATAAACACATTTAAAAAGAAAAAAAACAGGAACCCATAAGTTAACATTGTAAAAACACAAAGACAGAAGGACAAATGAAAAACATATGAAGATAACTAACCGTAAGGTCCTGACGTATGGACTTCATCTGTTCGCAGGCATAGAGGTAGTCCTGGTTGGTTTTCCAGTGGGCTTTCACAGCCTGCAAAGATTTTCTCAGGACCTGGGGAAGAACAAGTTCAGAAATAGAATTCAGTCTGGATCTTCTTTGATGCAGGAGAAGAGATAAATATACTCAAAGGTTTCATCACATGTCATCCCCCTTCTTCCAGTTTATTTTATGTGATTTACATAGTACAGAGCATACCTGTCAACCCTCCCCTTTTCCTGAGAATCTCCCATATTTTACCCTTTCCTCCCGCTGTCCTCCTATTTAAATATTTCCTGTACAACTCCTGCATTTTTACCCTTTCTAAAATACTTTTATTAGAAAGGAGGCATACGAGAAGTCATTCAACCAAACTGTACGCACCGATTTAAGAAGCGCAAAGATGGATTAATGTGGGAAGGATGGAGCACGTGGCAAAAAGACTTGAAGTCTGTGCATAAATCTCACCCAATGAGAGGAGGCTTACTCGTGCTTAAATAAAAGCAATGTATGTCAAAGTAATGATTTTTGAAAATATGCCTCACAGATTTCAGTGTATCACACAGAGGGAAAAGCTATGCAAGTCAGGATGCCAAGTTTGTCAAGCCTGAATGTGTTCAAAGTCAGTTACTTACTGCAGGAAATAGTTAACCTGATCATTGTTGTACTGATATTTTAAAGCAAGTGACTGTCTAGTAGTGATTCTAGGATTCACTGTGTCCCCTGCTACCACCCCTACAGTGGTAGGGATGGTGGGACAGCCTGGGGTGGAGTGCCAGGAAATTTCCCTCATATTTAAATCCCCATGTTGACAGGTGTGGTATAAAGTATTGTGAGAAACTGATATAAGATAACTTATCAACTCATTTATTCAGGATTTCTCAGATACATCATCTCTGGACTGCAAAACTACAGTAAGAAAACATCAAAAAGGCTGACAAAGAGTACAACTTACATGCACAGGGCGCACAGTGGAGGGGTCTGGGGCACAGGTGAGCCTCAGGTAGGACTTTGTGATGTCTTGGCATGTTCCCACAATGGGGCAATCCTCCCAGCTGAGGCCCTCCTGGGTTCCATCAGGTAAGTCTAGGGCATTGATGGAGAGAACCAGTGGCTCTGTGCGGAGTTGCTTGTGAAATCGAGCTGCCCTGCTCTGCTTCTTGGCTTCTCTGTTGGGGTCATGGAAATCCAGACCAGCATTTCCGCCTTTCCTCTTCTTTCCAACAACTGAATTGGAATCTTCCATGTTTCTGGAGGAAGAATTTAAAGGTTATTCAACAAGCTATCCTCATGACATAGTGTAGTAAAAGAAACAAACATTTTTTCTACATATTTGGCTTCCTCAAGAACACGACCACAGAGAAAAGTAAAGTCTTGTTTAGGCAGTTCAATGTAATTTTTGTAATAACATATGATTTTATTTACCGCCTTCCTCTGTTGGCTTTTCCTCCTCTTCCACGTCCTCTCTCTCCACCTCCACGTCCTCTATCCCTGTCATTACCACGGCCTCTCTGGTTTCGTCGTGACAGCTGAGGTCGGAGGTCACTGGAGATGCTGCTGTCTGACTGGGAGCCAGAATCACTGGGAGCAAAGAGACACAAGATGTTTAAAAAGAACATACATATAGCAGGACGTCCACACCAACCAAAGAAAAGAAGGGGAAACTATGTCTCACCTGCGTCTATGCCTTTGGTTACTGCGATCTCTGTGTCGGCCATGGGAGGGGGATGGGGAGCGGGAGGAGGAACGGGAGGAACTGGAAGATGGACTCCTTGTAGAAAATATATTCCTGTAGTGGCCCAGTCTGTGTCCACCACCCCTGCCTCTGGATGCTGCAGCCGCTGTGCTTCCACCACGGCTCACTGAGCCATCTGAGTTCCTCTGGGGTGGAACAGCTTCCCAACGAGACTGCTTGACCTTTAGCCTACAAAAAAACAAAAAACAAAGACCCAAATGTTAATGAGTGCTCAACCTGCAGGCAACACAATCAACAAATCTATTCAGAGCGATGAAAAACATAACTGAGTTTTGTTGCAGTAAAGCCTAGTGAAAAAAAGAGAAGAAAAGAATTGACCTCTGTACTCAACTGAAACCAAATCAAAAGATAGAACATTTGTTTGTTTAATCTGCAAAACTCATGTGCAACACCAAAAAAAATTCAAAGCTATATAACAATTAATATAACCCCACACAAACACTATTCCACTGCTAAACTCACTCTGGCAATGGCTCACGAGTCCAGTCAATGGTGTAAGCAGAGCCATCTTTTAACCGGTCCTGCAGAACTTCCTTCAGCACCTTCTCTGTACGATCTTTGTCCTCCTCTGTCTCACAGGCTGTAAAACAGCGCTGCACGTATTCCTTCATGGCTTGGGGCCAGTCCTGGGGTCTGGAGAGAAAGCATCTTAAGTCAACATGTTGTTCACAGATTAAAAAAAAGACTTGAGAATTAGCGGAGACAGCAGTTCTCACCGTGTCTGAGCGCCACCGGGTGCAGCACTGGCACTGGCTGGGGAGGAAGGAGTTGGATTCAATCCTGAGGGCTGCTCGCCTGTAGGAAAAGCCTGATTGGAAATTGGAGAACACTGAACCTGATAGGGCCTCTTGGGAATATTGAACTTCACAGAAGCCGTCCCAGGTGCCTCTGTGAGGAAAAGAGATATACAAAGGAACAGAGTTAAGAAAATCAACAGGGGAAGATTTTATATAACCAAAACTGTTATCTGTTCAGAGTCCCTCAAACCTCAGGATTTCCGCCTAATAAAGCATATTAAAGTTTTTTTCAGTGAAAATGAAAATAGTGATGCAAAAGTGATCATTCCTACTAATCATGAACCATTTAATAAATGCAATATCTGTCAAAATAATTACAATAAGGTTTGCTTTATCGCAAACAAAAAAGCTACTTCTTCTATATAAAGTGCTTTTTTCTTCAGATTGCAGACTATACAATCCAGAATCCTAGAATATCAATGGTCTGTATTCAGAGCCACATTTCTCCCGGCATAATTTTTTGAACTTCACAGCCTCCTCTCATACTAAGCTCCTCATTATGACTTGTAATGCTCCTGATTGGCCAATAATCTGACACAGAGCTCTCTGATTGGTATTATATAGATACATGGAGTGTGCGTCAGTACAACTGTTGCTAAGTGAAATGTCTGTCTGCCTGCACTTCCCCTACAGTGCTCCTGGTACAGAGATGCTCTCTGCCTCTCTCTTGACATAACAATACTACTTGCACATACTTTGTACATGTACAAGGGAAGATGACTTTCTCCTGCTCTATGTTCTTTATTCTACATGAATATGCCTACTTTCTGATCGCATGTAATATGCTTTTTTGTCATTTAGTTACAACTGGGGAAAAACATAACAAAACAAAACAAAAACATGCAACTTGCTGCACTCAAATGCAAAAAAGGGGCTAACATAACAGTATGCTACATTTAAGAAAAACAGCAATGACTCTAGTAAATCTGTTGAGAAAATATTACACATGTCAGCTAACAATAGAGTAAATCTTACGTTTCATGCGGTGCCACAGTTGTTGTCCTTGCTTTTGGTTTTTGTTTTTGTTGGCATCCCCTCTGCCAAGACCTGGCACATACTGGCCTGGCTGCTGTTGCTGCTGAGAGGTATTCTGAGAGGGCTGATAGCTGTTCTGGGCTTGGAAGCTTTGCCCATAGTTAGGTCTTCCCTGGGAATGATTGTACACTTGCATTTGGTTGGGATCGCCAGGAGGGTATGGCATGGAGTTATTGGCACTGTAAGCATTTTGTGATGGAGGAGGAGGGTATTGGGAGTTGGGTGGAGGAGGAATGGGTGGGGGTGGAGGGGGAGGGGGTTTCTCAGAGGTGGTTGGGCTCTGGGGTGGCTGGGGAGTAGCAGGGGGAGGGGGCTGTGGTTGGGACGGGTAACTGGGGGACTGGTCTTCCATTCCAGGCACTGGGGGAGGCTATAAAAAGAAAGAAAGAAAGCCATTTTTGCAGCACAATGAAATTAGACTTTTTCAGGAAAAAAAAGAACATTAAATTCAACAAATACTTTGCCGTACTATTACAATACTAGAGATTTGACTGGTTAACTGGTGACTCCGGCATTACTTTATCAGGTTCTCATAGCAATAGCTTTCAAAAACCAAAAGGGTTTGCAACAAAAAAACTCATCAGTTAAATCTGATTTAAAGGGGTCTATGAATAACTACACACTACAAATCCTTGTTACATACCTGTCCATTAGTGTTTGGAGTTCCAGGGTAAGGCCCTGGGGGTACGCCATACTGATTTGGTGGATATGCAGCTCCATACTGGAAATTCAGAGAAACCCATGTTGTCATTGTACCACTCTCTTACAATCTCTCAGAATCAGATATTATCAGATACAGGGGGAAAAGCCTTGCAGGTAACAGTGTTCCAAAAGCCTTGCATGTATATTAGATGTTACTGAGTTAAAATGTTGATAAGAACAAAATTATTATCTGTACTTACTGGACCCATGGGGTAGTAGTAGTTATAGGGGTAGGTGTATCCAGGATAATGCTGCTGAGTTTGCTGGTACCATGGATAGTACTGCTGTTGCTGCTGTTGCATGGCAGCAGAGTCAGTCACTGCTGGCTGAAACTGACCAGCCTGAAATGACACACATGCACACACAGCCTTGATATTTTGATTCCTGAACAGAGGAATCATTTACTAGTCACACTGCAATTATACCACTAACTAGTGTTTTGGCTTTGCAATTCCAGAGCAACACACACACACACTCAGAAAACAACAATAAACTGCATACAGCCTATGTGTAAAGATAAGTCAGCCTTTGATTGGAAGTTATACTGCACTGTGTAAATGAGAGTGTCAGTGATCAACTGCGGTTGATCCACATTTTTACTTTGCCAACTCAGAACACCTCAGGTGGATTTCAAAACCAGGACTAAACAAAGTTAAGCACACACAAATAGATAAAAGCACACCTCTGCTGTGGTCCGGTTGGCTTGTGTAGTCTTAGAAGAGCTCTGACTCTTGTTAATGGAAGCTAGTGCTTGTCTTGCCTTTTCCCATTCTGGGTTTTCGTGAACCTGGCCATCTCCAGCAGCACCATAGGACCTGCCATCAAAACAAGAACAGGAATCAACTGTTTTTGTCATCAGCATGCTTTAACTTGATTGACAGCACACACATAAGCTTAAAAAGTCTCGAGGCCAATTAAAAACATTTGATAATCTATCAAACAGTTTATCCCAAAACAGTTTTGACAGGCTAAGATGACATTTGCTTTCATGTCAGCCAACTTATTAAACATTTACGGCTACCTATTTGGCAGTACAAGTATTACCTTGGTTGCATCCAACTGCTAACATAACTGTCTTATTTAGAGCAACATTAGCCTGTGGATGTGAAGCCTACTAAGATATTTTAGTTAATCTAAAAATATGTGGAATTTAGTTCATGTGTGCTAAAATTTACCTATTAGAAAGAGAAATACTTAATTGATCCCTGGAAAAAAAGTCAGCATTACAGTTGCTCCCATTCAAGAATAAAATTATATATAAGCATATAGAAAATATAAGAATGGAAATAAAAATTGTAAGCATGTAAAAATTATGTGTGTGCATTATAATGCTATGCACAACCATATAAAAAATGAAATAAGATGGGTAAAACTATGTAAACAACAAAAATATTCAATATATACAACAGCTGTACACATAATAGTATAAAACAATAAGTGTGTTAGGATGAAAGTATTAATAACAGTATAGCTTGAGTTTAATGCACAGTATAAATAAATGCAGTAATTATGCCAGTAAAATCAGGGTATTGCGGCATTGCATTATTATCAATGCAAAAAATATTAAACAGTAGAAAACCGCACATGTAACAAAAAGGGGGGTCAGTACTGCACTATGAAAATATAAAAGAAATATAATGAGCTGCTAATGAGTTGAACATACAAATAACTAACAATTAAGGAGCTTCTGACGGTAGTGAAATAAGGCCAGGTCAATCTATCAACCACAGTACAGTTAGCTGCACCAACCCTTATTGACAGCAATGCCAATGCCTTAAATACAGCGTTATTTGAAAGAATACCAATATTACGCACCTAATCTATCTAACGTTAATGTTACCCTTTTTGGTGACCAAACGAATGGCCTGTATGTAGCTAACGGCTATCGGGTAGGTGTGCTAACAATTAGAGCTATCAACACACTCAGCTGAGCTAGCTTAATTACCATTAAGTCAAGGTTATAGTGAACGTTACCCATCGATGCCACTTAATATATTACCATTATAGTCTTAAATGTATTATATACATGCCATCCACTATGTGTTGTTGGCCTGCAGTAGCTATAAAATGCGACCTACCAGTTAGATGTAGGGGTTGCTTGTGTCGCGTTGGCCGCCATTTCGCCACCGTCTACAGTTAGCGTCAGAAAGCTAACGCTAGGACAGTTTTTCGCTAGCTAGGCTAGCTGGCTAGCGAGAAACCAGGCTAACGTCGCTAGCGTTAGCTCTCCTGCTACAGCAAAAGGTAAACAAGATTAGGACAGACACGATGATCAACTGTAAAACTACAAAACCGCAAATAAAGCTAACTATCCAAAAAAGTCAAACTTTAATATAAGTCGAGCAAAAGTGCATTTTAAAAAATAAACATTAGCATATTGGTTTCCTTCTTCGTTGACGACCAATTTCGTTTGACCAGACTGTGGAGATACAAAATGGCAGATAAGTAAAACTAGCCAAGTCAAGTGACGTTATGCGTGATTGGGAGTTTTCTGCCCAGAGTACGTCCTCTCAGGCAAGGCTGACGCCCGCCTTCTACAGTCGTGTTTAGAAGGGATACCCAGACCTGCGAAAGATCTCGCGAGAGTGATCATTTTGACGCCAAATATGATATTTCCTACGAGTTTAGGAGTTTTCTGACGCTAAATCTACCCACATCGTATCAACAGCACTATCACCATATAAACCATAAGAAGTTTGTTCAACGTGGACAGTAAAGAAACAACGCAAAGAAATATCGCGAGTGTTTCACAAATAAAGGGTTCCTTTTTTGACACGACCTTTTCTCACGCCCTCTGTACCGAGTCTTACAGGATCCACCAATCAAACATCTAGCTTTGAGTTTAGGTCAGAGCCCTATTCACTTACTAGCCCGTCTATCATAAAGACTGGGGCGGGATTCTAATGCCTGAGAGACTAAACGGAGGTCAGAATTTATGAATGCTTTTACATTGCTGAAGTTAGCAGAGAAAAGGGAAATAAAACTTTTCTGAACTATAATAACCAATGCTATATAGTGTATAATCGCCAATTAATAGGTATCAATCTCAAAATAAACTGTTGTTGTTAGTCCATGTGTTGCCAACATGGCACTATTTGGGGAAAACATTCTTTACCATGACCATATTTGGGAGGCTGGGCTGGCTATTCACCCAAAAATTAATAATTCAGTGTATGTTTTTACTTGTGTTTTCATTTCTCAAAAAATCATAGATCTATGACAGGCTCACTGGGATATATACATTTTATTCCCGTCTTCCTGTGAAGCACACACAGCTGCAGGATGTGTGACCTTGTGTGAGTGTGTGTATTACGGAGAGGAGAGTCATTTCCTGTCAGACAGTCTCTCCCACACTTGATCCCCCAAATCATGCAAGCCTTTTGGAAGTCTCTGTGGAGTGCAAATGATATTTGCAACTGCTGTGAGGTTAATACATGTGTATTTTGCTACACAGCGAAGAATAGCAGGGCTCTCTGGGTCTTTTTTAAAAAACAGAATCCAATTGGTACTAAAATAAAACACTAATAGAACATATTTCTGTCATATATAACTTTTTTTTCTTGGAATTGAGAGATTTGTATTGCTTTTTAATGCTGACATACAATAAAGTAAATGCCATAATGCCCTCCGTTTATATCCAGGCTACATAAAATATTAAGAATGTGTTATTATATTAAATTTATATATATTTATATTATAGGTTATTATATTCTGGAGATTTATCTGATGTCAGGATGTACTGCTTTCAAATAAACATGATACTGTATTTACTGTTATTTCCAGCCCATTTCTCACACTGAATGATAACATGTGCCTGCTGAATGAATAATTTGCTCCCATTGTTCCTGTCGGCTACATCATCACACAAATATGTCGAGCATTTGTGACAAGATCTCACAAACAATGACTCACTGCCAGCACCATTGTGTGGATACCTGGGGTTTGGTAATGCTGCTGTTTCTTTAACACATGGGAGGAAGTTGGATAAAGGAAGTTGGACTCTTAAAAATTATTTCTACTCATGTGGTCGACTAAAATTGTTTTTAAGAGGATTTGTTAGTTGTTGGTTGTATGAGTGAACAAATGTGAGGTTAACTATGTGAGTTAACTGAGTGACACCCTTCAACAATATTATTTTGTCAGCTAAGTGGCAACACATGTAGGTTAACTTCACTGACTGCATTCCATCATAATTGCAGGCAACTTTAAGTCAAACCCCGCATAGAAATTTCAGCGCGGCAGTGGTGTAGCATTAAGTATACCCATAGCCTGAAAAAAGTCTTTAATATGTGCGTTTAGCCCAGTGAAGCGACCACTGAGAACACTGAGGTCATGGTTTCAATGGCTGTTTTTCTAGGAATCTGGATTTTAGCTATGGCGGAGGAGTGATATTCAGCAGTTCAACATGTACACATTATTCAGACAGATTCCACGATTTTTAAGCTCATTTAATAGATGTTTTAAAACAGCATTTTGTTAATCACGTCCTCCTGTATATTCTTTACATATATTTTAGAATTTAACTTAACAGAAATTTGGCATTTAATGTGATTCTGTTTTTCTACTCTGATATCTATTGCATGTCTGTCCATCCTGTGGCTCTTCCTGATGTTTCTTCCATTTTTCACTCACTAAAAGTTTTTTTTTTTTAGTGATTTTTTCCTTACCTGAATCGGGGGTCTAAAGGACTGAGGGTGTTGTACACTGAGCAGACTGTAAAGCTCCCTCAGGCAAACTGTGATTTGTGATATTGGGTTACATTAATAAAATTTGACTTGACTCAGTAAATGAAACAGAAATACAATTTTATAAGTCAGTAACTTTGATGGATATTTGCTGGAATTAAGTGTGTTGAGTTAGGTCAATTTATTCTGCATTGTGTTTAGTTTATATATCTTTAAAAAAATCCAACAAATCCCATGGAAAGACCAAAGCCAACCATCAATCCTACTTACAAGAATTGTCTATGTAGTCAAAGCCTCTGATCCTGACCATCATCATTGTCCAGAAAACATCAGTCACCATCGTTATACTGGATGATTCATTCCTTTGTTAACGTGAACACAGGGACTGTCGTTCATTTTGAGTCACAACCAAATATGTTGTCCTAAATACTGATGAGTGCACAAAAAGTGTATTATTCTTTGCTGTAAATAGTCTAACACAATACACTATTTACTATGGTTTGAAGAATGTTTTTTTAAACTATATTGCTCACATGTTTTATTTAACAGTTTTTTGTTTTTTTTTTAAAGTTATATATTTTTGAAAGATTTATGTGATCAATGATCCAGGGGCTGAGTGCCACAGGCATGATGGAAGAAACAAAGTATAGATCTCTTTCAGCATAGTGACATGAAATAGTAGGTTAACACAGGGGTGACCAATGATATAAATTAATGTTCTGTTCCATTTAGCTCAAACAGGGTCAGTGCGCCTCTACTGTAACTTCAAGACAGATGAGTTAGAGGTTTTGGTAACATTTTCAGAGAAATCCAAAGATGTTCTTTTTGAGAAATTTACAACAATGGTAATTAAGGAGATGAAATGAAGAGTGGGCAAATGCAGCCTCATGTATTCTGGCATCCATTGTGAAAAACAACAAAAAAAGCAGCCAGAAAAATTAAATAAGTTAGCTTACACTGCCATTAGCTACCGTTACCTCATTAGGAAGTTAACAACTACTACAGGAAGAAAAGTGAAAGTTAGGACAGTTTAGCAGTTATACTAAAATTAGGAGGACGTTAGGACAGGTTAGATTTTGGGAATTTTTGGATGTTTGTGTAATACCCTACATATTTACTAAATTAAGGTAAGACAGGAACATTGAATTACCATGATTATCTAACAGATAGGATGGCTCTTGCTCTATAAGTAACCAGACATAACTTCTGTTATGATTTGGCACTATATAAATAAACTTGATTTGACTTTACTTTTCATTTAAATAGAACTTGCAGATATTATAATTGAATGCCTAACTGAATGGAAAACAAATAATTAAAACATTAAGTAAATTAATTGTTAGTAGTGGCAGGATTTTGATCCTAATCTGGGTGTTTGAAAATCCTGCAACAGACATATTTTCCATAATAACATAAAAGTAAAGTTGGCATTATGACAGTTACAATTAGACACTTTTAAACTTGATATTTAAACACATTTCAGTCACCGGCATTATGTTGTTGCTTAATTAATAAACTGTGGCTCACGATGATAACACAAAGTTAAATAAAGTTGTACTCAGTGGAGAGTTGACTGTTATTCTCGTTTATATTTAACAGTGTCTGCTAAAGTCGACACAGCTACTTTGATCCAGCTCTCCCCAATAAGTGTCGCGTCACTTCCTCGCCCCATGCCCATCCCTTTGGAAAGAAAAAGAAAATTCACACACAGGCAAACGACGGCGAGAAAAAGAGCGAGGGAAAAGTCGAGAGGGAAGCGAAAGCAAAAAACGCCAGATGAAAGAGCTGGACACTGAGGAGGGAGCCCACCAAAGACCAGAATATACTCTTTAAAGTAAGTTTCACAACACTTGTTGAATGTTTCGGTGACGGTCACTCAGATCAATTGATTAGTTTTACATTGATCCAAACGTTTCTCTCATTGCTTTGTCAATAAGTTAAGCTCCGGCGCGCTCCTCGTTGAAGTTATAACGTATATATTTAACTGATATAATTTACCATTTTCCTGAATATTTCTGATTGTAAAGTCTTCAGGGTTGGGGTAGGCCTGAGAGCCCCCTCCCCTCCCCTCCCCTCCCCTCTGCTCCCATATCTAATTCACACACATGCACAGAAAAGAAGATTTCTCAAATGTACCATCTGGTTTACAAATGTATCATCTGGTTTTTAGTGTATGATTTGATAAAGAAATTGTCATTAAGGCGACTTAGCCTGTCAGCAGTGGTAAGATTTATGAGGCAATATTGGCTTCCACCTACTATAAAGATATTGTAATTATTAACTTTAAATGTTGGATTATTGGCCTTAGAGGGAACAGTAGGAATGCTGAAATCTAAATTTAATGCTCACCAAAGCAACACAGCTCACTGGTTTTTGTGTCATAGATTTTTTGTAGATAAAGTTTCTGTCTTGTTTTTGTCCACACACACACATACACACACACACACACACACCCCTGAGGGTAGAGAAAAGTATGTGCTAGCGTTGCATGTGTGTTTCAAGTACAAGTCTCAGCATGGCCTTCACAGCCGCACCAGTGCCAAAAAGCTCATTGGTTTTCTTCAATGTTGCACAACATGTCTTATCAGGAGGCTGGACTGGGGCTCCAGTATTTCACTTGCTTTCTGCACTATTTCTAGCATTGTTTCCACTCAAGGTACGTGGGAGTTTTAGTCCCAGGAACTTCTGAAAGGTTCCTTCAGCTCATTGTTGCCTGCATTTCCACCATGGGATCGATAAAGATTGGGCAAATTACTTCGCTGAGATATGAAAAGCAACAGCTGTTTTTAAACGTCATTTTTTGCACTACACAACAACGACACCACATGAAGCTATGGGCAGGCATCATTAGCTGCGTTGCCACCCTAAGAACCTGTATTTTTTAGTCCCAAGAACTGCTTTTCAAGGAGCTAAAAGGTTCCTTCAGCTAGTCTAAAGACCCACATAAATTAGGCATATTAGTCCACCGACGTGAAAAAAAACAACAGATGTTTTTACACATCATTATTGCTTGACTAGAACAAAAATGTCGGCATGTGAAGCTAAGGGCAGGCATCGGTAGATGGGTTTTGACCCCAAGTACCTGAAACTACTTTTAAAATAACTAAAACATTGTTGTCTGCGTTTCCATTGCAGTCTAAAGCCACATGAAGATTAGGCAAATTAGTCAACTGATGTATGAAAGAACACCAGCTTATTTTTACATTAATATCTAATAAGTTTTCATATTATTGACACCATATAAAGCAAAGGACGGGCAATGTTTTTAATCCAACAATTTAACAACACTAAGCAGGAGGGAGACTCAAGCTGAACTGCTCTTGGTTGTGATTTATTGGTTTATAAACTGGGTCATTAAGTCAGTAACAACAACTTTGAGTACTCAACCAATCAGAAATGTTCAGCGCTGCAAGCCCCTACCCCCAAATCCCCACACGTTTGGAAATGATAAAAAACTGCTCCTTTAGCAGGCACTTTTTTGGGGGTCAAATAATATCCCTGGAACTTAATTTAGACCTTGATCCCTGCAGAGGAAATGCATTGAGTTCCTCCAAAGGTTCCTATTCCCTGGGAAAAGTTCCTGCAATGGAAACATGGCTATGATTTGTCTCTGTCGTCAGTCCATCTGGCATATGCTTTATTCTCTAACTGCCACACAAAATCGTGGCTGCAGATTTTTAAAAAAGGCGGTTAAAAAATGCTGCAAGTTATTAGCCAATTGGAAATGTTCAGTGTTGCAAGCCCCACTCCAAAAGATCCTGTGCTTTTGGAAAGCACTACCCCCACAGCAGGGACTTTTAGGGTAAAATAATGCTCCCGGAGCTTAATTTAGACCCTTAGTCCTTGTGATGGAAAAGCAAAGAGTTCCTCCCAAGGTTTCCTGTCCTTAGGTAAAGTTCCTGCTGTGGAAACATGGCTTTTTTTTTTTGCACTACATCATCTCTTCTGGTCATAGTGTCACAGCTGTTATTAACTCCATGCTGCTATCAAATATAAATAAGAATTTTGCCTTTTCTTTCCTCATCTCCAATCTGTCTACAGTCATGCCGCTGCACAAATCTTCCCGGGCCCCCCGCCTGGACCCCACCATGATTTCGGCCCCACTGGGTGACTTTCGCCACACCATGCACATTGGACGAGGTGGTGATGCCTTTGGGGACACCTCGTTCCTGTCCACTCTTGGCCCAAGCCCAGCCAGCCCTGATGCAGGGAGTGCAGGGAACATGCCAGCTGCTGACCCTCAGGTGGCCGTCAACCACAGCGATCTGTATACAGACGCTCCAGGAAGCCCACAGAACAATGAGCTCCAGCACTCTGAATCAGTGTCTTCATTCACTCTGGACCTGGACCTGGATCTAGGCCCGTCTATGCTGGGTGATGTATTAGGGGTTATGGACGGTCTGGGGCTTGACTCCAATGAGGAGGATGTGTTCAGCCCCAAAAGTGGCTCATCTTCGGTTAAAGGAGCCACAGAGATGTCTGTGAACATGGAGAACGAGCTGAATGGGAAGAACTTGGCTGCATTGGATGGAAACCAGGTGGGAGACAGCAGGATACCAGATGGGAACGGGATCAAACCAAAGGGGTTACGACCAAAAGTGCGATTCAGCGACAAACGAGAAGAAATCATTCG
This sequence comes from Lutjanus erythropterus, assembly GCF_056507025.1. Classification (NCBI taxonomy): domain Eukaryota; kingdom Metazoa; phylum Chordata; class Actinopteri; order Lutjaniformes; family Lutjanidae; genus Lutjanus; species Lutjanus erythropterus. The sequence goes on along the minus strand of NC_139325.1, from coordinate 22,990,526 downwards.
CCAAGCGTCTGAGGAGGAAGAGGGTCAAGGGTTCGACTTCCAGGACGAGGATCAGCTGGCGACTCCAACGAGGGGTGAGAGCGAGAGCGGTGAAAGCATAGTAAGTGGAAATGAAAGTGAGTTCACCAATCACAAAGTAGATTTGCCTCCGAGTCCGGCCTCATCACATAGCTCAGAGTATGAAGGAGTCACCTCATTGGACAGAAGGAGGGTCGACAGCTGCCACTCAGAGACTGATTCAGAGGAGGAGGAGGAGGAGGACGTTGGACGAGGCTACACATTTGAAGATGAGTTTGATGATGAAATCGGTCTATAGGGGATCGGTACCGTTTCCCCTTGAAAACAGATCTTTGCTGTCAAGTAAATCAAGTATACTGTATTTTCCTAAACTCATCACTTCACTATCATTTGAATGGGAGATTTTGACAGTAGCAAAACTGGATTTTTCAAGACTCAATTGAAGATATACAGTTCGACGATGTTGCTCAACTGGAAAATACATTTATTGTTTTATCTGTGAGGGTAACAGATTTGCAAAAGACTCTAATTTTGGTCAGAACATGTAATTTAGGTTATTACAATGAAAGGTTTTTAGCACTTTGATTTATTTCATTCACCTGGAAGCTTTGCTATTAAACTGTTGCTCAGTGGAAACTTTGATTCAGGCTAAATTAATGATGCTCGCATTGTTATTTTTTATTGCAGCGTCTCATATTTGCCATCTAAAACGCACACAACAGGCGTTGTGTTTATCGAGCTTTATGTTATAGTGCCTTAAAGGGAGCTGTATGCTTACATTATTGTACCCTGTGTCATATCAATGTCTTAATAGTTATTTCTCATATTGCATGTTTATTACAATCTCCATGTCTTCTCTTGGTGTTTAAGCTTTACAAACAGTTCCCAGAGAGTCAGAAAATAAAGTTATCCTGTGTATAAGTAATTACTGTGAATTTGTCACATTCCAAACCTCTGGTTCAGACCAAATCTGATCTGATTTCATGGTGTAGTTATTTAGCATGTTTTCAAGCTACCGAAGTGTTTCTTCAGGCTGTGGGGCTGAACTTAAAACTAAAATGCTTTGACAATCATGGGATATAAAGTTAATTTGTAAATTAGAACCAGCAGTGTATTTTTGTACATCTTTGCTTGTATTAATGCTTACTTTTAAATAAGTATTTTATTTCATGATGCTGTAAAAGGGAGAGACCATTGTGCTCATCTGTTAAAAATGCTGGTTTAAACACGTGCTATCCTGTGGTTTGATAAGGATTACAGTGAAAACAATAAAACAATTATTGGGATTTTAAAATATTCACAACCCTTGGCTTTGACTTTTATTTTCTTTAGAAATGACTCCAGGGGAAACTGGAGTAAAAAGGAAAGTATTCATTGTGAATCTGAAGATCCTTAGGCCCAGGCTTAAAAAGTGCAGCCACTTCCTGAGAAAAATATTTATTCTGTACTTTCCACAATTAAAAACAAAACAAAAAACAAAACAAATATAGCAGACCACTCTCTCTTGACAAACATGAAAGGAAGAAAAGTGAACCATGGTTTTAAACATTTTATTTTAAGCATGCAATAGGGAATGCCTAAAATAGTTCACACATCTGTAAAACATACAGACGGAGTTCAATAGTAAAGATTGGGGGCCATATGGCGCCTGTGTTGGCCAGTAAATGTCCATAAGAAGAGTTATTACCTACACAGCTGAGTTATGTACATTAAACATATTGGGGTTTATTGCTCATTACACATTAAATGTGTACTACTCATGGAAATGCATCATCTCTTTCTCTCGCAAACACACACACACACACACACACACACACACACACACACTCTACACAGATATTGTCCTGAACACGTTGAATCCTGACAGAGCTGTGGAAATCATCACACCGGGTATCTGTGGGTGCCAGTGGATCTCCTTGATCTCTGACTGACCCTGGTGCAGGAACAGTAGTTGTGGGGGTAAGTCCTTCACCCCCTCCACCCTGGCACCCACATCACATGACTCCACAGACAGATCCCACTGGCTGATGACGTCGTCCGCCCCCGAGGCGGCAAAAACACTCGAGTCCACAGGGCTCCACTCCACAGACGTGATGGGAGCGCTGTGCTGCTTGAAGTTCGCCACGGGCCGCCCAGTCTGCAAGTGGAACAAGAGCACTTAGGTGTGACCATATACTAGGGTAACCATATGTTTTTTTTTAAACCCCAAACTGGGACCCTTACTGAAAGTGTACCACATGTTCAACCACACACTGCAGGCATTTTCTGTCCACAGTTGCTTTATACAGTATGAGAAGGTTCTGAAGTTCCAAAATCCCTGCAGCACCCGAAGGCAGCACAATTTTTTTTTGCTAAATCTGCACAGTATAATATGATAAAGAATAATCCAATATGATCCATTAGCCTAAACCATCATCCAATGCTTCGCTAAATTTGATCAACATGCTTTTCAGAGAGAAGTGTCACAAGTTACACAGATTAAATTTATTGTTATTTTGAACATTTGAATGGTGCTGACTGATGAAATTGCTGCAGAACATTTTGTGTGTGACAAAGTTTAAATGAAAAGAAACAGCGGTATAACTGAGCTGCGTTGTGGGCTATGCATTCCTTCCTATTGGGGAGTAGAATTTTTTTTTTTCACAGTTTGTGCATTATGTTTTGCAGATAGCTAAGTTAAGCAGGTATATTCACTAACAGGTGTTAATATATTAACAGCATTATTTACAGCTTAATTGCTTAAGAGGGAAAAAAACAGCATTGGATTGTTACAGGTACTTGCAAATATTCAAAGTTGCAGTATCAATATCAGACATGAAGAAGTGCTATCAAGCAATATTCTGCTTTTTTATTAAGTTATGATGCTACTGTTGTCCTTCGCTCTTGAGGTGCAGGTTTGTGATGCATGTTCATGTCCTCACACTCCAGGGCATTTCAGTTTTTTACTGATATCTCTTGGCACTTGGACACCCAGCCTGAAAGCAGGACAGTCCCAGACAAACTGGGATGTCTCGTCAGTGTATAGCTTACAGTATCAGGCTACAAATGCACTGTCTTATATATTCCTGTTTTCTGCTTTTATTTTCACAAGTTGCAACAAGAAAAATACAGGGTCCTGGAGGGTGTTTTATTGCCAAAATAAGCAAGGATTCCTGTATTAGGCGGAAGGTGGTAATAACACACTACTGTGCAACAGGCACAAGATGGAACAAATATTAGTTAGGTGGGGCTGCCAAACTGCTGAAGTGTTTGATCATATGATGGTGTAACACCATGAGTGCTTGTATTATTGTTTGTTTTGTAGCTCTAATGGTGTGTTACTTTACTGCGATGACACACACAGAACAAACAAGATCTTCACTCCTTATCAGTAACAAGTAATAACTCATAGCTGTATAACTGCCAACTTAATTGTCTTGCTCTCTAACAGGTTTCCCAATTTTACATATAAAATTACATTTTTGCTCCTGTTTTTTTCTTTACCTTAAACTGTCGCAGGTCCCACACTTTCAGAAGTCCGTCGTCCCCTCCCGAAAGGAGGAATGGTTCACTCCTGTTCCAGCTGATCACGTTCACGTCTGATGAGTGAGCTTCATCGGCTGACAGCATTGAACTGGGTGGGGCACGAATATCCCAGATACGAACAGACTGATCCACCGAACAAGACGCAAAAACCTGTGGCAAAAAAGAAAGTACAAATTCTGAGATTTGAACCTGAGATCAAACACCGTATATACTAAATAAGACTTAATTTGTCTTCCCAGACATGAACCTTTACTGTATTTATCAATACATATAAACTCTGAATACTTGAAATACTTTTAAGACTAATTTTCTACAGTATTGATACACTGGCACTAGCTGCGCTTTCTCACTCTCTTCTCTCTGACAGCAAGTTGACAAACACACACGCACACACATAATAACTTTATATGTTCCTAAGATTTGTTAATTATTTTTAAAGGTCTGCTCAAAAGAGAAAAAAACAGTTCATGAAAGGTTTTGGTTTTTGTTGTCATGTTCAAACCTTGCTATATTCATCTTTTAAAAAAATCTAACATTTTATGCCCTTACTGTTGTGTCAGGTGTGGTATTGGAAATGGTATTGAATATTGATATTTTTCAAGGTCTTATACAACAGTTAGAAATTCCAACATCGTGACAACTTCAAGCTGCAGGGTTCACATCCACATTCTTCTCACTGGTTTGGTGACTTGTTAACTGCAGCATGAACACAAAGTGTACTTACATATTTCAGTCTGTGTTTTTTTTTCAGTCACAACACTGTGATAGCCCATAGCTACAGTGTTCACAGGTGGCTTTACAAGTCAACATAGTTTAATTCATTCCAATCATTCATGTCCCTGAACACACCCTGTTCTTCGCTGTAAACACCTGTACAGCACTGGTGAACCCAGTGTGACATTAATCCCTGTGGAGAGATTCATGTCCTGCATTTGAATCATCCTAACTATTTAGGATCAGTGGGGTGACTCCAGCTCTGTGGCCAGGAGACAAAGAGGACACCCATCAGGCATGTCAAATCCCAGTATGCGTGTCTAATACTTTGCATGTACGTGTTTTTGGTTTGGGAGAAACCCAGATAGATAGATCCCAGTCACTAAAAACCAAGCCACCATGCCGCCTGCTAAAGCGGCATCCACAGTGCCTCAGTCTGACCCACTACGTCACCATTTTCCTACAAACATACCGTGGCTTCAGTGGGCGACCACTGCAAATCCTCCACAGACTTGGTGTGGGAGCTGAAAGGTCGTTGGTCAATCTGCCATGATGTGCCTCCCTCCCGTGGCTCCCACACGTGGATGTTTTTTTTGCAGTCTCCACTGATGAGACGACCTGTTAATAAAGTACAAACGTACACATTTCAGCTTTTGGTTGACAGAAGATGAAGTCTGATAAATTTAAGGTAAAAATATTTGACTACAATCTAATTCTAGTTCATGCCTGCTAATTTTTTCCGTTTTATTGTTCTGTCCCAACACTTTCTCCACACTCAGCCATCCTGATGAGGGTCCCACTCTGTGCTGGACCACACAACTTGTTCCACTTTTCTCCTTTGTGGTTGTGCACATTTTAGCCACTATAATCACAACACTGCTCTCCATTACATTATTGCAAACCATTTTTGCAAAGCACACTATAATGTTTTTACCTCTTGTATGGAGGGTATATTTGGGGCCCCGTTTCAACAAGTTCACAAGTTGTGAAAAGTTGCACCAAGCAAAGGATTTTTTTTTCTATATCTGGATGGATCTCAATCTAAAAAGTGTTTGAAGATGTTGAGACACTTTAATCATAGTGACAGCTGAAGATATGACTGGAAAGGGGGGTGAAGAGAGAGGGGGTTGAACCGGCGGGGGTTGAACCGGCGGGAGTTGAACCGGCGGCCACTGCAGAGGACCAACAGCCTCAGTACATGGGGCACATGCCCTACCAACTGAGCTATGGGGCGCCCGAGACATTTTATTTCTAAGCCGAAACAACCAGGAAACATGGATGTTGTGACAAGGGCAAAGTGATTTAATGGTCTCTGGTATTTATAATTGCAGCTTGGGCATTTACAGAAAAATCTCCAATGCTGGGGTGACACAGGGTGAGACAGTTAGTATTGAATGTCACGCTAAGACTGTTCTTCTCATGTTACTCACACATTACATAGTGGGTGCAGTCAGGGGCACGTTTACATGTAAATATTAGGATTGTCACGATTCTCCAAATCCACAGTTCGACACAAATTTTGATTTTACGGTCTTAATTCGATTTGATTTAAACATTTTGCACTGATGGTTTTGCCATTGTTGGGCTATCAAGTTTTGATGTGTAAAGATCAACAGATCACTGCGTGTTGTGGTCACTCAACACTGAAGGGAGAGTTCATTCCAAAATCTAAATTATACCTAAGGCCTCACTTACCAGGTACTGTGGGTGACCAGTCAATTGCAAAGCCTTCAGTCATGTGTCCTGAGAAGCTGAAGAGAGCCGTGGCTTCCTTCTGCTGTTGTATGAAATTTGCCATAGCAGCAGAACTGTGGACGGCTTCCAGCTGAGGTCGGAGGTCAAATATTTCTACCTGTCCCTTCTCTGACCAGACAGCAGCCAATGACTGCTCTCCACGTCGGGTCACCTGGAAATTAACAAGAGAAATCAGTCAATTAGGAAACATAGAAATAAAACGTTTCTGTTGCTCGAGACTTAAAGGGATAGTTCAGATTATTTTAAGTGGGGTTGAACTAGGTACTTATCAACAGTCAGTGTGTTACCTATGGTCAGAGTTTGTAGAAGCAGCAGGAGTATCGACATAGGAAGCTAAGCAATGTACAGCTGTGGACAAGGTCAGCAGCAAAACATAGTTTAGTCAACAAAAAAACAAAACAGAAAGAAAATCAATGTCAGTTTAAGTGTATGCTATATAGTATTTTCACCACTTTACCTTTCTAGCATCAGACAGGATTTTCCCAAGAGGAAACCAATGTTATCTAAGCTAAATATTGCCCTCTCTTGCCCAACCAAAATCAGTCATTATACCTTGCAAAACAAAAGAGTTGCTGAACTACCTCTTCCTTAATCTGTATGTTTGTTTTTGTTGTTCTGCAATTTTGTGGTTTTTAAAGTTTTTTTTATTCACCATAGTCACACAATAACACACACAACTGTTTTTGTTTAAGGAGTTTGGCTGCTTTGGATAAAGGGATATTTGGCATATAGAATGGTGGTTTCTTTTAGGAGGGCCACTTTTTACATGGCTAAAATCTGTTCACATGTACATTACGAACACCACCAATACACTGACTATGGATAAGTACTTCATACAATGCCCCCTTCAAATAAATCGAACTATCCCTTTAATGGCTTGGTTCATAGACATGTCTGTCTAGAAAATTATGCAAAACATACCCTGACTCTGTTAATCCCTCCATAGTGAGGCATCATGGCCAGTTCCATTTGTGGCTTCTTATCTTCATCCTCCTCTTCATCCTCACTTTCTTCATCGCTGCTCTCTTCGCCCTCTTTTTCTTTCTCAGTTCCATGAAGATTATGCATTCGCATGACGAGAAGTCTGCAACAGAGTGAAATGATGCATTTAAGATTGTGCAGATGATGAATTACCCAAGAATCTACGTACACTGATTCAGAGCGGTGTAGCCTCTAATCTCCGTGATCTGTATTAAGTGCTGAGTTTCACTATGAAACAAAGTAATCCAAACGATGTTCTTAGATGTTTGCCGTAATCATTAAGTGGTCCATTACCAACTTTCTCCATGGTGTTTGGATAATGTCAGAACAGAACTGAAACTAAAAAACAAAACCTTGGTGCTTACACTTCAACAACAGGGACAGTTGTTTGAACATGATTTAACTGCATGCAAGCACTGAGAATAAAGTCAAACACAGTAACACTACATTTTTTTACTGTTCATCATAGGCTGAGACAAAGTGGCTGGTATTGTTTTCACCATGTTAGTCTGTATGCATCATGGCAAAATGTGGTCCTGGAAACACACACCCTGATGTAGGAGGTTTTTATTTGGGTCGCCAAAGAAATAAAAGCCTTTAAAAGAAATTCCCCAAATTCAAGACTTATATCTGCAATGGGACTTTTATAAAGCACTTCAAATGTGTATACTGTTTTCCTGATGAGAGGAAAAAACAAGAGTCTGTGAATTCTACCTAAATGCATTGGTTTTGTCTCATTTATGAAGTAAGCTAAAATGTACTGAATTGTTTTCCTAATAAAATTAAACAATTACAATAAGATGGCCTGTTAACTCAGCCTGAATGCACCGACTTCTCATTTATTAAGCATTCAACATGTGTATATGTTGTCAGTAACAGATTAACTTTGTGCAAATTAATATGGATGGTTTGTTATTTTTAAAAAGTGGTTCCCAAGAAAAAAAGTTTGGGAAACACTGCTCTAGTGGGAACTACCACAGAGATGGTTTTGAGTACTTTGCCATGTCTGTCTGTTTTTCTATCTTTCTGCAGACAGATTTTGTTAACATGATAGTGTCACAACTGTGTAAGATGGAGTCACAAAACTTACAGGTGTGTAGTTGAGATCAAAATGAAGGCAGAGTTGATGGATGGGTGTGGAACAACCCATGACTGCCGAGTACTCATGTAATAATGTAGTAATAACATACAGAGGGCTCATGGGTTGAAACATCAATATGTTTATGTTGAATTATAATATAAAAGGGATAGGAGGTATATGTTATATATTGTCTATATGGTTGTAAACGTGGGTTTAACTGTTTGGCCTTTTGCTTCTGCAACTTTTAACAAAACACTGACTAAGAGTTCATTACGACATTAAAGATTCCAATGAATGTGTTCTTAAATACAATGATGTAAGACAGATGTGAGCTCATGACAGACAATCAGGCAATCAGACAAGATATTTACCCAAAGGAGTGAAAGAATAAATAACACCCATTTAACTGATAATAAAGAGAAATTAAGAAGAGTGATGAACACAGTGCATATAATTATGTCATCTGGAACGAAGAGTGACTGATGATAAAGAACGAGTACACCTTTGTTCACTCAAGTACTGTTTTTATGTGCAAGTTTGGGGTAATTGTCTTTACTTATTTCTACTTTCTATGTCCATTTTTTTTTATCACATTCCAGAAGTACTTTTAAATTTTACATGCAAGACCATTATTTGTGATGGAGTATTTTATAGTGTGATGTTAGCACTTCTAAACAGCTAAAAACAAGTACTACAAGTGTTTTAAGTTAATTTGTCTAATAGACCTCTGCTAAGATGAACGCTGGCAGTGCTATGCTGGGAATTATGTGAGTTCACAGCACCCAAAGTCCATGTACACAGTAAGTCTAAATAGATTTGCATACAGAAAAGTTTTTTCTCAAAGTGTCAACATATGCAACTTGGTACTTAATAATGCAGAAGTAATTAAAAACCAAACAGATATGGCCCACATCAGTCTATTTAAACCCTTTTTTTTCTAAAAAAAAAAAAAAAAAAAAAAATGCTGTTTCTAGTAGCAAGAAAGTAGTTCAGAAGATTCTGCAGCAGAGAGAACATAGTTCCTTCATGAAACAGTTCACAACAAGATCTGTGGATTATCATAATTTCTGGAAATTAACATTACTGTTGAGTTTTTCAAATGTATTTTTGGGCGCTTTGAGCATGTAAAACATTTTACATTATAACCTATACATTATTGTAATAAATTAACATAAAAAATAAAGTTAGAGCAATCATCAGATCATCATAACAATAAAACTTATGTTATAATAACAAGTTATCACATTGTAATAACATAAGTTATCATGCTATAATATGAAATGTTTTACACTGTAAAAAGATAAATATTTTGTTATAAACAGAAAACTTTACAGCTATAACGTGATAAGTTTGTATGTTTCTCCTATATGGAATAATATATATAAATTTACTATTATTAAACTGTAGAACTACAACACTGTGTTTGAAGGGGACTGATAGGACTGACATGACACCCTGAAGGAGTCTATGAATGCTTATGACTGTTGTCATTCAGTGAATCATGACATTTTTCATGCAATGTTAGGGTTCCCAAACAATGTCAACTTTGATGAATGTGCATGTGTCACGTAAACGTTACTTTACAATATAACAGAAATATATTACATTTGTATTATACCATATCCTGCCAGGACATACCCTACCCAAGTGCAGAGGACTTGAATGGAAATACTAATTTAAAGTACAGGCTTTTAAGTGTAGTACTTTTACACAGTCCACATATTGAATACTTCTTCTTCCCCTGTTGCAAAGCCTCAATGCCTTGCTCCAAGTTGAATTAACACCCTTGAACACACAGTAATGATGAAGTTTCTGTTCTGTTTGTTGGTACCTGTTGCTCAGAGCTGTGTCGGCCTGTGTCCCTGCACACAGCAGCATGGACAGAGGAAACTGCTCCCTGCCGTCTCCATCTCCATCTCTCAGGACGTCGAAGCTCAAACATGGAGCACCTAGACACAAACAAACAAAACAACACTGCTGAATTCACACCGCATGACCTGCATTGTGTTATAAAGGAGATACCAGCTAACTTTAGCTTGCACAGCTGCTGCAGCTTGCCTGTTTGGCACTCGTGGTACATGCGGTACGCGGACCGGTCCATCTCCAGCTCCTCCCCGGGCTTCAGCGGCTCGATCCCGGGCACGTACACTTTTTTCTCCCCCTCTCCGTTCGCTCCTTCCTCCTCCATCTCCACTCCTTCATCCTCGTCGCTGCCAGCTTCGTCCATCTCCTCCATCTCGTCTCGCTCCTCGGCAAACGTGTCCTCATCGGGCGCAGACATCTTGCTTACTTCCTGTATGTTGGGCGACCACGTGGTTTAAACACCCTGCTGCACCGTCACCCCCTCCTCCCCGTCCTCCCTCTGCTGCCGCCGCCGCCTCGCCCCTCGCTCTCCCCCCATTTACGGGAATTCAGCTGGCTCTCTGGCGCTCTGCTCCCTGCTGCCAGGAAAAATCTGACTTGCAAATATTTGTCTTCGTAATTGCCCAAACTACAATGCTTCGACATAAATGTTAATCCGGCCTGTTACATCGGGGGAGTTAGAGTAGATTCTTAGGGTCGTCTCAGTCTCCCTGGAGAACAACATTTGTTTGAGAAATCAGGATCGTGGACAGGATCCTCCTTTACTTTAATCCACGTAAATGCAACATGTGGGAAACCTACAGCAGAATAGCCTGGTACTGACGCTGAGGTCAGTAGTCCCTGTACCACTGATGGGAAACTATGGATTTGGTAGCTAACCATGGGCAGACAGCCTGGATATTTAAAACATTTCTCTCCCGATTCAAAAATACACATTTCCCCTCTTACATGTAGATTTATCTAGACTGTTTTGAAGAGCTATAGAGATGTGCTTTCTTTTGAATGTAATCAGCTTGAGGTGCCCAAAGCACACACACACAAAAAAACATACATTTGAAAAACTCAAGTTATATCTTTTTGCAGAAATCATGACCCATGCCCAGTTGCGTAAACCACCTTATGTTTCAAATATAAGCCTGTCCAAAATATTTTTCTAAACCGAGCAGTTTACTTAGTGGTGTTGCACAAAGCTTTTTGGATTGTCTTCTTGCCTAAGTGTTTGGACCAGCCATTCATAAACTTAAGAACACCATGGCCCAGTTTGAAAGCTCAACATGTTCTGTAGCACACCCAAATCTTTACTCACAACTCATCAGCACATGAGACAAATCATACCACTGACAAGGTGTAAGATATGCTAATAATGAAGTTAATATGACTGATCACCACATATGGCGTATCACCTGTTAAACTAGGTCAGATAAATAATGTGTGACATATCATTTAAATCTGATGACTTTGTTTTATCAGTTCTGATTGCTTTTAAACAAAATAATCAGAAATTGTGATTTCAAACCTTTAAAATTAAAACTTAAAAACCTTTTATTTATTTTTCATGAGCTGTCAAGGCCCACCTGCAGGGCCCACACTTCACTTCAGTTATCATGGCTATGCTTCAGTCACATTATTCTCTAATGTTACTAGACAGCATCATTATCTGTGTTACCTTCTCCAAAATGGAAAACAAAGAGAAAAGAAAAAGAAAAAGAACATTTCCTTGAAGAATATAGAGAGCACAAGCAGATAATCCAAAGTAAATTCAACCCAGCCATAGAAAATTCACCCAAGCAGAGTGTGTCGGAAGAAGGAGGCTAACTTCCAAAATAAATAGGACAAATTTTGCTGTGAAATCAACGAAACATTGTCAAGAGTCGAAAAAAAACATTTGAGTTTCAATAAACCAATATACCTAACAATAATATGTAAGTCAGAGAGTTGCTAGTACTAACGTCAAAGTGGGTTTTCCTTGCTATGAAAAATGCTTCTTAGTATCTTCACCTCCTCTTTAGTTACCATAAATTCAGTCACTGTCTTATGCTCCACAAATTATTTTACTTTAAAAACTTTCTCAAGAAGGTGTTTCCTAGTAACACATAAGCGTATAATTAAGAAGCTAAAGGCTAACACTTAGAAATTAGAGAGTTTCCCTTACAACATCTTTTTTTTTTTTTCTGGGCAGTGGTTAAAAGATATTCCACAGAACTTGTTAAGAGCAGTTTCATGTATAACTATTTTCTTTCTGGTATAGCCACCAACACTGGCATGGCAGCTGTAATGCACCACAGAGATAGCTAGTGTTGTGATACAGTTGGCTGGTGTAGTTTGGTAAAAAGAAAATAGTATCTGCTCACCACAAGGTCTGTGGACTATCTTGAGTAACTGAGTCATGGTTTTTGGAAAGAGACATTGCTGTTGACTTTAGTTTTTAATGTATTTTTTGTGCTTTGAGCAGCACAAGATCCATTACATCTCTGCATCCAAATCCAATATTTTCACACCAAACAATCTAGATGAATAAACAACACTGCAAGTAAGAGGTAAATATGTCTTTTTGATTTTGGGGTGAACTGTCCCATTAGGTACTGTAATTACCAGTAGCAGTTAGGCTACTTGGAAATGTGCATTGTCCACTAAAACGTTGTGTCCATGGTCCAGAAGAATATCACTTGAGTCTTTTGTTACCTTTTTGTTGTTCTAATAAATTTTGTCTTTTAGCACAAGCGTTCCCAAACTTGTTCATGTCAAGGACTCCCAGAATACATGCACATTAGCTCACAGACCCCTGGTCTGAAATAATTTTAAGGAATCTCCTCTGAGTAATTCTTTAATTTTACTTTTGACTATAAAAAGTTTTCATAATCAATATATGATCAAATCAGGATGATTATAAATCACAATAAATTAAAACAGTCTATTTACTCCCTTGTTTTGACAACTTCCAAAAAAATATTTAAAGGTTTAAATATTGTATTCCTCCTTTTGCTTGGGACCCTCTACAAACCATTCAAAGACCCCTGTTGGTCCATGGACCCCAGTTTGAACCACTGTTCTAGCACTGTGATGATCTAACTCTTTTGTTGTCATGCTGTATAAGTTTGTCACATTCTTCCAAATTATGACATAATTCAATAGAGGTCCATGAAGCCCAATGTCTGTTCTGATAGTGGCCAAGACAAAATACTTCTGTACTTTAAGGATTATGAAATTTCAAGGAGGTTCCTGTGAAGACAAAGATGCACATTATATGCGTGGGTGTGTACATGCAGGGGCAAGTGCGAGCACCAAATGGTGCACTTTAGTTTCTCGTGTAGCTCTTGACAGAAGTCAGATCATCTCCGGAGCCTTTTTCTATCCAGAGTGCATTCCTCTCTCATCTGCAACTCGTCTTCCAGTTTATATCAGAGTTACAAAACAGTTGTAAAGGATTTCTTCACTGAGAGTGACTGTTAAAAAGAACCGTCCGTGACTGTTGAGCTCACATGAATTTGGGCTCCAGCAGAAACTCTGTGTCTTGTTGCTGGAATGCCAAATCATAAACAAAATCTAATCTCTTTCAGCAGAATGGACAGAAAAATAAGTATGTGGGTGTTCTTACTGACAAAATCTAATTTCTTTTAGCAGAATGGACAGAAATATCAGTATGTAGGTTTTCTTACTGACAAATAGATTTTTTACTGAAGCAAAAATAGCAATACCATATCATAAAAATACTCTATTACAAGTTAAAGTTCTGCATTCAAAATTATACTTAAGTAAAAGTATTAGAGTATTGTTAGTAAAATATATTAAAGTATCAAAAGTAATTAATACATTATAATTCTATTAGGTTAGTAATCTTGATGCATTAATGCTAGCGAGCTAATTTTAACGACTTTAAAGGACCAGTGTGCAGGATTTAGTGGCATCTAGTGGTGAGCTTGCAGATTGCAAACATGTTGCATCATTGTCTCCTTCCAAGCCTGTAGGAGAAGCTGCAGTGATAACAAAACTTGCAAAAACTGCAAAAGGCCATATTTAGAGCCAGTGTTTGGTTTGTCTGTTCTGGGCTACTGTAGAACCACGGTGATGCAATATGGCGGCCTTCGTGGAAGAGGACTGGCACGCTCTATAGATATAAACGACTCATTCTAAGGTAACCAAAACAAAACCTTTCTCATTTTTAGGTGATTATACACTAATGAAAATGTACTTTTGAATATTACATTCCATTTCTGCCAGATCCCTGTAAATCTTACACACTGGACCTTTAATAAATGGTTGGGTCATTCACTTTTTAACAATGCAACATGTCTGTAAAATAAACAGTAACTTTAGCTGTCAAATAAATGTAAAACGTACAATATTTCCCTTTGAAATGTTGTAGAGTATAAATATAAAATAGCATAAATGGAAATACTCCAGTAACGTTGGCCTGTGCACCTCAGAACTGTACTTAAGAACAGTACTTGATTAAATGTATTTAGTTACTTTCCATCACTGATGACAAACAGCACAATAAATATAGCTTACAACCTTTTGGATATTGTATCCAGGTAATTTAAACCAAAAACTAAAATTGCATATATCTAAATGTCTTTAATTTACAATTATGTACAAAAGTAAACGCCCATAGACTGTAATATCTTACATTTACACAACATTCATTGTAAACAGTGATGAATTCCACATCAATAGACGATGGCTTATGTGCATTGGCTTGCTCAGCATGTATCTCTTGTTAGCATAAAGAGCATAGCTAGCTGGAGCTCGTGGCTTTGCTCTAGAGAGGATGGCTATATGTTTATATTATATGCATGATATCAGCTGTTACTGCAGGACAGTGAACATAGCTATGTGAACTAACTTTGGACATTATATGCAACCTGTGCATGTCACTTCATATTAACAAAGCTTACTGCAATAACACAGAGACACAAGTATAAGAAAAAACAAACATTCAGTGCCAGGAAATGACTTGCATTTTGTGTGCATCATCAAAAAGACCCTTTTTTTTAGTAACTATGGCAACAACCACCAGTAGAGTCTGAATAGCAAGGGGCTCCAGACAGAAGTGTAATATGATAGGGACGGAAGACCACCGTTGGACAACGGCTGTGTAATGTCTGTCATCTTGTAAGGCTGGTTTTCCTCCTCACTGCTGATAGCTCGCGTGGTCAAGAGTCTGGCCCTCGAGGGACCGTAGTCCTTCCTCTCAACAGAGGGGGGCAATGTGGGTAGGGTGCATGTTTCGATCGAAGGTGAGCATCCATCCTTGAGCCATTGAGAGAAAAGTTCTGATGTTAGGTTGAGGAGGTCCTCAGGAGAGGAAGATACTGTGGAGAATTGGGTCAGGTCAGTCTCCTCCCGGAATCTCTGTGACAAGGAAATGAAGAGTTACAACAAAAGGTTAAAAAAAAAAAAAAGACACATTCACAGAATCTCCAGAAATGCAATTCTGATTAATGTGATTGTGCATAAATTAATGTTTGAAACAAAAATTTAAATATTGATATAAATGCAGTCACATGTCAAATGACCAGAGAAAGATTAGATAGATATTTAGATATATATTTTTTGCATTTAAGGAATGTTTTTTAAACTTAAACTTTGATAAAGCAAGACAAATATTAACATATAGACTGCATAGCAAAACAACTTTTAAAGTAAGTGACTCCAGATTTAAAATTGAAACTCCATGGCACAATTAAAAACGAATCCCCATTTAGTAATTCTAAGTTTAGTAATGTAAATTGAAATTAAATAATTTAATCAATATGTAAATGCTTGCTTGCCCAAATTAAAATCTAAAAGAAAATATATGAGTACTGTTGGGACCTAATACAGTGCAGCCAAGTGTTTTTTTTTTAATGCATTCCTTAACAAAACATTACATTGTTTACTAGCTATCATTATTGTTTTTCCACAGGTATATTATATGTATCATATTCTAATAATAAGATTAATATTAATATTAATATATTCTATATCTATTCTATATAATAGTGTTCTTTCTCTCCAAGACTGCTCCACCTGGTCCTTCCCTGTGATTGGGTAGTTTTTCTAAAGAGCCTTTCTAATTTTTGTTCTGAAACCCACCCAAGTAGTTTTCTTGCCTGAACCTTCCCATGTAATTTTTATCCCTGAACTTGTGCCAGAACCTCTCCAAACTGAGACTGAAAACTTAAAATAATATTTTTAAACTGAAAATAATAAGTCATATAAGTCTAAAAAGCAGTTAAAAGTGACATTAGCTTCACACAGGACACAAAGCCCAGTCCCTTGGTTAAGAGTCCTGTATTCGTCCACCAGAACCTCCTTGTTAAATATCTTCCAATATCTGCCAATAACTACACTTAAGTTCAGAGCCAATCAGAGCACAGCAGTAGTAGCCAATCACAGCACAGCGGGGCGGGGCCAGGAAGAGCGGTCTTGTGAAAAAATAACGTGTTTGCCTGTTAGCTATAAAGTAAACAAAACGTTACATGTGTTATGTTTTCTAGCAAGTTAAAAACTTAGCACAACATTACATTGTTTTCTTGCTAGCAAAAATGTTAGTTAGCCTACTCAAAAGGGGGTTAAACCTCCTCAGTGGTAAGTATAAAGTTACTACTGGATCAGTATTAAAGTTTAAATTGGAGTTTCAAGTTTGGTGCAACAAAATTAAATCGAATATCAGTTTAGAGCAAAAACTAACCTTAAGTTTAAATTTAATCATTCTTAATTTTCAACTAATAGTTTGGTGCAACATAAGTGAAGGTTAAACCATGATTTACTCTGGGTTAAAAATGAATCCTTGTTGGTGCCACCCAGACTTACAAAGGTGTTGCAATAAGAAATATTTGTAAAGAAACCCTTACCTCTGTATTTATGTTCTTTTTTATAATTTTATCCAGTGTCTGCTTTAGATCGAGGATCAGGGAGTGATTTAGGTGCTCGTCCCAGAGGTTTCTGAGGAGCACATGCCAGGAATCCAGGAGGACTACTGCAGCAGGGAACACACAACACTGCAGGGAAAAGGGTAGAGCAACAGAACAAGTCCAAAGTTAGGTTGCAGCCTGCAAAACATATGTGACAAATCACCACAAGAACCACATCAAGTGCTTAATTACAACCAAAACACCATGGTACATGATACAGCAATGCTTTCTCTAAACTGAGCATGTACAAGTCCTGTCACAGTAGCTGAAGAACAGGCAAAAGCTAACCATTATCCTGTTAAGGAAAATGTCTTTCAGGACAAAACTGATCAGATTTAAATTTAGACCTATGACTCATGGATTACTGACTTTCCCTTTCTTATCTGATAAGGAACTCACCGGGTCAGTGTTACAGAGCATGTTTTTCGTGTAGCGGTGCACTACATAGTAATCTTTTGGAAATACTGTCCGCTGAAAGAGAAGACAAAAGAAAAAGATGAGAATTAACCCTCAGATGATGAAATTTAGCAGTAATGCTGTAAAGACTACTATAGTACCAACTAGAATTAACTATAGTATTGACTGAGTTTTACAAGAACAATTTTTGATTGATCATTTATGTAGAAAACAACATAACAGAAATGAAGCTACGCATTCGATCCTTTGACTTTGTAGAGTGCTGCGTATCAGTCATAAACATTTATTATCTGACAGCTTATCAGATGACAAGGTGGAGCTGATCATTGTCATTCGTTTGAGTGAAAGCCCCACCTTTGACCTCTTTTAACAATGATAAGCAATAAGTAATTGTATCCTTCAAAGCATAGTAAATACATTTGGTAAGAAAAAAGAATAAGTTATTAGTACATAGAGAATGTTTTTCACTTTAGAGACACTAAAAGAACTATAAAAGAATTCTCAATAAAGTCAAAAGTTGGTAACTTACAAATCCTGTCGGATTAGAGTCGATAGTCGTTTTAATGTTTTTCACACCCTCAGATTCAAAGTCACATCCACCACATTGGACAGTCAAGAGTGATAGCAACAGCAAAACTGTGAGAAGCATGAGTAAGAAGGAGAAGGAGACAGAACACTTTCAGATAATTGTTGGAAACTTTCTGTGGTTTGTAGCCTGTTCAAACTGCATACCTACTAAGAAACATCATTACATCATTTCCTGCCTCAATTAGCCATTTTTGCACAAAACAACATCACGAAACATGGGCCACTTCTTGCAACAGTTCTAATTGAATTTAGACACACCGGAAATGCAATTGTAACACAACAAAGTGACACAACGAATGAGATTTAATTCACAGATTAAAACTTGACTATAAAATAACCTGTTCTAATATTCTTTTATTTTCGTACAGACTTTAAAAAGAAAGTTTGCAAATTCTTCTTCCTTACCTGACAGTGACATCCTTTTTATCTTTCTAAGAACGGACACTTCTCCATTTCTCTTGTTGATGGCAATCACTCCGCAGACGTTTTGCTGTGTCAGTCTGTGAAAGGCAAAGTTTCCTCCTTTGTGGCTTCTTGAGGTCTTTGACACAGAGTGCGCTGCTGTGTCTCTTCTCCTTCACGGTCTGATATTCAGTCCTCTTGTGGACATCCTTACATTCCTTCCTTTTGAGTTCCTCTGGTACTTTCCAAAAAATGCCTCATTTATCCTCTCACGCCATCCTGCTCCCTCACTTTGGATTTTCCCACTTAAGCCTGAGTGGCTGCAGCCTTTTCCCTATGAAAAGCTTTTGGTTGTTTATGTTTTTTTTTTTACTATGTCTCTTTTCCCTTTTCCTTTCCCCTTCTCTCTAGTAACTACTGACCTAGAATCTTCCTGAACAGCCTAATTTAAATCACTCCCCTCTCCCTCGAAACTGGTTAATGGATAAAGCGGGAGAGACACTGGCCTCCTCTCTTCTCTGCCTCTCCCTCTGGCCACTCTGCTCACTCTGCTCAAAGTGAAAGTGCTATGCTGGATTGCTTATCTGCTCCCTTTAAGTCTCGGCCCCTCCCACCGCCACACGTTTTACCTCACTATTGACTGACCCGGCCCCCTCCCCCCTGCTCCCCACATTCCCTGACACCCACCCCTCTTGCCCCCATCCTCCCCCTCACCAAACCAGGCCCAAGGAGGCTTAGTCATGCAGTTGGAGCGTATGTTTTTCATTTGGACTCTCCCCCACACCTCTGTGCCTGTGGATCCTCTGGTCTTTATCCCTCCAGAGTCAGTGCGCAATATCATCCTGTTTAATCATCACATGATCTTTCCCTTTCTTTCTTTTTTTTTTTTAAATAAATCACATTCCTTGAAAAACTGACAAAACGGATTGCAACACTGCGTTGCCAGAACTTGCAAGTCATTCCATGTGTGACAGCTTTCTGCGCAAATTACTGTTAAAATTTTCTCTACAGGCAGACGTGGATGGTGCGATTGTGACGTCTAATGTTGTGCACAGCTGTCATCATCCTATTTGTAAATGTGTTGCTCGGTCCCCTCAGGTTATGTGAAGCGTCATGTTGTTTTGGTTTGGATGTCAAAAGAGGACTTAATTACTGGTGAAAGGAAGGAAGTTGTTGCTTCATGTCAAAGAGGAATTGTTCTTGTATGTGTCCTTTTATTTTGAACACAAGCCAAAGGAAGCAAGACAGCTTTCCAAAGTCACATCTCTGCCGAGGGGAAAAGGAAACTAGAGAGCCTCAGCGCAGGAAATATATTATAACACTCCCTGAGGAATCATCAACTCAAAACCCCCTCACCTACACTCGGGTGTAAATGTCTAGTCATTGTGCCGTCTTCCTGTTTCATACATTACTTGCATACTGAGGGAAGTAAATATGTAACTAATCTGTGGCACTGCTGCAAATTATGTTTGTGCTTCTATTAGTGAAACCTGCTAAATGAAATCCAGATTTGAGTTTGAGTCAGAGAAAAGAATAACAATGAATCATTTAAAGGGAAAGTTCACCCCAAAATCAAAGATACATATTTTTCCTCTGACCTGTAGTGCTATTTATACATATACACTGAGTGAGTTGCAAAGTTTTTGAGACTGTAGAGATGTCTGCCTTCTCTCCAATAAAATGTGACTAAATGACACTGAGCATGTGGTGCTCAAAGTACAAAAAATTCAAAACCAGTATCTCTTTCCAAAAATCATTACAAGGTTACTTGAGATAATCCACAGATGTTGTTGTGAGCAGGTTCATGTAGAAAATACTTTATTAGAAGATTTCTTCAAAAAGAAAGTAGTTCCTACATGAAACTGCCCACGACAATGTCTGTGGATTATGTTATGAGTACCATTCAGTTCCATTATATTGGAAAGAAGGCATCTCTTTGCCTGATGTTGCCTCTCCAGCTCACACCAAAAAAAATCTAGATGGAGCAATAGCACTACAGGCCAGGGGAAAAACGTATTTCTGTCCTAATATTTACAAATTCACTCTTCCTTGTAATTTTGGCTGGAATTTTTGGTATTATGTGTGAAGGAAAAAAAACACCCCCATCCATTTAAACAAAGCCGTATGTTGCTGAATTTTATTGACTGAAGTCTGCAAACTTCAGCAAGGCAACAGGCTCAAATAACTGTGGAATGAGAAAGAAAAAAAACAAAAAACGCTCAGCTTTGGGGTGGATCAGTGTGTGACTGGCTCATTAAGAAGCCAAAATCCTGCTGATGTGGTCGGCTGTACTGGAGTGAGGTCTTGTTATGCAACCATTTTGTACATTTTAGGACACCAGAAAAACCTGAAAAGTGTTGTCTTACACCACTTGAGACTTGCTGGCTGTCGGCCATTTAAACAAGTGAGTGGGACCTGGCAAGGAAATGTTGCTCGCCTCCAGTTCAGCTCATTATTCTCCCTATTGGCCACAAGATGGAGCCAATGGTGGAATTATATAAAAAAAAACAAGGATGTCTAGAGTGACCATTCTTGTCAATTTATTTTTATTTTAAAACATCAGAAAAAGTGTAAACAAAGTGCAAAGTTGTTTTGTAATAACTTAAACGTCACATATTAGTATGTAGAAGTACAATAATTGTACAATAATTCCCTTTGACAAACAAAAGCCTCATACATTATCCAAACTGACCGAATGTGTTAATCTGTGATAATCAGGGTTAGGAACAGTAGAGTCCTCATTACTTAAAAAGATAATAATGGATGAGTCACAGCATTCATGTCATCCATTCACATTCTCCTTTCAAACTACTGAAAGTCCCAAACAGTTCACAAACAGATGATGAAAAGATTCTTGCTTTCACTTTCCTTTCTTTAGTATCCCCCCCTCTCTTTTCAGCCCCCTTTTCTTCAACCCTCTACCTCCTCCTCCTCCTCCTCCTCTTTCTTCATCTCTCTTTGTCACTGGCTGGGGCTCCTCTCCCCTCCTCGCACGGCTGTCATTAAATGACTCTTGTAGGTTTTGCTGAGTCCAGTCATCCAGAACTTTAGCAGCCTGACGTTGTCCTCCTCGCCTGGACCTGTGGCGCCAAGGAGGGCCAGAACCTTCTGGGTGTCCTCCCTCCCACGCCCATCCACTTTGGAGAACTTGAACAGCACTTTGACCTTACTGAAAAGACAGATAATCAGCTGTGAGAAGGCTTTCATAGGCAGAATGGTGAAATTTTACTTAAACCAAGGTGGTCTTTATTAAAGGGTAACTTCAGTAGTTTTCAGCCTGGACCCTATTTTCTTATGTCTTTCCCATGTCTAAAGTGTCTAATGTGGACAATAATTTTTTAAATTTGAGTGAGAGGCAGTGTTTCACAACATTACTGAAAGGATTCCTGCAGACATAGACCTTTTTGTTTGACCAGAAACAGCTGTTATATTGCTGTCCTCAAAGCCTCCAGAGTCCATTTATAGAAACAGTAATTTTATGATTGTAAAAGACACTTCGTGCAAACTTGACAGAAACAAAATAAAATTCACCAAAACCATCTTGGTTCGTCTTTCCACTGTTCCAATAATCACCACCACTGTTTTGGTCAAAATAACCCCTTAATCCATTAAAATAAAATATTCTGGCTTTACATGCTGTTTTCCCCCGCTGCTTCTCTGATGTCTGACCTCCCTCTTGCTTTTCTCCTTATATTTTCCAATCCAGATGGGTGAATAAAGGGTTTATTTCAACCATGATAGAGCTGGTGAAAGTTGCAAAGATGAAACCAGATGGATTTGGTAAATTTTATTTCTTTTTCTGGCGTGTATGAGTGAAGTGTGTCTTGTGGTGATAAAATTACTGTTTCTATAAATGGAGTCTGGTGGCTGTGGTGAGAGTGATTAAATAAGCTGTTTCCTGTTAAACAAAAATGTTTATCTCTGCAGGGATCCTTTCAGGAATGTTGTCAGACACTGCCTCTGTCTCACTTTGTACGGATAGGGCTAAGTGATGTGTACAAAAACATTTTTGACCAAACACAATGATATCGATATTTACAGATACTATAACAATATTTTACACTGTTACAGAAACTGTATTTAACCTATTTAGAGTTCATGCACACTCAGACATTTTTTCACTATAAAATATAGACATTTTTTACAGAGAAAGTATAAATATACATCAGCCAGAATGATATTTTTTTTCTGTGAAAACATTACTCTTGCACTGTGTTTAAAACAGAAATATATCATAATATATGTAAGAGTCAGTATGGTTTTTGCATTTTATTTTTTGTCAAAAAAAAAGTTAAATGTATGAAGGATTATGCTGATAACAGAAATATGCAGTAATAGACTTTTGGTGCTTTCATAAAAACACATTGAGATCTTTGACAAATAATCATCAGTTACGTGGATATAATGAGGATAGAGGCAAATAGTCGAGCAGCTAACAGTCTGGGCCCTGTTTCCCAGAGCCTTCGTATCGCTATGTGTGTCGTAAGTTGTATTTTACGGTCTCCCTTAAGGTTGTCCCAACTCTGGGAAACAGCCCGTAACCTTAAGGGAGACCTTAAAGTACAACTTACGACGCACGTAGCGCTACGAAGGCTCTGGGAAACGGGGCCCTGGTAACTTTATTGTAATGCAGCTTTTAAAACCAGGAAAAGATAAAAGGTCTAATATTAGGATGTAATATCGATATATTGCCCAGCCCTATGTAGCAATCCTTTTTCAGAATGTTGTCAGACACTTACTCACAATCTGAGCCTGTCAGTGGTAAAAACAAGCACTTTCAGTGGACTTGCAGCCCATGAGGATAAATCCCATTGTGGTCTGTTTTGTGGCTGACGGCCGTCTCACTCAATACTGGAACAGTTTCAAAAATAGCTGTCCACATTAGTCGTATAGACTCGAAAACATGGGAAAACCTGAGTCCAGGTGGAAAGGTGCCAAAGTCACCCTGTAAGAATGAATGGATCTTACTCACTTCATCCACTCTTCCTTCAGACATAACAGGCAGTGTGATACGACATCCACAGACAAGTTTTCGTTGGACAGGGCCACCTCAAGCTTGTTCAAAAGCGTGGGACCTGGAAAAGATGACAAAGATCATTTGACATATGATCAGAGTACTTCAGTTTAAGTACACCTTTTTTAAATGTTGGCTTTCACATGTTTCCTGCTAACTTAAATACCCCCCACAAGGATTTTATGTTTTTGATTTTGTTCGTGTGTTTTCTCACATCTTTCCGGAAGAGCAGTTTTGAATTACCGTTGGACAGGCTGTGAGCCAAGAAAGAAATCAGCTTTTTTTACGTGGATTGGAATCGCGGGAGTCTTTTGAGGACAACGTTGTGGGATAGGACAGGACATGCCTGAACATTTTCTATATTTTCACAATCACATCTGTTCCTACTTAGAGGACAAAGAAACCTGATGACACCATGTACTGTAATGCAGATTCAGATCAGAAATGTCAGAACATTTACTATGATTACTTAATATTAATTAATTAATTATTTCAAGAAGTCAGAGTTAAGTCAGAGAGGTGTTGGCAAAGATATGCCCTCTTTGCTTTTGAGTTTTAACCAAGAGGCAAAGGACTGTATTTTTTTTGACACAGAAAGTGGCAGCAAACCTACAGTGACTTTTTAAAAAATCAAAAAAATCAGGTATGTATGCTCACCCCTGTCGGTGGGCTGTGTGTTGGCACTGCTGATGGTGAACTGAAAAAGTGAGGAGATGTCATCTTCACCCATGACTGAGATCTGACAGCTTCTCTCTGAACTGACATCCACCAGCACTGAAAACTCTGCAAGACAAACAAAAAGAAGGTGTATTTTTTATCATTCATTTTTCTCTCTGTGAAGCACTTTGTACTTTTACTATTTTGGCACGTTCTTTACAAATAAAGTTTATCATTATTATAATAAAACACAATACAATGTGCATGTACAAGCCTACAGTTTCATACGGTGATCTACCACAGTATGAGTCTCTCTTGTACCTGAGGAGCTGACGTGCGTTGGAATGAGCACATCTGGGCTGAGACCCAGGAAGTTGCATTTGTAGGCCTCCTCATACTGAGAACTGTACGGCACAGAACGCACACAGCCTACTGGCAGCAAAGACTGATGGGAAACAGGACAGAGATTCAGATTAGTGTGAGCATGTTTGTTTTAACATTTCACAACAGGAAAAACATAGGTATAAATAATAAAAAAATCATGAGTGAATTGCTGCTTTAGGGTCCTGGTATTGTTCATGCTGCCTCACTGGGACACTTTAATAGAAAAGAGCCATCGTTAATGTTATTAGTAACACCTGTGCAATTTTTCCACGATGACGACATGCAGCGTTGGCAACGATGTAAGTGGCAATGACATGACACACTCACTACATTCATGGCATAGTAAGCCTATAAAATGAAAATGATAAAAAAAAATAAATAAATAAAAAAAAAAACTCTCTCCAATGCTTCTTTTGCCACCTCTGCGATTTGCTGAACATTTTTTTGTCATGTCATTCCATTGTGTTTGCACAAAACAGTCTATAAGATGTTTGTCTGAGGTAAGGGAACTAATGTCTTAAACTTATCTATTATGTTCGTGCCATTTTTGGCATCCCGAACACAAAGGAGGTGCCACACCTGACAGGAGTGTGATTTGTAAGCCTGCATCGATGACACTTGTTGTTGGAGGGTTTTATAACCCACTCCCTCATAAGGCTAATTGGTTTGGAAAGACGTTCAATGTGGCAGACCCTCCACAAAAACATGCTAATGGAGTGAGAATAGGAGTAGAGTAGGAGTGTGTAGTTGGCCGAACTGGAATTAACCCAAAAATATCTGCAGTGTAAAAGGCCTGGAAAGTATCAGAAAGCATGCAACAATGTAATTGTAATCAGTTAAAGTGACAAAAAAATGACAGAAAAGACACACTCAAATATCTTTCAGCAGTAAAGAGGGACAATCATTATATAATAAAAACTGTTACATGCTCTGTCTCGTTTCTGCATTCTGAATAGAAAGTTCAGGGAAGCATGCACGGGCAAGGAACATTTCAAGGCGTGTAATGTTAGCATAAACAAGAATATGTCTTCAGGCAAGAACTGGATCTTTATAGAGAAATAAGTGAAACTCAATCAAATAATGTCAGTTTATATCACATCAAAATGATGTGAGAGGGTATTAGTCATTTGTAATTAATCATATTATATAAGTACTTTTCAACAACATGAAGTGTAAGTGTAAATATTTAGTGTAAGATTATATTACAATAACTGTGTAAAACCACACTGTAGTTAACAAGTGACACATTATTTATACCTTGCCTCACTAATAAGGACCCTCACAGGTATTATCACTTGTCCTAATTCATATTTAGTTACTTCATAGTGACACTATCTCTCCTAACGAGGCAGACAGAGACACAATAGCAGAGTCAAGTACCTTAAGCACTGTAAAAGCTGATTGGATGAGCCCGGGGTCTGCGCCTCTCCATATGACCTGATTTCCCATGAGCACATGCCACACTAGCTGACGAAACTCAGCAGCCCCGAGGACCTGCAGAACAAATCAGACTGTAATGTACAGAAGCTCACAGATATAATGTTTTAGCTAATGTTAAAATGTGACTTAAATTCTTGATTAGACCTTTATCACAGCAGCCATTTTGATATGAAATAGTAAACACAGGCACATGTGGTTACCCTACTGTTCAGTATCAGTCTAAACCTAAATCCATCAATAATATAAACAACAAGAGGAGCTCTTCTAGATCTCCAAGTAGATGATTATAAAATTAAAATAGATTTTCACCTTTAAAACTGCTTCTCCAAATGGAGCCACAGAGGAACACAATTGTGCTTTTTATCTAATTTCTTTTTCAGTTTTTTACCACCTTACATAGTTTATTTAATATATTTATGCACAGTGCATGCAGTGCACAATGTATGCAACTAAATGACAAGCTCTAAGGGTTTACCTGTCTCAAATGCCTCAGTGACCTAAATTTGGGACCAGGTATTTCATCTAATTTTGCATCATCACACAGGAAGTCTTGAACCAGCTCGCTCTCCGATTGGTGCCTCTGTGGCTTGGGACAGCCTCCTTCTGCTCCCTCCCAGCAGCTCATTTCCTCCTCTTGCTCTATGTGGAAACAGGGAATGACACAAAAAAAATAAAACAACAATGACCACATTTTCAAACCAGAGTTCATAGTGAATGTGGGGGATTTCCATCGGAAATTATTACAAATGACCAACATTTTATCACACTCCATATATAGTGTGATGTGCACATGCTGCCACTTGGCCTCGATTTCAAAACCAAAATCTGTAGTGTCCAATGTCATTTCTTACATGTGACTAATTTCAATCCCACCACTAATAGATTTTCCACTAATATGCGTCAGAACATCTTGGCACAGCTTCACCTTAAGTTTTTAATCAACTTTAACATTTTATTTGTACTGCATTAATATTTCTTATCACTGATGATTTTATTATGTTTTTTTGTGTTGCAATTTCAGTGTATTTGTTAATCATTTGATAACTGTGATCTTGCTACATAAAAAAGGTTCATTTACTTACAGTGTTTCTATAAGGTAACAGGGTATTAAAATTCCAGTCTAAGAGCTGCACTGGACTGGGAAATGTCTAAATCTGTTAATCACTTTCTAAATCTTGACTTAATATTGTGTAAACCCTTTCTGGAAAAGCAGCAGATCAAAGTGAATCACTGTTTTTCTGGTCTGAGTGCTTCCGCACTGTCTGACCTAGTGAATCAGACTTAAACAGGAGACTTCACAGACGAACCGGATGATAAAGCCAGTGTGGAAACACATGACATCTGCTGATATCATTCTCCATCATGAGGCCAAACCTTGCCTGGAAGGTGAGACATGTTCAAGCACTCCCCATGTAATTGATTTTCCATTTTCTGATGACTTTTGTGTCACTGGGAAACTTTTAATCCTCAGCTTTTACCCAGTGACAGGCTTGAACAGGTGTTAGATCGGTAAATACAAAAGTTTCCATGACAGAATAGTTAAAAACTAGAATTACTGCCTTATGGTTGCATGCCTCTCCCAACCAGTCAAGTTACAGTTTTTATATCGATGTTACTCTCATAATATACTGTACTGCACCATATCTCATAATACACTGTATCTAATGAAGACTTTAAATACAAGGTATTACAGGATACCCCCAGGTTTCTCCACTGCTGCCACGAAATGACACCCATTCTGAGACAACATACTAACTTCAGCTTGTTAGTAGCAATGAGTGAGACTTCCATCCTGACAACTGACTGATTCAAGCCAGAGATCCCACACACTCCATTAAGTTTTTTTTTTTGGTGCATTATAAGTTATCTGTATAAAGACATGTATGATTCCAGTGAATAATTTCCAGTGAGGAACATGCTGTCTCCACTTGAGGACTACGTCTATAGGGGTGTAGAGAGGACTGATAGAGAGCTTTGTCACATGGCACAATGACAATCATCTGGAACTCAATATCAGATGAGTTCATGAAGAGAAACATGAAGCAAAATTCATTTTAGGGCTAACTGATTAAAAAAAAACTCTCAACTGTGGTATCATGACTGATACTGCAATTACAATACAATTTGTGATCTTAGAGGGAATGATCACGTTAATGTCATTATTCTAATTTTTATTGAAAAAACATAAACACAATTATGGTGTTTACCAAACAAAGTTGTTTTCTGTAGAATGTGACATGTAGGCCAGTACATCTCTGCAGCATGACAATGCTATTTTGACACACATTTAGTCTTGAAGGAATATTATGATTTGGAAACTGCAGTAGAATATATTGCGATTTTGAGAAAATTTCAAACATGGCCACGTTTGGCCAATGAAGCTGATTATAATAAAAAAAAAAAAATGCAGCCATATACATACATAATACATGGACGCTTCACACACGTCTTCAACCTGGCAGCACAGAGGATCTATGCAGTCATTAGAGGTGAACCACAATATTTGTTTTTGCTCCAATACCAAGTAATACAGGCCCAGAGCAGCTAATATCAATACTTTTTTTTTAAATATTAAAAGCAGCTTATGTTCATTCATGTAAGGGAGAGTTGTGGGTCATTTATGAGGTGAATCCATCATCAATACACTAAATCTGCCCAGCTTTAAGAATCCTATTCCTGTCACAGTTACACTAAAAGGTTATTATATTAAGCCACTTCATATTTCAGATTTTGGGTGATTTGACTAAAATATTAATTTAACTGCTATATACCAGGATATTCCTTGCCTGAGTCTCTCTGAAAAGACTCTGCCAGAGAACTTTCTGTCCTCTGTGTCCAGTCATTTCCCTCCTCTTTCTTAGGGCGTTTTGTTACATATTTTAAACAAATCTGTCCTACCACACACGTTCATTCACAGCTGTGAACTCCAAAACTAAGTTCCTCCTTCGTTGAGTCATGACTGCAATTGTGTGTTGGAATAAACTAGTCATGAGTAGTATAAACTGTGAGCTAACAATGACCACTGACCTTTCTCCGCCAAATCCTAATGAGTTCATCCTTGAGTCTATGTGCACATTTGTGCCAAAGTTAAAGAAAATCTTGAGACATCATGTCCCAACATGACAATGGGACAGTGTATTAGGGCTAGAATTTAGGATTATTTTCATTATCGATAAATATGTCACTTATTGTCAAGAAAATTGTTAAAAAAAAAATTCTTATCACAATTTTTCAGAGCTCAAAGTGACGTCTTCAAATTGCTTCTTTTGTGCAGCCAACAGTCCAAAACCATCATAAATGACAAAAATGCAGCAAATGCTTATATTTAAGAAGCTGGAAGCAGCAAATGTTTTGGGATTTTTGCGATTAATTGATTATTAAAATAGTCAGCAATTAATTTCCTTTCAATTAACTACTACTATCAGCTCTACGGTGCAAACAGATGGACAACATAAAACCATTACAACTCCGGTCACAGCCGTTGTCAATGCTGAGACGTAAACAATAATCCTGTTTAATTATGGACAATGTGTCTACCTGTCTGTCTCTCTATGAGCACCAGTGTGTCCTCGGTGGGGGCTCCCTCCAGCAGCTTCTCTGTCAGTCGACTCCCACAGGCCTTCAGCAGCCTGGAGACGATGTGAAAACACATAACCACATGTGAAGTTGAGTGATTACATGTAAGAAGACAACAGCTTGATTTTCATAGTGGGGCTGACAAGATATGAACTCACCAGCTGAAGGATGAGTGCAGGCTGGCCCAGAGATTAGGATGCTGGGTAAGGGAAGTTAGTGATCGGGCTGCGTTGCCACTCCTTTGGTGTGGGAAAACTGCAGGTGAGAAGACACTGTTCATCCTCACTGCTCGCTGGGGACAAACGCCTTGCTCATTGTCAAATACCTGATGGAGAGTAGAAGACAAAGACATTATGTAAACTAATAGAAACATACCTGTGGAATAAGTCTTCATGTTTATATTTGAGTAAACTGGATGAAGGCAAGAATCAGTCGAGTGTGCTGTCTACCTTGAGGGCTGTGCTTTGCAGGCTCTGTATAGTGAGTCTAAGGTGGCGTAACAAGAACGGCCAGGAGTTGATGAGGTAGATTCTGTCCATTGCTACCATGACGATACTGTACCAGCGCTGGAAGCCCCTGGCCAGGCTGTCTTTGATAAAGAAGGTGTGTGAGAACACAAAACCGTGCTGCTCATCTCCAAAGAAAATTGGTCCTTCACGGCCCGGACACACCTGACAAAAACAAACAGAGAGAAAATAGGCGTCAACAGAGGAATAATTAAGGTTCATATTCTTATTTAGTGCATGAGCTGTGTGACTCACACACACATACATGCAGACGTACGTCACTGTTTACCTCACAGCTGAGGCTGCGCACGCAGGCCTGGCGAACCACACTGAATAGCTGTGGTTGTCTAGGATGTTGGTGGCTCAAAAAGCGTATTCCTGTTTCATCATCAATGCTCACAAAACCCGGGTGAGACGCAGGAAGAGAGCGACATCCCTGTGAGGCAAGAAGAAGAGGAAAATGAGCACTTTGAGATGGATGAAGGGCTATGGACTCACCCGCATGACAAAAAGTTATAGTTATAGAGTGTTAGAATGTAGAGAACAGATAGAGAGAGATGATTAAGTTCAAACAAGCGATGTTACAATACAATACAATTTTTTCCTTCCCGATACTGATACCTGAATTTTGTGTATCAACAAATACAAAAAAGATAAGATTGTGATCCTGCTGGGAAGTAGCAGGCTCCTGTTTCAGGGTTAATATATTACATGGTATCAGAATGGAGTACAGACTTGTGTACTACCAGTATTTTAGGTAATATCAGAGGCCTATACAATATTAAACTGCTATCAGAATTGGAATAACAACCCAAGTTCAAACTGAGTTAAGTTTCTGATAAGCTCATGGTGAGTCACCCTCCACTCACATCACACATTTCTCCTCTCTGTGTGGCTGAACTGTTGGCCTTCATGGTCAGCCCTTCACCTTCCCGGTCACCATCGCGGTCCCGGTCCCCTGGGACTGGCGCCCCTGCCTGAGATGAAGGGGATGGGGATGGTGGGTGCAGAGCCTCGGTACAAAACAACGTCCGAGGGCCATGGAGCTCACAGAAGTGACAGAGAGCAACCAGAGCATTCATCTGACAGGGAGAAAACAAGTTGTTCAAATGTTTATTGTGCTGAATATGTTTATATATGCTGAATATGAGTAACAAGAAGTTCATAAGATGGCATTTGTTTCTGGTCAGTCACTGACATTGCCAAGTTACAAGTTATTACAATGATAATATCAGAAATTCTTACCTTCAGCACAGAGGCAAGTTCAACAAATGACTGGTGCTAAATGCTAATTCACAAAAGGACATTCATTGACTGCATCGTTCAAAAAGCCGTTACATAAAAAGCAGCATATAAAACAGTAGTATAAAACAAGCCAAGCTCTTATTTTAGTACGTTTTTAAAACAATCCATAATTCTAATATCTCAGATATCAGTTTTCTGCACTTTTCTAGACCTGTTTTCGTTCCCTGCAGCTGCTAACTGGTAATAACACACAGTCATGTGACGCAGAGTCACGCGCTCGAGCACAAATGACGCATGGTAGCCGGCGGCGGTTGTTTCTACTCAAGGGAACCATTGATTTGCAAACTCTCGCGAGACATGTTGGCGTTGTTTGTTTATTGTGCATATTGTACGAAGTAATTATGTTTTATAATATGGATAGGATTTAATTAAGATCTCTGTAGGCCTAGGGGAAAACAATCACTGAGCTACTGTTAGGGGGAGGTCATTATTTGGGTTAAAATTGTCACTCACGCGAGATCGTTTGCGGGTTTGGGGTTCCCTTCTACACTTGACTGTTAGCTGCGCTACTTTTTTCTCAATTTTAACTGTTGAATCAAAAATACCTGAAGCATTTTTGAGCCATAAGAATACCAGTAAACAACAGATGCATCCGTTACGATTAGGCTTCACGTACCGTTTTCATAATGGCATTTTTCGATAAAAGACAGATGAAAACTTCATTACCCATGATTCCGTGAGACAACGGGTTAAAGGGCGACACAGTCTGAAGCGTGTTCTCCTTCGGTCAGTATATAAATGGTTTATCAAACATTTTCAACTTATTTTTAAATACGTGTTATATAGAAAATGTATAACAAATGTATTATCTAAGTATGGCGGATATATTTTTAGAAGACGTTGATTTTTGACTGATTCTTAACCAATTACTTCCGCATTAGCTTACTACATATGGTGAAAGAACTGAATTTTCCAGTTTTACAAGTGTCCAGTTTCTCATTCTGTCAGGTCAAACATAGTTCAAGCTGTAGCGGCAAATGCCACCGTTACACAGCGGACAATTTAACTTTGTCCTTTGAATCACAGATTTGAGCATGGCATCAAGTGGATTAGAAGAGTCCTCAGTTCCACCACAGGACCAGAGAGATGATGGGACCAACTTAAAAGACACATCCAGTCCAGAGGCAGGAGTTCCCGCTGAGCCTGACAGTGGCATGGACACCCTAAAAGCCACAGCAAGTAAATCAACTCATTTAGTTTTACACGTATTGATACAAAATAGGTGTTTGCAAAAGGTATAGATAAGTCTATATAATGTATCGCAGAGGTTTGTAGAATGGGAGGCGGGGCCCCAAACATTTTCATGGGAGACTCATGAATGGATATCACATTAATGCAATATTACATCACTTAGTACAATCAAAAGGAGATCACATAGAATAGGGTAAAGTTGTGTGATATGGTTAAAAAGATAGTTCATAGATATAGCATTGTGGACTTTTACTGTTTTCCGACTTTCCCATAGTCAGAAATAATAAATACCTTTGGACAGACCTTTTCTTTAAAATATATATATATATTTGGTATTGTCTGAAGTTATGTCAAACAGCAATATTAGCCTGTCTTGGCAGAATTGCTGAGTGGAAATGTCTTTTTCCAAGTTTTGTGTGGGAGGAGGCCCACTTGATGTATGTACAGAGGGCACTGACATAGGTAAACAAACAATATTTTAATGTTTAAATATAATAGATTAGTCCATATAGTTATTGGAGTCTAATCCTAGAATCTATAACTCTTTATAAATATGTATAAAATTTTTCTTCCTGCCAGTCCATCATTGTGTGACCCACACTAGGGTCTGACAGGTATATCACTCGACTGGCCTATCACAGCTATTGGTCTATATTGATATAGGCATATTTGTTGTCTGATATGTGCCTATAGGAAACCTTTACTTTATTTTTATTTGTTTCTGTAGGAGGCTGGATTTTATGTTCATTTGATCCTTCATAATTTAGTATATGTATTTTGCACTATTTTTTAAATCATTAATATTATTATTTTTATCATTAAAAATAATGTTGAAAGTTGTTTCAGAACCCTGATATAAGTTTGGACAATAACGTTTATTATTAAACTATAAGATATGCTGCCTCCATTTAGGCCTGGGCGATGTAGCCGAAAAACCTATCACGATAGTGAAGTTTCATATCGGTCGATATCAGTAATTATTGATCGTCTAAGTTGTGACTGATATGTTGTGTACTCCAAAGGGTGGAAGTGGCTGAAGGGATAAAATAAGTTTGTTGTATTATATTGCAACAGTAGTACAGGGATGACTACTGGTGCTTTCATAAAATGTGAGATTATTTTATAAATAATCATCAGTAATGTGGATGTGAGTAAAGGCAAATATGACATCAGCTGGAACAGTCTGGTAAATTTTCAAAATGACATCACTTAACTATAATGCAGCCTTTAAACCAGGAAAAGACGACACTTCTGACATATCATGGTATAACAATATCTAAAATTTATCACGATATCTAGTGTCATATCACAATACAATAAAATATCATTATATTGCCCAGCCCTGCCTCCATTACATATCTTTGTTACAAGTGTTAACCACTTTTGGATCATTGCAAAAATGTATGTTAATGTGTATATTCTATATTCTCAATATTAGTGTTGTCAAAAATATTGCTGCATTAATGAAAATTGGTACTGAATATTTGAAATTCTTTCAATACTAGTTCTTTTGTGTTGTAGATATTGTTGTACCAGCTGTGCTCTCACTTCTCTCAGACTGCAAGTTGACACACGCACACACACACACACACACACACACACACACACACACACACACACACACACACACACACACACTACTGAAGTGTCCACAGAGTCCCATCTCCTCTCACTTTCTCACAGTGCTTTCTCCTTCTTCTCCTTCTTGTCACTCGTCTCATTTGCTGCAGTTGAATATCTGCTGTCATATTATTTCTTTGTTATATTTGTCTATTAATATTAATCAAAAAATTAAAATTAATGTATGTTGAAGTAATTTTTGTCAGTGGTATCAAATAACGATATTTTCAAGGTATTGTGTCGAAATTAGAAATTCCAGTATTGTGACACATATATGTGTCATATTGCAGTTATTGTGACTGAAATTCCAAGGGCAATATGCGATACGATTTTCATTTTCACTCAAAACCCCCCAGAATTTTCTTATTCTTTGATGTCTGTATGAGCATTGACTCCAAACATCCACTATCTGTCTGGCCCTCTTTTAATTTATAATCTAATAGTTCATAGTTCATATAGTTCATAGGTTACATTTAAATCTAACAATCTATAACTCTATTATACATACATACATACATACATACATACATACATGTACATATAAATCTAAGGGATCTGCAGTACGTTTTCTGTCTTGTAAGGGGTCCTTTGCTGAGAAAGAAACAAGAACATCTGATGTACAGTATTGACCTGCTAGTTACTTGTGTTACTGATTAGTATGAATCTTTTCCAAGCACTCGACTGTGTAATCACATTCCTCAGTCTGCAGTACACTTCTACGTTATTGTGAGTGATTTGAGTTCTGGGAAGGTCTTAGTTACAGTATCATCATGTGGCTGGAGCCCCTTACCTTTAAAAGGGGGAGCTGAGTGGGTGATTGGATCACTGTAATAGCTGCCAACATTTTGATTTCATACTCGGCTGCTCTCCTGGAAATGTGTCAGGAGTCAGGAAGTGAGTCAAAAGTCATAAGTATTGGCTTGGACCACCAGCATGAATGAAATATTGGCAGGATTTCTTCCCACTTGCCTCACAGGGCTCACATCACCAAAACATTTCTGAGGAATAAATAACTTTGTGATCACTGTTTTATCTAGTTACTTCCAATCATTTGTAATAAAATCTTATGCTGGGAAGGAGTTAAATGTTACCCCATGTCCTCTCATGATCTGGGCACCCTGTCGCAGTCAATACTATCTCAGTGTGAAGGAATACAACTATTAATTAAAAGATTTGGGCCGTGAGTCACATCTAGTGCTTCTATCTGGAAATAGCATTGCAGGGTGTGTGGTATGTGTTTGGGTTTACACGCAACCACATCCCAACTACTTGGCTGACATTTGCGTCCTCTGGGTCGAGTCATTGCCACCTGTTACATGATGTAAACTCCGTGGAAGTGTATTGGAGAGGAAATATCGTGTTATACACATATTTTCCACTGCCAGTTTCCACTACGGGATAAACCACTTGTTTATTTCTGATTTAAATGGTTAAGTGAAGTATCAGAAAGAATCTACTAAAATAGACTCAGGCTATTGAGTGGCCATGTTTGTTTATCTTTTACTTCATGAACTCTGAAAGAGACCATCAACATATCTGGGATTATTATTATGGGGCAGGGATCCCAAAATGCTTAATCACCTGTGGCGTGACCTCATAAACATCCATTTCATTGAAAAGCAGAGCTCTCAGTGAGAGTCTGCTCACTTTCATTACAGTTTAATTACATATCTGTCCTGCTCGCTCTCTGTTTGTCTCTCTCCATCATTGACAGAGTCAGCAGAACTGGATGAGGATGGAGTCGACGTTTGCCAGTTTTTCCTGATGGGAAAGTGTCATTTTGGCCACAGATGTCGTTTGTCTCACAGGTCTGCTCAGCTTATCTTGTTCAGAAAATCCACCAGTAGAATAAGGGAAGGCTGTCTTAAATTCATGAATGCTTGAATGTTAAAGGTATTCTCGCTGTATATCAGTGAAGTTTCAGTTTTATAAATTTGAAATTACCATGAAATATTGATGTTAAGTTAATAATAAACACAATAATATTGTGTAAATAATCCAGCACCTCTTAAACCTGCTTTATGCTCTTAAATCACTTACAGTTGTAGCTACAGACTCTTTCTTCTCCACCTCCTTAACTCCAAAAAAGGAGACAAAATGCACAATAAGTGAAGTTCCAGATGAACATGACTGATAGCATTTTTTCACATTTCCTATAGATATTGTAATAAGATCATCGTCATGAATTTTTTGGTGGTACCACATAACTACGCCTATAAATAATTGATAAGTGGTTTCTAATTATGTTGTAAACAGATTAATAAACAATCATAATATATTAAGTTATAACACAGTTTTCATTAATCATTGTGGAGGCACCGTTTTGCAAGATCCAGTTCCTGCTTATTAGTCATTAATCTCACTAATGAGTAGCTAATGTCAAGGTTAACAATAGTGTATGTATCTTGAAATCTGATATACAAATGGAACTTTTTGACTATTAAGACATGCTGTCAGTGGTTAAATGTTAGGAACTTATTAACAAATAACTGATGAAACTGACAGGTATGAATGTGTCTGATAGAGAAGACAGAGTAATCTAAGAGATGTGAGGCTTTAACAGTACAGGTAAATGTGGGCCCACTGTTTGGCAAGCATCAGGCCACTGTTGCCCATTTTGTCTACTGTGTTGTAACAGTTTATTACAGCTTACAGCTTATTATTGATTTGAAGTGTTTATAACCTAATTAATAGCCTGATTATAAACAATATAGAACTAATTCATAAGGGTTGTCTTATTGTAAAATGTTACGTTTTTGGCTAGGATAATCATGTAGTGAAAATCTAAGATTGTGTCAGCCCTAATCGGTCACCAGTAAGTTTTTGTAATTGTTTTAAGACAGACTTAAGGAAATGCGAGCTCCAACTGGTTACATGGAATTCTTCATAAGTGTCCTTTTGGAAGAGGTATATTGTGTAGAGCTGCAAAGCTTAACTGATTAATAATCGACTAATAAATTAATCGCCAAATATTTTGTTAATTAATTAATTGTTCAAGTCATTTTTAATATAGAAATGACTCATCCTCTGATTTCAGCTTCTCAAATGTGAATATTTTCTGGTTTCTTTGGTCCTCTCTGACACTAAACTGAATATATTTGGGTTGTGGACAAAACAAGACATTTGAGGACATCACATTGGGCTTTGGAAAACAGTAACCAACATTTTTCACCATTTTCTAATATTTTATGGACAATGCAGCTAATCCATTAATCAAGAAAGTAATTGCGAGATTAGTTGCAGCCCTAATATTGTGTTTATTTTTTATTTCTATTGTCATTTACTTATATAGCACATTAGATAGGGACTGATACTTAATCATAACTAAATATGTGTTACACAAAGTTCAGACACGCTACATGAGTCTGTGTCAAATTGAATTAAGACTTAGAATTTTTTCATCCTGTTTCACATTCATATTATGACACGCTTGATGCTCTTTTTCCATAGTGACCCATCAACTGATGATTCAACGGCTGTCATATCTTCTGACCAGGATGACAAACGGGATCGAGAAAACATGGAAAAATACAAGAAGAAAGTGAACAAAGCAGCAAAGCCAAAATACGAGGCAACAGGTCACTCCATATTTAACTAGTTTCCCATGACAAAGTTTCTTATGTCATCTGATAATGACAACATACTCTTAAGATGCCCTGTTTTAACACTTTTTTAAATCTCATTCTCCCACAGAGGTGAACAAAAAGCCTCGCATGCGTACAGCCGATGACGTCATCTCCCGCATCCTGTGGGACCCCTCAGTGGATGCTTCAGAATTTGTAGTGGGCTATGTGGACCGCTTCTTGGGTGTGCTGGAGCGTCCCTTCAATGACTTCAACTGGGACACCAACCCCTGTGACTGTGACTACTCTGCTGAGCTGGCTCTGCCCAGACACAGGATCCAGTACTTTTCCTACAGAGGACACCGCGTCTGGGACCGCCACAGCAGGACTGACAGGGTGTTTGGCTCCACCGGTCAATCTCTGGCTC
Source organism: Lutjanus erythropterus (assembly GCF_056507025.1). Taxonomy (NCBI): domain Eukaryota; kingdom Metazoa; phylum Chordata; class Actinopteri; order Lutjaniformes; family Lutjanidae; genus Lutjanus; species Lutjanus erythropterus. Next base: position 22,952,603 of record NC_139325.1, on the reverse strand, counting down.
CCCCCTTTGGAGGGGAGGAGGAAGTAAAGGGTAAGAGAGGACCCTTCATTGCTATCCCACCTTACACACACAAAATTCACAAAAGCCACGAAGTAAATATAATCATTTCTTTCACAAGGAGTAAACACAGAGGACCAGGAGCAACAGCAAACAACAGAAGAGCAGCCATCTGCTTTTCGTGGGCAGGAAGAGAGTGAAACAGAGGGGTGTACTCATACCGAGAATACACATCTGGAGGAAGCGAAGCTGAGTGCGATGAATATTCACACCCCAAACTCAACACAATCCATGTCAAAGTGTCGAGGAAACACTTCGGAGTCACGAGGAGCATGTGTTCCGGAGGAGGCTGCAACTAGGTTTGATGTTCATGTTCATCCTGAAACTGAGAGCAAATAACTCTTTACTCGGCCTGATTTTTCAGTTCAAAATGCCAACTTAAAGTCACAGCGAAACATAAGTGAGAGCATCTGTAGCTTTTGAAATGTGATGTATTTCCGAGTGAAACAGAATTGAGCTGCAACAATTAGTTGACTAATTGATTGGCAGAAAATTAATCAGCATCTATTTTTATAAGCAAATAATAGTTTAGTTATTTTTAAAACAAAAAAGCCAAACTAAACACCTTTGGGTTTTGGACTCTTGTTCCAACAAAGGTGACATTTGGGGCACTGACAAATTCTGACAGACAATTTTGACATTTTATGGCTGGCTTATTAAGTAAACAGTCAACACTTTTATCTGAGAACATACTGCCACACTGTTATAGGTGGGTCTGCACCATTTTCACGTCAGCGCATATGCCGAACGCCCCGCTTACATCAAGTGGCGTCACGGCTGATACAAACACAAAGAAGTCCAGGGATGTTGATAAAACAGATTGTCATTCAGGCGAACATAACACATATTGTGAACATTACATTACATTACTGGCAGTTACTTATCAGCTAGGAAAGCTACTGTGGCTTTTTCCCTTTAGGCCAACAGTGTTGATTGTTTTGCCAGCTGACAATTACATGACTGCCAGATCTCCCTTGATTCAAACACTTTTCTAAGCCCTCGCCATTACCTGTTAAGTGGAACACTGGGGCGCTGAAATGCAGTGGACCTGATATTTTCAGTGTAAAACAGGAATCACTAGGAGTATGTGTTGGACGGTCAGCTGCAATGAGGTCTGTTGTTAATGTTCCTCCGTTAAAATTAACTGAGAGCAGATAACTTCTGTACAGAACAAAATGGTGTTTGGGTGTTCTGTTAAAATTTATAGACAAAAGATTAATTCAAAAATGATGAGAAGATTAATCCATATTGAGTATAGTATGATTGAGAAGAGACTGCTTTAAATCAGATCCTCCACATTTAATTGGATTGTGCGTAGTTTAGCATATATGGCATCACAATAGAGGACTGGTCAAGGGGAGACATTAATAAATTAATCCTCCACCATGTTCTTTAATACTGTTTACAAAGTTTTTGCCAACTAACATCCAGACATACACTGACCTGACCTCAGGATATTGCTCTGCTAGCTGCTACAACCCACATGCTAAATTCAGTGACTATGATTGGTGGATTAGCTTGTTGCCATAGTTTGACTGGAGAAACAGGAAAAGAGACAGATTCGAATATAAAATACTCAGATACAATACTGTTAAGATAAGAACACAAGATTAGAAACCGCAAAGCATATTTTTTTTTATTTCACTGTGTCCTCAAAGGCCGAGTGTGTAGGATTAAATGGCATCTAGCGGTGATCTTGCAGATTGCACACACCTCATCTTGCTCTCCAGTCCCAGACGTGTAGGAGAACCTAAGGTGTCTGTGAAATAGAGTGTGACACGGGAGTGGATTTTCACTCCTGTACCATGTCACTCCCACAAAAACACCCTTGTCCTGACCTCTTCCCCTGACAGAGTAAAAGAAAAAGTCCTATCCTGTCCGAATCCTGCCTCCATCGATCCAGAGTTCACACATCATTAGAGCGGACAGGAGAGGATAAAAAAAACAATAGAAAAAAGACAACAGAACAGCAAGCGTCATGTTCAAAGAAAAGAAAAAAAAGTTATTCATAGTAGAACTGCATATTTATGAATAGTGAGTCCCACAGGATTCCCAAAAAATGTCACCCTACACCACAAAATTTATGCAAAACACTACAAGGCCGTATCAAGTGCCAGCTCATTTTAAGGTGACAAAAACACGTCTTATTTTCAGGTGATTGTACACTGATGGAATCATACTATATATGATATATGATATGATATATGATATATGATTATTCATTTGCTGATACTCTGTCAATAAATCCCCATAAATTTTGCCCACTGGACCTTTAACATATTACATTTAGGAAGTTGTACGCTGTGTGACTTTGAAAGTAATCTTGCAAGATAGTCTTCTGCCTCGTGAGTCATACCCACCTGTTTTGATTTTAGACTTGATGCTTCAACGGACCAAATGTCCTTCCCCCAAAAAGAGGAAGCAAGTGTCAAAGAGGAGGCAGAGGAAGAGCCTTCGGCAGAATGGCAAGAAGGCTGGGAAGGAGGCAATGAAGATGCTTCGGTGGGTACAAACAGTACAGCTCACGCTGAAACACAGGCTCATTCTGCTATTACAGTTCATGTTTACAGGGCAAAAGCAGCCCTAATAGAAAGAAGCCAGATATTCTTGGATATAATCAAACTGTCTTGTTTTAAACAAAGAATCTACCTCTAGGCTCTTTATTGAGCTGACTTAAAGATTTTCTAACTTAATTTAAGATTTACAGACACATTTTCTTAAACAGAATACTTTGTTTTTTTTCATTGAGCTGACTTCAAGAATCTATACCTTAAACTGAGGCACTTAAATTAAGGCACCAGAAGCATTAATATTTTTAGTGTTATTTCTTATTCTAACAGTTTGGGGAAAACTAGCTGCTTCGATGAAAAACACTGACAGCATTCATCAGTCAGGGAGGGAGTGAATATGTGAGCAACAGAGAGAGAGATAAACTCTGACTCAGACTGAAACTTGATGCTGTATTGTTGCTAGACATATATTTTTCTGGAAGTAATAACAGTTTTTCATATTTGACAATGGTGATTCTTGCGTGATCTGGCTGCATCACAAATGTATCACTGCATTGTGACTCATTAGTTTGTCTGTAATTTAGATCGTTTGAAATTTAGATCTGAAAATGCCCTTAGATATGTATATGAGTTCTGCTACCTGTCATGCATTTTGCAAATTGGTCATGTTAAACTGTAATGTGTTAATGAGCCATGTAGTTTTTGTTCAGCATGGCTATTTGTATTTTGCTGTTTGTGTGTTACAGACAGCAAAATACAAATACATACATACAGACCAGACTGTGCTCTTAAGATGCAAAACTATCCTGACTATTTTTCTTTTTAGACATAAAATGAGACTTATTTTGCAGAGACAAGACCTTTTTACTTTCTTGAAATTCCTTTTTTTGCAGTGTAAGACAGTGTTTCTTCTCTCTTATACACAGAGTTGTTTCAGACCCCTGAACATCAGCAAGAGTGCTTCACCTCTGGAGCAGAGAGAGGAGAAGCGTGGTGGTCGCCCCCCTAAGAAGCGACCTACGCACTTCATCGCCTTCAGGGCCAACACTCCTGCTATCCTCTCTGGTTTCCAGCAGCTGCAGGAGGAGATCACCTCCCTGCTGCCCTCCTCTGCCCCTCACTGGCAGACCTCCTCCTGCCTTCATGTCACCCTGTGCCTCCTGAAGCTGTCCGGCCCAGCGGAGGTGGCCGCTGCCGGGGAGATCCTCCGACAGTTTGCCCATTTCGATCGTAACCCCCCGGTGGCTGTGACCTTCCCTGTGAAACTGAAGCATTTCAACGGGAAGGTGCTCTTCCTGAGCCCCCAGCCTCAGCTTCACCTGCAGCAGCTCAACAACGGCCTGCAGGAGGCCTACAGGGAGAAGGGCTGGCTCCACAGGGACTCCTACAACCCGCGCTACCACCTCACACTGGCCAAGGTAGCGGACACAGAGGAAGAGAGGATTTTTGAAGGGGTAGGGGAACTGAAAGTGGGGAAGAGTGTAAATTTTGGCCGTCTGCCAGTAAACACCTTACACCTTTGTGCTGTGGGCGGCTCCAAAGTAGATGATTTTTATGAAACTGTGTGCACAGTCACTCTTCGATGATAGAAGATTTCATCATGCACACACTGCATACATGCACTAGTACCTGAGAGATATGACCTGCTGCCATACCTCTGACATTTGCACTAGCCATGTGGCCTTATCAACCAAATCTGATGTCTGTGTTTTGAGTTTTGAAGTAATTCAGAGAAGATGCACTTTTGTAGATAATCAGGTGACATTTTTATGGGGAACTCTAAAGGGAGGGGAATTTGATACAGGGCTGCAGCACAATCTCAAACACATTATGTTCCATCATACTAGAGTTGTTATGATACCAGTCTTGAAGGACCACTAAATTTGGTACTTATGATACTATAATTATCTGATATGATATCCTTTTAAATAGAGCAGCAAAGATTAATTGATTAGTTAGTCATTCTTTAAGGAAAAAAGGGGCAAAAGTCAAATTCTCTGATTTCATCTTCTTAAATGTGAAGATTTTCTTGACATTCAAGGGCTTTGGAAACATGGATCAACATTTTTCAACAATTTCAGACATTTTACGGACCAAACAACTAATCGATTAATTGAAGAAATTATCAAAATGTTAATCAACAATGAAAATAATCATTAGATGCAGCTCTAGTTTTGAATGTGGTTTTGAGTGGCAGTTAAGACATCAGCTGTGGTAATGAATACTAAACTGATAACAGTTCCACTCCATCTTCCTACCTCTTATTATATTAAATTCTCTGTTTGGTTGTTCTGTTTGCCGTTTGGTTGACAGCACAAAGAGGGAGAGAGGAGGATAGAGAGGGAGAGAAGGTGAGAGTACCGTGAAATCAGCACAGAGGGAGAGAGAGAGAGACACCGAGCAATAACCAGGTGAGACAGTAGACAGTTTGTCAACACTACATAGTCATAATAAAGTCAGCTACTGTTTTGGCCACATTCACTACAGTAGAGGCCACAATGATTTCACATTCAAACTATGTTATTTGACCTCCTAGATACTCAACGGTTGAGCCAAGATAGTCTAATGTTTTATTTTCAGATTAGACCAGACACATAAAAAAAAGTGTATCCAAAGGCAGATTTTAGTTTATGACTCTGGGAAAGTGGAAAAAAACAGTAAAAATTCCCCACTACTGTGTCTCTTGAACCAAAGCACACAGGCTATTCTATGTGATCATCTTTTGGTAACTAATGCAATAACTAATATATATTTTTGTTTGATTTACGGTATGACACGCAGAGTTTTCAACACTCAAATGACATTTTCTCAATGTTATGTCCTGTCTGCCTATCCTGTTCAGGAAACAGCTCATGATATGGAATCTCTTGAAATGTCGTTTCATTATACTTATAATAAAGAGGCAATTTAAAGACATTACCTTGTAATTTTGGAAATTATTTTGGATTTTTTGGCCAAGTTTCTGAAATGTTATCCACCAAAATTAATAATTAATTTTTAGAAAACAAAACAACAGATCAATTTCTAATCACAGTAAAGATTATTTGCACAAGTCAAAATAGAACCTGCAGTATAAATCATGCAGAACTCTGCCTTTAGACTCATGGAAATAGTTGTAAAGGATTTGTTGTTGGTTTTGAGTTGGGAGTGGGCCTGCAAAGTAGAAGACCTACTTTCTTAAAACATTAAAGTCCTTAACTAGCATGTTAATTTTCTTCCTTAATTTATCTTAATTTTATCTGCTGGGCCAAACAAGGTAGTCAGAGTCAACATTTCTGCACTTTGGGTATGCTTCACTTTGATATCTAGTGTTTTGTAACTACACAGACAGGTCGTATGCACATGCACCATAAAGACGTATGTATGAGACATAAATTGTCTTTGAGGGGAAAAAAAATTGTTTTCTTTGCAACCATGAAAGTGGGTGTATTCTGCAGCTTGTAATTCCATGATTTCTACAGTCTGTTTAATATTGTATGGACCATGACTTTGTATGCTTTTACAATGAATTATAACCACTAGATTGTGGAGGACATTAAATATTGAATTGGTTATTTTAAATCCTGTGAGTGGTGATATTTTATCAGTGCACCGATGGATGGATGCCTGGATGCGATACAGTTGCTGTGGTTCAACATACAGACACACGGCGGCTGCGTAAATGCTTTGCGAACAACTCTTGCATACATAATACAATTTTCTGTCTTCTTCCTCTCAGATACACACACATATTCACTATACATAGGCTATATGAGTCAGTGAGTGTGCTCTGTGGCTCTCTGCTGTTTGCTCCCTCGCTCGCATTATCTCCCTGCCTCCCTTCCCCCACTCTCTTTTCAGTGACACAGAAAAACTAACGCCGCCCCCTCCCTCTTTGCTCACTCGCCTCTGCCCCCCTTTCACCAGTGGCAGACAAACACCATACTCGTTTTACTCTTTCTTGCCATGTTTCACCATTGTATCTCCCAATTTACATTCCTCAGCCACATCACCCACAGAGCATCCTCTCCATCAGGACCCTCTCATCACTTCTGTCACGTTCTCCTCCTGCCTCCTCTTCATCACTGAATCAGTGTTGATGCTGTTCTGCAGCCTCCACTGAAAACTGGTTTTGCCTAAAAATCCATTGCACGCTGCTTTCCCCTCCTCTCTCTATTCATTGTTCACTCCATCTCTCTCCCTCCCTCCTCTTTCTCTCAGCATCACTCCCTGGGAACCCACTTTTTTTTTCCTTCCTTCCCCTGCATCTCCCCCTCCCCTTATTCATCTATGTGTGCTTATACGCTGCTCTTACTCCAATTTTATGTGCATCTCCACCTCACATGAGCCCTCGACACATCGCAGAGCTGTCATAAGGCAGGAGTTCATTATTTTGCATCCAACATGTGAGTGAATCAAAAAAAACATCTCTTTACTATTGTTTGGCTGGCAGCATTTCTTCTCTTTCTCTCAGTAATCTGGTCACTGTGGCACTCAGGACAGAGATTGGTCAGGTTCACGGGAGTGTGCATGGTTGTAGGTGGGGGTCGGCATGAGAAGTGTGCTGCTGGTATCTCAGTATGAAGTGAGTGAGGAGTTAGACCCCCGCTAATCCCCGTTAACAGATTAATTATCTTTGGGCAACATCGTGTTGCTGCCGTGTTGTGAAGTCGCTTGGGCGTTAAGCTACGAAGGGCTACAATGAAACGATAAAGGGTCCCTGAGGGATGTCTCCTCAATCTTAATCCCTCTCTCTCTCTCTCACTCTCTCTATCTCTCTCTCTCTCTCTCTCTCTCTCTCTCTCTCTCTCTCTCTCTCTCTCACACACACACATACACTCTCTCTCACTGTCTCACTCACTCGCTGGCTCTCACTGAGAGCTCCTCTCCCATCCATCAACACAAGCACCTCTCCACTGTCACCAGACAACCATACAATTATTGGCTATTTAATATTTCAATAACTGCAAGACTTATTGGCTTCTTTTCTTTTCTCCCTCCTCATTTTTGACATATTTTTGGCATGACTCCAAGCCATTTTTTCAGGATGATGTTTTTTCAAGAGCATCAGGCGTTGATGGCTGGCAGTATACCTCTTTGAGTGGTAAATATTTCACGGACGCCGGCGAAGAGAAGACACAGAAGGAGAGAGAAACCACCCAACGCAACTGACAGAGGTAAGACACTGATCTCCTCTCAGTGGCGGCTTAATTGCTGATGTTTTTGCAGATATAAATCATCAGTCAAATGGAATATAATGTAAATGCACATTATTTTGCATCACAGTGCATGCTTATCTTTTCAAATATGCTTAATGGATGCTCATGAAACCATTATTGCCAAAATGGACCCATGCTTATCTTTCCAACCATCACACCTAATGGATGAATGCTCTCCCATGCACATTTGTTTTTATAAAATAACTAAATTATCACATGATGCTGTAATGGTTTGACTCCATCCAATTGTTTCCCACCCACTTATAGTTCCATCTGTTTTCTATTTTCTCTAAATGCATTTGGACAATAGTCTGCAAAGATAATTTGATATTTTTGCTCCGTGGGGGGGTTTGTTGATTCGGTCAGTAGTGTGGAAGCATTTTGTCACCATCAACTTGTCATGCTGGACTCTTGCACACATCAGAGCACTGATTTGCTCTGACTTACTGACTATGAGCTGTACTCACTTACCTTCGGTCAGCTGCACTCACTTTGAAGGCTCATTGTTGCGAGCTGGGCATTAATTTTGCAGATGAATGTGAAGTGAAAATTGAATTTTAATTGAGAATATTCTTCTTTTTCCCGTGGCTTCACACGCTAGAGGAGGGTGGCTGCACGAAGATGTTAATGAATTTCTTCCTGGCTGGTGTAGTGTGTCATGAGGCTGTAACGCTTTCTCATAAATTACAGCCATTAAGGTTGTTGTTAAGAGGCTGTTAGACGACTACTCGGGCTGTAATGTGAATCATAACAGATTTTATGAGGCAAATTGCAGCGAAAGGACTCCACTAATTACATCCTCTGATCAGGAGAGTTGTACTGTTGTAAAGAAAAAAAAAGATGAAGGTGGTTCCTGTGCTAAAGATGATCCTAAACCCAGCTGACAGAGATGCTTCAGCCCTGCTCTCATTAGCTGCCTCACAAAATGGCCCTTTTTTCTTTACATTCAGACATCATGGAGTCTCATATCATTTCTATTCTCTGTGTCGTCTGAGCTCTGTGCAGACTGAATGCAACAGAATTATTCCCGTTTTGTTTTTGTTTTTTTCTTCTTCTTCTTCTTCTTCTTCTTCTTCTTCTTCTTCAAAGAGCTCACGGTTGGCTGAGAGTCGGTGCCATCTCTCTCCTCCTTGTCTCTCTGCTTTTTTTTCTTCTTCTCTTCTCTCCGCCGACTGAGCTCTAAAATCACATTTATTTGGCTTCAGTTATGCAATGGTAAGAAGCATGATAACAAGCTGGCAGGAGACATCACGTCAACTTGAGGCTCCCTATCTGTGACACTTGCTGAGTAACTGCTGCTCCTGGACTGTGAACCCCCCCGCTTCACTCCCATCAGCACCTCATTAGGTTGCCTCAATAACTTTGTGGGTCTCAGCAGGAGGATCCCACCTGAACTTTGACCTGATATCTGTCATCACAGCAAGACAAAGAACCTGCTGTCACGCTGGTGATACATAATACTTTATCTTTAATTGACTGATAATGGGTTTTTATAAGGTGTTTTCTGCTTGTGTCACCTCTTATTTGCCTTGAAAGGCATCATTAGTGCAGTGTGCATCTATCAAAGGACCTGCTTTTCCATATTGACCCACTTTATTGGTGGTGATCACAACAGGGAAGACTTGATTCACTTTGATTGTGGAATTATTCTCTTGCTTGATTATTACAAGGGATGTAATATCAAAAACTCATGGTATAGTACCAAGTAAAAGGTCCTTGATATGATATTTATCGCAAAAAAATAAATAAAATAAAAGTAGCTGCCTTAACCTGAGCATGTGCAAAAATTGGCATGAAGTGTCTTTGGCAATGAATGCTTAAAACAAAACAATGCAGCAACCACTAGCAGTCCTTTTTAAAAATAAAATATAAATAATAAAATAAAATAATTAATCCTGTAATATCATAGTCCATATTCTCACAGTCTGGTACAGTATTGAGACATTTTTTATCGTGGTATCACAATATTCAATACAGTGTTATCAATAAGGATTGCCCACTTACGCAGTGAAAGTAAAATGCAATGTTGGGCTAGTAAATTCAGTAATTATTATGATTATCAATTAACAAATTAATTTCTGCAAAAATGGCAGAAAATTCTGTTTTCAGCTAGTTTATTGTCATATTACACTGAATATGCTTAGTTATAGACCCACAAAACGAGACATTTACAGACCTTGCACTTTCTCATTATTGTCATACGTCTTATAAACATTACTGCACCAGATTAATTAATGAATCATTACAAACAACTTTGTTGTTATTTGGTAACTGGTAATAAATAAGCCAATTTGTACAGGGACAAGTAAAAATGTAATTTTGGGAGGTAGATTTCTGACCCACTTGACTGACCGGGCAAGTGGAAAAAAAAACCCATAAACATTGAACCCTGTATTCAGTGTTGTTATAGCCGTAATTATTACACTTATCAAAATGCTTTTTTCCTTTTCAAAGTCTCATAAATGTACCTCATAAACAGTGTGAATTATTATTTTCATTTTGGATTGATCTGTTGATCATTTCCTCGATTCGTCGGATAGTTGTTTAGTCTGTAAAATGTCAGAAAATGGTGAAAAATGTTCATCACTGTTTCCTGAAGCCCAAGGTGACATCCTGACATGTTTTGTTTCCACCCCAAATATATTCAATGTAGAGGAGTAAAGACACAAAAGATATTGACATTTCAGAAGCTGAAATCAGAGAATTTGGACATTAAAAAAAGACTAAAAAAATTATTTATTTAATAACTGACAGCTAATTTGACAATCAACTAATCGTTGTACCTCCACTATTAATTTCACTCAGAATAATAGAGTCCCAATTTAAATACTGAATCAAAATCTATTCAAACAACCTTCAAATTTCAATAACTGAAATCAAAATACCGGTATTTGTTTTTCTCTCCGTCCCCGCCTACTTGCAGCATCCAGTGTTTATCTGAAGAAAAAAACGACACGGTGTAGCTTACCTTATAGCACACTTGATAACTGACAGATTCTTTTTAAAGAAGAATTTGAAAATGTAAATGACAGTTGTCAGGGCATTAAACCAATGATCAAGACTCAATAGTCTAACAATGGCCTTAAGTGAAAAAAAAAGTTTGAATTGAATCGAATCGTAACTTTAAAGTCAAATTGAATTGTAGAGTTGGAGAATTGTGATAATCCTGATTTCCACTGATTGTGTATCATAATACACTCACAATATATGTAAAACTAAATGTTTTTTAGCATATCATGCAGTCCTATTTGATTATTACACCTCTCAATATATTTTTAGTCTCTCCAAAGTGTGATAAATGTACCTCAAAGACCTGCTTATAATACACCCAACCTAATAACTTCACTCAAGATAAATGATGATTAAGGAATGCAGGAATATACCAGCAGAGTCCAGTATGCACAGCCTGTTTACACTGCTGATGTGTGGTGGATGGTCTGGATGCAGATCTCCCAGTGTGTGAACCGTCATGTTCAGCACAGTTTTAATAAGGGAAATGGAGTGTTGGCAATGATTCGATTTGTGACAGTTGGGCTGCTGGAACCATTAAGGTGAACAGGCTTATTGTAATGGGCTTAGAGCGGCCCTGTCTGGCCTGTGGGTGAGCTGTTAACTTGTTCTGGACCATAACCCCCCCCCAAATCTGAATGGCAAATTGTCTGGCATCGACTGTGACATGTGGCTAAATCTAAACTTCTATCGTCAGCGCAGTGTTTAACACAATTCTGTGTGATGGATTGTAAGCACGAATCAATAGGGACAGTAAAATCCCTCAGCAGTGTAGAATACTGTGCTGATTGAAAGTTGCGTTGAATAAATACCAGCTGCATTAAAAGATAATAAAATCCAACACAAGCCTTTAATTCAGAGTCTTCCTGACATTATTGGATCCTGTTAGACTCAAATGCAGAATTGTATCTGTGTGTAATATCGAACATTGAGCTGAGCTGTATAACTCTTTTGTATTAAAACATCAGGGCTGTTGTTGTGAATGGTTTTTTCTGTCTCCGAGCTGTCTTAAAACGCTCCTTTCTTAAACAGTAAAGCTCTGATGGTCTCTTAATCTGGGCAGCCGGTATCAGAAGCCTACCAGGCTCTTGTCTCGCCCTCTGTTCCCCCTCTGCTCTGTCATTGTAATGAGGATTCCAGTGTATGTTTTGGCTAACCGGATTTGCCCCTTTGTATTTACCCTACTTTCTCCCCCATGGCCGGCTTTAGTAAGAGATGCTGAACACCCTGATGATGGAGTCAAATATATCACTCTTTGTGTGATGTTCTTCTTGGTGCCTTATACAGTGTTCTTCACCGCAGGAAGACTTCTTCAAAGACCTCATATATTCCCTATATAATCTCCTCCATGCTGCTCCTATAGCATGTACCCTGTTTATAAGGTTAAGACAGAGGACTACAGTGAATAATAATCATTTGTTATATATAGGCATGTAATCTCCTTCTGTTCAAGCCAGAACCCCTCTGGCGGCAACTAACGATTATTTTTATTATCATTCAGTCTGTTGATTAATAATTTATGCAATGAAACATCAAAAAAAAGTTTTAAAAATGCAATCAGAAGTAGAGTTGCAATGATTAGTCAAAAGAAAATGAATTGCCTACTATTTTGATAATTGATTAATTGTTTCAGTCAAGCAAAAATGTCAAACATTTCCTGGTTCCGTCTCCTTAAATGTAAAGATCTGCTGTTTTCTCTGTCATTTATGATAATAAATAAAAAGTCTTTGGGTTTTGGACTGTTGGTTGGACAAAAGAAGCTAAGCTGAAGATGTCACTTTGGGCTCTGGGAAATAGTGAGGAGCATTATTTGCAATTATTTGGCTTTTTATAGACAAAATGATTAAATGATTAATAGTGAAAACATTTCCAGAGCCCAAGGTTACAGCTTTAAATTCTGTGTCAGCAACCATCCAAAACCCAAAGATATTCAATTTAAGATGGTACAAAATCATGAATCCTGAAATTCTATAGCTACCAAATATTTTACATTTTTGCTTGCTTAATTTACTTAAATTCTTGCTAAATTGTCTTTCAATCACCTGACTAATCAATTAATTGCCAAATTGTTTGTGGTCTAAATGCATTACATGTTAAATAAAAGAAATCATCTGAAATATGTCTCAAAAACATTGAAGTTAGGATTCGGACACATAGAGCTGGTAACAATGTTAAGGCATTCATTGTATGGTAATTTTTCAGTTAAAGGGACAGTTCACCCAAAAATCAAAAGTATACATTTTTCCTCTAGCCTGTAGTGCTATTTATCCATGTAGATAGTTTTGGTGTTGCTTTTTTTTTTGTCCACCTTCCCAGGAGTGTAATGGAACTAGATGACATTCAATGCCTGTGGGCCTCAATGTGCCAAAAAATACTGATGAAAAACTGAACACCACTGTCTCCAGAAATCATGTAGGAACTACTTTCTTTCTACCGTAGAAATAAAGTAGTTCGTCATCATGTATTTTTGATTTGGGAATGAACTGTCTCTTTCAGTTTTTCCGTGAAGAACTGATGTATGATTAGTGAAGCCAAACTCTCTTGTACCAGAAAGTCACGGATAAAGCAAAAAAAACAGAATGACCCACTTCAGCCTTGTCTCTGAATGATGTGTGTGCACTGATTTACACTCCCAAGAGCTCGTTTCAAGTAACTATCTTTGACATCATGACCCTGACATCTCTCAGGTGATCACTGCTCATAAATCGCCTCCGATGCGCCCAAATGGAGAAGGGACACGGCGGCTGTAAAGCTCGCAGTGACCTCTCTGTCCCCTCAGGGCTCAGGAAGTCCTTTACCCCTTCTTACCCTCTTCTCTCCCCTCTGCTCTTACTTTACATCCTGGCTGCTCTGACCCATGTCTCCTCCCTCCCTCAGGGCGGAGGAGGGGACCAGTGGCAGTAGAAAATGGCTGCCATGACAACGGTGCCCAGCTATACCCCTTCGCTGTGGGTGAGAGTGTGTCACGCCCTCCCCCGGCTGGACCTCACCATGCAGATGAAGGACAACATCTTTGTCCCCGACAGCTGGGAGTACCAGCAGGTAACGGACACCTGCAGCAGCCGCTCACAACACACTGTAACCACCTGCTATACTGTAACTGTCCAATCAGAAGGCCTCATTACATCATAATTACAGCCCTGCCGCTCCAGCTGTAATAATACATGTACAGGTATAATATACTTAGCAGACTCAATTACTCCAAGGTAAAAATACACAGTGGATACACTTTTAGAAGTAAGGGTTCCAAAAGGGTTCTTCCTGAAGGACTGAAGTTCTACCCAGAACCATGTACTTCTGAAGAACTCTTTTTTAAAGAAAAGGTTCATCAAGAGTTCTTTGTGACACTAAGGTCCCATAAAAAAAAAAAAAAAAAAACATTTTTGGCAGAAATCCTTGAAGGATTATTTTGTCAGAATATTAGAATATGAAAGGCTTTTGGGTAGAACCCCCTGCTTGGGCTACAGGTGAAACCCTAGGCATAATAAAAGGTTCTATGTAGAACCCTTTGTGTGAGTTATTGTTTGCACCCTTAGAAGGTGGAAAGATTCTTGATAGAACCCCCAGAGAGAGTTCTGTGTGGAACCATTGCACGATAGAGGACAGATGGTTCTAAGAATAACCTTTTATGTTTGATTCAAGGGTGAACTCTCTGAAATGGTTCCAATTGGAACCTTTATAAATGATGCACCAGGGACCAAAAAAGACTCTTATGGGAACAAGTCAAAGAACCCTTTGTGGTTCTGGTTACCTCATTTATTTCTAAGAGTGTATCCAAACATATCACCCATGTTTGATAAATATCATTCCTCAGAGGCACCTCTTTGTACCTTTTTGGTTCTATATTTTCAAAAATATCTCAGAAATTATTAATGCTCTGCGAGAACCAGAGCCTTAACTAATCATTCTTGTTGTATCTGAAGCATTAAGAAGTCTAACTACAGCCCAACAACAAGTCCCCTTATATAACCTCATCACAATAAAAAACTGTTCCTTTAAGTCATTTAAACAAACAACGGTTCCCACCTCTATCATGTGATTTAACCAGTACGTTACATATAGAAAGGATAAGGTATGTCTTCCCAGGCAGACTCCCACAGTACAATATGAGTGGCAGCCTTCTATTTCACACCTTCTACGTAGAAGTTACTAAGTTGTAACCCATATTTACACACTGTTTGATTTTCTATATTGATTAATTGAGCAGTCCCTCCAGGAAGTTGCAATGTTAGGGTTGCAACAGTTAATGCAAATTCAGCCAGTCCCTTTGAATTCATACATCTCAATGAACCCACTCAGTGTTTTATGATTTACTCTTTTTTTGTTTTTGGATTTTTTAAATTCTGTCTCAGGTACTGAAAAGAACAAAAGGTTTGTCATTGTTATTGACATTTATTAATGCTTTGTGTGCTTTTATTTCATAATTTTGTGCTTGCTGTTTTGACTGAGTTTGGGCTCCAAAAAGATTTTTGCTTTTGCAGAACAGAGTGCAGTTTTATTCTCACCTTTTGATTTTTGATGAATTATGCAAAAAAAAAAAAAAAAAACTTTGCTCCTGCAATTTCATTGCAAAAATTGCCTAAAAACATTCCATCACGCATCACAATTTTGTAGAAAAGCTGCCGTGAAAGCAGGCAATTTAGGCCCCAACAATCCCCCCAAAAAGTCAGCGAAATCCTGGAGGGACGGATTGAGTGGGAGAAGGTTGGGGGACAGGAAAAAAGGAGAGGTTTAGAGAACTGAAGGAGAATAAGAGGGAAAATGTAGGTAAGAAACTGCAGCTATTTGACTGCCTTATCTGAGTTATGTTCCTACTCTCAGGTTCATCTTCTCTTCTTTTTAATTTACTTTTTTTTATACTGTTCCAATCCCAAATGTAATTCTTCTATCTGAATATACAGTAATATAATTTTAGAATTTTTCCATATTATGAAAATGAGCATTGACACAACACTATACTGAATGTATCACTTTCTTTGGCTCATATAAAGCATATTTTAAAGATAAATTTACAGGTATGTTGTACTATGATTAAGTAACTGGATGACAGGCAATTTGCTCCACATCACACTATAAACTGCACCTTAAATTCCTGAATGTAACAGCAATCTGCAGAGCTGTGACATTTGCAGTCATTTAAAACACATTTTCATGTCAATATATTGACCTAATTATCAGTGGTAAGATTGCACCAGACCCCTCCAAGAGCCCCTCAGCTCATACGTAATCTTTTTTTCATTTTTCTACCTTGCTTCAGATGCTTTAATGCTTTTTTAACTGTCACTTACACCTCTGCCTCCATGCATGCAAAGTGGAGCTATTTCACACAATTTGGTTGCAGGGAGTGCATGAGATTCAACATGATGCTCTGAGTCCTCTAGCAGGTTTCCACAGCTGCTATTGTCTGCACGCTCCTGAACTGTGCGGTTTGCTGCTGCAACATGCAATGGTTTCATCCTTCTTCTCCTCCAACAGGCTCTCTCATACAAAACGCTCCAGCTAGCAGCGTCTCACAGTGCGTGTTTGTGACTTCTCTGCGGTACAAAGACAGAGAGAGGAGGAGGGGGGGACACAAATTATCCTGCAGAACAGAAAGACAAAAGAGAGTGAAAGTGCTCCGAGAGGGAGAATGAGAGAGGGAATGAGTAATGCGAGGAGGTTGCTGAACAGAAGACCGGGCAGAGAGGAGAGAGATGAGAGTGGGAGTGAGAGAGAGTGGCAGTGAATGTATTTAAGTAGGTCACAGATTATTAATAGAGATTCAGTGGTGTGGATAGAAAGAAAGAGAGAGGGGAGAGTGGGGGGAGAGAAAGAGAGTGGGAGCGAGAGCGTGGGGAAAGAGGGATGGGTGGAGTGGGGCGATGGGGAGGGGCGTCAGCGAACAGGAGGTGAGATGGAGGGAAGGTGGAGGAATGGGGAGTGACAGACGGGCAGATGGATGAAGGATAATACTGGAGATACGTGTCGGGGCAAAATGCATTTCAGTAATGTTGACTTTATGACACTGAGCCTGATCAGAAGCAAAGTCTGATATGGCTTAGTGACATTAATATTCACTATGGTGCATGTATAGATCAGGGATTCATGGGTCAAAACCTTTGGAATAGGAATAAATGCTCAAATCACCTGAAACTGACTGTGTTCAATTCATCTCCTTGTTAATGTATGTTTGCATAGGGCTGGGGTGGTTTGCCGACGGAACTGACGTCATCATTTACAGAAAAATATTAATTTGCATAACATGCATCCACACGTGCTGCTAACGTTAAACCATGTGTCATCGAAGGGTGTTATTCAGCTGCTTTTTAATTTCTGTTTACTTTAACAGCCAGGTATGAGAGAGAAAATTGCTACGACTAACATTACAGACCCATGTTACAGTCTGTAATCAGATTACAATATGTTGTCAGCACTTATCTTACCTCCATAGTCAAATAAATCCATGCCAGAGCCTAATACTTGTCTAACCATAACCTTAAGTCAAATACTAAAAATACTGATGGGCCAGTTCAGGGACAGGGTTGACCCTTTGATTAGTGATTAAATTAACGTGTGTCCCAGCAATCCTTTTCAACCTCAGGTCCAGTATTTTTCTGATCTGGTGTCCAACAAATGGACTCTATTAAACAGGGTGGAAATTACGCAAATTTTAAAATATGCCACTATTATTTTTTTTCTAATTCACTTTATGTGTCTATTTTTCAGTTTTGATTGAATAAAATACTGAAATATTAACAAGACAAGTTTTTTGTATTTATTTTGGGTGAATTATAAGGTTTTATTAATTGAATAATAAAAGAAATATTAATTGATAAATTAAACATTGGATTAATTAATTAATCAAAAAATAACTGTTTTTTTCTCATTTAAAAAATAATCATCAGGCGCAGGCGTACTTTTGCATGTAGCGTGTATCTGTATGCTTGATTTTTCCTGCCTCTTCTCACACCTTTTTAATCACCATCTCCTGCTGCTAATGGGGGCGGGACAGTATGACAAGCTATGGAGTTTAACAGGATTAGTTGGTATTTTACTCTCTCTTTATTGCTCTTCTCTACTTGTAAAAATGGAATTAAAGTGCCATTTCTCACAGTCACTGACTCATCCTCCTCTTCCTTCTTTCAGACTCTACTGGTTTTGTCCAGTTTATCAGCCATCGCTCTCGTTATCTCCCTCCTGGTGGTTCTCTCCTTCCTCATACACTACTGCTGCTGTCACCGTGGTGACCGGAGCGAGGGATCAGAGGAGGAGGAGGAGGATGAAGATGCCAGCACGGGTCACGGTTACAGCGGGAAGAAGGGGCGGGGCATCTGCTGTGTCACGTGGGTGGCGGTGGCGGCTGTCACGCTGTGCTGGTGAGAAGGAGGATTCAGATGTCATTATCACCTACAGACAGAGCTCTGATATGTTATGGCAACACACACACAAGTTCCCTTTTAGCAGGGGTGGAAAAAGTATTAAGCTCTTTAGTTAAGTAAGAGTACCAGTGCAAATACTCAAGTACAAGTTAAAGTCCTGCCTTACAAAATACAAAATACAAAATACAACATTATGATGTATAACAATATCACAATTGAAAGAAGTGCAGTACAGTCCAATACAGTTAGTTTCCATGTTGACACATTTCCCTCCTTATATGATCAATAATGGGTTCCCAGATCTTAAGAAACTTTGGCTGGGCACTGAACACAGTATACTAAATTTCTTCAAGATATAATGAGCACTATTGATACGTTAAGTACACTTGCATGCAGGACTTTCAGTTGTAGTGTAATATTTTATTACTGTTGAATATGTTCTTAGAAGAAAGATCTGAATACTTCCTCCATCACTCATTATAAAATTGTTAAGCCTGATGCATCAATTACAATTGAGGCTAAAGCTAGTTTAGTCCAGTGGTTCCCAGCCTCACATGAGATGAGATGAGATGCAAGGAAACAAGGAAATCTGCTCGTTACAGCAGCGAAAGGGTTTAGTATAAAAACAGAAGCATCAATAAAAGAGCAAGATATTAAGCAGACAGTAAATTATGATATATAAGTAAACAAGTAAGATATAAACAAGAGAGAATACAACAATATAAACAAGAAACAGTCTGAGCAGTTAACACTTTTGCACATACTTTTGAAATTTAGATATTGCACAGTTGGTATGAAATCATATTGCATCTCAATATGTCACAGTGGAATAATGCTGTATTTGCTTATTTCTAAAAAAAAAAAAATTTTTTGTAAAATATTACTGATATTATATACTGGGTGGAGACTGAAAACATTTTGGGAAATATGCTTCACCTTCACCTATGGATACCAATTACTTTAGCTTAGCTTAGCATGAAGACTGAAAACTGTGGGAAAAAGCTAGCCTGACTCTGCTGGAAGGTAATAAAATCAGCCTACTCATTAATTGACACACCTTTGGACAGAGCCAGACAAGCCCATGTTTACAGTCTTCATGCTAAGCTAAACTAATCTGCTGTTGGCTGTAGCTTCGTATAGCTTACACAGTTTACACAATCTTCCCATCCAACTCCCTGCAACAAAGTGAGTGAGCTAATTTCCTAAAATGTCAAACTATTCCTTTATGAAACTATCTGAAACCATCTGAGAAATTTAAAGGACCAGTGTGTAGGATATCAATGTCTCATTTAAGGTAACAGAAATGCAACAATTCTTATTTTCAGGTAAGAAAATAAAACATCTTTTTTTATATTATATTCCATTTCTGCCATGTTCTGCCAGTGAATTCCTGAAAATCTTACACACTGGTCCTTTAAAGGCAACTTTTTGGTTAATTAGCCGACAATTCACATATCTGACAAGAAGCCCCAAGTAGACACTGTTTTTTTAGGTAAAATCTTAAACTGAAAATGAATCAGGAACAATAGCTGTCAGACAAATGCAGCAAAAAAGAGCAATATTTCCCTCTGACATGCAGTGGAGTTGAAGTATTAAAGAAGAGAAAATAGAAATACTCTAATAAAGTATCTGAGCAAAGTGTTGCTTAGTTACTTTACGCCTCTGCCTTTTAGGAGGAACAGCACCAAGGCTGTGAATCACACGCTGGCACCATCTCCTCCGTCATGTGCTTTTTAGTCTCTCACACAGTCACCAATGTCACTGTAGAGGAAAACAGGCCCAGATGACAGCTGACAGTCATGTTATATTGCTGTTTACTGACCACAGGCCTATGACAGCACTGTGTGTGTGTGTAGATTTCCCCAGCATTGCATGTGTGTGTAGATGATCTCAGCTCGCCCACCTACAGCACAGTCATTTACCCACCGGTGTTCCCCTCAGACCTTGTGACCACGCAGTCATGAAGTCAGTACATTGTCTCTGCTGTACATTATACAGAAATGCTGCTTGACATGTGTCCAATTCACTCTTGTAGAGCAGGAGTCAGTGAAGGGAAGCTCAGCTGCCTTTTAAATCTAAAGCTACAGGCCCAGCTGTGTGCTGTTGTAATAAAATTAGAGCTCAATTTAATGCTTCAGCAGTGCTTGTTATTATATTCCAGTCCATTCCCCACACGTGTATATGCAGTGAGACTGAATTGCTGCTATATCACAGAACATAATGTACTGGAGATCTGATTTCGGCTGTCAAAATGATGTCATCATACACAGACTGTAGGTTGATGTGGTTCATGTCTCCCCCTTATGGAGTGTAATATAATGTAATGCAGTCGTCTCCTCCGCTGATGCTCCATACAGGAGCTATTCTGTGCCAGAGCCGATGAAAAAATAATGCTGCAGTTTACCTCTTGAAAATATTTCATGTGACACCCTTTTCCTCCAGATGGTGGCCTTTGGTCACAGAAACAGTCATTTGAAATGCAGCTGCATTAGACGTCGACAGCGCTCACATTTGGCAGCTTGAAATGCAAAGCACACACAGACGCAGACACACATTCCTCCTTTTTCCCCCTGCTTTCTAATCTGGGTCACATACTTTGTGGGAGATTGGGTCATACCATTCCTCTCGGGTTTGAGGGGATTTGACGAACATCTGGCACGAGCCTTAATCTGAATATTTGAATAACAGAAAGATGTGTAAACATGTCGCTATGTTTAACATTTCGAATATTTTCCTTCCTGAAGCTTAACCGTTGAGTGCTAAGAGTCGGCTTTTTTTCCCATCATCTGTTTATTCCTTCCCCTGTGCTCCACTGTTGGTATGCTCATTGAGAGCACACATACACACACACACATCTCATCCTCTCCAGCTCGATCTCCTCATGTCACATTCATTTAAAATGTACATACACACTGAATTAAACATTACAGTTATGCCTCTGCTATCTGTTCTCCTATCCCCCTCTCACACACACATACAGTAGCTACATATACCCTCCCACAATGTTTTCATGACTCCTTTTTTTCTCCCCCTTTGCAGTGTTGCCATAGGCATCGGTTTCTATGGCAACAGCGAGGCTAATGATGGGATGTATCAGTTGACCTCGTCTCTTCTCACAGCCAATTATACGCTAGCTTCCATCGATCTGCTGGTGAGTGCTGCTCTCTGCAAGTAAACTGTCATGCAGAATATCTGCCCTGGTTGATGCTGTGTGTGTGCATGCGTGTGTGTGCGTGCACGTGGGTGCATGCGTGTGTGTGTGTGTGTGTGCGTGTGTGCGCGCGCGCGAGAGAGAGGATGTTCACATGTGGTCTGCAGAGAGAGAAATAAAATCAGATACAAACTTCTGTTTTATCGATCTCCTTGTGGTCAGACAGTGGTTTATGTGTCAGGCTGCTAAATGTCCTCCTACTGTAGAGGATAGAGGCCAGGAAAACTACAGTCAAATAGGTAATGAAATACATCTGAGTATCAGCGAATGAGAGGAAAAAAACACTTGAGTTAATTAGTCCAGCTCATGTCCATTCATGTCAAAGAAACTAACATATCAATCATTAAAATCTGAACCTCATGAAAGCAATAGCATTTGACACAGTCTGAAGAGAAAGAAGAGAAGAGAGCAGGGATGTGCGATATTATCAGCACATCATCAGTATATGCAGATAAAGGCTTTAAAATAAAAGATCTGTATATTGAAATTATGTCTGCAGTGTGGAGGTTTTTGAAGTGTCTGAAATGGACAACAGTGCTGACTGCCTCTTTCATCAGTAGGGTCAAGGCTATGAAAGAAAAGCAAAGGAAAAGAAAAAGCAAAACAAAAACAAAAAACACATATGGGTGGAGGATTGCCAGATTATCGGTCAGTACATGATAAGCCAGGGTTTTTACACACAATACAGATGCAGCAGAGCAACAGGGCTCATCAAGTAATGCCAAAAACAGCATCCACACCTTCTGAAAATAGTTTTGCGAATTCCTTTCACTAAAACAAATCTGTTCCATCTTAGCAATAAAAACATTGTATTTTATGTCTGCATCTGCCAGCAGGCTGTCACCATAAAAGTAGGAGAGACTGGATGCTGTCTGGCATTACCTGGAAAAAACAAATAGGTGCATATATTGATATCAGCACTGGCAATCAGCCAGAATCTGTTGGAAAGTACTGGTGTATCGGATACTGGCAAAAGTCCAGTATCATGCATGCATCCCTGGAAGAGAAAGAAGACAGAAAGATGCCTTGTCATGCATTCATAGAAAAATGAAGGAATGAAAATGGAAATACATCACGATACAGAAACTAGAAATGCCATTTCATCTGAACTTCAAGTAACGATACTATGATGAAAAAATTCTATCATTATGCTGGACAGAATAATCTGGGCCTTTATTGACTGATTAATTACACTTAAGAACAGAGAGTGACACAGGAATGGGTTTTCACTCCTGCCCCATCCCACTCACCCAAAAATACTCCTGCCCCGTTCCAATCCTGGAAGAATGGCTCCAGCCCCGTCCTCTTCACGTCAGCCCACGTGTCATGCTCTGGTCAGGTGGCTGTAAATAAGACACAATTAAAAAAGAAAGCAGAGCGACTAGCTTTGGTTTCAAACTGAAGAAAATATTGTTTGTTCATATTAGAACTGCAAAAACTGACCTAATGTTATTATGTTTCCCACTCCCGCACACTCCTTCCCTCTCCCGTTGATTTTTCTCTGACTTTTCTCCTGTCCCGTCCCAGTCGCATAATGAATAGTGAAAATGACTCCCATCCCTTGAAGAGTCCCATGAAAGTCCCACAGGAGTCCCACAGGAATTCTTTGTCCTACAGGATTCCCCAAAAACATGTCAGCCTCTACTGAAGAATGCTGTAAAGAGCAAATATAAGACTAAAACATTACTTACAGCAAAGCCTTACCTGTAAGAGCAACTGTGATCACATGAATTATCACATCTGGTCAGATCAGGACTGTCCCATCACAGTCGAGGATTTATCCCAGCAGATCCCAAACCAAATTTCTTTTTCCTGCCCGACCTCACAATATGTGCATCTTTTTGAGCTATAAATGAAACCATCCAAATCTATTCAAAGATTATCTCACCATTTTAACTTACGACACAAAAAACATTATTTTGATATGTGACATGCATGAACTAGCATCAATATAAAGTGTTCCAAAGTTCCCACTTCAGTTTTTAGTGTAGATCTTTTTTCTGTTTTTGCCTGTGCAAAAATGGAAAATGAAAAATTCTAATTTAATAAGGTGTCCCAATAGCTCACCTGGTTCATCAGCAGTGGCCCAGGTTCAGTTCAAACCCAGAGCCCTTTGCTGTGTCCCCCTCCCCTCTTTCCTGTCTCTATATGGCCGTTCTGTCCAATAAAGGTTAAAAAGTCCAAAAAATAATCTTAAAAAAAGAGCAAGTGTGATGAAATGGTATTACAAATTTATAAAATTAAAAAACAAACAAATGAACAAACCTTGCGTCGTCCTTGGTCTGTCCTGAAGGCGCCGACTCTGGGAACCACGTCTGCCCCATTGTTCAATTTTTTTAGAAAGACTGGAATGAAATAACAGGACGTTGGCTGAAATGAAAACCAAAACAAATGAAACTGGAAAAGAAAAGAAACTCTGTTGGTGGTAGATAAAATATATCAGAGGAATCATATAATAATAAAAGGTTTATACAATGACAATGAAGGGGTGGAGTGAAACTAAACTAAAAGTACACTCTGACTCTCAGTATATACAGTGACAGTGTTTGGTATTCTGTACATGGTTAAATAAGTCTAGTAAGTACTGTATGTCATCTTGTGTCATATTGATATAACAAGGTGGTTCACTGGATATGTATTTTTGAGCCAAAGTAAATTATGCATCCAGTATATCATTGTGTCAATGCTCATTTTCATTTATATGAAAGAATTATACAATAATATTAATGTACATTCACAGATATAAAGCAGATTATATATGGATTGTATTTTGAGATTGTAACATTATCAAATAAGACAATTTAAAAAGGAAAGGAGAATTTTTCAAAATAAAGGAAATAAAACATTTAATTGACTGATTATTGATTGGTAAAGATAAAATAAATGTAAGTCGGTAAAATAAATTATAAATAAATTGGAACATAACTCAGCAGAGTTAGATGAGGAGCACTAGTTTCTTACTTCTGTCTTCCTCCTTTGCATTAGTTACAACTAAACAATGAATGGATATATGCAGACAGTTATATGTTTTAATTTAAAATACAAGAATGTCTGTACAGGTATGTAATATATGTAGCAGAGCTGCAGTGATCAGTTGATTAATTATTTCGTCAGTCAAAGAAAATTAGTTGCTAACTATTTTGATAATCGATTAATCGTTTCAGTCACTTTTCAAGCAAAGAAATCGAATATGTGCTGGCTCCAGCTTTTTAAACATAAGAATTTGCTGATTTTCTCTATCATTTTTTGACAGTAAATAAAGAGTTTTCAGTTTGGGTTCTGGGAAACTGTGATAAGCATTTTTCATGATTTTTGACATTTTATAGTTTAAACGATTACGAGAATAATCAATAAAATAATCAGCAGATTCACTGATGATGAAAATAATCCTCGTTTGCTGGCCTGAAGTATATGTACAGGTATGTAATAAACAGCTAAGAATTTGAATAATAAGTTAGAAGCTTTACAAAAAAGCAGCTGCTGCATATAATAGGTTTAAAGCTTCTCTACTCTGAATTATACAGATAACAAGACAGCACAGTCATTCCAAAACATGTCTCAGAAAGCCTGAGCTCCCTTCTGTCTCTGCGCTGCAGCCGACTATTATCTTGTCTTAAACAGCTTAAGAGACCTTGAGATGTTGTATATTTAAGAGTATTTTCATGTTAGAGGAAATTGGATAAACAGCTTTTGTTCTTAATTTTGCAAGTAGGAGTAAAAGTGAAATTCACAGTTTCACTTTCAGCAGTTTGACAAATGAGACCTGAGTTTTATCTTGTGTGATAGATTAATGGGATGTGCATTAGGCAGCGAGACGACCGCCACCCTCAGTTCTCTATCTCCATCACACAGCCTCTCTAAGCCCACCATGACTTTATGAGCATCATCGTGTCTACTTTGTGGTTTCCGTCCCACTTAACTCCCCTCATTCCTCCTTCCTTCCTCCCTCTCCAGATTTCAGACACAATTGCTGGGCTGCAGCTGTCTATCTCCGGCCCCCTGACCTCCATGGAGGAGCTCTTTACTGGCAGTAAACCATTCCTAGTGTCGACGAGAAACTGCCGGAGGTTGTCTGAGAATGTGATCAACCTCCTCTCCTCCATCTCCCTGGCTCGCTCCAGCATGGACGTCGGCCTGGGGAATGACAGCAGTATCAGCGGCGCGTCCATCATACCTCTGACCCCAGTACCTCCCTCTGTGGCCCCTACTGTGGTGCCTACCAGCGGCCTAATGCCCAACCCCTTCTCACCTGGCTGGGCAGCCAACACGCTGATGGTCAACGAGGACTACAGGTGAGGCCCCGCCCCAGAGTGGCCATCAAAAGAAATTCAAAAATAGAGGGAATGTTTGGAAAGTAGATGGTTGTCCAGTCAGCGCTGATTGTAAATGCAGTTAATTGAAGCAATACATTTCTCAATGTGTGATATATTGATCAAGATGTAAGGCTAGAGATCTAACACTGCAAAATCAGTTTCTCTTCCTGAATCCAGTGATGTCACAGTGATGTCACTGGATGAAAGGAAGAACTACAGACTGTTTCGACAAAAACTGGATTCTTAGTCTCTGCCTCTGGGCACCCGGGGGGTGGTAGATAGGTATTTTTGTGACCTCTTGCCAGGTTTTGGCCAATAAATAGCAATAGGCTAGGATGGTGACACATGGCAACATGGGCGTGGGCGTCAGAAGCCGTGCACGCAATGCATCCTGGTACATACAGGCACTGCTGGCATTGCTCAGTGAGCAGGAGAACTCATCTCTCTTGGTGAATATTGAGGAATTTATTGTTTACTACTACTGACTGGACATCCACATGAATTTCTCCTTTAATCTGGATCAAATACACATTGGAAATAGATTTATTTTTTGGATGATTGTTAGTTAATGCTAGTAAGTAGGGCCTGGATCAGTCCTAATTTGCATTTTAGGGGTATTCATCTAAGATAAGATAAGATATTCCTTTAATAGTCCCAAATTCGGAGTGTAAAAGCAGCAATTTCAACACAATTTGAGCTTTTTACTTGTTTATCAACATATCTACACTTGAAAATATTCAGAATCACAATCAGGCTTAATCCCAAGTAGGTCTACACATAGAATTTGCCTTGGTGTTTTGGTGCATAACAATAAACAGAATAAGTAAAAAAAACAAGTCAAGTCAAGAAGCATAAATAGAAATGATGATGAAATATGAAAAATGTTAGAAAGGTATGTGAAATATGTTATTTAAATGAAATACCTGTACCGTTGCATGAAACATCCGCGTAACCTCATTTTTTGGTTCATGCTTAGAATCATAAATGGACCACGACGTTGTGTTTACTGTCACACGAACAGCAGTAAACATTGGCAGTGATAATCAGTTTTCTGATAAATAAGAGAAAAGCTGTTTATGTTCTTTTACTGCCTACAGTTTGACCTCTGATAGTGTTTCTCATAAATCTGTCTGTGCCTCCTGGTACTTGTGCAAGAAGTATCACTCATAAGCAGGACCACAGTTTCCAATAAAATAGATGACGTAACTTTGTTCTAATCATTTCTGATAATGAAACAACCTGAACTCTTACAAAACTCAGTGTCCGCTAAAAAAGATCTGTAAGGTTTCTAATCCGGCAGTTTAACAACATGGCCATAAACACATTATAGGTTTACTTTCAACAGCTTGTTCAGCAGAAGCAGAGGGCCAATTGAAATACAGTCGATACTTGAGTACATTTTCTGAGTTATTTTCCCCCTCCCCCACTTAATCCATCATCCATACGTAAATGCTTTTCACTTTATGAGAGATAATAATTAACTAAATGCAAATATATACTGTACTTATCCCAGACTCCCTACATTTAAACACAGATATCTGTACTTTCTACACCTTACATTTTCAAAACAGACTTGTTACTTTAGATTTAATGCATTTGACTGATTTTAATCTAAATAGAGGGGACAATAACACGAAGAAAAGACGATTCCTTGGTGTTTCCATCAGTGCATGTCATTGACGACAGGTGTAACAAGACGAAAATGGCGTAAAAAAAACGAAACAGTAAAGGAGTAACGGTGAGGTTCAGTTAGCTTTGCGCAGAAACAGCGGGTAGAAATGTCATTTTGAGTTATACTTCTTACTTTTATACATTTCAGAGTCTGTGCTTTTTCACTTTTACTTAGTAAAGAAGTTGAGGTAGTGCTTCTACTTTTACCAGTCTTTTTTTTTTTTACACAAGTATTTGTACTTCTACTTGAAGAAGTGTAAAGAATGTGTGAACTTCTGTCACCTCTGCACTTCAGTGGTTGCAGTCTCACAAATATCAACATGTGCAGACTGTTTATCAACACCCCGTCCCTGCTCCAAGAGGCTGAGGAAACTTTCCCAACCAAACTTCCATAAGTGTTGCATGTTTATTAAGATGCCTGTGTTTGTTGAGGAAATGCAGTGGGAAAATACTCTTACACATAATGACTTGATGGGATGCTTTTATATCCCATATTCCATAATGAACGCTTTAATATTCTGTTACTGATAAATAATTGCCTTGGTAATAACAATACAAAAGTTCTGCTTCCCATAAACAAACCACACACAGCAAACAAAGATGTAATTCATCCCTGCTCTTAAACAGCTGGAGGTTAAGTAAGGTTCAGCCTCGCCCAGCTTCACCGCTTCCCTCCTACACTGGAGTCTTGTCTCTGCCTGATCTTAAAGCCTTTCAAACTGGCTGCAGACACATACTGAGTTATTGTCTCTTATTTTTTTTGGCAGTTTAATAGAGATACAGCAGATCAGCCACGCTATCAGAATCCTAATCACCTTAAAACACTTCTCAGCAGTTTTAACTCTGGGAACAGTGAGAAAAAATATTGTGTTTTAATCCCAGATCAGGTGGAAAAGTCTGATGAAAGGAACGCTGAATATTTAACACGCTGCCAAAAATATATTGGCTAAGACGAAGAATCAAAACACTGAAAAAAGGAGGCTAGAAAGTAGACATTTTAGCTCAAATCTACAGTGTACCAACCAAGTTCAGAGTCAAAACTAAGAAATAAACAAACAAACAAACAAATAAAGAAAGAGAGCTATCTTGTCAGGCCTCTAAAACAATTTATATTATATAAACAAAAACAAAATAAAACAATTTGAGAAGGAAAACATATTATTTGTTCAATTCATGTCCACACTAAACCCAAACATTGTGCTGACGGGTCATGAGAAGGAATTGCCTCATTTTAAGGTGACACAAGATAAAAAGTCTGGGAAGCATTTTGTTATTGTAGACACTGATAGGTGAATTTACAGTAGGTGAGTCACATGAACTCGCTATTGCCACCACTTTGAACAACTTCATACTTGACTGAAAGCCATTTAGTCTCATCCCATCTCTTACCGAGAGATCTTTAATGGGACATTATACTAAATCCCTCCCTGATAAAATCACTACTAAAGCCTTTCATGTGCTGGTTTGCAAAGGTAGAATAAGCAGGATTTTGTCAGTTGCTTTTTGTAAACATAGCAGAAAATCAGCTGATTGTTGAGTCTCATTTCCAGGATGCGAATGCCAACACTTTGGGTTGGTAAAGCGAGAAAATATGATGGTATGGGTGGAGGGTGAGTTTCTGCAGACACTGACGCACACTTCTGGTGGCTTGTGGGTGATGATTGAGGGGGACTGTTTTTGTATGAGTCAATTAATTGTTTTTTGGGAAAATCCTGCATAGTTTCCTGTTAATAGGGGTTACCAAATTTAGTCCGACCATTCTCATGGGCACAAACTGAATTGGAGAAGGGAGAATCTGAAAATGTCTTTCTAGTAACACTATCAATGAGGCAAAAACCATTTTACAGCAGATGCTTCTGTCACTCTGCTGAATAGAAGAGCAACTGAAGGTTCAAAGTTCAAATTATAAATCCATAAAAACATCTAAATTAAAATGCTCCCAAACCAACACAACTCCCAATTAACTAACTCTGATTACCTACCATAAAATAAATCCATAGATTAAAAACTATGACATAAATTGTGGAATTAAATTAAAATTAAAGTTCCTTCTCCCAGATTTCCAGCTACTCTGTCGTATTCCCTGTGGGACAAACCGGCATAATATATAGGCTTTCTGCAGATCCTTAAAATCCAGTAATTTAAATTTTAGGCCTTTTGGTGTCTTAATATGATTCTGACAGGTCTTAAAAATTGATTGGATTATGAAAAGTTGCATTAACCTCATGCTCTAACCACTACAAAATGAAACCAACATGGAACCGATGACCACAACTACTACATAAATTGTCTTAAAAAGGTCTTAAAAAATCTTAAATTTAACTTGTTGGTATCTGCAGAAACCCTGAATATAGCAGTTGTATGATGATAATGACAAACAATCCCATATTTTGTACTTGGTTCATCATTTTTGTGCAGAACAACCAACAGTTGTTTAAGTGTCGGAGCCATTTTTAATTATAGTGTGATAGAAAAAAAAGTGGAATAAAGTTGAAAAGCTGTGAAAAAACTTGTAAGAGGAGCTTGAGTTAAGATCTTTTTGGTCACACTACTTGTCCTAAAGTAAAGAATAAGACATACTCAACCTTTATAATAGTTTTTAAATATAATGACATTTGCTATTTATGTGTTTTTCTTTGTTTTAGGTGGCTGTCATACGTGTTGTTGCTGTTGCTTGACCTCATAGTGTGTCTGTTCATTCTGCTGGGACTGGCCAAGCAGGCCCGCTGGCTGCTCATCCTGTGAGTACACACACACACACACACACACACATACACACTTATATCTTTTGACATAAACCACACAACAGTGGATTGATGGTCAGGGTGTCCTCTTGGCTGAAGAGTTTGTGCTGTTCCCCCACAGGATGACCGTGCTGGCCTGGCTGGCTCTCTTCCTGAGCTGGGGCTCCCTGGGTTTGGAGACGGCCACTGTAGTGGTGAGTAGAACCAGAACTGCTCTGCTGAGCGGGGCCAAGGCTACAGGGAGAGAGAGAGAGGAATAGGAAGTGAATGGGACTGTCATGGAGGGACTGGCTGGCAGCTGAGGGAAGAGAGAGCTATAGGAGGCCGACCCCTGATGGCTGGCCAAAGCCTTGTGTGTGCGTTAGTGTGTGTGTTTGTGTGCGATTTCTGTGCCCATTGTGCTAAACCGTGAAAAGACCTGCCTCCTAGGGAACGCTGCAGTCATGGCAGAGGACCAAAAAGGCAGAAAAATGGGGCAGAGATTAAAGATTCAATGTGCGTGTGCACAGGCGCGTTTGTGAACAAAGTGTGTTTGTGCATTAAAGTGCGTGTTTTTCATGTAAGTGTGTTTGTGAGTGTGTGGGCGTTTGGCTCTGAGAAGTAAAGATAGAAGATGAAGAGAAGTGCTTTCAGCGAGAGTGAGGAGGGGAGAGGAAGAGTGGGAGAGAGTGCATCTCAAGATCAGTTTGAGAGGGAGAGAGAGAGAGAGCTAAAGTGAGTGAGAGGGAGTAAACCATCAGCTCGCCGTCAGCAGTGTAAGGCCTGTAGCTGTTACTGTACCTCGGCCCCTCGGGGCTTTAGTCTGAGTATGCAGGGAGGTGGAAGTGTGAGTGTAATCCTGTGAAAGTAAAATTCACTAACATGCTGCTGGACAATGTTCAGCCTAAAGTCCAGCTGTGCTTTCAACGCCTGAACACGATGACACCACAGTGGGCTGTGTCTAACACGCAGAGATGGACACAAATACATCAAAAATGGACATGTCATTAAATGTATTTAAATAAAATATAAAATACTAGTATGGAAAGTAAGAAGTCACTCATTAGAGTGCAGATCACCACCAGGCAACCTGTAAAGAATACCTGGATGTAACCACTTTGTAATCAACATTTTAATCAATAACTTGAATTTAATTACATATTTGTCTCAGTAACTGTAATGGATTATTACATTTATAAATGTAACCAAACTGTGACAGTTTCACAATGTTAACCACACGTTTAACATGATGTAACGTACGTCATGTGACTTACATCATATACTTAAGGTCCACTACTCTTGACGCTGGTACAACAGTGTTTTGGGAGTCATTGACAATCAAGGGGAAAAAAGTAAAATAACCCAGAAGTGAAAAGAAATACTGCCCATTCCTGCTTACAGGCATCCAGCCACTGTTTGAAGCAGTGACATTTATCAAGAACAAAGCAAACAGGCAGTTTTTATGTCTCAAACAGAGGACTGTCCATTCTCAGTCTGTCCTGTGAAGTTTGCTCCCTCGTGCTCTCTGAAGAGGAGACTGTTTTCGTCTGGCCTGAGGCTGTGTGAAGAGGCTAAATGGTGGCTGTTTTTCTGCACTGCTGCCTACTTTAAGAGTCTCAGTGTCATGTGGAGCTGGCGGGAGATGTCCCAAGGCCCTGTGGGTCCACACAGAGCCGCTCTGTCCCTGGTCACTGACAGGGAAACAAAGGGCCAGCTGTGGGCCGGCCCACTTTATTCTGTCCCGGATCACCGCTTTTCCCGTCAGTCGCCGTCAGACTCTCTGTGCGGCTCTCACTCCCTCTTCTGGCGGGGTGATCTCAAGCTGAGTGCCAGGGTTCCTATGCAGTATGGAAAAGTATGGGATTTCCAGGCCTGGATAAGGGTGCAAACAAGAAAATAGAGTATGAAAAAAAATTGCGTTTCCAGATTATTGCCCCTATTCTGTTTTGTACAGAGGTGGCCAATGTTCACACATTCTGTAATCAAGTAGAATTACTACTAGAGAATCATGTTTTTTCTGTTATTCCATCCATTTAGGTTGATGCCAGTCTTGATGTTGGGAAGGAGGTGCACAATGATTCAAAATAAAAATAATCGATAATACTCCTCAAATGCATAATAACTAAAGTAACAAGCCTGTTTTGAAAATGTAAGTACTGGAAACTACATATATATGTGTTAAAATGCAGGGAGTAAAAATAAAAAGTAAAAAAAAAAAATGTAAATATTCAAGTAAAATACAGATTCCTGAAAACTCTACTCAAGTACAGCAACAAAGTATTTGTACTTAATTACTCTCTGGTTTTCTAAGATATAAAAATCTGAATTTCTAAAAATAAATGGATCATAAAAGCAGTGTTTTCGACGGTGTTTGGAGCAGGCAAAATGTTAGAGAGTGCATACGTGCGTACTAAACAGCTCCGTCCCAAGTGTCTTATAACTGCAAATCACGACATGTACCACCAAATTAGTCGGAAAGACAATGCTGCAGTGTCTTTGAATTGCATACACACAATAATGTACAGTTTTAGCATCGCAGCATGAACCACTGAACCTTTCTGGGTTTGGAGTTGATAGATTTGTATGAGCTGCAGTAACTAGCCGCAGTCATCTGGTAATTATTTGGCAACGTCATAGTTTAACAGTCTGACTTTATAAACTTGTATTTACATAATTTTGTTCAAACATATACAAACCCTCAGACGGCCTTAATCAGGACACGCTCTAGTGTAAACTGAAATCCATTACAAAGGAGAAAATTTAAAAAAAGATAAAGGATGAGATTGTACACAGCAGACATCCATTTATACAAGTACACATAGTAATTAAATAAAATTAGAATGACGAATTGTCAGAGGGCAGTTTACAAAGATAATCCATAAGGATGGCATTGCAGAGATAAATACATCTGCTTAACAGCATCTTAAACTGAACTGGTGCCGAGATAAAAAAAAAAATGTGATGGCATTCCATATCACTGAACATCTGTTAATTAATCCAAATCGTAGTTGGGATGTTCGACAGACAAATGGCCTGAGTTTCTAGTTATTTCAAGTGGAATAATTATGGGATTGATGATTGAAAGAATACAAATCATAGAAATATGGAGGAAGAGTGCAAAGAACCATATATTATCAAAGCAATTTGTAGCTGGCTGACTTGATAAACTCTGATGGTGCCTGAATGAAAAAATAAATTAAAAAAAAAAGTTTATAAATGGAATACTGAGAATTCTGGAAATTAAGTTCTGATACATAAAGTGTATATGAATCCTGGAGTGTGTTTGTTGGTGTACTATGTCTCATTTGAGTGCATCCTCTTAAAAAAAATAGGCCAGGAGGTTTTACAACAATGTATAGAGATGATGTGTAAAACGAGGTTAACAGAGGGGATATGAGTGATGAGCTAATGGAAAGAAAACTAGCTGTCAGGTTTATCCGGGGCAGCATGTGATCAATATTTGCTGCGACATATTGTGAGCTGATGTCAGATATGTGAGGAGGTAAGTATGTCAGTCGGTCAGTGTGTCTACTAACTTCTCCCTTGTGATTGTTTCTCCCTCTTTTGCCTCGTCTGTCCCTCTCTCCTGCTGTTTTTTTTTTCCTCCTGTCATCCTTTCTCACTCTCCCCGTCACTCACGTTGGCCTGCCAGGCTCTCAGCGACTTCTGCTCAGACCCCAACACGTTCGTCCTCAACTCCACCCACTTCAACACTGGGACCAGCTCAGGTACAGTATCAGTCTGTCCCTGTACATACTGGATGTTTTCCATTTCTGCACTGCACTTGATTTACCTCCCTACAGCGCTTACATCAGCACAATCTCATGATGAATGATAAATGTTCCCACATCTTTTCTATTGTCACTGATCTGCTGTGCACTGGTGTTTTGTGGCCATTCAGATGTGTTGGATTATTACCTGACCTGCAGCAGGCGCATGAACAGTCCGTTCCAGCAGGTAATGTGACCTCTGTTAGTCACATGTCTTATGTATATAACACTGCAGGCACTCAGCTGACACTTTCACCCTCATTGATTTAAAGTAAGTGAGCAGATTGTGTGTCAGACGTGTTCAAGGCCGGTTAAGGACAAAGTCTTTGAGGACAGGATGCACAGCTGTTGCTGCGTGCCCTGTCCTTACATGATTAGAGCTACACTTTATGCATATTAATGGTATAATTTGAGGAATCATGCAAAATAAAAGTGCTTAACTCCACTGACTTGTTGACTTCAGCTGCTGACCCAGTCACAGAGGGCACTGTCCAACATTCACACACACCTCTCCAGTCTGGACAGAAATGCTCTCACACAGTTCCCCAAAGCTGAGGTATGTTTTCACGTATAACTACGCATCTTAGGAAAGGCTTTTCTGCAGTTTTTTTTTTTTCCCGTGATTTCTCTAAGTTGATGCAATTTTTCATCATTGCAGAAATCACTCAGGGAGGTTCAGCAGATACTCAACTCCACAGAGGGCAACTTTCATCAGCTGGTGGCACTACTAAACTGCCGAGGGCTTAATAAGGTAAACCACAATGCAGTGCAGGAATATAGCACCTGTACTAATGAGCACTTTCTTCTTACTTTCTTGCTTACTTTTTCTTACTAGAAAGAAAATAGGTCATGCATGAAACTGCTGGTCTGTGGATTATCTTGAGTAACTGAGTAATGATCTCTGGAAAGTGACATTGCTGTTGAGTTTTTCAAATGTATTTTTTTTTGGCACCAAGTGCCATTTAGTCCAAAAAAAGTTTTCCAAAAATCTGCAACTCACACCCAAAAAATCTAGATAGATAAATAGCACTTCAAGTAAAAAGTTAAATATATATTTTGGATTTTTAGGTCACCTGTCCCTTTAACAGAAAATAAATAACTATGATGGTAGACAGTGCTTGTGAATTAGTAACTTCACTGGCAAGTTGTTATTATACCAAATGAGTGCATCTTTATTCTCATTGATATATTTATCTATTTTCTTTTAGGACTACATCGACTCTTTGAAAGGCCTGTGCTATGATGGGATGGAGGGATTGCTCTACCTCTCCCTTTACTCTTTCCTCTCTGCTCTGGCCTTCACTGCCATCCTCTGCTCTCTGCCCGGTGCCTGGAGGAGCTTCCCCAGGTGAGCGACAGTGAGAGTATGGGTGTAGTGCATGTAGGGGTGAAACACTTACTGTTAATACAATAAAACCAAGATAAAATTCCAGATGATTAGGATTAGGCGTGCAACATGGGTTTGTTTGGAGCCAGTGAAAATACTGACATTGCAAAGAATGCCATTTCACATCACTGACAGATTTTAAATATTAACCTTGGTGAAATGATGTCAGTGTGTTCAGATCTTTTTGAATATTTTAGCACGTTTTAATACTACCACAATAATACTGAGAACCATAATTTTCATCAGTATAATGGTGATATGAAATTTTCATAGCATTTCGTCTGTAGTGCAGAGGTATAATTATTTTTATTTTTGTAACTGTTTCTATTAGTTTCTAATAAAAATAAGGTCAAGTAGGAAATGATTATTTTCATGAACTTACACCCATTTATACATGATGAATTGCTGAGCATTAACACTGCCAAAAGTAGCAAAAGAACAGGCTTGTGGAAGCCAATGGTGATTTATTTAAAGCTGAAGCTGCCGAAAAGCAACAAATCCATCTTGTCCCACAGTGTCAGCGATGAGATGTACTCCCCGGCTCCTCCAGTCACAACAAAATATGTGCAAACCATCCACATTCAGATAACGATTACAAAATGTTGTTGCTTGGCATACAACATGGAAAAATATTGGAGTGCATTTGAGATAGTTGGTTCAAATTTAGCTTTGAAAAATTTCAGATGAAAACTGGCATATGCAAAAGTCAGCACGCCTAGAAGGGTATACAGTAACTCTACAGCAGGGGTGGGTAATTACTTTTCATGGGGGGGGTACATGAGAAATTGTTCAGGCTGCTGAGGATCAAACACAAATGTGATAGAAAGTCCTAATAATGGCTGAATCTCTAATAATGGAATAATCAGAAGTGTTTCATAGGGGGCACACTGGCACATAGATGTCTCTGAGCTCATAGCTGGTTGATACTGTAATTCATTTCTGCTGTTGGTCACTTTTTCTGAATTTCCATGTGATAAATTGTGGGTTCATTATTTTTGTTGGCAGGTTCCAACAGTTTTACAGTATGCAGTGCATGCAGGATACAAGCAACAGTAGAAGAAGAACAATCTAATGATTGTACAGCATGGAGTGAATAAAGTTACACCTGAATATAAAAGATACAGTTCATGGTGCGTGCGTGCCCCATGAACTGAGGCTGTGAGTCCTCTGCAGTGACCTTCGATTCAACTCTCTCTCTCTCCCCTGTTTCCTGTCTTCTCTACAGCTGTCCTATCATAATAAAGGCACAAAAGCCCAACAAATATGCTTAAAAAAGATATAGTTCATTGTCATTGCCAATGAATACAGCACTAACCCCTTTCAGAATAAAGGTCCAGTAACGGTCTAATGGTGAGAAAAATACTGACTGTCTTTATTAGATTTTAACTGCAATATTTCAAAGTGCCTATCAGTAGACCAGATCCGGTCCCCGGGCTGTATTTTGCACAGATCTGTGCTACAGCATAACATGATAATAGCAGGAGGTTTGGCTTTTCTCAACCCACTTCAAGGAGAATTAAATTCCTTTTTTTTTTTGCAAACAGTTTAAAATTCAGGAGTTTGGTAGCAGTGACACAGGTTTGTTAGATCTGCAAGGAGCCAATATGGAGCAGGTACTTAGTTCCAGGTATGCTGAAATCTACAAGAACCTTCTTCAGATGTCATTCGCTAACAACAAGATTAATGCTACTTGTGCAGAAGTTCTGTATATAACTTCATATGTTTTGTGATGACCTTTTGTGGATAAATACATATTTTTTACCTACAAAGTGTGCATCAATACCTTTATTTTCTTGAAATATTAGTGTCTAGGGCTGCAGCTATATGCAAGTATGACACAGATGCAACTAGGGCAGCACAATTAATCGAAAATATTATTGAAATTGCAATATGACCAAGTGCAATATCCAAATTGCAGAAGCTGCAATTTATTGATACAGGAAGAATTTGTGACAGAACAGCATTGTAATGTAGCACTGCCATGCTGCAGAGATGCCCTGGCTTACAAATCTTGTTGTTCAGATGTTTGTTTGGTTCAAATTCTATCATCATGATTTTAAGTTTTTTTTCAGAGAAAATTAAAGTTTTATGCAAAAACTACGATTCCCACTAATTGTCACTCATATCACAATCACAATATCAGTCACAATAATCACAAAATTATTTAATTTTGTCCATATTGTGTAGCCCTATTAGCATCTAACAAATCATGAGCAAGACAATAAATGGAGCTGTCTTGTAAGATGTCTTTTACTTAAATATATATATATATATAGTTATATATAAATAAGGAACAATAACAGAATAGTGTATAAAGACCCAATGGTCCTCAGCATTTCTCTGCTCACACATGTCCTTCTCTGTCTCTTTCATGGACAACGACAGTGAGTCAGAGGAATACGAAGACTCGGACAGCGAGAGTGAGGACCCCTTCACCTCCCATCAGGCACGTAGACAGACGGCCTCGGGGTCTCAGCGAGGGGCCATGGCCCCCTTCTATAATTACCCGGGGGCCGGGTGGACACCCCCCTTTTCTAGCGCGCCGCCCCTCCCGTGAGTAACACAGACACACAGACACAAAGACAGACAGACAGACAGAACGCCCCAGATGTTGCAGGAGCTCTAGGAGGAGACGGTTGCTCATAGATACAGTTCATGTTTCTGTGTCGAGATCTGTAACTATGAGCAACTTTTAAACTAAGGGGTTGTAAAAAGTCCAGGATGTAGTGTGCCAATACAGAGTAAACAACACACAGAGACTGAGCATTATTGAGACATTTTTGACAGACACATAGTCTTTTTTTGTGCAGACTTTCAGCTTTAAATCACATGATTCCCCCTCAGAACAGTTATGAGAACAGTTATTATTATATATTGATGCCATATATAACAGATGCTGGACACAATACACACTTATCTTAGTGTGGAAGTGCAGTGTAGTCAGCTAGGCTCACACACTTTTGTCCAGAGTCATGTAGGATTAGTCCAAATCTCCACAGAGCAGTCAGGTTAAGCACATGCATTGCAGACAGACACACAGACAGGTCAATATGGACTCCAGTGTAGGCAGAGAAACAGACACAACTCCAGAGGTCTGTCTGTCTGTCTGTGTGTCTGTCTATCCGTCTGTCGAGTGTTTCCGGACAGACGATGTAGGCCGCTCGGTCATTTTCACAGATCTTGTCTCAAATGGCGTCCTGTCTCCTAAACAGCAGTAGACTACTGCTGAGTTGGGGGGAGGGTGTCATTGACGAGGCCGCGCTCGTAAAAACTCCGGCGATGTGAAGCTCAGGTTCACTGTAGGTAACCCCCACCCAGCACCACCACCCCCCCACCCTCCTGCATCACTCTCATCTGTCTCCTCACTGTGGTGTCCCAAACCTCTGCAGTTATTTCTCTGGATCTGTCCTCGCTGCTTTTCTCTTTATCAGACCACCTCAGGGTTTCTGTGGGTCCTCAAAAACCCTTAAAAAAATCAATTGTCTGAATTTTAGGCCTTAAAATGCCTTAAAACAATTTTTGACAGGTCTTAAACACTGATTGGATTAAGAAATTAACATTAGCCTACATTCATAAAGTTACATTAACTTCACTCTTGCTTTCAAATGTGTCTTGGGGAAGAATTTGTATTGATCACACTGTAACAACTACAAAACAAAACACTGAACCAATAACAAACTGGTGCAGACCGGTCAGAATTTATCAGAGCACACCCACCTATGCGTGATACAATGTAGTATTTCGGCTAACGTGACACCGCCTCTCATAAAAAATAGCTACTTTTAGAAGTTGTAAGTTAAAAATATTTCTGTTAATGTTATATTTAACTAATATGGGTAAGTGCAAGTTCAGCAGCTCAAGCACATTGAGTTCTTGGTTAAAGACTGCTGAAAATAAAAAAATTGAAGCTAGATGCACCTTGTGCAAGAAAACATTAAAATTAGGATCAGTTTGGATTTATGTCAACATTAAAAGCTGCTGTGGACTTTGAATTATTTAATTTCCTTTGCAAGTAGGTGACCCTTCCTATGTCCAGCCCCTTTTGGAACCTCAGTCAAGTTTCCTCAGTTTCCTGTCCTGTTTCCTGTACTCAGATCTGCTCTGCACTGGGCTCATCTATGTTGAGAAGAAAACAAAATTTTGAAGATGTTGAAAGATATTTCTGAGTAACCTGTAAAAGCGACATATATAATCACATCTAAAGTTAACTAATTTTAGCAAAGTTCTACTAACTAGTAGGGCTGATTATCATTTAAGTCCCAGTACCCATAAAGTCAGTGCCATACCATTTTTTCTACTTTCACTTGTTTAAATAAGTTTTGATACTACTTGGGCTATTTCGATCTTTATTTTAAAGGCATTGTGTACCGATACGCAGCCCAGCAAAATAGCAATTAAATCTTTATAAACTGTGAACTAGCTGTGTGATAACTAATGTTAGCAAAATGTTTGCTAACTAGTTAACTAATCTACATTAACTGTTAGCTAGCTGGTTATATGTGATAGCCAATGTTAGCAAAACAGTAGCTAACTAGCCAACTAATCTATATTAATCATTAGATAGTTAGTTAGCTAGCATTTTGCTAACATTAGCTCACTTAAGATGTGAATATATGTCACTTTTACAGGTGTTCCAGCAACATCTTTCACTGTCTTCAAAATTTGGTTTACTTTTTGAAATAGACAAGTCTACCACATAGCAAATCTAAGTAACCTACGGGAAACAGGAAAAGAGAAAATTGACCAAGGTTCTGAAAGGGGCGGGGCATAGGAAGAGTCAGTTATGGGACTCAGATTGTCTCTCATATACTTCGCACTTTTTTCGCCCGTATGGTCATGAAATATGTCTTAAATTGCATTCATAATGATCTTTAAAAAAATCTTTAAAAGTCTTTTTTGTTCAACTTGGTAAAACCTGGAGAAACCCTGCACCTTCTCCCTTTTTGGTTTACCCTCTTTCTCGCTCTCAGTTTTCTCATCTTATTAAGTTTTCTTCCCTTTCTCCCTCACTGGTGTTTCCAAGCTTAGTTAGAGCTCTGAGAAACCTAATCCTGGACTATATAACTTTCTATTCTGATCATCTTGACTGCTCCCATATCTAATATTAACTCGAAAAATAAAATACAAGGACACTGAATAAAGTCAACTGTCAAGGCTCAGAAACTCAGCCAGCGCTAAAAATACAGTCCACTCCTCTTAAATGGAATCTGCTCGGGATTGCTTTAAAAGCTTTCTGGGGTTTATCGTGCAGATAAACAGATTCATTAGGAAAACAACATTGCAGCTGAAATGGGACTGGTGGTGAGTCACACCCAGCTCTAAATGCATGTAATTGCAGATTATTGTATAAATCCTGCAGTGCATCATCAGTCAGGAGTGGTCTGTATGCCTCATACTACTAATACCTACTAGTCAAACTGAGTGCTGTGTTTTTCCGCACTATATTTCTAACCGCTCTCTCTCCTTCTTTCCTGTTACCTGTCCTTGGGTCCCCGTCACCCCGCGGCCCTCTGCTCCCCTCTGTCTTTCTCAATGTGTCTCATCCCTGTTTCCCTCTCTTCTTCATCCTTCCATTCCTCTTCCTCCTCCTCCTCTCCCTCTCTCTTCTGTCCTTGTCTCTATTTCTATCTCTATACAGGACTCCAAACGTTTCCTCCAATGGCAACCCTGGCTATGAGAGCCTCCCCTTGACTGACAGGCAGTCCCCACCCCCCTCTGTGAGTTCCTCTGTACTTGTGACGCCATCGCAATCTGTGCCATTTTATCATTGCTGCTGTTAGTGCACACGCTCGCTTTAATTACCAGTAACAAACGGACTAACATGGTACCTCGCAGGACCCTGTGGGCTGGCCTTTTCTTCTTTTTGAAGCTTCAAATAACATGCACAAAATATAAGAGAATTTACATATTTACCAATTAACTTGTGCATAACTCTTTGTTACTAACATAAATCTGAGAGCTCTTCATGTTTTATTTTCACTATCTGACCACTTTACAGAGCACCTTTCATCTCAGTGCGAAACTTCATTATTGACCTCTGAAACCCCTGACTCAAGGGTCACTTACTGGGTTTTTTGGTACAACCTTCAATCATATCTCATTGGATGACCATGAGATTATAATTATAAAATGACCGCTTTTCCAGTAGCTATCGTCATGACAACTGAACAAACTCCATCCACTGAGGGAGACCATGAGATGCAGTTGAAAGCTTCAGTAACAGTGAGTAAGAGGACCTTGACGCTGATTTTTTTTTTTTTTTTTTACTTGTTTGTTACTTTTCGAGAAGATAAAAATTAAAATTAAAAGCTCCTTTAAATTCAGTGTCTTTATTCTTCTTATGTCACTGTTTTGTCAGTGAGGGAAAAAAAGACAGAAGGGTCATTACATCATTATTTAACAGTTTCACCCCCTCAATAAAGTATTACTGACTCTGATACCAGTGTTCTAATTCTCTGCTTGGTGCTCAGTGCTTATTGAAGATACATAGAGAAGCACACTGCAACCCGACATATGTGCATCATACAAGCTTTGAGGAAGAAATGACTCTACCAAAAGAAGAACACAGAGAATTGTGACAGATTTTTTCAGTGACTGAAAAAAAAGTGACTGAATGTCTCCAAATACTGTCCACAGGTGATGAGGCATACTTTACTACTATGCTACTATACTTTACAGGGCTCATGATGAGTCAAATTAAAATGCTCATGATGGCAAATATAAGAGAGTTGCAATTTAAGTGTCCCTTGAAAATACTGAGTTTAGGATAATTAAATATTTTTTAGCAAAATCTGTAAACTTCCTTCCTTCTCTCTTCCTTTTATTTAGATCCAGAGGCTGCTTTATCATTATTGACAGGGCTTCATGTATTCAAATGAAACATTTCCAAACCTCTTAATGATACTTGTGCATTAGTAGGCTATAAACTTAATCCTTAGCCATAAAACAACAGGCACGCTATATTGTATATAACATTAGCTATTATTAGCCCTCTCAGTTATTATAAAGCAGCCTCTGGATCAAATTGTTGACAGTATTTAGTGATCCTAAACTCAGTTTTCACAGGACACTTCACTTGCAACTTAGCATTTTAATTTGACTCATCATGCGCCCTGTACCTCCTCCTAATGCTAACATTAGGTAAATGTAATGGTATGTTATTCTCTTAAATGTGTTTCTTCATCAAAGGTTGTATGATATAGTTTGCTTCTCCATGCATCTCCTGTAAGCTTAAATAGATACCAAAGTTTGTCACCAAGCAAAGCATTTTAAAATTGATTTGATGTAATGACTCTTTTTCAGTTTCCTTGTTTTTCACTTGACAAACAAATACAAATTTTAAGCCCCCCTCACAAGCTTTTTTCTTTCAGTTGAATCTCATGGTCTTCCTCATCAGATTGAGTTTTGAGTTGTAATGCCCGCCTCAGCCTGGCATCGTCAGACTAACTGCAGGAGCAAATGAAAACATGAGCTCGGCAGGTTCGTCTGGTTCCCAGGCTACCCCTCCTCCGTAAATGACTACAGTTTATCACAAATTCACAGTTGCATGATGCCAATTTGATGCAGCTGAAACCTCGGGAAAACTAGTAAGTGCGACATTACCTTGGGGTAATTGTTGGGAGGTCAAAATAATGAACACTTTTAGAACTGCATTACAGACTTCTTAACAGCCTGCAAGCAGTAACCTTTGAAGAGAGAATCACTGAAGAGAGTTTCATTGTTTTTTTTTTTTGAAAAATGTGAAATTCTGCAGAGATGTATCAAAACCTGTTGGTCAGATAGTGAGAAAAAAATGTGCTGTCAGCAACTCTGGATCTCTTGATGAGCTGATCTTCTCATGCGAGAATAATAAATTTTGTTCTCATCTCTTTTCTTTTTCTCTCAACACACCTTCGGACCATCTCAACCTTTCTTCTGTCGGCTGCCATCGTCTGCTTCCGGATGTACAGTACTCTCCCAGCATGCTGACTGGTTACGGGGGAAGTCAATCACACCCCAATCCTGCCCATTCGCGGAACCTGTATTCACGTTGATTATTATTTTTTTGTTAGGAAATGTATAGAAAAAAAAATGTTTAGTTTTCATATGAATGGACACTTTACTGAAATGAAAAAGAAACTAATCTAAATACAATGAATGCTAGGTGTGAATTCAAAGTGCGTAACGTCAGTACCACTGAATACTACTATTATGAGAAGCACTTAAAAAGAAAGAAACAGGTCTGAACGAACTGTTGATCTAAGCAACAGTGGTCATGCTGGTAGGATTGTTGTGCAAAGCTATGAACCAAGTTGGTCCACTTGGTCTAAATTCTTTCCCCCTTGTCTGTCCAAACTCTGTGTAAACTGTGAACAGTGGTGAGGCAAGTCAGAATGGTATTGACGTTACTACGTTGTAGTTTTATATTCTTAAATGTATCAGTACCACCAATTTATTTTTAAGTTTTTATATAAATATTGTTGTAGAAAAGCACTGGCACGTAGCAACAAGACACATTTTTTTCTGTGAATGGTTATGCAGTCCCCTCACTTGGTATCATTTTTTTTTTATTACTTTTTATAGGTGGCGCTTCTGTATTTTCCTTGTATTACCTTATGATATTCTGTATATCTCACTGTCTATAATATCTGAATAATCATGAACCTTTGCTCTTAAAAAAAAAAATACTTGAGGGCTACAAAGACCCTGTTTTAAATGATCGAATGGAGAAATACAACTGCCACTCAAGTCTTCAGAGTGGAGAACTACAAATCCCATGCAATGACAGCAGGTACATAGCAATATGATTCTTGCTACTGGTGCTGCAGTAGCCCTACCGTAACTAGCAATAATACCTATGTATAGCATTGGGTTTCTGAGATCTCTCCAAGATGTTTTGTGTATATATGGTATGGTATGTTGGAGATTTCATTGAATCCCCCGTCCTTGCCAACTGACCTTGTTAACCCTTGAATTGAGTTTGTATGGTTATCAATGCTCCTTTTGAATGGCATCCTTTTACACTCAAGAGTCTAATATAAATAAAAATAACTTCAATAACCTTCAGCTCGTGTCTACAAGTCGATGTGAATAACAGACACACACAGCATGCTTTACAACGGATTCATACTCAAAACAGGAGGTCAAAGTTTAATATAAATAAGCTTCAACATTATGAACCTCTGAGCTTAGGTTTACGTGTGAGTTAGTCACTAGAGTGTACCAGAGGCAGTCTTCCTATTCTTTTGGATATGCATAGATCAATAGGAGAGACAGAATAC
Source organism: Lutjanus erythropterus (assembly GCF_056507025.1). NCBI lineage: Eukaryota > Metazoa > Chordata > Actinopteri > Lutjaniformes > Lutjanidae > Lutjanus > Lutjanus erythropterus. The sequence continues at coordinate 22,908,136 of NC_139325.1, read as the reverse complement.
AAACATAAAGGTTACATACAGTCACAGATCCAGTGTTTTTGCATGTTTCACTCATTTAAACAAGAATAGTATTTTATATCTGTGCAAACGTTCCTTTTAGATTTGAAATAAAGTGATCGTCCTAACTTCCCTGCAGCCACTGACTTTCATTCATGACAGCTGTGTGAGACTCAGACTGTAGAGACGTGAACCCTGGCGGAGATGGATAATCCATCATAATCAAAATCATATCTGTTTTTATTTTATCTTCACTACTTAGTTACTGTGTGGGTTCAGCTGCAACAGTGCTTTGGCATAAACAACAGGAGGTTCAGATGTTCATTATTACTGATCTCAGCCATATTTCAAGCCTCTGCAAGTTGAGTTTTTATACTAAAGCTAAACGAAAGGAAAACAAAGACTGCCTGGATGATTAAAAAAAAAAAAACACGTCACAGGGACTGATTGGATTATTTGAAGTGGGGCTGTATGAGGTACTCATTGATAGTCATTGTATTACCAACAGTTGAAGCTGGAGAAGCAGTGAGGGGCACCAGCATGGAAGCTACATAATGTGGACAGGGACAGTAACAAAACATGACTTAAAAAATGTCCACCTAAAAAAACAAATGCCAGTTCAAGTGTATGCTACAGTTAGAATATTTTCATTGCTTAACTTTGCTGTCAGACAGCTTTTCCAATGGGAAACCACTGTTACATAAGGAAAATATTGCTCTCTACAAACCAGCCAAACTCAATAAACAAAATCAGTCATTTTACCTCACAGAACATGGGAGATGCAGTCTACTGCGGCCTTTAATTGCTTAGTTTGTTTGTTGTTGTTGTTTGACTCTGGTGAATCCAAAATAAACTTTTAAAACACCAAACAGACACAGTAACACAAACAAACTAACAGATCAAGGCAGTGATAGACAAGCAACTCCTGTGTTCTGAACAGTAAAGTTATGGATTTTGCCTCTGGAGTTTGGTTGGTTTGGAGAGAGCGATATTTGGTTTATATAACAGCAGTTTCAAACTGTGAAAGTATTCTACAATTTTTTAGGTGGACCTTTTTAAGTTGCTAAAATACTTTCTGTCCATAGCAGTTCATTGCTTAGCTTTTGTGCTGGTTGTCCTCTTTGCTTCTCATAACTGGGGGCCTGACAATCACCATCTACTGCAGCTAATACACTTACTATTGATAAGGTGATATCAATAAGTGCTTCATACAACTCCACATCAAATAATCCAAACTATCCCTTACAAAAAATCTAAAAGAAAATGCCCAAAACATCATGGTAAATGGACAAAAACATGCAAAGACACTGGCAGTCCTTCGACCCCTCACCAGGTGATGCCTTCACAGTACCTGTGCCTGTACGAGCACACACAAAGAGAAACAGTGCTAACAAATCTAACTCTGCAGTGCATAGAAAGTTTACAACAAAAGGTCTTGGGAAGAGATGGTGCTCTCAGCCGCTGCTTGATGGATGTTGAAATGATCATCATGTACGTATAGTACACACTGAACTAATTTTGGCGACTCAGTCGTCAAAGTCTTGAATGATGATATCTAATGTAAATTCAGTCGAATCATTTTCATCTCTGTGATGTTTTAGTAATCAGAGTAGTCCAGTTATTGCAGATGGTTTTTCATGCGCAAACTTCCTACCACAAAACAGTGAAAGTTCAGTCATATGTCACAACTCAAGTATCATCAAACTAGCCCACATTTGCCTCAAACTGTGTTAGCTTGGATGCACCTTCCCAGTGTTAAAACAAAGGTACCAGGAGCACAACAACGCAGATACATGGGTCATATCAGAGCAACAGCTGTTACAATCAGAACAGTTCTTCATGTCAGGAGTAAGACGCCCGTCTCTGCTTTTCTTTGGGATTTCCTCTGTGTGTCTGTGTGGAGATATTTATGTATTTTAGTGCATTCCCTGAAGAGGTTTCTGTAATGAGGTGTTTGTTTTAAAAAAAAAATGTCTGTCATTTTCCCAGAGGAGTTTTTTTTTCCATGCTGTTTAACGGTATGTCCTGTCCCAAGGCATCATTTCTTGGGGTTGTCAGAGTTCAGCCATGAACCGTCCTCCTCTACTTCCCGCCGGACAACCAGGAGCATCTCCGCCACGTCCTGAGAAAGCTGTTCGCTGAGAAATGTGCTGAAAGAGGCGCAATGACGACAGACGAGAACAGGTTAGAATAAGTGAGGACATAGACAGAGGACAGATTACTCCAGTGCAGCATTATAACACAAACAAACAGTGAGGTAAGCCCCATGTGACCACTCATATGGCATGACTCACTCGCTGAGGCAGAGTTCAACAAGCAGCACACAAAAGCCAAGTTTTGATGTAATTCAGTGCAGACACAAACACACACACACACACACACACACACACACACACACACACACACACACACACACACACACACACACACACAGAGATTACAACTACTACTACATGCCTGCAAACATTTTGTAGATGCAACTGCACATTCTTACCGTAGTTCTGCTTCTCCCCCAATACAGACAGGACTCTTCAGTTTGGAGTCCAGATTGTAGTACTGTCCATTCACTTGCCGAACCGCGAGCCAGTGCCGCCTTCGGAGTGGGAGGGACACGATCCCCAGAGATACTCGTGATGGGACATTGAGAATAAAACCCTGAACCTTTGACATGCAAAGACTCTGAACCGTCCTGTGGGAGAGATATTGAGATGTAGATGTAAGAGATATTCTTAGTAATCTGTGTTCAGTACTTTCAGGAGATGTATCATGATGAACTGTTGCATTAGAGTTGGTAGCACCTGACCTCAACCTGACTCATCTACTTCTGCTGCACTTCTGACTTCCTAAATTTCCCACAATAAAATCCTAATTTTTACATGGGACTGAAAATGGTTAAAGGGATAGTTTGGAGTTTTCAAACTCAGATTGTATAAGGTACATTTCTGTAAGTCTATTGCCTACAGTAGATGGTGGCCTGCATGCCCCCAGTTTGGAGAAGCAGCAGTAGTACCAGTGCAGGAAGCTAAGCGACGTACTAATGTGGACAGGGTCAGTAGCAAAACATATTTTAGGCTCCTATAAGTTAGTGTATGCTATATTTAGGATATCTTCACCACTTTACCTTCCCATTAGACAGCCTTTTCTGACGATAAACTGCTGTTATACAAGCCAAATATGCCTCTCTCCAAAGCCATCAAACTCCTTTGGCAAAAAGTATTTTTACCTCACAGAAGACAGGAGTTGCTGGTCTATCGCTGTCAATAGCAACAACAGCAACAAACCAAACTAACCGACTGAAGCAGCACTCATCCTGCAACTTCCATGTTTCTGGAGGTTAAATTATTGATATTGTCAGTCAAGTCTGGTTGGTTTGGAGAGAGTGACATCTGTCTTATGTAATGATGGTTTCCTGTTGGAAGAGGCAGTCTAATGGCAAAGTACAGAAGTGAAAATATTCTAAACATAATGTACATTTAAGTGGCTAAAATACATTTTGTTGCTGACCCCATCCTCTCTGCTTCTTCAAACTGCGAGTGTGCTGACCTCAGTCTACTGTAGTTAACTGTACACAGACTATGGATAAGTACATTGTACAACCCCACTTCAAATAATCCAAACTATCTGTACAACAGTGTAGATAAAACGTGAGATTCAGACTTCTTACTTACAGTGCAACATGATGGTCTAGTATTATGGTATCTCTGTCTTGTCTGTGAGTCTAAAAAGATGCATCTGTTCTTGGATTGCCTGACACAAAGAACTGATGCTTTGTGATATTCTGGGCAGCTTTTTAATCATCAAACTCCAAACAAACTTATTTATCTTTTGTCAGTCTCCAGTGGAAATGGGAGAACCAGCTGGACCAACTGACAAAACACAAGCCCAGAAATGCAAAATAATGTGTTTTGAGACGGGCTGTCCATTAAACACAAGTGATGCCTTTCAGATTTCAGTAATTCAACTCAAACATATCAGCCCAGCAAAGACTGAAGCTGCTGCTAAAATAAAGTTTCTAATCTCACAGGGCTAAGTGTGTCTCACCTGCGTTTGTCCCACCACACCGCAGCCAGTTCCCTGCTCTGTAGTGCCGCCATGATGACGTTGACATCATAGTTTCCTGTGCCTAACACTGAGCGATGAGGGTTCACCACACACTGTGGAGCCAGCCTGCAGAGAGGGAGCATTTTAAAGGAATTTTAAATCCACCTTGTCTCTGGTACAGCTCAGTTTTAAATGTGGCTATTGGCAGGCCTCTTTTGCCTCAACTGTTGGGAATCAGAGCTGCTCTGAAGTTCTTTTTTTGTATGAATATATTCACATCCTGTCAGGCCTGCCATCTATGGTGATTTAACTTGGATACAGCTGCCCTTCATTTGAATAAAACTTATTTGTTTATTACACCCAAGACAAAGTTTCTTTGAGGCAACAAGGCAATGGTCTGTTGAGCTCATGTTTTCATTTGCTCTGGTGGATACACATACTTCACATTTGTGACATTTGTGATTTGCTCTGGTGATGCCTGGCTCAGGTCACAGTCTTTCCAGCAGGAAATTCTTTAGCCTTGGTCATAACCTACCCAGATCATGACTTATCTTGTTTCGTAGTAAATTAAGTTAGTAAATGACGTTGTGAACAATAGCCACACTACATACAATGGCTTTTGCTATGTGACGCTAACTTCGTGGTCAGAAACGATGGGATATAACACAGTACTTTTTGGTTTTGGTGTGCCTTCCCCATTTAAACATTAGTCAGTGGAAGAGTTTTTCATCTCACACGCTGTTAAACAGCATTACTCCTGTATATGAAAGTAGGTCAGGCTGTGGACAACAACCTGAACATCCATATGCTTCTCCATAATTCAGTCACAAAGTGTTCTCTGTGCAAAGCTTTGGAGAAAAGCAAAATGTTTTGGGTTTTTTTCTGCCTGTTATTGAGCAGCAGGTTAGATGTTCAAAGGTATTTTTGTGAACCTTGGATGTCCAGCAGTCTACCTGAAATTGTAAAATATTCGCCTAAAGCAAAACCAAGACAGACCACTCCTCTCTACACTTCTTCTCTGCTACATTAAAGGGAAAATTCACCACTTTTCATGCGGAACAAAAAAAATTCCTTAGTTTGTGCTATATTGACCAAGAAAACTGAGTTATCCTTCTGCAAAATCTGTTGCTATTTCCTGTACCAGTGATGTCACAGTGGTGTAGTTGGTGTTAAGGGAGAACTACAGGCTATTTCAGCTTGGATTTACAGTCTTTGCATCTGGGTAGCCAGGTGGTGTGCTAGTTTAGTATTTTTGTCATGTAACACTATGTTTTGCAGCAACATGGGTGTTGACGTCAGGATAAATCAGCTTTCTTGGTCAGTGTTAGGGCTTTCCCTTTATAGTTGACCAAACCGTTTTTGTTTTTTTTTTTGATGAGATGAGGCTTCATCGACAAAGTTTTCATTAGTCAATTAGTTGCAGAAGAAAACAAACAAACTCCATTGGGGAACTGTGTTTTGCAACTTGCAACTCCAACACAGTGGGCTCAGGGACAAAATAGGCATGAAGTGGGAGAGAAATTAGTTTTTTTAGCAGGTTAATTTATAAGTATACATCATCCATTGTGTTGATAAGTCCACGACTATTTATTTTTGATTATTTGTGATGTTGGACGCTATTTATTCTTGTTTTAAAAAACAAGACTGTTGTGATGTCATACTGTTAGTATTGTTGTGAACAGATGGGTGGCTATATAACACTTGTAAATCAACATATTTAAAGACACATTATTACAGTTTTGTATTTCTTTGTAATGTAGCATAATAATGATTACGATCAACACTGACTAGACAGCCACACAAGAAGCAGTGAATTTTCCCATTAGCTATGGCAGACTGTGGCCAGCTCAGTTAACACTGATTCCACCTCCAGCAAACACTTGATCAGTCTAGACTAGGACTATGTTGATACGATATATATATCACGATACAGAGGTTGCGATTCAATATATTGTGATATACTGTGATACTGTAAACAAGGTGATATATTGCTATATTTCAGGAAGCCCATCATAGTAAAAACAACACACATAATATTTGAGTTAAAAAAGTTCAATGCTTTATGGCAACACTGCCACAATTTTTTTTGCATGCATCAAAAAACATCACGATATTGTGTTTTGAGAATCAATATAGTATCACAAAACATAATATCACAAAACTCGATATTTTTGATACTTTCTTACATCACAAAAAGTAACAGTGAAGATACAATCAGCAGCTGCACAGCAGGTTTTGATAGGGAATATTATGTAACCATGTAGTAATGCATGCAGTGCTGTGGTCATAAATGAGTCTAGGGGCCAATATCATGTCAGAGGACATATTTTTTGTGGCAACGCCCGTGTTGTCAACCAACGTGTTATTGGATTTACACTTTGCAAGTGCTTGTTGGTTGATGAAGGCAGTCAAAAATGTTTTTCTCCCTCTCTGAAACACACCGACAGGTTTTGAAAACGTTACCGTACCGTTTGCAGATATCATCGGCTGTCTCCTTGGTGAACACCCGCTCCTGGAGCACGTTGTTGAGTGCATGAATCGCGCACAGCTCCAATCGTTGCTTCTCATGAAACACTTCTCCTTCGCTCATACTAATGCTTTACCACACAGAGGAGAAGAAGAAGAAGAAGAAGAAGAAGAAGAAGAAGAAGGAGAAGAAGAAGAAGAAGAAACTCCGTTACAGAGTAAACATTAGCTACCATGTTAGCTAACACAGTTTGAAGTCCATTCAGGCTAACGATAACTTAAAAGTCGTTAGCTTTTCCTTACCGTAACGGAGGCTGGAGTGCGACAGCCTACTGATTATACTCTGGTTTGGTTGTAAAACAACGGGAAAGTTAAATATTATTAATCAACAATAGGTAAATGAAGCCACTGACCTGCTGATAAAGCGATTCCCAGTTAAAAAGATGCTGGAGTCTGACAGCTACATCCAGAAACCGGAAGCAGATCCGTTGTTTTTGTTGTGATGTTTTTATTGTGCGGCTGACACGCCCATTTACAGTATTCACAGCAGCACTGGAAAACGCAACGCTTTGAAACATATGTGATTTGTTTAGATGTTCAATTAAAAAATACTGTTAAAAAAACATATGTCATAATAACCACACAAACGTTTTCAATCCCGCAGAGTGTCAAGTCACATAGTGTGGACGTTATGTTGAAGCGCCCTCTAGTGCTCAGCCCGGGTATTGATGCTTCTGATGGCGGTGGTGATTTACACTATTTGGTATTAAACAGTGGGGAAAGGTATTAAGTACACTTACTGAAGTACCGTACTTAAGTACTAATTTTTAGTACTTAAGTACGGTACTTTTATTTTATAAATCGGACACTGAAAACAATCATGTCAATATTATGTACAGCATTACTTTTTCAACATCATGTGCAATATTACTTTTCAATATTATGTTCCCATTATGTTCATTAACATGTACAATATTACGTTCATTATCATGTGCAGCATGCCTTTCATTAACATGTACAATAATATGCGCATTATCATGTGAAATATTGTATTCACGATCATGTACAATATCCCAATCATTCATATGTATAATAATATGCTTAATATCATGTGAAATACTGTGTTCATTATCATGTAGAATATTGTGTTCATTAACGTGCAATATCCCATTATCATATAAAATAGTACCCTCATTATCATGTGCAATATTGCATTCATGCTTTACTAATATTGCTGTTTATTACTTTTCAACATCACTACCAATATTACTGTCAATATCATGGTCGATACTACTTTCTCTTTGATTTATTTTAGCTTACTTATTTAACTTAATCTATTTTACTTTAATTGCTATTCTTGAATTTATTCTTATACAGTTTATATTCATAACTCTACTGTTTTTATTTGTATGTTACTGTCATTTTTTAGCATTTTTAGCAACCTCTGAAACAAGAATTTCCTTAAGGATTAATAGTTAACTAATAATAGTTAATTAATAGTTCTGTCTTATTTCATCTTAATCTAAATATTGTACTTTTTACCTTCACTACATTTTTTCTGACAGCTTTAGTTAAGTTTATTTTCAGAATCCATTTTTTCCTATTTTACCATTTTGTGAAGAGCATTTATGTCCAAATATGAAGAGCTTGAAGTTGGATTTTTTCTGCTAAAGTGAAGGATTAAGTGTTCTTTTATGTGCTGAGAATTTTTGTCCTACCTCTTAAGCCTGAAAAACTATTCAACTTGAACTATCTGGAAAATTCAATGTCACAATTAAAAACAAGGCTGTTTTTCAGAGCTCATGAAAAGTTGACTGTTCAGAGATACATGTTTCTAAAAGGTGATGATACAAATATACTGATCTGACCATGACGCATTGCTGTAGATTTATTTCTGTACAGTTTTGAAAGCAGGATTTTTATATTTTTGTCACTGTTGTTGTTAATGAAAATAATCCTGCTGCCATACTTATATTTTCTGTTAGCCTGACTGGTACTATTACATACATATTCTAGTGCACTGGCTCTATCTGCTCGCTTACCTAGTTACTTACTGTTTACATAATGTTTACCACTAAGTATATATATATATATATATATATATATATATATATATATATATATATATATATATATATATATATATATGTATATGAAGGGAAAGATCAACTTTATTGTCACACACAATTATGCAGAGTACAACGTAAAGTGAGACTGAGTATCTGCGTTCAACACATCCTATAGGCAGCTGCTGCTCCAGTTCTAAACCAGTGGCACTGACTGGAGAATTGACCTGATTAGCACCTTTACAACAGTTGTTATACATAATCCAAATATATAATCTCTATCATTTTGATGCCAGTCTGTCATTCTGCACAATGAATACTTTTACTTTTGGTACTTTAAGTGGCTTATATTTTAATTAAATTACTTTTTTGAGAACTCAGCACTTGCAGCAGAGTATTTCTTTCAGATTTTTTATTTTTAAAATCATTTTATGAGATTATTACAAGGCCCAGACTTTTGAGAACTAGTATTCTTCATAAGGAGTACTTTAGCTCACTTTGATTAAATGTATTGTTTTTTTGTTATAAATGTTAGTCTCTTCAGTCATGGTCAACCAAATGAAAAAACATTTCACTAAATCATGGCAGTTACTGTTGCTGCAGTGAGAACAACGCAGAGATTTAAGCAGAGATTTGTTCTTAATGGGCCAGTGGGTTCTTATGGTATAACCTATGATGTCCAACAACCATCCCATGGGCTTTGGCCATTGCACTTTAAAACAAGAAACTGATGCATACTTGCATACTGAATGTTTCCTGTTATGAGCGAGACCCTAATCTTTTTTTTTTTTTTTTTTTGAATGGTAGGGGCAAGGACACCGTATTTGACTGAATGTCAAGAGTTTTTGATTAGTTTATTTTTCTTTTTGTGTGTTCCAGCTACTCCTGTAGATGTCTGCCTTCATCTTTACTATTATTAGTTGTGTTTCCTTTTGTGGTGAAAGTTTCCATTTTCATGTTGTCAGATACACTGCTTTCTATGTATCTGTCTCAGTCAACTAATAAAATATTTTTCTGTTCATTAATGTTCTCCCTTCCTTTAATTCTGTTTAAATGTGCAGTGAGAGTTTCTCTTTTGAGTCTTGTGCATGTTGTATTTCATATAATAGCCATATGTTCCCAGTATTGTTCAGGAGGATGTGAGTTTTTCAAACGGGCCTATAGCTGACCAGCATCAGTCATTTTTTCGACTCTGTGTGGCTGATTGGGCTTCCTACCGTGACGTTTAGCTGATACTATATCGTGATTGGCTCAATGTTTCTGACGTATCATGTCACTAAGATGCCCATTGGTCCATGATAGTAGGTTAAACCGAGGATCGTATTTTTGTTCCTGTGTCAACGAAAAGAAGAAAAGAGCAGTAACTGTTAACCAGTGAGAGCCGGCTAAGTTTTCAGTAAAGATAATTTTCTCAATCATAACGGAAAAGTCTCCTCATATCTGACACCAGCCAGACATCCAGCGGCTCAGCAGAACTCTTTTTGAAGATGGTAAGTCGGTTGTCCGAGCTAATTGCTAAAGGCTAACGGCAGTAGCTGCTAGCTTGATCCGATGTTTAGCCGTCGCCAGCCAGCCGTCGAGCATTTCATTTGGGTCGTGTCTACTTGCTGGACTCCCTGGCGTTAATTAAGAATCGTCATCTACATTTATATACTTTAACAAATAAGTTGGCCATAATAGATGATGTGTCTCAAATTTTATAACCACTGAGCAGCTTTAACATGAACGTTATCTGATTGAAGCTAGGCTAACGTTACTGCTAACAGTAATGAAACGCTAACGTAACGTAACGTTAAAGTTACCTAGCGACTGAATGGATTTCACAATTAGCTACTCAGTTATAGAAGTGTTTCTTGATTTTCGGGATTGTTTTGACACTAGACAAGCTTACGTTAAAGACATTTAGCTAAAACTTATTTGACTTCTGTAAGGTTACGTACATGGTGAATATAGCTTGTTAATAATTCATCCAGAAATATTAAAGTTTTTTTTTTATTCCATTAGGTTAAAATGGTTATAAACATATAATGATGAACAGGAACTGATAAAGAGAAACCCAAATATAGAAAAACACGTCGTGTGTTTATATAATTAAGAGAAAAAGTTAAAGGGTCTCAGTTGATGTGGATGATGAAGACTCGTGATATCGATATGAGGATTTCTGTGTGAAGCCATCATTACAAATGTCGCATCATTCGTTTTAATGAAGTCTAATTGTGTATGTCCCATCTATCTATCTATCTATCTATCTATCTATCTATCTAACTGTCTATCTATCTGGGTGTGCGAAATCCAAAATGACAGGAGGTGCTGACACTGTAAAAATGTAATAGGTATTTTTAATAATTGTTAATAACTACTAAAAAAACAAATAGAACAGCCTGAATTATGGATATAGACTGGTATAGCTGTGCTGGGCCAGTATCGGGCCAGATAATAATCTGCATAATAAATCTGTCTGCATCTATTGAAAGCACATATTACACATAATATACAGTACACACACATACATCAGGAGTGTGATTCACTCGTACATAAAATAAATTATGGAACTGGCTATTTCAAATCGTATACAATAAAAAAATATAAGTAATACAAATTATAAAATAGTCCCAATAAAGAACATAAAAAGAACATTAATAGGCCTAGCCTGGGACTTGAATATGATATGTCTTGAATGTAATTTATGAACTATTTTAGATTTAAAAATTTAAATATTACTCAAAAATAAAAGAAAGAAAGAAAAGAAAATTTTTCATTGAGCCCCTAGCCAAGTGCCATGAACCTCAGGGGGTCCGTGGACCCTTATTTGACAACCACTGGCTTAGTGATCCTGATACCGATGTTTATAAATTTAACAAACTTTACATAGCATTTGTGTGAATCAAAGTTAAATCTGCAAAACAGGTTTGTATCATAAGGAAAGACAATACTTGCCACCATGTCTTATCAGTTGAATTAGTTGATATGGTCTGTGCTCTATGAAAATCACAACAGTCAGCACAGAAGGTCTATTTAGGCTTTTCAAAATGGTTGTAGGCCAGCATCGATATACTAGATACTGTAAGTTAATGACATCAGTAAAGAAGCATGACCATTTCTCAACATTGTCAAAATACTCCTGACTGAGATTGTCTCTTGTAGCAGGCCTCTGTTTTTATATATGCACTTCCAGAGTTGGCTAAGCCATCTTTCTGTCTCTTTTGCAGAACTCCAATGTGGAGAATTTGCCCCCTCATGTTCTTCGCTTGGTCTACAAAGAGGTTTCAGCTTTAGCAGCAGACCCACCTGAGGGCATCAAGATTTATCCCAGTGAGGAAGACATTACTGAACTTCATACAGCCATCGAAGGACCAGGTAAGGACTGCAGTATGGTGTCCACTCTTAAGTTGCTAATGTGTGAAATTATTCTTTAAATAAAAATGATTTAGTTGTATAGTTTTCTATGACTTCATTGCTTTTATAATGGCAGTTTTTAATCACTAGCTAACTTGAGCCCAGGAAATTCAGCTCATGGTTTATTGTGTGCTCGTTATGTCACATCTGCGTGAGATTGCACACAGCTGCCCCACCACTACACATTCAGTTAAATAGAGTGATGAGTATTTGGCAGTGAAGAGAGATGTCACTCGACGACCAACCTTTTATCATCATCCTAAGGTAATAACAGCTCTTCACCGTTTACCTCTCTCAGTTATGGTGGCTTCTGTGCTCCACTGTGTTTTAGGTAGTTTGTGGATAACAATCCAAGCTTAAATGTTAAGCTCTGCGACCAGCTTCATGGAACTACTGTACTTTTCTTTTTTACATAATTAACTTTATGCATCATTTACTCATTAGTTGGCGCTGATGAGTAGAAATTATGCCCTCTTGAAAATTTACATATTATTGTATAAAAGCTCTATTTCTGGACTTTGTAGATGCTCTTAATTACATGTGAGACACATAACCCACTTAAACCACACAGCCAATGATGTCCATGCTATCTTGTCACTATGAGCTCATTGCTCCAGACCTTGTTATCGTTAAATAGGCTTTGAAGAGCCTGATGCTTTGTTCACAATTCGTGAACTCCTCCACAGAGCAACTTGTGTGCATCAGTGGTTTGACTTAATAGGTAATAATACTAGTATACTATCCTTTGTTTGTGAGCAAAGAGTCTAAAACTGACATATTTTCAAGTTGTAATAAAATACATTTCATTGGTTACATATTTATTGATTAGAGTATATATGAGTGCTTTCTTCATAACCCAGATGGATTATGATAAAGACAAGGGGTTTGAACTCGCTGATCTCTGGCTGACTTGGCTGTAAGATTTCCTCTGTTTTTGTGAAGTTGACTCAGTTGCTGCTCTGTTACCCTCTTTCTTTTTATGGAGCAAGTTTGGCACAGTAAGAACATACTGTTCATGGAATGAATTCTTTATGTTTTGACAGAGGGAACTCCATTTGCTGGTGGCGTTTTCCGAATGCGACTGGTCCTCGGGAAGGACTTCCCGGCGGTTCCACCCAAGGGGTATTTCCTGACCAAGATTTTTCACCCCAACGTGGGCCACAAGGGAGAGATCTGTGTCAACGTTTTGAAGAGGGACTGGAAGGCAGAACTCGGCCTCAGACATGTCTTACTTGTAAGAGGGACCATCAGTATATGTTGCTCTGAGTGTCAGTCTGTGTTCCCTCCACTATTTTTACACCTCCGTCTCCTTTATTTCCCCACAGACGATCAAGTGTCTCCTCATCCATCCGAATCCAGAGTCCGCTCTGAATGAAGAGGCTGGGCGTTTGCTCTTAGAGGACTATGCAGAATATGAGTCCCGAGCTCGTCTGCTCACAGAGATCCACGCCATGGGTGGGCCTGGCGGGACCTCGGGGGCACCTCAGGACCCTAATGATGGCCCACAGCCGAAGAAGCACGCAGGTGACCCCACAAAGAGAGCGGGACCCAGTGCGGCAGCTGTACCAGCAGCTCTGGGTAATGGCGCTAACGCCGCCAATACCACCACCAGCAATAGCAACAGTAGTAGTAGCACTAATAATGTAGCAGGGAAAAAGAAAGCAGATAAAAAGCGCGCATTGAGGCGACTTTAATACCTCAGTGAAATTCTCAGTGTGTGTGTGTGCGTGTACGTGTGTGAGCGCAAGAGTGTGTAAATATAAATATTGAAGTGTGCTGACAATGTTTTTGTTCCCTTTTTTCTGACTCTTTCTACCACCTATCCAGACTGTCCTCTTTGTACTCATATCTTACCGTTTGTCTTGCCGCCACTTTGTCCTGCTGGCATTACAGGTTTGTTAATTATCTCCATACCTTAAGACACAATTGAAAATATTTGTTCCTCCTTTAAAGGAAAGGCGACACCTTCAACACGGAAATCATGCAATCTACTGTGTTGTCCCTTAGTCAAACGTGAATGAACGATACAGGGAATGGGCTTCACTGTGCATAACAGGGCCTCTAATGTCTGTCCATCACTGAGACATAACCACTGTTGTCTCAGGCTTGATTTTTAAAGTGTGTCTTGGTAAATGCTGCTGTGATGGTACTGTGTACTGCTCAGCCAGACTCACTCATGAGTCTAAGCCAGGATGTTACTTTCATTTAAGTCAGGCTTTCAAATTGAGCTCAAATGAAATAATGGGAGAAGTTAATAAATAATTGTACAAGAAGTCGGTGGGTTCACTATTGGGAGATAAAAGTTGTAAATATCACCCAAAATAATAACATCTTTTTAAACTGTATTTTTCATGGTGTGATCTGAATGAAGTAAAGGTATGGAAAGAGTTAGCAGTGGAGTAAGAGGTCTGTTATGTTCTTCATTGAATCTCAACCTCCCTACCCCCTTTTTTTTAGTTTTTCTAAAATTGTTTCACTGTCCAGTATTTTCAAAAGTTGTTTATAATTGACATGTTCATATTCAGCTGTCTTGTGGTTGTGTGTGAAGACCTAGATCAGTGGCTTTAAGGGAACAGGGTAGGCTGCCAGACTACTTTATAAAAAAATGAATAATTTATTCTCTGTATAAAGCATACAGTGGTGTGACTCATCTAAACTACCCCTGCTTCCCTCGAAAGCAGTATGTGCTCTCAGATACCCAGCTGTCCAACCAACCAGTCATGTGGGTACCTGAGAGGACATCTGTAGGACAAACTTCCACGTTTGATAGAATTTGTCTCCCGACACGTTGGCACTGGCGGAAGGTTTCCTGGGCAGGTTTTCTCTCTGTTCTAAATGCATGCGGGGCCTACATTTCCCAAGGAAACACACTGAAGCGCTGTGTTAATCTGGATGGAAAAGGTGCCTCTGAAACTCCTGTCACTGTGCAGACTGTTGGCTGGATATTTTGTGTCCATTTTAAATTATTTAAATTAATAAAACATTGAAATACGAGAAGTGAAATGAAAAATGAGTCATATTTGCTTTTATTTGGTGTTGGTTTGCATACATCATTGCTAGGGATGTCGCGATGCCAAAGACTCAAGGTGCGATAAAACCATGAAGAGAAGTCCATGATATGATATTTATCGCAATATTGAAAAAACAAAGGAAAACGACAATTTCACAAAATGTCCTCTGTCAAATAATAAATCTGGTGTGTATGTTTTTTCTTTGCTGGTCCTGTTTTGCTTCTTTAATAAAATAAAAGGAGCCAGTCATGAGCTAAGCATTTGAAAAAAAATTGGCAATTAATGTTTGAATTTAGGGCTGCAACTAACATCTGTCCATCACTTTCTCATTAATTAAGCAGTTGTTTGATCCTTAAACTGTGAGAAAGTGGTGAAAAATATTGATCAGTGTTTCCTAGAGCCCAAGGTGACGTCCTCCATATCTTGTTTTAAAAAATGACTCAAAACGATTGATTATCAAAATTAATTCAATAGTTGACAAGTAATAGTAATAGTAACAGTTTAATCAATAAATCTTATCTGAATTTTCTATTACTGACATAAATATACATTACAATACCTCCCACTGTCCAAAAATAAAGTAAAAAAATTCAAACCAAACTGATCCAAACTGAAAATTAACACTTGAACTTAGATCAGTGTGACAAGAATTACCTAAAATAACAGAAACCTTGTTTGAGAAAAAATTTAGCGTTTGTGTTTTTTCAGTTTGGTCCATGTCCTATCTACAAACACAGAGGTGGTGGGATTTATGACTTGTACTGGTACCAGCCACCAGGGGGCAATGAAGACGTTTTGGCTTCATTTTTGGGGAGCTTTCATGTTGTCGATCTTTGTGTCAAATGGTATGAAAAACAAAAAAACCTGTTATAAAAATAATTAAATTAAATTAACCATGCAATATCACAGTAGATATTGCCCCAGTCTGGTACAGTATTGAGACATTTTTTGTGATAATGTGATAGTTGATATATTGTTTCATCTGTAATAGTTAATATTATAGTTTATTATGGTAAACATATACCTTTTCTTCAATGACAGAGGAATGTACCAGTAAAGCTGCTGCAATGAAGCTTTTACTGTTCAGTGACGTATAATAGCACTTCATTTTGTTTATAGTGGTCTCCTGTTCTGCAGTGATGGAATAACCATTATGAGGAAATCAGTAATTGCATCCACCCCAGCAAACCAGTGAGTGAAAGTGCACCCGGTAGAGCGTCATCGACCAACTAATGAAGGGCTCCACCAGCCTCTGCTGCAGACATGCAGCAGCCCACCCACCTGTGTAGAAATAGCAGCCTGCCATGCAGGTAATTATCAGGCCCGTCTTAGACACCTGGGGCTCCACATAGCCCTTTACACCTTCCCCAAGCCCCATTTTGGAAGTGCTTACCTCCTACCCCCACCTGCAGTCCACCTCCATGGCATATCCTCCCCAATTTGTTAAAGCAACACTCTGACACAAATGAATTTGGTCTGTTATGGAATTCCATTTAAGTCAATATTAAATAAATGCATAAATTGCTGTGCCTATGAAATGAATCACGATGGCTAAGAAATATATCCAGAAACAAATAAACGTGGAATTCTGAAATAAAAGCCCCTGAAATAATTAAAAGTAGTCATTTGAAAAGCGTCCCGTATACATTTATATTTACATTAATGCCTCGCTATTTATGTCAGCATTTATTTCATAACCCTTTTATTTGTTTATTTATGTATTGGTTCTTATTTAACTAATTTATTTACTGAACTACATTTAGTGGAGGATAGATATTTTATAGTTTAACAATAAACTTGTCCAAATTAACATCTTGGCACAAACAGTAAACGTTCATATTTTTTTTTTAATAATTAGAAATGAATAAAAAACATGCTTGTAGCAAGATCTATGTATATAGTAAACCTACATTAAGAAAATAGATTGAAAATACACAAAATGCTACCTAGAAAGCTAATCAATAATCAATGTTCTACTCATTTGAGGTCTTTTAACTGACTGAGCTTTTGCTGTAAATGGTGAACAAACCCTTAATTTCTTAGAATACTTCACAAAAAAAGTGTTTTTATTATCTTAAAGCTTTTATTATGAAGTAGCAAAATCAGGAAATCTTAGGTTTTCATCTGTGGTAACTTAACACGACTCAGTGAAGCAGGAGAGAAACTAAACTTCAAACCCCAGAGGTTCAGTTAGAAACTACAAAAGTCCTGAGAGTTGAACACACAGACACTGTTATAAACTCCTTCCTCTCTGCTCTCCAGAGACACCAACTGACAGACCTGAGTTGAGTCTTGGCACACAGCTTGTTTGAGGGGGAGAGGGGGGGTCGCCACAGGTTGTCCGAGGCGGGTCTGGAATGCTTTGGCCCCACTCCGGAGATGGTCCATCCCGGGCACCACTTGGCACAGCTCTGCACATTAAGAGTTGTAATAGAAATGCAAATCAGAGGGGCACAGCCAAAAGTGCCAATGAAAAAGCTGCAATAGATTGTTATATCTGTCACAGGCCAATATCGGGCTGATAATATCAGCTGAGCTGAATATCAGCTGGGCTCTAAACATTGACTCATTTAATATATTTATGTCTATATTTTCTGTATATATTTGTCACCTCATTTATTTATTTCAGGATTTATGTCATAGCCATATTTATTTTTGTATTTTATAGATTTGCTTCTAGACTGGTTGAACTATATTCACTAATTTCTATATTTATATTAACACTAATTTCTATATGCCTTGCCTTCATAGACATGTATTTGTTTGTTTACTTAATTATTTATTTGACTTGAATGATATGACGTGGGTCAGGCGTAAAAAGGGAATGCATGTTGGTTTTCCTGTGTGGTGTAAATGATGTTTCATGCTTTAGGTCCAGTATGTGATCTCTTAATTCATGTAACACAATGCTCTGTCAAAACTGACTGAAAAACCTAAATCCTCTTTCATTCATGTGCTGCTGTTGATCCGAGGATCGTGAGGAGGCAGTTTACTGTGTGTGACGGTGGAATGAAGCCAAACAAGAGACAACTTCACCTCTTATTACACACCTTATACTGCCTCTCCTTCACTCTCCATGTCTCCTACATGTCTCTAACTGTCCCTGCTCGGCCCGAACTTAAAGACATCTCTGAATTGCCAATGCAGATCTGCCTCTAATTGACAGTTTCGTTCACGCTCCAGTGTTAAAGCTTTTGCGCCAATCCTCTCCCCTTCCCCGTTTTCATCGCTTTCATAATTGCCACCAACATAATGACACAGTTGCTGTGGCAACCGTGTCTCTCTTTTTCTCTCTCTCTCACACACATACACACAAAGAAAGAAAAACACACACACACACACACACACTTTGGATCTCAGAGGTCTTCCGCTGAATTTACCGGCTGCTTTAATTTCAAGTTTCTTTTTTCACATTTTTAATCTCTTTCTCAGCCCTGTCTGACTTTCTTTTTTATTTTTTTTATTTTAAACGAAAAATCTTTGACCGATATTTTCAGTCAGAGGCAGTGAGATGCAGGCCACCAGGGTCACTGAATTAAAGAGGGGGATGAAATGGAGGGGAATAAAGATGAACGCCACCAGTTGAATGGGCCTAATGACCATCAGCAGCAGCGCGGAGCGGAGACTCTCACCAGCACCAGTGTGAGCGACCAATCACAGCGCTCCCCCACCGGCGGACCTCCGTGAGGCCAGGCGCAGTTAGTAAAGCGGTGTAACCTAATCTCGACTGGAAATTATGAAGGGAGCCAGCAGCCTCAGACAGGTCTAGATTGGAGAAAAGTTAGATTTGGAGACATTTTGAGTGAGATTTCGAGCATTTGGCATCTGAAATACTGGATAGTCAAACTTGCGCTGTGCAACAAACGGAATTTTCCGTCTTTTTTTTTTTTTTTTTAGTTGAATGTCACATGTATCAGAAAATCTCAGAACATCTCGTCTGGCACTGATTGTCTCTCATTCCTGCTCGCGTTTTTTTCCCCCTCCTTTCTGCCGTGATAATAATGGATTAACAGCAGCCAGATGGATGAAGACGAGCGACTCGTAGAAAACATTTAAAACAGGTGGCAACAACAGTTCACGCTGTCCTGAACATCCTCTGCTACAATAACAGGCTGCTGCTGCCATCAGAGATACAGTGCGCAGGCTCTCCCAGCCAGCGCTCCTTCTCCAGCAGCATCAAACCCCAGAGCAACGCACAGGTAAGAAGACACGACATTATACACCTTTTGATTAATGCAACACCTTTAACTGAATTACACGCAGAACTGCTCGATTCTTTCATTGTGTGCTCGTGTGTGTGCGTGGAAAATGAGTTTGGCTTGTGTTTGCTGTGAAACAAAACATTTGGATGAAAGCTGCGCCACAGAAACATCTCCACACAGGCTTCATCATGCTGGGCAGACATGTTCTCCATCACTTAGACACTTTAATCCACATGCACATTGCGACATTATAAACATATTGATATTAACACACACATCCAGCCGGACACACGCACAGAAACGCACACACACACACCGGCACGGATACACCCACGCACTTTTAGCCTACTGATACATGCAAGTCATGTCCATAACCCGCATGCTTGTTCATTGCAAGTTTATTAACCTAATAAAGGATGAATTAGAGCTTGAAGAGTCGATGTCCAAATGCGAAGTCATTGCGCAGCATATTTTTACTGATTAGACCGACGCAAATAACGCTTCTCCGCTGCTCTCTCTATAATTAAACGTCTTTTTTGCATCAACATCACTTCTATTAAGGCTTTTTTCAATTCCACTGATCCACATCACAGCGCGTTTTGCAGCTAAAGAAAAAAAGAAGCCATTTTGTTTCATTTCCAACAAACACCTGTTGAAATTGTTGCATGCCCAGTCGTCTGCACAGCTGCTGCTCAGTGCATTGTGGAACCAGAGTAAAGGGCTTCATTTTTTGCTTAGATACAATTGCTTTGCAGCGGCAGGAATCTGTGCAAATGGTTTGTTCTCCCTCCAGTGGCCATGCATCTGAACAGGTCTGAATGTGTGCCCTTCACCCTTTGGTTCCCATCGCTCTCCCTCTTCAATACTGCATTGCTTCAGCAGCACAGTATAGAGATGTACCTACAGGAAAACACTGGCTTCTTTTGTGTGTTGAGTCACTTTGTTGAAAAGATGTTGGTTGCATGAAGGACTGAGCCTCCATATTCCGAATCAATAGAATTTTAAGTGTCATGCATCGTTAGAACAGGTGTAATTTAACATTTATCCTGGAGTGGTTTGGATATTTGGCCGGACTCAGAACAGAAATTATGGTAATGTGAGTTGGAGCAGCTCTCACAGATGACGGTGCTCGGCATCAGTGTCATCTTGTCGAGACGGGCAGATGTGACTCTGAAAATCTGGTTTTTGGCTAATGGGTGTAGATTGGATTCTGCCTCCCTTTTCTCCTCTTTTCACTGCCTCTTTTCACTCTCTCTCACACACACACACACATACACACAGACAGAGCTGCAGTGCTATTCTGAGAGAGTTAGCTGCCTCAACCCACGCACAGAATCTGAGAAAGAGAGAAAAGAGGGAGAAAAGAGGAGGAGAAGGAGGGAGCAAGTGGAATAAAAGACTACAAGGAGGTGCACAGAAAGCCTACTATGTTCTCTCACATGCACACACACACACACACACACACACACACACACACACACACACACACACACACACACACAAAAGCCTCTTCTACAGTTGCAGATTGTAACTGCTCTGATGTACAGTCTTGATTAGCACTCTCCTCTCTTGTGTGTGGCATATTTGCAGATCTGTTTGGTGGTGCTGTTTGTGTGTGATGTGCTATGTTGTATTGGTAAGTGCTGGGAGAAATGTACTTGATTCTGTGCCCACCCACACACCGCCCTCCCACTCATGGTCGTCTCTGCATCTATACCTCTGGCTCTTCCCGCTCTCGCCACAATCTCTTTGCTCATTTAAATCCCTACCCTGCATTTATCCCTCTGCTCTCTCTCTCTTTCTCTTCTATCAGTGGCTTTTCAGGAGCGGAGTGTGTTCTCCCTCCACTTCTTGCAATGCACGCACACACACACAATGCAATTAATAAAAATGGCTCAAAATGCACTCAAACTGTGACATCTTTCTAACCGTGTATCTCGTTTTGTGTTGCAGTGGACGCTCAGGCCAACACGCTCCAGGTTTTTTAAACCCCTGAAGACAATTCTGGAAATCAAGCAGAACGTTTAGAGAGGACAGGAGAACATTTGTCAGTGGGAGAAGAGAACTGCTGCTTTGTGTGTCTCTCGTTTTTTTTTTTTCCTCTGCTGAACTCTCCTCAGAAGGTCAGAGGAGCATGTAACTGAAACAAGTGGAGCCCTCAGTGATTTCAGCATTCTGTCCCCCCCCATCTGTGCCTACATTCTCCGCCACAGATAGGGACGTTTTTGATAATTACATATAATTATAATTTCTGTGGGAGACGGATCTGCTTCTGTCTATTATTGCCAACACCTCCAACACAATAACTTCACACATTTACATATTTCTCAACAAAAGTGATATTCTTTGAACCTTCGGGAGACAAATCAGGAATAATTTTACTTAGAGAGACATGTCACATGGAGAAGCAATTTGCCATTCAGTTCATGTCTAATTAGTGATCCAGTTGAGTGACACGGGCGACTTTTTTTTTGTGCCTAAAAGCCGAGTGCAGTCAGAGCATTTGAAGTCCGTGACGTGCAATGTGTTTTACAGGCTGGGAGTCATTTCCTCAGTTTATGGTTACTCTTAATTTTCAGCTGTTACAGTCTTCTAGCACTTAAAGCCGAGCCTCCCTCATTATCGCCCCCCCGGCCCAATCACAGTAACACTCTGTGCCAGGCGAGTACTGATGCACATTAATCCAACCATAGGAAAGATTGAGATAGAGTACATGGTGTATCTATACATGTGACGGGTGCCTGGAATGAGTTAAAATGGAGAAAAGAGAAACTAGGCATCATTAATCGACAGTTTTATCAATGATGGAGCCTGTTAATCCCATTTGATTGTTTACAATGCCAAAAAACACCAAATACATGACAAGAATTATAGATTTAATACTAGAAAAGAGTTGCTTACAGCTTAAATAAGTGCCAATTCTGAATGTATGCATCCAGGAATAAACAAAACAGTTTACATTTGACAAAACACGGGCCATAGACTATTGTTCAAGTGCCATGATCAGCACAGGAATGTACAGGACTGCCATATTTTATTAAAAAAAACAATTATTTTTACCTTTCAGATTACAAAAAGTCATTCCATCCAACTGTACGTCAGATATTTGTTCTTTTGTTCAGTTGGACATGTAGAATGAGGCATTGAGGACTAAAAGCATGAAGATTGTTGTTCTCAGTTTGTCCTTTTTACAAAGGTGCATCCATTTTAGTGTTCCAGACTGAAGAGGGCAAAAGATGAAGTCATTACGCAGGCAGAGTTCCTTTCTAGCAGCAAATTAAAACCATTTGGACACCTTTATCAACAATTATTGAAACCTACCGACTGATTTTGATAGTGTTAGTCCTTTTAATCTGTATTGTTCCTGACCTTTTCTATTATTACACAATATAAATACTCAAAAAACAGGCTTCAGATTTCGTCACCAAACATTACTGAATGAGACTCCTGATACATCATCAATATCCAGAAGGTCGTACATGCTACTTGAATATTCCACATGCCGTTTTAGTGGGTTAAACTGCAAAAGCGGATACAGTGTTGCAACTGCATTGACTCAACAACAGAAAATAGATCTCTTAGTCATGTAAAAATGACGCCCACCACCAATCTCCGAGTCCTCGCTGTCTCCCTGCTCTCCCTCCTCACTGCCCCACTTACCACTGTTGTGGAGACCTCTCCGTCCCCCCCTCCTCAGCAGCTAGACCGCTCAGGGAGGCCGTTCACCGAGGAACCCATGATCGACCCCAGCCCTTCGCTCCTGCTCCTCGCCATGCAGGCCAACATCAGGCCAGCTGCTCTCCAGGGCAGGACCAAAACCCCTGAGACACCTCCAGACACCTCAGAGGGAGTTCTTGAGACGCCTCCGAGACCTCTTCCCCAGGTCACATTCCCCAAGAATGTGACCTCAGCGGAGGCCCTTGCACCTCCCCTAGGTGCAGCCCAGGTGGCGCCCATTCGACCCCGCCTCATAGATGTATGGACGGATGTATGCCGAGGTTATTATGACGTGATGGGACACTTTGACAGCGCTTTCAACTGCTCCAAGGACACCTTCATATATTGCTGTGGGACCTGCCACTACCGCTTCTGCTGTCCTGAGCGAAGCCGACAGCTGGAGCAAGACAGCTGTAAAAACTATGATTCTCCAGACTGGGCCAAGCCACAGACAGACTCCATGATCATACAGGAGGAACTAGGTAATGACCCAGACTTTGACCCACTCAAGCAGCAGAGCCACAACACGGGTTTCGTCATTGGAGGCGTCGTGGTGTTCATGGTGGCTGTCGCTGTGGGCATCAAGGTGGTCTTCAACAAGGTGCAGCAGGAGGCCAACCAGAGGGACCTCAACATGCCCAGGTGAGGCCTTTTCTTCTTCTAGCACCTCTCACAGCTGGATGTATTTCATTCCATGTATGAATACTGTCAGCGATGTATGAAATTAGGTTTTCAGGACTCCATAAATGGCCCAGATTCATCATTCTGGGCTCAGAATGATGTTGTTAGTCATCAGCTGAAACATATTTCATCTCCATCGAGTGGTTGTTGCAGAATTCATGGTTGTTTTGATTCCTCCGGGCCTTTTTATCTCATATACGGCCCGTAATCTTGGCATTAAAAATTTGCGTTTTGCATTTTTTTTTTTTTACAGGTCACATTTTTCTGTCGTGGGCTCCAGTAGTGGAGGATGATGGTTGTAGCGTTGGTTGATCCCTTAAAGAATGCAAATGATTAACAGCGTATTGTTTTTCATCATCGTGCCCCATTTATATGCAAACAATTGGCAGGTGATTGAGAAAATGACGGTGGTTGATTCCTACACGATGCAAATATGGAATATTTTTGAAAAATATAAGAAGGATGTTAGAGAATGTAATGAATTTATCTCAAATGAGCCTTCATCTTCACATTAATATAGTTGATCTGTTGCCTGTCAAATATGAACCAATCCACTATAATGACGACAGATATCACAATATATCAAATATCGCAATACTGCACCAGTCTGTGAAGGCTTCTACTGTGATACTACATGGTAATTGACTATCAAATTAATCACCAACTAATTTTTATAATCAATTGATTGGTCTGAGTAATTTGTTAAGAAAATTGTCACACTACTCTGATTCTAGCTTCTTAAATGTGAATATTTTCTGGTTTCTTTACTCGTTTATGACAGCAAACTGAATTTGAATTGTGGACAAAACAAGACATTTGAAGGAGCCATCTTTGGCTTTGGAAAGCAGTGACCAACAATGATTAATTGACAATAAAAATAGTTGTTAGTTGCTGCTCTTTTATTATTTTTACTTTATAAAATGACTGCTACCTACTGCTGCGTTGTTTTTGTTTTGCAATTGCGCGTACATAATGCCAGCATTTGTTGTCAAAGATGATTCATGCTAATTTCATGCACATGCTTAGGTCATGGCTGGATACTTTTATTTATATTCATCAGAGAAAGAAGAAGCACTTAAGGTTAAAAGGAAAATAGATCTTAATACCAATAGAAAAATGTACACATCAGATTTATATTACATTTTTTCAAGTAATCATTTTTCTTCGCATTATGGTCTTTTTATTGTTGTATGAGTTTTTAGTATTGGTGCAGTGGTTAGCACTGCTGCCTCACAACAAGAAGGTCCTGAGTTTGAATCTCTGAGCCAGCTGGTGCACTGGGGAGTTTGTGGCTGGGGCATGTTCTCCTCACGTGGGTTCTCTCCGGGTACTCCGGCTTCCTCCCACGGAACATGCAAAGACATGCAGCAAAATAGGTGAATTGGTGACTCTAAATTGTCCATAGGTATGAATGTGAGAGTGAATGGTTGTTTGTCTCTATGTGCAATGAACTGGTGACTCGTCCAGGGTGAACCCCGCCTCTCACCCAATATCAGCTGGGATAGGCTCCAGCCCCCCACAACTCATCAAGGTTAAGCGGTTACAGACAATGAATGAATGAATATCCCTAATAATGATTATTATGAAAAATAACAAAAGTGGTAGACCTAAAACACAGGCTAATAAGCTTAACTTCATAGTGTTAGACATATTTTATAGTAGATATGGTCACAACGTTGTATTGAGACATATTTTTATTGTGGTATTTAATATATTGTTACATCCCCAGTCATTTTAATGAATTGGTTGATATTTGATATTAAACAGATAGACCAACCGAGCAATTTATTTAACATACTTCTTATATATACATATATATATTTGTGTGTGTGTATATATATACATATATATATTCTTATATCAAAAATATTGACTTGAAATTTGTACGAATTAGCCACCATTCTAATGCGGACAAAAATGCTGTGCACATCAGATTTATTATAAAGGATTTTTTTTTTTTTTTAATTGTCATTTTTCTTTGTTTTTCAATGTTGCAATAAATATCATATTGTGGGCTTTTTATCGTGGTATTAGCATACTGTGAGTTTTTGGTATCCTTACATCCCTAATAATTAAAAATGCAGAGAAAATAACAGACTAATAAGCTTAACTTCACAGTGTCAGGTCTTAGTTTCATCAGTATACATTTGATTAGATATGATAGTTGGCCTTACAGCCAGTAGTTTACTGTCTATTTTATCTTGTGTTTCTTTTTTGCTTCTGTTTATAATAACATTAGAGCCCTGGTTGACATGTTGCGGCACCAGTCGAGCCCAGTCCAGCAGGACGAGAGAAACAACAGCGTGGCTCTGACTGTAGGGGACGGACAGGGGACACTGGGGAGAGCTCCAAAAAATCTTTACGCCCCGGGACTGCCTAGCAAGGACAACAGATGTGAGTGTCTAGAGGCTTTTTACAGCCCCTTTTAATGAATAGCACAATCAGAGGCACAATCAGAGCTTTTGTGGATGCATCCTCTGTATGCCGAGGCACAGCATGTTTATCACGTCTGCCTGTGAATGCAGTTTTTCTTCTATGTACCCCCACCAATATATCTTGATGAAAAACAACAATTGTTAATGGTGGTGTGCAAAATCTTAAAATCTTAAATATTAGTATCAATAATTTGTCTGTACTGGCTGTGATCACTGAGAAAAAATACCTCTGAATGCTTTGTGTGATAATATTAAGCCTCCACTTCAAGATTGAAGTAGTAAAATGTACATGTGTGCGCCTTAGATGTTGATGCTGAGAAACTCTGTGTATATGAGATGATGGTGATGAAGGTGAATTAATGCATGTCTGTTTTCTTGATGTTTTTATGCTATGACTTCCATTTTGAGCTGATTACCTTCTGTTCTTTTGACTTACAGTGGGCAATTTGCAACACAATTTCATCCACTCATCGGGCTCCAGCCCCAAACACACCGCAACTATTGGTAAGGCAGCTGGCGAGAGCTGGCCTCCTATGTAAATGACATGTAATCACCACAATGCTTCATTTAGTTGGTTCAGTTTCGTATTTAGCTCAAAAGTAGACTCATTCATCCCAACAATAATAATGATTATCATAGCTCTGGTCGCTTGTGTCGGTGTTGAAAACGTATTAAAATCTGTTCGATTCACACATTGCTACGTGCCGTGCAGCTTTATCCAGAGGAGCAAATCTCATTTAACACACAGTTGTTTTCTCCCTGTGGTCTCCTCTGTAGAACGCACCCCTCGGATGAACAATGCTCAGCTGGCAGCTGGAGGCACCCTGCTCTCCAGTAAACACAACAACACCAAATCCCAGCCTTCCTTCCACCACTCCCTGCACAACCTGGCTCAGCTGCCGCCCTCCTATGAGAGCGCCACCAAGCCGGAGCTCAACAGATACTCTTCGCTCAAACGCCTCGGTAAGTACCAGAGGTGTTGGAGTTTGGAATTTTTCATTAGGTTTTTTTTTTGTTGTTGTTGTTTCGCTGTTAATATTTGTTTTCAGTTCTGTTTAGTTTGAGTGTCCAGAGTGAGTTTGGTTTATTCGTTTGAGTTTAGTTTTTATTGTTTAAAAATGTTTTCTTTTACACTCTTAAACATAAAGATGCTAACTGGAACATAAAGAGTTCTTCAGTATGTCTCCATAGGAGAACATTTTTTGGCTCCGGGTAGAACCTTTTATAAAGGTTCCACTTGGAACCCTTTCAGAGAGCTCTACCTAGAACCAAACATAAAGGGTTATACCTAGAACCACCTATTAAACAACCCCCGAGGAGAGGTTCTACAGGGAACCCTTCTATGTGTAATGGTTCCACCCAGAACCCTCTCTGGGGGTTCTATCCAGAACATTTGCACCTTCTAAGGGTGCCAACAGGAACCAACTCAGGAGGAACCTTTTTATATCCCAAGGGTTTTGTCTAGAACCCACACAGGGGTTTATTCCAAGAACCTATTTATATACAAAGATTTTTACAACATTCATCAGGGTTCTACTGAGAGTATTTTTATATTCCAAGGGTTATATCTAGAATCCAACAGGGGGTTCTACTTATTATGATACAAAGAACCCTTGACGAAAGAGTTCTTCAAGCATTTAATTCTTGAAGAACTCTTTCTGCCAAAAAGGGTTCATAAGTCTTACAAAGAACCCTTACAAAGAACCCTTCAAAAAAGTGTTCTTCTTTGGATCTATTATTTGTGAGAGTGTAATTTAGGTGTTGTTAGTTTCAGTATTAATTTAAGATTTTGTTTGTTTGATCCATAAAATGTCAGAAAACAGTGTTTCCTGAAGCCCAAGATGATATCCTCAAATGTCTTCTTTTGTCCACAACCCAAAAATATTCAGTTTATTGTCTAACTACTGTTTTCTACTGTCTTTTTAACTGGCTAACATGCTACTCACTGTAACTTTGACTGTGAAAATATAAACACAGCCTCGTTTCATCTTATTTCATGGCAGCCATTAAGATAACTAGACAGAAATAGATGATCTTCTCATTGATGGGCTTGTTTTTTATGTTGATTATAGAGGCAACAGTAATAAATTGAGTATGTTTCACGACCAGGTAAAAACTCCTTGTAGTAGCTTTAATAATAGTTTATAATAGATTAATCGATTAATTGTTGCAGCTATAGGTTTTAATTTTGTTTTAGTTAACTATAATCACTTTGGTAAGTACCTTCATTTTCAGTAAATGAGGACAAATGCACCAGCCTGTCTGTCCCTCGCTCCCCTCACAGCTCTGTCTCTGCAGCTGTTTCATTTCATTTTTCAGCCCTGAAGCACGGTGACACTCTTGACACCATAGCATAAAGTGCAGGATGCGTCATTATGTGCTGATGTTGTTTACTGTGGTGATAAACAATTCAGAGAAATTTTGTTTGGCTTCCAGAAAAAGGTCTCGATGAGTACTCGTCTGGATACTGCACCACCAAGCGCCGGCCTCACACAGCCCAGCCGGCCCTCCAGTCCTCTCAGCACCACCTCCACTGGGGTGGAGACTACACCCTCAGTGGGAGAGGAACCCTCCCCAGGCATGCGGTCCGTCCCTGGATCCCGCCGCCGCCTTCTGGCATGCCCGCCTCGCCCACCCCCAATCCTTACCCTCTGGATCCCCCAGAGCCACAGTACAACCCCAATTATGACACTCTGTCCAAACCCCCACGGAAAGTCAAGTCCACTGACCAGCTGCTCAACATGGGCGATGTTCCCGGCAACACAGGGACCCTGTCCAGGTTGTCCAAGAACCAGCAACATCAGTACTACAAAGCCATGGCTGCCTCCAATAAGAACTCCAACACGCAGACACTCACCAGGAAGCCCCAGGACAGGAGGGAGGAGAGACAGGAACGGCTGCTCATGTCCCCGGATCATCTGGAGGAGAGGATGGGGGTTGGTGGCATGGGGGTAGTAGATCCATACGCCCACACCCCGGGAGGGATTGTCCCCACGCTTCCTCGGCAGCAGAAGGCCCAGTCCCAGCAGAACGTGTGCGCCACACCTTCCCTCGACCGCCACCACATGATCAAGATGAACTCTCACCCCACATCCGGACGGGAGCAGGAAAGGAACGCGGCACCCATGACGGGGGGCCACATGAGTGGGGGCATGGGCTGGCAAGGGGAGATGCCCGGGGCAGGAGTCGTCATGGGAACGGGAACACTAGGGGGCCACAGCGCCAGGAGGATGGCTTTCGCGGCGAAAAGGCAGAACACCATCGAGCAGCTACATTTCATACCAGGAGGGGGTGGCGGGGGGTCAGCAGGGAGCGGAGGAGGGAGTCAGGGGATCAGGACAGGGAGTAAAAATGAGGTAACGGTGTGAGTGCCTAATGTCGAGTTTACCCCTCATCAATGGTGTGGGAATAGATCACCCTTCTGCATTTAACTCTTAGATATACAACAAGACATAAAACTAGAAGTATAAAGTATAGTAACAGTGTTTAGGCTATTCAAATTAGTGTTATCTTGTAATTAAATAGCTTAAATATGATTACTTAATTAACAATCTAAGTGGGGAATATCTGTTCCAATTATGTGATAGCCTACATCAGCCATATTTTGTAACAAAAATTTGCCATATTGCCATAAACAGCGGTGCCATTACTTGTAGAAAGACTGACTGGAAGGGTGAAACAAAAACCAACAGAAGTGTCGTTCATTATTTTGTTTTTATATATGTTTTTCAAAAAGTACTCAGGAGCCATATTAGATAGGGATTGAGACGATATTTAAAAAAAAATCAATGAAGAGGAGGACTCTACGTGGACTATTGTATCACAGAATTTAATTGAAAATTGAGCCACTACCTGCTGGACTGGCAGCCCTCACCAACAATGATTTATTAAACTGAATCTCATGGGTGAAAGGACCAACGAATCATGTGCCTGGCCTCATCCTGACACTTGTGGGGAGACAGAACTGATTTTTATTGCTCGAGCGGGCACGGTGGGGGCTGCTTCTGACTGGGACACAGCAGCCTGTGACACTGTTGGCAGGACTCCGTGCCCGATTTAAACTGCGGACGTACCCACATTACCAATCTGACGCCTGGGTTGCCTAGTTTTCCATGTGACCTTAGATCAAATCCCCAGAGGAACTCACTCTGATCACTGTTACACTGCAGGAGTGTAAACTGATGTTAGATTATGGGTGAGTTATTTTTCCCCTAATATTCCCATCTATAAATCAGGACCTAAAAACAATGGGCTACCAAATAATCTAGAGCCATCTGTCACGTTGCTTACAAAAACATCTTGACACAAACAAGTCAAGAGAGTAACAGAAGAGACGTACAGTAGGCTATGTATTCAGTTTACCAGTAAAAAGGCAGCTTGCTTTAATGTAGGTTGCGCACGGAGAGCAAAGGTTTTTCTACAGAGCACAAATGAATAGACCGTGACGCAGAGGTTGCACTTACACAACTGTCCTTCAAAGCCATTTATGGAGATACAAAGAAAAATACCACAGAGGAAGCTGGTCTGACAATCACCATTTTATTATTCTCACCAGGTGACAAATTATACAAGTCAGTGATATTTTGTACAGTCAAAAGGATTGGCTTCACAGCAAGCCAAAAAAACCTCTGAGTCAGGAGCAAGAGGGCGACCTGAGGCCTTCTCCCTGCGTGGCTCTATACGCCGTAAAGAGACTCGGGATGGTTTAGGAAGCCCTGCCCATCCTCAAGACGAAGACCTTGCTGTATCATAACGCACTTCAGCCAGTATGAGTAAAAGAAAAAAAATCAGAAAAGAGAAAAAAAAAATCTTCATCAATAACAACGCTTATCAATACTAAGGGCTATCCTATCCTATATACTGTAGTATGTGATATCTGTGGTCCATATAAAATGCTATCTCTTTCTCTTGATTTTGTGTTGATATTGTCATGATGTATTAAGTATTAATGTGTACAAAAAACAAGAGCAATTTAAGCACAGTTCAAAGAGAAACACAGAGACAAAAACTTTGCACAAATCTATCTATCTATCTATCCCCTGATATTTGCACCAGATACAAACTTATGTTGTATCGCATCCTCAAGGTTTACATTCTGTACAAGCACGGCTGAAAGTGTGACTGATCAATGGAAGGTAAGGTATTGTATCGAGCAAGGATTTTTTATTTTTTAAATCAAAAGAAATCAGAGGTAATTACGCCGATCAAAGAAGGTTTTTTGTTCAGTCATGTGAAAGGATACAGAGATGAAATACTGCTAAAACAGAAACACAAATTTCATTTGGACAATCTTCCTATACACAGTGCTAAATGTAGTTGTTCTGAATATGATGGAGTGTTATTATTAATAATTATTATAACTGTTATGGTTATTATTAACAATTATCTTATGATGTGATGTTCTTTTACTTGGTGGGATTTAAGTGTTTATTGTTTTTAGATAACTAGCATTCTCATGACTAGTTGTTTTTTTCATACATCTGGACATAAATTCAAGTTTTTAAAAACATTCTGAATCTTGATGCATGCCAGCTCCATTTCATTGAGAGGCATTTACGTATTGTATGCCTGGATTTTACGGTCATCTACGCTTATATGGCCAACTTTTCCAGCTGTATGTACCGTGCCTAGACATCGGCCTTATGACTTCTTGATCTCAAGTGATTACTTAGGTTTCCACTCGGGTACAAAACATCTATTGAAAAAATCTGCAGCCTTCTAAACGTATGTGTAGATGACGGTGTTTTTAACAGCCAATGAGGGATAGATGTGTTTGGGATGGGCCAGAAGTTATTAAAGGGATAGTTTTAAAGTGGGGTTGTATAAAGTATTCAACCATAGTCAGTGTATTAGTTGTAGTAGATGCTGATCGGCACATCCCCAGTTAGGAGAAACAGAGAGGAGTACCAGCACAGAAGCTAAACAATGAACTGCCGTGGACAGGGTCAGGCACAATATATATTTTAGCCACTTAAAAAAAGGTCTGGCTAAAAAAATCAATATCAGTTTAAGTATATGCCATATTTAAAATATTTTCACTACTTTACCTTGCCATCAGACAGCCTTTTCTGATGGAAAACTGCTGTAATATAAACCAAATATTACACTTTCCAAACCAACCAAACTCCATTGACAAAATTAGTAATTTTACCTCACAGAGCATTTGAGTTGCTGATCTATCGCTGCCTCTATATGTTAGTTTGTTTGTGTTATTCCATGACTTTGGTGATTCCAACCTAACCATTTAAAACACAGAAGTCACATGAAAACACACACTGTGTTCCTCAAATTAAAATGACTAATTTTGCATGTATTGTTTGGTTTGAATCGAGTAATATTTGGCTCCTACAATGGTCAGAAAAAATCCCAGTGTTTTTGGGTTGGTAAAACGTTGCAACCGTGGCAATATTATGAGAAATAAGAAAATTCAAGCAAAGGGAGGGCATGAATGATGATTGAAAGGGATTATGTTTCTATGAGTTTATACATTGTTTTTGAGCCAAAATATTGCAAATCATGCCCTTAAGAGTACGCTATATTTAGACAGCTTTTTCTGATGGGACACTGGCGTTATATAAGCCCAATATCGCTGTTTTCAAACCAGTCAAACTTAGACAAAATAAGTCATTTTACCATGCAAAACACAGGAGTTAGTGTATTTGTGTTATTTGTGTGACTTTGGTGTTTTCAAAGGTTGATTTGGATTCACTAAAGTCATACTATAACACAAATAAACTGATAGATTGAAGCAATGGTAGACCAGCAACTCCTACATTCAGCACGGTAAAATTGCTGACTTTGCCTATGAAGTTTGGTTGGTTTGGAGAGCGTGATATTTGGCTTATATAATGGCAGTTTCTCGCTGTCCACAGCAGTTCATGGTTCAGGTTAGCTTCCTTGCAGTTGCCCTTCTCTGCCTCTTCAAATTGTGGGTGTGCTGACTGCCATATACTGTAGGTAATACACCGATCATCAAAACTTACCTCATACAATCACACGTTAAATAATCTGAACCATCTCTTTAATGCCACTGCAGCTGCCTGACCCGATAACTTACTATGGGTGTACACACACAAAACCCATGATGCCATAACGTATGTGTGTGTTTGGATGAATGTTTATTACACAGGTTGGAGAGAGACAGAGGTCTAACGGAAACCTGAATGCTTTGAGTGTCTTTTTCAGGGAAATAGGACAGATGACATACAGTAGTATTAGATTTTTTTAATAGAGCCACAAAAGGTCTGTAGCAAAGTCTGTAATATCTCACAAGCCATATCCATCGAAAACTCATTATCACAATTTTATAAATGGTTAATCTAATTTGTGCAAGTATTGTATTTTGTATAGCTAGTACAATCAGAATATTTTGAGTGATCTCTTCGACATTAATTTGAGGATTCAACAAATTATGTGTTAGTATTTAATGAATT
Organism: Lutjanus erythropterus; assembly: GCF_056507025.1. NCBI lineage: Eukaryota > Metazoa > Chordata > Actinopteri > Lutjaniformes > Lutjanidae > Lutjanus > Lutjanus erythropterus. The sequence continues at coordinate 22,874,691 of NC_139325.1, read as the reverse complement.
GTACAGTGCCAAACTCATAACATTTTGTTGTCTTTCTATTGTAATAGCCTCCTACAGTACAAAACTACAGGGGTTATTTCTTTTTCACAACTGAGAACCAATACACAGGCAAGTAAGCTATAAAAAAGACTAGTTTTCAGAAAGAAATGAATGAATATGGTGTGTGTTTTTACCATTATGAATTCATTTAGAGAGAGGATGGTTAATGGCCACCTGAAATGTAAAGCATTACTAACAGTAAATTGTATGGACAGGGACCGTGTCCAGTGATTCAATTCATGGATTTATTTTCATGCCTATAAATTTCGAAACAACCCTTTTGTTATTGTTCAATGCATTGATCCCCTTGGATACGACAGTGACTTACAAAGAATTTGTATAATAAAGTTGGTGGAAAAAATATTTTGTCATTCATTACGGTGTGAGGTTTCTTACACTGATTTTCTTTATTTCTTATTGTATTATACAAGTTATAATCTGTTTGTAATCTCTTTTTTTCTACCTGCGACATATCAGTGCTTGAGTCACCTACATCCTCCGCAATTATGTCTACTTCTCCGGCACATATTACCAAACCACGGCACTGTTTTCTGTCATACAGTGATATTGATGTATATTCCTACTTAATGAATATTTTAAACATATTCCTCATTTTTCACAGTTTTTTAAAGAGACAAATGTTGAAACTCCATACATTTTACCTTCCACCGCTGTTTCTAGTAAATTTTCAAATTAGACTTTCTGAGGGAAGATTTATGCCTCTAGATTTCTATATTAATCATTTGCACAAAGCTAATTCAGGACTAATTTGCAAAACAATCTATTTACATTAACACTCTTTTGGGGCTAAAACACATGGCAAGACAATGAACTACATCTCTGTTTCAGCAGAAAATCTGTCTTCTGGAAAAAAAAAAATCTATCTGAGACAGACATACACTCTTTTACAAGTAAAAGTCCTGCAGTGAAAATGTCACTTAAAGTTAGAATCAGTATTATTTGTCCGAGCTGTTTCTGAATGCACCAAAAAGATAATTGATTCCCAGGACGTCAAATACTATTGTTTTGGGCTGGTAAAGCGTCCTGAACTCAGCAGAATAATGAGAAAATAAGGACACACAGACTGAGAGCAGGTTCTCTGCAGATACAGCCACCACCACACACACTTCCAGTGGGTCATGTTTGAAAGGATCTTTAAAGTCTATACATTATTTTTTAAAGGAAAATATGGCATATAATGCCCTTAAAATGCATGTGGTGAGCAATTCAATACATAATAATAATCGACATAATCGAATAATAATCTAATACATAATCAACAAACACTTTTTGCTCCCATTTTTCATGAATTAAAGTCAAAAAATCTAAGACATCGACTGTATACACAAAAAATGTATTTCTCTTAATTTCTGTTTACAAATTTGTTAAAGTCTATGTTTGTGAGCACTTCTTTGCTGATTAAATAGCATGATTATGACACAGGTGTGGCTTGGACTGGCCACAGTACAAGGCCACTCTAAAATGTGCAGTTTGATGTTGAAAAATAGGCACTGAACTTTGAATATTTCACATATGGCTACGGATAGCATTTTTTCCCCAGGAGGGCAAAGTCATGACCCGCTGTACTCTGCCTCTGATTGGTTTACCCTGATTTTCTTACCCTAACCGTCACCAGTCACCCCTCATACCTAAGCCTAACCAACCTAACCAATGAAGACAACAAGCACTAGTCACTTTTTGTTGGATATTATCATGACTCTAAATTAATATCTCTCACCAGCCAAATACTTGGAGAATATAGTTTTGCTGCACTCATAAAAATCTATTCTAATTTATTGAATAGCTGGTAAAATTTGGATACACACTAGCCAATTGGCCAATGAAAACAATAAGTTAATTTTGCACCCTGTATATTATACTACTGGATTATTTTTACTGATGCATTCATGTGAAGTGGGTCAGGGTGGTAATGAGCAGTTCAATCTACAAAGGTGTATCATATAACTATATTGGTTAAATAAATCTAGCAAAAAAATGTTTTCCTCTGATAAATGTAATGGAGTAGAAGAATAAAGCAGCATGAACTGGAAATACTCAGGTAGAGTACAAGTGCTTCAAAATTGTACTTAAGTGCAGTACTTGAGTTGATTTATTTGCATTCCAGCATAGTTACACAGATATTTTACCACATTTTATCTCTGATGATTGTTGAACCAGGTGAAACTGATTTAGATTATTTCCCTTCCCACTGCGCACTCCGCAACATTTTGTAACTGATTGTTGTTAGAGAAAAAACATCTCTGAGGCAGGGGAACCGTCCAAGTTTAGACATATTATGTCTTGCATGTTTATGCAACCAGGCCACTGGTCAAAGGAAATACATTATGAAATTGAGATTCTAAAAATAATCACCAGACAAATTAGTGTTTTATAAGGGGTCAACCCAGCAGCATCAGCTCCATATTAACAAAAAGCCTTTTAGTCTTCAGTAGGTTAGTGAGCACACAGATAAAATCCCACATCAACGGGATGTGAGATATTGTATAAGCCACAGTAAGGATATACAGCACCGGTGGGAGTGGACAACTGTGCTTTTAAATGAAATGAAAAGGTGAAATTGTGTTCATATAATTCACAGCTCTGCACCATCTGAGTGCAGAGTTATATCACACTGTACCTGCAGGATCCTCAGAGTGAGGTGAGGGCTATGGAGCTCATATTTAAAACCTCCTGTGAATACATTTATTGCACTGAGATGTATGAGGGCTTAAATGAAAGAGCAGACTGTGGCATTGTACTGATACAGAAATAATTTTTACAGCAGGTACACAAAGGGCACAAAAATTATTATGTTTGATTTAGGCACTGGCACTGCCACTGATGCATTACAATCATTGTAATTTACACATTTCACCACCAGGAGGTTCAGTGGCTCTTGAAAACCTGCATGAACCTTCACTCAACATTTCATGGAGGTATCATAAGCAGCCCACACTGTCCAACACCTGTCATCATTCATATTAATGCATTATTTATCGGCTAAGTAAAGTGGAACCCCATTTTTCACGAATTATGCTCAGTTTATGACATTGACGACAGCTGAGAAAGACTCCGCAATTTGCAAGAAAAGACAAATTAATATTCAAATTGCAAGTGTGTGTGTGTGTGTGTGTGTGTGTGTGTGTGTGTGTGTGTGTGTGTGTGTGTGTGTGTGTGTGTCTGAGTCAAGGCTTTCCGGCTCCTTTGATGGTCCTGAGTAAAAGATTCTGTGTTCCTCATTCTCAGTGCACACGATTAACATCCTAACACAGGCATGATTACCATCCTTAAAAATCAGAGCTCGGTGATTAATCAAATCCTAGAAGTATAATAAAATGATTAAGCCTGAGGTTAAGTTCTTGAGTTATGCTTAAATCATATCTAAAATCTCATATCTGTATTTCTTAATAATGATATTGATCTGGAAATGGAGTTTTTTATTTTGGGACGATCATTTTTAAACCTGCTCACGTCGATGTGATTTTTATTTGCCAATGCATTTCATCCACATTTTTTAAAGCAATACGGGTGTTTGTCTGGTATTTAGAGATAATGTTTGTGATTTAAAAGGCCAGTGATAAAATTACAGTCTTGGTTTCATCAATCAGTTATTTGTCAATATTAATCTATACTATATATACTTTTACAGGACAATCTAGACCAGGGGTGTCAAATGTACGGCCTGTGGGCCAGAACCGTCCCGCCAAAGGATCCAATCCAGCCTTATGGATGACTTTGCAAAATGTACAGTTACAGAGCAGTCATTAATTCCAAACCAGAACATAGTCATCTGAATAAACAACACCTGTTGCAAACATATTTAAAGATATTGAAAAATGTGTGTAATATTGTCAATCAGCAGCTTCAGTAGCCTACAAAAGAAACTCTATCAGACTTCTATAGTAAAATAATTTTGGTAGGACCCTGTTGCTAAGGCAATGCCTAAACTATTGATTTGTAAATGGTTTGTAAGGCAGGAGATAACTGTGTGTTTTAATGTAATGACAGAAGACTGACTGCATCAAGAAAAACTGCACATATCTTTCTTAATACATCTCAGTCTTTTCATTTGTTTTTGTTTTCATGATGTAACTGTAATTTGATACATTAAAAGGGGAACAATTTGGAGTTGTTGTTATTGGTATAATGCAGCTATAATGCAGCGGTTTTACTGGTCCTGCCCTCGAGATCAAATGTGGAACTAAAATGAGGCTGACAACCACGAACTAGACAGACAAACAAATGGGACTGAGAAGAGAGATAGTAGAAAGAAAACAGAATGTGGTGTAGATTGTTCAGGAGAAACATCTTCTCAAAATAAAATGTACTTTGGTATTTATTACAATTAGGGATTTATGATCCACTTTTTTCTGTTCTGATCTGATTGTGATACCTGAATTCAGATATCTGCTGATACCAGTACATATCTTGTAAATGACTCAGCCCTCATTCAGACAGCCACACAGGGATCATAAGTATGGCTGCATGTCTGCTCCTCTCTATACATCCATCTGTCTTTCACCTCATGTCTTCTCTTTCCTCTCTGTGTCTTACTAATCCTCACAGACATATAGACCTATATAAAAAGCAGAAAAACAAATTAACTCCAGGAAAGCCTCAGACGGCTGTCATAAAAACATCACACTATGAAATCTGGATTTGTGACATCAGTTGGATAATTGATGAGTGAATGACATCAGTATCGACACCTGATACCAGTATTGGATCGGATCGTTCCTAACTCTAATTACAATTACTAATCTCCAATATATATACAATAGAGGTGCACAGAGACGCCGCTAATTTGTACCTGTTCAACCAATAAAATTATCCGTCTCTGTGTCTGTATTCACACAGAAAACCTGAAGTGTGAGTTGATTACACCAGATGTCACATTAAATAGGGAAAATGTTGTCTGTCCCAGCCTAATATTCATGGACAATGCAACTGTTGTGCCTACGAGCATCAAAATGATTGAATATTGGCATAAAATGAATCATCATACTGAACTTTTCATTTCTCTCTCTTTATTTTTAGCTAAACTAAGTTCATACCAAACCTCACTGGATTATACCTGTCTAAACATGCAGATTATACATAGCTGATGTAAAGTTCATTATAATGATAAGCCATTTAAATATTTACTTATATGCCATAATTCAAACCCTTTTTAATGCTATCTTGACTGCCTAGCTCCAATAATAATTTGCAGTAGCTGGGTGGTAGTTAAACTACATTCATATCACTGTTTCAGTAGTTAACTTGCACAGTTACATGCACCTAATTACTCTCCAACACTGCTAGTGGGTAAACCTTGTTTTAACCTAGCAGCTGTTGATAAATTGCAGCCCCAACCAGCCAGTTAAGAGGAATGAGCAGTTGATATATTATATTGGTTTTATATAGGTTTTAATGCCTTGAAAAGTAGGCACCTTGTTTCTAAACTAAAAAACATCTTAACGGTACTTTTGACCTTTGTATTTTCATGAAATTTCATAGTCAAAGACAAACTTTTTTTTTTCCTGGGGACCCACTTCTTAAAAAAGATAAACCGTTGTGACTCAAGTCACAATAGGCCTTATCAATAAACTCTGGGAGAAGTTATTTTGTGTTGTGTTTTGTTTGTTTTCTCAACACTTTATTGAAAACATATATACATGTTAAAACTTAAGAAATTAGAAAATAATACCATTTAATCTGAGTTAACAGACCATCTCATTGTTTTTATTTCCTCTTATACGGAAAACAACATAGATCATTTTTATAAATGAGACAAAATAGATGCATTTAGAAGAAATTAACAGCTCTTGTTTTTTCCTCTCATCAGTAAAATAATAAACACCTTGCGAAAGCTTTATAAAAGGTGCACTGCAAATATAAAGTTTAATTTGCAGAATTTGCTCAAGAGTATTTTATTTATTTGGGGACCCAAATAAAATTTCCTGTGACCCAGCTGTGGGTCCCGACCCAGTCTTTGAGAATGACTGGTCTAAGATATAATATTCTTATGGTATAACAGGCCTATAAGGCATCAGCCATTATGCAGCCTGAGGAAAAGTTATCATCCTCTACTGAGACTGAGTATCTTTTGATATACTCTTACAGAGGGTTGTGGGAGTGTACTGGACACTTATTATGTGAATATGAACCGTTAGTGTTAAACGATCCCCTTTAACCAGACGGTGGATCCGTTGTGAGCCCTATTCAACCGCCCGTGAGCCCCGCTCGTGCTACCCGGAAATATTACAAGGGCCGGAAAGGACCAATGTTAAGAGAGCACACGTCACTCACTTTTACCCAAAAATATTATCACCGACCACCCAAATTTTCCTCGACGGGAAACCTGTTTAGCAAAAGCTCTCTGTCAGCGCAAACGGTCGTAATCCAATGGAGAGGAGGCGGCTGCGGTGTCGGTGTCCGTTGATTTCTGCGGGGATCGGTGTAAGCTTTCACCCAGCTCAGCATCAGTGAAAATGGCTCTGGCTAACGACTGGAAAACAGCACGCAGAAATGGAAGCGGACGATAGCTAGCTAGGCGGTTAGAAGAAGGCGTGACAGGCCTCATCCATCTGCAACTGTGCTCTGCGACTGGATGCGTAGGTAAACATTTGCCGAAAATAGGTTACGCAGATGTATATGCTAACGCTAGCATCGTAATGTTAACGGTAGTCGGCATGCTTTTAATATTGTGGTGTGGAAGGATGGCTAACGTTAGCAGCAGCTGCAGCACCAACGGTTATGTGGTTTTCTAGACTGCGTGTGGCACCGAACGGCTAAACGCGCCGAGCCAGTGTAAAATATGATGCTAAAGAGAACCGTGAAGTTTTTCATGCAAGCGCGTCCAATGTTTTCCTTTTTTTCATCCAAATGCTTGTAGCCAATACTATTACAGGATGCTACCTCGAGTGCATCCGTTATTACTTGCGCCTGCTAATGTTTACATTGTGCACCGAGTGTGATACTGATGTTAATTTACTGATGTATTTCTGCTCTTCTTCTCCACAGGATTGGTGATTTACAGTAAAATGAGAGGCAGTCAAATATGCAATAGATTATCTCCCCCATCTGCCAGGGGAGCTCACTCCCCGCTAGGTTCATCGCATCGATTAGAGGAAACGGTAAGATTTTACGAGGTGAGCAAAATTAGATTCAAAGTGAGTGATTCTGCTACAGACAGTGCACTTTCAGCCTGTTCACAAGTAGAGTAATGGGATAATTTAACTTCACAACAATTCACCTTTATACAGTTCAATAATTAGGCATAATGCAACAGTTAAATTTTCAAATTCTCCCTGTTTTAACCATGGAAAGTATATTAAAGTGTTTTTTTTTTTTTTGTATAGATTTATCAGGTTGTTCCTGGTAATTAGAGTTAGATATACTTCAACTCTATTGTCATTGCACATAATGAGCACAACAAAAAACGTTTTTCTGTCTGATGAATAGGGCTACAACTAACAACTGTTTACATTATCGACTAGTCTTTTGAATATTTTCACAATTAATTGATTAATCGTTTAGTCTATAAAATATCAAAAAACTTACAAATAATCAAAAAACAAACAAAAAAAATACTCATCACAATTTTCCAGATCCCAAAGTGACATCTTCAAATAGCTTCTTTTGTCCAACCGGCAGTCTGAAGCCCAAAGACTGTTCATTTACTATCATAAATGACAAAGAAACGCTCCAAATTCTTACATGTAGCAAACTTGGGCCAGCAAATGTTTGAGATTATGCTTGAAAAATAACTGAAACAATTACTCATTTATCAAAATAGTTGGCAATTAATTTTCTATCGATGGACTAATTGATCAGTTGTTGCATTTCTACTGATCAGATAGTACAGTAACAAAGTACTATAGATGAAAATAAAAATGAGTCAATGCACAGGATAAAGTATAACCAAGTGGATTTATTTACTTAAATTATACAGAGTTATCCTATTGATATTGATAGTTGGAGTTAGATTAGATGTAATTCACCTTTATCGTCACAACACATAGCGAGTGCAAGTACAACATAAAACAGTTCAGTATCTGAACAGATGCAATTAGAGCTGAACAATTGGAAAAAAATATGTAATTACAATTATTTTGACTCATTACTATTGCAATGATTCACGATATTGGAGGGATGATCATTTTTATCATTATTGTCATTTCCCTTGACAAATAAATTACAGTGAGCATACTTAGTTTTTTTTTTTTAAGAAATATATGTGTCAAACAAAGATGACAAAGATATTTGTAGAACTTAGTCTGTAGAAAACAATTTGTAGGCTGGGACATCTCTACAGCACCACAAAACTGAATTGAGAATAGCATTTTGACTCATATTTTGCCTTTAAAAAGCATTGCATTCTGTGATCTGGATAAGGCACTAGTCCATAACGCAGATTCGATAAAATTCCTGTTAATTGTTCAGCCATTGTGCAAACAGTAACATGGTGTTATAGATATAAATAAAAATGACTCAGGATGAATTATAACCTATGTGCAATGTGAATCGATGTAACTTGATATCTACAGGTTAGTCATACTCTTGAACTACACACATTGTCCACTACTAGTATGCCTTCGAAACCCATCTATATATTTTTACATAACTATATGGACTGATTTTAAGATAAGATTGAAACTGACAGTTTAATGACATAAATACTTGTATGTCTTTATGACTGTCTGGTAATAAACAAACTAAAAGATAGAATGCAAGTTCAAAAAAACCCTGTTTTGATTCAGTTTCAGACCTGATAGTACAGGCAGTAACAAGGTGCTATAGGATGAATTATAACCAGTATTAGGGCTACACACTTAATTGAAATATTATTGAAATTACAATATCCAAATTGCAGAATCTGCATTTTTTTGATAAAAGGAAAATGTGTCACAAAACAGCATTGTAATGAAGTATTATACTGCTGCAGAGATTCCTTGGCCTACAGAGTTTGTTCCCCGGATAAAAGAAATCATATTTGTTTGGTATAGATCCCAACAAATATCATATCGGCATGATTTTAAAAAGTGAAAATAAAAAATGTGATGCAAAGTTGCAAAAATGATCATTCACAATAACCAGGAATCGTATTGAAATATCAAAGTAATTGCATTATGATTTTTACCATATCTTATCTGAATGATTTAGAATTATCCTGTTGTTATTAATAGTTGGAGTTAGATTTTATATAATTCAACTGTATTGTCATTGCAGTGATTGCAAGTACAGCAAAAACAGATAAGTATTTGATGAGATTGTGCAAACAGTAACAAAGTGCTATAGATATAAATAAAAATGAGTCAGTGTTCAGGATGAATTATAACAATATGAATGGATGTAACTCGATATCTGCAAGTTAGTCATCCTCTTGACCCACCTTAAAGTACTACACAGCGCAAGATACTGTGTAACTATGCCCATTATTATTACTCAGATGATTGCTTAGATGATTACCAGTATTACTTTGAGAACATTTATGAAAGAGAATACAATCCCATATACAGATTTTAGGTTGAGAATGAAACAGACATTTGTTTAATTTACTAAATACTTGTATGCCTATGTGGCTAGCTTATAATAAACTAAAACAGAAATGAAAAAAGTGTGATAAACGTTGGGGCTAGAAGATGTGCTCATGTAAGTTCTAAATGAGGATTTAATATAAATAATTAACATTTTTTTGCAGGACAGACTGACCTGCATTTGAAAACATTTAGTACTGCTCTCTGATGTGTAGTTCCACACTAATGACAAATGAATGGTTTCATGTTGAAAAGGAAAACGTGGATAAGGGACAGTGTCCCAATGGTTTCCTCTAATTTAAGGTATGCAGAAATATGACTTTAAAAGAACCTTAAGAATGAATATAATCTTAAACTGTATAAAAATGATCTGTTATTTGAACATTTTCATGATTCAATTTTAATGAATGTGGGTAAGTAATAAAAAGCTCTTTCATTTTTATTTCTGTGATATTGGATTTTCTGTTAACACAAAATGTAGTTAGTGTAGTGGGTAGCAGTAAAATGTAGCATTGTTGCCACCGATATAGGTAGTGTGGGTAAAATCCAAATAATCAGTTACATGTGTACACCTTCATTTAACCAAAAGTGCGTAACTATATTCTGTCAGTACCTCTTCCTCAATAAACATTTAGCCACTTATATACTGTATGTCATTTGTGAGAGGACTTTTTCAGCATATAAAGGTTAAAGCAGTAGACAGGCCAGTGTGTATTACTGTAAGAAAGTGGGTCACTCTCCAAAGTAGCTTTGTTAATTAAGTAATGTCTGCCTCTTTTTACTGCTAACTTACCTAACTCACTCTTATGGCAGAAGCCTAGAATGAACAGCTATATGTGTAGAAAGTAAGTTATAGTAAATATGAACATAGAGTATCATAAAAAGAATTGTGATTCATGTAACACATCTGGTTGTGCTGCCAGGAACCAAAATTTGCAACAGCCAAATGCTTGAAAAAATGTACAAGTAGCAGGTAGATTTATTTCACTCATCAACCAAAAAATCTGATCTGTGATCTGTTAAGTGGCTCAAAAAAAAGCCATTTGGCCAATGGACCAAAAAGTTAATTTTGCACCCTGTTGCAATCCGGCAGAACCACATCATGGTAAGTTATAAAATATGAGAGATTGCATATGTTTGTTACTGTGCCGAAATTGCTGTGAAAGTAGAATTATTTGGAAAGAGATAATTTTTAATTTGTTTAAATTTACATTTCTTCACCTGTCATAAACCAAAAATGTTTCTTTTCTTTTTTTTTTTTTTTTTTCCAGTGTAATTAGTAATTGCATTGGTCACATTTCTCACTTAAACTGAGGGACTAATTGGCTCACAATAATAAGGTAGGTAAATTGCAACATAAATAAGAAACTACTGATAATTGGAACTTAATAATTCAAGTACTTATTCGTGGTGTCAAATCTAATATAAATGTAGAAACGATATGTAAGGGAATTTAAACCCAGTGTCAAAGTATTCGACTTAGAATAAGCCTTGTGACTTTGTAATCACAATGCTGAATGTATGCAGATGATCATTTCCCCTAATATGACCCACTTACATAAACTTATGTGTTTTGTAATGTTACAGCACAGACTTAAGTTTCTGTCTATATAGTTTTAACAGTTGGTATACTTTAATTTTCAAGGGACAGTAAATAAATTTTTTTTCAAAATTATAGTCTTGTTCCTCTCTATGACTTTCATCCTTTTGTGAATTTTGTTTTTTCAGCTTTAGGAACTTCTTGGCTGAACACGGATGAGGAATCTTGCTTAGATGAAGGAAAATGTCAACGAAGTAAAAGGAAACAGGAAGGAGTCATTTGAACTGCTTCTCAATAAAAAACTATTCTAAGCAATTTTGAAATTAGGTGGAACTCATCTACCTGTTTTAAGACATTTTTACCCTGTGATCATAAACTCCTCTTCCTGGCTACCCCACTCATTTTGGAAGTAGAGTGTGGGCAGTGGATGATCAACAGGGAGTAGCAGCACCAGAAGTAAACTATCTGGAGTGACGAACTTTAGGTTTAAGACATTCAAGTAGTTCTGGAAAAATAATAACCTCACACTTATAGGATAAAGTTTGTCTTTCGCCAGTAAGTGGTGGGATCATTGTTGCCGCTCCTAGCGCTGGAGGTTTGGCCCCTACAACCCCATGTGCCAGTGAGTGGGAAATGTTCCAATTTGGAAAATACAATCTGGACATTATAGAGATGTTAAGTGGGCACCAGGCCCACCAGTTCAAAGGCCTTGGTTTAGATCGACAACTACAGCATCAACAGCAAGTGCAACTTCACCAGCATCAACTCCAGCAGCAGCAGCAGCAGCAGGCTGAGTCTTCTGGAGCTCTTCTGTCTGGACTTGGCTTGGGCCCCCTGCAGGGGTCTAGAGGTAACGCCTTTTCTGATTCTGCCTCCATTTTTGCCAAGATGAGTGCCCCTCCTCCCCCACCTTTACAACAACAGCCTTCCTCATCTCAGAGCTCTCGTTCAAAGTCAAGCAAGATGAGCAGCAGCAGCTCAAGCCATTCTTCAGGCTACCCACAGTTCCTGCGCTCTTTCCACCCGTCTGAGGCAGCACTAGCACAGGAGCAGTTACACCCAGGTGTAGGCCGCTTTGAGCACTTTGCTGGGGGAAGTAGCAGTAGTGGGAGTGCTGGGGGATTAGGAGGATTAGTAACATCAGCACCTCCACCCCCTCCTCCTTTGCATCCCGGCCTCTCTGTCCCCCAAGCATCATCTGGTCCCTCCTCTTCCTCTCCTTCCCCTTCAACCTCTGTGGCCACCTCTAATAACCCTCCTAGCAGCAGTGCAGTCAGCTCATTGGGACACCAGTTGGTTGGGGCCCAGTCTGATGCACGGAGTCTTCACCAACAATTTAGTTGCATGTTAGCTGCTAATCAGTATTTTCTTTCTGGGGTGCCTGCTAATGCTAGTTTAGAGCAATTTCTTGTTCAACAGGGAACCCATAACCACTTAGGGATTGGTTTAAGTCAGACAGGTGGGGAACCTAGTACTAGTCTTGCTCCGCCTCCCGCTTTGCATTCTTCTCACTCACACAGTCACTCCACTCCCCAGCCACAGCAGGGTCCACAGCAGCCTCCCCAGCAGCAACAGCTTCCACCTCACACCCTTTCTCATCCTCATTCTCATTCTCATCCTCACCACCCACTCCACCCAGGCTCCCAGCCCTCATCGCTGAGTGGCTTTGACTTCCAGGGCATCCCTGTCCTCTCATCAAATCAGATAGCTTCTCTAATGCAGCAGGAAGCAGGGTTGCCCCTCCCTTTGCCCCTTCATTTATCATTATCTAAGGATGATGGTAAAGGGGAAAGCAGTGGAGGTGGAAGTAGTAGTAGTGGTACCAGTAGCAGTAGGAGGAAGAAAGCTATGGCTGGCTATTTGCCGCAGAGAAAATCTGATAGCGCAAGTAATAGCAACAGCAATCATGGCCACAGTAGCCACAGCGGTAACCCTAGCACGACTAGTAATGGTGGGGGGCTTAGTCATGGTCAGCCCCCAGCTTTAATTGGGAGTGGGGTTGGTATGTCAAATATGGGTGGAGACCCATCATCCCTGCTTGCCTCATCATCTTCATCCTCTTCTGTAGTTTCTTCCTCCTCCTCCTCTGCTCCCTCTTCCACTGCTGCCTCAGTACTGGTTACTAATGATTCTCACCTTTCTAAATCTGATAACCAGAGCTCAATGCAACCCAACCCCACAGAATCTGATACAGAGCCCATTTATAGCTGTGGAGATTGTGGCAAAAGCTTCCCGCACCTTTCAAGCCTTCGCAGGCATATGCGCATGCATGAGCCAACAACAGCAGGTACTAGCAATACTAGCACTACTGGCCCGAACCCTGTTCATATTAAAACACAGTCTGACCCAAGCCTTCCCCATTCGACCCAAGAAAATCCCCAGCCCACCAATTCTTGTCCTAGCCCAGACAAAATATTTCATTGCCCCGATTGTGGCAAAGGCTTTAAGAAAAAAGGGCACCTCCTGCAACATGGTGTTATACACTCTTCAGCCCGCCCATATGGCTGCTCCACCTGCTCTCGGGCTTTTAATCGTAGAGAGTCACTGACACGCCATGAGAAGATACATGAGGAAAAGCCATTCCGATGTCCCGCCTGTGGTCGTGCCTTCCGTGAGAGCACCTCTCTACTCAACCATGCTGCCTCAGGCACCTGCGGCAAGCCAGGTAGGGGACCCAAACAAAGGGGCAGCAAGACAGGAACTGATGGTGAGGACAGAGTCGGGGGAGGGGGTGGAGGAGGTAACGGAGGAGGGGGAACTTATCAAAGCAATAGAGGGATTATTTATGGGAAAACTGAGGAAGAAGATGGGGTAATCATTGTGGGGGAAGGCGAACCAAAATCAGGTTTAGGATGTGATGGTCTGTTTCAGGCTGGAAGGGGAGGGAATTCAAATGACAGGGACAGAACAGATGGTAAATACCCCACTGACTACTCTCGGAATCGTTACACAGGCTACCATGATGACCACCGTTCTCAAGGTAATCCATCTCCATGCTACTCTGGTGCCTCCCCCTGTGGAAGTGGGATGGCCGGCCCAGCTCTGAGAAAGGCACCCCTGGCCCCAACACTGCATCCACACTCACAGAGCCACAGCCAGCACCACCATCCGCAGCAACAGCCCCACCTGCCCCTTTCTTCTCTACTGGATGACTCAGAGGATGATGTCACTAGCTCTGTCAATAATGCAATCTCTGCTATAACGGCAGCTAGTAACAGTGGAAATAGAGGGGATGATAGGGGAGACATCATAGGAGGTCTACTAGGTGGTCTTGGTTTAGGTCCTCTGGGCTCACCCTCCTCAACCTCTGGCATGGATAAGAATTTCAGAGGTGTTGGGAGTCAAGAGGCTATGAGCAGCAACCCACAGAATCCTACTGCCAAACCAAAACGCCCCCGCAAACCCAGAGCTAAGAAGGATCCTGCACCTGGTGGACAACCCCCCAAACGTAGGCAATACACCCCCAGAATGGGTCCCAGTGGACTCCCACGCACTCACCTCTGCAGTGTCTGCGGTAAGGGATTCGCACGTCGCGAGACCCTACGCAGGCACGACCGCATCCATACTGGAGAAAAGCCCCACCACTGCACTATATGTGGAAAGTATTTCAGAGAGGCGTTTCACCTCAGCAAGCATCAAACAGTACACTCTGGGGCAAAGAATTACAAATGCAGCATCTGTGGGAAAGAGTTTGGTTACTCCCAGAGCCTCCGGAGGCACAGCAAACTCCACCAGAAAGGTGAGATGGAGGAAGTGCCCACCACACCAGCTGCGGAGAACCTTAACAGCTTTAACCCAAACCCTCAATGTAGCGTGGCCCAAGACAGGAGCCAGAACCAAGCACCAAGCACCTCCTCCTATTACTACTCTCAAGACGTCAAGCCTCAAGACACCAACCCCCAGCCACAGCCTCCACCGCCACCCCAACCGGAGCCCCCACCTCCACCTCGTCTCTACACTTGTGCTATATGTTGGAAGTCGTTCCGCCATCACTTCCATCTCACCGCTCATCACCAGACGGTTCATGAAGGTGGGGGTGAAAAGCTCTTCTGCTGTGAGGTATGTGGGAAGGCATTTGCTTACTCTAATAGCCTCACTCGACATAGGCAATCACAGCATGGGATGACCCGAACTGAACCGTCTAACCCACAAGAAGGCAGCAGTGGGTCTGGAGACAACAGAAGTGGGAGTGATGTTAATCAGTCAGCATCAGAGAGCGAGGCTGCTACCAATGCCCTGCTACAAATGGCTCCTTCCACAGAGAGCCACGGAGGGCAGAGTCTTAGCGTTGTCACTCATAGCCACCAACAGGCGCCCCCTCAACCACCAGCTGGTTATTCTCCCCTCTTTTACGATGCAGCCCATTCTTCAGCCTCCAACGCTCCATCGTACTCACAGCCTCTGCCTCCAAATTCTACAATCATGGCCCCCCAGCACCCACATTCTCCAGCCGGGGTTAAAGGAGAGCACATATATCCAGCTGGATCCCGTAGCCGCACGCTTCACACCACAGCCCCGTTCCAGCCACTCACGGAACTGCCCTCCACTGAACATCATCATCTGCATCATCATCATCATCACTCCCACCATCATCCCCCCCATCAGTCAGGTTCCCAGTCCCACCAACAGCTTGACTGCAGCATCCAGTTATCACATGATGACATGAGACGACACAAGAAGAAAAAAAAAAAGTCCAACAGGAGAGATTGGAGGGAAAATAAGTGGGAATCCCAAGATTTAGTCAGGTTCGATGGAAGCAAAAAGAAGAAAAAGATAAGTTGTACAATAAGAGGGCAGCTGAATAAAAAACAAGGCTCTCTTCGTTTGACAATTAGGCGAGGAGGAGGATCAGGCGGTGGTGGGTATAAGCTTGTCAACACTGGGGGAATGAAGGTGCAGATCCTGTCGTCTCTCAAAGTCCCTGTGAAACGTTTTGGTTGCCCTATATGTCCCAATTCTGTGTTCTCCCGTAAAGCGGGACTGCTAGTCCACATGGCAGTAAAACACCCACAAAGAGCCTCGACCACTCAGGAGCGACTAAGGTGCAGTGTATGTGGGAAGCAGTCTCACAGAGCTTTGGCAGCCTTCATCCATCGGGCCTTCCATCGTGCCAGAGGGACTTTCTCCTGCCGACGCTGCTCCACTCGCTTCTGGAATGCAACACTTCTCCACAGGCACAAGGTGTCCTGCCGCCGCAGGGCTAAAGGACTGCAGCGAGGAGATGCAAACAGGCTGAAGCTTTCAAAGAGACCAGGAGAGAGACAGACCCAAGAGGGTCAGGGGGAGATGCCATACCTCCAGGGACCATACAGATACTGAGCATCCTGGTATCTGAAAAGAGTGGCATACAAGAGGGATATTTCAGTTCTAAAATAGAAAGGTGTGGAAAAAAGGGACTTGAAAAGGCATAATATGCTGCCTTTTAGGAGAATTTGCCTCATGTCTCTGTTGACATCTACTCTGCTGACTATTAGAATGAGTGTGTTAACAACTACTGTAGAGCATCCTATAAAATATCACCAGAAATTCTTCCAGATTATATTGGAAGGTGTTTTCAAAGATGTGACTGTTTCCATAGGTTCATTAACCCCTTAAGTGCATTGACACTATGCTTGGCTGACACTGTGCAGTTACTAGACAAGTTTAGGTGAAATGACCTGCTAATGTATCTCTCTCTTCCCCATAACTAGAAACCCTGCTACACCTCTTGCTGTATGATAAACGTCTCTGCCGTGTACTTTGTCTTGTTGTTGTTCACTTAGAGGCTCTGAGGATTTTTTTAAAATGTAAAGTGCATTTATTAGGAGTAGGGACACGGGGACAAAGACCTTTGTTGATAGTTTGTCAGTGCATGTTTGTTCTCTGGTCAAGTTTTTTGCTGAGGTTGTGAAATCACTCCTACAGTATGTGATGGTTTATTCAGTATATCCCCAGAAGTTTGTAGTGTTAAACTTGATTTGAAAGTTGCTCTATATTCCCTAGTGATTTAATCACGTATAGATAAAATGTCAAAGTTGCTGGTAATTAGCATTACAAGGATCCCTCTCCTGCCAAAATGAAGAAACTTACAAAAAGCCTTGCTTAGTATGTTCACTTTACTTCATTTATTTGAGATATTCCTAGCTTTTATACCAAGAGATTGAAAACAGGTTAAACAAGTGGACTGTAACACATGTTTATCTCATGTTATTTGTATGCTCTTTTTAGCAGTGATTATTTCTACAGTACTTCACAGTGTGTTAAAGACAAGGACCTATCATATTAGAAACAAATGTAATATTCCATGTATTTATGTGTGTAACCCAATCAGTCTTCATGCCAATCTTATACTTAACCCCTTCTACCTTTTACTTTTTTTTGCTGAGTTGCAATCATATTCTTACTGTCAAGCCTTGTTTTCTTTTTCTTCTAAAGAAAAATAAGTTTTAAAGTTTATTCACATATGAAATGTTCATACCCCTGTCAAGCCTTGTTTTTTTCTTCTAAAGAAAATGATAGTTTTAGTAGATTTCTATCACATTATTTACTGAGAAGTCAGTAGTTGATTATATTTCAGCAATGAATAAACCTTAAGTGTAATCATTTGTTTTCCTTTCATTTCTCCTTCAAAATTACCTACTGCAATATCCAGATGATGGTACAAACTGCTAGTAATTGAACACAAATAAGATGTTACTGTAACCAAAGTCAGTATTGAAGTTTTACAATTATATTTAACTCAATGTCCTATGTGAATTACATATCACTCGGTGGATTAAATGGATTTCAGGATGTAATTGATATACCAATAAACTTCATTGAAGTTTGTAGACTTACCAGTGTTACTGGCAAGATTACTCCAGGGTAATGAATTGTTTTCAGTAGTTAAAAAAAACACAGTATATTGTCATCATACTTGAAATAAATGGCTGTGTAAAATGTCTTACTCCTAGCTCCACAAGATGGCAGTAAGCAACTCATTTATACTATACTCTCTTGGCCTGGTGTGGATGAGTGTGGCAGTCACATGGATTTTGCACTGATAGGGGGTGGACTAGAGAGGCTGAGTGTTGTGTGACTGAATTATGTGCCTGTCTGCTGTTTACTACAAGATTAATGCCTCAAAGAAAACAAAATGCTTCCCAAGTACCACTTCATATAATCTGACTGTGTACAAGTCAGTGTGGTTTTAAGAATGAAATGTAATGCAAGTAGTTTTGCATTCATGGGAACTATAATTCCCATCATTAGAAAATCAAAAAATGTCTTCATGTTAACCTGTTCTGTTTCCAAATTGATAATTTCATGACAGGAAAAGTAGCTTCTCCAAATTATTTGATAGTCATGTGAGTGACACCAACCACAACATCCTGCAAGTGAAAATGCTTTCAAAGTTGTAAGTATCAGGGTTTGTAGGTGCTGTAAATCCTTGAAAACACTTAAATTTTAATGTAGTGTTATCAAGGTTTTAAAAGTGGTTGGATCTTGGAGGAAGTGATCAATTTGCCACAGACTGAAATATTGCAAGAAAGCTTTTTTTTTGATAGAACATAGTGTACTGTTCAAGTCACATCAAAGTTATTTTTCTTCATCTTCATTCTTTACTACTAATTTAGGGACTGAGTAACACTGGATTTTTGGGGCAGATACAGTCATTACGGAGTTCTGATAAAATCTGTTCTGATGAAAATCTGATATTGATATGTCAGCTTGCAAACTTACAAAATATGATGATATGATTGGTAACTGTCTTAGGGGCCCACAGGTGGACAAAACCTTCAGTTATTTAGTTTTATTATAAAGAATTATTACTGTATTTAATGTTATTAACATTTAGTTCATCATAGTCATGTTCACTTAATTATTGAGCTGTGCGATGACTTAAGTATGCCAGCTATTTAAATGCCAAGTTTTTCATGTCTAACTCTTAAAAGAAAATCACAGGGGTGAATTCCTGCAATGCACAATGTTTTTCATGCTCCCTGCAACTGTGAAGTAGGCTACTTTTTCTAATATTTACTGAGACGAGTTCCTACCAGGAGGAAGAACTAAGGCAACTGGCTTCAAGTGATTTTAAAGGCGGTTAGTAGGATGTGTCTGAGCTGTTCATAAACACACTGAAAAGATGGCTGATTCTTGGGTCTCTTTTTGAAAACATCAAATAATAATGAGAAAATACAGAAATATGGGCAGAGGTCAATTTCACTGCCACCGCATACTTCAGTGTTACATGAGTCTACATTGTTTTTTAAAGAAAAATATTGCACATTAGGCATCTAATGTCACAAGTAAGTGCATAAAATCCATCTGCCATGCATGCAAACATAAAAATATGATGATTCATACCCAGTACTGTCTGAGGTGGGGTGACAGGTGGTGCCCAACTTAGGGGCCCACAGCTGAACAAAAGTTTCATTTAGATGGTGTTATTAAAAGTCAAGGAGTCTCACAGCCCAGAACCCTTTCATACAGTTAGCAGCCTTGATGCAGCCAATATTATTCATATTTACTTAATAAAATTCATTCTGACTCTGTAGTATTCATTTTGACTTTATAATTTTTGAGGTGTGTTATGACTTCAGTCACTCAGCTATTCAAATGTCAACTTTTTCACGTCCAACTCTGTCAAAAGAAGTATCAAAGGGGTGTATCAAGGTGGCGCGCAGTGTTGTTCATGTGCTCTGCAACTGTACAGTAGACCAGACAGCCCTCCTCGCGCTTCTTTGTGTTTCGAACTGGTCTCACGCGGCAGTGGCATGCACGGGGGGGAATCTGTGCGGGCGGGTTTATTCGACCTATTTCTGCCCAATCCGCGCTCGTCGTGGGCGGAGCGTCGAATGTTCGAAGCCAATCAGAGGCAGAGCCGCCAGCGGACAGGCCTGGTCTCCCCGTGCTTTCTACACGTGAGCTGGAACAGCTATTGTACGCCGGGAGGCAACGTGCTGAAGCGTTCCTCCCGCCTGAAAAAACGGCACACTCACGTTTTCTGTGGATTACAAGGGAGCTGGAAAAGCCATGCTGCTCTACCTGATTATTACAGAATGCCAAAAGAGACATGAACAAAGTTTTGAGCCAGTGAGCATGAGTAGAACTGCATGAGTGATGTGTGAACGCCTACAAGTTTAAAGGGTCCATTGCACCAGTGCCATCAGTATGTTGTAAAATTTAAACAATAAGCTTAATTATATATGTTTTTCAGCACCGTATCTAAAAACACACACTTAATCTTAAAATGTGTAATGACTAATCTCAGGCCATTTTATTTATTTATATATGGTTTCTAAATGGAAGACGGTGCATGTTTCAGAATAGGACTGAAAATGGAAAGAATAAGTTTTTAGCATGGCATTTGCAAACACATGAAATGTAGCCACATGGCATCAATAAAAACTATGAGAACACTTATAAAAACACTTACTCTTGGTCTTCCCGTGACCTTCAGGACACTAAAATTTTGCTACTTTTTATTCATCGTATCACTTGTGGAATGTCCCAGATTTTTGGACAAGGAGCCAACTAAAAATGTGTAGAAATTATTTTTTGTTAAGTGTGATGACAATATGTTTGTAATGGAACTATTAAAAAAGGAAATTTCCATAAATATTGTGCTTTCTTAGCAGCACTTGAATATTGAAGTGGCTCCTATGAGATGACAATACCAACAGTGGCCCCTAGCCAATTTGAGTTTGAGACACCTGGTGTATCTTCAAATTGCAATTAGGAAAAAGTGCAGGACACTTTGTTTGAGAATACAATAGATACTTTTTATCCATCCATATATGCATGTAATGTCCTGGGGACCAAAAGAGCACAGATTTGGTGCAATGGTCCTTAAGTTAAAATCTTCATTTCTGCAGCACAGACAGACTGTAGGAACAGTCAGTGTGTTGGTACCTGTCAGACAAAACAAACAGCCTGTTCTCCTCGAAGTGTGGCACGAGGGTAGGTGTGTCTCATGAATAATAAGGTCTGTTAAACCTCCCCAGGCCCCGCCCCCCTCGCTTGTGTTCCGCGGGGTGTGACGTCACGTGAACTGCCCGTGTCCGTTCCAGCTGAGAGAGAGAGAGAGAGAGGTAGAGAGAGGACGGTCGTACGTGGACGTCGCACGGCCCCAAACACAGACCGAAGCTCGTGCGCCCGTGACTGGATCCACCGGATGCAAAAAAGTACAGACAGAGAAAGAGGAAACGACCCCCCCCACTCCTCCTCCTCCTCCTTCTCCTGCCCCCGGAGAGGGACAGCAGAGCGCGACAGCACAGAGGAGAGAAACACCAATACAACTTGTCATCTGACCAATACAGCCACTGCCCTCGTCGCTGTGTGTGTGTGTGTGTGTTTTCGGTTGTTTTGTTTTGACGGACTGCAACTATTTTGGATCCATCTGTTTGATTCACTCGGGATTTTACTCCTTAAGTTTGAATTCCAACATTTTCGCGTCCAAGCAGCGCGGATTTCATTTTGATTTTCACGCCTTTGCATTTTTTTTTTCATTATTATGGACAGTATTCTCACTCAGATGGTCTGACTGTCCCTCCCACACTGCTCCTCTTGAGAATAACAGCTTCATCTACTGAACAGTTTCAACAACATTCAACTGCAATGGAATATTTCGATGAGAATATTTCTACGAGGAAATAACTTCAGAACCAAAGGTGAAAGGTAAAAGTTGCATGTGTTTTTTTAAAACTTGAAGATAGAATTAGTAGAATTTGTCAGAGCTGCTCGTAAACGGACCAGAAAGACAAGTTGATTACTGAGTTTCATTTCCAGGACGTCAAATACCGACGTTTTGGTTTGGTAAAATGTCCCGAGCACGGCAAAATAATGAGAAAGCATGCACTTCTCGTGAGTCATAAGTGTTGATTGAAGGGGTTTTGTGTTTTTATGAGTCTATACATTGTTTTAAAGGAAGATATTGCAAATTATGTCTTTAAACTGCGTCATTAATTATGTGTCCATACTTGTATGAACATTACAATGGTTGCTTTATTCTGCATGGACACTTCTAAAAACTATCTCTCTCTTTCTACCCTCCACCCCAACCCTCCCCTCCTCGTGCACACACTCACTCACGCACAGTCATCCAGCAGCACACTTGTCCTATTGGTAGGTGCTCCGGTCAGATTACCACGCCCCTTCAAGTGCCCCAGGTGTCTCTCTGCGACCCCGTCTGGTCCAGGATGTCCAGGCAGCTCTCCCAGCTTCCGACCCCCGACCTCCCAGCTGGCGCAAGCCCACAGTTTGGAAGTTGTACCCAGCCTGCAGGGTCCCTCACAGGGGGGCATCTGAACTCCATGACAGGTCTTAAATCCCTCCTGCAGCACCCAATGAAGGGAGACCAACGCTTAAAAACGCCATGTGACGCAAAAGGTGAGAAACCCCTCTCATTTGATGATGTCCCAGTTGT
Organism: Lutjanus erythropterus; assembly: GCF_056507025.1. Lineage (NCBI taxonomy): Eukaryota > Metazoa > Chordata > Actinopteri > Lutjaniformes > Lutjanidae > Lutjanus > Lutjanus erythropterus. The sequence goes on along the minus strand of NC_139325.1, from coordinate 22,852,205 downwards.
TGTTTATGTTCAGCACCAGTAGCACCTGACAATCTATCTTCAATATGTGTACTGGCAGAGCATGAATAAATGATACAGGGCTGTTCCACCTACTGCTGCTTTTATTGTTACACAAATATGTAACATTATTATATAACAAACACAACATTTGTCATATTTTACACACAAAAGTCTGATGAAACAATCACACATATGGGGACTATTCCATGACCCTGACGAATTATAATCCCTGCTGTGACTTCAAATTAGGATCCAGATTACAATGAGTGATAACAAGTTTTGGTTTAGCTGTAGTGCTGTGCAGGCATGCGTTACGGTGGCCGGCGGTGCCAAAACGCACCAATTGTGAGATTTGTTCAGGAGCTTATGTATATGTTGTGACAACAAATTGGTTTTGGCTCTTGCTTAATGCTGCAATTCAGCTACCATCTGGTCCATCTGTGAGTATGTTTTTGTGTGTGTGTGTGTGTGTGTGAGACAAAGATGGACATTTTACAGAGGTGCATCTTAAGTTAGCATTTGTTACAGAATAAAGTATCTCAAGAAAAACCTTCTATGAAGTTTTTAGAGTAGAACCAAAATTATTCTTTATCATCTTTAATATACCAACTATACTGTATTGTAATAAACATGTCTGGAAAAAAAATACTGTACATATACTGTGATGTTACATGGTTAATTATTTTATTTCATATTTTCTTTATTTTATTTAAGGTCTGCTACTGACTGCTGCATTGTTTTTGTTTTGCAATTGAGCTGTCCTTAGTCCCGCCCATTTTTGCACTGTGCTCCAATAACAAACTTGGTACCCAGTGGAACCTCTGTTAACTTTTTCCTTTCCTGTTTCTTGTACTTAGATATGCTCTGTGCTACGCTTATCTATGATGAGAAAACATCTGAAGTTGGTTAAAAGATGTTGCTGGCAGACCTTTAAAAGCGACATATAGTCACGTCTTAAAATGCTCGCAAACTAGCGAGCTAATGATTGATGTAGATTAGCTAGCTAGTTAGTGTTTTGCTAAAATTGGCTATCAGATTTAGCTTGAGCTGGGCACCGGTCTTCAGTACTTTGAGGTATTGATTGAAATAACCCAGTACCAAGTAGTATCAAAACGTCTCCATTCAAATGATGCCTGCATTCAGTACTTTTGGTACCCTGCTCTAGAAAAAAATGATTATTATAGTTTTAATCACCACAAGTGTTCTCTATAAAGAAAAACCTTTGAAAAAAGACATCAAATGAAGTACACTGTTGGTATTAGTATCACTTTAAGTGGACTGGTATTGAGTATTTTGAGAACTTTTCTAAATAATGCCCAGTCCTAGATGTACCTAGCTACCTGATGATTGATGTTGATTAGGTAGCTCAGTGTTTCCCAACCCTTGTCCTCAGGGACCTCTGCCCTGCATGTTTAGATGTCTCCCTGCTCCAACACACCTGATTCAAATGATCAGGTTGTTATCAGGCTTCTGCAGAGGCTTGATGACAAGCTGATTATTTGAATCTTTTGTACATACATAATTAAAACATTAATTGCCAAGGACAATTCAATTATTTATTTATTTATTTTTTGCCATGGCTGGCAACTTTATTTTATGTTATTAAAGGAGGAAAGCAGAAGAACTTTAAATTGAAAATGAAAAACTGATTTTATCTGAGCAAAACTGCTTATTTAATAAAGGACATTTTTAAAGATGTAATTTTTCTTTTTTTAATATCCTGATAAATATCAGACTTTTTATTGTGGTGTTATCATACCTTGAGTTTCTAGCATCATTGCATCTTTATTCGTTATTGATAATGTTTCTGCTCTCCTGTCTCTGGCAGATAAAGACAGGCTGGACCTTGACGAGGACTCCTTGGGAGTGTGCTCCATGAGGAATGGCAGTGGAATAGGCAGTAACAGCAGTAGTAGTTGTGGTGGAAATGGAACAGGAAGTTTCAACCAGTTCTTGGGGCCTCTCTTGTGGGATCGCACCCTGCCTGCAGATGGGGGCCTCTTCCAGCTCCAGTACATGGACTTGGAGGAGTTTCTGACTGAAAATGGAATGGGCAGCATGCATAATAACAACAGCTCCAGCTCAGCCCAGATCCCCTCACAGAGCTCCCAGTCCGCTGTCCCCAACCAGAGCTCCCAGTGCCTACCGCCCTCATCCCCACCTGGCTCTTCATCTTCATCAACCTCGTCCTCTTCTTCTCCATCGCTCATTGGCTTGGAGGTGGCTCAGCCGCAGGGCCTCGCAGGAGGCAGCGACTGTCTTCACGGTGAGTTCACTTAACATGGACCATTCTGTTCTTAGCTAAATTGTTGGACAGTTGAAGGACAGTTTATTCTCCAAGGTCTGACCATATCAGCTCCATGGAAGTTCTACAAACTTTGCAGAGTTGACATGTTGAAAAAAAAAAACAAATTGTCCCCTGATATGAGACTAGTAGACCCTACAATTCAGTATTGGTGGAAATGTAATCAAGGTTATGTGGTGTGCTGCATATAAGGTTCCCACGGGCTTGTGATTCAGCATTTTAACTCTCCTTTGAGTTTATAGCAAATACCATGGTGACCAAGCATTTTTCTGTGCTGTGGGGACAAACTGAAGGCAGCAGACACAGTCACATGGCTTGAAATGCAAAGTCAACCTGAAAGAGAGAACACAGAGTTTAGAAATGGCTGCTTTACTTTTCATTTTGTAGCAGGGTGCAGGGTTAAACGTTGGGTGAGGGATCCATGGAGAAAGAGGTGTAGTGAAGAACGAAGTCTGGAGCTTTTTGATGAGTCAACCTCACAGCAATGACAAGGAGTTTTTGGTTCAGTTTGGCATGTGATGTGTGCACTGCAGTGTACAACACAATCAGCATTCAGTCCCAGCCAATTATTAATGTGCAGCAGGGTCAAAACAGTACTCAGAGAGAGGCAGAGAGAGAGAGAGAGAGAGAAAAAGAGAGAGAGAGAGGAGTGTGTGGAGTGTTTTGCGGTTGCGTGTCTTTAAATCTCTCCCCACTTCACACGCCACAGCCATGTGTACGCGTCAGTACACGTGCCGAGCCTGATGAGAGTACTGGAGTGAGAGAACTAGAGGCAGGGCCAATAGACAGGGAGGAGGAGCCCACAGGGGGAGGGACAGACACAGCAACAGGAAGAGTTTCCCTCTGCTGCTGCTGCTGCTGCTGCTGCTGCTCGACTTCTAACACAACATTTTAATCAACAATGAATGACATCAAGTACACTGACATCCACAAGACAGCTTTGTACTGTGCGGGATGTTAAAGCAGGACCTTTAATTCAGTCTTTGAGTGACAAAGTGTGCATTTATTAACTCTGACAATGCATTTATATTGCCCCATGCTTCTGGATTACAGTCCCTTTATATAATGTAAAATCTTATAATTACATGGAATTACAAAACATATTAATAAGAATATTAAGCCTCATCGTCATTTGAAAAGGGGAATATTTTGAGTCTCATTACATAGGACAGGACTGATACTGGATTTTTGGAGCCAATACTGATATTAAGAAGTAAAAAAAAGATCTGGTATTGATCCTTCTTTCACCTGCTCAGAGACTGCAGATGGAAATTAGCTAGTGAGGTAAATCTGGTCTTTTTGAGACTAATATCTTTTGTACATACTCACTGATATAAACTAAACTAAACTAGACTAAACTAAACTAAACTAAACTAATATATTGGCTGATATTCTTTATATAGCATATAATATACAGACTATATAATATATACACAAAGGTGTATTTTTTTGCAATGATCCTTAAAAAGAGGTTAACACTTTGGACAAAGATATGTGATGGAGGTATTTTATAGTTTAACAGTAAACTTTATTATTGAAAATAATATCAGGGAACTGAAACAGTGACATAATACCAATAGTTGTAAGTAAACTTGAATAAAGAAAAAGGATATAAAACTAAGAAATAAAAGCAATCTGCATTATGTTCTGTCAAAAATAAAAAGTTTTGTATTGGCACATATTGGACAACATATACACTGATACTGATGTGATAGGTAATTATTGATCTATAATATTGGTTGACCAATACATCTGTCTGGCTTTATATAAAATCTTACAATTATATGAAAATAAGTAGAATTTCTAATTACAACACATATTAAATAAAGAATTTTGTCTGATCATTGGTTAAAAGTATAATATATTTGAATCTTTTTTTATCAGAACTGCAACAAATTGTTGATTATTAATTGACTATTAAATTAATTGGCAAACATTTTGTATCATTTCTTTAGAAAAAAAACGTCCCAATTCTATGATTTAGCTTTCTCAAATGTGAATATTTTCTGGTTTCTTTAGTTCTCTATGACAGTAAACTGAAGATCTTACATCTGACATTTGAGGAAGTCATCTGAGACTTTCTGATCAACATTTCAGTTTTCATTTTTCACAATTTTCTGACTTTATAGACCAAACAACTAATCAGTTAATTGAGAAAATAATCAACAAATCAGTCAATAATGACGATAATCATTAGTTGCAGCCCTACTTTATATATGTCATTATGAGTTTGGCATGAAGTTGAGTGAATAATTCTCATCACCGCTCCCAAAGATTGAAAATAGAGAAGTTATATTCTAATCTGCTGCATCATAAAGGCTCCCACCCAACAGCTGCTGCATTAATATTGAATGGAGCAACACCCAACAACATGTGATTATATTAGGCACCTAAGAAGGAGCGAGGCTACTGTTGGTGTTGACTGCTGCGTCAGGCGTTCTTGGAATGCTGTTATACGAGTCCTGAAATGTGTGTTGTCATGTATTGGATCATTTTTTTAAAAACGTGAAACACGTTAACAAAAATGCACCAAATCAACTTAGTAAGCTTTCCAGAGCTGTCCGAAAAGCAGGGAGAGGTAACCTCGTACCACAGGAGGGCCGAGGGCTTGGAGGTTTTCATTCCAACAAAACGCAGCACCAAGTGGTTGCACTGACTTGTCCCTGCTGTCAGGTTTAAGGAGCAGAAATCACTTAAATCTGTCTGGAAAATGTGCATGTTTTCTGGCCTCAGTAGCTCTTAGTTGCCCTCGGTATCCACACCACGATCCAGTGACGTTTACACCCGCTGATTATTTCCTATAGCACATGCTTGACTTCATCTTGGTGTGTGTGAAAACACTCTTTCATTTGTTTTGCTGTGTTAAGGAGGCATTGTCATGTGGAACATGGGAATATCATGAGGGAACACTTTGCACCTTAGGGTGCACCTGGTGTGAAGACGTGTCCTTATGTTACCTGACCATTACACAACCATTACTCATTTGATAGCTGCTTATATATTACAGCTCCATAGATAATATGTTCAACATGTGGCAACAAATATCATAGACAGAGGGAATGTTTGTGTTTTTCTCCAAACAGTAACCTGACTGTTCTCCTAACACTCAGTGTTGAGATTTTTTTAGCCCATTTCACCATGTTCTGTACTTTTTATAATGCGTTTGTATAGTGTTTCCACATAGTAAGTCTGTATTAATTACCAGCTTTGTGGAACTGGTTTACAGGCTTTGTTTATGTGATTCTGTAGTAATTTGTAAAGCCAACCTTTAGGGCCGCAACTAATGATTATTACAATAATCTAATGATCAGTTGTTTGTTTAAATATCAGAAATGTATGAAAAATGACAAGCCCAAAGTGACATCCTAAAAGGTTTTGTTTTGTCCACTAGACACTACAAAATATTCATATTTAAGAAGCTTGACTATTAATCAATGAATTGATTAAAAGTCAAGTCTGAAATTAATCAAGTTTTCTTTTATCCCTGACTTATCAATGTTTGTCATATAATGTGATTGGACATGGTTCTCCTTGCCAAATGAAATCATTTTAAAGTTATTTTTATTTTAAGTTGAATTTGTTAGATAAATGTTAGGTTAACTCATTTCCCTGCCTCGCATTAATCTATAATAGTGTCAAAGTAAAAGTTTAAAGTTATCTTCCATTGAATCTGACCCTATTTATAAGAAGAGTATTGATTTTCCTGTTTGTATGGACATACAACAGGAACGGTTAGGGGGCGTTTTGCCTCTTATAGAGAAGGAAAGTCAGTTATGTGAGGTGCTTAAAGGGGGTGGGGTGAGGTATAGCCCTATACCGGCCCCACTTAAAGAAACTGGTTTTAAGGGGAGGGGTAGAAAGTTACATAACATTTCCAGTTTTAGATTTCTCTATTGGTATTTAGTTCTGGGTGTTGGCTTTGGGGTAGCAGAATTTGTGGTTTTGATTAGTAATAGTAACCAATATCATGATCACCAGCTGAATGCATGTGTTTGGGATTTTTCAAAGTGCTGGTTTGTACAGTAGAATAAAGGAAATTCCATTGACTCTCCAAGACCATAAGGACTGTAATTATGTTGTTTTAGCACTGGTACACACATAATAACGGTTTGTGATTGTAGTTTTTTATTATTTACAGTGTGCAGGTGTGTAATAGATTATAATGATCTGATCTAGTATGCAGTACTTTAAATGCTATATATAATCTATAACTATATATAATATATAATCACTGAGTATTTTTTCTACAGCAACCTGTAGTTCCATTATGTCTGTTCATATTAATACTAAAAATTATATGCATTATACTATGTAATTATTTGTATTTGCAGCGTATATTCACAGAATAGTCTTTAGAGATGACCTTGTCCCTGAAAACCTTACCATCCATGAAAGTTGATAGAAAAGCAGTGGAGGGTGAAGGAATGTTGTTTGTTGTTTATAACTCTATGAAAGTAGCTCTCTGCCTCCATCTGGTGGCCATCATCATGTATTACTGCATGTCTTTGTGCTGTTGTCATCAGTGGTTCAATCCAACACTGACAGTGTTAGCAATTTAAGGATAAATGCAGTTCAGTGAAAAGCATTTAAAACCTGTTCTTCTTCCCCTTTCGTTTCAGGGAGTCAGACGAGTATGAACGACTCCTGTGAGTCACCCTGCTCCTCCTCTTCGTCCTCTTGTCCACCTCTGCTGACGCCCACGGGCAGCGGGCCAGATGTGGTGGGAATGTTTGACCTGGATCCTTCAGACACTATGTCCAGCTCCTCTGGCCAGCAGAACTTTGACCCCATGAGGCATTCTTTCAGCGAGGAGGAGCTCAAACCGCAGCCGATGATCAAGAAGGCCCGCAAGATCCTGGTGCCGGACAACATGAAGGTGAGTCTTCACTGGAGCAATGGAGATATTCAGACCAGTAGTGGTCAATTTATTATTCTTTATTCTGCATATTATTCTAAGGTGGCAGCTACTATTCCTCGGATCCACACACGACGAAACATAACATATAAAACAAGACACACAACACATGTAAAAAACATTAAGATGTATGCACATGTTCCAGAGAAGTAATCTAATTGTTATACCTCTAATTCTAAGGTATGTATGATTTAATTAAAGGAAAGTGCACACATTAAACATACAAATAGGTAATATAAGAGCAGAAAAACTTATTGTCTTATAAAAAATAGTAGAGATGCCTGATACAGATTTTATAAAGCCAATACTGATAATTGATAATAACTGATAAGATAACTGACAATTTCACATTTTTGTATTTTAAAATCATAGAACCTGCAGTTTGTTTACACCCGAGGATAACAAAGCCTAAGATGCAGTGAGTGAAGATGGATAATTTAATACTCTGTAGCTCTGCCTAACCAAACTTATTTATCAGCTATAATGTCATCAAGAGAATAATGAGTGATAATTTGAATTTCCAATTATCTACCAATACGTTACCTAATATATCAGCTGCCATATTTATTGTGCATCCCTAAAAATGTCTCATATGGGGGTTCAGAATAATAGAGTAACAGAATGCTGTGAGTAAGTGAGGAAGTAGATATTTATTTACTTTTCAGAATAAGAAAGTCTATCAATAAAAACATTACACACACAAAGAAGCAGGATAATAATAAGCACAAGAGCCACAAAGTTAAGAACACAACATTCTGTACTGTCTATAATACCTTGATATTGATATTTATCAGTACAGGGACACTACTGAAGGGATGACTATTGCTGCTTTCACAAAATATTAACACAATGACAGTTTTGATAAATAATCATCAGTAATGTCGATATAATAACTAAGTGGATAAAAGCAACTAACAGAATGGCTAGAGCAGTCTGGTAAGTTCAGAAGATTACATCACTTTACTGTAATGAAGCCTTAAAAATCAGGAAAAGATAACACGTATGACATATCACAATATAATGATATCCAAAATCTAACGTATTGAAATAATATTGTTACATCAGCCAGTCCCAGTGTATGTTAGTTCTCCAGCAGTGGTTTTGTACAGCAAGTTGTTTGCATACTTTATTTGCTTTCAGACACAAACTCAGTACAGACCAAACTCTGAAGATAAAGCATCTGAAAGGAACTTGTCCCACGCTCATTCATGGCCAAACACCCACATCACCAATAGCATCATTGGAGTTAGGCTGCACAAGAGTACTACACACTTCTTAAGAAAAAACCCTGACCGTTCATTGATTATTTTATCAGAATGCTTCCTAATAATTCCATGATTGGCTCAGGTAAACGGTTTGAGTGGATAATCAATGTGTACTGTTTCTGTCTGTCCTCTGTTAGGACGAGAAGTACTGGACCAGGAGGTACAAAAACAACGAGGCGGCAAAGCGTTCCCGAGACGCTCGCCGTCTGAAGGAGAACCAGATATCCGTGCGCGCTGCCTACCTGGAGCGAGAGAACGCCGCCCTGCGGCAGGAAGTGGCTGAGATTCGGAAGGAACTGGGCCGCTGTCGCAACATCCTTAGTAAATACGAGAACCGCCTCGCTGACCAGTGATGATGGCGTGGAGCAAAATCAGCAAGAGGAGGAATCAAAGCTGGATTAAATTTAAGACTTTTTTTGGGTGGCACAGAATGGACAGAATGGGGTCGAGAAAATGATGATGATGATGAGGAAGCTGATGATTATGATGATGATGAATGTATAAGACAAGGAGAAGGTTTGTGTAATGAAGCTCAGGTGTCTTGTTTTGTCGAGGTGTCGGCTCTTAAAAGTGAAAGACAGAGAGAATAATTTAACAGATGAAAGATGTGACTTTTAAGAGTTTTGTTATTGGAGAATTGTATATTTTTATAATACTTAAAGAAAAATTAGAGGGAGAGCAAATTTGGAGAATAATTTTGTATATTTTCTACATGGCGGGGGACATAGAGGCAGGGCAAAGCTATGGTAAATATCTTTTTATTATAGATGAGGAGTCAGGAGACGTTTAACAGGTGGTCAGCCATCGATGGGTATTTTTCGACTTGATTATTAGTCAGGACGCAGCAGCAGGGGCGAGGACGCATGTAACAATTGTAATATAGAGAGCAAAAATTATCTTATAATCGTATAGTTCAACATTTTTGTGGATTTTACTCAAGCACTTAATTTTTTTTCCTGTTGTTTCTGTCACTGGGAATGGGGCATGCTAGAGAGAAATGAGGGGACACACCATGTAAACAGTCCAGCACTATCTTCAACACTTGTCTTGTGCATTCTTTTGACTTTTTTCAGTTCCCCGACGATATTATTTCTTTGTACTTTGAGCTTAACTTTACGCGACTGGTACATCTTCCTCTTGTCCACACTTGTATCTTTGACTCTTTTTCTCTATCCCAGTCGAGTGCTTTTTAATCTGCGCTGGTGTTTTTCGTATCTTACCTAAGCTGGTGAAAGCCTGCTGTTGTGATGCCCTGGGAAACTCTGCTCCTCTTGATCCTCTCTTTGAGTTGTTTGGGACATTTCTCTTCCTCTGTTTCTCTATTATCCAACTGCTCTATTTCCGTCTCGCCTACCCCCTTTGCAGCTATGTGCAAACTCTTCCCATATAACATTTTGTCCCTGTTCAGATCTCAGTGTTGTACTCAGAAATAGTAATCAATCTTCCCGGTAAAATGCACATCGTTACTTTACTGTAAGTATGAACACACTTTAATTAGCATATGGGAGGGGAGAGATGTGTAAGTGTATATTGGATAGGCCTCTATCCTATTTTGTGTGTTTGATGTATTCCAGGAGATGGGTTTGATGCCCCCATTGAGTGGAATGGTGTTAAATTCTCAGATTTCTGGGAGAAATAAAAGCCAAAATTTCCTATTGTTGATCCACAAAAGCTTATTGCTATTTAGTGCTTTTTCAATACTGCTCCTTTCCTTACTGTTTACTCCTGTTATTACTTTTTACTGTATCTATAAACTTCTCTGTGTACCCACAACAACTACACAGTGGCATGGTACACTATGTTATGTTCCTGGGGGAGGGATGACTAGTAATAGAGTGTGATTTTAATCCCCTTAATGACCATGATGAATAGTTACCATTTCTGCTATTATTATTATTGTTATGATTATGATGATTATCCCTCTTGTTGTTGCTATTCTATATTATTGAATGATTTTCTTTCTTTGGATGAACATGATCTGTTGCACCTTGAAACATCTTTGATCTTCAGTGTTCCTCAGAAAGACTATTCAAATGGAAAAACACCCTCACTGTCTGCTATTTGCATCCTGTCTCAGACCTCCAGACATTACTCGGACACTACCGCTGCCATGGATTTCACAAAGCGTGGCTCAGTAACTTGAACGCCACGCAGACTTACTTTACCTTTCATGATGACCTCTTCTGTTCCCTCAGCGGTGTATGGACTATGCACACTATCAATATGCTCCTTGTTGGTTTATTTCAGCCTTTATCACCTCAATCAGTGATTGTTTGCTCTCCCAACAGGATCTAGTCTCTAATATCCTCACAGATGTGGTTGATAAATCTTTTAGTGACTCTTAATTGAACTACAACTGCCCTGCTGCATCAGTGGTGTCCATGGTGCCCAGCCCCACTCAGTGCTGGTTATTTGGATGTAGTCGAGATTTTTCCAAATACACCAATAAAAGATTGTTCTCATTCACTGCTGCTTTGCTTTTCTCAGGTGTTTTCATCACATTTGTTGCTTTTAGTAGGGAGGCACAATATTGGATTGCTGATGCCGATATATGCACCATTTTTCCAGCTAACTGCAGAGAATGTGAAGGCTAGGTTGAAGAATTTATTCATCAACACACGTTTTTACTCTAAACCTAGATTACATTTAATTCTGTTTCACCAAAACTTGAAACTCTAATTTAAAGTTACCCTTGAGGAGGTTTAACTTTGAAAGCAACTGCCTATTTGAGGTCAGCTGAGCAGAATAATCAAATTCCTCAAAGCAAGGTGAGGGATAAACTGAGCAAGTTTTTAGATAGATAGTTAACAAATAATGTTTGTTCATTTCTTTTAACTGTTAAGATAGCTACCAACCAATGTAACATTTTCTTTTCATTTTTCAAAAACTTTTAATAGCAAACAGTACTTATGAGAAAGGTCCCAACAGCACTTAAATTTCTCATCCATGCTAAGCAGCTCCATATTGTTCAACTCTATTTAGTTTTAGTTTTCTATCACTAAACTTGGATTTAATAGACAGAGATTAGTTTTTAATTGTCCATTTTTAACCTAGTTTTGATTATAACTAATCATAAAATATATTAATCTTTGTTGGTGCAGCCTAGTTAGTCTCTCCTGTGGTGGAATTAACACATTATTGTGCCTCCTCTTATCATGGTGGCCTCCTGGCAGATGCAGACACAAAATAGATCACAATGATTTTCAAAATGTACAAAATTAGTGGGCAAAAGAAAAAAAGCTGCTGCTGACATTGTTTTTAATTGTAATTGTAAATAGCTAACTTTGATATCCATTTCAGACACTTCAAAAAACTCCCACACCACAGACATGGCATACTCGTGTCGCATGAGCACAATTAAAGCGCATGCCAATATGACAGGCGGATACAATATTTCATTTTAAAGCCTTTATTGATCCATGATGTGCTGATAATATTGTGCATCCCTTGTCTTAAGTCGTTCAGGATGCGTCTCTTCAGCTTTGTGTGCCTGCAGCTTGAAATAAAGCTCAGTTTGGACCGGGAGAGAATGGGCAACTGAGGTCAAATTTCCGGAGGACTACTTGTTCTTTTATTTACTTAAAGCCTGATAACCAGACTAGAACATGCAATGAAATGTCTCAAGGCTATTTGTTTTGGTATTCTTTGTTTGTTCACATTGTGTACATTCCTTTAATAGACAAAGCAGTCCAAATGTCTTGCCGAACAAAAGGCAATGTGCTCCCCTTGGACATTCAAGGAGTATTTTACACGTTTATAAATGAAATGCACTCAATATTTAGGGGAATAACGTGCTCAATGCAGCTGATGTAGAATATTCAGTTGAGAAGAGGGTATGATTACAAAATAAAAGTATGTATACCAGCCTATAGATCAGTAATAGAAAGAAAGATATAAGTCACAGTGGGTGGCATGACTGGATGTATAGGAGCACTCAGGACATCAGGTAAAGACCAGTTTCTTCCTGTTGTCTCCATTTCCTGTTTGTTTATTGTGTGTGTTTGTGTTATGTCACCTCATTTATCTGCTGTCTCAACAGAAATGGGTGAAAGGTCCTTCAGAGTGGAATTTTTCCCCAAATCTCTCCTCCTCAACGCGAACCAGATGTGTGCTCCTGGGCTGTGCCCTCTCCCCCCCCTCCTTCTCACTCCCTCTCCCCCTCACACCCACCCCTCGTTCCCCCCTTCCTTAAAACTGCTGTGTCTGTGCCTCTCTCCCTCATATCATCTAAGGCCTGGCTTCAAAGATGCACTCTGCACTGCTGCTGCTGTCCCTGTGGGCTCTGACTGGAACCGTGTCCCTGCAGGCTTCAGGTAAGACCCATGACTCCATTCATCATCACTCACACCTGGTTAGATGTCCGTGAAGCCTGCATGCACAATGAACGCAGCTGGACTGCCACTAAATACTGGGAATAAATGAGCAGGAAACATTAATTGAGGGTAATTACTGAATAGTTGTACTTCTCCTTACATGTGTTGTTACTCTGCAGATTGAATTTGATACAAAATAATAATAACATGAATGATAATATGAAGATGATCATGTTGTTTGTGCAATTAATCATTCAAAAGCTCTATTGGTGAGATTCTGTGCTCTTATAATTTAACTGCTTACATTGATTGTCTGTCTATGCTGTGTCTGTTGCAATGTGATTCCAATTCTGTCATGTTTTAACTGGTTAATTGTCTGCTTAAAACTGTTTTGAATTAATTGTGTGCTTGTTACATGTCCTTCTCATAATGCTACGGCCCTTGGTAAGCTTTTTATCCTGTTTAGCTGTTTACGTTATGCCTTCTCCAGCTCTGATCTTCTATATTATGTGTTGTATTTATTGTTTTAATGGCCAATTTAACATCAGGATGAGGGACAACGGTTAATAATGAGCTGTGTGGTTAACACTGGCATCTTTGTAGTTTATGGTAATCAGTGTGCATTGTCCCTTAGAATAAATAAATACATGAAATCAGGACTTTTAAATGCAATGGACTAACTAAGGCTGAGATTGTGACATATATGTGTGCATTTTGGATGTTCACTGATTGCAAAAGAACAGTGCACTGATTGCAAAAGAGCTAAATCAATATTTTTTATGTCAGTCTCCAGTCTGGATTGGCAGTAACATACTGTACAGGTGTTGCACGCAGTCGTGGTAAATCTTTTATATATTGTCTTGAATGCAAATATTTGTGTTGAGTCATCTTTGACCTTTCACACACCTCCAGTCCAGAGGTGATTCCAGGTCCATGTATGTACTGTACACAATGTGTACACAGTGTCTCCACGCTGTTCTGGGATGATCGTCATGTGTGCATTAGCACAGCAGCACATGTGTTTTCACATGTGCTGTGGGCAGAGTGAATGCAGCACAAGACCACATGTTTGCATTCTGAACAGTGAAAAATGGGGAACCCTGTCTAACGCCCCCCTTTCCTCCCCCTCTCCCCCTCAAATGTTCTGTACATTGAGGGTGTGTCGATTTAGCAAAATAAGTGGAGGTTTTATGATGTGTGATGGAGCGCACATGGAGAATCCAGAGAAATTTAATGATACTTTTAAGTAAAGGAAATTAAAGCTGCACAGTTACCAAGAAACAACAACAGCTCCCAGATAGTACAAATGTAACATAAATAAGATTTTTGTCCATTTTAAATTATACACACGTATTTTAACTTATGAAATTACTGTAAATATGAACTATTCCTTTTGACTCAATGAACTATGTAAATTGTTTTAATAGTTTTACATGTGAACTTAAAGGGACAGTTCACTCCAAAATCCAAGAAACATATTTTTCCTCATATCCGTAGTGCTATTTATTCATCCATCTAGTTTTGGTGTGAGCTGCTATGTTTTGTATCCCTTTTTCATACACATGTGCCGGCTTGGCTTGACTGAATTTGACTCAGTACATCAGTCCAGCACGGCAGGGATTTACATGTCCATTACAACATGGCGTCCTGCTTGAAGGTGTGTATTTTAACTGAAGATAAGCTTAGCTTGAGTCAAACAGCTATAAAACGGTAAATAAATACTTAATTTCCTGAAAATTCCCCAGAATGCATAGTCAAACTATCTACATGGATGGCACTAGAGGTAAGAGCAAAAATATGTAGTTTTACTTTTAGAGTGAACTTTGCCTTTAAATTATTACATACTTGTGTATTATATGTAGACTCCTACAATACTCAATTACTCCTAGAGACTGATCAAATATAAATTGCATTTTTAAACAAAGTTCCTGTGCTGAACAGACACTTGACACAGAAGCACTTCAGCAGTCTGACTTTTCTATATATAAAAAAAACAAGATTGACAGCTGAATAGCAAAGAGCAATAAAGCCTGCCATCTAAATACTTACTCATCTGGCAACCTGGGTGGCAAATGTTTGCCCAGCCACCCACACTGACTTCAAACAAAAAAAAACAAGGCAGAACTGGCAAACAAAATCTCAATTACGGCCCTCAGCATTTGTGTTTTTTTTTTTTTTTTACAAGAGGGCCATGAATGGAGTAGAGACAAACAAAGGGACAATTACTGCGATGGTGTGATAGTGTGTATGTGTGGTATCACACCAACAGGGTCGTGTCCAGAGAGACTTCTGGGAGAGGAGAGGAGGAGGACGTGTCCTCGGCCCTGCAAAGCTGACAAGGACTGTGGCAACAAACGGCAGTGTCTGTGTGACGGCCAGTGTGGTCTCAGCTGTGTGGCTCCAGGTAACTATTTGTATGCATGTGTGCCCCCAGTTGTCACCAGTGTGGGCTCAGCCATTAAAAGTGTTTGTGTGTGTGTTTATACCCAGCTGTGCCAACATACATCTGTGTGAGTGTTTTTCCTGGAAAATAAAATAAAAGCCTTGTCATGCACAGAATCCCAGCCTGTATGAGTACTGGACAAAAGCTTTTTATGATGCATTGTAAAAGGGGGGCACTGTGCACAGAACCAGTCGAGTTATACAACCTCATTAGTGCTATTTTAAAAAGGTTTAGCGCAAACTGTTTGATTTGTCTTGTACGAGGAACAATCGAGCACATTCTCAGAACTGCTTTTGTCACTCCTCTTCTCCTCCCTGCTCCGTCTGGATCGTCTCTTCTCTCCTCAGGTCGAACTTGTCCCTGGCCTCTCCCCCCCAGTGAGAACTCAGTGGCTCACCTCCTTTCTCCCACTCACACATTCTCTGCCCTGCTTGAAGTGCGCTGCAAGCCCGGATTCAAGTTGCCCAGTGGCTTGGATGTCACTATCCGCCGTTGTCAGGGTGACCGACAGTGGAGTGGGGCTGAGCCCAACTGCACAGGTGCGTCTGAGTTCAACAGGAAAATGTTCTTTATCTTTTAGAAAAAGGTAATGATACCACAGATGATGAACATGTGGGAGAATGTTGTGTTTGTTACTTAAATATAGTCTCGAGCAGCTGGTACCCTGCATGTGCTCAGTTCATGTGTTCAGGTCAGTGATGTGGTCAAGCATCAAACGTAGCTTTTACTGTGTTTTTCTGCGCAAGACAGACAGACAGAGATAGACTGAGAGATATTCAGGAATGAAACCCCTCTGCGATTGTGCCGACTGAGACATTGCACAACTGGGACCTATTCTCCTCATCACCATAGCAACCAGAGCTTTAGTTGTTCATACTGGCTGTCTGAAGATTTTACTGGCGAACTGCTGATAAGGTTAAAGAGGAGAGGAGAGCTGAGCACACAAGTGTCTGCATGAAGACCATACAAATGGATCACAGCACAGAAACCTATGTTTTCTGTTACTATATACAGTGCATGTGTATGAAATTATATTTGTTTATTTTTCAGGCCACAGTTTGTGGTGTTATTGTAATGGCTTGCGTTATGTAGTCCTCTAATAGAAAATTAGACTGTAAGGAGTTTCTATGTTGTTATTCAAAGGTGGACAAAATTAACTGTATTTAAATAATAAATATACTATATCAGTATTCGAAATACCTGGTGACAATCAGGAAGTCCCCCCCTACCTACACATAACACTAACAGTGATATACTGAAGTCTTAGACACAATATGCTTTTAAACAGAGCGTAGCCATGATGCCAAAGTAAAACTACTGGCGTTAAAAAATAAAAGCAAAAAGTACAATAAAAAACTTTGATATTTAATGCATTTACCAGTAGCAGGTATTCAGTCAAAAGGGGTTTCTATTTCTCCACATCTTCAGTCTAAATTACTCCCAACCCCTGCTCTGTTCTAGTCAGTGGTCACGTTCACGTCTACATAACTGTGGCTGCTGCAAATACATTTTTTGTCCTGGTTTTCATTGACCCCTTAATAATCAGACAGTATTACTGGCTGCAACAATGCAGATGAAAGGTCTGGATATTAATTGATATTGTTGGCCTATTCAGTTCTGAATCATGATTTTAAAAGTAGTAAAGTGGTTTACATAATGTAGTTCATACTTACATAAGATTAAAATTACAGACTTGAAAAAAGAGTCAGTTCCCAAAAGTACCCAAAAATGACTTGATTACAGGCACTTCCACCCCTGTATACAATACAACAAAAAGCAAAATTACAGCCTAAAATGGAATCAAGGTGAATCACAACTTCTTCAACACAGTTTCAATACAAATCTAGGATTATAAGTTTATTATAGGCTCTATACATGTTGTGTCAAACCTTGTGTTGTTCTTGAATTCGTCTGTAATCTCTCTATTGAACTAAAACTCACACGTGACCAGGTTTGCTTTAACGATGCACATATGTATGTAGACCACAGGACCCAGAACTGAGCACATGTAAACAAACGCATGAGTAACTGAAGTCGATTCTTTAAGAAAAAATGTAGACTCTGCAATAATTATACCCTATTTTTCAACCCAAGTGCCTCTGTGCCCTGACATAATCATGTGGTGAGACATTTGTACTTTCTGTTTGTTAAAACACGGAACAAAACATGATAATTTTGAATAGGTGGCTCACAAAAGATAAAACTTGTTCTGCTGCTGTGCAGCCTTATCACCTCTCCGCTGTGCCATGAGGCTGCACACCTGCACATAAAGTAAAGCCATCAATACTTCTTAGTATCTTGACACATCTCATCATCATACAGCACCTTGAAATATGTTTTTTCTTTCTTGCATTAGCTGATTTTAATTTTACATTAATAGTATAAATCTGCAAAATAACTAGTAACTAAATCTTTAAAATATAATATATAAAATATAGGGTAGTACAAGAGGAAAGTAGCATGACACAGAAATATTGAAGTTAAGTCCAAGTACATCAAAATTGTACTTAAGTACAGTACTTGAGTAATGTTACATTCCACTACTAAAAGCAGTAATACTACAGTGTCCAGCTTTCAACATTTTCCTCAAAGGTAGAACCAGTAGGATTCGTTTGAGCTGTTCGTAAACGCACTGGAAAGATAGCTGATCGTTGAGTCTTATATTCAAAGGAAAATGATGCATATTGTCTAGAGTAGCAATGGTTCACAGACAAAATTTGTCCTACTGCTGTGCAGTATTATTACCCGTAACACTGTGTTATGAGTAGAGCCATCAATACGTCTTAGTATCTAAGCACATCATCATAAAGCACCTGGAAATATGGTTCTTGCTTATTTAAATCATTCATTTTTATTTTGTATTAATAATAAATTAATAATCTACAAAATAACTTGTAACTAAAGCTTGTAACTTATACAGTACATGAGGTACTTATGTTCCACATCTAAAAGAAGTAATACTTCAATGCCAAGCTTTCAAGATTTTTCTTAGTTACAGCAGCAGTACAGAAGGTACGCTGGGAACAAAGAATAAAAGGATTCATTATGCAGATGACAATATTCTTATATATTTTTGGTTTTATGTTTTGGTGTTACATGCAACACTTAACATTAAGTCCCTCTATTTAGAATTTGTGAGCAGTATATAAATATTTAATAAATTGATTATAACAAACTAAGGTAAACTGCTACCTATATTTTAAGATAGCATATTACTACTAATGCATTAGTGTGTAAACAGCATTTTCTTAAAGAAAATTCAAAGGACTCTAGTTGTTTTCCACCAAAATACCTCTGTGCCCTGAGATAATCATGTGGTTAAACATTTGTACTTTATGTTGAACTAAATATAGAACAAAATGTGATAAATCTGAATAGATGGCCCACAAAAGACACCGTTTGTTTTACTGCTGTGCAGCCTTATTACTTTTACCACTGTGTACAGCAGCACATGAAGTAAAGCCATCAATACTTCTTAGTGTCTCCACACATCTCATCATCATGCAGCACCTGGAAATATGTTTTTTTGCTTATTGCTTGTGTAGACCTGACAGCTGTGATAAAAAAAAAACACAACAACACAAGTTCAGCCTTAGTGGTCTGCATTAATCACACACCTGGAGCTGCAGTGAACATGCTTTCTCAGGAAACCTCCACCCAGCTGGGTCCCTGTCTCACCCCGGAGATTTAGTATCTTTTCAAAGATGTGAAATAAGGATACGATTCTGGGCTCTCTCGTAGAGTATCCTCCTGCTGAGAGACAGGCAGAAGGTAGGTGGGTTCTGAACGTGTGAGAGCGTTTGTATTGTGTGTCCTTTGCATGTGTGTTAGAGTGTGAGTCGAGCTCCTTCATGCCTGTTGAGAGGCGGTGGGCGGCAGATCACTGTCAGAGTGGCACCGAGCTGTGAGTGTGAATGTGTGTGTTTGTAGCAGAGAGGTAGAGAGGTAGATTTTTTTTTCTGTATACATTAGATGTGTATGTGTGGGGGGGCGGATTGCACATGTGTGCGCTGAGTTTCTGTGAGTGTGTGTGTGTGTGTGCGTGCGTGTGTGTGGGCGACAGATCACAGTCAGGAGAGTCAGAGAGCTCTCTTGCTCATGCTGCTTCAGGCCTTTCTGTTCCCTGTTCTCCTCTCCTCTGCTCTCCTCTCTCATCCTGTTTTCCTCTCATCTCTTTCTCCTCTCATCCTCTTCCATCTGAGGCCTCTGATAAGGTCTCTCTCTACAATGGAAGCCAAGGACAAGCGCGCAGCTCTGGGCTATTTAGTTTTGTCGTTTTGCGCATGTTTGCGAAGGAAAAAAAAAAAACCTTTGCATCTTCAGTCTCCATCAGATTTCTGTGCATTTAACGTTGCGCTTCATTCAAAATCACTGCGTTATAATTTTTTAAGAGATGGATTTTTTTTTTTTTTTTACCTGCTTCAGAGCAGTTTGGTGCTGCAGCCTGTGTGGGCGGCAGCAGTACGAGGCAGGCAGAGGAAGGTGCGATATGTGAAAACAGAACTCGGCTTCGGGCTCTCATCCGCAGCCAAACAGACTCGTAACTCTCCCTCTCCCATAGGTCCCCTTTACATTCTTATATTAACGTTTCTCGGTTTCAAAAAACCCAAGACAGCCCTCAGGCGAGAGCTGTCTCTGCCTTTCAAAGCCGCGCGCAGCTCCGAAACCCCGCGCTTGATGGAGCCCGGGTCGCTCCAGCCTCTCTCCAAGCACCACTCTTGATATTTATATTTCCACGAGCGTGAGGCACTCAAAACTTCCAGGAATGAACAGTGCCAGGTGTTATACAATCACAGATATAGCTGTGATATCGGAGAGGTGTTTCACCTGCTCATCGAACTTTGATTTATTACCTAAGAAGGGTTATTTCAACTTAAATAGAACAAGACATTGAGTGAAACGCCTCTGTGGGTCACAAACTAAACAGAAACCTTGGTTTAAACAAGTCAAAAAGAGGTTTGTTCCTCTGTCCGTCTGTTTTGATTCCCCACTCTCCCTCATTCTTCATTCCTTCTTTACTTTTAATAGCTGTTACCTGAAAAATCATGTCCACATCCACCAGTTACCCCTGATTCTAATGTGTTTTCTGTGTTTGTGTGGGTTTTTTTTGTGGGATATCTCGGGTTGTGTTTGATTATTTGAATCACAGAGCACATTGGATTCACACTGATTGTCGCTACAGCTTTACACACTCTTCACACATCACTGTCACTACAGGACATTCAGCATCCAGATCCTTTACTCAATAAAATGATCAATACTACAGGGACAGAATGCTCTCTAAATAAAACTGTAAGTAAAACCTAACTCTGTAAGTAAAACTCTGGCATTAGAAATCCAACTTGAGAAAAAGTACAATAGTATTAGAATCAAAATATACTTTAAGTTCCAAAAGTGAAAATACTCATTAAGCAGAATGGCCCATTTCAGAATAATGTGTATTTTATCAATGGACAAGGCTATGATTATTGATTCATTAATGTGTATTTCACTTTAACGTTACATCTGGAGCTAATTCTAATTACTTTGCATAGTGTTGGGTAGCTTAATTTATAATAATATAGCATTTCTTTGACATTATAGTTTATATTAATAATCTAAATCTGCAATGTAATTAGTGAATAAACAGCATAACACTCAAGTGCATCCATATTTTTGAGTGGAGGGGGATTTAACCCCCTCCACTCAAAAATATGGATATCTGGTCTTAACTGTGCAGAACGATGAATGTGCAGAATTTGACACCAGAAGGATGTTTTCACATCCATCAGCTGAAAGAGGAACATTTCTTTGCGCTCACTGAAAGTCTGATTTTAAGGGGTGGACACATGAGCGTGATTACTGACATCACACTGGAACTTTAATTCTGGTCCAACTGGCAACTTAAACAGGTGTGATGTAGAAACTTGAAGCTGCCAGTGCACAGACATTATTATGCCAAGCAGATATGTTTCAATCAATGTCTGTCTGTCTGTCATGTTTAAGGACCTTTAAGTTAAGTACAAGGACATCAGAACTGTACAGTACTTGAGTAAATGTACTTAGATGTACTTGGTTACTTCCCACCATTGGTGAAAGTAATAATACTATGAAAAACTTTTAAAGATTTTCCATAAATACAATAGAAGTACATAAGTATCATCAACAGAATGTAATTAATTAACCAAAAGTGAAAGTATTTATTATGCAGATGATGGACCCTGACTGTAATATATGTTTTTGACTTGAAGCCCCCCAAGTAGCATGTATGAGCAGGATATGCACATTTAAATGATAGTTTATAACACATTAAAATAAAGTGTTACCCATATTTTATTCCTGCAATAATTATTACTTGTACATTAGTGTGTAAACATCATTTTAGTACAGCAGCTGGTTGAGGAGGAACTAATTTTAATCACTTTATACTGTTGGATAATAATTTGTAAAAATGCAGAATGTAACATAAGTGTGCAGGTTTTGTATGTGCTGGCTTGGTCTGCAAAGTAACTAGTAATTAAATGGAGTACAAATATTTACTACGGAGTTTAAATGGAGTAAATATAAAATATTTGCATCTGAACTCTAAGAGAAGTGAGGAAAATGTAGAAGTATTAAGTAGCCTAGTTTGGAAATACTTATGTAAAATATAAGTACCTCAAAAATGGACTTGAGTACAGTACTTGAGTACTCAGACACATTCCATCACTGCTACAGAGAACTTTTCTGTTGCAGAAATGTTATAACAGTAACTGAAGGCTGGTCTGACTGTTTGTTTTTCTGCTGGCCTGGATATTTTTGTCTTAGGTGCAGGACCTGTTCCTGCGGTGGAGTATTTCTGCAATGTGCTATTGCTACTTTTACTTAAACAAAACATCTAACAGTGAAGTCTTTCCCCTTCTGTTCTTGTTTGACCTTCAGAGGCCGAGTCAATCGAGGTTGCCGCTGCCCCAACATGCCCTCTGCCTAAGGAAGTCATCGACACCTTCAGCATCCAGGGTGACGCTACTGTAGGAACATCCATCCGCTACAGCTGCCTGTCTGGGTGAGACGGAGAGGAGGGGATGGGGGAGGATGGGAGGTTAAGGTTGTGAGTGCGTAGGTAGAGGCTCTGAAAACCTGAAATGATGCGAAGGTAGAAATGGAGGAAGTGAGAAGACGGGGATGGAGTGTGAAGAAGAAGAGGGAGGGAGGGAAGGCTTGATTACAGGAGAGGTGTTGGGGAACGACGGATGATGAGCGATGAATGGCAGGGAATTCATTTTGATCTCCCAGCTGACGATCTCTCCATTGAGCTAACTAGGTCATTACAGTCTAATCTTGTATTGACTCCCCTTTACACACTGACTCATCCGCAGGAGAAGATGAGCCTGAGTGGATGTGTCAGCCAGAACTGTGCACACAACATTTAGACACTGTGAAAGAGAGACAGGGCGGAAAAAGGAATCATTTACACCTTTTTTCATCACTTTTATTTAGACGGAGCTCCTTAGCTGTCAATACTGTACATGTCACACGGCCATCTGTCTCCATCACTCTCTCCCTTCTCTCTGCAGGGCCGACATAGTGGGGAGCAGTGAAAATTTCTGCCAGGATAATCAGACCTGGCAGTACCCTCACCCCATCTGTAAAAGTAAGTGTGCAGTCGTGTCCTTCCGTGTGTGTGTGTGTGTGTGTGTGTGTGTGTGTGTGTGTGTGAGCATGCATGTGTGTAACTCTGCCCTCATGTATCTTTCAAGGTTAGCAGGAGAGGATGGATGAAGAAGGTGGTTGTGTGAGTGACTGGGTGAAGAGACCTGCGTGTTCGTGTTGGGGGATGTACATTTGTTTGGTGTGTGCGCATGTGTTCATGTATGTGTGCAGATATGTAAAAAAAAAAAGAGTGAATCAAAGAAGGAGACAGACAGAAACACACAAACCCCTTCAAGTAATGTTCACTAGTCTGTTTCACAGTGCTTTTCTGCCATCTTGTGGTCAAAGCTGGCATTTCATGGCCTGTTCCACAGTGAGGAACATATACAGGATGCTTAATGATTAACACTATGAGGAAAAAGTCTGACCCTGGCTTTTGTTAAAACAAAGTAGATAAGAAAAACAGGACCAAGCAGTCAGTCTCTGTCCTGAAAGCAGATCAGCCAATGGCCAATATGCATGTTTATCTCAAAACAAAAGTCATGTATAATTCCATTATTTCATGCACATTACAATCTAATACACATGGTTATTTGAGCCAGTAACATGTTCTTTTAAAGTGTTGTTTTTATTACTTAATGAAATAGAAAAATACACTGGGTTTTGCTGTAGATTTCAGAGCACAAGTTGTGTTTAAGGAAGAGTGGGGTAAAGTATGTTTGAGTTGGAGCGCTTTCTGTGCTCAAAATGAGTTTGTTTCAGATGCTCTTCGGTAGGGATGTGTGTGCACAAAAAACTTCAAAACTCTCTTTTAAAATGCCTTTACTGTCATGACACGCTCATGTTAGACCTTAAAAAAACAAACAAACCCAGACACATTTGACCATCTAGCCTTCATAAGGGAGTCAAAAACAGTTTTATGAGAGAGTCTTTAATAGTTTTTGTGATTACATGATATACATACTGTATAATGCTAGCTAGTAATGGTTTTAGATTAACTCTCATTTAGTATGAGAGAAACATGTAACACTTAGAAAAGACAATAGTGAAATTTAGGCAGTTGTTTACAGTAGTATGCATGACAGTTGTTGCACAGGCCTAGACAAACTTTTTCACCATCCACCATTTTTTGTTTATTATCATGAGCACTGATACTGATTATCTCAAAATGCAAGAAAATCACCACTCCACTGCTTATGTTTGAAAGATGAGAGGATCTCCTGACTGATAATTTGCCTCTCTCACTCTTAGAAGTGTACTGCCAGCCTCCCCCAGAGATGGAGCAGGGCTATGTGGTGGCTGTACAGAAGACTGAATATGAAGTTGGCTTTGACATCCACTACCTCTGTAAAAAGAACTTCCTGCTGGATGGACCCCAGAAGATCACCTGCCTGTTGAATGGCAGCTGGAGTGCTTCGCCTCCACACTGCAGAGGTGAGGGATGTTTCAAATAACCACACCAGATGCAAAATGTATACATGTGGGTGTAATTGTACATATTTAGAGGGATTGTTCAGGTTTTCTTTTTGAAGTAGGGCTGTACGAGATTCATCCAGTCAGTGTATTACCTACAGTAGATGACAGTTGGCACGCCCCCAGTTTGCAGGAACAGCAGGAGTCCAAGTGTAGTATAGTGCTGGAAGCTAAGCAATATATTTTACCCACCTAAAAAGGCATACTTAAAAACATCAGAATTAGTGTATGCAATGTTTGGACCATTTTCACTGCTTTATTTTACTGTCACACATCCTTTTCCAACCCCCCCCCTTATACAAGCCAAGCGTCATTCTCTCCAAAGTCGACAGACTCCTTTGACAAAGTTGGAGTTGCTAATGTACTGTTGCCTCAGCCTGTTAGTTTGTTTTGTGCCATTGTGTGACTTTGGTGTTTTAAAGGGTTAGTTGAGATTCACATTAGTCACACAATAACACAAACAATCTAACAGACAGAGACAGCAGTGGATCAATGACTCCTGTGTCCTGTGCAGTGAAATTGTTTTTGTTTTTGTCAAAGGAGTTTGGCGGCTTTGGAGAGAGTTTTATAATGAGTGATATAACTTCAGTTTCCCATTAGAAAAGGCTGTCTGATGGGAAGGTAAAATGATGAACATATTTTAAATATAGCGCATGCTTAAACTTAGGGGGACCTCTTTTAGGTGGCTGAAATATGTTTTACCACATTTATTGTAGGTAACACACTGACTATGGATAAGTACCTCATGCAGCCCCACTTAAAAACCCAAACTATGCCTTTAAGCTCCAAAAAACTCATGGAATGGCAAACTCAAATGCTACTTTACATTAACACATACATTACACATAGTCCTAGACATTTACAGTATGTACATACTGTACATATGAGAATCAACACAACATTTTGTACTTGATGATTGTATATTATACTTATAATGTACTTTCATACCTTGTTGATCATTTTTATAGCTCGCTGTCTCATCCCTGCTGAGCGAAGCCGCGTGGTGATTGGCGGAGTGAAGCGCTGGCCGTTTGACGTTACAGACGCTGTGGTTCCTCACGGGGAAAATGTGACGTTCTACTGCAAACATCCTCGCAAGCAGTGCAGCTTCACTGCAACCCAGACCTGCTTTGATGGGAAGCTGCAGCCACCAGCCTGCTACCTTGGTAAACCTGGACCACCCAAACAGGCCGTCCTTCTTATCTTATTATTATCAGTATCAGCGTATCAGTCAGAAGAACATGGGGGGGTGGGAGGGCGCTGATTGACATCTGGAGATATTTTGCAATATTCATGCACCTTCTCTTTGTTTTTCAGAGCCCACATGGCTGCAGTATAAACTCTTCCCTCACCGGCTGGTCTCAGAGATCGAAGCATGTGAGCCTGGTGATGTGGAGTGATGACCTGCACGTCTGACCTCGACCCATCAAACACTCATTAAACTGTGTCACTCCACCTGACACACACCATCACCCAGAGCAGTCCTTCTCCACTCTGCAGCTTTGCTTCATCTATCTACGCTATGATTATGGTCTGTTAGAGATGAAATATTTCTCACAGCTCTTGTGGATCAGCAGGCTAAGCTGTCTGTCCTGCACTCATGGCCTTTGTCACTCTCTCTGCATCCTATCAAACTGCAGGCATAATTATAATCTGCAAACCCCTTAAGTATTACTTTGATCCTCCTCCAGCTTGAGCTGATGCAAACTGTAGCTGCGATCCATAGGCCTCCGTGATGATGTATATATAATGCATTAATACTTGCTATATCAGTTATGCCTGTGATGATACCTTCACGTACTCATAATGGCTTGACTCTGTGATATCTCACTGTGTGATCTCTCTTTTCTCTGTTGAGCGTGACGCATCAAGTCTTGAGGCTTGTTAAGAGTTAATTTGAAATAAAGTGATGTCAAAATGGTTTTGTTCTCTGGTCTCAGTGCTACTGAGTGAATTCAAGTTCATTTTCTCCATCCTCTTTATCTCTCTCTTGCTCTACCTCCAGGCTCGGGGAATAACACATTTCATGAAACAGAGTTACATACTTAAGACACACGCAAAAAAAGAAATTGTATGCCAATACAGTTACAAAAAAAAGTTAGCAGATTGTGGATACATTTAGTAAAAATGGGGATTATTAGCAAGATTACATTTTTAAAATACATTTAAAAATGAAGAATGACATACTACCATGCACAGTGCACAAACATTACAACACCTGTCATGGCCTCCAGTGAAATAATGCTTTCACTGGGTGGAAATTTCACCATTATTTTGTCTTTCAGATGTGCAAATGTCTTGGTATATAATTTAAATAAACATTTATAGGCAAGACCAACTGCTAATGTTAGCCACACAGAAATCCAGTTAACCAGCTAACTTATCAATAACCCCACAGCTATACTACTGCTGCAACTATAAAATATATTTTGTTTTGTATTTAGGTGAGCTGTGGTGAGTTGTGCTCTCACGTTATCCCAGAAGTTTCCAAAAATGTTCAGTTGCAGATAAATCCATATCTATTCAAAGTAATGGTGTGTTTCCTGTCAGCTATTGCTTTGCTAGCTAGCTGTTAGCAAGTTGTTATAACTTTCAGGAAACACATTGTTTGATATGTCAGAGGCCCTAATTATAGTCCTGAACAGACAGCTGTGGACTCCATGGGTGCCCATTAGTTCTGTTTTTACTACTTTCTTTTAGCTTGGAGGAAGCGCTCCATACATACGCACTAGATCAGTGTCTGTGGTGGTCATGGAAAGGTTTGTGAACGAGCCTGCACTGTCTCCCCCACTTTGTGTCTGTCTAGAACTGTCCTATCGAATAAAGGTTAAAAAGCACCCTCCAAAATATAAATACTAACACACTAAAAAGTGAAGAAAACAACTCTCATATCATGCCACTTCATGAAACTATGTCTTGTGTTACTGTGGCAGACCAGCCTAGCGATATAACTGACATATTGTATGTTTAACAAATGTACGTAATTGCTGATTTTAAACTAAACGTGCATTTGAACATAAGAAAGCGCCGTTTCTCCCAGCTGTAAGGCCCAGTGGCAGGGGCCAGTGACCAAGGGTCTTTTTGATGAACAGACTGATGACTGACAGACTGATGGCAGTTATAAGACAGGGTCCTGTGGTTTCTGTGATAACAATCATGGCTGGAATCACAGAACTGAGAATTTAAAAAAGCCATAACACAGATCACATATAGGGCCCTATATTGAGTTGGTTCTAAAAGATGACTGGAGGTTTGAAAACATTACATCATACATTTGTGTTTTTATAAATGATTTATTCAAATTTTTAAAAAAATCAACTATAGTAGAGTTTTACAAAGAATTTGACCATGTACAGTCTTAGAATGCTGTGTTTTCAACAACAAGAAAAGAAACTAGATTGTGACTGTCTTTACTTGTAAAATTATCTTTTAAATTGACAAACATCATGTGTATGTTCTTCCCAACCACTATCTCTATGTTTCCTGTAGAACTGCCCCACTGTTAAAGAAAAAAAAAACAAAACTGAAAAATAAATCCCCGGAAAATAAAATTATCTCATGTTTAGGCTCGGCGGGGGATTAATTTAGGCCAGGGGTCTTAAATGTTTTTCAGGCCACTGACCCCTTATATTACACTGAATATTTTCTGGTCTTCTATCATTTGTGCTTTATCATATCTGCTGTCAGCAGCAGTTGCAGCATGCATGTTAGCCTCGTTAGCTTCACTCTCTGGACTTTCGATTCACTGCGGCTCACATGAGTGTCTGTACACTTGGGAAAATAATACAGCTAATTGGCCAATATGTCAGTGATAATGTACAGTGAGTAGGTCATTATTGTGAAATAAATCCTGACAGGATGATTCAAGACCTCTGCTTTGTGTCAGGGTCCTGCATGAAGGGGTTTATTTCACAATAGTGGCCTGCTCGCTATACATTATCCTGCTTGTTACATAGCTATGTAGCCAATAATGTGACACAAAATATTAATTCTAAAATGATTTTAGTGATTTAACATTGATTTTACTGCTCCTCCAAAGCAACAGTCTGTTCTTCATAACAGAAGAAGACATTAGAATGCTGTCATTGACCAATCAGAATCAAGTATTTAACAAAGCCATGTAATGAAAGAAAATTTGCAGGTGGTGTTATTAATTTATTTTTAAAAATGCAGTAGTTTTAGTGGTAAGGCCCGCTTGAGATCCTACTGGGCTGTATGTTGCATGAACTTAAATGAGTTTGACACCTCTGAGCTAGTATAATAATAATTATACTTTAATGTTGTAATTTGATTAGGTTGTGATTTTAACAAACGACTTGAAATTGTGTCCGAATATATTTTGATAGTGACCCTCCTAAGCCTCGTTAGTGCGTGAGTTCAAGTTCATGTTCCTCCATCCTCTGTACGCCTCTGTTGCTCTGCCTCCCGTCTCTCTGACTCACAGGCGCAGCCACACTGCCTGTCTTTGCAGGCTGCAGGTTCAACAGTACTCATAGGCTGAACATGGCTACTGGTCGGACCCGGTAGGCTGCGACACCATAGCAACTCCCCTTGACCCCTCCCTCCCTCGGCATTCGCAGCATCACCCTTTACACTGCACAGTCATATTTGGTCCTCCGGAAATATCCTCAGCACGGGTAAGCCAGTCCCTATGCAGCGGCTGTATGGGTGGAGTATAGTTTAAAATACAGTTTTAAATGTATCGAAAGGCTGTCCGGCGCGTCCTATACGCCGGCTCTGACAGCAGGGCTGGAGGAGATGACAGCGCGCAGGGAAAGTTTGTACTAAAGCTGCCGGGCTGCGCGCTCGCTGTCTCGGACCCTCGGCTCTAAAATGGCTGGCTGTAGGTCCGAGGAAGCTCCGGTGCAGAGGGAAGGATCCGCTCCACACCGCGACTGTCTGTAAATATACACGATTATCTACTCCGACAGATCGGTGATGGCGTTATCCCAGGTCCGAGAGCTGTCAGGGCGCACACGCACCATCATAATATTGGCATTTCGGACCAGGGACTGTGCGTAATGGCGTCCTCCACGGACAGAGCTGCTCGGTTTATCCCCAGACTAATATTTTAGAAGAGGCTCGTATTTGGAAACCAAACGGAATATGAACATTATTCTAAAGCGAAATAGAATTAAAACGCTGTATTATTTATGCTGCATGTGGACGACAGGAGTGTGAAATGTTATTTCGGACCCTCCTGTGCTCCTCCGGTGCGTTTCTCTGAATGATCGACGGCTCCGGTAGAAAATCGCTGAGCTAGAATTTAGGATCATGCAAGGTAACCGATACAATTAACAAGACGGTCTGATGTGCGGGAGGAGGAGGAGGAGGGAGGAGGAAGGAAGAGGAAGGGGGTCAAATGAGTCGATCATCGTGTCGGACTGAGGGGTTAGGGGGAACACGCGCTGTTATCACAGTATTATGACAAAATCAGTCAATATTTGGCTTTTGTTCAAAACTTGACCCCCAAAATCACAATTGACCCAAGTTTTTCCAACCATCCCAGGATATATTTAATTTTCTTCCCCCTTTTTTTTTTTTTTTTTTTACCGTTAAATGTAACATTAAATATTTTTATGCTCATTTGCTACTCTGAGTTTCTCATTTATTCTCTGACCCCCCCCCCCCTTCTTTTTTTTTATAGAAATATAAATGGGTATGCCCCAAAATGGATTCTCAGTTGGCTTCAGTCCTGACCAGTGGCAGCCTGGATGTCCAAAATGGCAGCCAGTGTGCAGAGGGATCAGGGCCAGTGACAGAGGTTTTTCTGGACCCAAAGGGAAAAACCTCAGCCGGTACTGTGCCAGGTAACCTCCAGCCCTGCCCTGTCAAAGCAGCAGTGACCATCAGGCAAGATGCTCTGTCAATCAATGGGAAAAAGCCAGAGGTGGGCGGGACTTCAGAGCCAGCCTCTCAGGAACACACAAGCAAGATTGGTGGGTTCAGACAGCCAATTACAGTAAAGACTGGAGTGCCTGTGTCGCGCAGCCGACCAATCAGACTCAAAATTGTTGTTCCCCCACGGTGCAAGAGGCCAATCACAAACTCTGCCATCAGCCTGACCAAAGACTTTGCCCGCTCACATTTGAGGAGATCATCTGGAGCAGTGATCACAGAAAAAAACAGGAGTAAAATCCAAATATCTGCTGTTAAAAATGAAGGAGACATAAAGGAAGTTACTCATCAAAAGACTGAGGACGATAAACCAGAATCATTCCATGAGACAGAGGGGAAAATGTGCAAAGAGGGAGATGTTTTGGGTGCTAAAATTCACACTGATGGGTCAGGAAGGCCTTTAATCTCCAGCACTAATACAGTGAAAATACTTGGCGTCAGAGAGGAGTCTGCAGAGAAAGAAACTGAGGAAAATATTCCTCTAATTTTGCAAGAAATGGACTTGAAGTCTTGTAAAATGTTTGAGGTGGGGATGGAGGAACAGACAGAACCACTGGACTTGAGTTTGCCCAAGAAAAGAGAGAGTCGAGAGAGGAGGTGTGGACGCTTTCTGGATGATTCTGGCTGTGAAAGCTCGCTGATCATGGAGGTAGATGAATACGAGGGAGACGGAGACAGAGACATAGTAGAAGAGGACGACGAGGGTGATGAAGAGGACTCTCTCCTGTCTCCGTCTTTCTTTTCTACCTCTGTCTTTACTTCTCTGTCCTCGATAGAAAGTGATACAGAAAACCTTCTTCTAATAGATGACCAGGGAATCCCGTACACGCTCAGTCCAGACGGACTCAAAGTGCCGCAGGTTGATGCTTCCACGTCAGAGGATCCTCCGTCAGGTCAGGCTGGTTCAGCAGTGGTAGAAGAATCACGATCAGCCTCGTCAGCAGAGCCCAGGCTCAGCCAAAGTTTAGATAATGCACTAAATGCACCTTCTGATGATCGTTACCCCTCACCAGCCCCGGCGACTGACCCTCCGTCGCTAGGCATTGATCAGACGAAGACTCCAGAAGTCCTCAAGACAAACTCAGAGCCCTGTAAAGCGGCAGAGACGAGTGTTAAATCTGTCGATGCTAATGCAGTTCTGTCTCCTTCCTCTGGGATATCAGTCCCCACCCAGCCCATTCAGATCCTCACAAACCCTTCCACTAATGCTCCCATTCTCCTCCTGTCATCCTCCTCTTCCTCTCCTCAGCTCCCCCCAGCACCAATGGGTCTCTCGCTTCCCCTTTCTGTTACTCAGACCTCACCTGGTGCTTCCTCGCCCATGCTCCTCCTCCTTTCATCTGTACCTTCGTCCTCTGGTGACTCTGCCTCTACCTCCACCCCCATTGCTGTCCTCAACCCTTCCACAGGTCAGCTATCCCAGATCACAGCGGCCTCTGCTCCAGTCTCCCTCCCTCTGCCCGCTGGTCAGGTCAGCACGCTGGGATCGCCTCTGCCCACGCTGTCTCACCCCGTCATTAGACTGAGCCCCAATAACCCCCCCCTCATCCTGTCAGGAGTAAATAACTCCGGCTCTGTTCTCACCTCTCTCACGGTGGGTTCGTCATCTCCTGCACTTCAAAACGACAGCACGACTCCCCTCCTTCATCCCCAAATCAGCTCTTCCGATTCAAACTCTGGAAGTGAAGCCATAACTGCTGAAGACGTCTCAAATGAAAACAACAAGCCATCAACTTTTGCAGAATCCTCTCCGAACCCGCAGTCTGCTCAGCCCAGCTCTGAGGCCCAATCACCTGCAGCCTCAGAGCAACAGTTTGACCCGTCTGACCTGCACTCACAACATTTACCTCTCGACGACCATCTTTACTTCTCCAATGCTGCTGCACCTCCCTCCCCTCCCATTGGACCCATCCTCTCCTCTGGTAAACTCGAGCCCCTCGACCCACCGCTGGATCCTCTCTCTCCAGCGGCGCCGCCCAACACTTTGGGCCCTCGCAGGGTGCTGTACTGCCAGTTGTGCCCGCGGGTCTTCTTTTACCTCTCCGACCTTGAGCGCCACGCCATCACACACTCGCAGAAGAAGCCTCATGTTTGCCAGCAGTGCGGCAAAGCCTTCAAACGCTCCAGCCATCTGCAGGTCGGTGCAAACTAATTATAACTATACCTTCATTAAAAGCAATAACACTTGAACAGATGTCACAAATTAATAATGCAGTGACTGTTTTGACACTTGAGTGCAGCAGAAACAAACCGTGAACCCAATTCTGACATTTTATCACCTTTTAAGTTGATATGTTAGCAAACATCCGCTTATTTACACACCAATCACAAATGGAGCAACATTAGTTGGTAGGTTAGTAGGCCCCCAGGGGTCATATTACAGACACTTCACATCTCAAAGGGACAGTTCACCACAAAATAAAAAAATACATATTTTTCATCTGGCCTATTTATGTCTGGATAGTTTTGGTGTGAGTTCCAGACTTTTGGAGCACCACAGGACTTGTGCCATTTTGTCTATTATATTGGAGATGGTCTCTGTGGTGAATATAAAACTCACAACAACAAACAAATCTAGATGGATAAATAGCACTCCAGAACATGGGGAAAACATGTATTTTTGATTTAGGGGTGAACTGTCCCTTTCAGTCTTAAGACGAGGAGAGTCTAAGATATGTTTTTTTCCCCAATTTGTAATTACAGGAGTAAATCCTAACTTAAAGAATCCTGTCTTATCTTACTTAATCCTTTCATATCGCAGGTTAGGAAATCCCAAATACTCAAACCAACATTGCTTATCAGCTTTTATGTTTGTTACCTGGCAACCAAAACTACTTTTTTCATTTCGCTGAGCTGAACAACTTTCTAACCGTCAGCTTTTATCACTGAAACATACCAAAACATACACTGAGACATTTCACCTCAAGACAGATGAGTTAGCGGTGTTCCTAACATTCCAGAAATCCAAAGATGACGATGACACAATAGCAGACACAGTCTTCACAGTATCTGGCATCCATTGTGCAAACGCAATAAAAGAGCGGCCATATGAATTTAACAAGTTTACTAACACTACTATTAGCTACTATTAATGAACACTACTGTTAGCTACTGTTAGTAAATTAGCTACTTCTACAGGAGGAAAATTGAAAAACTGTCCTCCTTAATGGTTATTCTAAAATTTGGAGAGTTTATTTAAAGTCCTTGTAAAGGAAAAAATGTAGGTTTTCTTTTAAACACATTACAGTTGCTGTAAATGTGAAAAGACTGAGAACTACATAGTACTGAATTCTGGAGTCCCCCAACAATATACAGTATAAAGCAATGACTGAGGTTAGAGCAGTGGTTCTCAAACTGTGGGGTGGGCCCCACTGGAGGGGCATAGAACCACTGCAGGAAGGATGTGGATGACCAGGGGAAAAATAAAGAGTGAAGCTAATCTGAGTGACTATGATGTAGGGTTAATGAACAAATGTGGTGCTATCATGCTGACGTTTGTTTCACTAAAATTCAACTTGGATGCTTCTTACTTCCCTTATCATCGTTGATGATTGATTAAAAAAAAAAGTGGGGTGTACAGCATGAACTTTTTCTTGGCCGGACAGGACAGAAAAAAATTTCATAACAGCTGGATTAGAGAAAAGTAATTATGGCATGAGATCAAATCATGGGTATATAAATGGATTTACTTCTGTCAAAATCAACCTTGACTGATGCATTAATCAAAGCGCTGGTCAAAATGTGTACAGTTGGGGGAGTAGAGCAGTATTTTTTTAATCCACTTTAGTGAATGTGCTCAGGTTACTTAAAGTCTAAGTTTGTTAAAGTTTTATTTATTAGTTTGCTTAGCTCCTCACCTTTGCAACATTCGGCTTTGCCTCCGTCACTCCGTTTTTTTTTTTGGCCAGACATTTTGGCCATTGTCTCTCTGCTTCATTCTTGTTCTTATCCTCTCTGTACCCTGGTTTTTCTTTTTTGAGCCCATTTTTGGCGAGGCATTTTGACTTAATTAGGCAGTTTGCTTGGCAGTGTAGGTACGAGTTTTCGGACCACACCATTTTCACAATGGTTGGAAGGTTGGGGTATCAGACAGGGCTGGGTTTTTTTTACCCAGTGGACCTGATTATAGCAGCATTAATAAAAGTGTTCAGTGTTATTTTTTTTTACAGATCTTTAAGTAAAATCTGTCCTCAATCTTCTCCTCAACAGAGACACAAGCACATCCACACAGGCCAGAGGAACTTTGTGTGCCCCATCTGTGCCAAACGCTTCAGGGAGGCCGGTGAGCTCCAGCGCCACCAAAGGGTCCACACCGGAGAGAAGCCGTACCAGTGCCAACTTTGCCACACGCGCTTCGCCGAGCGCAACACGCTACGCCGACACACCAAACGCAAACACCCTTACCACCAAGTAGCCATGGAAATGCTGAACGAGAGAAGAGGAGGCGGCGGCCGAGGAGACGGGGGAGGTGGCGGCGGATCGGGAGTGCAGGAGGAAGAGGAGAGCGCTGAATGGTACAGCTCCACTGTGTCTAATTTAGATAACTCAGAGTCTGAGGTGGAAACTTGAAGAGGTGTCTGCACATAGGCTGGGTTGCACCAACAAGGATTCATTTTTAAACCTGATTAAATCATAGTTTAACTTTAAATTATGTTCCACCAAACTTTTAAACGAGCTTAAAACTAAGAAAAATTAAATTGAAATCTTTTTAAACCTCTGTTTGTTTTTTACTCTAAGCCTAGATTAAATTTAGCTGTGTTGCACCAAAACTTTAAACTGCAATTTAAAATGTGATCCATTATTAAATTTAAACTTGCACTTAAGGAGGTTAAGCCTAACTTTTAAAATGACTACCTATTAGCGCTGGGTATTGTTTAAAAAAAAAAAATAAAGTACCAGTAATACCAGTACCTTGAAAGTGATACCAATGCTAATAGAGTACTTCATTCAATGACTTTTTTGAAGGGTCTTCTTTATGAAGAATGCTTTTGCTTTTAGTGATTTGCTGCGAGTAAAACCATATAATTAGTATTTTTTACTACATCTGCACAACAAATGGATTGAATGCAGGTATTGTTTGACTGGAGATGTTTTGATACTACTTGATACTGAGTTCTTCTAGTCGATACCTTAAAATACTGAGTACTGATACCCGGCCCTCTCTTTTTTTCTTACTGTGCTGTTGTCTGTTTTTAATCTTATATTATTTGTATAGTGACTGGGACGGTCCTAGTTTCAAACTGTGTGTGACGGGTCATGACAAATATCTGTAAAACACTAAAATGTCATGGCTTTCACACTTGCTACCTGTGTCCATTTTCTTCCAAATTGCCCCAGTTTTCACCACAGTTAAGCAGGCTGTGAGAGTGCAAAAGCATGCACGGCACCCTCAGTTTAATATTTTGCACCTTTAGTTGAAATTTGAATAATGACTACCATTTGCAAGGTGGTAGGTGATCGGACTGGATGTCTCCATGTGCACCTTTTATTTTGGTTCATGTTTGTGCAGCAGCGCAACATGCAAAAAGCCTTGGTGAAGGTGAATGAAGATTAGCGGGTGTGGTAATCATGAAATACTCTCTGACCAGTCACATGAATGGTTTCATTGCTCTGAATCAGCTGTGCCAGTTAAACATGATAATAACAACTCAGCAATATAACAGAATTTACATGGCGATGATTATATTTGATTATATCACTTTG
This sequence comes from Lutjanus erythropterus, assembly GCF_056507025.1. Classification (NCBI taxonomy): domain Eukaryota; kingdom Metazoa; phylum Chordata; class Actinopteri; order Lutjaniformes; family Lutjanidae; genus Lutjanus; species Lutjanus erythropterus. The sequence goes on along the minus strand of NC_139325.1, from coordinate 22,816,279 downwards.
TACATGGTCGCATCATTTAGTAATTAATGTTACACAACAGAGTTGTGTGATGTGTTTCAAGGATAAAAGAAAGTATGAAAAGAGATGAGCCCTGGTAAACAGACATCACCTTCATAAAAAAGCAGAATATCAAACAACCGACCAGACTCCTGTGTGTAGAGGCCTGTATCGTTGTACTGTAGCAGCCTGGTGTTGTTTTCAGGTGATTTAATGAAGGTAAACACAGTGAGTGGCCGAGCGTAATAGCACTACACTCTGGCACAGCAGAGAGGCTCTGAGGATTTCATGAACTGAAGAGAAGCTTTTCATATGGCACAAAGCAGCTGTGGATGGCTTTGAGAATCACCCGCATTCAGTCATAGATCAATGCATTCTGATTAACTGACTTTCCTGCTTTAACCACATTAAATGTTATTTTCACTCATCCCAAGTCATTTTGTTTTGGCACTGGGCCTGTTAGTAGGTTGTGGTGTCCCCAGTTCACCATTTAAATTTTTAATATGTAATATGATTTTACATATATGATTTTAATTCATTGGAATTTTCTTAATGAAAATGCAATGGGGATGCATACATGTGCACATGCATGAACGCACGTGCACGTGTATTCACATAAGGGTCCTGGTTTGGGCGTTTGAAAAATATGGAGGAGAAATTAAAGCTTCTCAGCCAAGACATGAGAAAACTGTTTTCACTAATTAGCAAACAATGTAAAAATATTTTAAGGGGTACAGAGCAGTTGAAAGTTAATGGTTTCACCCCTTTTTTATACCTCCTATGTCCCAACAGGGCTCAAATGTATTTTTAGCCATTTATTTTCATTTGGATAAGTAAGTGTATTAATTCAACTCTATTTATTTTTGGTTTACATCAGTAGACTTAAATTTACTAAACAGAGAGTAGTTGCTCATTGTGCAACAAGCCTGTGCTTTTTCCCAAACTCTGATTTGAACTTATCTTAGATAAAGTTAATCTTTGTTGGTGCAACCTAGTCAAAGACTCCAAAGTGAAGGAAGGGAGGAGGGGATTAGGAGGATGATCATATGTAACTCTGGTTTGATGCTAAACTTTCCTCATTAATTAACATTCAAAAAAGGGAGCACTTGCAATATTTATTATGTTTTCAAGGTAATTTATTTATATGAATGTATATTATTCCCATTCCATTAAATGGTCCAAAAATAAGCCTTCAAAGTCATACATGATTTTGACATAAGCTTTCCTGTATGAAAAGAGTTACGTATATGAAAGGGAAAGCTTGAAATCATGGTTTTTATGTGAGTTCAGAATATTAATTAGATGTTGCATTCCCACACAGTCCATGATAAAAACCCTCAAGTGCTCAGAAAAGAAGGATAAATTATTTACTCTAAACAATTCTCTGCTCTAGTTGTATATATAAAGAATACTATTTGTAAGAGCTGCACTTCTGCACTATATTATGTGAAAGATGTAATCTATCTTTCGTACCGTCAGAGACACTGTGAGTCATTTGCACTTGATTTATTTTAACTCAATATTCACTTTTTTTATATTGTGAAGGAACAATGCTTACTTCTGCTTTTGTTGCAGCTGTCGATTTTATGTATTTAATTCATATCATGTAAAGAGTTTGACCATATGTTTTGATTTATTCTAACATAAACACTATATTCAGATTTTTTTTTTTGTTTAATGTGAATTATGTTAACTTATTTGAATTAAATTTTGTCAACTGTAACTGAATCTTTGTCCCATCTTCTTTTCAATTTTCTTCCACTTTGGTGTCTTTTCCATGCAGATGTTAGAAGAACTGAAGTATATTTTAATTGGCTTTTAATCACATATAACTCTCAGGGTCCATATCTTTGCTTTAATTCAAGCTGATCCTCAGAGTTGATTCTCTTTTCTACATTAATCATCAGAGACGAGACCAGATTTTACACGGATATTTGTGAAAGAAAGAAAAAAAGAAAGAATATACCTGATATATATCTGCTGGGCTGCCTCCTGGGAATAATTGAGTTTGTAAGGCAGTCCTCTGTTTTTTGCACTCTCTCAATTTTCTGCTCCATTTAAGCCATGGAGCCTAACAGAGCTAAGCTCGAGATAACTTATTAAATACTGTATCGCTCAAATGACCTGACTGGGCCCTCATGGCTGTCCCATTCCTTATTTCTACGCCGGCCATTGTGCAAATAGAGATGCTGCTTCGGCATGCTGAAAGGCCTGCACTAAGCTTCATTATAGGCAAGTTTAGCCAGCTCACTTTTATAGAGGGTCATTGGAAGGAAAATAGATGTTAGAGCAAAGGTTCACCAAGCAGAGTCAGTGAGAATAGAGAATGTGCTGCAGAGAGACGCTCTGCTGCTGGAGATAGTGGAGCGTTTACTCTGCTGAAACTGCAAGAACAGATGTTTAATGCATATTTTCTATTCACTATTTTAACTCTACCTGAATATATGTTTAAACTTTTTTTTGTAATTCACGTTTGAGTTATAAACAGTGTAATGCAGCAGTATGCACATTACAGTAAGTTAAAGCAGAACAACTGATAAAGCAAACATTAAAAAAACAAAATCTTGGTACTTGAGTCTAAAAGATGACAAGAGAAAAATAAAGAGAATATAAAGTACTTTTGCAAATAAAAAGGAATACAAAGTTTAAATGACGTAAAATACCACAGAAGTGTAACAGAAATTAGTAATATGCTTGTTTATTTATGTACGTAAAAAAAATTAGACCAGACTACCCACCATTTCCCTTGGTAATTACTTTGGTAAGTACTTTTCCCAAAGTACAGGAACTTTGTGGTGGGGCTTCCTTGCTGAACATTTCTAATTTGTCAAGTATTTTCAACATTTTATTTCAGCCACAATTCTTAAAAATCTCTGCAGCTGCAAACCGGTTTATTTGTTCATTGTGTTTCAAGACATCAACATGGAGTTACAGACATACGACAGATGGACTGACATCAAGTCCAGGCCTTACTGGGTATTTTTGCAGAGTGGCAGACAAACATGACGTGTAAAAACAGTCGGCCCTTTATCACATGTCAGCAGACTAATCTTTGCACATGTGGCTCCAAACTCAGCTTTCATTGGTTTGATGTCGAGCTTAAACAAGATGGCACTTTAACTGAATATTTGAAGAATATGTGAACAAAAAAGCTGCAAAGACTCTTTTAAATTTGATTTTGGACCCCTCTAACATATACCAAGTTTTATTTTTATTACTGTGCCTTTGTAATACTTCTATGTTGTAAATAAAAAAATTGAAAAAAAGACCTTAGTGGAAACACGGACAATGAGCTGAATGAAACTTTTAGCTGAAGAACTGAGGCTGAAGCTAATATGAATCTGCAACAGTGTGTCTGTCAAAGTTTTGGCGCAAAATTCCCTCTTTGTTTTACCGACACAATTCAACAAGGAAACACTGTCTGTTTTCTCTTAATATCCTCTTCATTAATACTGTGAACTTGCACTTTCTTTGTCCAGTATTTTGCACATTCCTGCATAAACCTGCACAACTCCTTTATTTATTTAAATAATAGTCATATTGCACATTCTACTGTTTTCAATTTTTTGTAATTTCTTATGTAACTGAGAATCTTTATTGATATTTTCTATACTTATACCTATGCACCAACATAGCAAATTCCTGTATGTGAAAACCTACTTTGCAATAAATCTGCTTCTGAGGCAGAAAGAGAGATTTTGTGCCAAAGACTGTAACTTTGGAAAATTCACACTTGATTTAATCAAGTCAAGTTCAATCCTCATATTAACTTCAGCTGAAGTTTATAAATACTTTTTGAACAAAAAGGACTTTGTTTTATCCCTCATGTATCTAGTTGTGTTAGGCTATTTGTGAGTAAAGTTACAAGTAAATGTGGTGATGTTGGATTTACGGGATTGTTGCATCAATGTGATGAAATACCTTTATTTTTCAGGTGGAGTCAAGATTCATTTTCATTTGTTTTTGTTTAGCACCTTTTAAACTGTCCTTACAGTGTATGCATGGTATTGTCTCTTAAAGCACAAACACAAACTCAGCTATAAATCTGACTCATTTTGTCAATTTAACAGAGTATAAAGCTGCCAAAAATACAAGAAAAATGACACAGGTGCCCATAGAAATTGTCTAATTTTTAATGACAATAACCTTAAGATAACCTGAAAAATATTATCATAGAACAGTTCAAAGTTGTGGAATGTATTTTTCACTATTTATCCACACAAATGTCAGAAAGAAAATGTAAGAAATAAAACTGTATTACAGTTTATTAGCATGTAAAGCATGTGTTTCTCTGCCTTTTTCATTGAAACTTCCATGGATGCATCCTGCAAATCCCTGAAAATATAGATAATTCAGATTTAAAGGTTTGTTTCAATTAAATGTTTATGGTGTACAGACATAAATAAGACAGTGAAATGCTTAAATCAACACTTTCTACTGGTTTCCTCAGCTTGCCTCTACATGGTATATCAATTAAATTATGTAACAGTAAAGACAACAAGACAAACTCCAGAGGGTGCCAAAAACAAACATGCAGTACAAACTATGTACTGTGTGTTGATATCACGTTACAATATTACATATAACACAATAAAACATTTTTATTAGTGTTGCCCACACATCACACTCTTTATGATACACTGCAAGATAATGTCCTCTTTATCTATCGCATAAAAGATGGCCTTAAAGGGACAGTTCACCCCAAATTTAAAAATATATACTTGTAAGCAGTCTCATGTAGGAACTACTTTCCTTACCACAGAAAGGAAGGAGTCCCTACAAGAAACTGCTCACAGGTCATAATTTCTGGAAAAAGACATTTCTATTGAGTTTTTCAGGTTTTTTTTCTTTTTTTGATTTATGTGATTTGAGAAATCCCAAATAACACAGTGGAAACAGATATTTCTTCTATCCTAAGTTGCTCAATATTATCAGAAAAAGTCAGCTCAATAATTGGTTAAAAAAAGGTTGTATCTAATCAGCCAGTCATTGGTTTTGATCAACCAAGATTATTTCTTCAACTGAAGAACATTTTATATACTTATCTCATGTATCTTTACTGTAGAGTTTCTATTTTCAGTGAAAACAGCATCTTTCAATTCATAAAACATTTTTTCAGTTTCTGATTTTTTAATATCCCCCAGATAAATTGTGGTCATTTTAGGCTTCAGACAGTTCATAAAACTTAGTTTAGCAAAAAATAAAAAGAGAGACAGAGATCAATGAAAAGTACAGTATGTAGCTGTGGAAATCATAATAATAATTTCATAATTAATTATGCCAATATTAAATAAACTGATGCTCATTATGTATGACAGTTGCATATGTGATGAATATTAGGTTAGAAGATAAAACATTTGTCAGATTTAACATGACCTTCAGCATAAAAAACACCCACTTCTGGTCTTTTATCAGAATACAGATCAGAGACAATTTTGTTAGTTGATGAGATACAGACGCAGATACAAGTAATTACATTTCTGTGCATGTCTAATCCCTACAGCTAATATCTCCAAAACTGCATGTAATGCACACAAAAACAAACCAGATGAATAAATAACACTACAGGTAAATCAAAAATATATGTAATTTACATTTTCTGGGTGAACTGTCCCTTTAAGTGACAAACGCTCCTCACCTTCTTGTTGTTGAGGCTCATTGAAGTGCTCCATACATACTGTTGAGGTCACTGTGAGGGTTCAGCCATTAAATCAATGCTGCTCTGAGAATAAATTGACACAAAATAGATTCTGGTCCCCTAATTGACACCACTGGGCTGTTGCATCGCTGAGCCTACAAGGTCCTCAGCGCATGATGATGATGATGATGAATATTCAGGGTGTGAGATCAGCAGTCCAGCTGGAAGATGTGTGTGTACAGTACAGTAAATATGTGTGTGTTTGCAGGGTTGGTAGCTGTCCAGATTGCACCGAGCTTCAAAGTGCAGTGACTGACAGACAGACAGGAAGATGACGGACAGAAATCTGTGGAGTCTCTGTGTGTGTGTGTGTGTGTGTTTGCAATCGAGCCTTGTCTCTGTATGTGTGTGTGTGTGTTTGTGTTGCGTGAAGTGGAACGGGCAGCAGCAGGGCCTCTGAGTGGCACAAGGCACATGGCCAAGTGATTGAAGTGATAAAGGTAGAGGAGGAGGAGTGCAGAGAGGGACGGGAATAGATCCAGTGATGAACGAGCAGGTCGAGGAGGCAGCAGATGTAATGAAGTGTGTTAGACTGGTATGTTTCAGGTTTTTATTCTCTTTGATACATTCAGCACTTTGATATGTTTGTTGTATATCCGCTCGGTTGCATCACAGACGTCCCATTATTGCCACTGAGAGCCAAAATGATGGAAAGCTCAACTAACCATGGATGGATTTGTTGTTTTGTTGTGGTTGTCATTGCACATTTCAGCCATGTGAGGGCACACTTACACTTAGGATGTGCTGACTTATTCCCTATGCTGTCTCTCAGCTCTCCCAAATGGTGGAGGGATACTTACACCAGGGTGAAAGGCAAGAAGACAGAGAGCCTATAGGGAGAGCTGGATCTACATTCAGACTGCAGTTTCAGCAGCAAAGGAGGCAGATTCATGTGAAATATGAAATATATATGAAATCGCCTGTGAACACTCATACAGCAGACTTTTATTCCAAGCTTTATGATGCATCTTGGTGTGTGCATGTGCATGTGAGTCCAGAATTACACAGAGAAATATGATATTTCACAAGGGGAAGGGTTAACAGCATCCAGACCTCTTTGCTCACCAGACACAGTGCAGGATTAACACTATGGACTCTGTGTGTGTGCATTTATGTGTGTTTGTGCATGAGTGTGTGTGTGCATGTGTATTTGTGTTGCAGTGGGAGGGGGGGAGAGAAAGAAGGAGGGTAACAGGTGTTAATCAGAAAGGGAGTCCAGGCTGTAGAGGAGAGGGTGTAGCTGTGGAGGGGGAACCAATTACATCACCTTTCCCTCAATAATGTGGCATGCTGTCAGTGCAGTCTGTGTTTATATATATATGTGTGTGTGTAAGTGTGTGTGTGTGAGTGTGTGTGTGAAATGCATTTCCCAGGCATGAGAAGGAAAAGCTGTCAAAGGTGAGATTTTATAATGATGAAAAAACGCAGCCTGCGTACTGTGCAAATGGCACCTGAAAGAGCTGTCCGTCTGTAACCAGGTATTAAATTAAGGTTCCCATTCATTTTGTGTTCCATTAGTTGCTCCATTTTGTTCCATGGCAACCGTAATTGGCCCATGCGGTGCTATCTCTGCTCCGTGTTCTCTGATTAGTGGATCTCCACGTCAGATTCTTTTTCTTTCTCCACATCTGATAAAATGGCAGCGACTTCTTTTTTTTTTCTCTGTTTCTCTGTCGACTGCAGGTAGGTGGAGTATCTGTGCGTGGTACAGTACTACAGGAGACACCTACAACATGAGTCGCCCCTGAAACTGTGTCCTTTTAGCTTATTGGCTGGTCAAAAGTTATCTAGAAAGCTAATGTTAGGGTTAAGTTATGCCAAGCTTGGCTTCAAATCCATTATGCACTTTACTGAGAAGATATATTGTTACTGTACAACACAATTGGGGACCGATTCAGAGTCATATTTAAGTTTGCTGGTAATACAAACTAACTTGAACTAACTTTTTAAGATATTTTATTTTTAAGAACAGTTACAGTGGGGTGGTTTCGTTTGTAAACAGATATAATAGCTGGAAAGCTCACCAGTGACATCTGGTGGTTAAAATGTTATGTGCTATAGAGAAGCAAAGTCCCTCCCCTTCTGGTGATCTTCATGGGACCTTACTCCAGAGAAGAAATGTATGTTAGTCAATGGCAAGAAATGAATAATTCTTTGATTCTGTTTGAATTTTGCAATGATTACAACTATGATATTTGTCAATTTATCAAAAGATTTTACAAGTCAAGAAATAACTCTCGCTGTTGTTGTCTAAAACTACTGTTGTCTTTTAGAAAATGTGTTTTGAATTAGTTTTGATGCCCACATTCTTAAAGTGACAAAATCTGCCTTCTAGCACTTCGAAGATATTACCAGTTTTTCCTCTTCAAAAATAAAAACAGGTGCACGCTTTTATAACTAGTATACTTGATTATTGTAACGCCCTCATCTTTGGTCTACTAAAAAAAAAAAAAAAGCAAAAAAACAAAACAAGAAAAACGTCGATCAAATCAATTTAAAATCACTGCACTGGCTACCTGCTACTTTTAGAATTGATTTTAAGATGCCTTTATTTTTTACAAAGTCCTTACTTCTGTTCCTAAATAGTCTTGCTCATGTCTGCCTGTCTGAGTTGGTCTGAAGATATGTGCCCCCTAGGTCCTCAGGTCCTCTGGTAGTTGTCTTCTGAGCCTGTGGAACAGCCTGACAGAGGACCAGAGGGGAGCAGAGAGTGAGAATGTCTGAAAGAAAAAACAAGCTTTTTTGGCCTGACTTTTATCTAATGCGGTCAATTTTCACTTTCTTTTTACTGTTGTGTTTTGTTCCGATTTATTTGTCCAAACGTTTTTATTTGCACTTATACTCTTTTAGCTCTTTTTATGTTAAGCACTTGGAGTTGCATTTAGTGTCAGTCTGTCTCTGGCCCACACCGGGCCTCTGCCAACAAAGACACTTGGCCGCTGGCTCCTGTCAAAAGATACTTGCCACCAGGCCTAACAACTTTGCTGGGGGACACCCTGGTTTAATGTAGAAAAACTGCAGCTCCCACGTTTACTTGTATTTGTTCACAGGTTAGTCTAGCCCTGTCCAATATGGCGGCAATGTTGACGTATGATCCAAAGGCCGATGCAAACTCTACATATGTCAATGGCCTGCCAGGCTTCAGAGAGACCCTTCTTGTCAGCTGCAGCTCTCTTCCTGTCCTCGTCATAAAGTCTTCCCCACTGAGTTGCCCCCTCCCACCCTCCCTCTATAACTTTTGCAGTCTCCTCTGCCTCACCCTCTCCACCTCCCTCCCCTCCCTGTCTCCCCCTCTCTATGACCTGCTGAACCAGCACACACCGGCCTGTCTGTCAAATCCACTGAACAGGTGCTCCCGCTACGAACTCACTTCCCCCATCTCTTTCCCTCTTCTGAAGCCTGAAGGCGTGCACACACACACACACACACACACACACACACACACACACACACACACACACACACACACACACATGTAGAGAGCATGCACACAACACTCTCCTACATGTTCACCCAAGTTGCTTTGGACGCCTGAGGTGATTTTTGCTTGGCACCAGTGCTGATACATACTGTAACTATATGCTGACGGACACTGACTTACTGACCTGTGACATACACTCACACACACACACACTCACACACCTATACTTGCACTCAAACAGTACTAAATCACTTTAAGAGGGTGACCCAAAGGTATCTTGACAGGAGCATATGAGCCTGCAGTCCTGCTGCAGTACATGATTTGATGTGAGTCCAAAACACTCCCGGGCTTTTCTCGCTGCCTTGTAATAAACCGTCTCTTTATCCTGACTTCACTTTTCTATCCATCACATGATGTGGCAGTTCAGGTCAGCTAACATTAAGGAACTGCACCAACTCTGCAAAGACATGTAGAAACAAACACAAAAGTGCGTATTGTCTTTGAATCTCTCAGTCAATCAGTCAGCAGATGTCGGAGGGGGAGTGAATGGCTGGTATAGGGGGGAGAGCAGGAGACGGGGTGGGGGGGTGAGGCCATGAAGGGGGAGGGGTGAAGTTTGACAGTCGCTCACAGTTGGCACCAAGGATCCAGGATGCTTTGGGGCGGATGGGGAGAGGGGCAGAGAGAGCGAGCAGGAGGTAGAGAGGGTAAGTTTCTATCGTAAGGGGACGAAGGAACCACAGGTCCTTTTTCTCTTTGCAGTCCACCTTTACAAGAAGAAAAAAACAAGACAAAGTGAGGGAAAAGAAAAAAAGGAACATGAAAGAAAGAAATCGTCATTAAACGCACTACGAAGTTCTCTCTTTCCCTCTCTTCCTCCATCTTGCACCTCTCTCAATTTAATCTTAAATCCACTCCAATTTCCCCCGAGGGACTCAATTCTCTCTTTTCCTGTAAGTATTCTCTTTCATTCTCTCCTGCTTTTATTCTCTCAGTGTTTTCACCGTGCACTTCTTGTGGTGTCTCAGTGTGAAGTAACGCCTGTACCAGACAAGAAATCTCAATCAATTGCTTGTTATTTGATTGCATTCATGAGTGAGTGGCCTTGACTCCTCCTGTTGTAAATAAGCCAGGAGTGTGTGCATTTATGGGATTGGGAATAGGACGAGAACTGTGGTGATTTAGTATGCATAACCTCAGCTATTCCACAGGACGTGTGTGTGGTGGATTTTGTATGTGTGTGTTTGTCTGTTCCCTTCAAACAGGCTTCCTCTGGGTATTCTGTGGCTGGCCAGTTCAAATCAATATTGTTAACAGGTTGTGTGTGCGCACTAATGCAGCTTATGTAGATCCACAGCTCTCTCTATTTTTTTCTTTTAGTGCAGGACACATTTGTGACCCTGCTGCCACAGTGCAAATCAGAGTGCTGGAAATCCTTGAAAACACTTGACTTTTAATGCTTTCAAGGTTTGAAAAGTGCTTGGAGTTTGGATAAAGTGGTTGAAACCGCTTGAAACTGCAGTTGCATTGCTTTTATAATAAATCTCTACCTGACTAGATAGTTCGCTTCCTAGATAAAGAAATAACATGAGTCAGATGTTAGCTCATCCAATGAAGGATTTACTCACAGGTGACACACTGTGGAAGCAGTGAACTGTGTTGTGTAAAAATTGAATAAGTTGAAAAAACTCAAAATTTCAGGGCAGCTTACTTCAATAGATTATTGAGCCCAACTCAAACTCTCCAACTAATAATGTTCTGTTGAGATAATCTGCTTTTCTCCTTTAGATAAACTTGAATATTTGAATTTTAGAACCAACCACCAACAATGATTTACAGAAAAGCTGAGTAAACTCACTCTTCTGTAAAACCAGGAAACAGTATTTTGGTTGTTTATAACATCTGTTTTTATGTAATGAAGAAGTGAAACAATCATGTGTATAAATTTACTACAGCCGTAAGGTGCTGGAAAACCTTGAAAATGTACCTTAAAAAATCTTGAAAAGTGCTTGAACTTGACTCTTCTGATTCTGACAAATATGTTTTGCGATGCTTGTAGGTGTTCATGTTTGTCCGCCACAATCAGTGTCTTCCAGTCCTGACGTCTTCTTCAGTATCTGCAGCACTCTTAGAAATACAGGTGCTAAGTAGAACCACAAAGTGTTATTCAGCTTGTCCCCATAGGACAAACCTCTTTGGTTCCTGGTAGAACCTTTTATAAAGGTTCCACTTAGAACCCTTTGAGAGAGTTCTATCAAGAATCCATCATAAAGGGTTATAGTAAGTAACATCTATGAAAGATTTCACCCAGAACCCCCTATAAGAGGTTCTAAAGGACAACCCTTCTATAGTGCAATGGCTCGACCAAAAACCCTCTCTAGGGGTTCTATCCAGAATCTTTCCACCTTCTAAGGGTGCTAACAAGAACCTGCCAAGGGGGTTCTACTGAGAGCCTTTTTGTATTCCAAGGATTTGACCTCAAACTCATACAGGGGTTCTATGGAGAACCCATTTACATTCCAGAGATTTAGGCATTCTACCAAGAACCTTTTTATATTTCAACGGTTTCATCTAGAACCCACTGTAAAAAAAAAAAGATTTGACTGAGAGCCCTTTTATGTTCCTAAGTTTTTATCTAGAACCCACCCAGAGGGTTCTGACAAGGAGCCTTTTATATTATGGTACAAAGAATGTTTGCTAAAAGAGTTCTTTGAGGTTTTCAACAACGCTTGATGAGTTCTTTCTTCCAAGAGGGTTTCTTAATAGAACCCATAGTCTTTCAAAGAACCCTCAGCCCCTCAGGAGGAACCACGTTGGAACCCTCGTTTCTAAGAGTGTGTTGCTCCTGTCTCTGTCACTCATGCGACTCTCCTCTTCGTCCTCACTGTGTCTCTGTAAAAGCCTTCTTGTCTGGTTAATTCTCTGTGTCGTTGGTTCTGTCTCCGTGGGTGGGCCTCTGTGGTTCTCTGTGTGATTATGACAGGCCGTCTGTAGGGAGGCCTGCTGTTGCCAGAGCAGCTCACCGCAGTGTGCAGTCTGCCTGTAGGTCTGAGAGGCTTTGCGTCTCTATTTCCCCCTCAATCTATCTCCGCTGTGCTTTGTGTGCCTCTATCAATATCGGTTTGTGTCTATCAGTGGATTAACAAGCATGTGTGTCTCTTCCAGCGGCGAGAGACAGAAGGAGAGGGGTCCATTCCTCCTGGTAGAGTGACACCAGGATCTTCCTCTCTCCATCTCTCTCTTGACTCCCCTCCCTGGCTCCTCCATCCTCCACCCTCCTCCCCTCCACTGCCACCACCACCATGACGCTGCTGGCCTCCGAGAGGTCGCTCCTCATCCGGAACAAGTTCCGCTCAGGTGAGGATCCTGGAGTGTCAACCCCACGCCAATTAAAGGGGAGAGGGATTTATTTTCCCACAACAATGGCTTTACATCACGCGCATAATTGGCAACATTAGCATCGATATGTGGAGGTGAAGTGTTTGTGAAGGTTATTGGCTGGTCAGTCACGTTATCTATCATGTGATCGATGTGAGTGAGGGTATTGATGATGTTGTATAGATTTAGTGATTGCTACCCACAGACAGACGTCTTGACTGGATGCAAGGACAGCTGAGCCTGAGGCTAAAGATTTCTGCATGTGACACTTGCAGAGTATCATAAATTAACTCACAATGATACACATGTTAAAACCCCTTAAAAAACTTGGTTCCAAATCTGGTGGTGGAAAAAGTATTCAGATATTTTACTGAAGTAAAAGTGTAGAAATACTCTGTTACTAATAAGAGTCCTGCAGTCAGAATTTTACTTAAAGGTCCAGTGTGTAAGATTTATAAGGATTTAATGCCAGAATGTGGCAGAAATTTAATATAATATTCATAAGTATGTTGTCATTAGTGGATAATCACCTGAAAAATAAAAATCGCTGTGATTTTGTCACCTAAATTAGTCTGGCTCAAAAAAAGTAGATGGTAGGCTTAAGCCTACCACAGGTTGATTATTTCCTTTGCCTCTGTCTGCTATCTGCATGTTACCACCTTGATACATGAAATAACAACAAGCTGTAAGCTGGCAACCTACATGCTGAAAATGGCAAGTTATCTTAATGTATGAACGTAAACAAGCAAGAAACTGTAACCTTTTCTTCTGCAGGAATTTAGCCATTTTAATGCCAGGACTCACCTTCCTTTATGTAGACTATTCCACCATGTTTCCCACAATAACTATTTTGCAGCGACGCAGTCACTGCATCCTGGACTTAGTGCCACCCAAGACAATTGTTACTGGTGTAAAGAAATACAAACAAGCCAGTGTGTTTTCCCCCTACAGCAGAATGATAATGTGAGGAGCCAAACCCTTCTCGAGGATTGACACAATGCTCTGGAGAGAGGTCGTGCTATGCAAGACTACAGTTGAGGACAAAATTATTATTAAATTTAAATTTCTTTTTCAAAATTTTCCCAAGTGCTTTTTTAACAGAGCAAGGAATTTTCAGCATAGCATTTCTAAACATACTAGTTTTCTTTAGAAAGCATATATTATTTCTATTTGCACACAATAACAGAATTATTTCAGAAAAAAAAAAAATTACCAGGGTCAATATTATTAGCCCCTTAAGAACTGACCTTTTTTATTGAGCCATAGCACAAACCACTGTTGAGCAATGATGTGTAAAGCTCAAAGCTTGTAAAATTAAGTTAAAACTGAGGGTTATCTTCCAATTTACACACAGCATAAAAACTTCAGTGAGGGTTTGAGCTGCCACTTGAGAAAACATCATGCCAAAAACAGATTAGACTTGAGAAAAAGAATTGTTGATGCTCACAAAGCAGGAGAAGGACATACAAAGTTATCACAGCATTTCCAAATGTCAAGAAGTGGAGTGAGAAGTATCATCAAGAAATTCAAAGAGAGACACACAGTACAGAACAAGGCTGGCAGAGGTAGGAAGTGAAAGATTTTAAAGACTCTGGAAAGAAAACTAGTGAGAGATGTGTCTAAAGACCCCAGAACAACTGTCAAGACACTAGTGAATGACTTAGCCAAGTCGGGAATTGTAGTCTTAAAGAAGACAATCACAATCCTAGTGATTGTGATTGCACAGGAATGGACTGTGAGGTTGCAGACCAAGAAAAACTCCACTTCTGCAGAAGAGACACCTTCAAGCCAGACTGAAGTACAACCTGGAGAAAGAAAATGCATACTGGAAGTGTGTCCTTTGGTCAGATGAGACGAAACTAGAGCTCTTTAACCATAGAGACGTTGCTTATGTTTGGAGAAAGAAGGGACAGACATATAACCCAAAAAACACCGTCCTCACAGTGAAACACAGTGATGGAGTATTATGCTGTGGGGATGCTTCAGTGTGTCTGGAACTGGGAATCTCATCAAGGTGGAAGGAATCATGAAGAAAGAAGATATGTGAAGATTCTGAAAGAAAACCTCAAGTAGTCAGCAGCAAATCTGGGTCTGGGTCGTCGCTTTGTCTTCCAATAAGACAACGACCCAAAACATACGTCACTCCTGGTGAGGAACTACCTCCAGAAGACCAAAGTGAACATTATTGACTGTCCTGCATAAAGCCCTGACTTAAATCCCATTGAAAATCTGTGGGGTGAACTGAAGACCAAGGTCCATGACATAAGACCGTCAGATCTGGAGGAGATTGAGAGATTCACCAAAGAAGACTGGGCTGGGATTCCTCAGGAGACGTGTCTGAGACTTGTTGAAAACTATAACAAACGACTGCAGGCTGTTATTCAGCAAAAATGATACAGAACCGACTATTAGCATCAGGGGTGCTAATAATTTTGACCCTGGTTGTTTTTAATTTTTGTGAAATAATTTTGTTTCTGTGTACAAAGTAAAATAATGTAAGCATCCAAAATCAAAACTAGGATGTTTGGAAAAGCTGTGTTAAAAATTCCTTGCTCTGTTTAACAGCACTTGGGAGATACTTGAAAAAAAAATGAAGTTTTCATGGGGGACTAATAATTCCATCCTCATCTGTACCTTAATGAACTGTTTATATCTACAGAAGGTGCAGGTCCTCTTCCATAAGAACTGCTATGTTGCACTGCATGTTTCTACAATAGCCCGGAACAGACAAACCAAACAGTGGCTCCAGATACAGCCTTTTGCTATTTGCAAGTGTTGCTCCTACCGTAGTCTCTCCTACATTTTGGAAGAATAGTTTGAGACAATGTGTTTGCAATTTGAAGCTCACTGCAAGATGCAACTAAGCTAGTCCTGTAACTTATAATAACAAATCATTCACCAGTTGATTTATATTTTATTTTAATAATCTAAATCTGAAAGTAATGAATATAATAGAGTAAAAAGTAAAATATTTGCCTCCAAAATGTAGTGGAGTAGAGGTATAAAATAGCATATAGCAAGTAAAGTACTTATACTTCAAAAGTCTACTGATTGTTGAGTCTCATTCCCAGGATGTTAGTTACTGACGTTTTGGGTTGTTCAAGTGTCCAGTAAAATGAGAGAGAGAGAGAGAGAGAGAGAGAGAGAGAGAGAGAGAGAATAAGAAGTTATGGGTGGAGGGTGGAGTCTCTGTGGATGCAGGCACCACCACACACACCTCTGGTGATTGAGAGGGATTATTTTTGTATGAGTCTTTGTATTGTTTTTTTGGGAAAATCTTGTTTGCCCTAAGAACAGTTCTTGAGTAAGTAATACATTCCACCACTGTTCAATTGCTATAACATTAAATATTTATGTCTAAATAAACAGCAATCAGAGTTGGGGAAGAAAGGTCCTGAAGTGTTGTATATAAACTTGTAAATATTATAGTTAAATGGACTGATGACATCACTACAGTCTGTAAAGTCTGTTAGGCTCATGACGGCAAAAATAGTAAAAAATAGAAATCAATTTAAAATGGTATCACTGAGTTTTACTAATCCGGTACAATACTCTTCTGATTATAGCCTTCAGGAGACAACCAGTACTCTGTGATAAACAGCCCTGAACAGCCTTCATATAAATGCATAATGCTTAAGTTTCCCTACAAGTTGTCGCGGCTGTTGTTGTGTTCCCGGGCAGCTGTCGTTAACGGCTGGTAAAATAGAAAGGCGAGGAAACGACATAGAGACAGTCCCCTAGGTGTAAAAACACCTGCTGGAAAACGTGATTCTTTAGGGCAGCTGCTCCGCTTGAAATCATGTATGTACATAACAGAGCTCGAGGAATATAGACGTCTGCTAGTATGTCACACTGAGGTTGATCCTTTGTGAAATAAACATGAGCTAACATCAGCCGCTGTGTGATGTGATAGTTTGTTTGTTAACAGTTTTATCTTTTTTTGTTGACCTTTGGCATGGCTTTTTTCTTGTCACAAAAGTAGGTGTACATGCTAGATGTTAAGGTTAATGTTAAGGTCAAATATGGCGACTCTTATGTTAAAATAACAGTTTTCAACCTTGTGTGCATTTGCACAATACGGTTTATACATGCACCCTATTGCAGTTACCCAACTTCCCCCCGGAGATCACTATTTCTGATTTTATGTGCCTATAAATTGTTTTCAACCAAAATCCTCTTCTGAGAATGTTTAATTTGAAGGATTTTATGAAGAGATGAAAGTAGACAGTGTTTTATAAGAGAAGTTCAAACATAATTTCTAGAAATAAGTTTATTTTGTGTTAACCTGTTAATCCTTTAATGACACCCTTCAGAATTATCAAAGGATAGACCCCAAGGTTAGGAAATACACTATGTTATGTGATGCATGTTAAGGTTTGTGTTGCAGATAAGATAAACTTTTATTGATCTCACATTGCAGAAAAACACTAGTCGCAGTAGCACAAGGATAAAAAGCAGAGGTAGAAAAAGACAAATATGTGGATAATTTTACAGGATAATTGTGCACGTCATAATATACATGTGGTGTTACACTATACGTTTTATTTACCGAAGTTGATTAAAATTTAGTTTTTCAGAACGCTTCAGAACTTACAAACATGATTTCTTCTAACTCTTGACTTGAAATAATGAGTTGAATGAATGTACTACACAGTGTTCAATCAACTCATTAAATCAAGGTTCCAGAGAAACATGATCAGCATATTAGCATATATCCCAGCATGCATTGTTTGAAAGTAACTCCTGAGACCATTTTTATAGTTTGAAGAAGACACATATGATGAAAACTTGGTGCTTGTCTCTGCTTGAACATAAGAAAATAAGAACTGATTTTTTAAACAGAGAAAATGTAAAAGGAAACCAGATTTGTTTCTAATGTTTGCTACTGCAAGAGAACAGCTTTGGTTCAACTTACTGTCTTAAGCTTATTGAACATATTTTCTCAAGTGCAACTAAAATATATATCAAATTTATTTGTTTTGAATCATTTCACATTTTCATCAACTTGTCTTTTTATATTCAGTCAACTTTAAATTTTACGTTTGCCCGGACACTAACTTTTTTTAAGTAAAAGAAAGTTTACTTTTTACAGTGCATTACGTTATAGTATAATACCATGTTATATTTAATGCAAAGTTATTGTTCTTGACTTGTACTGGGCCTCCAGTTAAATGACAAAACAATCTAATGGTAGACACACACTAACAGCTGGTGAAATCAAAGATAAACCCCAGTGTGATAAACACTGCATCCCTGACGTGTTGTGGCGACTGAGCACAGTGTGTTAATCTGCTTTAAATCCACTTTTTTACGATGTTAAACTTTTGTTTTGAGTTGTCAGAGAGGCAGGGGAGCAGGAAGAGTATACTTAGAGCAGCACGAATGAGGATGACGTGTATATGAGAGGCTTGTGGAGAGAGCGGGACAGCTGAAGGGGGGATGGGACCCACAGAAATAGACATACTGAGAGATAAATAGGCGCTGCCCTCAGCCCCCCGCACAGTCCTCCCCCTCCCCTCCCCTCGTCAGGTCTCTCAGGTCTCAGAACTCACCGAAATGTATCATGGGGGAGAAGCACTTGGTGTAACGGGCCCAGCCCTGCTTCACCTGTTTGTGTGTGTTCTGAATGTTAATGTGTGTGTGCATACCTGCAGTGTGTAAGTGTGTGCAAGCATTAAAGGTGATATATAATCTACCAGCACTGCAGAGTCATGGGGTAATATGAGTTAAAGGCTGTATCATTTACCAGTGATCGTGCTGTCTCGTGTTACTCAACTCTCACCTTTCTACATTAGCGTCTTTTCTTTTCCCAGATACTTTTTCTGCTGTTTTTGTTTCATCAATATAACCTGTGGTATTTCATCATTTTTAAATAATCATTCTGTTCTTGTCTTTCAGTCCTGCAGTTGAGGATTCAGAACCGAAGGCAGAGTGAAATCAATGCAGACTCTGGTGAGTCTATGTGTGTCATTAACGTTGTGATTGATCCATCTACGCTATGACTGCAGCTTGGATTTCATATTAATGACCTTTAGGTCACCTCTGCAGTGAAAGATGATTGCTTATTGATTAGTAAATGCTTTTGAATGTTTTTAATATATTGACAAGCTTTGTTTTCCTTTGATTTTAGTTTTGGAGATAGAATTTTGTTTTTAATTATGTGCTTTAAAGGTCCAGGGTGTAAGATTTAGGGGAATTTATTTGTTTTCATTAGGGTATAATCACCTGAAAATAAGAATTGTTGTGTTTTAGTTACCTTTGAATGTGCCCTTTATATCTACAGAGGGCGTAGGTCCTCTTTCATGGAGGCTGCCATGTTGCATCGCCATGTTTTCTACAGACAAAACACTGGCTTTAGATGCTGCCTTTTGTATTTTGTGTGATTTTTGCAGACACTGTAGCTTCTCACTTGGAAGAGAAGAATGACATGAGATATTTGCAGTCTGCAAGCTCACAGTTAGATGCCACTAAATCTTACACACTGCCTTTTAAAACTTGTCAATGTGCAAGAGCATAGCTTACACGTATATATGTTAAAGGCCAAATGATGGATGGTTCATATCGTAGACTATATATTTAGTAATTAATGCATTAATCAAACAATGTTAATAACAAGCATAAGATTAGAATAACTTTCATGCTAAGAACATGATGCCAAATTTTCATTATGAATCAGGGGAATAATAAAGATGATAATCACAAATATACATGCAAATTGCGCGTTACTTACATGAATGAGTGTGTACAAGGTCACACATTCTGCAGGTCCTGGAAATATAAAACATGTTTTTGTTTTGAAATATTTGAGAATTTTGCCAATTTGTTTGTGTAAATGCACTGAGGCAACATCTGTGCAAAAAATAATCATATTTTCTTAATATCAGGTTTTGTCTGAAGACAAATATGTAAATATTTGTAATATGTATTTCTGCTATAAGCATAAAATGTGGAGAAATCTCATCCATCTGTGCAGCGAATGTGACACAGACAAGTCTAGGCCGAAGAAATACAAACAGTCTCAGGTACTTTGTCTACAGTGAGAGCACCCCGCCTCATTGTCTGAGGCTGAAGGAGGTTGCACAAGAAGCACATTCGACGCCTGCCAACACAAAAGGGTGCCTGAGATGCACCGTGCTGTAACTTGGAAGGATGAGCTGAAGGCTGAAAGTGCTTTGTTGATGCACTGGTTCACCTGAATTGCTCCTCTACTGGGCCAGAAGTCTCTAAAAGAAAAAATATACCTGTATTATCATTTAACCTTATGACCACATTTTTTTTTGTCTCTGCAGGGTTGAAATCTACATGTCCCCCTCAAAAGACAGAGAAAGACCAGAGTGAAGCTCAGGTGAGTAGAGTAGTTTCTCAGTAATCTCCAGCAGCATGTTCACATCATAAATCAAACACTGATTCTGATGCAGTAAGAGCTGAGCTGCAGAGGACCACAAGTGTTACAGAAGAAGGCAGAGTAGCAATTAAGCATTACATTAATTAATAACTAATTGTATACAAATGTATTTATTTATCTATAAATAAATAGATTAAATTACAGAGTAATTCATTATTTGACATTTTTAATAAAACGAGGATTTATAAAAATAATTCAGAAAATAGAATATTAATCTGGCAATAATTAGTTCCAATTTAAAATGGATCCACAAAAGCAACATAAAATTTATTGTTTTATTTATTTATTTTTAATTGTTTCCATGTCTGCTTTAGAGTGTTGTTCGTGTTTTATAAGAGCCAATATTCCTGCAAATAAGCTGCAGCTGAAAGTCCCACATTGTTGTACTGGTTGCATTGTTTATTTTAACAATAGCTACATGTAATAATAATATTTTTAAAAATAACATTTTAAACTATTTATTTATGGTTTAATAGTTAATTTGCATTTTTTTTTTGGTAAATCCTCTTTTTATTCTCAATTGAAATATCAAATAATGAATTACTTGTAATTCCTTTCCTTACCTTAACTAAACCTTAACCTTAATTTGGTCTGTTAATCTATAAAATAATAAATACATTTGTAAACAAATTTATTAAAAGTGAAACTTAACTAAGTTTAATCAACAATTTACCTTATATTCATGATGGTTATTATAATGTGTTACCTAATTGAAACTAATTAATATGAATGAATGAGAAAGTGTTGGTATAGTCCCTCACCATTAAATGGGTTAAGTGGTCTTCTGCATCATTTCACCAAAAAAATAACCTAAAATAGATTTTTTGTAAACTTGTACTAGTTTATAGGATCAAGACATTCTTTCAAAGACCTTGGAAATGTTCTAGGGAAACACTGGTGTAAATGAGTATTTCTTTATCAGCACTGAAGTACACATTTATTAACTTTCACCTCAATGAACTGCATTGTAATCTGTGGGTCCTGGCTGTTGGTTTGACCTGCTGTTTCCTGATGCAGCGTCTAACTGATGACGGTGCCGCTCAGAAGTTGCCCCCTAGTGGTCTGAACACTGAAACTGCACAAGGTGATGCCCTGCCTACAGTAATGTTGCTGTCTCTTTCCTGCTTTACCCTGTATGCTCCCAGAAAAAGTGCATTGTAACATCTCTCTTCATGTCTGCGCTTTATCGTATCTGTGCTGCTCTGTGCTCCCTGTTGTACCGTGGTTGTGCGGGGAAATGAAGTGTGTAGATCTGGCAGTGGGCTTGGTGTTTCATCAGCTGTCAGTTAAATAGAAATATGACCTTGTTGCTCACTGTACGTCTGCATTTTAAGCAGCCTACAAACATATCAGCGATTGACAGCGCATGATAAACCCACCCATCCAGGGATCATCATTTTCTGCCATTACTGACATCTCTCCCTCTCATCTTTTTCTCTCTTTATCTCTCCTCCTCCTCACCCTCCAACCTTTTAATTTGAAAAGACTATTATTACAATATCTGGCCTCTCCAACTGTCTAGTTTCCAAACATTTTCTGCCCTTTTAAAAATTGTTGTGTGAATGTGTGTGTGCTCATATCCAAGGGAATACATCTCCCCATGGGCACAAGTGTTTACTATTTTTTGATGCCTCTGCTGGTTTGAATTGGGACTGATAGCCTGTGGCAACACTGTTGTGCATGCTCACATCACATATGTTCTAAAATCCTGTTGCTTCTATTCACCACTCTCTCTGCTCATCTCCCATCTGTCCCCTTCTCTCCACTTGTCTGCACCATCCCTCCCTCTTGCCCCCCCCCCTTCCTGCAGAGAGGACTGTGTTTGGGGCCCAGAGGCAGAAGAAGGCTCGCCCGGCGCAGGACCTCACCGAGAGGACTCAACGCCCGCCTGGACCTGTGGAGCAACAGCATGAACACATGCTGCCCCTGGAGAACCGTGAGTCAACACCCATCCACATGCACTGGCACACACAGACACACACATTTTTTATTTTTTATTTCCCACCCAATCTCCTCCTCTGCTCTCCTCTTTTGACCTCACCTCCCTTCACTTTTCATTTCCTCAGGCCCTGCCTCGTTACCTCTGTCAACTGATGTCTTCGAAGATGACATCTCCTCCTGCTCTTCCTCCTCGCCCACTGAGCAACATGGCGTCCACCAATCACCAGCCTTTTCTTCACTGCCGGGGCTCTCAGGTGACCAATTGCTGAGCGACTTCTCAGTTGTGGGTCCGCCCCTTAACCACAGCCCCAGTCATGCTCAGGTGAGGACACTGAGGTTTACTTTTGATTAAAGGGATCATTCAGATTATTGAAAGCGGGGTTGTATGAGGAACTTATAGATAGTTAAACAGAAGATGATGATCGACATACCTCCAGTTAGGAGAAGCAACAGAGTACCAGCACGGAATAAACAATGTACTGGTCAGCAGAGAAATGTATTTTAACCACTTTAAAAAACGTCAACCAAAAAAAAAAATCAATATCAGTTTAAGTGTATGCTATATTTAGAATATTTTAACATTGTAATCTTGCTGTCAGACAGCCTTTTCCGATGGGAAACTGCTGTTATACGAGCTAAATATCGCTTTCTCTCACTGAACCAGACTTCATTGGCAAAATCAGTCATTTTAACTTTCAGAATACAGGAGTTGCTGGTCTACAAATGCCTTTATCTGTTAGTTTGTTTGTGTTACTTTGGTGTATTAAAAGGTTAGTTTGGAATCACTGAGTTTACATAACAAACAAATGGAATGGAGGCAGTGGTAGACCAGTAACTCCTGTGTTATGTGAGGTAAAATGACAGATTTTGCCAATGGAGTTAGCAAAAGCAATATTTGGCTTATATAATGGTGGTTTACCATTGGAAATGCTATAGCTACACTGATACTGATAAATTGATATCAGTGTATATAGTGATAAACCGACTTTAGGTGGATGTTTTTTAAGTGGTGGTACTCCTCTCTGCGTCTCATAACTTGTGGCGTGTTGACCGCCATCTACTTTAGGTAATACACTGACTATCACTTTAAGACCCATGTATCACATTATGTTGGCAGCAACATGGAAGTCTGATAAATTATTTCCTACCAATAACCTCTGATAAAAACATTAAAGTGAATATTATCAGACTGATGTGTTTATAAATAGTCTCATATGCCGACTCTGATAACTGATATTCTGCCCTCAGTCTGGTTTGGCGTTGCTCCCGGCAACCGAGGGCATGAGACAACCAATGAGCGTAACACTGGGTGAATCAAACTCCATGGCAACAACTGGGAGACCAAGTGGGATGTATCTGACCTCTCAGACCACACCCCTGCTGCCAAAGGTAACCAGGGGTTAGTGCATGTTAAGGCTGTCATATAAAAACTTAATTACATTCAGTTTTAATTTTTTTTGCTCATTTAAATTTTATAAGGATCTCTTATGTTTTAAATATTGTTGTGACTCCTCAAAATAAAATTATAATATCAAGTGGTAATATAATGCGGTAATATGACGTTTTCATCCAGAAAAACATCATTTAGGTTATGTATGTATGTATACATGCTGCTATGGTGACAGGTATTCACCACAGGCATACAACATGAGAGATAAAAGAGCATTGTAGAGGTCTTCAACCTAACAGGACGGTCACTCCTCTGTTTTGTCAAACACAATGCTGTGCTCTAAGCTGCTCTGCATTCATTACTGTCAATTTGCACTTCTGGGGGAGCTCAGTATTTGCCCCGTAGGTTAACACATTCACACATGAGCAGCATGGCTGTATGTCAGAAGCAGCACATGCTGTCATCTGGTGATTTGCGAGGCATTTGTACATTTCATGTAAGAACTTAACCTTGACATGGGGCAAATACTGTCAAACGACGTGAAATGACTTGACATTTTCTCTGTGATATTTTATAAGCTATTCATGGAATTACTCGCTACAACCACTGTATGGTTGCAGTTTTAGGAAATGTGGTCATTATGTGTCTTGACAGACAGCACGGCCTCCCAGCCCCACCTGCTCCTCCTCCCTGCCCACCTCCCTCAACTTCAACCACCTCCCCCGCCCACGGAAACCGCGGGACACCAAACCCAAAATGAGGAAACTCAAGTATCACCAGTACATTCCTCCAGACCAGAGAGGAGGGTCTGGGACCGGAGGTACCAATATCATGATTTAACTGTACTACATTCATTCAGAAACTCATTTTATTTGTTCAATCAAGGCTTGCTCTTGTGTTTGAATTTAGCCTAAAAATGTTTATTTCCAGGGGGAGGAGCCAAACAGAAGAGCCCTACCCCTACCCAGCCTTTAGACCCAGCCTATTCCCATCTCCTGAAGCAGCAGCAGGTCTTCCTCCAGCTGCAAATCCTCCAGCAGAACCAGCAGCAGCAGCAACAACAGCAGCAACAGCTACAACCACAACAACAGCTCACTGTTGTGCCCAGGTGTGCAAACAAATTGCAGCTGATACTGTGTCAGGTCATCCAAAATTTAGCCGACTAGCACTGCTCTATCAATGAGATATGGATAGTTCGGGTGAGTTAATGCTTCTTGTCATTCCTCCAGCGGGGATCATAGTGATCTTGTGAAGTCCTCTGGAGCCATGCCCCTGAATCCCCAACCTGTTCCCGCCACAACAAACCACACCCCTATGGACACGAACCCCGCATCCAAGCCTGAGCTTCTCCCTGCAAATCTTGTTGATCTCACAGTAAGAAAAGCATTAAAGTACTAAAGGCAGAAAATGTCTAAGAATTATAACTGATCCCCCCTATGTCCTGCCCTTTTTGTTCTGTGCTTCAGTAACAATTGACCTGGTGAAACCATTGTCAACTTTCTCATTTCCTGTTTTCTGTACATAGATATTGTATCTGCTAGGCTTGTCTATGTTAAAAAAGAAAGTCACCTTTTGATGATAGTTAGAAGATGATAGGTAAAAGACACATATAGTCACATCTTAAGTTAGCTAATATTAGGAAAAGGGACTTGCAATGTGTAACACAGACCCCCATCTAGGTAGATTTTTTTAGTTGGACATAATTTAGTCCATCCAAATGTCAATCTATTTTAGCACTATTTAGTTGGACACATTTCCAGTATGATGTTATGATGGATAATTTATCAATAGTCAGGTAAAAATCATTCAAAAATTGGCGGATGTGCAGTCATGGATGCAGCCATGCCAGCAGTATAAGTAGTAATTCATATCACTTTTACAGTTCCCCCAGCAACGTCTTTTAGCCATCTTCAAACTTTGATTTTCTTCTCAACATAGCCTAGCACAGGAACGGAGAATGTTGAATGTTTGAAAAGGGGCAGGACTTAGCAAGGGTCAATTCATGGCAAAGACAAACTCTTAAGTGTCCTTTGCCCCTCCACTTTCACCTCTTCCCTTTCCTCAGGTGTCAGAGTTGCGGCAGCAGCTGCGTAAGCGTGGCCTCCCTGTCTCTGGCACTAAGCCTGCTCTGCTGCAGCGTCTCCGCCCCTTCCAGCTTCCCCACTCTTGCCTCACCCCTGCCCCCCTCTGCCAGCTGGGTACCAGCCTGGAGCCCCTCACCTCCTGCCCACCGGTGCCACCTAGCCAAAGCCCGGGCTCAAGCTCCAGCTCTGGACTAGACTCTCCCAGCACCAGCCCGAACCAACAGATGTACATCCCAGACAGGGGAATTCCTAATGGGATTCTCAGTGACGCTCCAAATGGAATTCTGACCACCGTGCCGCCTGGTTTCTCAAATGCTGCTTCAGTCAGTTTGACAGGTGAACAGTGCGGTCTTACCAATACCGTCTTCCTGGCACCTGCTAGCACCGCCTCAGGAACTCCAAGTCCCAGTCTACCCATGTCGTCGTCCTCGCCCCTGCAATGTGGGACTCCCTGGAGAACCGAGACTGAGCAGCAGCAGCAGCAGCAGCAGGAGCTGAGTGTGGAGCTGGAGATGAGGGAGAGGTTAAGGAGCCGGCCCAGGGACCGCTCCACCAGCACCGGCAGTGAGGTGAATAGAGACAGGCTCTTTGGTCAATGACATGTTGTAGACCCAAAACTAGTTGTTAATGCATTTTTATTATTCTACCAGTCTTGTGGAGGATCTCTTCATCCGTTCCTGCAACAGGATCCTGGATGCTCCAGAGGCAAGTCAGAGACGGACGCACAGACAGAAGTGCTGTATACACAGGTAAACAGATAAATCAATACACATGTATCTTACTTCAGTCCTTTTCAAGAATACACTTTAGAACCTCCAATCTATAAAACTGCACAAACATTTAAGCATACTGTCAGCGCCACCTGTCAACTAATTTACCCCTGCTTTCTAATCAGGTGTTTTGCTGCCAACCGTGTGATGTGATTGGCCAGGATTTTGAGCTGCCAGTGCAGATTACAGCGAGTCCTGTTCAGACGTTGCCCGGTGTTCGCAGTTTGGAAGAAGAACTACAGGAAGCTATCCAGAAAGCACAGGTTAGAGTCTGTAGGTGAACAGGAAGAGATCACCAAAAGTTCATGTTGTACAGTGGGATTTAAAGGCATACTATGCAGGATTTTCCTAAAATAACGATGTATAGACTCATATAAACATAATCCCTCTAAATCACCACACATAACTCGCTACAAATATGTGGTGGGGGCTGTATCTGCACAGAACCTGCCGTCTGTCTGCATTTTCTTACATTTTTCTGGGCTTCAGCCTGTTTGGCAGTGGTGTGTAGCCCCCAGCCAATACAGCACACTTTGAGGTTGGGACTCTGTAAACATAACGAACAACGGTTACATCACTTTCTCCATCTCTATCCTCCTCTTTCTGTCAGTGAGAACGGCAGAGCAAGACATACACACGGACACTGTCAGAAATAAGGGTTCTAAAAGGGTTCTTTTGAAGGGCTCAGGTTCTACCCAGCACCATTTGCTTATGCAGAACCCTTTTTTTGGAAGAAAGGGTTTGTCAAGGGTTCTTTGTAAGACAAAGGGTTCCATTAGAAACCCTTTTCATTCAAAGAACTGAACCAAAAATTGGAGGACAAAGTTCTTCAAGGGTTGTTGAAATCCTTGAAGAACTCTTTCGTCAAGGGTTATTTGGACCATAACATGAAATAAATACTCTGTCTATCTGTCTCTGTTGTTCATTAAGCCGGGGAGGAGGGCCAAACTTTGAGCGGTGCATTTACAAATACTCCTGCACACTCCACCTTTAAGTATTTTTCTTTTCTTTTGGCCACAGATGGACCCACGACAGTCCATAGATGATATTCTGGATGAGCCTATTACTTGTGTCGGTGAGTATCCCATAATTTATAAAGACAATTTAAACACCACTTATATTTCTTTCAGAATCTAATCCTTTTTTCTACATCTCTTCCAGAGAGTGTCTCCGATCATAAATCTCCTGCCCACTCAGTCCCTGACCCTTCGCCTCCTCCTCCTCCTCCTCAAGCCGATCAGCCCCAGGCCTCTCAGCAGCACAATAAGGATGACAACTTCCTGCCCTCACCTCTTTGCTCCTCTCTCCTGCTGGAGCTACCTCCATCTCCTGCTGTAATAAACCCCAACCAGGTGATCCCAGCTCCTCCCCCACCCCCCATCTGCACCTCCCCTCTGCCGTCCAGTGGAAAGTCACGGAAACGACGGGCCCCGACGCTGTTTGATGCCGCTGACTGGCTCGAAACGCTGACATCTGGCCTCCGCCCACTTACTCCACCGACAGCACCATTTGTTGAGTCCGACTTCAGTCTGGATTCAGATCTGAATGTCAGTCGAGTGTTGGATCTGATGATAGAGCAGTGGTGAGGATGTGTGTGTGTGTGTTTCTGTTTGTAAGTCCTTTGTATGTATGTACAGTAGGTGTATTGCATTTGTATTTTTTGGTCATGAATGGGGCAAACTGTATGCATCCCACTTAGGGCACAAGATTGTGAATAGAGGCCTCGGTTGTTGAAAGGCTGTCAGAGTCACCGGCTCCACGCAATGTCGAGAGCTGGATTCAATGATAGCTTTGATGGGGCGACAAGAGCACAAACACACGCACACATAGACACTGCAGAGCGCTGTGTAAAAGCACTTGGGCTCAGCCAGGAATGGCAAACAAGCAACACATCTGTGGATTGACACACTCCACAGCACAATGTTTGCAGTGCAAAACAAAAGAAAACCTGGTGGCATATTAATTTAAACATGCTTCCTGGCTGCACTGGGAGAATGTTGTTTCTGACTTATCTCCAAAACCCGTTGTCGGATTGGGTAGAGTGTGGCCCCTGGTGTTGACTCAGTCATTGAGTCCTAGCCATTCATAAAGCCCATTTAGAGTGTGTAAAAGCCAGACAGGGCACACAGCTTGTGTGTGGCTCCAGACCTTAACCCTGGTGCCAGACACACAGTCGGCATGCAGAGGGAGAAAGCTGGCAGAAGCTACAAACAAGCAGTGTGAATGTGCAGTGTGTGTGTGTAAGCCTGTGTGTTAAGTATGTGTGTGTTCAATATGTATCTGTGTGTGACTGTGCACACAAGGCTGCTTTTGTTTGTATGTGTCAACACCCAAATGCTTCCATGTATATTTATAAGCATTAATGCCAAATGCACTTGTAGCTATTTGCTTACAATTAAGTGTGCCTGTGTGTGTGCGGTACGATTGATCTGTGAGAGGATATGTGTGACAGACACAGACAAGAAGCTGTGGATCTCTGTGTCCACATTTCAGACCAGACATTTCACTGTAGTCTCGCTGCCAGCAGGCAGTAACTGCAGTGTAGTTATCCAGTGTAATCATCAGAACAACCACATTACCTTGTTCAAGTCACCGTTCTCCAGGAGAGCAATCAGGCAACCACCCCAAAAATAGTCCCCATACAAATGCACCAATCAGACAAGTGAGAGTTTCCTTGTCGCTTTGCAAAAACAGGTGGTCATTTTGTTCCCTGATTAACCCCCAACAGCGTCTGGCCCGCTGCACGGTGCTTACTCTGCTAGTAGCAAAGCCAGATTTAGCACAATTTATAGCCCAACCCCACGGCCACACCTGTTCACTTAGTGTAAATTAATTCCACAAATGTTTTATTTGACATTGTTAAATCTTTACTGTACATTACAAACGACCATTTACACTCGACGAAAATATGAACGCAACTCTTTTGTTTTTGCTTCCATTTTTCATGAATTGAAGTAAAAGATCTCAGACTTCTTCTATGTACATAAAGGTTTATTTCTATCAAATTTTGTTCACAAATTTGTTAAAGTACATGTTAGTGAGCACTTGTCCTTTGCAAAGACAATCCATTCTTCTGACATAGCATAACCATGTTTATAATTTACAAAATATAGAATAAACACACATTTTGATCCCTCAAAAGTAGTAAGCTCATGTTGTAAAGATATGTAATGGAGGGAGGATATTTTATAATTTAACATCATTGTCCAAAATCACATCAGGGCACTGGAACTGTAAACTTTTTAATAATTGTTTTTTTTTGTTTGTTTCTTTAATTAAAGGAATGGTGCAGTACAAGTAACAGGATGTATTACATTATCTTCTTTTTTTTCAAACAGAATCCCTCACCTCCCTCCCCAAACTAGCTGATATTTTTACTGCTACATATAATATACTATACAAATACATGTACATATTTTCACTGTGATACGGCCTATGCGCTCTATCATATGTTTGATGGTTCAGAATACACTCATTTATACTCATTTATAACGTGTAATGCATCAGCCAGCTTGTGGGGAAAAAATGTAACTAAAATTTTCAAAGTATGACAAGAATGATTCCCATTTCGAGTGGAACTTTTTTCACAGAGCCCCTTAGTGTAAATTTAATCTTTTTTTAGTTTTAGAAAAAAACATTGCTTCTTCAAGTAGATAATATCAGGTTGGCCTGCATTTAAACCCGAAGTTTCATCGGCATATATGCTGATACGGACATAAACCAATTAGCTTTGATATGAAATATCAGCATGATAACATCGGTTGACCGTTAGATCAGTCAGACTCTACACCTAACAGATAAACTACAAAATTCAGAAGGGGAATTTATTGTGGGCACACCCGTACGATAATCATGCTGTTTAATCAATATACCATATATCATCATCATAATATTGGTATTGGCATCAGCATAGATATTCTGGCAAAGGACAAGTGCTCACTAACATAAACTTGAACACATTTGTGAGCAAAATTTGAGAGAAATAAAACTCTAGTGTGCACAGAAAAAAATATCACAGACTTTTTTCCACATCAGCGCATGAAGATGGAGCAAAAACAAAAGTGTTGTGTTTGTATTTTTGTTGCGTGTATATTAAGATAAAATGCACTGTAGAATTAGCACACTATAATATGTATGGAGAATTATGTAACATGTCACATGACCAGAGGTGAGCTTGTCAGCTGATGCTGACCCAGTAAATGCTGCACACCTTCTTAATGGTGACAGTGATCTTGCTTTTATATTCTACGTGATTTACTGGTCATGCAGAAATGGGTACATTATTTGTTTGCATAATACACTTTGAGTGAGTTATGTCCATTCTCAACCCCACTTAACATAATGACTCTAATGAAAAAGATCTGACAGAGGTTAGCTGCCATTAACCTCCACTGTGACAGATAAATGTAATTTAGATACAAGATCTCATCTACATGAACTTATTCTGCCCTTAATTGGCTGCTTGTCCATCAATCATTCTGGAGAGCTCTGATTGGCTCATTCATATCTGACACATTTTCAAATTTGATATATGACTGGAAGACCATTTTATTAAAAAAAAAAAAAAGTTTGGCTCCCATCTCCAAAGTACTGTGTTAAAATAAAATAAAAGTGCTGAGTGCAATATGATTTGTGTAAGTGGCACTTCAACGGGCAGAACTGAGGTCATGCTATGTTCATGTCATGTTTTTTTTGTATGCAAACTTTTCAGTGTTGCTGCCAGCCAGTTATTTTTCTCTGACGATTAACTGCTGTCTTACTAAGCAAGACAGCCACGGTAAATTGTTAGAAGAAGATATCTGTGCCTAGGCAAACCTTCAACACACAGCTTTATCTTGAAGCAATTCTTGTACAGCTTTCTCTACAGAGACTATGAAAAAATGCAGTTAAATGGGGATGGATCGCTGTGATAATCATAGCGATCAATAAACATTGCCTGCTGCATGAATAAAAAAAAAAGAAAAAGAAAATTGATAGGCGGGAGAGTAAGATGCTACCTCCTGTGACTTCCAATGCTTTAGGGCCGACACCAGTGTTTTCCTCTTTTTGTATTTAATTTCCAAACACTGGTGCAGAGTCCCCAGGAACACCCCAAGGCAGATTTGTGGGTTTGATTAAAACTTTTAGTTTAATACTTGTATTTTAAACTGGGTTTGAAACTAACCTGATCTGGATTTGAAGCTGGTTGGGACAGATGTCAGATGGAAACACCGGGGTGTTTCAAGTGACTGGGACTCTGTTGGCCACTTCTGCTGCTATAAATGCCTTATTGTGAAAGAAAATTAAATGTGTTTGCTTTTATTTATTATGTAACTTATTCATGCAAAAGATATCACCCACTGTCTAAAATGTATTTAAAAGCATTAAGAAAATTAAAGTCTTAATAGATTTTCTATGTGGTTCGTCTTTGTTTTTTTTCTCCATGTGAAGTGAGCAAACAGCTCATTGCTGTGATGTGGCACACTGAAAGGATCAAGTGGATTGCTTCATGAAAAAAGAGCTGCTGATAACTTTTATATATTTCACAAGAAGCTGTCCCAAATTATGTCTTCTCAAATATTGATGATCACAAAGTAAATTAAATATTCATTTGTACCAATATCCTGCTTAAATAGCCATGAAACAGCACTAACATCTACATGGTTTGATGGTTAATCTTCATGATGACACAGTGCTGTAATTTGCAGGAACAATGACGTGGCTGTAAATAAAAAGCTGGATAAACTATGACCTCCAGTCAGTGATCATCAGAGGGCAAATGACCACCAAATGAAACAAAAAAAAAGACATTTAATTTTCAGAAAATGATAATCTCCCCCCTTGTATTTATGTATTATTACCAGTACTAATATGATGTTTTTCAGGGTTTATTACGTGTCAGAATAAATCCCCTGAGATGTATAATCAAAGAAGGGGAGGGACTCTTTGCACAGAGATGCGCTTATTTAGAGCAACCATATTTCATTGTGAACTACATAAACATGTCCTCTATGAACATGAACAGTTTTTTTTTAAATTTTGGTGAAAAGAGTTGGATGCAAACAGACTGGACATTGGTGTTGTCCATTGTTAAATTGGTCCCTCTCTGATGGGATGTAATAAACACAGGCGCAGGACAAAAGTAATGGTTGAAAAAATCGACCACAAAATGAGTAAGTGCTTAATATTTCTGGCATACAGCGCTCATTAATGCTTCAGTTAGTCCTCCAAGCAAATGACTAATCAATTCCTTATGTTAAATGGTGCAATTATATGAAATTAGTCCAATGCGTCAAACATATCTTAGTGCATAATCACCTTTTAAGGACTGTCCCATACATAAAATTGCCTGACATGTTCTAGCACAGTGTGTCACAATTTCTTTTTTTCAGAGGACCCACTTTTTAAAAATGACAAACAATCTGTGACCCAGTTTACAACAGGGCTTATTAATAAATCTTGTGAAGAGTTAATTTGTGCATAAATGAACATTCTTGACCATTTTTTCTGCAGTTTCCACATCACCTTATATTATCTTGACATGTTTTTGAAATCATATACAGTTGTTAAGTACCATCTCGGTGTTTTTATTTCCTCTCATCAGGAAGACAATATAGATCGACACATAATAGGAGCACTTAGGTGGAATTAGCAGGCTTCATTTTTCCTCTTTATCAGTAAAACAGTATAATCACTTATTCTAAATGATTTACAAAAAGGTGTACTGCGGAAATAAATGTTAAATTTTCAGCAACTTAAATAAAATCTCCCGGTCTCTGGGAGTGACTGCTCTAGCACACAGGTCTGGACTGGTGAGACCTGTGTTAATCTTCCTCACCCAAACCCTGGACATTCCCTGCAAATATAATGAGCAAAGAAATCTTTAATAAAAACAGAGCAAAAGCAACACTGCGTTACTGTCATTCCTCCCCCGTCTCCATCAACTTTACCCAGGCTAGCACCAAAGATAGGCTAGCATGCTAAATTCAATCTTTACTATTTAGCCTATGGATAGCTCTAACAGGTGTTATGTAAGAGATAATGTGAGCAGGCCGTTATTGTGAAATAAACCCAGACTGGGTCTTGAATCATCCTGAAGGTGTTTATTTCACAATAATGACCTGCTCACTGTACATCATCCACCTAATTACATGGTTATTTACCAGAAAAAAAAATATTTGCCACACATTTATGTGACACAAAATATTTAACATTATTTTATGGCTTTATTTTGCAACAATGACTTGCTCAATGCACATTATCCAGCTTGTTACCCGGTAATGTTGAAAATCAATAATCTGACGCAGAATATTAATTTTAAAATGATTTTAGCAATTTGACAATGATTTTTATTGTTCCTCCAGATGCAATGATCAGAAATGTGTCCAGCCTTAACCATATATTTACTAATAACATATTAATATTTACAATCTTCAACAAATAAACTTTACCTTTAAAAAAAAAAAGAAAACAGTGGTGTCAGGTCGTTGGCTGGAGCTGTCCAGCCTTGAA
Source organism: Lutjanus erythropterus (assembly GCF_056507025.1). Lineage (NCBI taxonomy): Eukaryota > Metazoa > Chordata > Actinopteri > Lutjaniformes > Lutjanidae > Lutjanus > Lutjanus erythropterus. The sequence goes on along the minus strand of NC_139325.1, from coordinate 22,782,704 downwards.
ATGTGCCCATTTTTCACCGTGTGTAAAAGCAGGCCGCAGAGTGAAATAATATTTAATGTGGCATGACAGACTGGCCAGCAGAGTTTACCAGCTCATGTATTGATCGCGTTGTGCTTTTTTCGGCCAACAGAGGGGGCTGCTCGCTACAGCAGCTTCCTAACTCTCCTCTTATTCTACTTAAGTACTTCCTCGCTGTAGTTTTAGCGGTGGAAAACTGGACCAGAAACTAACAAGGGTCAAGTGAAACCACAACATCACCATAAACGTCTTGGAGTGGAGAGAGGAGAGGAAGACTGGACATGAAGAGGAGGAAAGGACATAGAGGAGGAAAGGTAACAATATGATCACAGAGTCTGTAAAAGTATTACTCCAAACAATGTTTTTTTTAGATAAAATACAAGCATGAGGCATGCACTTTGTCTAATATCTAGAGTGACACAAAGAGAGTCACTGTGTCTGTGTTGGTTGTCTGTCTTCTCTTGCTTGTGCTTGTTGATAATTCAGTAAACTAAATTGGACCATTTGACTGTTTTCTCTGTGTCTCTAGTTTAGCATCGCTTCACTCACCATGGTATTTCAAACTATGATTTTCTGACACTGTTCACTGTACCTTATTTTACCTGTTGGCCTTCACCAAAGTTTATAGTTAGAGTTACAATGGTCAAAATACATAAAAACAGAACTGTCCTGCTTTTGTGCCTCTTCCTCTGCAGCTGAGGACTGACAGCCTCTGTGTTTGGGCCACTCACTTTACCAACTGAGCTACTAGTGCGCACATGCTGATAACTTGATCTCTAAACTAGAAAAATCCCTGTTTTTTGTTTCAGAAATCTGGTCACCTTATCGTAAATCAAGGGTCAGCAACCCGCGGCTCTTTTGCCCCTCACCAGTGGCTCCCTGTGGCTGTGATGGGACCAGATCATCAAAGCCACAATTCACCCTGAGGGGGAGCGAGGATATGTTAACTGAATCTTCTCATTCTCATTGAATAGTAGAGATATTTTGCTCAAAACCAAAAATGTCAACCTCATGTTGGCGCAAGAGGCAAAGTGAGGATTCATCCTCTTAGCATCATGAATGACAAAGATTCATGGCATCCATCTAGTAGCAGTTGTGATAAAGTTGGTTAAGTCTTAAGTGGTGACAGACCAGTAGCCTGTATTACCATCCATGCACTCATATTGTTAACATGGCTAAAAATAAGCATTAAACAGGGCTGTGACCAGACTTTTTTTGACCAGGTGGCCCAGGTGGGGCACTGATTTATACAGGGGTGGCATGAAGTACATGTGCGCCCACAGCACACAATTTATTTGGAATAGTATTAATTTACCATCTCTCATATCCACTTTAATTACAGTATTAACATTACAGCATCTTGTCATTCCTCTGTGTTTATTTTTTTTAATTTAAAATGAAAGTAGTCTTGCCAGTCAGAACTCACCAGAGTGGCACCATGAAAATGTACAAATATAACATACAGCTTCCATACTTTATTCTTTAAGTCCTCACGGAGAAATTGTACCGTCTTTGTGTCCTCAGGCTGAGACTCGCTCATTTCACCATGAAAAATAGTTTAACTTCAATGGTGTATTATTTATTCACCATTTGCTGCATATTGTGTTTTCGTGAGAAGCATAAGGGTAACTATAAGTACAGTAACATCTCATTATAGAACCCTGTGTTGTAAAAGGATCAATAAATTAACAATGCATATTTTAAAATACTTGTCAAACAGTTGGCTCAAACTAAGGTCCCACCTCTCACTGGACAGATAGCCAATCATACTTGAGGATAATGGGATGCCACACTTGGGGTGGCCAATCAGATTTTAGGGGTGACCAGGGCCCCTCTCTAGAAATGCCCCTGGTATTCACTAAATGTGTTTTTCTTACTTGTTGTGACGTTGATGTAGTCTGTATTTTATAATCCATTATTTTATTTTTTTTGCATTAGCCAGTATTCCTGCAAACTGCCTGTACTGTAAACTGCATCTCCTAATGAATGGAGAAACTTGGCTTAATGGATCCTCATGTATGTGATGGATGAGTCAGGATGTTTTTCCTCTCTGATGTCTTACCAAACAACTCATATTTCTCTGCAACGCCAGAAGACAACTTAAGAAAATCTCCCTTTTTCTCATCAGGCTCGATGACTTCACAGTCCTCTCCGGTGGTTAAGACACAGTTGCCGCAAATGAGCCACCTCTATAAAAGCAGGTGAGTTGATTAATTGATTGATTGATCACAGAGACCGAGATGTGTTGAGAGGATCCACCTCTTTTCCAATCAAAGACAGGAATATAAAGGTACAGCAGACAATTCTTCAGACTCACTCACAGCTCAGAGAGATCTAAACCAGCCTGTCTGCTGGCTCTACAGCGAGCTACAGCTGCATATGTTGATAAGTTTAACCCTGCCGTACCTGTCTAGAGACCAGGCACAAAGAGAAGAAATGAGATGAGACAATCTACTCTCTTTGACTTATCCCCCCACGGGTGAGAGTGTGTTTTCACAGGGGTAATACTCCAAAGCTGTGACCAGGGTGTAATGAGGGATTCTCTGTAATGGCCCCTCTAGCCGTTCCACATCACTTCCTCCTCGTCCCCCCTTTGCAATAACCGCTTCCTGCGCGATTTCATGGGAATTAAAGGGAGAAAGGTGTGTTTCATATGTAAAGCAGGTAGCTCTTGCTGAGACGTGAGATGGTTTGTGCGGATTCACTCCCTCCCTCCCTCCGTCTCTCACTCTCTCGTTTCGTCTCTTGGGTCGGGGCTGGGGTGCGGCGGGTGTTGGGGAGGGGAGAGGGGGGGCTGGTTGAGGTAGGCTTTGATCACTGGCAGAAGGTCGCTATGGTTCGATTTCTGTGGCGCTCCTCTGAGAGGTTTGCTCTGCAATTATAAAGCATGTGAGAGAAGGCAGGGGGATGTTAATTTCTCAGCAGCTACAGTAGCCCGTGTGTCAGTTAGCCAACAGTGAACATGAATCACATTTACAGTATGAGGCAGAAAAAAGGCATTTGGTACCACAGCAACCAATACATGGATGTAAAATCCATTAAATAATCTCTTTACTATGTGAGCTGTGTGGTTATAAGAGATTCACTGAAGGACTGTAAGAGCATGAGACCCTGAACATCTGCTGGCTGCCCATCACAGCCTTATATATACTGCAGATACCTCAAAGTACTTACTGTAATAACTGATTTTGGGCTACTTGGAGGCAGCAGAAACAAGCTGTGAACACAATATTTGCATACTATCACCTTGTAAGCTGATACAGATACGGTACTTGGACAGTGGTCATTCCAGGCTGCTGCAGCCAAGGACTGGAACAACCTGCAAAAAACACTAAAACTGGAGGATTTCATCCCCAAGCCAGTTTTCAAAAACTCTATTTTGGATGTTCTCACTGATACATGCAACTGTTTCTTGACCCCGTAGCATTTTTAAAACTTCTGTCTGTTGGCTGCTCTCTGTTTGCCCATTGCATGCTCCCTATTCTTTTTGCTGCTATTGTTATTGCTCTGCCAGTCTGTCTTGCTATTTGTTGCTTGTCTGTTTGTTTATTTGTTGCTTTACTTGTTTTGTTCTCGCTGTTGTTGCATTTCATTGTGTGTCTTGCAGCATGTGTTTTGTTGTTGCTGTACTACCTGATGCTGCTGTCTGTTAGCCATCTGCCCGTGGCTGTGTTTTATGTAATGCGCATTGTGTGTGTTGCTGTCTTTTATCTGTTGATACCCCTTTTAGTCCCTGTCCCCTTTTCCTCCAGAGGCTCTTGCTTTTTGCCAGGCTGTCATTGTAAATAAGAATTTGTTCTTAATGACTTTCCTGGTTAAAAAAAGGTAAATTAATAAATAAATAAGGCGAAAAGTTACCAAACTGTGGCCTATTTACACCCCAGGAGATACAGAGCAACAGCAATTGTTTCTTGTCTCTGGCCTCTAAATGATAGTCCAACATTCGCATGCAAGTTTAGTTGCTAAATGTTGCGTAATCATTAATAAAAGCTAATCACTAACTTTGTCCAGCTACTGTTTGGTGCTGGGTGGACAGTGTAAAGTTGGTTGTTAGAGCTTTTTTGTTGTAAACATCTACTTACTGTGGCCAAAAATGATGATGATGAGCTTGATGAGAGTGAGGTAAAACACTTAAGCACCACAGACAGCGACATGAATTTATCATACCTTTTGTTGCTGACCCCGTCCACAGCAGTTCTTCTGTGCTGGTACTCCTCTCTGCTTGTCATTACTGGGGTTGTGCCGACCGCCATCTACTGTAGTTAATGCACTGACTATCGATTAGTGCCTCATACAACCCCACATCAGACAATACAAACTGTCCCTCCAAGTTTGTGTACTCATGTAAAATTTAATTAAATCCAACTTACCCATTAATTGACTGTTTTCTAAGCCTACCAGTATTACTGTTGCTATGCCTGTCAAGCTTTCCATTCTTACACTGGCTACAGTTTACAGTGTCGATTTTTCCAGCTGAAATGACGACTTGCGTGAGCATATTTTATCCCAGCTAGCTAGCTATTTATTGTGAATTCCATAAGTTGAGTATTAAATATGTACTTGACAGCTAAATACACTTGTACACATTGTTCTGGAAAACTTATGGTATGTCACAGGTAAAGTCAGTATCCTCTCTGTGGCTGGTGATCCATGTATGTTGTAGAGGACATGATTAAGGAGCAGCATTGTTCTTGTACTGCTGGGTAGAGCTAGTTAGTCCTAGTTTTACAAAACCAACCTGAGGACAGTGAGAAGCTGAAAGCATTGCATTCTCATGGGATTGTCTCATATTTGTACAAAGACTGCATATAACTATGCTATAATGACATTAAATGTCGACACATTGTGGCTTTAAACCATTCCATTTTTCAATAATTAAAACCTTGGGTGAAGATCCCCAGGGTTGAATGGGTCAAACACCAGCATCCTTGAAGAAAACTGCAGACTGTGACTTTTTTGTCACTAACAGGCTTAGATTTTGTGTTTTGTTTTGTTTTTTAATGTGTGTTGCAACATTATGGAAGGGATCCCTGCAGAGATAGACCGTTTTGTTAAAGAGTAAGATCCTTTTTGTTTAACCAGAAACAGCCACAATATTGCTTTCCTAAAAGCCACCAAACTCCATTAAAAAAAACAGTCATTTCAGTTGTCTCAGTCAGTTAGTTCGTGTTGTTGTGTGACTTCGGTGTTTTAGTACACCACTGTCACTCCTAAGTTGTAATGAGATCTGCACCCTTGATTAAAACAGAAAGAAAGAACAAAAGAAACTGCCACAGAGCTGAACAGACTCTTGGTTTTGGATTTTGATGAACACTTTTATCTTTGCAAAAATGTTGTAGTTTTTATATGGACCCTCAGAATGCTTTCACAAGTCTATAGGAAGAAAATAAAAACATCTGAATGTATAATTTCCTCTTGGGACATAAAACATTGGGTTTCAATGAAACCACTGCAGAAATCTTGTTTTCTGCTGCAAAAACTGGTGAATTATTACTGCTGCTCTGCCCCAAGCAGGAAATATTTGAAAAATTCAAATGTTGCTCTCTCTTGTTGTTCTCTCTGCCTTCAGAAGGTAGAAATACTGTTGTGACAACAGACGCATATCAGCAGTGTCTTACTGCACCTAATTATATAATTTGCAAACAGTCATTTGTATAATTTGTATTTGTAAAAGAGGAATAATGGAGAGAAGATGTGGGTTGATTCACGATGATAAACTGCCTCTGTAAAGAGGCTGTTGTTGAGGAATGATTAATTATTCTTCTTATGCTCAGAATAACTAATTCCCTTGTACTTCTCTGTTCAACTGTGTCTAACTGGTTCATTTACACGTCCTTATGAAATCTGTTATCACGCAGCACACGCAACCAATATGGAACGTGCCCTTCAGCACTGCTAACCATGATATTATGGCTGTGGGAATTTTACCTCCACACTGCAGTCTGACTCCTACTGCACAGAGCCATGTTTCTGTGCTAAAATCTTGCTAAAGGGACATATGCAGAATATTTCAAAAGATGTGGCATGGTGCAGTTTTATCCTGTGAAGCAAGGATGCCCTGGAACTGTTTAAAGTAGCCTGCGTCTGTGTCTGTAACTAGAGGCTTGTGCAGCTTTCCAGCGCTACCACACATCAAACTGCGGGGCTGGTTAAGCTGAGCAGAGCTGCTGCTCGTCTTTGTTTAAAACTGTGTGAGATGGGGAAGGCTAATTGGACTAATTAGCACCAAAACAAGGCTTGACTGAACAGTCTTTCTGTATCACAGATGTTTTGCCTCCTTTTAGTTGGAAAAAAGATGCAGGAAGAAAGGAGCCTCATTTTCAAGGCTAACCCGATGTGGCATTTTTAGACTCTGTGCAGTCACAGAGCTGGTGTGAAGACATGTTTCTGATGCACTCCTGCTTAAACTGACCTTTGACACAATAGCGGGAGCCTCAGCGACTCCAGCCGAGCTCCTTGACAGTCAGTAGTTGAGGTGCACTGCCCTGCGGGATGAAAGCTTAACCAACTTTAAACTTTTGTCTGAACTGTATTTTTTTTCTGGGCTTAGTGTTACCTTAAAATGTTTGAAGTTTCCAACTGCAATCTGAAGACTTCATGAAGACTTCATAAAGACTTTATAAACACTACAGAGCTCTACCTCAGCAGTAACACAAAGTGGTATGACTTGAATTCTGTGAACAGTGTATTAGGTAACACTTTAAAATAACCAGCATTAATAAATGGTAAATTAATTGTCAGTTAAACTTCAGTTAATAGTTATTTCATTGTTAACAAAAAAATATGAAGTATTTAATGATTACCAAATGATTTGTAAACTCTGATGGACCAGACATTTGTAAGACATTGTTCATGTCTAATAATTACTGTATAAAAGTTAATTAGATGGCTACTGTAAAGTTGCAATTGGTGTTAATGACGTACATATGTTACATTATGTATGTGAACTTACATAACATACTCATTTGAATAGAAAGATCTTTTCCCAGCCTTCCATCAGAAAAACATGTATTTGGAAGTGCAAGCACCTTATTCCAGCTGATATGTTTGTCATTCAGTGGTGCCCCTTAGTGGACATAGTAAACATGACAGGAGATGTACAAGGAGCGAGAAAGTCTTGTAGCTCTATTGCCTAACCAATATGGCAAGTAGTTTTTGTTCCTAAACCTAACATAATTGCAACCATTTTACAAGGTAAACTACGTATATCATGGGAGTTATGCTGTCATACGAGTGACATCACCACTGTCTTGTGATATATGTAAAGTAGTCATTTTAACACAGTCCATGGTCTTTTCCTAACCCAAACCCTAACCATAGTACTTTTTGTGCCGTAACCTAACCGAACTGTGACTTTTTTTTACAACATAAGCCATGTGTGTAATGCCACGTGAGTTATGTAACATGACCTATGTAACGTAATTTAAGGTTAAGGTAAGTTAAGGTCAGATAAGCCTGTTGCTGCCACGTACCCTAAGTGAAATGCAGCAATCATTAATACACTTGTGAGATTCCTGCTGTAAATGTAGAATGTTGCAGCTAGTCACACTTCCTTAACCTGTCCATGTAGTTTTGTTTCTCAAACCAACATAGTTTTATGCCTTTATTTTGAAAGTTATATTTTACTATTGCTAACCTGGCTGGGGAGCGTACACATGCTAAAATGATACTGGAAGGGCACCTACTGTGTCACAGTTTAAAGCATTGGGCCACTGATACAGTGGCCATATTTGATGAGTTGGCATGTCATCAACATGTTTGTTAATATGATCTGGATAGGTATTGTAAAGTTGGAACTGGTCTTTATAAAACTCACTAAATGGTTAATAACTATTGTGTAATGCATCTATAAACATTACTTGGCTCATCCTTATAAAGTTGCATCTGTTGTTTATACAACTTATAAAGTATATATATACACATTATTTGAATATTTGTTTACAGTAAAATAACTATTAATTAAAGTGTAATTAACTATCGAGTTACAATATATTAATGATTGTTATTATAAAGAGGAGCATGAGGATCATCTGATATTTTTGTGCCTCATTTTCATCATTTGCTGCTACAATGCTTCGTATTATCACCCAAAACGACTCCGCTGTGCAGCACTCACATTGACTTGTACGTACAAAAAAAAAAGAAGTCACCCAGAGGGTTTTTGGTAAGTATCCCTATCTTGAAAATCTTACAAGCATGCTGTAGGCTTAGTGTGGGATAAATATAGACAGTATTTTCCATTATAGTGGTTCATTACAATATAAAAGACTGAAAAGCTTTTGTGGATCCTGTGAATATTTTAATATAAAATTTATGTTGTTGTAAAAAAAAAAAAAAAAAAAAGTCTCTTCAGGACATTGCTCCAGTGACAGGACCTGCATTAGCTTATGTAAAATAAGGCAATTAAAAACCAACAGTATAGCAGAGTATGTTGTGTGACTCTCAATGCATTGATGTTGGGGTGTATTACAAAGCCAATATCTGAATCTGTTTTTTTCATGAAAATATAGGCTTTGTATTTGGGTGTGTTATCTTTATTCAGCCATTCTCTACAGCTTTTAAATAATTTTTGTATGTATAAATGTAGCCATCCGCAATACAAGACAAGGACAGAGCAGCTATTGTTTACTGCACCTTTCTCCTCAAGAGGCCCCTTTTCTATCATTGTGTAAACTGATGGCCCCTGACTGAATTACATATTTTATGGATATTTCCACAATAGCCGCACAGAACAACTGATGGACTGTACAAGACAGTTAACATAAATCATGAACACAATAACAGGAGGACGTTTGTGTAAAATTAGAGATTTGGATGAATTATTTCCAGTTTATTTCCTGTGACTATTACATCAAAGATGAGTTTTCCTGCTAGTAACCTTGTATACACTTCTCTATCTGTAATATGTATATATAGATGTCTTTTTTTGTCTTTAACAATCATACATGGGCTACTAAATGTTTTCTTCTCCCTGACACTCCGTCATTGTTCTGTTAGCTCTTGAGTTGTTTTGACTGCGTACTTTTCTAATGTTCAGCAGAGAGTGAATCTTTGTGAATGTAGCAACATTTTTCACCATTTTACAGACCAAACCTGTGATGAAAATAATTGTTAGTTGCAGCCTTACCGCAGACTAGGGATGAACAAGATTAAATGTCGCCACCCTCGCTAGTCAGCACCAGAAATACTAGATCGGTTTAACTATTTATCAATAGTTTATTCATGTACAATGCCAGTTAACGGTTTCCTTTGAGGTGTTATGCAGCCGCCGGCTACTAGTTGGGGCTGCAGCCACATCAGACGGCAGCCCCTCTCGTCCAGTGCATGTGCCCTGATGTCCCACCCAATCCTGGATGTTTTTAAGCAGCAAAACTGGACAGATGACAGCTCGTAAAAACCACCGCCGTTTTGCAGTGTTTTGATATAGAAAATGGAAATAAAGTTGAATGTCGGCTGTGACAGAATAATCTGATACATAACCACTCAACTGGAGTGATGTGAGACCACATTAAGCACAGACATGGACATTAACCTACAGACAGAGCAGCTGCTGCCGCTAGCTTTGCTAATAATAGCCACACTGTGTAGCAGGCTGGCAGCTAATATCAGCCCCAGATAAACAATGTTGTTTAACCCCAGACACTGTGATCCTTTTCGATCTGAAAAGGTGAAGCATTTTGTGTGATGTGGTCATGTTTTGTAGGTTAATGAGCAATGTCTGTATTGCACGGCACATTTAAAATACGATTCAGCGATTGTAGACTGTGATTAACAGCTTCAAATGGCTCTTAAGACAGTATTTTTTCCGGACAGTGTTTAACATTATCAGTTAGTAAACTGTTCGATTTTAACTGCATTCTGAGTATTTTCTTACTGATAGACTAGTATAAATTAAATGTGTTTAATCGACAGGGAAAGACTGGGTGATTCTCTTCTCTTTCTCAGATTTGGGTGGCAAAGTTGACAGCGTCTCTTGGCTCTGCTCTGCTGTTTTCTTAACAGTTCCAGGTGTTAACCTCTCAGGGTGAAGACAGCTAACGTGGTTTCTCAAGTTAGTGGTATTTTCACGATGTTTGATTTTTGTGTGACAGACTTTACACACAGCATGTGTCTTGTTCCGTGCTTCCAAGTTCATAAAATCTGAAATGTGCCCAGAGGTCTGCTTTGAAAATACTAGGTGCATTTTTTTTATCACTTGCTCTTGATTTTCACCTCCCTCTTCCATATTGCGCTTGCCCCGTTCTCCCACAATTCAATATGACATCGCTAGGATGCTCATTGCTATGGCGCTGGTTGCTATGGCGTTGGTTGCTATGGCATTGGTTGCCAATAGGAATTTATTTTGAATTTTAGAACTTCATTGTCCAGCCGTGGCCAGAAAATCAAAATGGAACATCTATGCAGAATCGTCCACGTCTGCATCGCAATGCATCTCAGAAATTTTTGACCCCTACTTTCCAGTGAGCCTACATGCACAAAAGCAGCACCCTGACTCAGTTTGACCTGAACCTTAATTAGTCTCATTGATAACGCCTGTGTTAACAATATTATGGTTACCGTGTTAAAATGGCTGCTGTGAAAAAGGTCTATTTAGCAAATTCTGTCAGTCTGCCGACAGATCAGTATGGGAAAGAGGCCGGCGGTGAATATCACTGTAAATATTTGGATGCTGTTCAGAGCGCATTATCTGTTTATATCTGAATAATGTATTCATGTTCGTTTGCATCCCAAGTGTCTGTGATGTGAAACTGTATACTCTCACATAAGCAACTGAAATCTTGTCAAATGACCATCCAACCAGGTGAAGCTGTTACAACTGGTACAGTTTTGTGATAAGAATTTAAATGCCTTTCAAATCCTGTGAAAAGGCTCAAATCTCTTTAAACCTCTTAGAAAAAAAAGGTCAATGAGCAGAAGGAGAGAAGAACGAGTAATGTGATTTTTGAATTGAACAATTTATGTAAGCCTTGGGAGGAAAAAAAAAGGTTCATAAATGGAGAGCTTAGCTGTGTTGAAGTCGGTGACCTCCGTCTTCGACAGCCAGATAAAAAGCAAGTTTCATAAAACCAGAGCAGACAGGAGGTGAATTCTGTTTCCAGAGAAACAAACAAATAAACAGGACAAGACATTTTTGTTTTGTTTTAGCAGCACAGTTGACAGGAAGAAAGATGACAGAAGCGTGATTCATTCCAACACAAAATTAGCGCTGTAGTCCTCAAAGGTGATGCTACCTTCATTTTTAGTGTTGAGGTTCTTCATGTCAAGTTACTCTGCATAACAATGATGTTAATTTTAGAAGCCTGGCCACGAGTGTCAATTTGGTCCAAATTGAAATCCAAATTTAATATTGCAGGTTTTCATCTTTATAATAAAGGGCAAAGATCTGACAAAAATCATCAGGAATCTCTGTAAAGTCACATCAAACATCACATTAAGAAGTGCACAGAACCAATTTCCCCTTCAGAGGTGCACGCATGTGTAAGTGTGTTAGGAGCTGGATAGTGACACACATTAGACCCAAAAAGGTGTGAAACTTTACAAATAATGCAACCATGTAAATAGTCAGTGCATGCTCCAATTGTTTGTGAAAATAGAATTGGCAAATGGTACACAGTGGTATTATTACCAGGTGTTTTAGGTTTCAGAAAACTGATCTTTCTGCATTGTGACAGAAGACTAGATCATTTTTTGTGTCCTGTCCTCTCTGCTGTGTTTATTTGTGTCTGTTTGATAGTCTGACACCAAAACAGTAGGTGCTGTAGCTATTGTTCTGACAGTCCTGACATGTCACATCTCTGAGTAAATTTAGCACAAGCAAACTTTTTTAGCTGTTTACACTTGATCTTTTAAACTTTCAAGGCATCTGATATACTGTTATTGTCAATCAGAAAGATCTGTCTTGTGTTTATGTACACAAAACAACACAAAGGACAATATTACTGGACATGTCCCGGCAGCTCTTCACACAGGACAAAACATGGACATACATACGAGACAGGCCGTCTGTTCTCACTTTCAGTGCATCAAATAGAGCAGCTTGGTCTGTGCCCCTGTACTTCATTCTGTAGGTATCCTTCTGCCATAAAGTCTGGAGGTGCCCCTCTAGCGTTATGTTTTGATGTGCCGTCAAAGCTAGTTGACATGGCATAGAGAGCAAGAACGTTGCATAGAGGTTGAGGGAGTGTGGATGTGCTCTCGTAATATCTATATACATTGACAACTGCAACTTCTACATTCAAACCTCTGCAGATGATCCACAGTGCAGCGGCACATCTGGTTTTCAACCTGCCCAAAACAGCAAATGTCACCCCACTGTTCAGATTGCTCCACTGGCTTCCAGTCACTGCACCCATCAAATTCAAAACTCTGACACTTGGCCACTTAACAGCAACTAAAACAGATCTGGCCTTCCTCAGCTCCCTCATTCTGGTCTCCAGTCCTTCCTGCTCACTAAGCTCTGCCAGTGAAAGGCTCCTGATTCAACCACCACAATAGGGCTCTAGGTTGTTATCCAGACACTTCTTTTTTGTAGTTCCCTGGTGGTGGAACGAGTTACCTAACTCTGTTCAATCTACAGAGTCCCTCTCAGTCATTAGGAAAAGACTAAAGAACCAGCTCATTCATGTGCACTCGATTGACTGCAAAAAAACATCCAAGCACTCTATGCACTGACTATTGCACTGCCTTTATGCACCAACTGTATCTATCAGAGTTGAACTTTGCTTTATGAACATCTAGCCAGATTTATGCAAATGTGTTATTGCTGTCTTGACCACAGAGCCCTGCATGTGCAGAACTGATGACAGAAGGGTACCTGCAGCGTCATATTTGAAGCATAGTGGCCACTGATGACGCTGCCATATTTAACATGTTGGGAGTGCGAACATGTTGAGACATTGTGCAGGACATGACACAAACTGGTCTAATTCTAGCTGTGCACTTTGTTAACTGCCTGTACCTGAAGTGTAGATTCATCCTGTTGAGAGTTATTGTCTTGTGGAAGCAAGATTACAGCCAGATCAGATAAAACAAAGCCTGTGCCACAAGCAGTCTTGTGTGTGTTTGACTGAGTGTGTATCTCTGTGTGTGTGTGTATTTGTGCTTGCAAAGGACACAGCTGAGTTCCAGCAAAGGATGTGTACTAGACTACACCCCTCACCGCTCCCTTTCTGCTCCCCGCTGGGTCTTTGCTGTACTTCTTAGTAACGACTCATGTTTGAGGCCGAGTGTCAATGACAGCCCACCTCGCACACTCAGCCGGTGTACAGCTGCAGTGTAACACAGCCTAACCTTGCCTCCAGCTGATTGTATTGTAATAATGAAAAATAGATGCTGGGAGTCTGCTCATGCCCGGCTTCTCGTCTGAGTGTGTGTGCATACATGGTGCATGCATGTACGAGCGTTACCTTCTCTGTTAGTTTGCTTGGAGCCAGAGTGAGCTGGTAGGTATGTTCACCCTGTGGCCACACTTCATCCATGTTAATGAGGATGTAAGGGTTCCCATCCCTCCAAGGTCATCCTCACTGTAGAAGCGCTGTAGGGATTAACTACCCCCTGCATCCTTAATGCATATGCTCTGAATATGAGGACACATAGATTAGATTGACATTGTCGTATTTGTGGGTTTCTGTCTGTGCAAATATGTATACATGTGTATCGTAACCCACATGTGTGCTCAACGTGCTCAATCCCACTCACCCCATCATCAGCGTTTTTTTTGTTAACTTACATTCATGTTTAACAGACAACAAACTTAATTTTGAGAAAGATCTTTATTGGCTTTCTTGCTGCCAGTTAGATGAGAAGATGAGAAGATGAGAAGAATGATTTTTATGTGCGTTAACTACAAGGCTGCATCTAGCAGCCAGTTAGCTTAGCACAAGGAGTGAAAACTGTGGAAACAGCTAGCCTGACTCTGTCCAAGGGGAACAAAACCTGCCTACCACCAGTCTAAAACTCACTGATTAGCACACTGAATCTAATTTGTTTAATCTGTACTAAAACTGAAGTGTAAAAATGTATAGACAAACCTTGAACATCACAAATGATCATTTTAAAGCAATGTTATGCAAGAATTGGTAACCTTTCAGCAGAGAATTCCTATATGGATGGTGCAAGTTTGCCCTGGCCCCATACTTTAACCACACAATTTTATGCTAAGCTAACAGCTGCAGGTGGTGGCTTCACATGAACTGTACAGATATGAGCAGTAGTTACACCATAATCTCACTCACTAAAAGAAATCATATTACCCAGAATTCTGAACTATTCCTTTAAGCTGCAGGTTACATGGTGTGCAGTAACAGTCATGCGACAGAGTAACTATGCAGTGTTCAGTTGCTGTGTCTTAGTGCAAAAAAAAAAAATTCCTGGCATAACTGTGTCTGTTGCACAGTTTTGTTGCTGCTCTATGGCTGCCTCTTTAAGCCCTCCAGAATGCTTCCAAGGAGAGATTGCCATGCTTGAGCTAATCTCAGAACCCAGAACCAAATCTTGCTCTGTGGCAAGCTACTGGTTGTCTGTCAGGAGAGATTCTGCTCCCTCTACCTTAACAACCAAGCCAACCAAGCATGACCCCCCTCTCCTTCAATGGAAGACCCATATATGCCAACACTCTCTGCTCATGTCTGTCTTTGTCATTCAGTCTCGAAAGTCTGTAATCCAAATTGATAGGAGGGATGAGGGATGCAACATGAGTCATAAATGGGGGCTCAAAACCTATTCCAGCTTTTGAATTGTTTTTCCACTAAGCTCTCTCAGTTTCTTGTGGGTGTAGCTGGAGCAGAGGCTGCTCAACGAGGCAAAGTGTCCAGTGGTGCCGCTGTCAAAACTGTATGATGTGCAGACCAGCTGCCAGTGAGTGCGTTACATGTGCATTCTCTGATCGATTTCCGTCTCTCTGCAGGATCAGTTTGGAAAAATCTCTTGTTGCTTTAGAGATTGCAAGTATTATTGTTTGCTCAAAGACCCTTCAGTTGAGCAAGCTCTATGCAGTAGCTAGAATCCAAGGGTGTGTAGTAATGAAGAACAAATGCTTGAAGTTAACGGTACTTTACTTGAGTATTTATTTTTCTGACAACTTTTTTCTTTTACACTCTATATTTTAAAATATATATATGTAGTTTCTATGTCTTACATTTTTAAAACAGACTTGCTACTTCAGTTTTAATGCACTTAAGGCCACAACTAATTAGTATTTTCAATATCCATTAATCTGCCTATCATTTTTTCTATTAATTGATTGTTGTTTGGTCCATAGAATATCAGAAAGTGGTAAAATTGCTATCAACATTGCTATAGGTGACATCCTCAAATATCTTGTATCCACAACCCAAAGACAAGCAAAAAAAAACAAACCAAAAAACAAAAACAGAAAATATTCCTATTTGAGACACTGAGAATGTGAATATTGTTTCTTCGTCTTTCTGCACCAGAGGGCATTTATTTCAACTGATAGCTCAGGCATGTGGCACCAAAATGAGAGACTGTAATCTGTGTTGTAATTCGGTTCAGTAAGTCATTTAGGAACCAAGGTCATATTGGCACTGGATTTCAGTTCCCAACTCTAGTTAGATTTACTCACATCCACCCAGTGGAAATGTCCTTCAGAGGGCTACTTTTTACTTTCATACTTTGAGTAAATTTCAGAGCCTGTACTTTTTGACTTTTACTTGAGTAAAGAAGGTGAATCAGTACCTCTACTTTTAGCTTTGTTTACACAAGGATCTGTACTTCTGCTTCAGTAAAGAATGTGTGTACTTTTGCTACATACACTAGAATATCGGTGCTCTCTGGTTGAAGGGTGTTTTCCCTCGTCAGTGTGACAACCTGATTAGGAAGTACTGGATACATTTGTTCAGGAGCTGTTCTGCTTTGGTTTATCCAGTTAAGAGGAAGTGAGCAGGATTGATGGAGGGGAGGTAACCAGTCGACAGCCAGTTGCTCTCCCACAGATGGAGCTGGTTCCTGGGCTTAGAATCATGTTGCATGTCAATGGAACAAGAAATGTAGCCCATAAATGCTCCTAATGTGTTCATATTACGGAAATAACCGAACTGATATTGAGTTTCTGGCTTCTAGTGAATTCATTCATATGTGCACTCTTAGAAATAATGGTTCCAAAAGGGTTCTTCCTGAGGGCTCAGATTCCACCCTGAACCGTGTGCTTCTGAAGAACTCTTTTTTCAAAAACGGGTTAGTCAAGTGTTATTTGTAAGACAAGAAACCTTTTTATTATAAGAACCCTTTCTGAAAGAAAGACTTCGTCAAGGATTGTTGAAATCCTTCAAGAACTCTTTCGTCAAAGGTTCCTTTGCCATAATATAAAAGGGTCCTCAGTTGAATCCCCTGAGTGTTTCTAGATAAGACCCTTGAAATATAAAGGGTTCTTGGTAGAAACCCCTGGGTCGTTTCTTTTTAGCTCCCTTAGAAGGTGGAAAGGTTCAGAGGGTTCTGGGTGGAACAGTTACACCACAGAAGGACTCTCCTTTAGAACCTCACATAGGGGGTTCTGGGTGAAACCTTTCTAGATGGTTCCATTAAAAACCCTCTGTGGAAGACAGTGTTCTTCAATGATTGTTAAAATCCTTGAAGAAATCTTTCATCGTGGGTTCTCTGTACTGCAATATAGAAGGGCTCTTGGTAGGACCCCCTGGTTGGGATCTAGATAAAACTTGTGGAATATGAAAGGGTTCTCCATAAAACCCCCTGGGTGGTTTCTAGATAAATCATTGGAATATAAAAGAGTTCTCAGTAGAATCCCCTGTGTTTTAGATAAAAGTCTTGGAATATAAAAGGGTTATCTTGTTTTTTAGCGCTCTTGGAAGGTGGAAAGATTCTGAGTGGAACCATTACACCATAGAAGGGTTTTCTGGAGAACGTCTCAGCTGGTTGTGGGTTATACCTTCCACAGATAACTCTAGGTATAACCCTTTATATTGGTGGAGGCTTCTGAAAAGGCTCCAAGTGTAACCTTTATAAAAGGGTCTACCAGGAACCAAAAAGGATTGTCCTATATGGACAAGCTGAAGAACCGTTTATGGTTCTAGTTAGTGGCGTTATTTCTAAGAGTGTACCCAGTGTGCAGCAGAGGCAGGGCTGCATGCAGAGACATTATATGGGCAACATTATTTCTCAGCGCTGGATAACAGAGTCTATTTCACACAAGCAGATCTTAGGTGGTGAGTAACAGGCCCTGTAGAGATGCAGATTATGTGAACTAAAGGCTTCGACATCGCATCCCTTCCCCCTAGTCTCTTCTCCACACACTCTCATGATGCACATGCTGCCCGCTGCCCTTCGATACCACAGCATTTATTTTTTCTGTCCGTCCCACACGACTCGAGCATGGCTCACTTTTTCTCGCCTCCCTCTGTTCGCCCTATCATCAGTGTAAAATACCTCACCCCTGCAGACAGAGACAGATGGAGGGAGCAGCACCAGCCCCCTGCTCAGCTCCAATGATTTATGCCACGCTAGCACGGACCCACACACATACACACACATACACACACACACCTATGCATTCACGCATACAGTATGCATGTGATCATACATCAGCGGATGAGATTGCATGCATAAATACGCAAGGACTCGCGGGTGACACAGAGCTGAATGCATGACGGCACCTGTCTTGTGTTAATGTTAAATGCCAGAGCTCCAGGGCTTTTTAAAAGGACATGTGCATCTTTGAAGCAGTGGCAACCGAGTCTGACATCATTTGTCCCTTTCTATGACAGTTAAAGAGGAACAGGCTGCGGGCACATTCTTCCTCCTTATTCCACCTGACTGAGGTGTCAGCCCTAAAAAAGCTGTGTTACACTCGGCTGCAACGCTACGCTACGAGAATGGAATATCGCTTGTACTTTCTGTTAAATGTCAACCAAGCAAACTGAGTGCATCTTTAAGGGTAGATAATGAGCATACAACGCCGCGGCAGACTGAGAGGAAACAGTCAGTGCACATGTTTGTGTGTGTTCACAAGTGTGTGTGTGTGTGTTTGTTTATTCCGTGTTGTGGTCTGGGGCTCGGAGCTGTTATGGTGTTGCAACAAGGACATGCTCGCCGTACATGAGGCAACGATTTGCGAGTAAGGTCATCGTACATGCTGTCCTCCTCTCATCACCCCCTCCCTCTAACCACGCACACACACACACACATACACGCTCACACACACTCACACAGCCACCTTTTTAATATTAATTCTGCTGTGTAGAGGAGTGGGGAGGTGGGAAGGAGGGTGGGTGCAGAAATAGGGTTGGGATGAGGAGACAGGGGGTGGAGGGAGGGCAGCAGAGGGGACAGAGGATGGAAAGAAGCAGTTAGATGGCAGACAGGTAGAAAACAGGAGGACGAGGGCTGATGGAGGAGTGGATGGAGGGATGAAGGTAGAAAGAAAGAAAATAGGGGAGGAGGTAGAGCAGTGGTGGAGGGGAAATCGTTTATCCTGCAGCCCAGGTAAGGGTGACCTGTTTGTCTCTGTCGGCCTCTGTTACTCCCCTGATGTCTCTATAATAGGCCGGTGAAGCAGGTAGACACGACAGCACGAAGCAGCGGCCCACAGTAACAGAGGCTCGCAGGCGCGCTAAAGCTCCATTCCACCCCAATAACTTCGGGGAATTCACAGAAATTTCAGCTAATGAATTAAATAGCACCATTTGTTATTTCCAATGACTTGTTTTTAACAAATGCAGCTTAAAGACAAAAAAATCCACAGTAAAAAACAAAAGTCTTCAGGGCAGCTTTGCTGCTGCAACCTGCATTTCTGAGTCAGTTTTGTTGTTTAATGGAGTATTTTTTTGTATTATTTTTCGACTATTTTGTTCCAGACAGAAATATTGTTTGTGTCTAGATGGTAACCCCAGACCCATGAAAGATCTTGCAAGATTGATCATTTTAACCCAAACTGTGATCTGAAGTATTTCTGTGCCTGAACCTAAACGGATCTTAATGTGGTAATAGACAACTTTTTTCCTTTAAGTTATCATTATGAAATGAATGTTGGCTGTTAGACAGTTTCCCTATCAGCCCCTCTGTCACTATGCAAATCTGTCTGCCACATGAATCATCAAAAATCATGTCTCTATTATGGATTAAATTAATGAAGAAATTCACGCTTTTTCTCTGAATGTTTTTGTCTAATGTTACCTCTCCTGTAATTACTTGTTTCTGCGAAGCAAAATGTTACTCAAACTATGTTATTACCATGCATCATTACAATAGCTTATG
Source organism: Lutjanus erythropterus (assembly GCF_056507025.1). Taxonomy (NCBI): domain Eukaryota; kingdom Metazoa; phylum Chordata; class Actinopteri; order Lutjaniformes; family Lutjanidae; genus Lutjanus; species Lutjanus erythropterus. The sequence continues at coordinate 22,763,459 of NC_139325.1, read as the reverse complement.
CCTGTTCCCAAATGAAGCTCAGCATAAGTTCAATCAGGAAGACCATCTTATGCCTCATTCATTCATAATTGTCTTTCTCTCCCGTCGCTCTCTTTACACACTATTCTCAATCAGCTATCCATGGGTGTTCACTCCAAGTTAACCAACCAGATTTAGCCACAGTCTCCATCAGCCAATCATGTCGTGTGGCAGAACTTAAAATCTGTTCTCTTCTCTGCCGCTGTCAGCTGTCATTTCTGCACAGAATTGTCGCAACCCTCCTCCACTCCATTCTCCTCCGGTTCTTCTAATCCAGTGCCCAGGCTGAGCTCATCAGAAGTCCAGTCCTCATCTCATCCAGATTATCAGCCATCACTTCACCACTATCACCAGTGTCTAGACTCCATGGGGGGTTTCTTTGCTAATCATGGCTTCACTCCCCTTGATCATTCACTACTTGATGATGTGTCGATGGAGTTTGCATTTCTCTCTAAATCATGCACATGTCAAATATATATACTTGTACACTCAAAACGAGTCTCTCCTGATTGAAATTCAATTGTGACAATTTCAGTCCACCTCTTCAGTGAACATGCATCTTTCTTCTCTCTTATTTCAAAAGTGGTGTTGATCATTTCTCCACAAAGCTTGGCTCTGTGGAGATGGAAAGATGGTGTTGTGTTTATCCCCTTCAGAAAGTGTTTCCTGTGCCCCTCTGCGGTTGAGGATTAGGTTATATGAAGGTGCAGCGGAGTACGGGGGAAACAGACAGGGAAACACCTGTTGACACAACATCTGTCATATTTGCCACAGCAGCACAACAATACTACTTGACAACGCTAGGGGGTTGAGAAGCTCAACTTTAACCAGAGTTGCATCATCATAAAACATGCTTAGTTTGCACAGTGTGCACAGTCAATAAACACTGCTTACAAATGTCACAAGAGAGACACAACCTGAAATATCTTCTGAATGGATTGTCATGTAATTTGGTACAGACATCCATTGCCTCCAGAGGATGAATCCCTCTGACTTTGATGATATCCTCACTTTTCCTCTAGTACCATTTGAGTTCATATTTTTAATTTTGAGTAAAATGTCAGCAGTGGTTTGCCATTAATTTGGTACAGACATTCATGTCCCCCTCAGGAGGAATTGTAGTAACTAGTGATCCCATGACTTTTCATTGCTGTCACTGGGTTTTAATATGTTGGTTCGTGATCAAATAGGCCTATTTGCTAAATTAGGGTGACCTTATTTTCAAATCCTCAAACCAGGAGCCTTAAATGTGGGGTGTGCTATTCTAATCTAATACGTTTTTTTAAAAAAAGATCAAATTCAGCAAATATCTCCTCACCGTCCTCTAGCTCTGTGTGTGTGTGTGCTGAAAATAAAGGTTTGTGCCTGTGCACAGACAAGGCGAAAGAGAAACAGAGCAAAACAGACGGTAAATCTTCTGATGGTGTACTAACATCGGATTTGTTTGGTTACCTAGTTTAAATATAAACAATCTTTCTCTAGAGTTGCGCACCCCACCTGTAAGTGTACCATATGATCATGCATGTGCACATATATGCACTTACCCATGTACTGTAGGCATTTTCATGAGGATGGAGCATTTTAAGTTTTTAGTACACATATTGAGCACACATGAACTGTTAACTGTTAGAGCAGTGCTTTTCAAACTTTTTGTGCCCAAGGCACACAGAAAGACAAGCCAAAACCTCAAGGCATACCTGTATTCATATCTATGTCAATTAGCTTCTATAACCAACCTAACCAATGGAGGCAACAAGTAGCCTACTACCCAAGCAGAGTGCGGGTATAAAAAAAAGCAATGGTGACGGTCACTTTGATGGAAAGTTTTTCAAGGATTTTTTTAGGGAATAAAATTTGCCTCAGAATTGACTATACAAAGCAGTGGTGGACTCAGGCTGTCTGAGGGGCAGGGTAAAAAAAAATCCAAAGGGACACAAGCCTTTGCAGTTGGGCACCAGTGTGCAGAAAGTCGTGATGCACTTTGCACTATGTTTTCACCACTGGAAGGGCACCTTAGAGGGCACTTTATCACATTGTCTTGAATGTTGAGTCACTCAAGAGGTAACTTGATGAGGGAACTATTATGTTTTATGTACCATGGGGGCATCCAAGAGGGCAGTTGTGCAGCATTTGCAGTTATTGCCCCCCTTCCTCCCCATTGAGTCCACCACCAACTACTGAAATTAAAAATGTATTCCTAACTTTTTGTGTAGTTGTATATTGAAATAATAATGTATGGTTTTCACAAAATCCCAAGGCACATGTGGAACTGCCTCACAGCCCACTGTTTGTGAACCGCTGTTCTGTGACAAAGAGCCAGAAGCATCGTAGCCTGTAGTTGTTGCATATGACTCAGAGACTAGCGACAGACTTGACAACGACACATTAATTAATTGGCTCACATGTGGCAAAAAAATCAGTGCTGAATTGAGACCTGTGGTGCATTGTTTATTTTTTTTATACTGAGTTACGTAATAAAGACGGAACATGATGAATGTCTATGTAAACCCTGAAAACAAGAATCATATTATTGTTTATTTGTGGTGAAAAAGGGGCATTTGTTTGGACTCAGGATGCCCAGCTTGAAACCAGATGATAAATTAATGACATTCCCAACAGTCTCAGCTGTACTCTGTATTTAGTGCTAATTAGAAAATTGTAGCATGTTGACACACTAAACTAAGATAATGAACATTATATAAATAAATATTTTACATGCCAAACATCAACGTGTTAGCACTGTCATTGAGAGCATGCTGGCTATAGCATTTAGCTCAAAGCAAAACTGTGCTTTGGTGCAGCCTCACAGAGCTGCTAGCATGACTGTGGAGTTTCTTGTTAGACTTGTTTCCCAGTGAATGACTGTCCAAACACAAATGATGTGACGTCATGTCAAGATTTTTCCAGCGAGTTCAGTAGCAGAGAAAAATCTTTTTTCTGACATATCACTGTTTGGCAACTGCACCTCAGAATCAAAGAACAGCAGCTCCTTTCTAGATGTACGACTTTGCACCACTGTTCAACAATCACACAGGGAGAAATCCATTGTAGAGTAAAAATGTCAACACTCCATGACAAACGAACTCCTGCAATCCACTGAACACCACAGATTGATGACTTATAACAGTGTAAGAGTATTCAAGGGTGGATTTTTCCTTAAGGCAGTAGCTATAGATCTAGCTGGAACTTGAAATAAAAGTAAGCCAGGCAGCTGGGTCTCTTTGATTTGTGTCTCTGCTCACTTCCTCCTCCTGTTTTTCATTTCACTCATCGTCCCCTCTGCATGATGTGGTAATGACAGCCCCCTCTTCGCTGGCTACAAAATCACCTCAGTGAAGATCCATTTCATTACTTTGATTTGGAAATAAAACAGAGTGTAGTGGTGAAGTTGGAAATGAGCGCAGATGAGAGAGGCAGAAAGACAGAGGGTGAGGAGAAAGAGAGGCGAGAGGAAAGCTTGGCCTAGAGCTATGGAAAGTTGTAATAGATGTTATGTGAGCAGCAGGAGAATAAAAAGCATGTGGGCGTTTATATGGAATTAAGGCCTGGGTAGTCATTACCATATTGTCTAAGATTTTCTCATACATTTGCATTGGTTTTTCTCAAATTACATCCCCAAATAATACACACACAGATTCAGTTACACACACTTACAACAGTGTGAAGCCCCTATCAAGCAGGCTGATAGAAAGTGTAAGAACGGGAACAGCACAGAAAGGATGATTTCTGGGGTTTCTAATCTTAATTTAAATTCAAATTTATAAAACCATGGACACCAAACTCTTGATTGGACTGTACCTTATCAGCATCTCATTTGAAAAACAATAAGGGGGAGGAATAATGAAATGATATTATAGAATAAAAGTAAATAAACATTCTAGACAACATGCACACAAACAGTCCCAGAGTGAAGAAGCCAGCTAGTTTTTTTTTTTATTTTATTTTATTTTTTTTTTTACATCAAATATGAATGTTAAACCTCAAGTCTGTAAGATTTAGGGGGATTTATTGGCAGAACTGTCATGGCAGAAATGAAATATAATGTTCATAAGTGTGCCTTATGAGTGTTTAATGACCTGAAAATAAGAATTGTTGCGTTTTTGTTACCATAGAATGAGTCGTTTATATCAGAGGGCATAGATGTTGTTTCTAGCCTTAGTGTTTTTTGCAAGTTGTGCAGCTACCGTACTTTTTCCTACACGAGGAAGGGAGTGAAGCAAGTGGTATTTTCTTTGGTTGCAATCTACAGCCTCACCACTAGATGCCACTAAACCCTACATACTGATCCTTTAAAGATATAATATGCAATATCTTCCTAAAAAATAATGCATGCACATAATCATTTTAAATCATCACGTATGAACCATTAGAAGTATGTGGTGGTGGCTTTATCTGCTGTGTTTATTTTCTTTCATTATGTTGCTGTGTTTGTTATGCTTTACCAATGCAAAGACATCCTGGCAACTTTCTAGTGCATTTATGAACAGCTCGGACAAATCACCTTTAAACATGCAATGTGTACAATATAGCTAGAGTTTTAATTTACACTTAAAAAAAGACAGTACATCAGCTCCAACATGTTTCCACTGTGTGGTGTGGCTCCACTTGACTCTAGTATATCGTTTTTGGTTTTTCATTGTCATAAGTTGTGGATATTACTCGGTATCACCTCAGTTGAGTTTCCAAATGATCTGACCTGATAGGAACAGAGGAGAGAAAAAGTTGCAGACCACTGATTGGTCAGCGAGAATTGTCACTTACTTGACATGAAGAAACCAGGCGCATCTCGTTGTCTGCCCTCTGATGTAGGATCTCCCATCTCTTGAGTTTTTAGCAGTCTTTTCCTCTTGATGCATTCAGTCTTTTTGAAAATCTCTTGGGATTTTGTCCTCTTATCATGCCATTCCACTCATTCCTTTGATATCCTCCATTGTTTTTGTGATTGTGTGTCACATTGAGGACGATGTCACTGCAGTTTCACCTGGAATCACCATGACGATCAGCCAAGACTCCTGCCCACGTTGAGAAGGTTCTATCTACAGTAACATAATCGGGTACTAAAAGTGCGTCAAGTCGAGGAGAATCGAGCTGTTTAGAAGCCCAGGTGCTCCATGAGCAGCGAAAAGTAAAAACAAGGAGCCGACAGTCGGGACAAAAGTGACAGGTGAGCTGGGAGAAATGGAAGGCTTCCTCTGCTCCAGTGTGCACATTGACTGGCACCTCACTGTCATCCTTAACTGTCACCGAAGAACCAATCAGCTGTTGACATGAATCTGCCTGTGTCCCACTGTACAGACAGTCAGGACTGACCTGTCAACGCGTCCTGCAAGTCACACACACACACACACACACACACACACACACACACACACACACACACACAATGGCACACAGACACACTGCACGCAGTCACATTTTGTATGAATATTTTCTGAATGGCAGTGTCTGGGAGAGTCCATTAATCATTAATACCTCTTATACACTCTGAAGAAAGACTGCTTGATATACAGGTCTGTATGAGTGCTCCATATATTGAAATATATCATCAGTAGCTTCTCCTTGTGGCCAGTTATGAAGCTCTTCACATGTACATTTTTGACATACATCTACTCCCACAAATGTACAACTAGAAACATGCTTCTGCTTCTGAGACTGTTGTATTATTTTTCTAAACATCTCTTATAATAGATTAAATATAAATGTTTTATGAATATTATTTTGAATGAGAGAGTGCATAAAAATCATCAATATCTAAAATGCTGCACATACCAAGGAAATAATGCTTTCTAATACTTTCACATACTACAGAAATAACACTTTTCTCTATGACACACTGATCAAGCACGACAGTTCATTAGGATTAAGTTTTGTAGGTCATTAAAAGTACAGTATTGAAGTAACTGACAGTGAATCACCCCTACTTGACAACCTTGAAACCTAAAAAAAAAAAGGAAGGTTTTTGATACCAAAAATTTTCAGTTTCAGAGACTGTTACCTGCATTGTGGTGACTTTAAAAGAATGAAAATACCAAAATAATAAGTATACTGAAACAGCATTTTTATGTTGAAGACTTGTCAGGAAATCTGTGTAACTCTCTGGCATAAACTAATATTTACAAGTTTCCTGTCAGAAGCTTGACGTGGCAGATTTTACAAAATGCATGCCCCTTTCTTTTAAAACTCTCCTTAAGAAACTTTAATTCTTCTTAGGAAGTCTGGTTTGGTGTTGTTGTCTGTTGTCTAGGGCTTATACACGCTGTACAGTGACAGAAACAGGTTGTGATATTGAAAAGGAAAAAAGGGCAAGGTGAAAATTTATCAGAAAGTGGGAGAAATACAGGAGAATTGTAATCCTGGGAGGAAATACGCAGAGGACAATAAAGAAAAACTGAGTCAGGAGGGTTGGCAAATATGGAATAACCTGATTGTATGCAGAACTCAATATTTTGTGTCCATTACTTCTCTCAGTCACTGAATTTGATTTCTTCATGTTACTCCTCTTGGTTCATTTGAAAAAGGTCAATATATGCAGGAACCGGACTAGAACTGAAATGCAAAAATATGTAATTATTTTTTTTTTTTGTCCAGACCAAATTCACCAAAATACAGGTGTGAAAACTCTTATGTACCATTTTCTTGTTCTGATGGTCCAGTGGTCTTAGACACGTAAGTTGTGACCGTAAGATAACAAACAAACAAACAACAAATCCAGCTTGGGAACCGTGTCCACATTGACTATTTTGCTTTAAAAGATGCTTCATCTATATGTACTAAGACCGTATGCTTAGATATTGCTTGTAGCTATTTATTTTCAGTATTTATTTGTAAATGTTATTTTATAAAACAAAAAAACAATTTTAGTCATTATTTTCACAGTTTACATTATAGATACATTTTTTAGAATTCTGTTGGGACCAGTTTCCTTACATGGCTTACCAGTTTCCTCCTGCTGGAAGCACAAAGCACTGAGAGATGGAGGACTATAAATACAAATACAAAAATGTAGACTTCCCCAGAGAAATGTCAGGACAAACATTATAATAGTTTCTACAATAGAAGGTATGCACTGATGTCACTTTCCCACCGGGACACGCCCCCTCAGCTGGACTGAGTGGCTGCTTTTTGAACATTTGATTAAATCAAAGGCAGTTGGACTTGACAGTGATCTTCACAACTTAATGAAGACACAGTGGTCCATGGACATGACACATGGCCAGGAATTGGGTTTCCTGACATTTATATGGACCTGATTTCAACACCAAAGAAAGACACAAAGCAAAGAAGGTGTACAAAAGTGTTTCCTTGCTCCTACCGTTACTTCAAGGTGGAATTCGTTGCTGAAATTGAAGTGATAAGGACAACACAGGCTATTCTGGCTGTATGTGGACATTTATGGAGAGACATGTTTGCGTGCAAAAGCGATGAGGATGCATGACGTGCAATTTTTACACAAAATATAAATGTAAGAAGCTAAATATTTAATCCTAAGTAACATTAGTCAATATAGTATATAACTTAAAGTATGATTTTAACCAAAAATCCAACCTTTCTGACCCAAAATCCAGCTGTAAAGCCACATTTCCATTGTTTCCTGAGAAATGCAGCAATCCATTTTCACTTCTTTTTTTAAGCTTTTGGCACTGTGTAAAATGATTGCTCTGATTTCTTGTTGAATCTGCCTTTTTTTTTTTTTTTTTTACGATCAATCACACAACAGATCTTAAACATTTTAGAAGTGTTGTTGCATTTTTGTGGCATTCAAGCTGAAAGGTAAAGCTGCCACTCCATTGTCTCCGCCTCCTGCGACAACACAACGCAATTACATAGTTTCTACAATGAAAACAACCAATACATCCCTAGAGAGTTTTAGGTTAACATTTAAAGGTAGAAAGAATCTGAGGTGGCTTGCTGAGATAATTTACCTAAGCTGCTAAACCTATGAAGTGACTGATTCTAGAAAATACTGCAAGATTTGCCTTCAGTCTTCACTTATTTTGTGACATAATGTAAGGTTTCCCAAATGGCTGCTAGTCAACACTGTATTATACTCACAGTATATGTTGTTGTCCCTTCAGTAACAGTTTCAGTTTTAGAACAACACAGCACATTGTTCCTGCAGTCTATGTCTCACAGTAATATGGTACTTTGTCCTGACAATTGAATCTCTTGTTTTACAGTAACATTGTCTTATGAAGCTTCTTTACAGTATTACGATACATTGTCCCTTCAGCTTATGAAGCGTCTCCTGCCATTTGTTTTGTGTGTCATTGTTTGCAGCTCACGAGAAAGTGCTGTTGTTTGTATGTACATCCTGCGGGGGGAAATGTAATTCTACCTTTGTAGATCAATAAAAACCATTGTATTCTAATGTATTCCACTCACTATTCTAATCCATCCTCTCCTATTAGCAAACATATGGGCACGCTGCCTGCAATGGCTGTTATGTAATTAATAGTCATGGTGGGGCAATTAAAATCGTGAGGCTTTATGGGCTTGCTGATTAAGATATTTAAAGCATGAAGTACCCAAGGCTCTTATTTTTGTGCAGGTTTCTGCGTATCTTCTTGTTTATACTCATTTGGTTTTTGTTTCCTCTAGCAAATGTGTGTGTTGTGTGAAAAATGAGCACTGCCTTTGTGTTTGTGTGTGATGTGAGAGGATGTACAAGGCAGGGAACAGTTTTAACGCTTATCCTTGACTTTTCCTTTACCCGTGTGCAATTAATTACTGCCCAGAACAGCAGCCCTGGGATCGGCTGCTAAGGAAATAAAAACACATCGGTGTAAATGCAGCGCCAGCTGACTAGGGGAGAGCTGCTGCGCAGCAGCAGCAGCAGCAGCAGCAGCAGCGGCGCATTGAGACCCTGCACCGCCATCCATTTGCAATGACAATCATTATCGGGTGAAAGCAGTGGTCTCCAACTCTATTCCAGAGGGGATGTGTGCGTTCACAGTCCCACAGTAATCCATATTCACTTTCTTAATTGGTTCAATTAGTTCTCTCAGATACTGTATGAATTTTACACTCTGCCTGTCCCCAGATAAAGTCCAGTTAACGTATTACTGGGCAGAGGTTACAAATTGGGTTCCCAGTGGTGAAGCTTAATACACAGAGGATTTGAAGTCATTTATGTGGTTGAGTGGGCTAAAAACTGTATTGCTGACACTGTAATGAGGGAACACAAGCATCTTGGCCTCACCGTTTAGTCTTATGCAAGACTTAGCACTCGTGGGAATTCACAAACACACACACACACACAGACACACACACACACATATATGTGGCATATCAGACACAGATAACTGCACAATGGGAGGTAAATACGCTTACAATATTATCACAGTTCTAAACATTAAGTCGGCTTTTAATACGCTTAACACTCATTCTGTGAGGGCTGTGTATCCCTCTCTCTCTCTCTCTCTCACACACACACACACACACACACACACACACACACACACACACACACACACACACACACACACACACACACATTAAAACCCTCATATTAAATCAATGTTGGCATGAGAACTAAGTGATTAAGTTAGTGACATGCTAAACTATGTGGCTTAATGGTCACTCTGCTTTAACGGCGGAGTTAAAGTCTCCTGCACAGCGAGGAGATGAGGACCAGTTTGAAAGGCATGGAAACACACACACACACACTTGCACATACACTCATCGTCAAACAAATGAGGTGGTTGCATTACTGTCTGTCTGGTGAATGGAGAGCGTGTATTGATCTGGAGGAGAAGCTCGTACATCAGTGTGGTTAGGCAAAATGCCATTAAAGGTGGAGGAGAAATTATGAACACACACACACACACACACACACACACACACACACACACACACACACACACACACACACACACACACACACACACACACAGATGCTTTTTGTTCTTTGTTTTTAAACTGAGTCTGGCTCAACATCCTGCTTATTAAAATGGTCTTACTATTAGGGATGCACCCAAATCCGAAAAAGCACAAATAATGCAATGGAAACAGTCCGTCAACATTTCCATCAGTAGCCCATTAAAAATTATTTCCAAGATCTAACACACTAATGATCAGAGTGCTCCTTTTTTTTTTTTTTTTTTTTTTTTTTTTTTTTTTTTTTTATGGAGCTGCAACTGTTTGAGTAATTTTTTAAGAGAAAAAAGTCAAAATTTTAGGTTCTTAAATGTGAATATATCCTGCTTTCTTTACTCCTCTCTGACAGTAAACTGAATATCTTTGGGTTGTGCACAAAAAAGACATTTGAGGACGTCATTTTGAGCTTTGGGAAACACCAATGAACATTTTTCACCATTTTCAGACATTTTATTGACTAAACAACTACTTGATTAATAGCGAAAATAATCAGATAAACAGATTAATTGACAATGAAAATAATTGCTAATAGCAGCCATACACTTTTAACTAAGTACATTTCTTTAGTACTTCAATATTATTCTAAAATGTTATAATATTGATATATGTTTATATTATGTATAATGTGCTAGTATTGTGAAATGCAGTAAGATTAACACATCAAGAGACATGAATGCATGAAGATTATTTCCTCTCTCTCTCTCTCTCTCTCTCTCTCTACATACATATATATATATATATATATATACATACATATATATATAGATAGATATTTCCTCTAGATATGACTCTTATATTGCTTGTTTGCTCATTTATTAGTTATTGCTTTTTATTGATGCGTCTTTCTATTTTTCTATCCACTTTGCTACTGTAATTGGCTGAAAAACTTGCGTAAGCCGTATATGACAGGCGGAAGCTAGAGCCAGTGTTTGGTTTGTCTGTTCTGGGCCACTTTAGAAACATGGCGGTTCAACATGGTGGACTTCGTGGAAGAGAAAAAGATCTCATTCCAAGGTAACAAAAACACGATTCTAACTTTCAGGTGATTACTTACTGATAAAAATCTACTTATGAACATTATATTCCATTCTGCCATATTCTGCCAATAAATGCCAGTAAATCTTACATGCTGGACCATTAAAACTCAAACTATAAAAGAGAGAGAATTCAAAGTAGAGTATGAAAATGTAGAAGTAGATTTCATAATTAATTATAAGCTAATATTAAATAAACTTGATGCTTTGAATGCACAACAGTTGCCTTGCCAATGAATATTCAGTTAGAAAATAAAACATTTGCCTGATTTAAAGTGACGTCTGATACAAACCCCACTTCCAGTCTTCTGTCTGAATACAGAAACAGATAATTTTGTTGGTTGAACAGACTTAGATAATGACGTCTCTGTGCACCTCCAGTGCACACAGATTCATGCTATTTGTTCTTTTCTTTACCAGAAAACTGACTCTGACTCAACTTATTGCTTGTTAAAACTGTCTCTCTATGTAAATTGTATTCTTTATGGCTTGTTTTGGGGGGTTCTTTCCTTGATCATCTTCTCCTTTTTCCCCGTTGTCTTTCCACTGTCCTCTCTCCCTCTCTTGTGTCCAGCCCAAGGTTTCACATGAAAGTGACTGTACAGTAGCGTACAGTGCAGGCGACAGCGATGCAGTTGGCCCTGGAGAGCGTCCCGTCTTTCCTCCACCGTGCTATTTGTGGGGTCTGACGGGCAAACTGGGAATAGCAGGATGATTCAGCGCTACAGGGTCAGGATCTATGATAATGTACCATGGGGAACATTTCCATATAATGAACACAGTACATCTTCTTTAGAGGCCCTCTTGAGGAACGAAGATGAGGACACACAGATAAAGAGGAGTGAGAGAAAAGGGGAGATCAAGGGAGATTTCAAGAATGAGAGAGGTAGAATAAAAAGAGGAGGAAGGATGGGGAGAAAGGAGGAGAATGGTGGAGACGGCAATAATGAGAGAGAAAATTTAATGGAGAGACAAAGAAGTAAAAGAGAAAGAGGTAATGTTAATGCAGTGCAGGCGGCAGTTTGTGCTCCCTCTGCAGCACTTGTGAGCACTCCTGGCTGTGTTGAGCACTTGCTCTTTTATATCAGCCTCCTGCTGCTACTGTAAAAAGAGACATTGAGAGAAAGAGTTTTGCGTGCATGTATTTATATGTTTATGTGTGTATGTGAATGCGCGTCTTCCAGCCTTTTGTCGGGAAGCTAATAACAAATTGTCATGCTGGCTCTTGATTTGTATGGATAAAAGAAACCATAATGAGCCCCATAATGCGAGCTATTTAGTGCGGCATTTGAAGGGAGCTGCCACGTCTGTCAGTCACAGCAACTTCCAAGTCTCTCCGTGACAAGCCCGGGCTTTTGTCCTGAAGTCTCCAACAATAAAGTGATACAGCGATGACAGACATGCACACACGCCCAACTCACAACCCCGCATCTGTTAAACATTCATTATTCGCCTCCATCGTGTAGCAGAGAGAGAAAACCGCCACGAGCTACAGAGCCAAACTAGGCTGGACCAAGTGGCTGCTGCTGCCTCTTTTCATGTCCTCTGCTGCCGCTGGTTCCACATGGCACACAAGTGTGAAATTGGTGAGTAGATTACATGTGAGTGCTGTGATGTGCCAGCAGCTGGTCTATCTTTACAGGTCAATACTGATCAAACATGTCTGATAATGTGTGTAGTGGGTCCATTTTTTCGCTTATCTAGGCAGATATCAAGACTCAACTGAAGCTTCTCACTGCAAATAAATTGTATTTATTGATAAAAAATCATTACAAAAGACTATACAGTGTAATGTCCACATACATTTTCCACTTGATTATCACTCATTATTGAGAACTGGGACAAAAACATATTTTGAGGGGGGTTTCATTTTTACTCTTCAATTATTTTGAAAAAATACATTTTAAAAGATCAAACTGTCTTAAATCTTCTGATCGGGCCAAGATTCTAGTGATTAGTTTTTATTAAATAGCATTTTTTGGAGTGACGTCCATCAGTATAGATTTCAGCTGCATACGATGGAAAATCTGATGGAGAATGATACTTTTTAAAAAAATCTCATGGTGAGTAGCCATTTCATTTAAAAAAAATTGATAAGAGTTGTCTAAATAATCATCAAAATACACATTTTTATTTAGCTTTGATTTAAAAGGGCTACAGAGCTAACATGTTAAGATTGAGACACATCTGACAGAAAAATTATTTGAGTAATTTGTCAAAAAGTAGAAAGTTTACCGGTGCTTGAGCAGTATTCCTGCCAGGAGGTTAGACAGGAGTCCTTAGGTTATAGCTAACCCTGTTTATGCCCAATTAAATAATATAATAATGTAAAAATCTGACAGAGTTGAGGTTAAAGGGCCAGCATTTTCATATATAATATATTTTAAACCAAAATTGATTATAATTGCTCATTTTTACACCAGTGTTATCAGTAGGTATTTGATAGTTTTAGATTTAGGAGGCTTTACTACATTTTTAAGTTGCATTAAGTTGTGAATTCCTGTCAGGAACAAGGGTGTTTTCTGGCACAGAGCAAGTATAGAAATAAAAAAATTTAAACAAACAAACAAAAACATTTTATAAATTATATATGTTACATATATAAAAATCCTTAAAGAATACATTTTCATCAAAAACATGGAATTAGAGTGTTTGTCATATTTGTCCCAGATCTCAAGAATGAGAGTTTTTTTTTTTTTTTTATACTTCATTCAAGCAGTTTTTCACAAACAAGGCAAAAGCAATATTATTTCATCGTTGATCCCTGATGATGAGAACCCGTTCTCCTCTAAATGTTCATAAAAAATTAAGCTAATAGTCTTATAAATGCTCACATCATTGACTCGTAATTGAAGTTTATCCCCGGCTTGACCCATTTGCAGCTCTCAGCTAAGCGATCAAGGAACCAATACAACGCCTCGCTGCCCTCTGTCGATACACCTGGTCTGACCTATTGGCTGAGGTGGAGAGAGGAGCAGATCCATTGCATTGACAGCCTCCCCAGTTCTCCTCTGCTCTCTCATTAGATCCACTCTATTAAACTCCTTATGCATCTGTCTGTAGGCTGCTGGCCGGGGGCTGGGAAACAATCGGAGAGCCCTGCTGGTGGTTGGTGAGCTCCGCTATGGCCGCGGAGCTGAGAGAAAGCGTTGAAATGCACCGCACTTACCGGCTGGTGAATACACTGGAAGGACTTTTGAAGGCCACAGTAGAAACTGTCTTTGAGTAGGCGACAGAGTGCTTGTGTGTTTTTTGTACATTTGTGTGGCAGCTGTTTGCTTGTAACATGCAGCAGCTGCATGTATGTAAGAACAAATAAATATTCATGTGGTAAAAGACATGAGATATGCACTTATTCACTGACTGCTGGAGAGTTAGATTAGAAGATTAATGCCACTCTCATATCTGTATGGTATATATGGAGTCAGAAGCCAGGTAGCTTAGCACAAAGATTGGAAATGGGGAAACAGCTAAAGGGGTAGTTCAGATTATTTGAGGTGTTTGTGAAAAAATGTAGTTTCACCAGGAGGGATTAATAAAGTATGATTTCTTCCTCTGTAGATTTTTATTTAACATACAGATATTAATGTATTGATATTCTCATCTGACTCTGAATCTGCTTTTCCCCACAAAATGTCGAACAGTTCCATTTAGGATGAGGTTGTTGTCACTGTTTGCATGTGAGCGTGTTACTGTTTGACAAAATAACATCACATGACTCTGCTGAATGTTGACTTTGGTTTCTGTGTGTATGCACTGTAAATGTGCGTGTGTGTGTGTACGTCTGCGCTCGCGGCATCATTCTGGGGTAGAGTTGAGGCGAATGGGACTGTGTGGCACAGAGGAGGCAGAGGGGTCAGACATGGCCGCGGTCGTCACTCCCATCTTCTTCAGGGAGCGCTCGTCTGTCACTGAGATGGAGCGAGAGAAGGCAGGACGAGAGGCAGCCGGTGGGCCTGAGACAGATAAAAAGATAGATGGAGAGAGACAGAGGGAGATTTTTTAATTGTTCCCTTTTCCTTTATCCACCATTCTCCTCTATTCGCTTTGACAACACAAATGCATTTCACGTGTCACACCAATAAAGCAAATTGAAGCTGAAGTTGAGAGACTGCGAGATGGAGAAAGAATGAGATACACATGACATGAAAGAAACAACAAGACGGAGATAAAAGAGGAAGAAAAGCAAAAGAGGCACTGAGAAGAGGAGAAACTGAGCCGTGTTTGAGTTTCCAATTTATTGAAGTATACTTAAGATCTGTATCGTACACTTAAGATTCACATTAGTTAGATCTCTTATTGGTATTCAGCTCACACACCCGATGTTTTATTAGCCTCTCTGGAGTAAATGACATCCATTTACTTTTATTACAGCAGATGAATGAAATGAAAACTGTTATTCGGTCTGTGCAGAGATGAGCGCAGTAGCGGCGTTCAGCCTGCAGGGGGTCATGGCGGTGCAGCGAGCTGCAGCAGGTTGAGCAATGACTGCAGATTTGTTGCAGCTTGATGTCTCTCATCATCACACACAGAGGCAGAGCACAGGCAGTGAGATACTACAGGCCATACTGGGATTTCTACCTTTGATATCTCTCACATCCAGCTGAGGTTCACCACACTAACCAGCAGGGGGCAGGGTGACCACACACACACAAACATGAACACGAAACACACACACACAACACATATGCCCAGACACAGACCCCCACCAGGGCTGACATTTGCAGCTAAGTGCTGCAATGGCTGGTTATTTATGTTGAGAGGGCTGCTGATGGGGAGAGTTCAGCAGGTGGCTGCATTACACTGTTTATCAGAGCGACGCAGCGGCATTATCACTTCATGAGCCAGCCTACACTCTTCTCCCCCCCTTACATCTGTCTTTCTGTCGTCCTTCTCTGGGCATACACCCTCTGTCGCTCCCTCCTCGCCGCTCGCTGCTCCTTGTGTTGTGAAATGCCTCCTGACTGCTCTTCCCTCTCCATTTTTCTCCCACAGATGTACACCAGCCATCTGGGTACTTGTAGGGCACAGCGAACGCACCAGTGGTGCAACCAGCCTCTGCTCGAGCCTGTTAGCGTTACAGAGTTATTCATTCATGCTATTTTGCAGTGTGTTGACCAGAGTTGTCACAATTTCAATATCGAATCAAAAAATTGATTGAAACAGGCTTTCAGTTTCAATAATTGAAATCAAAGGCAGAATCGGTGATTCTCCCAGAATTTTTTTTACACTCCACCCCTGTCTAACTGTCACTTCCGTCATAGTATAGCTTACTGACTATTATATTGATACACTTGATACAATAGACTTCTTTATAGATATTTTTAGAAAATCAATGATCTTTTGATCTTTACAAATCAAGACTTGATCATCTAATAATGGCATAACCGTCAGCGCAAAAAAAAAAAGTTGAAAAACCCAGTCCAATCATGACCAGGGTTGGATTTTAACGATTCTCAATCCTAATTCTTTGAGGGGCCACGTCAAAATGGAGTCTGAATCCCCAGTGTTTAAAGAGGATACAAAGTCGTTCTTATTTGGAACTGGTTCAAAGTGAAGAACCCTGATCATGACCCTAAAATCAAAAAGTCAAATTGTGGATTTGGAGAATTGTGAGACCCTAGTGACAGTAGGGCTGCAACTTATTATTATTCTCATTTCTGATTAATCTGTCAATCATTTTTGAGTAATTAATCAGTTGTTTGGCCCATTGATAATATTTTGTTGATGTTTTGTTGAGATTATCCTTATTTTGACCAAAACACTTGTTAAAATGACTATGGTGTGATTTTTTCCAATTTTTATTTATTTATTTATGTATTTTGCAGGAATCTGTACCAAATGAAGATGTTTTCTTTAGTCTGCAGAATCTTATTTGTAGTACAGGCATCTCTGCCTCACAACATTCATTAATTTAAAAATTTTTTTAACACACATTTAGCCTTTAACAAACATTGCACCTCCTGCAATTTGAAAACTGCAGAAAGCTATATTGTGATTTTGCTAAAATTTCGATTAATTGTGCAGCCCCAGTTCAAATGCAGAGAAAACGTAACAATGCATTTCTTACTGCCTGCTAGTTGCTTAACTTCCAGGAAAACACAGGAAACGATGTACAGTGAGGAAGGAAGTCGACAAATGTGACTGAACGTAACTAAACATGACATGAAAAAAAGGTATACTACCTCATCCAAAATGATGTCATGTCAGAAAGATTTTTATCTGCAATGATGATTGTTTAACAATGAAGAAAGCAACAACAAAAAGTACGTCTTGTTTTGTTTTAAATTGAGAGAGACCCTTAGCAGCAGAACCTACATATTGTACGTTTAATCGACTAATCCTTGCAGCTCCATTTGGCAGCAATGGAAAGCAGGATGAATAAAAACAAAATGAATTCCTAATGATCTAAAAATGAAGAATCAGTGTTTTTTTCTGCTTCTCTCCTTTGTAGGTACATCTCCTGCTGTATTCACCTGCTTATTATGCTGAAATTAAATGCAGCAATAATTACCGTGGAGCACAAATATACACCTCAAACTTACTGCTCTTTTCATCTGCTCTCCTGTTTTCACCTCTATCTCTCCCTCTACCTTCACCGCTCTCACATCCAGCTGCATCCTCTCTCCTCTCCTTCTCTCTCCCTCCCCCCCGTCTGTCTCACCTCCAATCCTCTGTGGTATTTCAGTACAGTGCAGGTCAGGAGCTGCAACCTCACCTGTGTTGTTCTGGCTGGATTTGACTTTGCTGTTGGTCTTCTCTTGCATCGCCCGCTCGTACTCTCTCACCTCCTCCAAACTCAGCCCTGTGGGGAAAGCAAAGTACACACACACACACACACACACACACACAGCATCAGAACAGAGTATGAAATATGTATTAAATTTCACAGGGTGTATATTGAGGGTAAAGTCATACAATCCTGATTCCAAAAAAGCTGGGATGTCGTGTAAAACATAACTTAAAACAGAATGTAATCAAATTCAGAGTGAGTGTATATTAACAAAAAACAATAATGGTTATCATTTTGAACATTAAATATCTTGCCTTGGTACTGTATGCAATTGACTGTAGGTCAAAAAGTATTCCCAAACCATTGCATTCTGTTTTAATTTACTTTTCACACAGCATCCTGACTTTTTTTTGGAATCGGAGTAGTTAGAAACCGCTGATAGTGATCATAGTTACTGTGATTAACTGCTTACGTGGATCACAAAGTTTGGGACAGAATCATCCCTATACAGACTTGAAGAATGCCCTCAATTGAGCACAGATCCCTGCCAGGCAACAGATGGTGAAGCACCCACTGCAATGCCACCACAACTGCCTGATGCAACCAGTGGACAATGTAAAGTTCTGCCAACATTAACATGACCTACACACACACTGTCTCGTTCCAACTGAAGCAGCCGTTAATCACCTGCAGCCCCTTGTGGCTGGTTAAGAAAAGTGAGAAGTCAGCTGTCAGTGATCCAGCCAGAATTACTGTCTCCACCATCCAGTGCAGTAACAGTTTACATCCATGTCAAGATTCATATAATGTTTACAGTGAAGTCTTCAGTCAGTCTTCCAGTGAATAATTTCCAAAGAGAAAGATGCTGTCTTCACTGACAGATTATTTTTACAGAGTAGTACAGAGCCTTGATAGAGAGCTGAACATTGTGACGTCACAGTGAAGCTGAACTTTGAAATTTTGGATATAAAATGTCATCATCTCATCATTTCATCCTATTAGGTATTTGTGTGTAATTTTGTCCTAATTAGCTGATGAAAATTGTGGCCAAAAATGCTCTCAGTGAAGTCACCGTGACCTTGACCTTTGACCACCAAAATCTAATGAACTCATCTTTGAGTCCAAATGGTCATTTGTGCTAAATTTGAAGAAATAAAAAAAAAAATAAAATAAAATAAAAAAAAATTATCATCCGCTTAGAGTGATCAATTTGACCTGGACAGACATGATCACTAAAAAGAGGTTTCCACTGTACAACAATTATAACTGCTTTGTTCTGAAAGTTTGATCTTGTATCTTTAATAAAGCAGCAAACTTTAACTTTGTGACTGTATTTCTGACTCACCGTGCCATTCGTCTATCCACGCCACTGCTTGTCTGTGACCAACCAGGAGAATGTCCCGGATGTTCTGAAATAACAAACAAAAACATGTCAAAACATTTTTATTTTGTGTTTTTGTCTTCAGTTTATTTTCAGTTAGATTCCAGAGTGAATTTGTTCCTTTCAGTTTAATTTTTTAGTAGGGATGCATTGATACCACTTTTTTTTCAGTACAAGTACTTACATTTGGGTACTTGCTGATACCGATTACATATACGAGTACTTAATAATGCCAATATCTTTTAAAACATGTTGTATTTTCATTGGATGGTCACTTTCTAAATGTAACAAATCATTGTTGCTGTTTCGTGCTACAAGTTTAACCATAGTTAACTATTGTAGTAAGTTACTTTACTGATTTTGTGTTCCTTATTAAGCTGTGCAGTTTGCTGTGTATATTTCAGTATAATAATTTCACAACATTATTATGGACTTGCAGAATTAAGTTTACTATTATAAATGGTGTTAAATATGATAATTATTTCATTATCATTTACAGCATTTTAACTAGTATTTTAATTTAACATTTACATGTGTAGTATTTAAGTTTCTTCTTCATGTCCCTCTTGTCTAAGAGTTAATTAGTTCCTACCTGTCATTGTTTAGGGGGGGACAGGTATGAGTGTGGTGCCAGCTGTGAATCAGTTTTATTGACCCCGCTGTGAACCAGAAGAGTGAAGTTGCGTGTCCTGTGCTGTCAGGTCGTTTTGGTGAAGAATAAGTTCACAAAGAGAAGTTTTTGCAGCTTTTTACGAAGAAAGACGCGGCGGTGTTTTTTTTTATTCGTCTTCGGATTAATTTGACGAAGCGTCGACTAGTTTCCACCCGTCAGGAGTTATTGGACAGCGGCTGGCTGCGGTCTGCAGGTGGACTCTATTTCAGTTTTACATGGACTTACATGGAGTTTTACGGAGAGTTTCCAAAGTCGCTGGGATCGTTAATAATGGATGATGTTGAGGACAGTGAGTCTCTCCCTGATGGTGACGCCGCGTTAAAAATAAGAGGGTAAGCATCAGCAAACAAACCTCATCATGGCGGTTCTTTACACGTTTATCGAGCGGCTACTTTTCGTGACGTGTTTGGTGTCGTAGTAGTTCCGTGTTTTTGTTAGTTACACTATTAGTTTTATTTATTACAATATGGGGGATATTTTTCAGGGGCAAGATTTAAGAAGTTCAGAATATGTGTCAACCATACAAACACAACACTTTGTGAAGGCATTTGACTCAAATCTCACTCCTCATGGTTGATGTGTTAACTAATTTGACCAAATTCACTACATACATTTCCTGTGTTTTTCTATATTAATTTTAGTGAGTTTTAAGTACACAATATTGTTTAAGTTAGTTCTCCTTTTTTCTAAAGTCTAGTTTTTATTCCAGTTAACTAAAATGTTTATTTCAAACACAGTTTTAGCTTTTGGTTTAGTTTGAGTAAACTATAATAACCTTGGTGTGAAATGGCACACTTGGCATTATGTTACAATGCGTCACTATCAAAATAATATCGATGCCTTTGTGTAATTACATTAAACAAATCAGATCATAGCTGAGATAAGTAGAGACTTATCTCAGCGGTTTTATTTGCACTTTCCCTTTGTCAAAACTAAAACCTCATTCCTGTAAATGATCTTTCTTAAAGTAACAATGCTGGGAAAAAAGGCGTTGCTACTTTTGTTTTGATAGCTTTTTGTTTTTCAGTCATGCAACATTGCTTTGCTTCATTGTGGAGGATAAATGCGTTTTAATTGCTCTTTTAATCAGCTGTTCAACCTGTTTGATCGACCTCAATTGTGAGAAACATTTTGAAAATGTTTGCTTTGTTTGTAACAGAAGAACAGAGCATTGATTTCTTCGTAGATCTACAGTAAAATGACCATCCTCAACAATCCTGACTGGTTATTTGTTATTTGACTGTGTTGAATTTTGTACAAATAAATTATTTCCACATTAATTTCCAGACAGTAGTGTAATATCTAATGTTTTATGACTTTTTGTGTATTTATTTTAGCTTGCGTTCATTTTATATTATTCTTTTGGTTAGTTATTCAAGTGGTTTTTGTTGTTATTTCTTAATTTTATTAAGTCCTTGGAGCCTTTGAGTACTTGTATCACGTTTTTGTCTTCGTCTGTGAAATTGTGATTGTATTGTCTGTTTTATTGCAAACCAGATCTACTTACAGGTACAAGTAAAATTGCCTGAAGCTTACAGCATTACACCTTACAGTTAAAATGTTGGGAAAGGGTGTTGCTAGTTTCACTTTTACAGCTTTTGGTTTTTACTTCATGCGTCATTGCTTTGCTTCACTGTGAAGGATAAATGTGTTTAAAGTGATCTTTTTTTTATCAGCAGTTTAACTTGTTTGATCAACCTCCACTGTGGGGGATGTTTGGAAAACCTTTGCTCAGTTTGCTGCAGAATAACAGAGGCACTCTTGCAGTTTTTTGTGTTGTAAAAACATACAGCCAGTTTCCTGATAAATCTGACCTACTGGTGGATTACATTAAACTCAGTGCAGAGGTCATCTGAGGCTAACAGCCTTCTTGGCAACGGTCTTGGTAATTATACTAATGTCTGGACATTAATGTGGTAATGAATCATTTTTTATCAAAATTCAACACATAACAAATAACCAATCAAGTTTGTTGAAGGATCATTTTAGAAAGTAAAAGACTCCCAACATTCTGAAATCAATGTTTGAATGAAGCAAAGCACTTTATTTTGTCCTATTGGCTATAAAGTCAAAATTATTCCAACTTGTACTCCACCTTTAAGGGCTTGTAACATTAACTACAGATTATATCTTGACCTAGAGCTGCGATTTTCATTATTATGAACTGTTTAGTCTATAAAATGCAAGACATGACATCATATCTTTCCAGGGACCAAACTGATGGCTGGAAATTGCTTCTCTTGTCCAAACAACAGTCTAAAACCCAAAGACTCGTCATTTACTATCATAAATGACAAAGAGGAGCAGCAAATCAGGCTGTAACCAGTAAATGTTTGGCATTCTTGCTTGAAAAATGACTGAAACAATTTATTAATAATCAAAATAGTTGGCAGCTGATTCTCTTTTGACTGACTGGTAGCTGCAGCTCTGTCCTGATCCAAACCTCTTTAAATCGGCAGAGAGGAAAGGCATGATGGGAAAAGAAAGTTCTGTCTCACTCTGTGTATGAACTCCTCGGTCTTGGTCTGGAAGCCGTACACCTCGAAGCTGCACTGCACCCTCTTATAGGAGCACATAATGGGCTGGTGCTCGTCTCTCCAGCCTTTCTCCAGAGGCCCTCGACCGGTTTTACTTGACTGCCAGCGACTCAGGTCCTGCACAGAGCAAACAGTAGGTCTATACGTTACTGCTGAGTCTGCAGAAACTTTGGCCCTGTGAGGCATCTTCAGAGGCAAACTATGGATGTGGATATGTTTACTGCAAGTGTGTGTGTGTGAGAGGATATGTGTGTGGAGGTGCAAGCAGATTGTTGCTCAACACAGCCCATAAGAGAGAAGTGTGATAACACACATTATGCATCTGTGACCACAGGGTGATTGGAAAGTGTTGGTGATTTTCTCTTCTCACTGTCTCACTTCATCTATGAGATTATTGGTGCGTTTGCAGTTTTTTTTTGTGTGTTTGTGTATGTATGAGCATCGGTGTTGACGTGTGCTTGTCTGCATGCTGCTGTGTATCCAGATCTGTGAAGTGACCTTTGTCTCTTAAGACTTCAGGGGAGTAAAGAAGTGTAAAACCTTGGCGGAGAGGGAATGAAGATAGATTTAAAGGAGGCGTGTGGGTGTATGACAGATTTATGCTCTTTTCAGAAGCAAAACCACAAGCCAGTAAACCAAACTGAACAAGGAAAAAGGTCTGTTTTTGCAGATGTGTGCTGCTGTCCACATATGTGCATCACAAACCCTTATTTCTTAAGACGAGTCCTGCATTTTAAGAATATGCTTATCTGCTCTCTCTCATAGGTGTGACCAGATAAATCCAACTTCTTGTATTGATACTAGCATCAATAGGATCAATACCCCCCAAAAAAGGTTCTGTCACATGTTAGATGACATCGTGGGGCTCACTAACATGAGTACTGCAACATTTGCATATCTGCTGCTATTGTGTACATGCACGCAGTGATCATTCACATAATGAACATTTATGTATTTATTAAAAACTGTCTTGTGTTTAAACATGCGTGTAATTAAATAATAACCAGAGAATAGTAAAGAGAAATTGCTCATGTTTGGCAGATTATTTGGTGGTAATATATTCATAAGTAGAGAAGTAGTCAATTATGACATATTCGCTCCCATGAGGGTAGCTGCTTTTAACAATAAAAAAGTATTGATACTGGTGATTCTTTCCCAGCTATTGCTTGTACTGGATTGAAACCACATTTTGTGGTATTGTCCACCCCTACCTCATAGCTGTGCAATATAGAAAAATATTTAAAAAAAAACTCTCAGACTCACCACTATAATAACTCTGATCCCAGGTGTGAAAATGCATTGCATTAAAATTAAGCAACCGGTGTCATATTTTATCAGAAAAGGTTTGATAGTATTCAATATTTTTTCTGTTGCAGCATACTGCCTTTTATTTTTAAAATTCAAATTTTATTTTATTAGAATAGAAATATTGGTAGCTTCAAATGCTTAGACATATCCCCAAACCACTGAATTACTTTGATTTTAAAAGTTACAAGCATACTCTAATATAATAATAATTGTTATGAATAAAGAATGATATTAACAATAATGTAAATAATAGCAGTAAAAGGTGTAATATCAATGTACATTATTATCAGATTAAGGATTTTAACATATTTGTCATTATTCTGCTTTTTAAAGCTAAAGTGATAAGATAAAAGTGAAGTTAATGCCTTTTTGTTTTGTTATGACCCAATATTTTTTGGTAAGCTCTGTAAAGGCAGAACACAGTACCTTCCAAATAAGGGTCAAAGGTCAGTAGAGCTCA
Organism: Lutjanus erythropterus; assembly: GCF_056507025.1. NCBI lineage: Eukaryota > Metazoa > Chordata > Actinopteri > Lutjaniformes > Lutjanidae > Lutjanus > Lutjanus erythropterus. Next base: position 22,739,439 of record NC_139325.1, on the reverse strand, counting down.
GGATTACTATATAGATAGAATAACCTGATCCAATCATCTGCCTGCTCCTGTTTTGGCTGAACAACAAGAAAACCTTAAACCATTTTCTCAGTTCTGCACTCTGAGAAGTTTCTGCCTTTTTCCCTTGTAGGGCAGTATAGATATCAACACTCAACATAAAAGACTGGCACAAACTCTGCGCTTGCAGTCATCATTTTTCTGAAGATGATTAAGACAAATCTCCATTGGTAATAGTTTCTCTTCTGTGTCCTGTGGTTCACAAAGGTAACCTCTCGTCTCTACAGTGAAAGACCTTTTGTTGTTGCTGTCAATCACTCATTTTTATTTGCTTGTATTTCTTGTCTTTTCAAGAAACTGCTGTAAATCTGACTCAGACTGCTGGTCTGCAGCACAGTGCGCTACACAGGTAGGCACACCTCTGCATAGGAATAAAGAAGTACTATAGATAGTGTAGTATCAGAGTAAAGGGCAGTCTGACAGCAAGGTAAAGCAGTGAAAATATTCTAAATATAGCAAACAATTGAGTGGATATTGATTATTTTAGATGGGCCTTTAGATAGGTGTGTTAAAATCATTTTTCTGCTGACCCTGTCTGCAGCAGTACAATACTGAGCGTGTGTGCTGGGACTTCTCTCTGCTTCTCCAAACAATGTATAGATTCATACAAAATAAATCATCAGTCAATTCATACAATAATCTCTCTCAATCACACCTATGACCCACTAGATATGATTGGTAGTGTGTGTATCTGCAGAGAACCTGCACTCTGCATGTGTTTTCTTATTTTCTGTGTTCGGGATGTTTCTGGGCAGTGGTGTGTAGCGCACAGCCAATAATGCACAGGGTGTGATGTTGAATAAAAACGTAGCGACCAGGTTACATTATTGTCTTCACCTCTCTCCTCTGCTTTCTGACTTTGAATGGTGCATTTACAAACAGAAATGGACAAATACTGCATTCATTGATCTTCTCACTCAATCAAGTGTATTTCCAAAAATGCCTAACTAATGAAGTGATGCCTGCCTTACGTGAGCTGCATTGCTACAGACGAATCTGGGGAAGAACCGGAAATAAACAAGTTATCATTTCTGCAGTGGCATCTTCCTACAGTATGCGCACAATTAAATGCAAGCTGTAATAAGTAATCTCTATATATAATCTCTATATAGATTCACTGGACATTTGCCAGAAGTGGATCAAGGATAGGACTTTGTTCTTGAAAATGTTGAATACCTGAAAACTTCAATGCCTATAAAAATATGAACTGATATAATTTATATATATATATTTTAGTTTATTTTACACATTACATAATTACTTAAATGTGCCGAGGTGGTCCAGTTTATGTTGTTCTCCTTTATCTATTTCTGGCTGTTGTCACAATCAACACCTAACAACTACGTGACATTTGAAGAACATATCGCCATCCAAAAAGGTAACTTCACCAGTTACCGAGGGCCCCTGTCTAATGTCATCAATCCAATTATTCATGCTGCTGTCACAGTCAGCATGCTACAGCAGACACCATGTCTGGAAGGGAACCCTCAACCTGTGAAATATCTCGCAAGAGGGATCATTTTAACCCAAACAATGAGAAAATATCACAAGAGTTTCAAAAATTTTGGGCTCCTGCCTAGACTTCACCAGCAGACACCGAGTGACAGGCACGATGACGTGCCACTGCTGTAATGGGCGTGACGCTAGACGGCGGAACACACAAAGCGGTCACTGAATTCATCTACGCACACGTGACGTGTCTTGCTCTCCACAGTCATTTACTTAACACACCATCCCAGTTTGACGTTCTATTTAAGCTCTCATCTCCCATCTCTCCCTTTGCCTGTGCACATTGGAGAAGTTAGGCTTCAAGGCTTTCTGGCAGCCTTGAAGGCTAACTTCTCCCAGCAGTCTGCCTGTAAATGCAATGCTGCCTTGCATCAGTATTGCTGCCCGTTCAGCCCCGCCACCACTGCAGCATCCACCTCCAGGCTCCGGTGGGAGGTTTAAGATATTTGCTCTAGACTCCCCGATATCTCTATGTAAACATATCTGGAGGAGTGATGAGGTCGGAGCCTAGACGCTAAACTCTAACCATGTTCTGCTGCTGTAACAAACATTTCAAACGTGATTGAATTCCAGTAATCTACTCATACAGTTTTTCCTTTGCAAAATCTCAATAGACTTGATAAGTCATTTGTTTTTGCCTTCATCTTTCTGTACGTGCATGTTTGTGTGCCTGTCACAGTGCAGTATTTACCTCTGTCTCTTTGTAGTGCTTTTCAGGTATAGGGTCACTCAGGATATCCAGGAAACTGACATTCTCCGCCGGGGTCGGCATGTCCCCGAACACCTACAGCCAAACAGATGGGGGGAGGTCATACAGTGTAATGAGAGCAGACACACACACACACTCTCACACGCATACAGTCAGTCACTCAGTGGAGAGCGGGATGAGAGTGGATGAGTAACTGTGTAGAAAACTGAGGTCACACACCATAACACCCCTCACTATATCCCACCCTCAGGCCCTTGGAGCAAATCACACTGGAGCAAAGAGAGAGGAGAGAACAGACAGAGGGAGCAGAGGAGGGGGAGATAGAAAAAAAAAAACCCAACAAGGACATATGGGGGATATTAGAAGAGAGGGGGAAAAAGAAGAGTTATGAGAGTGGAATACACTTTTCCTTGAGAGAGAACAGAGGGAAGCTTGGGAGAGAGCACTTTTATTTGACCTTGTTTCAAATTTGTTCTAATGCCCCACTGACGTTGTTCATTTCACAGCTGAAAACTAACAAATAAGAGAAATCCGCGGTTAGATAATAGCCCGCCAAGCTCCTGTGGTGTTGTTGTTGGTCTGTGTCTAGTCAAGGTCTCACTCCCTCTTATGGAATGTGTTACATTATCTGGATGTATTGTGTTGCTTTTTACAATGTGCTCAGGGCACGACACTCTTCACAGTTTCCTTGTTATTGTCTCTCTGTGTTTTCTGTGTGGTGTTGATATTCATTCAGAGACCCAGAGAGCCTTGACTGTGATAGTACTAAAAGCCATTAAAAGTATTTATATCAGACTCTAAAAGTACTTTACTACAAGTAAAAGTTCTGCATCGAAAATGTAAAAGTATGTAGTAAACCAGGAAAATTAAGTGAAAGTATCAAAAACAATAAATATTTAACATGCAGTAAAATGCCCCCCGTGACTGTTTTAGTATTATCATTAGATAATTATTACTAATGCTTTTATGAATAAGCAGCATGTTACTGTTTTACTTTGTTCTGATGGATTGGTGTGAAAAATGTTATAAAATATTGAAAAATCTAACACCTTAAAGGGATATCTCCGATTATTTGAAGCGAGGTTCTATAAGTACCTGAATTACTTATAGCAGATGGTGGTCGGCACACCCCCACTTTGGAGAAGCAGAGAGCAACACCAGCACAGAAGCTTGTTGTGGACAGCATGAGTGGCAAAACACATTTTAGCCACTTAAAATAGGCTTATCTAAAAACATCAATATCATTTTAAGTGTACTCTATACTTAGAGTATTGTCACCATTCTTCCGATGGGAAACCGCTGTTATGTAAGCCAAATATTGCATTATCTCACTCAACCAGACTCCTTTTGCAAAAACAGCAATTTTACCTTATAGAAGACAGGAGTTGCTGGTCTACCGCTGTCTCAATGTGTTACGGTTTGTGTTATTATACCTTTGGTGAAACTAAACTAATCTAATAATCTGAGTTAGCTGTAGACCAACACCCAGCATGTGTTCTGCAAGGTCAAATTACTGATTTTGACACTGAAGTCTGGTTGGTTTGTAGAGAGTGATATCTGGCTTATATAACAGCAGTCTCCTGTCATGAAAGGCTGGCTGATGACAAGGTAAAGCGGTGAAAATATTATAAATATAGCATATATTTAAACTGATGGTGGCTAAAATATGTTTTGTGCTGACCTTATCCACAGCAGTGCTTCTTATATCAATACTGCTGCTGCTTCTCCAAACTGGGGGCGTGCCGACAGCCAATAAGTACCTGATACAACCCCACTTCAAATAATCCAAACAATCCCTTTAACATGGCTGCAACAAATTGAAAAAAAGAAACAAAAAAAGCCCACAACTAAAATAGCTCGAAAAAGGAGCAAATCCTCATATCTGAGAAGCTGGAATAATGAAATGTCCAAAGAAAAGGACTTAAAAGATTATCAAAATAGCTGCCAATTAATTTTAATTAATTGTTATATCTCTCATTGTATATACTGTTAGGTATTTTTGTGTATAACAAAACATTAAATTTTATATGCTCTTGGTTGCTGCTGTCACATAAATCAGTGTAGTGCAGTAAAAAGCAGAGTAGAGATATAAAGGTGAATGAAAAGAAAAAATGCAAGTAAAGTACAAGTACTTTCCACCACTGAGCCTTGAAGCTTCTGTGGTATGTGTCCATATCATGTTTTGCTCTCTGTTTGTTTGGAATAAACCTGAGCAACCTGTAACTACAAACGTACATGACATGAAACAAGATTCACCACATTTCTCTGCGCTAGCCGAACTCTGGATCTCCATATTCTGACGTGCTGGGTCTTGTTACTTGACTCGATTCCTTGATTACAAAGCGCAGGCATGAGGGCCAGATAGAGTTGCAGTTGTTTGTGAATTTCTGTGTGTGTGTGTGTCTGGTTTTATGTGTGTTTGACTTGGACTAAATGCGGTATGGCAGCCATGCTCAGGGCCGTTGCATGTCTGGTTAATAGATCTGCCAATACTGCATTTTGTGCTTTGCTTGTTTTCCTTGTAATGGCCACATCAATTTGATGAACATTTTCTTTGTGCTGCGGAGAAAATTGCAATTTCTCTCTTTTCCCCCTTGTCCTTCTCCCCCTCCCCCTTAATCACTCCATCTCCCCTCACCCCCTCCACGCTCTTGCTCCGTCATACTCACATTATCGTTATCGCCGTTGTTGTTCTCGAATCTTGTCTCAATACGGATGCTGAACTTGGGGAGGAATGATACCTACGGGGTGACGAGAGGTAAAAATGAAGAAAAAAGGGTTGAGGGCAGAGATAGAGGGAGTGGGAGAAGCAGGCTGCAGATTAGATCCACTGATACTGAAGCAGAGATGAGCTCTGTTGCATTCATGTACAGTAAATGATGTGTGAGAATACTTACTGAGTACTCTGCAGCACCGGGGACGTTCAATATGGAAAGGGAGAAACAGAATTAGTTACTCATACATGCATGAGCTAGCAATTGCTCTCACACACACATATACTCATTACCACAGGGGAATACATGCATACATAGTGCTAAATATTTGATGGCACTTGGGAGAGCAGCTGTTAAAAGTAAATAAGTTTTGTATAATGCATTGAGGTGAAAGGAACCTGATGTTTAACACAAGCAAAGGCACTTAAACACACACCTGTGATGGTGTACGGGTAGAAGTTCCAGGCCTTTTCCGTCACGTAGAAGAATCGCGGGACGAATGCTTTGGCCCAGGACGGCAGTTTACTGGAAAGCAAAACAGCAGAGAGGGGAAGTAACTAAGTACAAATACTTTATTATTGTACTTAAGTAGATTTTTCACGTATTTGTACTTTACCTGAGTTTTTATTTTTCTAACAACACTTTAGTTTAACGTACTTTTACCACATTTTACACGATTAGCTGAACTGTCCACTCCTTACATGTTCAAAACAGGGTTGTTACTTAAGTTTTAATGCATCTAAGGGGAAATATTGACTATTTGTTTTGCATCATTGCATGGTGCCTTCCTAACATCAAGACCAATTTCAAAATAAATAGACAGAAAAATATTATATAGAAAAGGCAATCGCTTTGTAGCCATCAGTGTATTTCATGGACAACAGATGTAACAAGACAAAAATGATGTAAAAAAATGTAACAAGAAGAAAAACGGCATGAAAGAAGTAACAAAACATAACAGGATGAAAAGATGTTAAAAGATGAAAATGACATAAAAGATATATGAAGATGAAAATAACATAAAATATGTAACAAGAGGAAGAACGACAACAAGATGTGACAAGAGGAAAACAATGTAACAAGGCGAAAACAATGTGAAAGACATAACAAGACATAACGGTATGAAATGTAACAAGGCAAAAATTAAGTAAAAGATGTGACAAGATGAACAATGATGAAAACTACAGTAAAGATATAATGATACAAACAAAAATGGAAAAAGACATACAAGACAACACAGACAAGTGAGGGACACTTGACCATGTGGAAACAGGTGAGGTTGAGTTAACTTTGGACCAAAACAGCTGGTAGAAATGTCCTTCAGAGGGCGACTTTTATACTTTGAGTACATTTCAGAGCCTGTACTTTCTCAGTTTTACCTGACTAAAGAGGTTGAATCAGTACTTCTACGTTAAAAGGTCTATACTTTTACAAGTGTATGGAAGGTGTGTACTTTTGCCACCTCTGCAAAACAGGAACACAGAAGAATCAGAGAGTGGAAGATTGGGAGAGACAGAGATTAGAGGAGAAGACAGAGAGATCCTAAGTGGTTTTTGTGCCATTTATAGCCAGATTACCTGTAGGCTACTTTCGCCACAGCGTTCATTTGTATGACTCATTCCCAATTACACCTGTGGTGATGAATTGTTACTGTAGCTTCTAGGTCACATGTCAGAACATGATTGAGGTAGAATACATTTTTGCACTCACTGTACTTGTGTGTGTGTGTGTGTGTGTGTGTGTGTGTATGTGTGTGTGTGTGTGTGTGTGTGTGTGTGTGTGTGTGTGTGTGTGTGTGTGTGTGTGTTCCAGCATATCTTTACTAATGAGGACCAAATGTCCCACAAGCACAGAAAGATTAGGAAAATCCTCCACAGTGAGAACATTTCTTTACTTCTTTAAGAGTTTATTTTAGGATTAGGCCTTGGGTTTATGGTGGTGATTAGAATGAGAGTTGAGGTTACATTAGGGTAATGAGTGAGGTTAGTTTAGGGTTAGGAATTGAATTCAGAGTTAAATGAGATGTCAGGCTGTTTTTTTTTTTCAGACTGGATTGTCACTATAATTACAATTCATTGATGAATAGACTGTCACGCGGAGGACAAAGCAAACAAACATTCTTTCAGCACAGTGACATGGTCGTTGGTGTCATACATTCCTGCGGCTTAGAAGTTGTTACAACATTTGAGTCACATTTCTCACATGCTGTCTTGTTTACTTTGAGGACTGTAGATCTGCTGCTGTGTTTAAATCATTCTGGAAAAAAACATAATCCCTTTTGCTTCAGCTTGAAGCAAATTCACAAATCACTTGGGTAGCACTTTAACACCCTTTATTTGGGGTTTATAAGTGGTATATAAACGCTTCATAAATGGATTATAACACACTATGACATCCATTCAGACAGGATTCTACCAGCCATGTATCTGGTTGGGCCAATCACAACCATTTTTTAAAGTTTTGGGCAGGTTCCATACAATGTGTGACAGCCTAGATTTGAAAAGTGTATGTCACATGCTTCACTACTCTGATTGGTTGTGGGTCAGTCCAGATGTGTCCAGTCAGCAGGTCCATGCAGCGCAGGCTTTTGAAACTCAGATAAAACTGTCAAACTAGACAGTATCGATCAAATATGGATCAAGATTCTGTGACTGCATTGCCTGTTAACCCAAATGTTTTCAGAAACATATTTTAGTGTACTGTTTAGCTGTAATATAAGAAAGATCATGATCAGGCAGCCGCTCTGCTTCTCTGATTGCTTGTAGGTCACATTTCATTTGCTCTGATTGGTTGTCGATCCATCCCATCGTGTCCAAAGACATTAGCCCCGGGGTTTTCAGTCTGAGACTGTGAGCCTCCCCTCAGATAAAGCTCAGAAAAAGGCGCCCCTGCCTTAGTTTACTTGCTTAGTTTCTAACATTTCGCGGATGTCTATGGGATCAGCATCATGTTATTTGATCCCATCAACACTGAACAGCTGTGCCAAGACAGCGTAATTGAGTTTTATATAACTTAAGACTACAGGTTTGTCCAATGGCATCTATTAGTTTCTGAAAAGAGTGGGAAAAACTGTAAATTTCCCTCAGACTACTGTATCTGTTTTTAACCCAAACACACACATTTAGACTACTTTATGCTTTTATTTTGTGCTATCTTTTGCTAACAACTGTAATATTTTTCTATTTTAATACACTGACTTTTCTGGAAAATGTTTTTTAGCCCCCTAGGAAGGACAGCCTCCCTCTTTGAACCCAACAGTTCTTGCCTAATTCACATTTGTGAATTTGTCTGGTGATGCCAGGTTACTGCTGGAATATATCTGAGGTGTAAGCAGTAAGTTTCTGGTGTCTCTGCTGGTTGCCTGGCAACTTCTTCCATCCAACAAACAACACAGCAAACAGCCTCACATAAAACAGCAAATACTTTTTTTTTTAGATAAAACAAACAAGATGTAACGTATTAATTAGAGGTTTAGAGATGCTGGTATGCTGTTTTTGCTACGCTCAAACTGAGCCAGTCCACTGTGACGTCACTGTTTGATCTGTGGATTACCATTTTGAAGCCTTGGAATTAAGGCCTTTGCCATCTTGGTTTTTTGGAACCAAAAGTGACCATATTTGGACGAGAGCATGGAGCTGGTGGGTGACGTGCTGCAAGTGGGGTGGTGTTTGGTTTTTGAATCGTTTGTTCAGCAGGAAAACTTGGTGGTCTGCCTTGGTCACAAACCCTCTGGAAATACAGCTACAGTAACAGTACACTAAAATATGTTTCTGAAAATTTGAGGCAAGAAATAGGCAATGTAGCAACACAATTTTGTATATGTGATCAGCAGTGCTTAGTTTGACAGTTGAATCTGAATTTCATGAGCCTGAGGTGTTGTTCTGGATGGGCTCACTGAGAATGATTCCTTGATTACAAACTTTATTGCATATTTTACTGGAGAAGACTTGAAACTAACGATTGAGGCCATAAACTCATTATGAAAATGATTACTGGGGTAAAAAAATCAGGTGAAAAATAAGGTCAATTTGCCATTTGAGCACATACAATCTTCTTTTTGAAGTCAGTGTTGTCACCCCCTTCTGGCCATTAGAAAGAATACAGGTTTAATGCACTAATGCATTACCGTCACTTTTCAGACCTGGTAGGTCCGTCCACTATTTATTATATAGTCTATACTCCAGCTACATATTTAACGTACGGACATGAGAGTGGTATTGATCTTCTCCTCATCTCGCCAGGAATATTAGACTATTCCCTCAGTAAACACTTAAAATATCTTTATATCTGCTTACAACTATTATTTACAATAAACTATTAAATAATATAAATATAATAAGAATTTGTGCTTTTTTCAGGAACACGTGGTTATAGTGTGACTAGCCCCTTGAACCTTGAACTACCCTCAGACAGATTTCCAACACTACAAGGGAAATATAAGTCTAAAAAGTCCCGCATATGCTGTAATTGCAGCCATCAGGATGACGTGGACATGTTTTTCTCAGCTGGAAGTCTGTCGTTACACAATCAGAACACTTGAAGGCTTTACTTGATGATGAGCTCGTGGCACAAAAACATTTTCACAGTCACCCTGCGGTACAGGCCTCTACATGTTTCAGACAGCGGGTAGTTGGACTTTGGATGGTGTTGAAATTGTGTTTTATTGCTTGTCAGTAGTGATACCTGCGACGTCTACAGGACATAAAGCTTCAAAAAGAAGTAAGAGATCAAAGATCGAACACAATCAGTTATCATAATGACGGAGCTGTCAGCTGGAGGATAAGGCTCAGGTTGCAAATAGCAGAATTATTACTGTAAGTACATCATTAGTACAGGAACACAATTGAGATGCACTCTACCTGCTGAGGTAGATTCGTTTCTCGGTCAGCTGGCCCAGCCCGTACTGGGGATGAATATCTGACTCATTCCTCACCACCTCCACCCCTTCTCCCCCACCACTCTGCTCACAGCTGTGCTTGCTGATCATGTACAGCTGCCCGATCCTGTACTGGAGGGTGAGGAGAAGTTTGGGATGAGGTTCATGGTGATGAAGAAAGAGAGAGAGAGATGGAAAAAACATGGTGAGAAAATATGAAGCAAAATCATCTGCGTAATCTAAAGTGACAAATTATGAGTGCAGTGTTAGTTTCATTCACAAAGTGTCTGTTGATTGTGGTAATGCATCAAGGAGAACTGAGCAGGTAGGCCCTAGGCCTGAACAATTAATCAAAATATTATCGAAATTGCAAGATGGACAACTGCAATTTTACAATGACGCAATATTTGTTAAAGGCAAAGTGTGTCTCATGATACCATTTTAAATTAAATGCTGCAGAGCTGTTTTGGCCGACACGTCATATTATGCACACTTTAGAAAACATCTGCATTTGGTACAAATCCCAGTGAAAATCACACCACAATCATTTAAATGTTTTTCAATTAAAATGAGAATAATTATGTAAGATAATCATTCCTTTTGATATTTCAAATCGTATCACAATTGCAATATCAGTCAAATTAATTGCAATTAGATATTTTCCCAAAATCATTTGGCCCTCGGGTGACGTTTTGCCACTGTTAACTAGCTAACGTTTCCTTGGATGCAGTCACACAAAATGGACTGGTTTTTGAAATGAAAAAGTGATGTGGGAGACAACCCTGGAAGTGTGTGGTGAGGAAATATGACATCATTTTTTTTTAAAATCATGTTTTGTTTTTTCCCCACGTTTATTTGGAAAGGTGCTCTAGGGTTACGAAAGGTTGAGAACTTCTGATCTATTGAATGTTGTGTTGTGCACAAACTAAAAACATGCGCATGGTTTTGGTGAACAGTGAACTGAACATATCCGTTTACAACTAATGAACATGAACGTGAGCATTGTTAACTCCTGATAGAGTTGACAGTGATCCCTGCCCAGGTACAGTAGTTCTATCTGCGGACTCACAGTAGCCACAGGACACACTTACTGCATGAAGTACCCTCAAAACAGTTAGGTCCAAATGTCAGCCACATCTGCAACAAATCTGACATGATGACACATTGACTTGAAGCATCCGCCCTGTCTTGGGAAATATGTGCAAGTAAATGACAATCACATAAAATATTTAACAAAGGGTAAGTCCACAAGCCAGCAGCCACAAAGTTCATCCACCCAAGTCAAACTCACAGCTTTTTGTAAATGACTGGTTACCTGTGTTTTCCAACAACAAGTAGGCAGACTTGTATAGACTACACTGTCGAACAAAATGGAAACATGTAGGGGACACGAATGCGAACTACTTCAATTTTGGGCCTGTGAATTTTAATGTGAACATTTTAATCAGTGTGAACTGAACTTTGAGCTAGCTCTTGTGAGGTGTGAACTTGTTGCTGTTGCTATTCCTGAGGGTTGTTTCCTGTTTTCTGCATCACAAGCATTTATGAGAGTTTTTTCCCTAATCCACACAGAGGATCTAGGGTAGTGATTCTTGTTGAACTTGTTGAAGAATCGGTGACATAATAAGTAATTTTGATGACTTCAATAACCAAAACTACAGCCACGTCTAAACAGTGAATGCACACTCCATCGAGGAAATTATAATAACCATCATCCACTGAGAGGAAGTAGCTGGTGAGAGGACAGAAAAATCTCTTGGCAGCAGGTTTAGCCATAGTTGCTGAGTCCGACTTTGTCTCGACAGCCACTTACTCAGTGCTGCTTAGGCACAAGCCTTGTATTTGCTCTTCAGTTTCTTAAATAGTCACTTGCTATGTATAAAGATTTCCCTCAAGTGACCGTATCAGACATCAAAATTTAATTTGGCCAGTGAGGGTAAATGCATGGTGTCTAAATTAGTGGTGGGGGGGATGGGACTTTGTTCTCTGCTTCGGCCCCAGTTTGTGCTTGGCGCTGATGAGGCGGGAGTATATATTCTAAAGAGGACGAGGCCTTTGGGCATCTGGGCGGCCCGCTCCATCAGCTCAGCCTGACAGAATCAGTGTTTCACAAATCACATGCTTCACACAATAATAATTCATTTTCTGCACTGATGCTATCACTCCATGTCTTTTCCTCCTCAGCATTGTTTCTCTGTACTGTATTGTGTTTGCTTTAATTGCAAATCACTTGGTGAACTTTGTTTTTAAAGTTATTATGAATAAGCAATAAAATTATACTGTAAACAACTAAACTGTTCTGCTGTGGCCACATAATGTAATTCATTTTGTTGGCCTATATTGGTTTGCCGCTAAAGCATTGTTTTAATTAAAAGCAGAAACAGAGAAAGATGGGGAGGAAGAGAGAAAGAGGAGGGCAGATTTCAGTTTGCCATCCTTCACTGTACTCTGTTGACATCAATGTGACACTCCTCCTTCTTGTTCCAATTACTGTAGAAAGTCAACATTCAATATTTACTTATTGGGTATTCATGGGACTTAATTAATCAAAGCGATGGGTACTTAACAGACTACACAGCAGCGAGCTCCTCCCACAAACAGGTTGTGAATCTTTTTCACTTCCCAGAAAACTAATCTTAGCAGGAAGTTGAAAAGACTTATCTGCTCTTAAATCACCATTATGCACTCTGAATGGCTGTGATGAGTAATGAGATGAAATATCTTTCATTGGCAGCTTTTGGTATGTATTTTCCTCCTACTGTCTGCTTAAAAAACCTGATGATAGGTTTACAAGCAGTGAGTTTGTCATAAATTCCTGAGAAGTGTAAATATAGCAGCTCATCATAGTGGGGAGGAGATTCAACAGTGTCAGTGTGACGGCAACTGAAAATGAAAGAATTTACGATTAAAAGAAAGTGCAGCTCAAAGCAAGTTTTTGTTTTGCCCGTGATAAAATGCTGAAAGCAAAGGCATGAATTTGTTATGCAACTCTGGATCTGTCCACAATGACAGCGAAAATGAGGCTGTTTGTGCAAAAAGCATACAAAAACCTTAACTAAATATTTGCAATTGATTGTGTACTCAGCCCCCAAGCAAAACATTTACCCTCATCCCTAAATGATAGTTATCATGTATAAAACATTTCTAATTCCCTTTGAAGGGATGATGTACAGTGCCTATAAAAAGTTTCAACCCACCTTGAAAGTTTGCATGTTTTATGTTTTATTACAACATTGAATCAAAGTGGATTTAATGATGGTTCAGTTTCTGCAATGACTGATTCATTACAGAACATGTGATTCATTCTGTGGAACTGTAAGTCTCCTTGTATCTATTTCCTGACTTTTTAATCTTTGTGGTGAAGGTTTTTGCCACAATACTGACTCATACCTTCCAAACACCTAGTGTATTTATATCACAACCATCTCAAACACACGGCGAAGATCTCCATTTAACTAATGGTGTATCATTGGTGCTTTGGTCCTGTTAAAGGGATAGTTTTGATTATTTGAAGTGGAGTTGTGTAAGGTGCTAGATGCTAGTACACATGCCCCCAGTTTAGAGAAGCAGAGGAGACAAGCATGGAAACTGAACAATGTACTGCTGTGGACAGGTTCAGCAACAAAAAGTTATTTTAGCAACTTAAAAAAGGTCCACCTTTGTAGTGTGCATTACATCTAAAACTTTACTTGGCTGTCAGACAGCTTTTTATGACCAGAAATCACCATTATATTAAGCCAGATATAGAAAAGGACTGAAAATATTCTAAATAAGCATACTCTTTAACTGATATTGGTTATTTTAGGTGGGGCTTTTAAAAGTGGCTTAAATACATTTTGTTCTTGACCATGTCCACAGCAGTACATTGCTTAGCTTTTCAGGCTGGTCCCCCTCTCTGCCTTACTAAACTGGCAGCAAGTACCTCATACAACCCCATATCAAATAATTTGAACTATACTATAAGGATGTGAATACTTAAGCAAACATGTATTTTGTCACTTAGATGATTTTGATGAGTTTTGTCAAAAATTAAACCCCCTTTGATTCACTTTCATAATGCAATAAGACATAAAAACTTTCAAGCAAGGTGAAAACTACACATTTACCTTCACATTGCAAGTTGGATGATGGGATAAACACATTGTGCAAAGAGACTTGAATCTTTTCCTCCACTTCACTGTACTACCCACACAGAGGGAGGAATTTGGGGTTTTAGTTTTTGGCCTGAAGATACATTCAACCTGTGCATATCAGGAGCTGGAGATTGAACTACTGACCCTACTGACACACTCTGCCACCTGAACTCCAGCTGCCACCTGTCAGCTTTTCCCATAGCAGAATAAAACAGTGGACATTCCTTGACACAGCTTAACCGTATCGTGTTACAGTAGTCCCATTGAATATTTCACACCTGAAAATTCAGCGCTGTTCCCTTAAAAAAAATAGAACCGTGGGTAAGGACGTTGTAAATGGCTTGGACTGAGGTAACTGTCACGATTTGATGCCGCGTCCAATAAGCTGCACTTAAACTTACATTACATTCAGGCGAAAGAGGATTTGCTGTGAGCTCAAGTTTCTGTGTGCCCTGTACTGATACTGTAAATCCTATTTTGGACTGCTATTTGTCACTGTCATTGTTGTGGTAACAGGTAGAATTGAAGGGGAGGGAGCGCTGCTATAGAAGGTGATGAGGACGTTCCTTTTGAAGGACATTTTGGCGCACAACTCCCTCCTCTGTTCACCCTTTCTGACTCTAGCAGGATCTCCTTTGTTTATGAACCTGCTAGCCGAATGCCTTTGTTTGAGTTTGAGGATTTTGCAGAGCCGTAACCAGTCCGACGAGTTTTGAGCACTGCTGTTGGAGTCCTAGAGCAAGTGAGGGAAGAGCAGCAGCCAGATGGGGAGATAACTTGGATACAAAAGCACACTTTTAGCAATAAAGGTGCTAACTAGAACCATGAAGGGTTCTTTGGCTTGTCTGTGTAGAAGAACGCTCTCATAGGGACCTTTTCCACCAAAATGGAAATAGCCTTATTCCAGTTCAAGGACCTACTTTTGAACAATTCTGAGCATTTCCACCAAAAATAAACTGGTTTGGAACCTGGAAAGGTTAGCATTTTTTCTCATGGGAACCAAAGTGGGCGTGTCATATTCTACAGGCTGTCGTGCATTGTGGAGCACCTTCTGTTGATGACGTCCTTGATTGCAATGGTTCCACTCAGGACTGGTGGAAAAGGGAAAAGGTTCTACAGAAAACCCTTCTATGGTGTAATGGTTCCACCCAGAACTCTTCCAAGGCCCACATTGGTTCCCATGGCTAAACCACTATTTTTTTGGTTCTAGCTGGGAACCAACTTACTTTTGGCGGAAATGTTCAGAACTATTCAAAATTAGGAGCTTGAATCTCTTTTATGTTATGGTTCAATCCTTCAAGAACTCTTTCTTCCAAAAAGAGCTTTTTGGATGAAAAGGTTTCTTAATGGAGCCCTTTGTCTTCCAAAGAACGCTTGATGAACCCTTTCTACCAGAAAAAAAGTTCTTCATAACCAAACTGACCTAGGTAGAACCTCAGCTCT
Source organism: Lutjanus erythropterus (assembly GCF_056507025.1). Lineage (NCBI taxonomy): Eukaryota > Metazoa > Chordata > Actinopteri > Lutjaniformes > Lutjanidae > Lutjanus > Lutjanus erythropterus. The sequence goes on along the minus strand of NC_139325.1, from coordinate 22,723,998 downwards.
TCAAGAAGAGCCCTTTTGGAACCCCTATTTCCAAGAGTGCAGAGCTGTGATGCTGCTGGCCAGGTGTTGTGCGCTGTCTCCGTCAGATTGGCCAGAGCCCGCCGGTGCCGAACATACCTCACTACCAAATGTGCCAGCGCTCCCACAGAGCAGCCACAGGACGTCTGTGAGCTCTGTTGGCACTTTTCTTATCAGCGCATTAACACTTTCAAGATTACAAGTGGAAACAACACGTTCATGTTTGAATTCAAACCCTCTCTCTTGTATATTAAAGTTGCAGGAGGGTAGTGTGTGTGTGTTTCTGTATGTGAGCGTGGGAAAGTCAAACACACTTACCTCATCCACAGTCAGTGGCATACATACGCGGTACTCTTTCATCAACATGGTGCTGTTGTGAACTGTGTCTGTGCTTTGAGTCTGTCTAGCTCAGCTGACTTGGTTTCATAGTAGACGGGCTCAGACAAGTTACTCTGCTGCTGGACCGCAGTGACCTCTTTTCTGACGCTTCTCTTCGTCCTTTTGTTTTGCTGATGTCAGTAATCCATGGAGTTAAGTCCAGACCTCTCTGTCAATGAGTATCTATGTGTTTTCTTACTTTCCTCCCCTTCAGCCTAGTCTCTCTTCCCTTTTTTGTTTCTTTTGCTCAATTAATCTCCTGGAACAGACTTTTTTAACTGCTCTCTCCCTCCTTTCCTTGTTACTTCTGCTTTCTCCTCTCCCGCCTTCTGCTGCCCTTTCTGTTTGCTGTTTTCCTCACTTTAGTTTCTGTTTGCTTTCTTTCACCACAGTGAGAAAGTAGTAATTAGCTGCGAGCTAAGATTGAAACCTAACCAACTCTACCTGTTCTCTCCCCTTCTCTGCCTCTCTGGGCTTTGTTTAATTCCTCCTCAGACTTCTCATGTGTAACCTTGCTGTCTGCTCGGCGCTCCTCCTCCTTTCCCCCTCAACCACCCTCCACTGCTTTCAGTTCCTCACACATTCCTTCGTCTGTGCCCTCCTTATCTTCCTTTTTTTCTTCTCCCTCCCATAGTATCCACTCCCCGCCCACTGTACTTTACTACCTCCTCACCTGTGTCACCCCCCCCTCCTCCCTCCCTCTCTCTGATCTTTATCTGTTCTTTCTTCCCTGTCTCTGTCGCCAGCACTGTTTTCAGCAACAACACTCTATCATCTTTCTATATCTGGAAACATTAAGTAACACAGTTTGTTGACGTCAAGTCTGGGAATTTCAAGCCCTCCTTCTCAGCACTCAGGTAGACTAGAGATGTACTGCAGAAGTTTTTTTTCAGTTTCAGTCATATCACGAATTTGGATAGCTGCCTATATGATACTATACCAAAACAAACACACTTTTCTTCTTGATATTTATGATGATGATGGTGATTATTATTATTATTATTATTATTATTGTTAGTAGTAGTAGTAGTAGTAGTAGTAAGATTACATAAAGCTGAAACTGAACTTCAGTCAGGAAAGCTTGTGTAGTTTGTGTAATTTAATGTATTATTATGAACTACGCGCCTATACACACCAATGAGAACTGCACACCTGCTGCAAAAGACAAAATTTTTCAAGCCTCTTGTATTACTTTGTTAACATGCTGCCCACTGAATATGTGCAGTGGTGTTTCCCCTCTTGTGCCTGACTTTACAGTGTGATGACATCAGAGATTTTTAAATCGCTTTTCTCAGCTCTAGGAAAGTTTTATAATTATAAAAACTCAATAAATCAAAGTCCTAATGGAAAGACTAATAATTGAGTTTGTTTGCAGTTCGAGGTGTCCGGTCATCAGTTTTACTGACATCTCTTTTATAGTGGAGGCTTATCGGGAAAATGTTTTTTTTTGGCCGGTGGGGAATTTGGGCTGCAATACCACAAGTGGCAACTGGGAAAAATTGGTGGCCAAGCTGAGTGGCACTGCCCTATCTAGGTTTACTACATCTATTGGATTGTAGCTTGGAGCATTCACATGTGTAGCTGATAACCTGAGAGACAGCCCTCATTTGCATAATTGTCCCATGATGCATTGCTGAGGGTTTAAGTTAGCTATTTTTACATTCCAAAATGCAAATGGTACTGTTTGTAATGTGTTTGTCATGCGTTTGTCCTGTGTTTGTAATGTGTTCAAAACCTGATTTAAGGTGGTTTATATTAATAATTGCTAATTTTGTGCTCTGTTTTTGTTTTGCCGTGAATAAACTGGCTACTACAGTTCCTCACTGCAGCTGTGGCATAACAGAAAAATTCAGAATGTGATTCCCTGGTATCACATGCAAATGCAGAGTAGCAGTGAAAAACACCAGTTAGCTCTTACTTTGCATTACATATTATAGTGTTCACAAATACAAACAGATGGACAACATACGGCATTGTGGCAATTAGCATTGTAGAATTTAGATCGGATTCTTACATCTTTCCATCTATTAGGTTTTGTTTTGTCTTTTTCGTCTTGTTACACTTTTTCAGCTTTTTACATCTTTTATATCTTTTATGTCATCTTGGCACACCTTTTTGTATTGTTGCGTCATTTTTCATTTTATATCTTGTCAACTCTCTACATCGTCTTTTTACGCAACTGTTTGCATTGTTCTGTCATTTTTTGTCTTGTCTTTTAAGTCTTTTACATCTTGTTAACTCTGTTATGTCATCTTGTTACACCTTTTACATTTCTTTTTTTCGTCATTTTTGTATTGTTATGCCATTTTTATGTCTTTTTGGTCTTGTTACTATTTTTACATCATGTTACATCTTTTTTGTCTTGTTACATCCTTTACGTAAAAACAACTTAAGCAGCAAGCTTTGTTGAAAATGTAATGAGTATAAAGTACAGATATTTGCTAAAAGACGGAGTAAAAGTTGTAGTTGTCAGAAAAGTAAATAGTACTTACAGTACATAGTATTATAGTAGATACCTGAAAACTCTATTTAAGTGAAGTATTTGGACTTACTTACATCAGTATTGGGCCCTGTTACTGATACTGGATTGGATTGGTCCCACCTCTCGTTGTGACAGCACTCAGGGTGTATGAATGGCAGACACACAGAGGTAGTCAGGGTGGGCCATTGGATTAAATATTACCAGAGCCATGAGGACATCCATTAAGCACCCTGCCAGACCTGTTCACATTGTATTACCTCATGACCTTCAGCTGGCTTTAATTGAATCTGTGTTTAGTCAATGAGTAGTGGGATCGAAGCATTCATAATTTCTCACCCGTGACTGTCCTTGAGTCACGGGACCACTCTCCTTTTGTGTGTGAGTGAGAGCTGATGGCGACTGCCAAGCACATATTGTTGCTTCCCCATCAAATAAGAGAAGCAGATGTTAGGCTAGTCTGGGTCAGTCTGACGGGGGCCAAAACCAATAACCAGCCCTGGATTCTTCCCCTCTGGTGGAATTTGCTTGCTCTTTTCTTAGTGTGCCTTGAGACGGGGCCAACATGCTTCTCTTCTTCTCCACGTGTCTTTTCTATCATTGCAGTGAAAGAGCGGTGAAAACAAATTCCTGGCGGAGTTTGCTCCACTGATCTTATCAGATCAGTGTTTAGAGAAGGGAAGCCGCTTCAGAGAGCCGAGGTGAAGCTTTGCTCGTCTTGGCCTTGATTCTCCCTGGACACAGAACTGACAGAACAAATGTCGTCACAATTTACTTTATATGGTATATGATTTATTTCATTGATTAGTTAATTGTGCTTACAAGGCTGGGAGCTGGGTTAATGGTAACCAATGGTGGGGAATGGCAACACTCTTGGATGACTGATCCTGCAAATTGTGGAGCTGATCAAAGGATTCGTTTCTTGATTGATTAATGGACGAAATCAGTGGTGTAAGGTAGTTACAACAGCACCCAGTGCAGGCTATTATGATGGGCCCTAGGCATGCTAGTGACTTGACATATAACAAATTCAACATACATATTACTCAGCAATTCTGTATATGATGAGAAAACCAAAGAAAATAGAGGATTATTCATTTAATTGAATAGTTTATTTATAGTTTATGTAGAACAGGGATAGTAATTTTAGTATAGATTGCCACTGACTATTTTACAAAAAATAAATAAATCACGGAGTTGGGTTTGCATTTTTGAGGGCATCTCAAGCAAATGGCATCAGTTTTGGCCATCAGGTCCGGGAAAAGACATTTTTATGCTAAAGATTTTGATCTGCTTCAGTGCCCTTGCTTTCTGAAGAATGTCCGCACAGTTCGAGTAATAATGTAGCCTGGCTATAACTGCATGGTTGCTCCCGGTTTGGATTTTGTCTGAAGTGTGTGATGGGCTGTGTTGAGGTGAGGCTCCCTCTCCAGTTTGAAAACCTCTTTGAGCAGGGTGGCCACAAGTCTAGAGACTGCCGTCCTCTGGAATGCCCACGATCCTGATTTTACTGTGGCACGATCGAGCATCCAAGTCTTCACATTTATTTTCAGGTTTGATGATTTTCACAGAAAGATATCCCAGTGTTTCCTGGATTGTGTTGATGTCATCTGTGCAGGTAGATAGAAACTGCTCCATCTTTCTCACCATGTTTTTTAGCCTGCAAACTCAGTTTGGAGCAGATATGCTGTGGCACAAGTCTGCATCATGGCCTTTAGTTCAGTGTTCATAGGTGATAGGTCGACCCCCAGAGCAGATTTCAATTTGGCTTTAAAGATTTTTGCAGTGTCATCCTGGATTGAGTGAAGTTCACGTTTGTGGATCTCTCCTGCTGTATGCTCTGTCGACACTGAGGCCACTTCCCCGTCAAGTGAGCCACTCAAAGGCAAGGCCTTAGCATGCCGAGCAGGCCACAGTCGAGTTTGAGATGTATTTCCTTTCCTTTATTTGGTTTGGGGGTCATTTCGAAAAGCAGTGCATCCAATAAACAACTGAACTGTGCCAGAAAGCTGCAGGTCCAAGTCCCAAAAAAGTTTTATATGGACTAATTCTGCAGGAGCTTCAGAAACATGTGTATTATGCCATTGACTGCTTCGATGGAAGAGCCAAATGGCACCATTTTTAATTTTACATGAGTAAGCGCAGGTGTATTTATTTCCATGATGGCAATCTGCTTGTCACTGTCTTTGTTTACGCCCCTGGATGAATTCAATGTTTACTGTAGTCCAAGATTTATTCTGTGCCTTCTTTTAAAGATCAAAGTCAGGGGTTGAACTAGTTACTGAAGGATTCAGAGAAACACTACTTTGAAAAGTCTGTAATCTGTTTTTTATATCTATTTTTGTGTATTTTCACAGGAGATGAGGGGAAAGAGATGGGGAAAGTCATGCCACAAGGGCCCCATTTACACCTGGTGTTAACATGAGATCTGTATCTGCATACATTATCTGGATAATAACATCTGATCAGCGGGACCTGCATGATATTATTAAGCGTTCTCATTATCTTGATCCTGCCAGCATTGTGATGTAGATTGTGATTGTAGATCTCAATGTGCAAATTAGTTAGGCGGCGCAGGCGGACTTGTCAAAAAACAGTGCATCTCAGGTCAAAGAAAGGAATTCATTTATTTTTAAATCATTTTCAGAAAAGACTTTCTACTACTGCTACTTCTTTTAGGAGGCAGCTTGAGCTAGCAGGAAGAGGCAAAGTTAGGTGACCGTTCAACTTAGTTGATGAGTGTTTTTCTAAAAGACCTCCTCCAATGAAAATCAAATTTTTAATGCTGTTTTCATGTCGATATGCTAGAGGACATATGAGAAAAATAAGCCTTACTTGCCAACATTAGGACCCCAAAAAAAGGAGGATTTCAAAATGAAAGAGGGGTCGGGGGTCTTGAGTTTTAATTGTTTTTTTGTTTTGTTTTTCATAAGCCTCATTCATACATGCAGCCTCTCCCAGAAATGTTCCAGCATTTTCCCTGGGAGGGGTTATTTATGAAAGAGAATTGACTTTCTGTGGCAATTTCCAACCTCAGGATGTTGTAACATTACAGGTAATATGTTGGGAAGGCTGTGTGGTGAGTGAAAGCAGGGACATTACTGGGAAGGGCCTTGTGACACCTAGTGCTCTCCATTTTTTTCTCCATTTCTCACTCACTGAAGAGAACGAGGCACGGGCATCAATGTATTAAGGCGAACTGCACGCAGCAGGCATGAGCAGCTCAATATTTGCTGTGGCTGTATTGTTGTCCAGGTTGAAACAGTAGACTTGTAATGTCGTAGGGCTTATACACAGCATACAGTGCCAGAAACAGGTTGTGGCAACACAAAAGGAAAAAAGTGTCCAAGTTTGTCATAAATCTGGAGAAATACAGGGGAATTGTAATCCCAGGAGGAAACTGGGAGAGAGCAATAAAAATGACTCTCTCGAGAAAATCAGGTTGGCAAGTATAAAATATGGTCATGGTCAAAGCCATGGCCGAGCCACATTGGAACTGCAGTGTACCAATCAAGTCTTGCAAACATGGATTCAGAGAGCCAGGGTTTCATACGTAACAAACCTAAGCAACCAATCCTGCTCCATGTGGGGTGGGGTCTTGCCATATCTGTTACAGCAAAAGAGGAGTATGACAAGAGTTACTATATTGCTGCTCCATCCATTTATCCTGGGGACACAGCGAGGACGAGCCATCATGTTGATCAAGTTTGATTTTAAATCCATTGCCTGTGTCCAATGAATCTGCAGTATAATGCTTCAGCCTGCCAAGGTACATGATTCATGTCAAATGCTGACAGGACTTTTTATATGAGGATGTTGAAGAATACATTTATGGCAAACATCAATCATAACAGTTTGACAGATAGGTAAGCTGCAGAATCAGTTGATGGCAACATTCATGATGATAATTCTGACCGAAAAGTTTGGCACCTTAACCTCCAGGCTGCCGGGGCACTGCAAAATGTCTGTACTCTTATGATTTTCATTTTTTGCAAATGAAGAAAATGCTATGTTTTGGTCATAGACCCTCATTAAAGGGATAGTTCACCCAAATATGAAAATTCAGTCATTATCTACTCACCCTCATGCTGATTGAGGGTCGGGTTTATTTTGTTGGTCCACAGAACACTGCTGGAGTTTCACAGAAAAACAGCGCTGCATAATCTTCCAAACAAAGTAAGTGAATGTTGACCAGTTTTCAAACATAAAGAACTAGAGATAACCCAAAAAAATGCCTCCATACTGCTCGTCTCATCACCGCAACACACACACCCAGTCAGACGGTGTGCACATGAATGTGGCTCCAAGCTAAGGATCTACAGTGAAGATTCAGGCTAAAAACATTGTGCAAATGACATTTTTTCTGTCAAATTGGCATGTTGGGGCTTTAGGAGTCTTGGATTACACCAAACAAGCAGTATGTTTTTATTCTGTTGTTTTTTTATGGTCAACATTCACTTCCGTTGTTTGGGAGATTCTGCAATGCAATTTTCCTGTGAAACTTCAGCAGTGTTTTGTGGACTACAAGACTAAACCTGACTCTCAGTTGGCATGAGGTTGAGCAGATAATGACTGAATTTTCATTTTTGGAGGAACTATCCCTTTAAGGATTTGGTGGATCTCAGAAATGTTGCACTTTTAATAAAATTAGATCTGACACTATGTTGGAATTCAAACTTTGGTCTGCTGGTTTAATTTTTGCTACACATACCACTTTGATGATTTACTCTTTGAAATTAGTATGTAAAGTATTCTTCCGATCTTGGGAAACATTTACGTTAGAAAACTGTGATTGATGCGAACAATTACATCCCAGCTAAATGTAATACTTTGTGATGAACTACGCAATGAATCTTTGGACACTGAGGACTAATATTCAGCTGAAGCAGTGTGGTACTCGAATGAAACATTTTGAAAGTCTTCTCCTGGTCAGAGCTACCCGTCCTTATTTCGTGTCCTGCAGGACGGAGGAGCAGCCGGTGATGGAATTGGAGGGGACTTCATCACGGTGCTTACACCTATCACATCCCCTCACATCATTAAATGAAAAATGAATGGGTGCACTTAGAAAACTGGTGAGGCGTTCTTTGACCTCTATGTTTCCTGTCCCGACTGTGTTCGGTAGAAAGACAATGTGTGTGTGTGAGTGGTGGTGAGCAGTATGGATTGGTATTAAGCTGGAAAAAGGAAGCAGCAGATCATTAACTGGTGGGCCTGCTGCCATCGCTGCATTACCGGCTCTTCAATCTCAAGGTGTGGTCACAAGCCAAGGTCAAAGGTTGTCCGGTGTCCCCTCCAAGCGTGTGAATGATGGACCCCTCCCACCCAGGCCTGGATTAGCGGTGGCTTGGTTGGAGGGCACAGAGCTGATACGCTGCAGCTTTTTCATCTCAACAGTGGGGTGAAAGGTAAGGCTCTGAGTAAGATTTAAGATGATGAATTCAGCAGTCTGTGAGGATAAGGTTTGACTGGTTTATGAGCTCCGTGTTGTACAGTTATGAAGTGTGGTAAGTACCAGCATCTCTCTCTGTGAGTGTGTGTCCGGATCCTCAGCCTCCCTCCTTTCCCTCCACTATCACGACAAGCCCGCCGGACGCCTCTGATCTCTGTTTCGGTCCAATCATCAAAAACCTGAAGTATTTAGGTCAGACTTTAGCCTAGCAAAGGAAGAGACAAGAGAAGAGAAAAAATAACAGTGAGAGAAAGAGAAAGTACACATTCCATTATTGTCCTCTTTTCATAGAGTGTCTCAAAGCACAAATGCCGCCAGTTGCAACCGACACAGCAGACAAAAAGGAGGCTGGTTGTTGTGCTAACATCTCAGTGTGTTGTGATGTGTAATGTGTGTTTTTATGTGCAGTGAGTAGGGGGTCTTTGTATGTATCTTTGTGTGGCTGGCTCCTCTGTGTTAAGATGTAAGCTTAGTCTTAATCTCCTTGTAGTTGAGCATCAGGCTGGTGCTAAGACATTGATTGGACCGACTCCTTAATTGATACCACTGGAGGACAGCCCGCTGGGGGGGATGTGGTTTCAATGTGTGTGTGTTTGCTTTTTGGTGTGTTAGAAGTTGGAAGTGAATCCCCCAGGGACCTGGATGAAACAGAGCGCTCACTTATCCTTATCGAATCCCAATCTCGTGTTGTCAAGCTGTGTCCCGCTGGGAAAGGCGCGCACGCCAGTGAGGAAGATGAGGTCTTATCCGACATCATTAGGGGCTCCAGACAGCGGGCCAGGCCACGCCAATCAGTGCTGCACTCCAACATGACAACTTGGCGCAAGAGAAAGTGCAACTGCCTTCATTAATTCCTCCAAACACACACAAACACACTACGTGCCTGTCACACATGCACTGATATTACCAGAGTTGGGTCAGATTACTTAAAATATGGTCAGTTACTGAAGACAAATTACACGTCGATTTTTGGAATTAGCAGAATTAGTGTATTCCAGCACAGTTACTAATTACGTGTTACAGAAATGCTGTCAGTAACCTAATCCAAGTATCACAATTTTAAAGTAATGTAACTTGATTACTTTGTTATGTTTGGATTACCTCAATATAAAACAAAGTGAAATTATTTAGCCTAATATGTGATGTTTTATGTTCATTGATAGGTTTATTAGTTTGACTGTATATTCCTTCCTTTGTTGTGTCCTTTGTTGAAACTGTTGTTTCACACTGAACCTGAGTGGTGTTGTGAAGTGTTGTAATTTGTGCGCACTGTGCATGGTGCATTGTTCTTAATTTTAAATTTTATTTCAAAATTGTAATCCTGCTAATAATGCCCATTTATATTAAATATATCTGTAATCTGATTTTGTCTTTTTTTTAATCCAGATAATGTATTCCTGTTAGATATGATACTTCCCAAATCAGGTAATGAGTAAAATAATCCACAAAGTTGCATTACAAAAATTGTAACCTAATCTGAATTCTTTTGCATTACTTCAAAATTAAATGTTGAAAATATTGCACCTTCTTCTAAAAAAAATATGGATACAGCCACAAAAATTTGAGTTCCAAGTAAAAAGGTATAGAACTCCTCCTATCCATAAATCATGATTAAGGAACAAACAAACAAAAAATATTAGTTAAGTCACCCTTAACATAACTGTCAACCATGGATGTTTTTCTTTTCATATTTGAATCATAATATTCATATTTTTCTTTATATTCACTTTTTTTTTTTTTACCTTCCTGACATTTCACCGTGATATACAGTATTTTGGCAGTATTTGTGTAACACACTCAGGAGCTCTGCTTCAGTCTTTAGAAGCTGCAGCAGTTATTTACTAACAAACTCAAATATATACAGTACATTTACTGCCAGACTGACAACTTCAATGCTCAGCTTTTCCTCCACTCTGTGCACATTCAACGCCTCTCAGTGCCACAGCAGACAGTAATCAGGCTGCCAGTCACCTGCTCTTACACTCACTAAACTTACACACTCGCTGCAATACTCTGACTAGTCTGTACTCTGCACTGTAAGCCAGCACTTGATCATTCGCACTAAATACAAAATATTCCCAAACAAAGGCAGAGGCATTTCTTCTTCTCTGTTACCAGTTAGTTCAGTAATTTTATTTTCCAGGCGGCATGTTTCTCAGCTCAGCTGCGCTGCAGTGCAGAGACTGACCCCCTGTGGCGTGTCCTGACACTGCAATACAGCATCTCCCCATTAGTTTAATGGAAAAAGGAGAGTCTATATTTAGGACAGTACTGAAAAACATACCATCTGGATTTGTTCATACTAACCAAGCCTACTACATATCATATTTGTGATAAAATATTCAATCATCTAATCCTTATAAATGTAACTATAATCTAATTACATGTTTTTTCAAATGTACTCTGGGCACACTAGGTGCCCCTCACATGTTCACTTATATTAACACATGCCATTATACACACACACACACACACACACTCTCTCTCTCTCTCTCTCTCTCTCTCTCTCTCTCTCTCTCTCTCTCTCTCTCTCTCTTCTTGCTCTGCTAATCAAGTCCTGAGACTCCAATTATAAAAAAGAATAATTCATTTGCAGCTTTTCTCCATATTCATGAGCTCAGCAATATAGACTGAATTCCATACATTGTTGAACGTATGTTCCCAGATGAATTATAGATGTTATTTGAATTTGTTCAGTGTTCTTAAATGTCATCATTAATCTGAACAAGGAACAACAGTGCCAGCTCATATCCTTAGAGGAAAATGAAAATGTGTTTTTGTCTCTGCAGAGTTTGTGTGTGTGAAGAGAAAGATAAAGGATCCAGATCTATTCTATAGCTTGCATTATTCCTTTGTGTATTTGTGAGTCTGAGTGTGAGAGAGGAGGAGGAGGGAGAGTCCTTATGTGCATTGGAGGCAGCCAGCAGCCAGTGTGTATCTAAAGGCGTTCAGAGCAGGGATGATCAGAGGGTGTGAGCCCAACACATTCATCAGGGCTCTCCATGGGGACAGAAGTTGAGGCGCACCACAGAGACGAATAAAAATGCTGCGGACCGAAAAGAAATGAAATAATTTATTCCAGGAATGGAGTGGAAGGGATTTGGAGACGAGTGTGTGTGGAAGGGGAATGGCAGAGGAATGGATTAAGGCTGCGTTCAGTGTCTGCATGAGATAGAGGCTAGCACTGTGGCCCTGAACTTTTTCCTATTCCACACACCGCCACTGAAAGGAAATTCAATTGCCACTTTCCCTCACTTTCTGCCTGGTGTGTGTGAGAGAGAGCGGGAGGAAAAGGGAAAGAGAGATAGGCTTGGTGACTGAATGCAAAGTAAATGCACACATATAGGCTGGTGTAATTTGCAAGGTGGAGGAATTTAAAGAAAAAGTTGAAAAAGCCGTCTCTAGCTCTTTTATAAACATGGCAGCGCTCTGTGGCCCCTTCACTCTTCTTTACTCAACCCCTTCCCCGTCTGTCTCTATCTCATCTAACCAGCTCCCCACCACACCGTCCCGCTCTATGTCAAAGCTCCATGTCTTTAATGTTAATACCACACAGTCCATTCAGGCTCAGAGCGTCATCCCAATAGCCGGGGAATATTCTCCAAAAGAAAATAAAAGTCGGAGAGTTCACAAACGGCTGTTCGGTGCAGCACCGTGTGGAAATCTCAGTATATTCCCTGTGGCTCGAGGTCTGTTTGTTTAACGACATCCATGCCAGATGGAGGAACTTGACAGTCGCAGTGAGAGGAAACAACAGAAGCGGAAATTTAAAATAAAAACATCACATGATGTGTATCAGTGAATGAGGCCACGGGATATAATTCAACAAGTTCAGCAGCCCAGCCCTCACACGCTGAAGCGATCAAAGCCAAATGTGGCACTCAAAAGCGCCATTTGGCCTGTGGGAACATGCCAAATTCAATTTCAGGTGGAGTATACTGCCAGTCTGACACCACCACTCCTCTGAGACACCAGAAGCCTTTACATAACCTCACAATCTCTCAGTCTTTGTGGTCAACTTCTTTCAAACTGTCAGTCTTTTCCTGTTTCAGCGGGACCTGACACGGGTGCTGCAGAAACAACAGGAATCTGGTGACTTGAAAATCATAAAAAGATGTTTCCTCCGCCTTAACCAACCTCATTTACTGCAATTTTGAATTGTAGTCAAGTTAAAGCTGGATGATACAGCAAAAAATATGATCACAGCATTTTTTTACGGATTGATCATTATTGATATTTATCACAATATACCATTTGATAATGTTTCCAGTTCAAAGTGTATTTTGACAATGACTGAAACCAGAGGGTTCATTAAACTTTGGAATATAGTCTTTTGCAAACATTTAACTGTGCAAACATGGCTTGGCTTACAATACATTTTGTGAATATATTGCATCATACTTAATACCTCATACCTTGACATGCAAGCCAAATACTGTGGACTGACAGGCTGTTGTTGTGTTCATTTCCTCTGTGTGATACAGGCTGCTAGATCTATCTTTACTGAGTAGAAAATGTCCAAAGTTTATCATTGTTATAAACGTAAATTTTATCACAATACCATATCAAGAAGCTCTAAGTCAATTCAGTTTGAATAGTTTGTGTAGAACATCTGTGTAGTGTGTGAGATGAGGTGAGGGTGAAAAGTTTCAGTCATGGTATTATTTGATGATTATTTTGTTACAGTGGTGAATATAATTAAGCCCTAATCTACTCTAAGTATCAGTTCATACATTAAAATTATAGTGTTCAAAACATTCGCCACCCATGACAACACGTGGATTGTAAATTTTTTTGTGAAATCCCTGTTTCTCCTGCTTCCATGTGTTGCCTTTTCTTTATAAAATCTACCTCCCCTCATATGATATCATAGTTTCCAAAACACAAGGCGAAAAGTGACTTGTCATGTCACTCAATCATAAAACCAAGTCCTGTCTGAACATGCACCTTTATCACCTATGTTGGTAGTCAGAGTCTTATGAAGCATGTGTTTAGTTTATTGTGTCAGCTGTTTAAGCTGCAGGCCCATCCATTTGTGTTTATCATCTGTCTTCTGGGTTGGATTTTCAATAAAATAAGAAGTGAAAACAAAGCTATTAAGCCGGCAACTTGCAAGCTCCAGATGGTGAACAGTCTAAATACATGCGCATGAATGCAGAGTAGTGGTGGAAGTGGGACTCCAAAAGAGTTTTACCTTTAAGTAAAAGTGGCCACATCTCATTATAAAAACACTTCATTGCGAGCCATGGTTCTGCTTTGAGAATATTACTTGAGTTAAAGTATTATTAGCAGAATGTAACCAAAGTATCACAAGTAGCAAAGGTAAAACCTCTGAGAGTGTAAAGCCGAAGACAAACTTTCTTTTAACTTTAAGTATACGCACCCCTACGCATTTATACGCATCCGTACGCATCCACACACATCATGGCTGTCTTGCGTATCCTGCATCCATTTGGAGTGATGGTTGTTCACGTCCTCAGAAATTAACACTACAGAAACGAGTGGTTAAACAGGAAGTATATCTGTGGCCTAGGCAACAGTTTCTTGTTCAAGGTGGACCAAATATTAGTGGACATGCTGTTAGGTAGTCGGTCTACAGTAATGCATCATTTAATGAGCTCATTTGTTTTGTATATAGTTATTAAGTCTTATGAAATGGATATTTTAAAAATACTTCAATAAAGTATTTGAGTAAATTTACTTTGTTACATTCCACCACGGATTCAGTGGAAATGACTGTTTCATAGCAGCAGTAAGAAAGACAACAAAGCAAGCTTCATCAACAGGTAATAAGCTCACTCAGTGGTGAATTTAGAGGTGTCATTTGTTAGATTGATGGATTAGCATGAAGCTTCCAGCATCTCTAATGTCTTTGTTTTATATTGTAAACTGAATCTCTCTGGTATTTGAACTGCTCTTTAAACAAAACAAGGCAGACGTCACCTCAGGCTCTGGGAAATTGTAATGAACGTTATCCACAATTTTTCGAGATTTGGACTAAATCGATTAATCAAGAAAATAATCAACAAATTAGGCTGACGAAAAATTATAACAATGATGCACATATTGTTAATACTTTAGTTAACATCTGGAACTAGTTGTATGCTTGGTGGAATGTTACTAAGTACTCTACATATACTCAAGTATTGCACTTAAGCACAAATTTGAAGTCTACCATGTAGCATTTGACAGGTAAGGTTAATTTTTGCACTCATAAAATATTACACAACACAATGCTTTTGAAAGCTTAAACTACCTACAGTATACAAGTAGAGTTAAAACAATTAAACAACTGACAGAAAATTAATTGGCAACAATTTTGATTATCGTTGAAGCATTTTTCAAGCAAAAATGGCAAACATTTTGGGTTTCTATATGTGCAGTAGATAATTACTGCATATGTACAGTATATGTACAGGGTCTTCAACCTTTATACTCTCTTTCACAAAAATGGTTCCAGACTTTCCAGATAGAAAGATTAGATAAGACTGGGGTGTGTCAGTTTCTTGAGATATGCTTGTTTTGGCTGACTGGGTTTGAGTTCTGGCATGATTTTAGTGTTTAGAAGAGGAAGGCAGTGGGGTAGCTCAGAGGAGCCATGCGCACCTCTATTTGTGACCTTGTCTTGGGCATAACTAGACTGTTGGAAGGATTGTTGGTTAAGCAAACTGAGCCGCCGCTGTTGTGTGGAGTCTTTTTTGTTTTCGTACCTATATTTTTTAACAGAGACTGCCCAGTGTTTATTTAGTCATCATTTTCAATGCAGGACTATTATTTATAGTGGAGTGTTGTCACAGTGTGATATTACTATGTTTACTTAAAGGACCAGGATGTTGGATTAGTGGCATCTAAATTTCAGCTTGAAGATTGCTAATATGTCATCTCACTCTCCCCCTTCAAGCGGGTAAGAGAAACTACAATCACTGCAAAACTCACAAAAAATGTTTGGTTTGTCCCTTCTGGGCAACTGTAGAAACATGGTATCCTCCCTGAAGGAAATTACACCCTCAATAGATATAAATGGTCAATGTAAGGTAACAAAAAGGCAACAGTTTGTATTTTGAGGTAATTATACACCAAAGAAAACATACTTATGAATATTATATTCCATTTCTGCCATTTTCTGACAATAAATCCCAGTAAATTTTGCACATGGGACCTTTAAGTAATGTTCTCAGTTCAGGACTTCTATTATCTATCTATTTATAGGGGATTATTTTTACAATGTAGTATTAGTATTTTTACTTAAGTAAAGGATCTGTATACTTCTACTTCTGGTTGTGGGCAGGATACAAAAAAAAACATATAGCCTTGGTCAATTCTCAGTAAACCTGACCAAACTTCTGGCTTAGAACTGGAGTTGGTATAATAATAGGACGGGTCAAATTGAGAGACTGAATCTGACTGTATAATTATACTTTGTATTGTTGTATATGTCACAATAAACTTGACCTTTTCCTTAACCTTTATTTTTATTTACAATGTTGCAAATCTAGAAGTTTTTTTTTAATATTTCAAACAAAAAAATATTTTATAGAAAATCTGTATAGAAATGCTGTCATGGGGTCCAGAATTCCAACACAAGTGCACCCTTTTATTTCTGTGTACACAGTATATGTGTATTTGTGTGTGTGTGTGTGTGTGTGTGTTATAGAGAGAGATAGACCGACAGAGAGGGAGGGAGAGAGCGAGAAAACCTTATTGTTTGATTGTTAGCTCAGAGCTAAACAGATGCGTAAATAGAGATAGTGGAGCCCAGTCACATCAGATTAGACCAAACAACAAAATTCAAACTGTCTCTCACACTCTCCCACACACAAACACACACACACATGCTCTTGCAGACAGTAAGTGGAACTGGGAAAACAAACAGACAGCAGCAGCAACGTGCCTCCATTGTACGTCCCACCTTTATTAACAACAACAGGAAAACACGCTCCTGCACTTTAACTATCATGTAAATGCACTTGCACAATGTAGGTCTTTGTGCACTACAGGAGCATACCGACACACACTGTGGAGTAAATACAGTGATGACGCATACCATCACATGCCTCATAAACCCTAATGTTACCACTCCAATATCTCCATAGGCCCCGGGCGAAACAGCGAGGCCGCCATAGAGACAGGAAGGAAGAGCGAGTGCGGCGCACACAGGCGAGCTGTGATGATGAATTGATTGATGAATGCAAATGAAGATGAATGCACATGGCAAATACAGATAACAAGAGGAATATGAAGAGTACAGCGGCTGGTTCACCTTTTCCCTGTAGCAGAAAATATGAATAGCTGATGTGTATCTGGCCTATTAATACCACAGCAGCGACAGTCAACGCACCACTGAACCAGATATGGATCCCTTATCACAAATCGTATGGCCCAGAATCAGCAGCCACACGTCTTTCTATACCATCTGGAGCCTAATCGCTGCGCCGGGACGCACAGATCACCTTAATCACCCGACATCCTAACCTTTATTGCCATATGGACTCAGTCCTAAAAGTGACCATAGATCAGTGTACATGCAGAGTAACTCGCAGCAGTTTGTGTTCTTAATTGTTTGTTAATGCAGCATCATTCTATCATAAAACATGCTGGGTGGAAACGGGGGTGTGTGTGTGTGTGTGTGTGTGTGTGTGTGTGTGTGTGGCTTTTTGTATGTGTTTGAGCGACTATTTTAAAAATCGCTCACTAATTCAAAGGTCCAGTGTGTTTACGAGGATTTATTGGCAAAATATGGCAGACATGTTATAAAACACTCACAAGTATGTTTTCTTTAGAGTATAATCAACTAAAAATAAGAATCGTATTTTCGTTTTATAGGGCCTTGTGCATTCAATGCCACTAAATGCTAAAGACTGGTCCTTTAAAGGGATGGATTGCCTAAAATCCAAAACACATATTTTCCCCCTGGCCTGTAGTGCTTTTTATCCATTTAGATTTTTTTGATGTGAGTTGCAGAGTTTGGGATATATTGACCATAGAGATGTCAGCCTTCTCTCAAATATAATGGAACTAGATAGCACTCTGAGTACTTCTTGAGCTCAAAGCACCAAAAAACAAAACAAAACAACAACAACAAAAAAAAAAACACAAAAAACCCACACATTTGATTTTTGATTTTTTTTTTCAAAAATCATGTTTCATGTAAGAACTGCAGTTGAGGTACTGTCTTTTCTACTACAAAGAAAGTATTTCCCACATGAAACTGCTTGCAACAAGATCTGTGAATTATCTTGTGTAACCGGGTCATGCTTTTTGGAAAGAGACACTGGTTTTGAATTTTTTAAATGTTGTGGCACACTGAGCACCACAAGCTGAGTCCAACCTAGTTCCATTATATTGAAGAGAAGGCGTCTCTACAACCAGTATCTCTAAAACTCTGTAACTCACGCCAAAAAATTTAGTTAAGAGTTAAGTTGCTTTTAATGCAAAAATTCCAAACTGAATTGCTGTTTTTCTCTGTTTTGCATCACTGTTCGGGAAATGCTTACTCTTTGGGTTCTTAACTGTTGGATGGACAAAATTAGTAAGACGTCTTCATGAATTTAGAAAAACTGATTGACACCTTTCACTATTTGTACAATTATTTGGACAACTGAGAAAATAATCATCAATAATGAAAGTAATCCTTGGTTGCTTCCCTAGCCTGCCCACCTGTATATGCGATGTGAAACATGTTTGCATTTGTTGGTGTGTAACGTTTCTCAATTTCTCTTGTAGAATCCCACTTTATAGTGGTTTAAAGGGTCGGTTCACCAAAATTTCCTTCCTCAAAAAAGTATTTCCCAGTTTACTTAAATTTAGCCATGCAGAAAGGTTGTCAAAAGTGTCTAAGTATTGATATTTTTAAAAGTGTTACATTACAATATCCTTTTATTTTAGTATCATCAGTACCAAAGCTAAAAAAGACTATCAAGCAAAACCAGTAAGGTCCTCAATGACTTTTTTCAGTACCAGCACAGTGTGTGCTGTGCAGGTTCTTGATTGTTAATTGTGCGCCTGGGACCTTTTTCTTTTTGCCATGTTATTGAAAGAGGTATTGAATACTGTTTCTTTATACCCGCATTGTATTTAAGTTTATAATTCTGGTATCATGACAGCTCTACCATGCAGACAGTTTTGGTTTTATTTGATCAGGTTTTAAGATACTCATCTCTGAGATTTCTGCCTCGCTGTCAAGATTTTTTTCATTGGAACTACTTTCTACCGAGGAAACTGTTGACAGCTTGTTCTGTGGATTATCCAGAGTAATGAGGACACTGATTTTGGAAAGAGATATTGCTGTGGAAGTTTTTCAGTCTCATTTTTCAGTGCTCTAAGCACTATAAACGAAATTCCATCCAGCTCCATTGTAGGATGGAGGCGGACGTCTCAGAGATGTTGATGATACTGTGTCTCAAATCCAGGACAAATAAAACCAGAACTATCCGTGTGACCGAAATTTTAGATATAAAAACTAAAATTTCCAAACAAAATGTATTAAGGGTGATATGCACAGTTACTCACATTCTCACACACACACACACACACACACACACACACACACACACACACACACACACACACACACACACACACTGTGTAGTGACCTGTAGGCATCTAGAGATGAGGTTAATGATGACTGTGTTTGGGAGAGTGATGTAGGTTTCACAGGACAGATCTTTCAAAGTCTGATAAAGGGGACATCGCCTCTAGGCATTGATTTGAGTGCACACAGACACACACACACACACACACACACAAGGTATATATACACAATAACTTGTGTGCGGCTGTTCCAGTGTGTCTGTATGTGCGCCTTGGAGTCAGTCTCATATTGATGATTGTTCAATTAGATGGAACCGAGGTGTGCGTCCATCATTTACCAAACCTCCAGGGCCAAGACACATTTCTATCAATACAGTGAGACCTTTGCCCTGCTTGTCCTACAGCAGTTGTTACATTTAAGCACTCAGTCTATCTGTGTGTGTGTTTATACTTTGTGTGTGTGTATATATGTGTGTGTGTTTCTCCGTGCGTGATCATGAATGATAACCTGGGTCTGATGAAAAGGTTAAACCCCAATCATAAGATTGTTTACAAAGTAGTCTGGTGTCCAGGCTGCTGATGATCTGAGGATAACTATTGCTCCATTGATTAGTGCTGATCCCAGATTACACACAGAGAAAGAAATAGGATGATAACTGAGAGGAAGATAACAACACACCCATATTTAAACTGGGTTGCACCAACAAGGATTAATTTTTAAACTTAATTAAATCCTGATTTAGTGCAGCGCGGTGGTGCAGTGGTTAGCACTGCCGCCTCACAGCAAGGAGGTCCTGAGGTCGAATCCCCCAGATGGCTGGGTCAGGGCCTTTCTGTGTGCATGTTCTCCCTGTGTCTGCGTGGGTTCTCTCTGGGTTCTCCGGCTTCCTCCCACAGTCCAAAGACATGCATGCTAGGTTAATTGGTGACTCTAAATTGCCCGTAGGTGTGAATGTGAGTGTGAGTGGTTGTCTGTCTCTGTGTGTCAGCTCTGCGATGAACTGGCGACTTGTCCAGGGTGAACCCCGCCTCTCGCCTAATGTCAGCTGGGATAGACTCCAGCCCCCCCGCGACCCTTCGGGAATAAGCGGTTACAGAAAATGAATGGATGGAAATCCTGATTTATATTCAAATTATGTTGCACCAGACTTTAAAACTAGCTCAAAATGATGAAAGATTAAATTCAAACCTCTCTTTAAAACTCAGTTCAGCATTTTTACTATAGATCTAGATCAAATTTAATTTTGTTGCACCAAAACTTTAAATTTACACTTGAGGAGGTTTAACTTTTAAAATGGCTGCCTTTTTGAGATGGTTTCAATCCAATTGAGTTTTATTATGTGTCTCTTCTTTCTTTCACTCCAGTTTCTTTCACTGCAGTTTCTGTCTTTTTTCTGTGCTGCTGTTTGTTTTTTAATCTTCTATTATTTTGCCATGTTGCTTCATTAATTTGTGTGATGTCATCAGTGTCATGCGCTCCTATTTCCCTTATGAGCTCACAGGAGAAGTGACATGTCCTTGTAAGCAACGTTGTGGAGTTTATGACCAAAAATCTGATTTTTAGGTAAGACCTTAACATCATGATTATTTTTTGCCTAGTGTTCATTGTATTCTATGTACAAAAGTTTGACTCACATAACTTAAAGCAGCGTTTTCTCTACTTTCATTTGATGCTTTGTATTAATGCTAGCTTACAGCCTATGTAAGGGTTGCTTGGGGCGGGGATAGCTGTGACGGTTCTTAAAATGATGATTGCAAACTCAAGACCAAACCAACTGTGGGTCAGGTGTGTACATTGTCTGTTCTGAGCCCACAAAGCAGCACTGTAGGCTCAGTCATCTCCATGTGGCACAAGTGTGACAGTGATTGAACCCTTATGTGTCACATGCACATTTAGGAATACAGTGAACACACACAAAGTGTTTTGTGTCACTTCCAGTTGTTCACTTTATTCAAAACTGTTTATCCTTTATCCTTCAATAAAGTTGGATAGTGTGGATCTTAAATCAGCAAATTGCCTCTAATTGTTACATTCATCCCTAGCTAGTGTTACAACCAGTAGGTGATTTGAGGGGGGATCAGGGCAATGCCATCCCATGTGTTAGCAAAATGACCAAAAGTATCCTGCTTGTTAAACTGCTGTCCCATCCCTTCATCCTCTCATTGCAGAAAGAGTACAGGGGCAGATCGGTTGTTCAGTTGAATATGTTAGCCTGACTTATTCATCCTTTATCTAACTGAGGTTTGTGCAAGTTAGAATCTATGGTCCCGACCATGGCTCTGAAATATTAGTAGCCTAACTAGGCTGTATATCCAAGGAGTCCCACCACTCTGTCGGTATATTATTCTCTAAACTATATATCTACAAAATTTGTTCATGGATCAGTTAATTGCAAGTTAACAAAACCAATCAGGTTCATCCCTTCCTGCTAAAAAACACAAATTGCCTGCTGGTTATAACTCATTCCAGTGGTGGAGTAGGCTGTAGCAACATTGCTTGTTGTATCACACAATCTGTGATTGTGGTCCAGTTGAATTTTATTTGTAAAAGACAGATATGTGAACCATGAACCAAAGTTTGACAGATCTAGCATGAACATCCAAAGTTACTGATGCTCCAACAAAAAATGTTACTACAATCCCCAGTCTTCCTAAACGTTGATTAACTTTTAAGCTAGCTAGCACACAATGTAACATTAGGTTGTATATAATAATAACAATATAGAGCAGCTTAAAGTAAATGGTTTTCCCCCTTCTTTTATACTTCCTACCAAACACACTCAAATTGATCGATTTATTTTAATTTGGGTAATCAGGCATTTCCACACTAATTAAACTCTATAATTGTGGTTTGGCTTGTATTTAGTTCATCAATAAATCTAGATTTACTTAACAGAGATTAGTCTTTACGTTTTGTACAGAGCTTGCTTAAATTTACAGTAAAAAGGGATTTACTCATTTTATACTTAGTTTTACTAAAACTTTTACTCTGAGTATAGCTAATCTTGGATTAGATTAAGCGTTGTTGGTGCAACCCAGTCTTAAAGGACGAATGCAGGATTAAGTTGCATGTGGTGAGCTTGCAGATTTCAGCTAAGTCATGTCACTCTCTCCTTGCAAGTGTGTAGGAGAAACTACAGACTACTGTAGAAACATGGCAGTTCAACATGGTGGCCTTCATACAAGAGGACCCGCTCCTTCTGTAGATATAAATGGCTTATTTCAAGGTAACGAAACACAACAGTTCTTATTTTTAGGTGATTTCACACTGATGAAAACATACTTGTGCAAATTATATTCCATTTCTGTCATATTCTGCCAACACGTCCTCATGAATCTTACGCCCTGGATCTTTAATGTACTTTACACCTCCTGCATCCCCCAGAGATACATCTTTTGATACAAGAGCATTGTAAACAAGATATAATCCAGCACTTCCCACTGTAGCATTTCTCTTCAACAAATGGTTATAAAAAGTTCTCCTTTTTATAATAAATATTTAATTTCAGTTTTGGAGTTAAAACATCAGGAGTTTACTAAAGGAGCTGCATGTTGCTCCGCTCTCTGCAGGCTGCTCACACATGGTCCCTGACATGCTACTGTAGTATGGATTTCTCATTCATACTCGCGCACGCATGAAGGCACACACACACACACACACACACACACAGGCGCACACTCACACACACACACACACGGGCACGCTCTCTCTGCAGTTTCTCCATGTAAAAAAAAAGGGTGACACTCACATGTGGATCCACAGACGCTGGTGGTGTGGCGCCTCTGTTTTGCTTGGAGAAGCAGAAAGAGGCGATAGGAGGCAGGAGAAAAAGGGAAGGACGGCGAGGGAGGGATGCAGGGAGGGAGCCAGAGATGGATGGATGGATGGATGGAGGGGAGGAAGGAGGGAGGGAGGGGGAAATGCGGAGGGACGCAAGAGAGGTGGGAGGGTGAGGTGCGGGGGGGGGGGGGGCAATGAGAGGGCTGAGTGGTTCTAGTAAATATTTATATTGCAGTATGATACGCGGGAGAGTGAGGAGGGACAGGCAGAGAAAAGGGGGAGATATGGAGCGTCCATCCCTTTATTAATTTTATTCCGGACCGCTAAGTTTAGCATTCAACACGTGTCGCCAGTGATGGAGAGAGGGGAGGGAGGGGGAGGGAGGAGGGGGGGAGGAAACGAGAGAGAGGGAGGGAGGTTGACGGTTGCTAGGTGACGGGGCGCATATACTGAATTTTAACAAAAGAACAGGGAAAGAGGGAGAGGGGGAGAGAGAGTGTGTGAGGAGAGAGGAGAGGAGAGAGAGAGGGAGAGAGGTAAAAAAATCGGAGAAATTGAATACATGTAGAGCATATATATATTTAGATATATATTTTTCCCAGCGTGCGTGTCCGTGTGTGTGTGTGAGTGTGTGTGCGTGTGTGTGTGTGGTGGTGGTGGCGGCGGCGGCAGTGGCGGCGGTGGAAGAGAAGAAGAAGAAGAAGAGAGAAGGGGGGGACACCCGCAAAACGGATACCTCAAAAAGGAAGGATGTGAAAAAGGATGGAGATGGAGGGACGCAGGAAAAGAGGGGGGACAGGCTGGTGAAAAACAGTAAGTACATTTATTTCAGTGATGTTTTTTGCAGTGCGGAGGCATTTTTTTTTCCTCCTCCTTTGCTTCTTCACAGACTCTGTGTTGGATTAATTGCGGCTCGGGCAGTGAGAGGGTGCTACGCGTCATTGAGACAGGGGGATAGGGGGCTCGGGTGTCGGCATCTGTACGGCCGCCTGTGATGGAGAGATGGATGGCCGGGGATGGAGAGGTGGAAACGGCCGGTCGCACCGGGGCTTTGACCCCTCTGTCATTGCTGCGCCTGGAAACTCACAGCGCATAGGTTCCTCACGGCAGCCGGCAGATATTCTAATGATACACACCGGCAGTTCAATTAGTCATATAGACTCAACCTTTAGGCTATAAGATTTTGTCTGCCAAGAATTTTCCATGCATTATTAATAAAGACAGAGTTTTGGTTCCGTTTAAGTGTTTAAACACCGGCGCTGGCTGCAGTTTCCTCCTCACTCCGCTCTCTGCTGCTGCGGATGTATTAATTGAGGTGATCATATCTGTTGATGCTCATTTTCTCAGCCCTGCGTGGTCAATGTTAGTGCGTGTGTGTGAGTGTGTGTGTGTGCTAAGCTAAGCCCGCAAGATTGCCGATCAGTTTTCCCCCCTCTTGATCTATTTATATCCCCCGATACGCTGAATATTTGGGCGTATGGAAGGCAGCGCGCAGTTATCCCTCTTGTTGCCACCGAGGAATCTTCCCCAACGGGCTGACTTTGCCTCAAACACTCTCAGACAGCTGGAACAGGCGGGTTTTTGTTGTGTTTTTTTTTCCTGCTGGGTGAAGGAGTGTTCACTTTGTAGGTAGATTTCTAAATTTGCACCCCCTTTGGGCACCCAAATAACTTTTGTTTTTTCCTTGCAGTAGTTTAATAGAGGAGAAGCAGGTGCAAACATCAAAACAAGAAAGGCCTTGGACCATAGAGAGGCCACCAGTGGAGAGCTTCATACTGTTGACCTGTGAATGGAAAGCAACAGTGTTTTGCTGCAGTGATCAGATTTATTGGCCTGCACTGTGAGAGGCCACTGGATGCATTTATCCAGATGGAAATTGGAATTAATGTGCTGTTTGTTTTCCCATTTCTGTGGGGTGTTTTGGAGCTGATATCCATTTCAATCAGCTCTTTTCACCCACAGGTGACGTTGCTCGACTCACTTTATCCCTCGCAAGCGCTGTGAAATTTACACACACGCACACACACACACACAGACGTATACTGCAGTACTGCATGCACTGCTGCCCGTAAAGAAGTGTTGCCTTCAGTGTCAGCCCCCTTCTCCTCTGCCGATCTGTCGTACAGTCGCCCAGAGAGATCTGTAGCTACTGTACCAGCTGTGAGTAGGGGTAGACAGGAGGGGAGGGTGAGGGGGGGTGAGGAGGGGAAGAGGTGATGAGAGAGACAGAAGGTGTGGAGGGAGCGAGAGATGAGAGAAGGTGTGAGGAAGGAGGAGGTGGAGAGAAGGGGTGAGAGATTGGAAAGGCAGCAGAACGAAGGGGGGAGAGTAAAGAGAGAGGTGGTTGGAATTGAATATCAGAGGGGGGACATGGTTGGGAGGCACAGGAGAGGAGATGAGAGGAATAGAGTCAACATTTGTGTGCTTGTTTTCTCCAGCCCCCTGCTCTTCATCAATTTCACCTCATTGATTCACCGACTTTTGCACAGAAAACCTTCGAGCTTAGCTCAATCCCCCCCTCGCTTGTCTCTCTTTTCTTCTGCCAATCCCCCTGTTTCTTCTTTGCCTCAATCCTTTCCGTCTCTTCTCCTCCTCACCCCTGCAACCTGTGACTTCCTCTGCACAGTTTCCTCTTCCCTCTCATTCTCCCGCCTCCCCTTTCATCAGCTGTTTGATGCAACATTAGTGGATAGTTTCCTCAATCCTGCCGCCCACCCGAACCCCCTCTCCCACCCCTCTCTCCACACGTGGCACCCACTGTTCTTTTTAATACCACTAATTAAGGTAAAGCTCGTTAACATAGAACATCAATTAGTCTTTAACAAGATCAGAGGCTGGTGTTTTGGAGCGATTACAGTACTCCCCTCTCCCAACGTTCTTCTCTGGACTCTGTGCCGGCTTGTATTGATGAACGTGTTGTGGCCTGGAGCTGTGGTGAGCCAAGAACAGGGCTGTCATGTGATGTGGGATATTTTGATCAGTTACTATGTAAAATTCTTGAAGAAAATCAAACCCATTAACTACAAATCTATATTTTCTCCAATAACATTCATCTCTGACTAGTGCTCATTAAATAAATCCATATAATTTCAGGAGAGAACGCCCTCCATTGAAATCAGCAGGGGACACAATTTATCAGATTGACTCGTCTCTAAAATTAAGCACTTAAGTCTAAATTGCACACTCTTATTTAATGCATGAATTGACTTTGTTTTGGATTGAAGCACTTTTAAACATTAATTGACTGTAAACACCAATAAAAGCAAAAAACTGCAGCTCGATGATCCCTGAAACCTGATCAGTTATCAGGTAATAAATTACAGTTTCTCACATCTGTAACCGAAAAGTCACTTTAAAATAAATATCAAACAGTTGACAGTGTATTCTGCCTATTTTAATGAAGAAATAACAATTTGGTTCTAGCAGTGAATCTCAGCCTTTTCCAGTTGCGACCCCCCAGAATAATGAGGCTGGTGATCACGACCCCGACCCCCTGTCTGCCTGAGAAACTCAAACACAAATAACACTGCTCTGACTCTCACAAATAAACTCGCTAAAATCTTTTCTTAAGCAAATTATATCACTAGTATAGGTCAAATGATGTGAAAGCCATTCCCCAGTCTAAAATACTGCCTTCATTTCCCATCATGCCTAATGCTTGACTGAGAAGTTAATGAGTTCAGAACGCAGAATGCATCTTGGCATTGTGTTGCTGAAATAAGCACAGACATGCCTCAAAAAGACATCATGTGGATGGCATCATATATGCTCCAACATGGTGCTTTATGTTGGTAATTGTTATTTTTGTGCTGGTCTATAGTTTTAACTATTAGTGAGGTGGCTGTTTCATGTTGTATTTAGCATATTTTTGCGTGCTTGTCTCTTATGTTGAATGTCTTTAAGCGGCTGACGTCACTAAGAGCTACTTCCTGGATCCTGTTCCATGCTGCTTGCCACAACACAGACTTTTTTTTTGAGGTTTGAAGTTAATTCTTCATAGTCAAAGATCAAACTAGAATCACTATGAATTATAATCAATCAAAACAGCAAACCCCATTTCTTCCCTTGTTGTCCCAACTTCCGAAAAATATGATAAAATATAAAATGTTCTATTCCTCCTTTAGCTGGTGACCCGCAACAACACACTCAAGGACCCCCGCTGGTCCCCGGACCTCAGTTTGAAAACCACTGCTGATGAAGAAAATCACAAGGGTGAAGGTTGCTCCAGTGACAAAACCAGTATCATTAGATTGCGGATGTGTGTTAAGTGAATCAGACCTTTTGGAGACATCTGGGGCCTATTAATTGATTAATTGATTAGCTGATTGACAGAGAAAATAATTAGCCACGATTCTGATTAGTCATGAATCTTTTCAGACATTTTTCAAGCAAACACAAAGTGAACAGATTCTCCAATGTTTATATTTATCGGCTATGCTGTAAACTGAAAATCTTTGGGCTTTGGCCTGTTGGTCGGACAAAACAAGGCATGTAAGACCTTTGAGTTTTGACTATTTTTGACATTTCCATGATCCAACAATTATCTGAGGATTAACCAATAATTTAAAAAAATGTTCTACATATAGCAGTAGATAAGAGCTACAGAAGATTTGTGAACTCCTTTATTTACTGCATGTATTTAAATTTCAACTTGAAATCATGCAAGATAAAGAAAATAATGATGACTGAATGAATGAATGAATGAATGAATTATAACGATTATTGGGCATGGTCTATTTACATTGTAATTTTCATTTTAACTGAAAAAAAAGAAAAAAACTATAAAAATCATGATGATGTGACATTTGTTGGGATGTGTACCAACAAATGTGCTTTTCACACATACTCTTACATCTGGAGAACAAGATTTGTAGGCAGGGTCACCTCTGCAGCTCTGCAGCACTTCATTACAATGTTGTCCAAAAATAGCAGATTCTGTGATTTGGATATTGTACTCAGCCATAGTGCAGCTTTGCTAATATTTTGATTAATTGTGTGGCTCTACTTAAAACTAAACTTTTATCAGTTAATAAAATACGGTTCCATACATCTACAACTGAAAATTCAGTTTAAGATAGGAGTCAAACAGTTGACAGTACATTCTGTCTCTTTTAATGACAGAAGAAATAACAGTTCATTTCTCTAAAGGTGTAACAATTCAGAAGGGTAAAGGTTGCTTCAGTGACAAAGCCAATATCATTTGATTGATGATGTGTGCCACGTGAACCAGACTTTGAGGAGACATCTGGGATCCAGTAGTTGATTAATTGATTGGTTGATCAACAGAAAAATAATGAGTGACAATTTTGATATTTGACTCATCTTTTCAGAAATTTTTCAAGCAAAAACAACAACATGAAGTGCCAAATATTTCTTTGGCTCCAGCTTCTCAAATGTGAAGGTTTTGTGCCATTGTTAACTGTCACTGAACTGTTGGGCAAAGACAGCAAGATATTTTAAGACATCACAATGGAATCTGGAGAGCTGTGATGACATGTTCTTACTATTTTTGACATTTCATTGACTAAACGACTACCTGTAGATTTATTAATAATTTTTTTAAACAGTCAGTTGCAGCCTTGCACACAGTGGTGGAGAGTTAGAGAGAAGACTTATTAATTCCTTTATTTAAATTTGAGGTTGAAATCATGTAATTTTCAGAAAATAATCTTGAACTTAGTTAGCTCCGTGCATCAGTGTCAAAGACCACCATGAACTGAAAATGACCTGAAACATGGATGCTGTGTCTTGCTTTATTGGACATGTCCTGACATGTCTGAGCCACCAGAGCCAGAGGACGGTGACAGGATGGTATTTTAGGTAGGATGGTAAGGTTGTTGGAACTGAAGTGAGCTGGCGTCAACTGCTGGGCTGATTTCGACTGAGAGAGTTGCTCGTAACTGACCGGAGGTTGTGCGGTATTGTTCGCGTATCGGTTCATGGGGCTTATATAGTGTTGAGGGACCATGTCTCCAGCACGTCAACAAGCCATGTTTCAGGTCTGCCCAAAAAGTCCTGAACACAGAAATCATGAACAACACTTTACTGGTCTAATTCAGTACTACATAGTTCTCAGTCTTTTCACATGTTTTCAGCAATGATTTTTGAACATGTATGCTGTATTTGGAAGACATACTCCCTTTTTCTTTGACACAGACTTTAATTTGTTCAGTAATCATTTGAAACAGGTCAGCAATATTTTGAAACAGCCAATGAGATTCAGTAAATAGTGGAGCTGTCCATTTTATGAATATATATTCAAGTAATAAATACACAAATGTCAATTAGTTTGCAATCTGCATGAGAAATAAAGGAAAAGAAAAAACTGGTAATAACAATCAAGTGCTTATAGTGATAAATTTGACCTGTGCAGACATGATAACTGTAAGTGATTTCCACTGTATTTAATAGTTGTAATACCCTGAACAGTATCTGCTCATCAGCATTAGCAAAAAACTGTCCTGGTAACATTAGTGAAGGTACAGCAAATCTCTGCTGATGGGTTCTGTCACAGCTGCCAAGCCATCAGTGACAACTCAAAGTACCTTCCACTAATTAGATGTAATAGTGACATTATGATGCATTTGGCTATGACAAGTTTCTTGGAAAAACAAAAATGATCAGTTCCATAATGGGAAACTGGGCATAATTTGTGTAGCTCAGTTCACCACAAGTTTTCAGAGAGTTGTGTGTCTCTCAGAGAGAGAGAAGCTGCATTCAGACACTGAATTACAGTAGTAACCAGTTGCTGGTGGAGGTACAAGTGCTGGTTTGGGTGTGATGAAAATGCAGTTTTTCAGAATGAAGTATTGCACAGTATGATAAGAACTGATATCAAAAGAAAATCATTATGCTGTAGAAACTTAGATCTCTCATCTGAACTCCGAGAGTTTCTTTTCAGTATGGTGGCAGCTGCTATGGTTTGGCAACCCTGAGGTGCTGCCCCCAGCCCAGATACAGTCCAACTCTGGAGCAGGACGAGCAAAAACAGTTGAACACACGCTGTACTGTACTGTACTGTAGACAGAATGACAGGAAGTCATTTAACAAACAGGTGGAGACAGAAACAGACAGACAGATGGACGGGCTGGCAGACAGACACATTCATAAACAAAATCACACAGACAGGTATGAACACACACACCACTGAGGGAGAATTTAATGTGCACTCCTTGCACACAGTCGCTATCAAACAGGTGCGCGCACACACACACACACACACACAAACCTGAGCCAAAGCCCTGCGGCTTGTTTTGGGAATACAAGTCTGGAGGCAGCTAGCAGGCACACAGCTTCACATGGCTGCATGCAATACACAGTCACACACACACACACACTCAGGAAGTACGTTCAGGCAGATACCCATGGGTATGCAGTCAGACACACACACACAAACACAGACACACACACAGAGAGCATACCCAAAAATATACACACAATGAAGACCGTGTTGCACACAAACACACACACAGCAGTCACAGTTTTGGATGAGAGAGGACCCTGGGACCTTGCTTATGGGATCCACACAGTTACAGACACTGTACTGTATATACCGTAGGGCTGGGCGACATGTCGAATATATTCAAATATGAATTATTGTGCAATATAGCAGGTGACCATATCATCATATTTGAGTTTCTGCTGGTCGCTGCTCAGGGGTAGTTACATCAGCCATAAAATGTGCAGACAAGCTCGGGTTGCAGTAAAATAGTTACTGCTGTGTGTTGTGCCTGGTCCCACAGAAAAGAAATAAAAAGTTCCTGTTTATGTTACATTACTATGGTCTCTGCTTGTGCTCTTCGCAGCAGAGTTGGTCCATGAAAAGCTAGTTAGCAGCTGTGATATATGGTGATTTTCTTTGTGGTGGTGGAAAGAAAATTCACAAAAAGCAAACTACCTGACTGCGCTTGTGGACAACAATTTTGAAGCCTCAAGTTTGGCATTACAGTGGTTGCCGTCTTTATGTTTTCGCCACCAGAGCAGGCTCAGTACTGATGAGAGCGTGGAGTTAGTGGGTGATGTACAGCAACTTGGGCAGCTCTTGGTTTAGGCATATCTGTTCAGCGGGAAATTCTGGCGTCCTTCTCAGCCACAATCTTTCTCATATTACAGCTAACACTAAAATATGTCTCTGAAAACAATTTAGGTGAATAACATAAACATCAACATCAAGCTGTATAGAAGTAGATTTAAAATTAGTGATTGAGACTGTAAGCTGATTGTTTACCGAGGTTATAAGTGAAGTGAGAAATCTTGTCATTTTCACATAGGACTCAATACAATCAGACTTATTTTTGCAACCAGTTCACTTTGAAAATACTCCACTACAAGTAAAAGTTCTGCACTCTAAACTTTACTAAGATAAAAGTATGCAAGTAGACTATTATAGCAAAATTTCTTTAAGTGGTCTTTGTGCTGTAAAATGGTCCAGGTTAGTGTTTTACTATGTATATATGCTCCCTTTACATTATATTACTACGGCATCATGTGTATGTTCCCTTTTATGGAGTGTCTATTTGCACCAGGTGAGAACGGGCACATGGCGGCAGTTCAGCTACTGACACCCAACCTCCATACGCTAGATATATATATAGCAATAAATTTGCTGTAAACATGAGGTTGCAGCAGATGAATGAGTTAAGCACAGAACTCTCATGTGAGAGGCTGGAATTTGAAGCCAGTCCTGGGAGAGCATCAAGATTTTAGTTTAGTTTGAAATTAGTAGTGAGTGCTAACTACATTTTAAGACTTTGTTGACTAACTAGTTACAGTTTTTCAGCTTGTTTTCAGCTTTCTCTTGCAGTTTGATTAAGTTTAGGAAACAAAACTACTTGGTTAGGTTTAGGAAAAGATCATGGTTTGTCTCTACCATGTGGGTGTAAATAACCATATTTAGTGTTTACACCGTGGATGCACATAGTGTTGTTGGCTAGGGACACCTTGGTGCTTGTCTCCGACATGCTAGGCTATATATACCTGAGTGCAAATAGTTACATTAAGTATTCCACCCTAGATGCAAATAGCATCTGCATTCATTTTATTGCTGTAAATGTTAAAGGTGAGCTAATTCTTACTTTTTATACTGTTGGATAGTTTAATCTACAGCAATGCATCATATTGTACAAGTTCATCATATCTTTAC
Source organism: Lutjanus erythropterus (assembly GCF_056507025.1). NCBI lineage: Eukaryota > Metazoa > Chordata > Actinopteri > Lutjaniformes > Lutjanidae > Lutjanus > Lutjanus erythropterus. Next base: position 22,692,218 of record NC_139325.1, on the reverse strand, counting down.
ACTATTTGAGAATTTATAGTAGGCTATATTATTTTAGAAAAAATGTGGATCTTGAGATATATCTTATATTGCAGTAGAGCCTAAAAATATCGAGATATTATTTATAGGCTATGCCATATCGACCAGCCCTAATATACTGTATATATTTGAGTACACACACACACAACAGAGGAAAGGGGGACGATGAGAAATAATGAAATAGGATAGAGAAATGTGCAGGAATGTTTTGCGGCGTGCAGCGTTTTGCAGCAGTGTGGTGCGGTCCTTCATCATGATGGATGGGGCAGGAAATGACAGCATAAGTGGTTATTAAAAAGAGGAAATGGGGGCATTTATAAAAACTATGTTAGCCTGTGTCTGCGGCCCATGTCGCATGTCACCCTGGGCTGCTGTGTCATGCCTCCTGATCTGTGAGACTCCCCAGCGCTGCATGTAAGGCCAGCTTTGTTAAAACCCTTTGTCATTCTCCTCGCAAAGAACCCAGCAGCTGGCATTTATAGTAGGCTTTGTACTGGAGTGACTGTGCTGGATTTACTAGGTGCAGGTACCAGGTGCAAAGTTGAACCTGTTTTATTGCCTTATCACTTCATATAAAAATAGCTTTGCTCTATTTTCTTTCAAGTTTGAATGTGGAATTCCTTCATAAACAGGTGCAGACTATACAGCTGTTACAAATGCAAATATGAGCGTTTGCACCTGAATGGAATTTGCACAGCGTGTTATCTACAGTACAACAAGGAGGGAAGACAAGGAAGGAAGCGGGAATGTCAGCGCAGAGATGGAAGAAAGCCTCTGATGAAGATATTTTGATGTTCCTAGGCTTGTTTTAATGTGCCTCATCTCTGCATGTAAATAGCTCTGGCTTCTAAAACTGGCCTTGTGAATCGAGACAGTCTCACAGATCCTCTCCTGGTTTTTGACACTGAAAAAGAAAGAAGCATACAATACGCTTGGAATGCAGGTATTCTGACTCAGGGTCGGGATTAATTTGTCCTCAATTCAGGTTGTGAGGTTTCATTATTCAAATTGGACGTTTTTTCACACGGAAGACTTCTTTAGTCTATCTCCTGAAAGGTGATTAGGAGTGAATGCTCTCTTTTCAATTATGTAATAGCAATTTCAATCTAATTTTTTTGAATGAGCCAATAAATGACCCCAACCTTGGTCTGGGCTCATCAAGTTGATTGTTATGCGATCTGTTCAGTGTTAACTGTAGCATATTCTCTATCAAAGGCTTCAGCTTTGGGAAATACAGATACTCATTCACACATTTTGCACAGAGCAGTGATGGGAAATAGCACGGAGATCAATTGTTGGCACTGGATGCTCTGTGTCATCTATACCCAAATATCAAGACTGCTGATTACAGTTCCCATCACACAACTGTCCGGATGTAGTGTCACTTTGTGAAGATGCACTATTTTGTGAGTTAGTACTGCAGGCTTATTCAATTAATCTTTTTCAGAAGGGCCAGATTTGAAAAAAGTAAAGCACTAGGGGGCTGAACGTTTCACATCCGACCTGTATAGTTAGTAATTGAATGTTTAAAATAATTAGGGGTGGGCAATATGACTCTAGAATAATATCACAGTATCTCTGCAATAATGATATTCTGAATTTGACATGATACTAAAAAATATTTTTGGGAGAGCTGTTTAACTCTCCTGCTTGCTTCTGCTTGAGTTGGTGAAAGGTTTGTTGTGTTGGCCACTTCTGCTGTTACAGTCTTTTTGCATCTCTTACATGTTGTATAGGTTTGTTGTACAGCTGATCTTTTGTAACCAAACCACTCCCACACTATTGCTCCCATGTATGGAATTAACTTCTGCACTGTGGAGCCAGTACTGTGGCACTGTTACGCTGGCTTTCAGTCACACCTGTTGTTGCTGTGAGTAACAGTTTGATGTCATTAGTCAGAATATTGCCATTTTTTAAATTCATATAAAAAAAATAAAATTATCCTGATAATTCAATATGGCACACCCCTAAAACAATGGTTGCAAACACAAGGTTGTAATTTCAAATCAATGCAATGCAATAGTCTTTATTGGCATGAATGTCATATAAACAATATTGTCAAAGTCTCAAGGATAGAAGTTCATAAGAACATGAAAAATAGGTTGCATTTATCATTTTTTTCATTCAGTTTGACTCCAAACTCAAATAATAAGTGCCGCTGTGCTTAACAGCAGACATAACAGAGAATTAGCTCCTTAGTCTGCTAATATTGTGATGGTCATAATGATCAAACAATATAAAACCTAAAAACTGGAAAATGTCTTGATATTCCGACTTGGGAGTGTTCACACATTATTCCAAGATGGTTCGTCACACCAGATAAATAAAATTAAGCCTAAATTAGCAACATTCATTCTGCTACGTACTGTATATTTAGTGGTTCATTAGCAAGTAAATCACAAACAGTGTATAGTTTATTTCTAACAAGCTGAGTGGATTGAATTAGTGTTAACTCTGACTTTTGTTTATATGTAACTGCCAGCACTGGTGGCTTTGCAGCCATTTTGCCACTTGTTTTTCATACAGTAGTGTAGTTCTTTTTTCCAAGTAGAAACTCATAGCTGTCAGAAATTTCTGATATCTCATGACATGAACAGTTTTTTTTTCCTCCCGGCTGCTCGTAATTACATTCTGTACAATAATAATGTGAAACCATCATAAAGAGCTGTGGCCATCTCAGACTACAGACCGAACACCTCTTTGATGAGATACTGGTGCTTCATGTGTCAACACTTAAAAAAAAAAGAGGAGAAGACAGATATTTTATATTTGTTGCTGCGAAACAAACATCACAGCATTAGTGGGCTTCAGGATTCGTCTGTGTTGAGACATCGCGGTGGGGTTCTGACATTCCCTTCACTAACCTCTCATCACCTTTTACTCCTGAGAATCGTCTGAGGCTCCATAGAAAAAAAAAAAAAAACCCTTCACATTTCTCTCCCCTGTTGGGCTTCTGTCTGCATGGGAGTGCATTTCCTGAGCCAAACTGATCTACCAGCATTTACAGGATAGGCTGACAGTGTTTCTAACACCTTTGGTTATGAGTGGGGGCAAAGCCAGATGTGCTGTGAACGGAGTTTAAACCTCTGCACAACACTGTGAGATTGCAGTATTAGATTTTAAGCAGACTGAATCCGGCTTGACTTTAGCAACATGTGGCACCTGAGACTAGCTCACTTTCTCTCTTTCTGAAAATTCTATAAAACATTTGGGTGCATACTGGATAATTTATCGATATTAAATCAATATAGTGATAAGAGTTTAGGCATCGTCTTAGATTTTAGATTTCGTTACATTTCGAGTGTTGTCTTGTCCTGGTTTTAAAGGCTGTATTGCATTAAAGTGATGTAATTTTCTGAACTCACCAGACTATTCTAGCTGTATTATTACTTGTCTTTACCCACTTAGTCATTATAGCCAGTTTAGTTAGACACAGCTGCCATACACAGGTGTGGCTCTTGTCCAGGTCTCCAAAATGCATACATACTCTAGCTTTTAAGCCGGGGCGTGCTGGTTGGATTGTACCCATCTGCAGTCAGACTGGGAACAAAAAATGGCAACAGACCAGCCTTATTTTCAAAATCAACAGAACCCCACCCAAATGTTAACATAAATAGCTGGAGTTAAAACTTACAATGCATGATAACACAGTCACTATAATCACTATGCCGTTGCTGACAACAATTTAATGTTTGGTGTTCTGTAGTTTTTAGCCTGACATTACATTTCAAACCTGCTCGATTTATGTTTCTGCCCTCACTTTGCCTTTCTATTTGCTGCATCAAGGGGATTATTATTATTAGTATGGGAGAATGTGTTTATTAAAAGGTAGAGTTGGGCTGATCTCAAATGCTTTGGTCTGCTTTGAATCAAAATCAAAGAAAAAATATTTCTATATATTTTTTAGTGATTATTTCTTATTTTTATAAATGCAATGATGGCCCATTCTGAGAGGCCCAAGTGGCTCATAGTCTTCCAGCCCTTCTGGAATTTGCCCACTTTACAGATGCCAGTCACTGTCTGCAGTTGCTCATGCTTAGCACGGTCTTGCAAAATTATCAGGGGTGTTAAGAATTGGGTTTAAAATTTCCCAAATATTGATTCTTCTGCATCAATTAATGATCTTGCAAGAGAGAATCACAATCCATTTAAGAATCAATTTCTTCCCAAACCCCTATACATGGAAGTGTGACAGAGTATCGGTACACATTCATCCATACATGTAAAGTCTCTACATGCACATCTGTTTGTGTGTATCTGCCTGTGCGTGACCTTGTACAAAGGCGCGATAGTTATCAGTGAAGGTTTCCCACACCAGTTTAATCTGTTTATCCTCAGAATAAGATTGTGCATCATTACTATGCAGAGCTAGCTGCTTTTTTCTGCTGAGAGTCTTGAGCAGCTTCCTAGTTTGTAGTTGTTACAGAATGTTTCACCTTACAGGTCCTGAAGGGCTGCAGTGTCGGCTGCTTTTCATCTTGCTCTTTTAATTAGTGACTGATTTAGATCTGGCTAGGTGATCCCAGTGTCTGGCCAATCAATGAGGGAATTAATGGAAGCGCTGGTGCAAGCAGAGTGGAGCAACACTGTGGCTTTGCGACTACTGGCTCAAGATTGGAATGAGAATAATCCATTTAATGTTATTGTTAAAAAACACAGTTTTTGCTCTGTGCCTTAACGTGATTCCGCTCAATTCTGAATATTCCCAGACTTATTTCTACTGTCTCATTACATCTGCTGAAAATCTTTCATCTAATTTGTTCCTGATTTTCAATCTCAGCAACAATCAACCAAGCATTCATTCATGAATGTACAGTACATTATGTAAATGCACAGCATGAATGCATGTTTATTCTTAGATGATTGCACTGCATTGATAGCGCTGTGATACTGAAGCTATTTTCCCCAAACACAAAGCCCTCAGAGTTTCCGGATGCCTGTAAAAGGTTGAGTAGCGAGAAATTATTCCTTTTAAAACAAACATAATAAGATAATCCCTGAGGTCGTGCATTGTGAGGACAACTTGACAGAGGATTTGGGAAGAAAAGCAACTACAGAAAACAATTTATATGTACATTAAACCCAGTAAATTATGTGGTATTATAGTCAACCTGCGTGCAGAGGGGGCTGGCCAGGAAGCAGCGCCGCAGACCTCTGCTCCTCACTGGATTAGATGTCAGGTGTTGAGGTGGGGAAATGAAATATTCTTGCTCCTTGGCCGGCCTCAAAGTAAGCACTTATATTATACAAGCATTGGCAGTGGGCATACAAACTATGTAGTCTCCTTACAAAACCATTTTTATTCATTCAAGCTGACTTTGTATGTGCCAGTTAGGCTTATTGAAATAATACCCTTCACTCTGTTAGGTGAATTCCTGATGCAAGATCCCCAGACACTGGCCTTTCCACATGAAAGCATATGACCTCACTGATATTTATGTCTGAACACTCATGAGGGTAGTAAACCATTTGTAGCTGATGTTTTCTGAATGGATGTGTACTGTCTGTCCGTGTGTATGTGTGTGTGTGTGTAGGTGTATTTGTGTGTACAGGAGAGAGGAGATAAAATAGAGACAGTAGTGAAATATTTCTGTGCATCATTCATACACAAATTGATGTTGTTTATGCAGTCTGTGCAACTCTATAAAAATACAGTGTATGTGTGTGTGAGCTTACAATGTCCTGAGGATTAAATGAATGACGGGTTGAAAGATAACACGCACACACTAACACACACACACACACACACACACACACACACACACACACACACACACACACACACACACACACACACAGAGAGAAAGTGAATAATTTAAGATGCCCAGGCTGTTACAAAACAAAGCGAAATAACTGACAGGCCTTCATTTTTATAAGCTGATTTTTCTCTCAGGTTACATGAGTTCATTTTCAAGCATTACTGCACTTACTAGACATGTGTGATCAGTTTTTGAATTACACTATGCCTTCTGGGGGAAGCACTGTTTTTCAGGGGTCAGCAGGTACATGCATCCTGCACACACATAACAGGAATACACCTGCCCACATGCAAACATATGCAGTCAATACATTTCAGTTCATACGGAGAATATTTAGCCTGGGACGACAAAGAAGTAGAAAGAATATTTATCATGCCAATGTTTTTTTTTTTTTAAATTGCTTTCTGCCAAGGAACAAAAAACGCCAGTGCACAGCAAACAGGCAGTGATTTGCATTAGGGTTGGGAAACGTCTACTGAATTGTTAAACGATTATGTCCATATAGAGACATTACGATGGGCGAAGACATTGTGGATATTATTTTTATATACTTTATACTTTTTTATACATATGTATGTTGGATATTAAAGGTGGAATAAGTTGTCTGACCTGCGTGTGAGCACTAAAGAAAGATACCAGGGCATCAAATACAGACATTTTGAGTTGTCAAAATGCCCGAGCACAGCAAAATAACGAGAAAAATGAGAAAATGCAGACAGAGGGCAGGGTCTCTGCAGATACAGACGCCACTACACACTTCTAGTGGGTCATAAATGATGATTGACAGGGATTGTGTTTGTATGAGTCTACACATTGTGTTTAAGGAAAAATGTTGCATTATTGTGTCTTATATTACAAACTGAGTGGTATTTATGCAGTATTTCCTTTAGTGAGTCAAGTGTTTGATGTCTCTATAATAAGCCCATCCTTTATTTCTGTGCTCCATGACTAACGCTTCTTAAAATGCATATTCATCAGCTCTAAAGCATTTTTTAATCATGATGTCACAATGGTAGAGGGCTTAGTGGTCTTATGGGAAACAAAACAAAAAACAGGTACTCCCAATGTTCACTGCACCATGAAACATTCCAGAGGTACCAATGCAAATACACCATTATACAACATATATTTACTCAAAAGACGATGTATGATGTGTAACATACGACAGGCCATGGCCAGTGCCTCCTCATTGCACCCCAATGAATGGACGGCCACAACAAAAATATAACATTGTGTTTTTAGGCTTAAATTATAGAAAATTGTTATGCACCTTGACAGATCTGTCACTATTAGTCTATTATTTATTTCAAGAACCTAAATATAAAAGTTTTGACACTATGTAAAACTTAATAAAAACACGAAGCCACACTGTTGTAACACATGCAGAATGTGGCTCTGCGTTCTCTGAAGGGACGTCCCTGAAAAAAACGTCATCTGGATGGCAGCATATGTTGCTCCAAAACCTGCATGTACCTTTCAGCATCAGTGTTGCCTTCGCAGATGTGCAAGGCATTACCACACCCCCATACCAACACATTCCAGCTTTTGAACTTTGCGCTGGTGACAATCTGGATGCTCCTTTTCCTCTGCAGCCTGAAGGACATGACATCCATGATTTATAAAAACAATTTAAAATGTGGATTTATGAGACCACAGCAGTTTTCCACTTTCCGTCAGTCTATATCAGATGTGCTTGGGCCCAAAGAAATCGGCGGCGTTTCTAGATGTTCTTGATATACAGTATGGCTCACGTGTTGCATGGTAGAGTCTCAACTTGCATTTGCAGATGCAGTGACAAGCTGTGTTTACTGACAGCAGTTTTCCAAAGTGTCTCAGAGCCCATGGAGTAATATCCTTTATATAAACAAGTCAGTTTTTAATGCAGTGCTGCCTTAGGAGCCAAAGGTTACAGGCATTCAGTGTTGGTTTTCAGCAGTGCCCCCTACATGCAGGGATTTCTCAGGATTACCAGAATCTTTTAATGATGTTCTGGACTGTAGATGGTGAATTCCCTATATTCCATGCAGTTGTGCATTAAGAAATATTATTAAACTGTTGAAACATTTGTCCATACAGTTTTTTACCAAGTCGTGAATCTTACCCCGTCCTTGCGTGTGAGCGACGGAGCCTTTCAAGGATGCCCTTTTCATACCCAGTTATGACAGTCACCTTCTACCAATTCACCTGTTTATCTATGTAATGATCCAAACAGGAGCATTAAACAACTTTCCCAGTCTTCTGGTGCCTCTGCCCCAACATTTTTGAAACAAGTTGCGGGCATCAAATTCAGAATAAGCATATATTTACAAAAATCAGTGGGATTTGTTAGTTTAATCATTTAATATCTTGTATTTGTTCTATATTCGATTAAATATAGGTAAAAAAAGGATTTGAAAATCATTGCATACTGTTTTTATTCGCGTTTTTGGAATTGGGGTTGCATAAATTCTTAAAAAAGCAAAAAAATGGTGGCACCAGACATTATATTTTAGAGCTCCCCCTAAATTTCTCAGATGAGTCTTTCTAGTGAGTGCATGTCTCTTTCAAGGGAGCCGAGCTTCTCATAGCTCCCCCGTTTTTCGAACCCTGTGTGCAATGTTATATTAAAGCAATATTAAATATATTCTCCGCTTAGGTAATTATATACCCCGAGCTGAATGCTACGAGTTAGACAGATGAGATGTGGTAATGTCAAATATCTCAGTAATAATCATCTGTAATGGGCATGATTTCCAGTCACTGCTTCTCGTGTCTGGTGTGCCAGAAACCACACTGGGTAGTAGCACTAAGACATTCTCTTTTTTGTTAAAAAATGAGGTCAGAGAATTGTCAGCGCTACACTGTGGCGGGGTCCAGGGTCAGCTTCATCTCATTTCCATCAATCCATAGAGGGAAGAGAAACAAGGAGTGTCCTCCCATTCAAGTAATGAAATTTATCCTCCTGAATGTACGGAAGTGAAGTCCAATTAATTGACACTGTCTCTTGGCAGAAGTGTTTAATCCGGACCCATGAAAAATATTTGAATTAAAGGCAAGATACTCTGAACCTGAGTGAGACGCGCTTTGTACGACCACATGGAAATTATAGGGACTTGAAATGTCAGAAATGAAATGCCGTTTTGCTGTGAAGAAACATCAAAGTGAGATGTCAAGGTGACTGTTTCATTTTGCTCTTGTAAAAGGTTACAAAATACAGAAAGGACAAATGGAGACTACCGGCTAGGAGCAAGTGTCACGCAGAGCCAGTGGAGATTTCACTTTCCTCTCTTCTGTAACAGTACAGTTTACATTTTTTTTTTTTTTTTTTTTTTTTTTTGCACTTGCAGGTTGATACAACAGAGGATGTGAAGGTTTAGAGGTACAACACTGTATTTTCATTTTACACCCTCTACAGTATTTATTTGTTAAACAGAATTAGGGCTACAACCATGGATTATATTCATTGTTGACTAATCTGTTGATTATTTTCGCAATTTATCCGCCATTTGTTTGGTTCTGTAAATTACCGCAAAAATAGTGAAAAATGTCAATCAGGAGGTTGTTACAATTCTTCAGTTCGACAGTTCAATTTGACTTTCTATTTTAAGGTCAATATTTGATTTGTTTATTTTGTTTTTTTTTCCCCCACTGATGTTTATGCCATTATTAGACTACAGAGTTTTGATTTTTAATGATCAGCAGATCATTGGCTCTATGCCCTGACAACTGTCATTTACATTTTCAAACTTGTCTTTAAAAAGTGTTATATAATGGTTAGTAAGCTATACTGTTGTTTTTTTTTATACTTCCAACATGCACTAAACGTTGCAAATAGGCAGATGTGGAAAGAAAAGCAAATACTGGCATTTCTGCCTTTGATTTTGATTATTGAAACTGGAAGCTCATTTTGATCAATTTCCAATTTCATATTCAAATTTTGAGAATAAATAGTCAAACTAAAATTTATGATCAATAGAAGTGTAGATGGAGGTCAGAATTTTATTTTATTATTTTATTTGATTTTTAATTTCATTTTTGTTCTATTTCTTTTCGATCCCTTTTATTTTAATGAGTGATTTGAATTCTGTTTAAATGCATTGACACACCAGCGTTCTTATTTTGCATCTTATTCTGAGTATACAGCCATTTACTATACTATTTATTTGTACTTATTTATTTTTGATTCTTTGACTTTATTTCCCAACAATATGTGAAGGGAATGCAATGTACAGAAGGTTTATGGGATTGCCCAATTGAATAGATGAGCTATCTAAAATTCAAACTCTGTTATGGCACTTGAATTGCTACCAGCAAAATGAATGAAAAAAAAAAACATAAGCAACCTGGTCACAAAAAAGTAGTGAAACTAATTAATCAATTTAATTAATTAATCAAATGAATTAATCAATTTAATTGATTAATTCGTTTGATTAATCAATTTAATTGATTAATTAGTTATCAATCAATCCCCTAATAGTTGCAGCTCTAAAGAGGAAAACAGAAAGAGGAGCATAAAAGTAATTTTAATAATCTTCTTGGACAAAAAACACACCTTTAGATCATTGTGTGCCCCTGTGTGTGTGTGTGTGTGTGTGTGTGTGTGTGTGTGTCTTCTATATGTCTTAAATTTGATGTTTGCCTTTCCCTGAAAATAATGGTGCTAAAAGTACCAAAAAATACATTTGAAAATAATCAATACTGGTGCCTCTTTCTAGAAATCATGACCTGGTTACTCAAGATAATTATTGTGAGCAGTTCTCAGTTTCTAGTTCTGGTAGATTCGACCGTAGAAAGAAAGTAGTTCCTACATGAAACTGTAAGTAGGCAGGGGTGGAGAGAAAAACAGAGAATTGTCGATTGTGCCTTTGATTTTGATTATTAAAATGGAAAGCTTAATTTGATCGTTTTTTTTCAATTTAATATTGAAACTGTGATTGATCAATCTAACCCAAAGCCTAGCTGACGTCCTCAAATGTCTTGTTTTGTCCACAACCCAAAGATATTCAGTTTATTGTCAAAGGGGAGTAAAGAAACCAGGAAATTAAGACACAATTAACACATTAAGAAGCTGAAATCAAAGAATTTTGACTTATGTTACTTTTAAAAAATGACTTGATTAATCAAAATAGTTGGGTTTACTTTAATAGTTGACAACTACTTGATTCATTGTTGCAGCTCTAAACAGATAAACAGAAAGAACAGTGGGATGGTAATTTTAATTATCTCCTTGGACTGATAACACACCCTTGGACAGCTGTGCGCCCCTTCGTTTGTGTGTTTGTATGTAAAAGTGTCTCATATTTTTCTTACATTTGTCAACCCCACTGCATTTTTCATATTCCATCCGTATCAGCTCACCTCTCAACTTTAACTGTTAACATAAAAAATGGTGTCACATAGAAAACGACCTGCTCTGATGTGGTTATCAGCCTGTGGACATGTGTAATTTACAAATACTGTGCGTTGCGTTTCCCTGCGAGGGTTTGATAGATGGCTCTGACTTTGTCACCACAATGGCTCATGATAGCCACAGCTATCAAGTCTGAGGGAGGCAGCGGCAGCAGCAGCAGGCTGCTTTACTACTGCTGTTTGCAGCCATGCAGTAAAAACACACAGTACTGTACACCCTGCTGCTGCACGCTGCGCTACTCGCCGATCACTCTGCACACTATGCACAATGGGAACAAGAAGCGCTCGCCTGCCTGGTGGCTCTTCTGCTCGACAGGGATCAAAGCGAGAGATGGCGAGAGAGAGGAAGTGAGGGAGGGGAGGAAGTAGAGAGTGAAAGAAGTACAGGACAAAGACATGTGTGGAAGGAAAGAATGGGGGAGGGCTGGGAGAAAACAGGCGAGGAGTTGTGGGAGGAGAGGGAAGAGGAGTTAAGGAAAGTGAGATGGTGCACAGCGAGGTGACTGAATGAATGAAAGGATGAATGAGTGGCCAAATCAAGTGACGGAGCGAGTGAGACAGACTGATTGAGGGAGTGTGTCTGTGTGTGTGTGTGTGTGTGTCAAGTGAGAGTGTGTGAGCGAGTGGATGAGTGGGTGAACAAGTGCAGCAGGACACGGAGAGAGGGAGAGGGAGAGAGGATATGTTCCGTCAGAGAGGACACACTCCAGTGGCTGTGATTGAAGTATGGGCCAATTAACACGAGGAGCATTGAGCTCCAGCTGCACTCTTCTCTTCATTCCTCCGCTCCCCCACACTGCCATATTACCCCGCACAACACACACACACACACACACGCACACGCACACACACACACACAGGCACAGACACCGATACACTCACATATATGCACACTGTGGGCACCACACTGCGCTGGCACTTTATCTTATCTGTTACTATAGTGCAGCGACGGACCCAAGGAAATTATAGAGGATACATACACTCTTAGAAACCAGGGTTCCAGTGGTTCTGGGGGCTGAAGTTCTACCCAGAACCAATGCTTCTGAAGAGCCCTTTTTTAAGAAAGGGTTTGTTAAGACCCTCCATAGAACCCCCCTGTGGGTTTTAATTAAAACACCTGGAATATTAAAAGGGAATTTGGTAGAACTCCCCAGGTGGGTCTGAGATAAAAACCCTTGGTTCTCAGTAGACCTCCCTGGGTGGGTTCTTGGTAGTACCCTTAACAGGTGATTCTCTGTAGAATCTCTTATTAGGGTTCCATATGTGAAACCTTTCACAGATGGTTCTAGGTATAAACCTTCATGTTTGGCTCTAGGTAGAACTCTCTGGAAGGGTTCCAAGTTGAAGGTTCTACTCAGAACGAAAAAGGGCCTCTCCCATGGTGACTAGTGCTGCATGATATGGTAAAAAGTCATACCGATTATTTTGACCGAAATTGTGATTGTGATATGCGATGTGATTAGTGGGAATGATAATTTTTGCGTCAGTTTTCATTTTTACTGAAAAAAGATTTTTAAAATCATAATGATGCAACTTTTGTTGAGGTCTGTGCCAAATAAACATGTTTTCTTTCTCACACATTTCTCCTTTTTCAGAAAATTGTGATTTGGTTCTGGTTCTGTGATTTGGAGATTGCACTTGGCCGTATCACGACTTCAATAATATTGCAGTTAATTGTGCAGCCCGAATGGGTACAAGCCAAGGAAGCCCTCCTGGTTCAAGTTAGCATCTTTATTTCTAAGAGTGTACAGCAGTGTTCTCAAGCACACTTGGTTCTCAGTAGAAACCCTATGGTGGGTTTTAGATAAAACCCTTGGAATATAAAAATGTTCTTGATAGAACCTTAATAAGCTCTGGTTCTTGAAAGAAAACCTGGTATTTTTGGATTCCAGCTGGGAAGCAACTTTTCAGGTTCCAAACCATTCATTTTTGGTAGAAATACTCAGAACGGTTCAAAATTCTGTCAAAATGGAGCCAGTTCCATGTTGGTGAAAAAGGCCTGAGGAGGATTTTAGGTGGAACCATTGCACCATAGAAGAGTTCTCTGTAGAAACTTTCATACGGGTTTTGGGTGGTTTTACGGATGGTTCTAGAAGGTTCTCTTCCAGGAACAAAAAAGATGTCTCCTATAGGACCAAGAAGGAGAAACCCTTCCCGATACTAGGCAGCATTTTTATTTCTAAGAGTGTATATCAGTGTTCTCAAACACACCCTGGTCTTAAATGTGGATGAATGGGAATGACAGAGGGGAAAAAATGGAGTCTTCATCTACAGGGAAGAGTTTCTTATTCTCAGCAGTGACTCACAGAGGCGCTGCAATTTCTTCTAATGGTGTACAGTAGACTATATATTAGCCTGCATATATTTCAGATGTTTTGTGTTGGCTGTGGAAAACTGCCCGAGCTGATTCAGTGCAGCCTGTGTGCCATAGGCAGCGGGGAGCAGGTCCATTACTCTGCATGACAGACTGGAATGAAGCAGCAGAGCCCCGATGTGGGCAAAACACAACGCTGAACACTGCACTTCCACAACTCCGCACTCCCAGACTCCACGGACTCCTTCCTTCCCCATTCACGTTTCCCCAGCAGATCCGATGCAGCACAAGGTCTGGCACACTGCCTCCATTGGAGTTCAGTGGGAGAGGGGCTCAGAGAGGCGTGGATGCCAGAATCCGACTTGTACCCCAAGCGGCTCGCTCCTCTCTCGCGACTCGCTCTTCCAGAGTCACCGCGGGCGCTCGCTGCAGCTGTAGCACGTACAGTTGAAGGGGGGGAATGTGATACTTGAAAACATTGTGATTGTTTTCTCAGCATCACACTGACACCAAGAATCAATTTTTCATTTCGTGTTTAGAGGCTATACAAGTTTTTTGTCTCTTTGTTTGGTGTCTGTGGGAATAATATAAGCTTCACTTTAATCCTCTATAGAAGGATATACCGTCAAAGTGGTTCATTTGCCTTCAGCAACATGAAACAGCAAACCTTTTTTGTTTTGAAGAAGTTGTCGCAACAGCTGCACATACAGTAGCCACCAACTCCTTTAGGAAATCATTTGGAATCACAGCGAGCTCACGACGCAGTGTAAATTAAATGTTTAAGAAGAGATATGATAAGATGTGTTTTGATTGTGAAGTACTGGCAATTTTTGGAAGAGAACGAGGAGACTGGCTTTGGCTGCATGAATGTTTTCTCTCTCATCTTCTTGATTAGCTGTCTCTGTCAGCCGGAGAATATTCCTGCTCTTAAGTACTCTGTAAATATTCCTGAAGGTGTTGTTAGTTTGCTTCTAACAGTGTCTGGCATGTATGCCGGCTTCTGTGCTGCTGTAAATGCCACTTTCTTTGTTTAAAAAAAGACAAACTAAACAGGCTCAGCGGAAAAAATAATTATACTGTAGATACAGTAAGCTGCTTATTACAGTGATTGACAAAATGAGAGATCAACAATGTACAATACAAATACTTTAGTGTAAGTGCTGATATAATATAATGATTTGGACTGATTGGAGGTGCGTGCACCACGGCGAATTCAAAGTTTTAAAGTCTAAAAGAATCATCAAAGAAGGCGCTCTTACAAAATTTCAAAGGTTTTCTATTCCATCTCTTTTTTCTTTTGTAGTCAGTGCAGTCACATTCAAGAAAAGAATATATTACAATATTTATCGTGCTGGTGATGAAAACACTCCTGATATGTTCCAAATAACAAAAAATTAACACATTCTCTTCCAAATGATACAATATCATGCAATAGTTTGATCCTGGCAATGCTCCTGCTAAAGCACACACATTTAATGGAGTAATATGCAATATCTTCCTTAAAAACAATGTATAGACTCATATAAACATAATCTCTTTCAATCATCACTTATACCCACCCACTAGAAGTGTGTGGTGGTGGCTGTATCGGCAGAGACCCTGCACTCTGTCTGTATTTATCATTGTTTGACAGACTGGCATCTTTTGGTGCTTTAGCAAACAGATCAGACAAATCCTACTGATTCTACCTTTAAGAAATGTCTTTTCATGTCTCAGTAGGTAAATGATTACTTACCTTAAATCCTGTTCAGGGAAAACAGACTCTCCTTCACTTTCTGACTAATTGATCCCAATTTAAACATTCCCCGGATTGTAGGCAGCGCCTTTCCAAATATACATGCATTATACACTCTACTGAATTAGAAGCGGCTCCAAAGACCGGAGAGGATCGTTTTTTAAGGCTAGAAGGAGAGAAAAAATATACTAAAATGCGAACATTTGCATTTTAACAAAAGATTCATTTACGGTAGCAAATCAAATGAAACAGTAATCTCTATCTCTTTCTCTCTCCCACTCTCCTTTCTCTTTCCCTGTGTGTGTGTGTGTGTGTGTGTGTGTGTGTGTGTGTTTCAGTGTGTTTCAGTGTGTGTGAACCCCCTCACTGCACGGTTTTTATGATTCAGTTTGCAGAATTGGAACACATAATGAACTATATAGTAAGATATATTTAGATGAGGATTCGATTATAATTTACATGTACTTTGGTTTATTGTAGCGCGTCTCAGTGAGATGTTGCAGAGTGCACTCACTGCAGGCAAAGTGGCGACTGTATACAGTAATACACTGTGTTCGCACTCCCAACAAGGCTCACTGTGATGGAATGGCACACGCTGGTGGAGCAGTGCAACGTAAACACCTCATGAGAGTGAAATACAGTGACAGGCCTAACAGTTAATGGCTCAGAGCTCAGCACCGGAGAATACAGCTCCACCAAATGATATGATGTACCGTACTCCTGCAGCTTCGTCTCTCTTTGGCTCTCTCATTTTCTCTCTGTCTCTGCGTCCTTCCCGTTCTTTCTTTCCTGCCACGTCTTCCTCGCCTTGAAGAAAACAAAAAACAGCAACAAAGCCCCTGTTTTTCTCCCTCTCCCCTTCATTATTACATCCTCCTTTTCCTTCTCTCCTACTAACAGGTCTGTCTCTCCCTATCCCTCCACACCTCCATCTCTTTTTCTTAGCCATATCTATCCGCCTCGCTTATTCGCCCTCTCGTTCCATCTCATTCCACCACTCTCTCCTTCTTTCTCCATAGCCCCCCACCACACACACACATTCCCTGTCACTCAAAACAGGAGGTTTGGCAGTGTATTTGTTTAGGCCAAACACGTATACACATCCCGGTAATCAATATTTCTTTTCCTGCTACTCTCCTCACATATTTTACGCCACCTCCCAACATCCCAACCTGCTTTGTCCTCTCCTTTTCTCCTTGTGTCGTTAACCATTTTTACACCAAAATTATCATATACAGGCTGTCTTTTTTTAAATGTGGCCAATAGGGCTGGGTGTCCTTTTAAAAATGATGATACTAGTCCAAAAACCAGTATCCTTAAAGTGTTACTGATACCCTAACTTCCATACTTTCAGATGTTTTGATGGGATCTCAGTAAGCTGAACTGCCGACTCCGTCAAGTACATCATGCTCAACTTTACCACCACAGATTGTTGGTAGCTGCTAGCTGTAGCTGCAGTAGTGGGCCAGTCACAGTTGCATAAAATTGAAGAACACTCACAGTAGTTGGCTGAGAGCAAGACCATACAAAAAGTAATTTTTTTCTAGGCCGAGTACAAAAAGGACTGAATGCATGTATCGTTTGACTGGAAAAGTTTCAATTCTACTTGGTACTGAGTTATTTCAGTCCATACTGTAAAGGTATTGAATACCGATACCCAGCTCTAGTGGCTAAATCCACTACCAATAGGTGATTGAGCCTATTCCCATTGCAAATTGACAAGTTTGTTGTATTTTTTCTTTTTCTGTGTCCGAAAGCCGTTCATGTCACTTTCAGCTGATAGGAGTCATGCTAAGTTGCTGCTAATGAAAACCCAACATTTCCTGATGTTGCCGCTTCATAATAAATGCTTTTAGGTAACAAAATAATGAGGGACTCTTATTGTGAAGAATTTATAGGAAAGGTGGTCCCATCCTGGTAATGTGCTCATGCATGTATACCATACCTTCACCTGGGTCAAGTAACATATTTTAGCAGTTCTAATAATTATGACTGAAGAATCATGACAGTTATCATGTTACTAAGCATATTTTATTTAAAAAATAAAAGTGTCCTGTTTAACATTAAATTAAACATAAGACAAAAACTAACATAGCTTTTTTTTTCACCTATTGTTTCCATTTACAGTTCAGGGCCCTCTTGCAGTGTAGTTGAACATTAATTTAATACAAAATCCTTTTCTTTAATTTATACATTCCACAACCAGCAAAATGTGGTCCTGTTATAGGACAGCTGAACTTTGCATTGAGTACTTGGTTTCATCTACATATCACAATCAGATGCAGAACATTTCAGCCTCCTATTTTCAATTTCATTAAACCTCTTATTTAACGTTACATCCCATGAGTGTAATGTTTTCAGCTTTGCAGATATGGCTCGTAAGATCAGCGTTTACTTCAGAAAATGAGTTTGTGAGGAGGAGAATCGTGACACTAGGTGGAAGTGTAATGTTAGACGTCTGATTATTGCGATAGTTGAAAAGTAATAACGGATGTTGCTCACGTAGTGCAGCAAATTTGTCAAGTAAGTAGTAGGTAATTAAATAAGCGCAGTGTCGTTCATTTAGGATCTTTTTTTCTTTTTTCTGATCAGTTATTTATTTTTATTATAAGTGACAGTGGCAATGATACAGTCACAAATGTGGTACAAGCCAAGGCAAGACCTTTTCTTTCCCCCAACACACTCAACCCCCGCCTCTAAACCTAAGCATGGTGAACCAAAGTAGTGAAGTTGCCAGCGTTAGTTACTTCATTGAACAGTTGATTAGGAAAAGATTGATTGCCAGCCATCCTGACAACTGATCGATTAACATTTTTCAGTCAGAGGTGTCAAGTATCTGCTTTTTTTTTCTTTCTTTTAAGAGATTTGACATGCCTGAATGCAAAAGAAACAATATTCACCTGTTTGAGCAGCCATGAAGAATCAGGAAGTTGCCATACAGGAAAATCCATACAAAGAAAGAGGCTCTATGTATGTGTATGTGTGTGTGTGTGTGTGTGTGTGTGTGTGTGTGTGTGTGTGTGTGTGTGTGTGTGTGTGTGTGTGTGTGTATATGTGTGTGTGTGTGTGTGTGTGTGTGTGTGTGTGTGTGCATGTATAGAGTGAGGGGACAAGCAAGAGAGAACAAGTGGGTATTATGAATGACGATGATGTAGCAGAGCAGAGAAACTGGTCTGCAGAGCAGAAAGTGGTCAGTTTTAGCAGTAAATGTGCAGTGTCAGTTACCGTTGTCAGTTAATGAAGCTCAGTGTTGCTTTGTAACTGCTGGTAAAAGTGAAGGGGGTTCACCTCAAAGTGAGCATCAACTTCAGCAGCAGACTTCAGCTATGGTGGGGGAGCTGAAGCAGGGACGGTTAACACTCTTCCTTGTTGGTAGTTTTAGCAGCGCCACGCACCGTAGATTACGATGCAGCGCCACACCGCCACCGTGTTGGCACAATGCTGCAACTGCAGTTACAAGTGACAGAAATCCACCGAGAGAAACACTTGTTAGTGTTTTCTATAATGACTCAAGAGCTGGAGGTGGTATGAAATTTGATTGAGCGGGCTGCCTAGTTATTCTCTACACAGGAAAAACCCTGGTTAAATACACACCTTTAAGTGGATGCAAACTCCACTCTGCTGGGCTGATGTGCCGAGTCATGTCATGCTTATGAAAAAGGAGAAAAAGTGTTGCAGAAATGGCCGGAACGGAAACTATGAGTCTTCATTGCCTCAGCTGAAAAGGGTTGTAAATTAGTGTGTCCACCCAGGTGTCATGTTTCCATCATTGCCGATCAGAGCTAAAGCCGATAAATACACATAACTATAGTAGAGTTATTTGATCCAGGAATGAATCTCGATTGTACCCTTTCCCACTGAAGACAAAGACAGATGGTAGTGGGTGTTACAGTTTTTTTGTCCACTGTTAAAGGGGCTATATTCTTCTACCTGGCCTCCTTCCTTCAATCAGTCTGGTCATACGCCCCGTATTTACTGTACCTTCCTGTTCTTTTCATTTAACAGCTTTCTCCCCCCCTTTCTCCGGTTACTTTTTCTTCTCCGCTCCCCCCGTCTCTCTTCTTTTCTTTGCTGCTTTCTTTTTCCATCCAAAAGACTGATCAGGGTCAAAGAATCGGCAGACTGTGACAAAGAGAGGAGAGACGGATGAAGACAGAGCGAAAAACATAGAGAGGAGGGAAGGGGGAAATAGAAGAGCAGAAAGGGAGAGTGACTTTGGAGGGAATATTATGTCAGCGGGCCCCTGTTAATCAATGCGATTGTGTTTGGTACCTGAAGCCATGAAAATTGGGAGAAGAGATGGGGAATATGAAAAGACAGAGCACGAGACGGAGCGGGGGAGAAAGTGAGAAGGAAATGGATAAAGGGAGGGAGGGCAGTTGGCACCAGAAGTAAATTGAAAATGATGTGCTGTGTTTTTGTGTGTGTGTGTGCGGCTCACATATTAACCCTGCTATCTCCCAGGTAGTCATTATCTTTCCGTGTGGTTGTTTGTGCGAGTGTGTGCGTGAATGTTTGTGCGTACTGCATTAACCCTCATATCTCTCTATCATTAAGCTGCTCTACAGGCATAGTGTAGCCATGCATTTATCTTATGAATGTGTGTGTGTGTTTGTGTGTGTATTCAAACACTGGCATGCATATGTCTGTGCATGGATGCAGCTGTGTGAGGGTGAGTGCGTGTTTACAGTGATCTTAATTGTTGTTATCATTCATGCAGCACAATAACCACCTTCACCCCCATCTTTGTCTCTGTCTGCTATTAGCTCTCTCTCCCTCTCACCCTCCTTTCCTCTAACGGCCAGTTTCTATTTTTCCTCATATTGTTCCTTCTCAGCCTGCAGCCTAAATAGCACCCATTTCATCTTCTCTCTGTCTTGCTTTCTTTTCCTTCGCTCTATTGTTTTTTTTCCCTCCCTCTGCGTTCCATACTCCTCGTCCAGTATTTTTTCCAGCCAAAGCTAACTTTTATTACCCCATGATTGGATTCAGAATTCATTACTCTGTCTTGCCTGTATGCAATCTCTGATCAGTTTCTGTCTTTCATTCTATCTCAATCTCTCCGTCTACACCTATGTCTTCTGTTGTCCTTCCTTGTCTCTCTTGATTTGATTTGATGTCCGCTGTACTGGACATTACAGAAAACAAACAACAACAACCAAAAAAAACACCTGAGACTAACTTAATCTCTTCTTCTCTTGCTTCTTCTTCTTCTTCTTCTTCTTCTTCTTCTTCTTTTTCTTCTTCACCTTCTTCTACTCTCTTCTTCTGTCTCTCTTTCTTTCAGGCACCCTCTCTTAGTGCGATATATATCTGCCTCCCCCCCTCGGCAGGTTGCCATGGTCGCCATACCTACTCTCTCTCTCCTATTGGTCCTGGCAGAGTGGGCAGGTCTGGTGGACGCATCCCCCCACCTCCTGCTCCGGCCCAGCCCGCGGGAACGTGATGCAGGGGCCATGATGAACTTCAACATCGCCGTGATCCACGCCGGTGCAACAGTGCAGGCAGAGGCGGCGGTGGCGGGGCCCGGGGGCAGGGTGCTCTACCCCGGCTTCGGCCGGGTATACGGCTCCCTGGGGGAGAGTGTGGTCACCCAGTGGGGCTCTGCTAACGTCATCTGGCTACAGGTTGGACACCGTCTCCTGTACCCACTGCTCATTCAGCCTTACTTGAAGGAAGGGAATAACAATGACCATCCATTATTCATACTCACTCACTCCCATTATTTGAGCTGAATGGGCAGCACACTGCTGCCGTTGTGTGGGCCCTGCTGAATGAGCGGGCGTCTGGCTCTGCTCTTTGACCACAGCTTGTATTGTTAGCCCAACATGTCATGCATACTACAGACATTTTCCATATGAATAACATTAGGTCAAGACACACTGCCCTAGTTGGTCAACTCCATTTGTCTCCGTCTCTATCTTTTACTCCCAGGTGAATGACAGTAGTCCTAAGACGGTGCTGTCCCAGCTGTGTGAGCTGCTAGCGGCGCGGCCCCTGCAGGGTCTGGTTTATGAAGAGGAGCGGCCACCTCGCACGGCCTGGGGTCCTCTGGCCCCCATGCTGGAGTTTGTCTCTGCACAAACAGGACTGCCCATAGTGGCAGTAGGAGGGGGAGCGGGGCTGGGGAGGATGCCACAGGTAGGAGGAGGGAGAGTGGGGTTGGGGTGGGACCATAGACAGTAGAATTAGTGGACGTAGACACTGTGACATTACCCGTTGGTTTGTAGACTACCATTTTGAAGCCTGAGGTAACCTTATGAGCGTTGCCATCTTGGTTTTTGCAACCACAGCATGTGCAGTACCGATGAGAGCTAGTTGGTGACCGTTTGTGACTTGGGTGGTTCTTGGTTTCGGCTCGTCCAGTCAGCAAGAAATAATAGCCGCCTGCCTGGTTGTGTCCTTTCTCGTATTACAACTAAACAGTACTCTACAGTATGTTTCTGAAACCATTTTAAAGCTACTATAAGGACTTTTAACTTGTTATGACACAGTTTAAATTCATGACTGATGCCTCTGTATGACCCACATGAGTTAATGAGACTACCTGTAAGAATATCGGCTATTTATGTATAGTTGTTTTTAATGGATGCCACTGGGTTGGACACTCCTTGAAATCAGATGAAATGAGCTTGCATTTACATTTTCACAGGCAAAGTCTCAGTGAGTAGCATGTTAGCTAGTTAAAAAGAAGCATGAGGAGATTTTTCTTTGTTATATTTTGTGGTTAATACAGTGGAAGCAATACGGCTTTTGTTCACAGGGGCCTCCAAAGTCAATAAAATATAAAAGTTCCTGGTAGTAGCTTTAAGCAAGAGATAAGATACATGATCCATACTTAACTACTATAACTACTGTCTCGTTTGACAGTTTAATCCAAGTTTCATGAGCCCGGTGTGTTACACTGGATGGACTCACTGAGAATGACTCAATCACATGGTAGGCCTGTCCTAAAGGATATCATACTTATTGTCTATATTACTCTGAATGGGACCATAATTTGCAAAATGAATGTTGTCATATTAAAGAAGACTTGAATCTAGCGATTAAGACCATAAATTTATTAGGAAACTGTGTACTGAGGTCATAAATCAAGTAAGAAGTAGGGCCATTTCGTTATAAGACTCCATACACTTGGATTTCTTTTTGCAACCATTGGAGTCACCCTTAGTGGCTGTTAGAAAGATAGCAGATTTAAGCACTTCATGTGAAACTCCGTCCACTAACTCTACTATCTATGGGTGGGAGCATGAAGAGGGAGTGTATGCGCCTTGTTTGTATGTGGGTGTGTGTGAGACTGAGAGAATCAGAGGAATACAAGAGGGCAGATGTCCTAGACGTGTGATTGTGTAGCTTCAAATATAAGGCTTGGCGAATGGAACAATGTTAATCAGGTGCGTGCTGTATACTGAAGCAGTATGGATTGACAGCACTATGACTGAAGTATAAAGGGAGAGCTGCTTATATTGCCATAACAGCTTACAATGTCACAATGTCGCATATCCTCTCTGTGAAGAAAAGGTTTGGGGAAGTGCCGGTGGGACGGAGGGAAAGTTGAAGGTCAGGGTCGCTGATCTGCTGAAACTCTGCAGTGTTTGATCTGTAAATGGCACCAACTGGGGCTGTCGCTCTGCCTCTGATGTTCCTGGGAGGGAGGCAATGAGCAGACATGTGTGTGTGTATGAGTGAATGAGAGAGTGTGTGTGTAAACTGTACATTTGTGTGCAGAGAAACTAGTGTCACATGCTTTTCACCACCAGACAGGGGGGAAGAAAGCAACAAAAAGCATTGCATTTGTGCTTACAAATAACTGTTTTAACCATTTACTCTTGAGGAATTAAATTGTAGCACTTTGATAAACTTCCTTTGAAGATGTACCCTCGCCTAGTCCTCATCCCCTCCCATCCCCTGAACAGACTTTTTAGAAACACTCCCTTCTGGACGTCATAGGAGAATTCGTGCAACAATCCGAGCTGTTTTAGCCCTGCGGCTGCACAAGTGCTGCTGCTCCATAAAAACTTCAAGCCCCGTGATGCCTCGATGTTGTTGTGCATAAAGATGTAGCAGTCCGGAGAGTTGTAGTTCTTTGTAGTGAAAATGCTGTATGTTACTTACTCACTCACTGCACTGTAGTTGTGTTTAAGACTCAGTACAACTACAGAGAATGTTTTTTTTTTTTTTACAGTGAGATTTTAAACCAAATCTGCTGCTCTCTTCCCCAAATCAGGAATCAGGTTCCATCTTTCTCCAGTTCAGCTCCTCTACTGCCCTCCAATTAGAGGTCATCTTTGAGGTGCTGGAGGAGTATGACTGGACAGCCTTTTCCGTGGTGTCCACACGTCACCATGGTTACCAGGACTTCCTGTCTGTGGTGGAGGGCCTGACGGACGGCTCGTTCATCGGCTGGGAGAAGAAGAGTGTGGTGATCCTGAACGTGACCGACGACCCTGGGCTGGCACGCACGCGCAGGCTGCTGAAGGAGAACGAGGCGCAGGTGAGACAGGGGGGAGGGAGGGGGGAAAGGGGGGAGGAAAGGGGAGGAAGTGCTGCGAGTATCATTGGGGGCCCCCTCTTTGACAGGTGGCTTCCCAGCTTTTTCCTTCCTTCTTCGTCTCTCCCTCTGTCCCTCCGCATCTCTCTCTCCCCTCTCTCCTCTATCCCTCTGTTCTTCTCTTCCCCTCCCATCTGCCAAGGCATAAAGAGTTCAACAGTACAACAAAAACCACGAGTCAATCTGAT
Source organism: Lutjanus erythropterus (assembly GCF_056507025.1). NCBI lineage: Eukaryota > Metazoa > Chordata > Actinopteri > Lutjaniformes > Lutjanidae > Lutjanus > Lutjanus erythropterus. The sequence goes on along the minus strand of NC_139325.1, from coordinate 22,668,265 downwards.
CCGCTGGCTGGTTGTCCTGTGGCACTGTATAAAGAGTTTTGTGCAAAGTGATAATGACATTAACCACTTAAACAGTTTTCCCCTTGTTTCCCCTTAAGTGGCTTTGAGGTGGGAAAAACATCTTATTCCAAACTCTGTGACAGTAACATGCATTGTATAATATTCTGTACCAACTTGTTACAGTTTTTTGTCGAAGATACTTAAATAATGTCTACACTGAGAAAAATACTGACAGCTGTTACATGCACTTCCCCCAAATTTAGCATTACTTATTTGGTATCTTTGGAAACTCTGACATCTCTGACTAGCATTTCAAATTAAGGTCTGTGGGTGCGAGCATTGTTAAGCTGGGCATACACTGTTCGATTTGAGCCTGTCTGTGACCCGTTTATAGAATTGGACCGATCTCGGCTTTGTTGGGCGTTCTTTTTTCATGTACTGTGCGGGGGTCACGCGTCATTTCCCTGAGGTCAGTATCTCTTTTCTGTGTGGCCCTTTTCCACCAAATTAACTCCAGATTCTTGGAACCTTGGTGCTTTCTAGTGAACCAGCCCACGTTTCCTGCTATTTTGAGTGGAACCTTTGTGATCAAGGATGTCATCAACAGAGAGAAATGCACAGTGCACAACAACCTGTAGAATATAACACATCCACTTTGGTTGCCATGGAAAACCTGCTATTTTTTTCTTGGTTTCAGCTAAGAACCAACGTTCTGGGTTCCAAGCCCATTTATTTTTGGTGGAAAAGCTCATAACCGTTAAAAATTAGCTGCTTGAACTCGAATGGGGCTGCTTCTGTGTTGGTGGAAAAGGCCTAAGAGAGTCTGAAATTGCTATGGCGACACAGGGTGTCATGTGGATGGAAAATATGGACAATAAAATGTAGCAAGCTTACCTCAAATTCTCTGTGCAAAATGGATAAGCCATACTACATGCTGTCTACATCTTTCTCGTCGTATGTCTTTTTTTTTTCAGAACAGCACAGGATGGCATAGATGAAGAGATGCCTTGATAGCATAAACCATCTCTGTTATTGCCAGCAAACAAACTTCTAAGAAATCTTTATTGACAATTGTTATTAGCCAGAATGGTCCGCATTTGATGTTATATTTTATACATGTACAGTGTGAGCACTCAGGTCGTGGCTTGACAATCTGATTGTACAGTGTTAGCATATAAATCATGCCCTTTGACTTTAGATCGCAGATGATTTACAGTAGGAGTTGGAATTTAACCACAACATTTCTAAAGTAGCACAGTGTATGCCCATCTTTAGTAATGAGAGATTTTGACCTCAACATCACCTTATCCAATTCATGATTCCATTTCGGTCCGGACATAACTTCTTCTCTTTCTTCATGCTCTATCTTTATTTAACTTCATTCTAGTTACCTTCTCTATATAGATCTATATAAAGTCGGTAACAGCATCAATCTCTTTTTTTGATATTTAACAAAAAGTCCCCCTACATTTCAAATTCACGTTGATTGACTGATTGATGAGCAGAATGACTTGTGGTTTTGGCTTGTACCTCTGGTGTGTTTTCATGCCTGCTCCCTCTCCTCCCACACTGCCTTGCTCGGTCTCCCCTTCCTTTCCTTCATTCTTTCGAACTTTCATTTTCACTCCCCTTGCTCCTCTTGTTTTATTTTATTTCTACACTTCCTATATCATTTCCTAACCTTTAAACCTCCTCTTTGAGCCCATGTTTAAATTTCCACTCATCATCACCATGTTCTTATGCTTACTCTGTATTCTCCTCCCCTCCTGCTTTTCTTTACCTAGAAACAAGCTCACTCTCCTGCTTCTGCTGCTTTCCTGCTTTCACCTCCCTCTCTGTATGGTTATCTTTCATTCCTTCAGTCCATCAGTCCATCCGTCCATCCGTCCCTCTTGCTGCATGTCCTCCCAGCCACAGACTGCTCTGCTCTCCGCTGGCTCAGTTTAGTCTGGGTCTCAATGTCATTGCTAATATCCCAGCATGGTCACTGCAGCTCTGCGTGTGTGTGCGCGACTGTGTGTGTGTGTGTTTGTGTCTGTAAGGGTGTGTATTGGATTCCTTAGACTCCACTCTGCCAGTGTCACTGTTAATATAACATACTGCCTGCAGTGGGTTGCCTTTACGCAATGCTCTGCTTTTTAACCCTCTTGCTTTTCACAACAACCCCCCACCCCTCTTCTTTTAGCTTTTCTCAACTGCAGGGCTAATAAATGTCTTTGATTGCTTAGTGATGCTGTGTGTCTTTGCATTACATGCTCTTTCTCTCTCTCCCACGTGTATGGTTATGTCTAAGGATGCACGATATTGGATTTTTGCCGATATCCGATTTGCTGATATTTTCCAACTCACATTGGCCTTTTTTCGATGGTGATACTGATGTATGCACATATTTTTATAATCAAGTCTCTTCTGGAATTAACATATTATTCTGCCAGCTCTTCACGTGATGGCCAGCTGGCAGATACAGAGACAGAATACAGTGCTTTTCAAAATAAAATACAGTGCTTTTCGAAATAAGATATAGTGTCTTTTAAAATGGACACATTCACTGGGCAAAATACGAAAACAGCAGCTTTTTCCTTTGTTCTTCACTAATTTGTTGTAATGATCAGGGTGGCTGCTCTTTAGATGGCTCAATTGAAATTGTGTTGCTGAAAGAACGTGATTGTCTCCTCCTCACATGACTGATGCTGAGTAATCATTGCAAAAAGCAACTTTGATATCCGTTTAGACACTTCAAAAAACCTCCACACAGCAGACATACTCGTGTCACATCCGCAAAATTAAAGCATCATCTTTAGAGCCGATACCAATATTTCATTTTAAGTTCTTTATTTGCTGATAATACCGTGTATCCCTAGTTATGTCCTCTACACTGATGCAGGTCTCTGGGTCAGTCTCTACTCAAATCTCTCGCCGTCTATCTTTTGTTCCATTCCTCTTCCAGCTTCTGCCTTGTCAGTATTTCTTCTGCTCTTCCTCTCTTTCTGTTCTATGTTCCTCTCTTTCTCCATTTCCCGTCTTTAGATATCGTGTGCGTATTTTTATAACTCTGATTCTCTCCTTCCTTCCCTCCTTAATTCAGTCTCCCTCGCTGTCTGTCGCCTTCTTCCTCCCTCAGTCCTCCTCCCCCTCTGTCACTCTCATTCTCTGCCTAATTCACTGGAGGTTTATTGGCATACAGGCAGGATTGTTTTGCCAAGCCATTACAGTTCAAAATTCAATGAAGGCGCAATTCTCAAAATGTGCTTTCAGTCTGTTTCCTCGACTCGCCCCCTCCTCCTCCTCCTCTTCCATGAAAGAGTTGTCTTTTTGTCCTTCGATTCCCCTTTGTCTTTTTTCTCCACTCTTGTCATTTTTTATGTACTTGTTTAATTTTAAATGCTCTCACACTCTTGCTTTTCTTATGTATTTGTCAGCATTTAACCCCCATTCCCCCCGTTTCCGCTCAGCTCAGCTTTATCTTCCTCTTGTCGATCCCTTCTTTCTCTCTCTCCATTTCCCCTCTAACCTCTTAAAACCTTTTATGGTCAATTTCTACCCCCCCTCCTCCTCTGTCCTTACCTCAGCACTTGCAGCAGAGAGCTCATCCACTGTCACTGCTCTTTCTACGTTGAATTTCTCCTCTCTTTAACGTTTTCTTCTCTCCTTCTCCCCAGCCTCTCTCCATCCCACCCCCTTCTTTCGCAAATATCTCTTATCTCTCCAGGCCCCAATTTCACCAAAATATGTCATCCTTTGCTTTTCTCTGCCATCCCCCCTCCCCTCCTCCTCTTTTCTGTTCTCCAAGGAGTGACTTCTCTGTTTTCCTACCTCTGATTACTTCCCTCCATCCACTCATTTTGCCCACCCCCCATCTCCTGTTGTCTCCAGGTCTTTTCTCCACCCTGCTTTTAATAACACATGTCAGAGTTTAACCTCTTCCCCCTTGTTTTCCCTGAGGTGTGTTTGGTCTTTAACCGCCCTCTCCTACCCTCACTTCCCTGCCTCTTTCTACCTCTCTATTTCTCTGCTCCTCCACTTAGAGTTGTATAATTTCCCCATTCTTGTTTTACTCCTATTTTCATTATTCATAACTGTAACTTGTTTCATCAGGCTCAAGCTCATTAAGCACTGACCCCCATTGCCTCCCGCACCTCCTGGTTAACACACATCACACTCAGCCGTGCAGTCTTCCCTCTTTCTGGCTTCTCCCTCTGAATCATATGCCCGACTCCCATGGACCTTATCACATCAGCTTACAGCTATCTCTCCTCCTACCTCCCCCCTGCATCCTTGTTTTTTTTCTTGATATGGCCTTTTCTACCCGACCTCCTCCCCTCCTTGCTCAGGTGCACCTCTGCTCCAGCTCTATCTTTTTCCCCTTACTTCTCCCGCCCTCTGTCTCTCTCCACGTCTCCCCTGTCCCCTCCTTATCTCACTAGCGTGTATGTGTGTGTGTGTCTCCCCTCGTCCCTGTTCCCTCCCTGCCTTCCTGCTGTCCTCCAGGTACGTTTGCTGTACTGCTCCCAGGAGGAGGCTGAGCTGGTCTTCCGAGCCGCCTGGGCCGCCGGTCAGGCCGGAGCCTCACACATGTGGTTTGCCGTGGGGCCAGCTCTCTCAGGTTTGGGCATGGAGAACCTGCCCCGGGCTCTGTTCGCCGTGCGGCCCCAGGGCTGGAGGGACGAACCTCGCCGGAGGATTGCTCGGGGTGTGTCTGTGCTGACTCACGGGGCAGTGGCGACGCGCAAGGATTATGGGACGACGGGTGGGCCGAACTTTGTCACCAACTGCATGACGGATGCCAATCAGACGCAGAGACTCCGGGGTAGGATGAGGTAAGAGGGAGATAAGAGGCAAGAGGAAACGCTTTACACTGTAAAAACAACAACAAACAAACAAACAGGGGCTCTGGTGGGCCGTTCAGAGAGAAACAAAAACAAAATGACAAAACGTAATGTGAATAAAACATCAAAATTACCTCGTCGATAAACATGATTTCTGCCTGAGTCATAAATTTATACAATTATTAGGAATGGTGGTTGTTTAACAATGAAATATAAAACTCCCATGATCCCACGCTACTTCATGATGTCATCAAACTATGCAGAACTTACATATTCTACTTATAAACATGAGTTCTTTAAACTTGAAAATTTTGAACTGAAATGATGAGTTGAATGGATGTACTGTGCTGAGTTAAGTCAACAAATAAAATGAGTAAATAAGTTTCTAACGAAACACGATCAGCATATTAGCAGACTTCCCAGCATGCATTGTTTTTAGAGTTAAAACTCTCCTGAGACCCTTCTTTTTATAGTTTGAAGAAAACAAATTAATGAAAACATGTTTTGTACCTCTAATACATTTTAGGATTAAGTCACGGTTGTTTCTTTTCACATTAATGAAAACACCGTGAACCGTGATGAAGGTTAGTATTGAATTCAGTCCGTACCACCTTACACTTAAAATTCACAGGCTGCAGTTTTACAGCAGCTGTAACTTTTGTGTATGAAATGAAGAACTGACTTTTTAAACTGAGAGAATGTAAAAGGAAATCAAATTTGTTTGTTATGTTCTGTGTTCTGAAGGGTTGTTGGTTCAACTTATTGAACATCTTTTTTCAAGTCTGCCAATTTATTTGACGAGAAAAGACTAGTTGTTTTGAATCATTACAAAACGGCCTCAACTTAAAAAATTCTAACAATTTATCCTTTTAAAGTTAAAACAGTTTATTTTTACAGAGTAAAAGGAGCATGTGAGGATGGAAGGAAGAGAAATGTAAGGACTGGGGGTAAGTACAAGGTAGTTGGCAGGCTCCAGAAAAAAAATATATGAAAAAGGAAGAAAAAGGGAATAGAGACGGGATAAGGTGTATTCTATGAAATTAGTTGGTTTGTCGCCAGAATGAGCTGGAAGGTGTATGGGTGGAGCTGGTAGATTCTGTGTCAGGGAGCAGGCACAGAGGGGATATCTGAATTTGGAGCTGGCTATCATCCATGCAAAATAGATGTTGTTGGTGCGTGTAGTTGTGAGTTGGCAAAATTACCCCAGCATCTGTAGCAAGCGGACCATGTCTCATGTATATTAATGAGCCGGCTTTAATATATTCCTCGTAGGCTGTGCAAACAGGCAGCGGCACACTCTAACAGGTAGCACAAGTGGTTCTGGTTATCGTCTTAGTTCATTTTTAACGCCAGTCATTCTTGATCCATATACACACCACACGCACATTATTGAATAGAGAGACTCCTCTAAGTTTGTTCAGTGTGAAAATGAGCCAAACATGCAATTAATTAGTTTATTTGCAGTAATTTTCCTAAATGAAGCACAGCACAAACAGTGTGGCAATTAAAGGGGAAATGATTAATGGATTCTTCCGTCTTTGTTTATGAACTATGTCCAAGAACAGAGAAGGAAGATGTTTTCATTTCCATTTTTTTGCACTGCTACCTGCTGTTCACTGTCTGTAACTGCAAGCTGCTGTTCCATATAAGGCTTTCTGTCATGTAAGAAAAAGAAGGCTTTCAGGTTTTTTGTTTTGAAGCCAGCAAGATGACATGTGAAGACAATTAGAGCGTCTGTCCTGTGTGATTATCAGACAAACCATAGAGCTTGCAGCCGACACGGAGAGCAGCAGTTGTTTGACTTCAAAGGTCCTGACAATGCTGTGTGTCTGATCATTTGTCTGTAGATTTGATTAACAGACAAGCGTTCACCGTCACCATAGAGGAGCTGTGACTTAGTTTGAAATGGGAAGACAATAGGGCAGACTTACTGTTGCATCAAAACCAACCTTATGAATCCTATTTTCTCCTCATCTCCTCCAAGAAAACAATTAATTTGCTAATATTATGTGTTTGATCTGTCATTTACTTATGGTCTGCTTTCTTCTTTTGTCTATATCCATCGGTGTGCAGGTATTTCAGCAACATCACACTCGGTGGTCGAGACTACTCCTTCAATAGTGACGGTTACCTGGCCAACCCCTTCCTGGATGTAATTTCCTGGACACCTGGACGTGGATGGGAAGATGTAAGGACATGACATCAGTTCTTTATGCTCCGAGTCTAACTTTAGAAGAGAAAGGGGCATTTTTTTTTCTGTTGAATCACTTGATTGTATATTATTTTGTTCTGAATCTTGAGATTCTTGAGAAAACTGTAATTTTATCCTCTCGGAACAACTGCAAGGACAAGTGCTTCAATATTGAACCCAGAGCAGGTTTTGTGCTGATTGGAGCAGTGTTCTTGAGTCTTAATCTCTCCATGTGAGTTAGAGGAGCAGATCCCTGCTGCATTGACATCTGAAATAAGAATATAAACCTGACAGTGAGGACAGTCAGGTCCCACGGGTTCATTTTCATGTAAAGTTCACTTTAGCTTTCAGCGCCCGAGGCAGAGGAGAGAAGCTGACTGCTGACCATTTGACCATGCTTTGTGTGCTCCTGCTGTTCAGTTTCTGCTGTCTCTTCGCTGTTTCCTGGGTGAAGCACACTTACACACACACACACACACAAATTTATAGCGGTGATAGTCGATTGACAGAAATATAATCATCACAATTCTCATAAATTTTATTGTCTAAAAGCACTTATTAAGCAAAAATGACTTCACAGTTTCAAGCCTCTAAAATTTGAGGATTTGCTTTCTTTTTTTTGTTTTTTAATCATCTGAAATTGAATATCTCAGGGGTTTTGGACCATTGGCCATGAAAAACAAGCAATGTGAGGATATCACCATGGCATTTGGGAACTTGTGATTGATGGATTTAATAATTTTTAAAGAACTATTAAATGTAGGGCTCGGCGATATAGCTGAATGATGTATCACAATAAAAGGTCTAATTTCAGTTGATGTTGATAATTAGCATTTTAATGACCCGTTTTTAATAAAGATCAGGAGAAGAAAAAGCTGAAATTAACCACTTTATTTTGAATTTAACCACCTTACTGTGAAATTAAACACTTTATTTATCAAGACACACAGGTAATAGACTTTATAGACTAATTTAAAAAAATCCTGCCATACTGATGATCTGTCAGGCTGGGTATTGTTTAGAAAATGACAGTACATTTTGAAAGCACTTGAATAACTAAAATATTTATTAAATAACTGTACAATCACAACCAACATTGTTAATTTTGACATATCTGAACCACAGACAGTGTGGGTTGTAGCTGCTGCAGTAGTGAATTAATCACATGTTGCATTGAAATCAAGAACACTTGATTGGGTTTGAGCTTTTTTGTCTGGATTTGGGTGGAAAAAGGATTTAGTTCAGGTATTGTTTTAAGAGAGAAGTTTCAATATTACTATACTGTACTGTAACAGTTAACAGTATTGAGTCTGATGATGATCCTGGCCATATTCGTTATGTCTGTTCATGTCAGTTTACATTTAATCAGTTCAACACTATTGAACTTTTTTTTTTATTACTATTGATGAATATTGTCTATTATTACTGTTTTATTGTAGGTTGGCACGTTTTCAAGTCTGTATCACATTAATACTATATGTGCATGCCCATATGTGTGTTTAAAGACATACTGGTTATAATCTTCCCTCTTCTCCTTACTGGTTGTGAAGTAATACCTTCCTTGTGTGATTCCACAGTGAAAAACAGGACAAAATAAACAGTCCTGGTTTTGTGCAACGGCATTTTAAAGTTAAGGTGAGGCTAATATGAAGCTTCAGCCCTCTGAGTTATCCAAATCAAAAGGTTATCCTTTCTCATTAGTACAAAATTCCCTCTTTGTGATTTCCTGAGCAGTGTTTACTTGCTGAGAAGCAGCAGACGGAGAGAAACACAAAGAAGGAAATTTGAACAAAACGACTGTAACCTTGGAAGATTACCCACTTGGTTTGACTAACTCAGACTGTTGGAGATTTGCTTAGCTTTGGCTGAATTTCCGGATGCATTTCTACACAGAATGAGGACTGTGGATTTTGTCCCCCATGTCTTACATCATTGGATTCATTAGCACTATGAAGAGATACTTAGTTCACAGCCAGTATAGAGAGGAAGGATGCTTTAGTCTTTAAATGTACAAATGAGTGTGAGGGAATTGCATTTACACAGACTTAAAAAATGTGAACCTATTCTTTAATCGATAATAAAAATAATCAATAGTTGCTGCCCTGTAGTCAAACACACCTACTCATACATTTCATTCTCCGTCATTTTGCTGAAAGCAATGTTCTCTTGTTGCTGTGATCAATAGCTGCCGATTTGTTCTGATTTGCTGCCTTCGTTGTTCTCAGGACTTTTTGCTGTAAAATGAAATGCAGATTTAAATACTGCTGAAGATTTCTGGGTGTCATTACCATCTGGTTGTAGACTCCCCATTGTTTTGTGCATTTGAGTGTCTTGTCTACATAACTGCATGCGCCTCTACCAAGCACCAGTACCCCTGGCATGTCATGCATATTCTATAAAGCTGTGGTTTGTTCAGAAATCCTTAATACGAAGCCTTGTCACCTGTTGGAGATGTTTTCCCTTTAATACGCCGGGATTTTACCCTTGTCAGTGTCAGAACAGAGAGCGATGCTCATTTTCTCAACCGCACACCAGCACCTCAACACCACAGTGTACATGCATAAAGACACACAGAACATGCTCGCTGCAACTGAACATAATCACAAACACCGCACAAATACAAATACCGATGCACCCACACACAAGCTTACACACACATGCACCGATACACACACTGGTGGTTCTCAACCTCCTGCTGGTTTTAACAGCCCACCAGAGTCCAGTCTCAGCGTGTCGTAACATGCTGACTCCTGCCATATCCCTCAAATCCCTTTCAATTAGAAGCTCCTGCGCTGGTCCTTCGACTCCTGTGCAAAACCAGGGTACGATACCCGCCCACATACACACACAAACACATGCTTAGAACTCACACACAGACATCCACATGTGTGTGCACACAAATGAGGGCACATACTGTATGCGCACACACATATGCTTACACCCTTCTTGCATAAACCCTATTGCACACACACACACACACACACACACAGACCCACAATGAGGATAAGACGCCTGTATCTGCCTATTATGCACATCCACGCTGTTGGCTCTCCCTGAATATTTAATGTTCTCTTTACAATGACTGCACCATTACCTAGAGCCCGGGAGCACCCAGCTTAGCTTACTGAAACACTGCAGACTAGTACTGAAGGTTGTCCAGCATTAGCATGGCTTGTTTCAACTACAGATTCAGCACACAGAGCTAGATGTTCCAGCATATTACCAGAATTTAATGAACATTTATTAACGCCACTCACAGCCACTAAAGGGCAACGTTTTAGTTTAAATTGGTTCCCAGTCCTCAAAGTTTTGCTCCAAACTAGAATACTTTCTCTGCCCCAAAATATTCCGGCAATTTGAAAAGTCTGAAGTGGTATTTCTTTGCTGTTCTTTTTCTGACGTTTGTGTGTGGGTTTTTCCGGGGTATTTGTCTGATAGAGAGTAGTGTGTTCTCCAGTAAGCTTTATCTGTTTCCCGTTTGTGCTCCCTGAGTGCGTTTTGATTGAATGTCTGTTGCGGAGCTGTGGTCGAAGTGCAGTCGAAATACTGTCATTGTTGCCACCTCCTCCTCTTCTTTCTGCCAGCACTTGCATTATACAGACAGACAGGCTACACAAAGCTGCCAGACTTTTCTTTCTTTACTCTACTGGCCTGCAAGAATTCACATTCCTGTGTATTTTTATATAAATATCTGTATGTGTGTTAACTGTATGTCTGCATGTAAAACCGTAATTCCAAAAATGTTGGGATTCTGTGTAAAATGTAAATAAAAACAGAATGCAATGATCTGCAAATATGCCTGTACTGTATTCAGCTGAATACTGTATGGGACAAGATACGTTCAAACGGATTAACTTTATTGCAGTTTGTAAATATACACTCATTCTGAATTTGATACCTGCAACACGTTTCAAAAAAATGTTGGCACAGGCCTAACAAACGACTGGGAAAGTTGTGAATGCTCAAACACCTGTTTGGAAGATTTAACAGGTAACAGGTGATAGTATCCAGATTGGGTATGAGTGAGGTTCGTAACTTTGTGGAAAACATTTGTATGTGCAAATAGTCTAACAGTTTAAGAACAGTGCAATTTAAGGATTTCACCATTTACAATCCATAAAAAAATCAGAGAATCTGGAGAAATCTCTGCATATAAGTATAATTCTGAAAACTAACATTGAATACCCATCACCACTCAGGTGGCACTGCATAAAAAAAACACATATTTGTATAAATGATACTACATGGGCCGAGGAACACTTTGGAAAACTGCTGTCAGTAAACACAGTTCATCACTGCATCTACAAATGCAAGTTAAGCCAAATATCAACTGCATCCAGAAATTCCTTGGGCCTGAGCTCATCTGAGTTGGACCAACTAAGGTGGGAAAGTGCGCAGTGGACTGACAAATCCACATTTCAAAATGTTGTAGCAAATCATGGATGTTGTGTCCTCCAGGTTAAAGAGGAGGACCATCCAAATTGTTACCAGTGCTAACCTCAAAAGCCGGCATCTGTGAAGTTTGGGGGTGTGTTGGTGTCCATGGCATCGTGAGTGAATGTCACACCTGTGAAGGCCCTCTTAATGCTGAAAGGTGCATACAGGTTTTGGAGCGACATATGACATCTTTTTCAGAGACGTCCCTGCTTTTTTCAGAAAGGCAATGCTAAGACACATTCTACATGTGTTACAACAGTATGGCTTTGGAATAAGAGTTTGAGTACTAGATTCCCCTGCCAGCAGTCAAGATTTGTCTCCTGCTGAAGAATGTGTGGTTCATTATGAAGCACAAAAAATTAAACAGAGCCAGGACAGTTAACCACCTGAAGTTATTTATCAAGCAATCATTTTGCAGACCATGAGGTCCTGGTCCGATGCTCTTCTAACTGTGGAAGCAATTGCCAGAAGAAGAGGGGTGGGGGCGGTTACACTTGTCACGACATTTAGACGAGACTTTTATCAGGTGATCACACCAAGATGTGTCAAGTGATGCTGCAAGAGGAAGGTTTACAAAAACAAGACGCTGCACTGACTCTTCATGGGTGTGGTTCTGCCTCGTGCTGTTTTTAAAAGTCTCAGTGTGCCAAGCTACAGCATCCAACACATCCAGAGTGCATATAAACAAATAAATGCAAAGGGAAGGGGGGAAACAATGATACAGCCAAAGGAATGCTTGACAGACATTTTCAGGTCAACAGTGGACACGGAACAATGTGGTCTCACAGCATCATTCACAAACAGATTTTAAAAATCAGACTGAAATGACATCTGTAGCCGTGAATCTACCCTCTGCATATGTGCTTAAATGCCTCTAAAATGTATTTTGACCAGAGCTTTTCACATAAAAATTATTCAAGTAAAATTAAACTATAGCTGCAGCTCCAAGCTATTCAATGGCCAAGAGGTTAGAAATGTGGGTTTCTGCTCGCCACAGAAACACCCGTCACCGCAGCTCCATCAGCAAAGCACTGTGTTTGTGTAAGCAAGAATCTGAGAGTTGCTTTCATCCTACTCAAAGCCGTTATATGTAAATTATTATTATTTTCTTCAATGTCTGATTTGACACTAAAGTAAATGACTAGTACAAACATATCTGGATAAACAATGTAACCCCATCAATCAGCGTAGGCTTTGCATATGCACAAATGTGTCAGGTAATTGCTGCCAACCCACATAACAATGAATATTCAGGGCCTGGTGTTCAAAAAAAAAAAAAAGAGCGAGTGGGCACAATAACCTGTATACATCTACCAGCCGCTGACAGCTAAATGTTCAAATTCATCAGCCACTCAGTAGTAAATTACTACATTGTGTCTGAAATCTAGCAGCCATTTTCATATTTTACCAGCATTTGCCTAGTAAAAGTACCTGTACATTATAGTGCAAAATTATACTATAACCTTGAAATAAATACAACCTTTCTGATGCTTATTATTGGTCAGACTGATGTTCTTTCATCTCTGTTAGCTGCAGTTTGGATATTCAGCATTGTGCAATTTATTTTCCCCCGTCTGTATCAGGTAAAAAAGGACAAAAAAAATCTGTCTAATCCAGTGATTATTGCAGGTCATTTGTGTTATGCTTTATTCTGAAGGCGTTAATGTAATTGTGTGTGACAAAGTAAGTGTTTAAGGTCATAGTTTTAAAGCAATAAAAGGCTTTTTAAAATTCTATTTAATAAACAATCATTTCAAATTAAATTTAGAGTATCTCCTCAATAGTAAAACACTGATTTTATGGCTGATGTTATATTCTGCAACTTTTTGATTCTAAAATATGTTTGATACAGTGTTTAAGCCTGAATAATTACACAAAAAATTAAAGTGGTTATAGGCAATGATAGAGGTATATAAAATTACTTAATCATAAAAACTTGTACTTCAAATCTACATATACATATATATATATATATATATATATATATATATATATATATATATATATATATATATATAAAAGATGGTTTAGCATTGAACACATCTGTGGTGATTCCTTTTGGTCAAATATTTTTGCTTTGTTCTCCAGTACAAACATTACAACTAGTCTAGTATTGAGCAAGTTACTTTACATTTATGACAGCAAAAGTTATTGATTACATTATTAGCTACTCCGCCCAATTATTCTACATTTGTTGACAGGCTACGATGTAGAGACTGTCAGCACAGCAGGTAGCTAGCTCAGGTGTTGAGTGATACAGGCACACACGGCACTCCCAAGTGTCCCGTCCAGCAGTAAAATTTCTGGATTAAATCAACATAACTTGGAATTACTGGGAGACATCAGTTTCTTTCTCTAACATGTTGAATTAGTCTGTGATTCGGTCACACATCGATCTCTACTTACAAATTTGAGGCAGGCAGTCAAAACATAATTTCCTTACCTGTGATCTAGCACCTTCAAAGGTACTTTGGTGACCTCTAATACTTAACCTCTTAACCGGATTTTTTTTAAATTTGTGAGATTGTGTACTCCACCTCTCTCTAATGTTTCTCTTGTCTGTTCCCCCAGGTAGGTTGGTGGGAAAACGGTGTGCTGAGACTTCGGTACCCAGCCTGGTCCCGCTATGGGCCTTTCCTTAAACCACCTGATGATGCCCAGCACCTGCGTGTTGTCACACTGGAGGAAAGGCCATTTGTCATCGTGGAGTTGGCTGACCCTGCATCCGGGACCTGCATCCGTGACTCAGTGCCCTGCAGACGACCCCTTAATGCCAGGTTTGAATCCTTTTGATTTGAAACATTGGTACATTTGAGGATTTGATGTCATTGACATATTCCACATGATAATGTTTCACCCAAAACTATGTAATGACAGGAAATAATAATCAGAAAAGTCCAATTGGAAAAAGAATCATAGCTCTCTGTCTGTTATGAATGGAGTTCCTAAGCTCTCATGATGCCATCCAATTGAGGAGACATCAATCACCTATCAAAACTGTGGCCTCTTCACTCTCTGACCATAATCAATAACAGACTGCTCTCCAGAGGATCAGTGGAATGACTCAGGGGTCTGGAATCAGATATGACCACAGTGGAGCTTTATGGTTCATCAGCTTCTGAAGGGATGACAGCACCTATCCTACACTGGTCGATCAAAACTGTCACCAAGGACCTGGCCACAGTATTCCTTATGTGTGACCATTTTCCTTTCCTTTCCTTTCCTTTCCTTTCCTTTCCTTTCCTTTCCTTTCCTTTCCTTTCCTTTCCTTTCCTTTCCTTTCCTTTCCTTTCATTCATTACACACCAAGGCTTTTTGTTTGACACTTTTCTTCTGTGACTCTTTCACAGTGCCATCCATGAAGGCGTGGCTCCCATGAAGCAGTGCTGCAAGGGCTTCTGTATTGACATCCTCAAGAGATTGGCCAAGATTGTCGGCTTCACCTACGACCTTTACTTAGTGACCAATGGGAAACATGGGAAGAAAATTGATGGGGTTTGGAACGGCATGATTGGAGAGGCAAGTCTTTGTGTGTGTGTATGTGTGTGTTTGTGTGTGTGTAGGAAGGGGGTGCTTGTCGTTCTGCCTGTCTGCCTTTGTGAGCAATGTGTTCTCAATGTCGGTCCCGTGTCACTTGCCTATGTGTGAATGGTGTGTGTGTGTGTGTGAGAGAGAGTTTATATTTATGCCTCTGCTTATTTTCTGTTGCATTTTCAGTCGACAAGCTGCGTTGTAGCATTCCTCAGCCTGCGCTCCTGCGTCCTGGGTGACCAGTTAAACGCTATGCGCCACATCAATCGCTGTGAGAGTTATGGCCACTTAACCACCGCGAGCAATCAGACAGCTGTCATTTATTACACATACACACGCACTTGCAAACACACACGAATGTGCACACAAATACACTGTAATAGAGGACAAAAAATGCACAGTTGGTCAAATTAGATGGACAAGCATGATAGCTAAAATGTGCTGTGAATACAACACGCTCTCCTGCAAACACTTCCCTGCAGCAAGGTTATTATAGTTAACTAAAACTAGATGTGAAAAAAAAAAAAACATTTTAGGTAACTGAAATAAGAAATAAAAAATTAAACATCAGAAAAATTGAAGACAATAATTGAAAGATGTAGACTTACAAAACAAACTAAACAAAAACACAAAGATATAAAGAAAATGTCTTTAGTTTTAGTCTTTGTCAATTTGGTCAAATTTGTCAGCAAAGCACACGAGGCCTCAGTTACACATATATTTATCGAGACAGTGATGTCTGCATGACTGCAAGTCAATTGCCTTCATAATGTGTTGTGTTTGTATTGTGATGCCTAGTCTAAACCTTTTAATTCTTGCCCCTTACAAGTAATCCCCATATGATAAAAAAAAATCATTAAAAGTAATGCTGAAACTAATAAAAATGCAACAGAAAAACTGAATCTAGAAACTTGTATCTGGCAATCTGTTTTAATAAATCATGAAATAACCATGATATACTATCAAAGATTAATGAAACATGCTATGCTGAAATACTTGCTTCTCTGACAACAACACAATAGCTGCAGTGTCCTCCTTTTTTTCTTTTCTGGCCCATAACTTCTGGCCCAAACGTTTTTGTTTGCCCGTTTCACGCTAATTAGAGTTCAAATTGATGCCAAATGTTCACTGAATGAGTTAGTGTCTGTTTATGAGTCCAAAGAAATCAATAATAATCTTTTAGAAGGAGTAAATGTTTATTACAGTTAAATTGAGCAATATGTTAATGGAGTCTGGCAGGCAGTGAGAGAGGCAGTGACTGAACTCAAACTCCAGTGTGGGTATTTTCAGGGCTTTTGTTAACTTTCACTGACAGACACATGACAGGTTATAAACTGTTATAAGGTGATCAACTTGCAATGTTGCGCTCATCTTGTGCTGTTGCAGCATTCCTGCAGCTTGCCTGAACTTCCTGTCTGTGGAGGAAGGGTTGGGTGGAAACAATTTGCTTCGACTATAGACTGTATATTAGATAGGATTTCAAACATACTCTGAAAACTAACCGAAATGAAAACAAACTACAAAAACAAATAAAAATAAAAACTAATGAAAACACAATACTATAATAACTCTTCCCTGCAGTACACACAGAACACATAGAAGCACAAACGCACACATTGTCAGACACCCCCTGGCTAGTTGTGATTAGTCCTTGATGTTTTCTTGGCAATGCTGACTGAGGTTCATGATCTCCCATCAAGAAAGACACAGAGATTCTGGCAAAAAAATAAAAAAAAACAGGCACACACAAACAGACAAGCATATACACATGCTCGCACACACATACTGCGATCGATACGGGGGCTGCTGTTTCATTGAAGCGCCCTGCTGTTTCTATCTTTGTCCCAGAGGGAACTTGCCAAACGCCAGTTGTCACAGGTTCCAAAACAGTTCCACTGCGCACTCCTTGCTCTATCATTTATAACCTGAGCCTGGGCCAGAGCTGTCTGTCGAATCTATTTTCACATGCAAAAGGCCAAGCGAATTTTGTTTTCTCAAACTAATGTCTGTCTTTTGATCAGATGTTCCAAAGCCTGCCATTCTTTGATCAGGTAATCCAGAGACTTGGCAGAGTTGAGGGGAGGGTGCTTTGCTTTCCGCTTCGCTTCATTTTTCTGCTGATTTGCTCTGAAGAGCGGATGTGCCATGTCTAATGTAGATTAACATTTCACTTGTACAATCAGCAGACACAGCGGTTTTCAGGTTTTTGTAGATGGTGGCAGGGAGGAGACGGGCCTTAGCTCATTTTGTATGCTAAGGAGATGCACAGGAGACACGTGTTCAGTATTTGTACCAGATTGAATCCTTGGCCTTTCCCATGCAGGCTCATTTGAGAGCGTGCAAAGGGTCAGGGTGAAGAAATGTCACCATCTCACCTGGAAAGGAACCTTTGTGGACTGTAAAAGATTGGCTTTGTCCATCTACGACCACTACAGGAAACATTAATTAGATTTCTCTCTTACCGCTGATTCCTGTCCCCTCCAGGTGGTATACAAGCGAGCGGACATGGCCATCGGCTCGCTGACTATCAATGAGGAGAGGTCAGAGGTCGTGGATTTCTCCGTCCCTTTTGTGGAGACGGGCATCAGTGTAATGGTCTCCCGTAGCAACGGAACCGTCTCACCATCCGCTTTCTTAGGTAAGAGGCCGTGTTTATGTGAGGTGGTTAGCTGATGTACAGGATCTAATCTAATTGTAAAGTGTTGAGTTTGCATTAAAAGCCTCGGTCTTTGGCTGCTGGTCTTTACATCTAGATTAGCCGTTACTTTTTCTCTCTGCTTGTGTCTACCCAACTTAAAGTTTCACTCTGTCAGCAGACTCGAGGCTCCAGCGGGAGAGTAGTGTTATTGGCCTATAGACTGCATTGAGATGATTGTAAAAAAAGAGAAACACAGTTTATGGACTTCTGGAGAATAAGCTCAGGCTCATCTCTGTGTCTAGTACATAATGTGCTAGTTTTATGAAACTTTCTTGTCCTTTGCAGTGATAATAATAATTTTACTATGGATAATATGATTGATATTGATTTGAAGTTGTTGTTGTTTATATTGTTGATAGTCAGTGTACTGGCTACAGTAGATGTGGATTAGCATGCCTGCAGTAAAGAGAAGCACCGGGGGGCACCAGAGCAGAAGCTAAGCAATGTACTACTGTGAACAGGATCATCAACAAGATGTATTTTAGCCACTTAAAAGGTCCACCAAAAAAAAAAAAAATCAATATCAGTTTAAAGGGACAGTTCACCCCAAAATCAATAATACATGTTTTTCCTCCTACCTGTGATAGGGCAGGGCAATAATCAATATTATATTGATATCATGATACAAGACTAGATATCATCTTTTTATTTATATTGTGATATTGCACTGATATTGTTGCATTATTGTAAATTTTCTGTTACGTAATTCAGACTGTTCTATTGTTTGCTTTCACCCACTTAGTCATTATATCCACATTGCAGATGATTATTTATCAATAATCTTATTGTGTTAATATTTTGTGAAAGTACTAATAGTCATCCCTACGATATTGCTGCACTAATGATACTGAGGTATTTGTTCAGAAATATTGTATAAGAATCTACAATATCATAATATGTTTGTACTATTTGAGAGTTTGCAGTATGTTATGTTAGAGAAAATTTGTATATCAAGATAAATATTGTATTAGTATTGATATATTACTTGTAAGCCATATCACCCAGCCTTAACCTGTAGTGCTATTATCCACCTAGATTGTTTTAGGGTGAGTTGCTGAGTTTTGGAGATATTGGTCATAGAGATATCTGACTTCTGTCTGGTATAGTGGAACTGGATGACACTCAGCCTCTGGAACTACTCTCTTTTTGGTAAAAAGAAAATAGTTCTGATAGATTTTACCATAGAACACAGGAGTTGCTGGTCTGCTGCTGCCTGCATTTGTTAGATTGTGTGATGTTGGTGAAACCAAACTATTCTTTTTAAACACTGAAGTCACAATAACACAAACAAGCTAAGACGTGAAGGCAGCAGTGGACCAGCAACCCCAGTGTTTTGCAAGGTGAAATGACTGATTTCACATATGGTGTTTGATTGGATTGGAAAGCGCAATATTTGGCTGGTTTCCTGTTAGAAAAGGCAGTTTGACGGCAAAGTAAAGTGGTGGAAATATTCTGAATATAGCATACACTTAAACTGATGTTGATTTTTTTTTATTTTTTTGGGACCTTTTCTGTTGAGCCTGTACACAGCAGTTCATTGCTTAGCTTCTGTGCTGGTACTTCTCTCTGCTTATCTAACCTAGGGACGTGTCGATCGACATCTACTATAGCTAATCCACTGACTTTCAATAAGTGCCTCATCCAAATCCACTTTAAATAATCTGAACGATCACTTTAATAATGCAGTACAAAACTGTTATTCTAATAGGCCCTCATGTTACGTGTTTAATTAAATCTTTTGTTTCCCTGCTCAGAGCCCTACAGTCCAGCAGTGTGGGTGATGATGTTCGTCATGTGCCTGACCGTGGTCGCTGTGACCGTCTTCATTTTTGAGTTCTTCAGCCCCGTGGGCTACAACCGCAGTCTCCAGACTGGCAAGAGTGAGTGATGGGTCGAAGCTGTCTGTCTTCCACAGCCTGATAGATGGGTCTGCATGCAGTCTGTTGCTGTTGCAGCGTGGGTCAAATGGACAAGCATTGAACAAACTCCTGGAATGTGGTTAAAAAAAAAAAAAGTCAAAGTCCGAATGGTTCTCTTTGTATGATAATGAACTTTTTGTTTCTATCGTGTCACATTCAGTATGTATTAGTGGACATTTTGAATGTGCTGCCCTGAATCCTTAACTATGAGTGTGGTGAAGAGGATATTATACCTACAGTATATTGAACTGCATCCAAGTATTCTCGATATTGAAGCAGCCATTTATTATTCAACAGCATAGTTTGTACCCCTGTGATATTCAGTATGCCTGATGCCTCGGTCCAACACCCAACCCGACTCGCCTCTTTTACTGCATGATTGCTGTGCTCTACATAATTTTACCTCTCTGTCATCCTCCCATATATCCCACTCGTTCACTCTCATCTCTCTCCTTCCTTCCTCCTTTACTCCTGCTGTATAAAGGCAGGAGTGTTTGAGCCCTTTGAATGGTGATTTGCACCATGCGGTTTAATTATTTGTAAGATCACGTAGCAGCTGAATTGAAAGCTGCCATCCTTGAAACGTATAGTCACCGCCTTATGAGCTCTGGTGTCAAAAAGCCTGCTAGGTATTTTCATATATAGTAAACCCATTTTACAGATCATTCAGGGAACTTTAATTTGAATCGGCTGCTTCGTCTGCAGTCAGACGCGGCTGAATACACTATTGTGCCGTGCACCGGCTGGATTGGTGTGTAGAAGAAAGTTAAATGTTACAACCACTCATTAAGCTCAAAAATCCTTCTCTTTCTCTCTTTTTTTTCCCCTCGTCATCATTTTGGCCAGAGGCTGGAGGCTCTACTTTCACCATAGGAAAATCTGTATGGCTTTTGTGGGCCATTGTCTTCAACAACTCTGTGCCAGTGGAGAACCCCAGAGGAACCACCAGCAAGATCATGGTGCTGATCTGGGCCTTCTTTGCTGTCATCTTTCTGGCCTCCTACACTGCTAACCTGGCTGCCTTCATGATCCAGGAGGAGTACATTGACACAGTGTCAGGCCTCTCGGACAAGAAGGTAACTCGTTGCTTGAATACTGATTAAGTAGGGAAAGCAGAAGGAGAATTAAAGTCTTAGAGTGAGCCAAATCCCATGCATTTGAATGTTAAATTGATTAAAGCACAGGAATTTAGAAACGAATAAAATCTCATTTAACATAACTCAATTACCACAGTTCTCGAATACTTAAAAGACACTTCTAAATACTACTTTAAGTCCACAGGCTGCTCTCTTTTCAAAGATTTGATTTGTGCACGGAGTGTTGTAAGTTAGTCTGGAAAGTGGACAGAAATAGGTCAGACAGATTGGTGCACAGCCTGGTGTGTCTCATGCCCCTTCCGTCTCCCTCCCTCACCCCCCCTTTGCTCCGCTAGTTTCAGCATCCCGAGGAGCAGTACCCACCTCTGAAGTTTGGCACGGTGCCCAACGGGAGCACAGAAAAAAACATCCGCTCCAACTACCCAGACATGCACCAGTACATGGGCAAATACAACCAGAAAGGAGTGGAGGATGCCATTCTCAACCTCAAAACCGGGTCTGTGTGCTACTACATGATTTTGTTCACATTTACATGTATCCTGCTACATCACTGTCTTTCCCCCATCTTTCTTTTTATTTCACAGGAGCTTAGTTTCTATTTAGGCATGCATATTATTTTCTGATAAGTGAAGGAAATTGTTAAAATGGTTCAAAATTTGCTCAGGCCACTATATATATATATATACATTATACAACAACAAACAAGATGCTCATGTAACAATTAAGTAAGTATAGTCCGATAGGTTTAAAAAGAAAATATTCCGAAAAACCTGATTTACATAACTGAGTTTCTGGACTATGGGAGATACAAGACACGCTGTCTTAATGACCATACAAACAAGTATTCAACAACAAATCAGGATTCTTTAAAGTTGCCATATTAAGCTCATTTTCATACCTTTATTTTGTGTTTCTACCAGAACAGTTTTACATTCTTCTATGTTTAAAAAAACACACACACACAAAATCTAATACTGTCCATAACTGCAGCATCTGTATTTACCCTCTTTCTGATACACTCTGTTTGAGCTCCAGTCTCTTAAAGGTCCCGAGTCCAAATTCAGTTCAAAACCAGCAGCTCATTATGCAAATATGTTACAACATGATGTCACCAAGAAGAGGAATAAAGGCTGGATTATAATTATTTCATGCAGTTCAGGAGGAGTGTTTTGTATGGGAGAGAGAAACAACCTAGGCATCGTCCTTTTGACTTTGCAGACCTTTTACATGCTCAAAAAGCTATTACATCAAAGGAAAGGCAAAATGAAAGACATAATGTGGCCACTTTAAAAGATTTTTTTTCTTATAGTGGACATTTTAGGTGGTGCATTGGGCTAATAGATTCTCCCATAGGCTTGTCATGATTAGACTTAATGATTTAAAAATGGCTTTGGCTACTGAAATGTTATATTTCTCCTGGAAAATCTGCATGTACTGCCATTCAGATGATGTTCCAGTAACTGAGGTGGCACTAAATGGTCAAAACTAGGGCTTCACAATGTGGTAAAAAACATCATATTGCAATTAATTTGACAGATATTGCCATTGTGATGTGATTCAGGATTAGTGTGAATGATCATCATTTTCACTGAAAAGCTATTAAAATCATGTTAATGTGACATTTGTTGGGGTCTGTGCCAAAAAACATGCTTTCTTACATCTGGAGATTAAGATTTGTAGGCCAGAGCATCTCTGCAGCCCTACAGTACTTCATTATGATGCTGTTTTGTCATAAATTTTTCCTTTATCAAAAAATTGCAGCTTCCATGATTTGGATATTGGACTTGACCTTTTTTTTCCTGTAATATGTCAATTAATTGTGCAGCCCAAGTCAAAACAAACTAAAACTCTTGACTACTGGCCAAATTCAATCAAATCTCCTCGTTGATTGGCAGTGCAATCTCACAACCAAGTCCATTTTGTAGCTGTTTTGGAGCGATTGTATCACACATTCTTCCAAGTAAGATAATGTTGCTCAGTTGTAATCAAGTTGAATATTTGAAAGTGCCGTTCCTCTTAACATTGAAAGAATTTCTTGTCTACAGTAGCTTTGCTTACAGTAAAAGTTGAGATTGAAAGTTCATTCTTTACCTTGGAAACTGCAGTTGACAAAAGATCCATTCTATAAAACCTATTTACTGTATTTACATCAACCCATCTTAAGAAAATCCATGTAATATTTATAGATATTATTATATGATTTTATGTTTTGGTGGAGTCATACATGCTGCAGTTTCTTTTTGCGATGCTCTCGCTCTCGCACTAGCAGTCCGTCATACACAGTGACATGCTTTTCAACTCCAACTAACATTTCACATCTTTTGTCACACTTCCTGCTTTCCTGCACAGATTCTCTCACCTTTACTCTCTCTCTCCACCTTCATCGCTATCTCCACCCACCCACGCAGTGCAAGCAGCATTTCCCTCTTCACTCTCTAGTAGAATCTCTATCACCCGTCATGTGTTGGATAATCCCAGTTTACTTTATCCTAAGCCTCTGTCATCGTTTCTCCCTCCCTATTGCCTTGACACCACAATTATAACTCAGTGTTAACATGCACAAAAAACGAGAAACTTTTACTTTTCTCCTGCTGTCTTTTTTTTTTCCATTTCCTTGGTGCTTATCTCTCCCTCCCTGTCACTCTTCATCTGCCCTCTTATCTTAGCCATTTCTCTCTTTTCTCCATCTCGTTTTTGGTCCGTTCTTTCCCCCTTCCCAGTGTGCTTCCTCGGTGTGTCTGTATTTAAACTTTATAATCCTCATCACTCTCTGGCTCTATCCCATGTCTTTTCCCCCTGAAGTGTGTAAATCTTTCCCCCCCTCTCTCTCTCCCTGTCACTGCGCTCTTCGCACCGTATAAATCCCCATCCTGCCCCCCGCCTCCTCCACCACCACCTTCCCGCTCACTCTTACTCACACATCTTTCCCTGATCTCTGCCTTATTTTATTCTCCTTGTGTTTTCACTCTTTCCGCCAAGCCTACTTTACTATTTCACCCTTCCTCCTTTTTCTTGTTATGATTTAACTTTTCATGCCCTCTCTATCATTCTGAGCGCCTGTCTGCCGTATATTTTTGCACCCCAACTCTTTTCCCAGGTACATCACAGTGATCCACCTATATGCCTCCACCCCTCCACTGCCTCAGCCAGTCTCTCCATCTCTCTCTTTCTGTTCCCTCTCTCCCATTCAATGATGAATGAATTCTCCCTTGATCCCTTTACAGGAAACTGGATGCTTTTATTTATGATGCTGCAGTATTGAACTATATGGCCAGGAAGGACGAAGGTTGTAAGGTGAGGACTAACTCACACCGGCTCACAGACACTAGATTCCACATATATGTTTGCCTCTTTGTTGGGCATGTGTGATATGGCTTTATATGTAATATCTCATTTTTTAAATTTAGAATATTTTTATTGCAGGTTAATTTAGGATACATCTTCCTTGGTACATAAAAGCAGTCTTCCCTTTTCTTACAAGAACAACATACTGGCATAAAAGAACATAAAGTTATAATTACATGGCGCCTTTTATACATATCAGTGAGTAAAGTAAATAAAAAGCACGAGCACAAACAAAGAGAGAAAAAACAAGAAAAGAAAAAAGTAGAAAATAAATAAGTAAACACAGATACAGCTATCATTGTTGTAGGATTACCAGTGTCAATCAGTCATCCCAAACCTTCACATGTAGACCCCAGAATGGCCACAAGGGGGTCAGGCTCCCACTGTTTATCAAATGCTTTTAGTAAAAATCAGATATAGAACTTCAACTTGGTGTGTAACAGCACCATCATGATTCTTATATTTGTCACACAATGCTGATACACTGAGAAATAACTTAATATTTTTAGGCTATGCCACCATATACAATATATATCCTAACTTTCAAAAATAACATACCGTAAATTCTCAGATAATGGAAACATGATGATCTTACGGAATATGATGCCTTGTTGTAGATTAAGATACCCAACACTATATAAAGTAGTTAAAGTGAGCTCAGCTTTAAACATCTACTGCACTAAAATGCAACAAAAACTTTAATGTAACAGTAACATTAATCCAACTTCATATATAATAAGCACTGACGGGGACAATTTTACTGCAGAATGACTACTTTAAGTCAACTTTATTTATATAGCACATTAATACGACAAGTGTAAAACTCAGTGTGCTTCAGTAAACTGTACTATAATACTTACATACTTTTACCTTAGTAAGGTGCAGAATCTTTACTTGTAGTTGAGTATTTTCACAGTAGGGTTGCTATTAGGACACCAATGACTTTGAATATTAAATATCTTGTCTTTGTACTGTATTCAGTTAAATATAGGTCAAAAAGTTTTTAAATCATTGTATTCTGTTTTTATTTCACTTTTTTGGAATTGGGGTGATATATCACTTTACTGCAGCCTTTAAAGCTGGGAAAATACAGCACTTGTTCCATATCACAATATAACGATATCTAAGATGATATCTACTCTTATATCACATTATTGGTGTAATATCGATATATTGCCCAGCCTTACTCTTTATCAGTTTCTTTCTAACATCTGCACATTGTCCTTTTTCCAAGGTGATGACCATAGGCTCGGGGAAGGTTTTTGCCACCACAGGCTACGGTATCGCCCTGCACAAAAACTCACGCTGGAAACGTCCTCTTGACCTGGCCCTGCTGCAGCTGGTGGGAGATGGTAAGAACCGTGGGGAGGGGAGGGTAGAGAGGGAAGAATAATTAGGACAATAGAGGGGCAAAAGGAAGGTTAGAGGTAAAATGACAGGATAGAGAAACGAGCGACAGAGGAGCACGAGGGTGGGAGGTGGAGTGAGGACTCAGGGGGTAGATGAATGAGAGGATGTTGAGTGGTGGATGGTGGGAACATAACGCGTGAAGAGAGCAGTTTTGATGGTGACGGAGGGAATAATGGTGTGTAGGAGAGGGCTGATGGTGATGGTAAAGAGGTTTGTTGGTCTCTTTATTGGCTACTAGAGAGGAGGGGAAATAAATGGGGAGGTGGGAGCAAGAGGGAATATGAATGTTTCGTCTCAAGAATCAGAGAAACGACTTGATTCTGTTACTGAAAGTGCACATGCCCCTCCTCCATTTTCACTCCGCTCAATCTATCTGACTTTCTCTCTCTTTCCCATTTTCCTGCTCGGGTGGGTAAAAAGAAAGAAAGGATTTACTTGTGTGACTCAGTGTTGTAAAAAAGGATCATCACAACTTGTGCGGTGACAGATTTACACTCATTACAGATTAGCTGAGACTGACACGGAGAGTGAGGAAGTGTGAGGGAGAAAAACCCCCGAAGAGAAACACCTGAAAATACCCTGAACACGAGATGTGGAGAAGGTGCAGTGAAGCAAAATGAGATATAGAAAACAGATCACATAATTGAATAATTGATAGTTATGGGAACATTATTAGCATGCCGTTTGTCTCCTTGTGTCTGGGATTAATCCATTGGAGGACGGTTGCTTGTTTGACAGAGGGAATCTGTTTTTAGCAGTAGTTGTCAGTACACTAATGCTTGATTGTCATTTTACACAGTCCGCCACACGCATTTATTGTCTCAATCGGATGCTGCTTGTTTGGCTTTTCCTCGTGTTTTAAATCAGCTTTGCTTATGGCGTGGCGGACAAAGCCCTTTAGCTGTTTCTGGCACGCAGACACTTTAGCTGCTTACACACTGATAATGCCAATTTGGTGCCAAGATCTATTAAATAAGACTGGCGTCTGGAGCTGAACACTTGGACCTGGGAAAGGATGTGTGTGTGCGAGAAAAACAGAGCCCAGACGGCCTTCACGTGCTATGTCTGTTGTTCCTTTTAATTCTCAGTATGTGCCATTGTCCTTGCTTGTGTTCCGTGTAGCAACATCAGCTGGGCACGCAGGATGGATCTAGTTAAAGAGTGGTGTTGAATGCTGAGGGTTCTAGTTGTAGGCAGGCATTATTGGAGTGGATTACTAAGGAAGAGGATTAGTTTGTTTGGATGTGGCAGGAGGAAGTGGGTGGGGTGGTGGGGGGGGGCGGCTCACATTCAGCGTGCCCTCAAAGGCTGCATCTCAACAATCACCCCGCGGCTCAAGGACTCGGCATCGCACCTTCAGTTGGGCTAAATCATGTCACAGTGTTACATCATTACTGTACCCTGCTGTGTTGAGTCATATCATTTTACAACTGCATTAGAGGATAGAGGGGCACTAGAGAAGTCCGCCATGGCTTTGTCACCCCTGTGATTGTATTGTCCTCCTTGTTGCTGCTGCGGGTGATTCATAGCACAGCTTTAAGAGATGCTCCATTGATCTCACTACAACTTGTTTCCTGATAAAGGCAAAACTGCTGAGTAGCAAGATTCCCTTTTTCCCCGCTTATCAGATCCTCTTCTATTTTTTGCAAAGTATCAGGATTTTGATTCCTAGAATATATTATTCAGTGAGTAGATATTAAAAACATGCGAGGAGCTGGGTTTGCAGCTGGCTGGCAGTGTGTTTTTCGAGAAATCTTGCAATGAATGCTGAGAGGTTTGTCATGTTGCGATAAAAGCACAGGATTGTACGGGTCACGGTTTAGTGCTCAACAACTGTGGAGCTCAGCGTCTCTGGACATGTCTGGCACTACGCCACATCTGGCAAGCTGCAAAATCCACAACATGCACAAAGGCGCTTGCACATAAACACACATGAACACGCAGTTTCCTTAATTAAATAATTTCTTTGTGGTGCATGCCAGCTCCATGTTTGCACTATGCCAGCTCTACCTGACCTGACCTGCCAGGAACGACAGAGGTGGAGTGTGGATTTGACACACCTGTCAGATTTGGCAGGCCTGAGCTGGCAGCGACTGAGAGGTAGAGACAACTGCCATCACAAAGGTCTGAGGGAGGGAAGAAGCAGGCGCAGTGAGAAAGAGTCAGGTTGTGAAAGAGGGAAACGATGAAGCACAAGATGAATCACTGTGAGTCAAATGGCAGGAAAGCCAGGAGAGATGAGACTTAGAGCTTAGAGAAAGGATTCGTCGGGGGCTTGTGAAGTGGAGGACAGACATGAGACTACCTGTTTATCTGCACCCTTCACTAAGACACTTGCTGTTTGGACACACAACTGCTACTGAAGGTCAATGACACCGATAAATCCTCTTCGATGGGGCTATACTCAGTCTGAACTTAAGAACAGACCCTTGTGTCTTGCAATGTTATGTGTGTATGAGTGAATCTGATACGGGGAGTTGTTACCTGAGTCTGCCAGTGGGCTGCGGTAGCACTGTGTCCATCTGTTGCTGTAGCTGGAGGCCACGGCTGATTGGCTAATGATGTTCTACAGGAGACACATTAGCCAGATCACACAGATGACTGAGTCGGCTTCATCTAAGCCTTGCAAGAACAGCTAATGATGGCACAAATGAAAAGCTTGTGCTTGAGTTTTCTTAGAGCAGTGTTGCGAGTAGATGTGTGACTATGTGTGACAGTTTTTAAACCCTGCTCTAGCCTTTAGACTTGAATATAATTAACAGAAAAATAAACGGAATGGTTTTGTTTTTGCTCCCAATGTTCATGACAATTTCCCATGAATATATCAATACAAACAGGAAGATGCACTAAAAACCAATAAGAAACTAGTGAAAAAAATGTAATTATTTTCTATCCAAATTTAAAAAATGTAAAAATTGTTTTTTACTTTAGTAATGCTTCTGAAATGGTAGAGACAGGACAAAAAGGAGAAGTCTTGTACAGTAATGATTCAGGATACAAGCACAGCAGTCTGAACAGCTTTTGACCTATTAATCAGGGAAAATACCCACACTGACATGCATGTGTGCTCATGCAATTTTTCCATTAATAAAAATTTGAAATGGTAATACTAATTATTGTGAATTCTGTCGCAATTCATTGTGAAACCTTGATCTTGATCTTGCAGAATGCATGTGACATTCCTCTATTGTTATTTTTGCCTGTTCAAAGTCTACTACTGAAATGTCACACATGAATATAATACTGCAAGTTAAACATTGTGTGGGAGTTCTTATGCAACTTTTCGGTTTGTCCCTCTCCTATGCACCTGTCTTGTTAAATAGATGTGCTAAGTGTTCTTTTGTTCTCATTCCTCTGTTGCCCCTACACTTGAGTGCCACCAAAGGGCCACCAAAGTAGTTGCACAATAGGAGTACAATAGTTTAGGTGTAAAAAGCTTTTAGGCCTACATTTTGAAATTTCAATAAATGCTGCAGCCAAAAATACAGTGGCGAACCACCTTTGAGTCAGATCGGCAGAGAAAACCCTGAATTTGCGGTAAACTGCAACCTTCAGACCTGGTTATTGCAGTGCTGTCCATCCTTCCATCGCTATTAGTGTAACAGAAAGCTCTCATTATGAGTTCTGTTGGAGAACACGCCTCTTTAATTCCATCATGAATCATAGGCTACATCTTCTGGCTGTCCATCACTATGGTTACACCAGCAACCCCCGCAGCCAATCACAGGTTTGGCCGGGCAGCTTGGATTCATTAGGCCACTGAGATCATGAAATGAGGCAGGGTAGTGGGTGAAGTGGTCTTGGCTGGTTCCTGGTAGGTTAACAGATGGGAATCTTGAATTCCCCAGAGCTTCCCACCTTGATGGAGATTCTGACCATCCCTCCAGCACAATTAAATGATTATGATCTTCTTCTTCTGCCTCTGTCTCTGTCCCTTCCTATTGGTAGTTTCTCTCTTCACATTTTTCCCTCTTTTTCTCTCCTCTCATCCTCTTCAAGCTGAGGAGTGTTCCCGCTGTTTGTCATAATGACACAATCTCAGCCTCTCGTCCTCCATCTCTGCTTCCCTTGTTCCAGCTCCCTTTAACTCTCTCTGTCTCCGTGTCTGTCTCATTTCCCCTGACGCATTCGTGGACGGAGAAAGAATGCCGCTCCCTTTCTCTCTTTGTAAAAATATTCCTCCCAACTCTCTCATTACCTCTCTCCCTCTCTTCCGTGCTTGTTTAACCTATCCAACCATCTCACTGTGGCTCTGGGTCTCCCCTTCTCCTCCTCTCCTCATTTACTCTGGGTTACAATGTTGAGATTAGGTTGTCGGTGCCATTTTACTTCTCAGTGCTACTTCATTGTTTTGGACTCTCTCTCTGTCTCACTCTCCTTCCTCTTTGTTACTTTGGACACAGTGCTGCTTTTTGTGTTACTGACCTTTGACCTTGACGAGTCACCTTGGATAATGGGCAAACAGCAAGGAATACTGTAGACCTGTACTTTAGTGCCTATTATTAGTCTTTCTGGCCTCCTGTGTGTCCCCTGTCACTATCTGTTGTCCTCTGTATCTATCTATCTATCTATCTATCTATCTATCTATCTATCTATCTATCTATCTATCTATCTATCTATCTATCTATCTATAGTATTTTTTTTATTGTGGATTTCAGTCGTCATGGTCCAGGGTCTCTTTTGTCGTATTTTGTGCTTCATAGTGTGCCACATATATTCAATGGCAGACAATGGAAGGACAGTCTAGTATCCTAACTCTTTTACTGGGACACTGGGCATCCCCGTGTCTGGATGGCAGCATATTTTGCTCCAAAACCTGTGTGCACATTTTGAGCATCAATGGGGCCTTCACAGATTTCTTTACTGCAACTTTTTATTGTTCATTTCAATCATCGTGGCGACAGAATTTCCTCTGTGGTTATTTAGGTTTGGGTTCAGCATCTGAGCTACTAGTCTTGTATTTGGCTTCACTTGACACTTAACAGTCTCACAGTTTCCTCAATCTTACAACATTATTCCAATATCGTCCCAGCCTGTGGCAGTAGCCATTAGCTGCACTACACTAACACAACATAAAACATGGCAAAACTTAAAACGTCCAAGTTTGAAGCCGGGTCACGGACAGCCGATATTGATTCATGCTTGAGCTTGAACTGTTGCCAACCGGCAATTGCTCGTCAAATTTTTTGAAGCATTGATTCATTCATTTAACACGCATTGAAGTAATGAAAAAAAAGTCCAAACATGAACATTGTGGTTGTTGTTGTTGCTCACTATTCCCTGTGGTTGGCTTGTCAATAGTGCGGTAATTCAAAATTGCAGGTATTGCGACAGCTGTTCCAATCATCCTCTTCTCCTCCCACCATTATCTCTATTTTCTTTCCTCCTTTCTCCTTTAACCTTATCCCCCTTTTAACCGTATACATTTCCTCTTCCCCCCCCCCCCATCCCCTTTCCAGATGAGATTGAGATGCTAGAGCGCCTCTGGCTGTCCGGTATCTGCCATAATGACAAAATTGAGGTGATGAGCAGTAAACTGGATATTGACAACATGGCCGGGGTCTTCTACATGCTGCTGGTGGCTATGGGCCTCAGTCTGCTGGTGTTTGCCTGGGAACACTTGGTCTACTGGAAGCTGCGCCACTGCATGGCCACCAGTTCTGGCAAATTGGACTTTCTCCTGGCAATCAGCAGAGTAAGTGTTTTTGTCTGTATTTGTCAATGGTGTTTTTCTGCACTAGCATACTAAATGTCCTACTGTTTTTACAGACGTTCTAGAAAGTATTTTAGTGCCTAAAAATTTTCCATCCACATTTCCTCTGGTAACATTTCAACTTTTTCTACAATTTGGTGCACTGAAACTATCAACAGGAGTGTTATTGAAATTGCAATATGGCAGGGCAATATCCAAATTGCAGAAGCTGCAATTTTTTGATAAAGTAATGTGGTGACAAAATAGCATTATAATATAGTAGTGTTGCAGAGACATCCTGGCCTCCAAATGTTTGGCACAGACTCCAACAAATTCACATTATAATGATTTAGATTTTTTCGGCAAATATACATGTATGAATATATATAAATAAATATATAAAAATATATCACATTCACAATATCTGTCAAAATAATCACAATATTATTTTTTTTATCATATCGTGCAGCACTAACTGAAACTATGCCACACTCCAACAGCATGATTGTACACAGAGGGCTGTCCATGTAACCATGTGCACACATGTGTAAGCATGTGTGCTCCCGCCTGTGTGCCCTTATCTGTTACTGAGTGTGAGTGTTAGAAAGTGTGAGGTCCGGGGTCAATTCAATTCCACTCAGTCAATTCAGGAGATTAATTGAAATTCAATTCCACTCACACCCTGGATATCCTGTTCCTTTGACAGTGACCTTGACAGAACCAGCCCGTACCACACTATGTGCATGTCATTATTGTAGCTTCACTGATAATGCTTTATCCTTTTTTGCTATTATGGTTGTAATTTATGCATTTATGTAGGCCTATGCAATTTCATTAACCAAACAATGCACAACTGTACTATAAATAGGAATGGATGTTTATCTGAAAAATAGCAATCTTGCATTTCTTTGGAAAACTGGAACTTATTTGGATTGCTGTTTTATAATTTCCATTTTAATCCACCCCCTCTCCCTCTGTCCTTCTGTCTGCCTGATGTACATGCAGTAACACAATGTCTTTTGCACATGTATAGCATGATATCTGTGGTCTGCTGCATTAGTACACATCTGTGTTGTTATTTTTTTTTGCCAATATTTGTCTGCACCTTTATGCCAACATCTATTCCATTAACAAAAAACATGCAATATGTGCAGTATAAAAGGTAGGTTATTGGGATTGGCGACATGATTTGGGAAGGATGAGACAAGGGTCATGGATGGAGGGATGATAGGGGTCAAGGGAAAAGAGGAAGGGTGTCGATTGTGTGAGGATGAATGGGGGTTATCTAGATTTGTGGATTGGCTTGAGCAGATAGGAACCTTGGGGTTGAGACAGAGCCTCTGGGAGCATGTCTCAAAGAGCTTTGGTGCTTTATCATCCCTCTGTGGTAATGTAAGAAGGAAAGAAGAATAATTTAGATGGAAGCATTACCCCTAACATACATGTCTTTGATGGTGTGAGGAAACTAGAGCACCTAGTGGAGACCCATGCAAACACATATAACATGCAAACACCCTGCAGTACAGAAGGAACCTGGGACCAGAGTCCTGCACGGGTTCAGTTTTGCGAACCCACAAAGATGAGTACCAGAACTGACCCACTGCCCACAATTACCTCAGAGTCAAATCTGGAATCACCTGGAACTATTAATATAAGTCCCACAACCCAATCTGCATCTGTGATTTAAAATACAGTCACAGTCGCTTGCTTACGTTCTCAGCTAGCACAGCACCTGTGCTTCAGCAGCTGTCGATGTGTTTCCAAAGCAATGATGTGCCAAGCATGCAGCTATCAAAAGATAATACTTTTTGGCACTTTTTATTAGCAGTGAAGCCACTGATGTTATTCTCACAGTCTGTAATTAATTTCCTCTTAATGTCCAACTTGGCTTTCAGTGATGTATTGTCCACAATTTGATAGTCTCCGGTAGCTATTTTTGCCTTTATGTCATCAATTTTAGCTGTCAGATAGCTTGTCAGATCAGACAATAATGTCCCCTTGTTTGGCAGCATATGGGGTCAAAGGTTTTAGGCTTTCACAATAAAATCCTGACGGCTGATTAAACTTGATATTTTAGTAAATTTAAATGCCAAAGTACTACACAATCATTTTTATTTCCAGTTTCCCCAGGAAAAGAATCGAAATATTATTGTTCTCACCTGCTGCCCGCCTGCAATTAGTTAATTATTACCTGTGCCCGTACCTGTGTCTATAATATATATTATATTTTTATCCATTACACAATGACCGGTGTTTGTGAGAACTGCGACAGTTGGGAGTGAGGGGGTAGAAGAGGCACAGGTGGTTGAATTAGCAAGACACAGCTGATTGGGTGTATAAGAGGGAACCATGATCTTGTTCTGGAACCATAATTATAACAATTTCATGACTTTAATTCTTCTTTTCAGGAAATTTTATTTATTCTGTTTCATTTCATGTTACTCTTGGAATAAACTGTGTCTGATTTGTGCTCTCTTTTTCTCAGGGCATGTATAGCTGCTGTAGCTTTGAGGATGAAACGGCGCCAGGTGGAGCTAAATCTTTGCCAACTCATCATCATACAGCGATGGTTACAGTCCCGTCGCAGCCACATGTTGTCTCAACATCTATGACCAACCCAGCCATTGCCATGGCGCAACAGCAGCAACCACCACAACAGCAGCAACCACAGCCCGTCTACAAAACACCTCTACCGGGCTCTCCTCCCACCGTGGTGCATTCTGGGACAGCACTGGGTCCTTCCAACACTCCCATTGCTGGTGCACCCCTCCCTTGCTCCACCTTCCTGCCTCGGCCTGACCGCAGACTGGCTGTGGTGGATCGCTGGAGGCTGCCCAAATCTGCTACAGCCACCAACCCGATGGCTGTACGAGGGGCCATCACCGACATGGGACCCTTTGCTCAGAAAGTCCCACCAAACTGGGTTTCAACTGCTGGAGGGGGTGGGGGACTTGATGGTTATAAGAGATACTATGGTCCCATTGACCCTGAGGGACTGGGGCCCTGCATGGAGCAGCAGGCAGGGTCCCAGACCCCCAAGACTATGCCCAGGGGCCACCCTCAGCCCCCTCCAGCCAGTGTGGCCTTCTACTCAGAGAAGGGCATGGACCACGGGGTGGGGAAGAGGGTTGTGGGAAGTGGCAGCGGAGGTCAGGGGAAAGGGGCCGTTAAACCTCTGGGCACTCCCAGACTGCCTCCTAAGAGTCAGGCCCCTCTGCCTCCTACACCCCCGCTGCCACACCCCTCTCCCCCTCTCCCCTCATCCTTCTGGAGGAAGCGCAGGCCCAAGAAGCCCAAAGAGCCTGGAGGGCCACTGTACGAGAACATTCTGCCCCTGGGGCGGAGGGGAGGAGCACGAGACGGAGTGAGGGAGGGAGGAGGGAGGCGGGCACGCCCCCTCTCTCCCCCACTCTCACTTCCTGTGCCAGTACCCCTCAGCCCCTCTTACACCCCTCCTTCGCCCTCTGCATCCTTGCACTATACGTCCTCGTCCTCTTCGTCGACCACCTCATCCACGTCCACGTCCTCATCTGCCTCATCTTCTCGCTCCACCTCTCCCACTTACTCTTACAGCTCCTCCAGGAGCACACGCGATAGGACTGGAGGAATGGATGGAGAGGATGACGATGACGATGAGGAGCTGACGGAAGAGTCGAGCCTCCTCCTGGGCAGGGGGAGGGAGAGGGAACGCTCAATCATCCGGCCTCGTTCCCTCAGCCACGGGCGCCTGCCGCCACCCATACCCCCGAGGAAACCACGCACATCCTGGGGTGACAGAGAACGGGAACGAGAGAGGGAGAGAGGTGGAAGCCAACTGTCTCAGCTCCAAGAGTGGTGGGCAAGCTGGAGCGAGAGGGAGCGCAGTGGAGCGGGTGGAGATGCTGAGAGGCAAAAAAGGGAAAAGAAGAGGAGAAAAGAGAAGGAGAAAGAGAAGAAGAAAAAGAAAAAGAACAAAAAGAGGAAAAAGAGGGAAGAAAGGGAAAGAGAGCGTGAGAGAGAAAGGAAGCGGCGAAAGGTGAAAAAGAAGAAGAAGAAAGCACTTAAGACAAAGAAAAGAAAGAAATCTACTGGGGGAAGACGCTCTGAGCCTGAGGAGGGAGATGTAGAGCCAGAGAGGGAAGGAGAGGCAGACGGAGAGAGGGAAGGAGGAATACAAGACTACTCCTCCTTCTCCACCCAGTATCGGAGCACATTTGGGGAGAAGGGGCGGGATTCATGGGAAGGGGAGCGGGAGAGAGGTAGGAGAGAAGGAGGAGATGAGGGCAACGACAGGGAGCAGGAAGACAGCAGCAGAAGCAGAGAGAGGCGCCCCAAATCCTCACACTCTCGTTCCAGACATCACACCCCCAGTAAGCGCTACCCTAACCTCAACAAACTCCCTGCATCTGTCAAATTTTGGGTGAACGGAAGGGGAGATGATTCTAACACTCCTCCAACATCCCTTCACCCACTCCTCCCGTCCTCCAAGCGGAGAAGAAGTGGGGGGATGGACAGAGATGACAGCGGTAGACTCGGAGAGCGGCGTCCTTTGTTAATGCATTATGAAAAAGAGAAAGCACAGACGAGAGAAGGGCTGTCCTTCCACGAGTGGGACTCTGAGGATGATGAGGATGATGATGATGATGAGGAGGAGGAGAGGGAGAGAGTGAGAGAGCGGGTAGAGGAGAGGGGGAGGAGAGCAGGTAGGGGGGCAGTGTCAGAGTCAGAGAGGGACAGGGTCAGGGCAGAGGATAGTTACTCAGATGAGGGCTCATCAGGGGAGTTTGGCCGTTTTGAAAGATACTGGGAAGGTGGTGCAGGGGGGAGCAGCACTGGAATAGGGGGCATAGGTGGAGGAGGGTGGTTCTTTGGCACCTACCCCTCCAGAGAGAAAGGGGGTAGTATCAATAGTCGTGATGATTCCTTACTAGGAACCAGGGCAGAAGGATGGATAGGTGCTGATTTCTGGGGTTCAGGGCCAGGAGTAGGCTGGGGATCAGGCGGTGGGAGTGGGGGGCTCGGCACGCAGTGGCCTCCACCCCCTGCAGCCTTCCCTCCTCCGAGGAGATACTGGTCTATGGACAAGATCCCTGTGAAAGGAGAGAAAAAATGGAAGAGTGGAGGTGGGAAGAGCAAGGGTCGGAGGGACAGAGGGGAAGAAGCAGGACGGGCCACCATGTGCTCCTGTAGCCTTTACCCCCAACCCCACCCTTACCCACATCCCCACAGCCGCTCGCACACCTCCCACTCCAAGAGAGGAGCCACGGCGCTTTCCCACAGCCAAGAAGAGCTTCTCCCCCACTGCCATAGCTTCAGCGGGGGTTCTCGCCCCAGTCTGCCCCCAAAACCAGACTCCAGTCAAGCCAAATCAGGCAGCCAATCTAACCTCAGCCTCAGCACACAGCCCACAGACCATCCGCCACAGCCCTCGCCGTCGCCGCCACAGCAGCCGTCCATGTCTCCCACTTCCCTCCCAATGCCCATCCCGCCTCCGCCCTCCTCATCCTCCGTCTCGCCACCAGCAGGGGTAGGGATGGCGGGCCAGGGCCAGGCTCAGGCTTCGGCCAGTGCCAAACTTCAGTATCAGAGACTGCGCTCTGTGCCACAGCCACGGAGGTTCTACTCCCCCCACCTGCCACTCAAAGCCAAGAGCCTGTGCTCACGCCGAGGGTCGGCCCACTTCTCCAGCCTGGAGAGCGAGGTATGACAGGGGGAGAGGAGAGAGGGAGACGTGGGAGCGAGCACCACTGCTGTTGAGAACTGTGGTGCCACGGCAGCTGGAGCCAGGGATGACACCCTTGGAGATTTGGCTGCCTTGGTGACCATCGGTAATCAATTAGCGACCATCACTGCGGGAACTAACATGGACAGTAGTTCTACTGCCAACACTACTCTGTGTGAGAGCAATGCTACCGCCACCCGCTCTATTGTACGCGTTCTAGTGAAGGCGACAGTGAGACGGCACACAAGGGTGAGCTACGTCCGTTTGGACGGTTCCAACGACGACATGAGTGAAGGCGAGGCTGCATCATCGGGGACTGCAGCGCCTGAACTTCTTCTCCGCTCAGAATTGAGCTTTGTGATGTCATCTTCGGTTCTCCTCCCCTCCCCGAGTCACAACTATGGATAAGAGTAGTCTCCAACCTGTGAGTAATGATGTCATATTTGTACACACAAACACACACATGCACACACACACATATACAGATATATGCTCAAAACGTCTCCCTCCCTCTGGCTTTGAGAACACACCTCCTCGATGGGATGAGGAGAGACCCCCCCCTCTCCCAAAAGAGACCAGCGTTTGGTCAATAGACTCTGGCTCCCTGTCCTCATTGGCTGTTGGCTTTTTGAACTGGATTGGTGGACTCTGCTTCTTGGTGTCGGAGAGACTGCCCCCTCTTCTTCCCTTTTGTAAATCAGTTGATATGAAAAGCAATGCAGTCAGCTCTCTCATGCACTCTGCAGTCTGCCTGATCACCTTTCACCGGGCAGCGAGGACCGTGCTGTTTATTTGCCCACAGTGACCTCATGACACCATCAGACCCATCTAGCTCTACCCCAGGACCATCTACGTGATGTCATGTTTTACTAGAAACCCTTTTAACCAATCAGATTGAACAGGAACCACTTCTCCTCCTCCCTGTCGGAGCTTGTCATGTCACCTCTGGTCCAACCAGAGCTCGAACACAGTTAAAGTATTTGAACAGCAAAACTGAACTTTAAAAAGAGAAATCACAATAAGAACAAAAAAGACATGTAGCAGATTTTTCTTTTATGTCTGTCTTTTTCTTTTCTTTCTTACTCAGACTTTTCTCCCCCATGCCCTCTTTTTTATTCTATCAATATATTTCTCTCACTGTGTTAGTGTTTTAATAAAGAGGAGGCTGGATGTGGCTAGTATTGGAAGTGGGAATGATTCAATAGCAGTGCCAAATTTCCACTCAAGAGCTTTTAAGCAAGATTGGTTTTCAAGTAATTTGTTTTC
Source organism: Lutjanus erythropterus (assembly GCF_056507025.1). Lineage (NCBI taxonomy): Eukaryota > Metazoa > Chordata > Actinopteri > Lutjaniformes > Lutjanidae > Lutjanus > Lutjanus erythropterus. Next base: position 22,630,152 of record NC_139325.1, on the reverse strand, counting down.
ATAGATAAAGCCCCCATCTTTTCTTTTCCACATGTGAACGACGCATAATTCACCATCATGTAAGTGGATGAAGGGGATGATTGGTGCAATATCTGTAATTGGCACTAGATGGCTGCATAATATTCAAATAAGCTTTGGAGACAATTGTGCAAGAGGCTTCTGGTGAGTTTAATAATTGTAGCTACATGATGCAGAGCAAGGGGAGTGCAGCTATGAACTTTATTATTTTTATGAAAGAGGCCAGTCAGAGGAAGTAAGGCGCGGTGTATTGTAAAAGCTCTCTTAGGATATTATTGTATTTCTCTACTATATTGTACCTGGGCTGAGTTTGTAGATGATGGATTATATGAAGCACAACTCTTCATTGTATCTCTCAGACAGTTGTAACTGCACAATCTACTGATAACATATTTTGCTGGTATGTGGAAAATTGTTCACTTGATGTTAACTCATGTTGCTATTATAGATCAGTGGTTCTCAACCTGGGGGTCGGGACCCCCAAGGGGGTGGCAAGATCACTTCTGGAGGTCACCAGATGGCTGTGGAGAAAAAACAAAACAAAACATATTTTGGCAAGCAGGGTGCAATGGATCACAGAACTCACAGCTCAGATCGTATCATGGTTTTGAGTCTGTAGTCACCACCATAGTAATGTTGTAATGGTAATGGTAAATGAGAAACAATGATATAAATACATTATTTGGCTTAATAATGATAATACTATGCAGTATATGTCTAATACTATGCTCTACTGTATTATAGTATACCATAGGACATATGATACACTATTAAACTCTGTAGTCTCGCTCAGCGTCCCACCCACAACACTATCTGATTGGTTAGACGTCATGGTTAAGCCTGTGTCACAGATAGAGAATAGACTGCAGCTGCTCTGCAGAGTGAGAAGGGTTGTGCAACAGCAGATATCACTAAAGTTACAATAAATATCACAACCTTATGATCTGTTCCTATGAAGACGAGCATGCCCAGGTTCCCATCTACACCACTGAAAAAGTCCAAAGTCAAATGTAAAAAGTAGCAGCATACGCGATTTCACTCGATGGAGGCGAAAGTGACAACTTTTCAAATCAGCCCTTCTTCCTCTGGTTCCACATAGAGTGCTTCAGAGTAAAACAGCATGCATCTGTCTTGTCTGTTCACCACAACTCTACATCAAGATTCAAGGAATTATTACTTTAAAAAGTAAGAGCGACAGTAAAACAGACGGGCCAACGATGATCCATTACACTCCTAGTGGCAACCAGCATGGAATGAGAGCCAGGAAGCAGTAGCTCAGCTGCAGTTCCTCTCAAGACATTCAAAATAAGACTCAAGCACTCAAAAATATGCAAAATACAACATGAAATGTGACAGCCACCTCACTAATAATTAAAACTATAACTGAAACTATAAAACTGTGTACCAGCACAAAACTGACTATTACCAACATCAACCACCATGTTCTGAACAGACATGAACACCAACCAAAAGTCACGTTTGCATTTTGTAACATAGAGTTGCAAACTTAAACTACTCAGCCAAGCACTAGGCATGATAGGAAATGAGGGCTGCATTTAAGACTGGGGAATTGTTTTTACATTGCCATCACCTCTACTAGTGATATAGCTGGCCTTAGAATAGATTTTATCAAGTATATTTGTGAAAGTCAAAACATTGGTCTTTTGTGTTTGAGTTTCTCAAGCAGATGGGGTGGGGGTTGCAATCACCAAACCTAATTAATTTGGGGGGTTGCGACTCAAAAAGGTTGAGAATCATTGTTGTAGACAATAAAATTCACCATAACCACGGGTCAAATAGCACCACAGATACTCGTGCTAAGGAAATGATATTTGACTATTTCCTTTTGGCAAATAAGACTGAACAATATACTGTGAATGTTCTGAGTTCCAATTTCAGGTGTACATATATATGTATATGTATGTATATGTGTGTGTGTGTATATATGTATATATACACACATACATATATACACACATATATATACACACACACATATGTATGTGTATATATGTGTGTGTTTATTTATATATATATATATATATATGTATAGCTGAGACTTCACTGAATGCAGTCAGTAATAACTCCTGTTATCAAGATTATCAGACGACTGTTTGACTTTGAGCAATATTCCCACCTTCAATGTGACAGGGATGCAATGGCACATCTGTTTGCATCTGAGACATTGTAATTGTTTTCCTCTAGTTTAAAATGAGATCATTTGTTTCAGCCAGAGTCAGATGTTCCATATCTTCACTGATTTTCTCATAGGTGGAAGAGGTTTCATCTAATTTGATACGATTGTGATTGTAATAAATGAGTTAAAGTCCGCAGCACCTGGATCTGGCTGACCAATATGAATACGAAATGCTATGTGTTCAGGAGGGAGTAGTGAACTCAAGCATTGTACTTCCTGTGAGCCGCGCCAAAAGCCATCTACTGTGTAAACTGTGCCAATGTTGCCAACATCGCAGTGCACACACTCCATTTTCATAAGGTCAACATATCCGCCTCATTTCTCACACTAAGACCAGCCACAGCCCAGCTCTTCTTCTATTGTAGTTGAATGTAGCTTTGACATGATGTAGCAAAAGAACACCTACTTTTAGACTTTGTAGCTTTTTGGATGCTGTTGATACTGGCTCGAAGGATTTGGGGGGGGAGGGGGTTGACCTGCTATGTGAGGGACTGTGCGTTGTGTTTGTGCATGTCGTCACAGATCGAAGGGTTAGTCGACCTTCTCAATTCCCCTTTTAACTCCTCTGCCTTTCGACGAGGGCAAACTGTACCTTTTATCTGCACATGGATTGCTTTTTTTCTAGGTCTGCGTGGGGCAATTTTTTAAAAACAATCTGTCTTTGTTTTTTTTAGAGAAATGCTTTTGCCGTTTCCCATCTTTTGGAACGCCCCAGAATCATTGCATGTTTAGCTGAATGAAATCTCAAAGATTTGTGGTGGGGAGGGTTGTGTAGTTCAATTGTAGCAAATGCTTAGGACCCAGGGCAGCCACCTTTCTTTCAGTGAGGTAGTAAGCTCGCTCTACTCTGCACCCCAACAGTGGAAACCACGGCAACAGTTTGACTGCTTCCTGTGTAGTAGAACACAGTCATTTTCAACCAATCAACAGGGCTTAAACCTGGTATGTCATTGAGCATTATTGATTTCTATTGAGGCGCTAATACTTAAGTCTGTGACTGCATGAACAGAAGTGACTCTTAAAAACCCTCTGGCTTATTTTGTTTTATTTATTTTATTTTATGCTGAGAAAAAAGAATATATTAAAATATACTATGTTTTTGAGAATGTACCATGTTATACTGTGATTTAACTGAGATATTTTATTGTATTCAATTATCATTTGAATTCTATCATTTATCTATAAAGAAATATATATGTACAAATAAATATATACATATATATACATACAGGTATATATATATATTAGTTAAGTTTGGTATATTTGGAGGAAGTGTTAGATGAAATAGTTTTAAATGTTTTAGCTTTGTAGCGATTCTAGACACTGAAATCATTTTTGAATTTCGATTCCTCCTATATGACTGTGAAGACATTAGTGCCTGTGACAAAAAAGACAAGTAAAAGTCTAAACTCTCTATTCATCTGTATCTACTATAGCTATCAGTCTGTCACTCCTCTCTCGTACTACCTAACATTACTTTTTGACACTCGCTGCTCGCTTTTACACACCATCAGTATGTTTCTCTCACACAGTCTGCTGTCTCTTTTGCTTTCTCCTGCTCTCCTCAACACTTCTTCTTTCTCCTCCTGGTTTTCATTAACAAGCGAAGAACATTCTCCACCTCTCCTCTTTTAAAGTTTTATCATATGGTGATCACATCTCTTTGTTAATTAACCCATCCATTGACCTTTTGCTTTTTTCCTTTGATCACTCTCTTTTTAAATCGGCTCATTCCTCTGTCTGTCTCTCACTTAGCAAAAAACAGAGACCAGTAGATACTGTGTTCTTGCTCCTTTTGACTGATTGTTGATGATGATGATCAATTAATTGATTGATGAAATAATTAATGAACAATGTTACTATTACTGATGTGACTGAAGTGTGTATCTGACGACCATGCCACTGTAGCAAGTCTGGGCTGTACCACACCACCAGCGAGCAAATGAGGCCACAGTTGCTATGGTGTTGCCATGGCATTTTCATGGCGTTGCCATGGTGTCCTCTGCACCGCCACCACCTGGTGCCTGCTGGGTAATATAGTATAATGTCCTTCACTTTCCCCAAAAGCACTGGTCAAAGATCTGCTATGCTCCCCTCTGCTCAGTCCTGACCTTAATCAGTGGGAGGTGAAATATTTTAACGCTCACTTTGGGAGAGTGCTGAGGGGCAACATGGTGGTGACGTGTCTGCTGTCTCTGCTGATCTAGACTGGACTGGTTTGGCTTGAAGAGGCTATGATAAAGTGTTGATATCCTGTCCCATCACCTGATCATTAAACCTTCAGTTTGTGGTGCCCTGCATGTTTCCCCAAAAGCTTCATATCACAGATAGCCTCAAACCAGTCAGGACAGAAGTGTGTTTCTGTGTCTATACTTGTGTACTTCTGAACGTGTGTGTTTTGTGTTTCAAGGGTGCATGCCAGGGCTGCATAATTAATCTAAACATAATCGAAATTGCAATATGGCCAAGTGCAATATCCAATTCTAGGGCTGTAACTAACGATTATTTTTATTATTGATTATTCAGTCCATTATTTTCATGATTAATGGTTTAGTCAATCAAATGTCGAGCCCAAAGTGATTTCTCCAAATTACTTCTTTTGTCCAACCAAAAGTCCAAAACCCAAAGACTCTACATTTACTCTTCGTATATTACGAGAAGAAAAGCAGCAAATCCTTACATTAATATTAAAAATCTTTCAGTTACTGGCCTACCCAAATAAAAAGGCTTGTAACAGAAGAACTATGAGGCCAAAATGCATGTATGAGGGCTCATTTGAAAGCAGCATTAAGAAGGCTATGTTCAGTGTTACAGCTATGAAAATCACCACATACCACATTTTTATCATTTCAACTGAATCTTTGTAAATTTCAGACCAATCTGCACCCCCACACCTTAACCCTGGTCCAGTGCATCGCTGATATGGTTGATTTAACAGTTAAGAAGCTGGAAACAGTAAATGGTTGTCACTTTTGTGATTATTTTCATTATCGATTAATCTGCTCAGCACAATTTTCCAGAAAGTGACATCTTAAGATTGCTTCTTTTGTCCAACCAACAGTCCAAAACCCAAAGACTCTTCATTTACTCTCATAAATTACAAAGAAAAGCAACCAATCCTCACATTTAAGAAGCTGAAACCAGCAAATGTTTGATTTTTGCTTGAAAAATGACTGAGAAGATTAATCAATAGTAATAATAATGATGGTAACTAATTTTCTTTGGATTGACTAATCGATTGATTGACCAATCATTGCAGCTCTATCCAAATCACAGAAGTACTGTAGTGCAGCAGAAATGCCCTGACCTAAGAATCTTATTCTCCAGATGTTTGGTACAGAATCCAAGAAATGTCACATCATCATGATTGTAGTAGTTTTTTAGTGCAAATGAAAATTATGATGTAAAACTGACCATTCCCACTAATCTTGAATCATATCACAATCATAATATTTGTTAAAATAATGGCAGCATGACTTTTTTTTATCATATTGTGCAGCCCTACATGCCATGTATTTGTACTGCATGTGCACTAATCATGTGTAAAAGCCCACTGCAGCATGATTCTGTAGTGCTCTCCTTTGCTCTCTCTCTGTTTTATCCTCTCCTGCTATTTATGAAAAACACACACACTTTGCTGTGCATGCATATTTAACACACAATGCGTACATCACTCAGCCAATGATCCTCATCTTCCTCTAGCCCTCGCTAAGCTGCAATCTAAAGCGTTGCCTCAAGTAGTCTGATCATCCCACACAGACACACGTGTGGCATCACACGCACACACTCTGGCGACTCTAATTTCTTGAATCTTTTGTGCAACATTTGGTTTACAGATTTTGTTACCAGAAGAAGTACATTCACACTGACTGCTCTGCCTGTTTTGAGCTATTTGTCTCAGAGTTTGTTGTGTAGTCCTGCACTCTACTCCGCACTGTCCTGCCTGTTCTGATCCATCAATTCCTGTTTAGTAGTGGTCTGTCTCAATTTGTTTTACTTTGCTGACTTGCTCCTCTTTTGATTCACCTTGTTGTCCTAATCTGCTTTGATTTATCAGATTTACTGTCCGGTCAGATTGTATGCATCGAGCAGTCCAGTCCAGCCTAGCGCAGTGTGCTCCAGGCCAGTCTAGTGCCTGAGTTTGTAAGAGATCCTGGTGCAGCCTCAAGCTCATCTCCTGTCTCTGTACCGGCCTGTTACCTGGGAAGCAACATGTGTGGCGCTCCAGAATTCAAACAGGGTCTTCATTGGCTGAATCGGCCATGAATTATATCAAGGAAACACAGGAGCTCCACACATTCTGCTCACCAAGTGTCGGGTCTGCATGTTGCACCGTGAAAAGCTTCAGTGACAGGGCACATATACCCACAGAAACCAGTGTGTGTGCGTGTGTGTGTTTTCAGCATTGTACAAGGCCCAGTTCTGCTCTAGTAACCTCGCCAACACTACAGGCCTACTTACGGGTTGCTAAGGCGGGTTGCTAGTAGGGTGATGTTGCTCCTAGCCCAGACTGGTCTGGTCTATGCCCTAATTTAAATGTGTTAGTTTATTTGACATTGTCTGTCTGGGGTGGGGCTGGAGGGTCAGTGCTGCACTTACTTCCTGAGAATTGCTTCATAAAATATGATTCTCTTTAATTAACGCCACTGGTGCTGTGTTTTTCCTTCCAATTCTTTTGTCACGAATGCGATTATAAATAAGGGGCTTTGAGATGGTGTTTGTGCAGCGTGGGCATGTGTGTGTGTGTGACAGTATTTTCCATAAAAGCTATTACCCAGTCAGAACTCCTTCAAAGTAAATTTATGGAGAGCTCAAAGAGGAGTTTCTTTGGCATTCTGACAGCCAGTCCTCTGCCAAAGTGTATGTGTGTGAGTGTATTTGTGTGTGTGTGTGCATGTGCGCATGCTTGCATATATTTCTCAGAGGTTTCTCGCTTCTTGTCAGACTTTTTGCTTTGATCTGGTCAGAGCTGACCTAACATAATCCACTTCTTTCGCCCTCAAAGAGAGCAACACACCTAACACTCTGCCTCAACTCTCAACCTCAGCCAACAGCGGCCAAGTGCGAGCCACCTGACCAGCAACTCTATTTCCACTACAACAAACAGATGCGTTTCTGCTGATCAGAACAGAATTTTAAACAGACCTGACCCTCATGCAGCTCTCTGGGAAATCGTCCATGGACCTGTCTTGATATTTGCACTGATACAGTAGCCTTCATTTATTTATTTTTTTGTTTGTTTTGTTTTCTTTGTGTTTGTTTGGGTTCTTCTTCAACCTTCATGAACAGAATTAATTATATCAGGAATACACAGAGTCAAATAGGATTGCTAACAATGAGAGCTTTTTGAGAACCACTTTACAAAAAGGTTAGGTTATTAATTAGGTTGTAAACCCACTGTAAATCATTAATAAGCTGTACAACACTTTAGATAAAGAGGGTAACAGTGACCTGTTGTTTGACGATCAGTGATCCCACATATATCTGTACTGTTAAAGGGTAAGTGTGTAACATTTAGGGGGATCTATTGGCAGATATGGAATATAATATTTATAAGTATGTTTTCATTAGTGTATAATCACCTGAAAATAAGAATTTTGTGTTTTTGTTACCTTTTTGTTATCAGGTTTTTTCTTTAAATCTACATAAACCGCCATGTAGATTTGGCCTTTTGTGAGTTTCACGGCCATTGTAGTTTCTCCAAAATGCTTGGAAGCTGAGCTGATTGAAACCTGCCATTTCGCTGCTAGATGCCACTTAATCCCACACACTGGTCCTTTAAGCCTCAGATGTCATCGCTCACTTGTCTTGTCCTCTCCATCAGGCAGCTGCTCAGAGGTGGCAAAAGTACACACATTCTTTATTCGTATAGAAGTTCAGAAAGATTCAACTTTTCTACTCAAGTAAAAGAGAAAAAAGTACAAGCTCAGAAATGCATTCATAGTATGTAGTAAGTGTAAAAGTCAGAAGTAGGATATTTCTACCAGCTGTTTCTGTGCAAAGCCAACTGAACCTCACCTCTTTCTCCATAGTCTCCCTCCCTCTCTGGCCTGTTTCATCTTGTTACCACCATTATGTGAGATACGCACTGATGGATACACCAAGGAATCGTCTCTTCAATGTGTTATTGTCCCATCCATTTAGATTGAAATCATCTTTGATGTTGGGAAGGCGGTGTGCCATGATACAAAATGAACAATGATTTCCCTCATATGCATTAAAACGAGTTTAATGAGCCTGTGAGGAGTAGAAAGTGCAGATATTTGTGTTAAAATGTGGGAGTAAAAGTGAAAAATAAAAAGAATACTTATACAGACACCTGAAAAACTCTACTTAAGTACAGTAATAAAGTATTTGTAGTTTGTTACGTTCCACCTCTGTACCTGTAACATATTTGTTAATAAGTTACAAGCATTTAACCACTGTCAGCACATCTTAATCAAAAATTTGGCATCAGATTAGCAGATTCATACACTAAAGGCTTTTGTTTACTTTTACATTTTCAGCATGTACTGTTTTAGATTCATTTTATATTAAAGCTTTCTTTGCCAAACTCATTAGTAAGTTAATTAGTAGCACAGAGTAACTGGATCTTGACAAATACTAAGTATTGATGTATGAAAGCTGTTATAACTTGTTTAAGGTTGTTTGTTAATGATTCACAAAGTGTTAACCAAATTATAAACATTTATAAATCATGTATAAGGGTAGTCTTATGGTAGAGTGGTACCAATATATAAACTGGATTTGAAATAGTTTTAACTTTTATCATCATTGTTTGAAAATCTTTTATCTCATTTTTAATTTATCCACACACTCGTTTTTTTTTTTTTTTTTTTAAATGCTGCTCCACCAAGCATGACAAAACATCTAAACAGCACCTGACACATGATATTCTGCGAGAGTGTTGATGGGGATATTAAATATGTTTTGTTCAGCTCCCTGTGCGCCTGCGATCTGCTAATTAGCCATGCTTTGTCAGTGTGATGGGCTAATGGCTAATTGCATTGTGAGGCCTCTGTGTGTACATGCAGTAATGACTTAACGCTCTAATAAGATTGAGTTACAGTCAGTGTCCCCAAACACTGATCTGAGGTCACTGTTATGCTTTTGTCTCTAATGGCTATGATAGGAGAGTGGAGGGGGATAAACTGATCCTTGATCTCCCACGTGGGACTTCGATCACTGGCGTTGTGTTGTGTCATTTATCTTGGAGCTGGGTGCAGTTTGATGCCAGCAGTGATGTAGTTAGCTTTTCATGCAGACCAAATACAGGAATGCAATTTTTATTTGATTAAATATACATTATATCAAATCAATGCTGCTCAACTGTGCTTTTATCTTGAAGTTGTAAAATATGGATGGTCTGGATTGGTCAGTTGATAAATATCTGCACCCAACACAGCTATCGATCTCTGTCTAAAGGTCCAGTGTATAAGATATAGTGGATTTAGGGGACTTCATTTAACTTTTTGTCAACAATAAAGGGCAAGCCAAAAACTCTCATGCGCACTTGTCTTCATATTTTGGCTGGACTAATAATTATTTTCACTATTTTTCAAAAATAGTCAAAAATGCTCATCAAAATTTCCCGGAGCCCAAAGCGACCTCATCAGATTGCCTCTTTTGTCAAACCAACACTCCAAAACCCAAAGACACTTCATTCACCGAGCGTTTGACATTTTTGCTTGAAAAATGACTGAAATTATTAATTGATTACCAAAATAGTTTGCAACTAACTTTCAAGGTAATCACTTCAATGACTACTTGTAGAAGCTATGATTCATATCCCTGCATAAGAGCCTCTATAACCAACCAAACCAATAGAAGCAACAGATACTTGAGTTCCTGAGTGCAGTTAAGGGGAAAAAAATAGGCATCAATCAATCAGGGCTTGTAACAGCCTGAGCACAGTATGTAATAGATTTCTGCTTATTTTGTAATAAATTATTACATATTTGGCGATAGATATGAAGCTATGAAGGAATGATCTTATTTGCCTAATGAAAAATACTACTTATATACTTAATTAATGTTAATCTTATAAAGTGAGTTTTGAGTCAGTATGATTCATGTTAGAATGCATAAAATAAATATTAGAATCTTATTATTTATTTTTATTTTTGTAGTCTTTAAAGCAGCCTTAGGTACCTTGAAAGGCACTATGTAAATCCATGTTATTATTGTTATTGTTGCTGTTAATATGGGGAAATATGGGGAAATTTATAACATATCGCATTCAAGCTGTTTATTACAAAATGCAGGAGCTTATTACAAAGTGTACATTACATTTTGTTGATTTATTACATAAGCCAGTGTTAATACATAATTCCCACAGTCCAGCATCTCTGTGAACTACAAAAACTGGGGTTCATTTTGATGGAAGGTCTTTAACTTTTTGTATGGTTGCATATTGCAATAAAAATGCATGGTTGTCACAAAATCCCGAGGCACACTTGGACTTGCCTCATGACAAACCAGTACGTCTCGGCACACCACTGCCTAAGAATGAGTCCTTTTTGTCTACAGAGGGAGCAGGTCCTCTTCCACAGAGACGGCCGAGTTGCACGGCCATGTTTCTACAGTAGCCCAGAATGGACAAACCAAACAGTTTTACGGCCACTGTAGTTTCTTTTACACACTTGGACGGGGAGGGTGAGGTGAGGTGTTAGTAATCTGCAAGGTCACCGCCAGACGCCACTAAATCCTACACACTGGTCCCCTCCATCTTTCTTCTCTTCCTCCCTGCTGCAGCACCTCCCAGGCCTCAGTCACTTCGGTTCCAACTCCATGGTCACACACATACAGGGGCACACACACACATACAGTACAGTGACACACACACTCGTGAGTGGTGTGTGGGAATGGAGGGAGAGTGCGCTGCGTCCCTGCTGAGGTGCAGCAGATTGATCCTGTACTGATCTGCCACCGGGTCCCTGGGGATTTGTAACGCATGTCTGCGGTGCAGGGCTTAACACTTTGCCTCGCTCTTTGTCTCTCTCTCATTCTGTCTCTCTCCAGCGTCGTCTCTTGCTATGCAGTGCAGTGGCCCCTCCATCTCTCTCAGTATTCTGCCAATAACAGGTTCCCTTCGTCTTTCTGTTTTGATTTTCTTTCAATTCTGTTTCCTCTGACTGACTCTGTCATTTCATTTATTCTCTGCTCGACTCTATCTCTGGTTATCCCGCCCTTAAAATCACTCTGTCTGTCCTCCCTGTGGATTTCCCTTTGTACTGCATTTTTATTGATAATTTCTCTCTTGTTTCTTTCACTACTCTTTTGCTGACACTGTTGTCTTTCTTACATGTGTTTGTAGAAATATCTATGTATCTATCTACTGGATAACTGAATTTGTACCCATGTATATCTACACACACTATCCTCACACACGTTCAGTACATGTGGAAGGAGAGTACTGTTCCTCTTTCATCATGTGTGCAGCGCCGCAGGGTTCTACAACTCATCGGCTTGATCTCTGAAGTTGAAAAAACAGCCAAGCACCCTTTCATCTCGTGCCTTTTTTTCCCCAGATACACAGCCAATCTCTCGCTTCCTCCATTTTCACATGAGCCACCATGGGCCACGACCAGGGACAAATGAGCTAACTGACCCACAGCTTATACCACACTGTTTGTTTGTGTGTTTATCTGCGTGAGAGAGAGTGAATATGTGCACAAATGGGTATCTGTTGTTTCTGTTGCATGTGTGTTTTTCTGTTTGTATGTCAGCATGATTGCATGCTTTTTATCATTCCAAGCAGCAACAATCTGTGGCTATTTGATTAGTTGTCATGGTAATGAACATGCACACAATACACAATAATGCAAATACCACTTTTAATGCAAATGTACTGCCTTAATTTGGTTCACCAGGATCTCTGTGGATGTTTAAACTCTTTTATAAGCTATTATTCACACGAAATCAGCTTGTATTTTCTGTTGTTCTACATTATGCTCATGTGAAAGTTGATCCATACTAGGGCTGTCACAATATCAAATTTTCACTGCACGACTATCAAGGCCTAAAGAATTCACAATAACAATACCACCACAATATTTACGGAAATTCTGAAAAAAGCTAACAGTCGAATTAATCTTTAACTTTTTTTAATTCTACATTCTGTCTTTTTTTTGGCGATGTACACTCAAAATTATTGCTCCTCAGTCCTATTTTAAGAGGTACTGTATTATCTACACATGAACATGTGTATTATTAACATATCAATTATTTTTTTAATATCATGATAATTACTGATAATACAATTATTTTTCAGTTCTAAAAAAAGTGAAAAAATGCCCATCATAATTTCCTTGTGCCCCAGACAATGTCTTAAAAGTGCTTCATTAGTCTGACGATTCACGATTTGCTTGGAAAATTAAATAAATCATCTTTTATCAAAATAGTTGCTGACAAATTTTCTGTTGTTTAACTGAACAATTAATGGAATAATTTGTGAGCTGTCCAATCCAAATTTATTTTTAGAGCACATTAAAAAACACCAACGGTTGAACATAGTGCTGTACAAACACAAAACAAACTATAGAAAAAACAGTTTTGGGGGTGGGGTGGTGGTGGTACAGTACACATGGAAGCATGAAGATGAAAGTGCCCAAATAAATATGCACATTGACAAGTGCTTTACTGTTATCCTACAATTTACTTCAGGCACCTAAATATACAGGAAAATCTAAATATATACAGAAAAAACAGTGGCATGATATTTTAGATTTTCTGGGGAGTATGTGTGTCTTTCAGGGGAACAAAGCTCCCATTAGCTCCACCGAATTTCAAACTCTCAACAAAAACCATCAGATCAACACAGTAAGAGCACAAAAGATCATAGAAAGCAAAACCTGTCATGTAAACCACTGTTGATACTGTTGTGTGTACTTTTTTTTATTTATGATTGTGTCATTTTGATATTATGGATTAGGGATAAGGATTTATTTATTTGATTTATTTGAGTAGTTTTCTGTGCAAACAGCCACTAAGATCGAGCGGTAACACCAACAGGAACAGGAGTTAACTGTGTGCTGCGGCCAATATGTTCAAAATAACATGAGCACCACATCTAGGACACAATAATTATTCATACCTCCTTGTTTGCCCCTGTGTGTGTGTGTGTGTATGTATGTGTGTGTGTGTGTGTGTGTGTGTGTGTGTAATGCCACCTACCCAAAGGGAATTCATCCTAGAAAACTGGGATGAAGATTAAGATATCCTCAGACTTTACCTTGTTCTCCCCTTGCCTCATTATCCAATCGGCCCTCTTACCCTGAATCTCCTGCCCTCCTGCTTTCATCCGTCCCCTTGAGCACATTTTGTTCACAACCCTCCCTGCAGCAGTGGAAAGGTTTTGCAGCTTACAGCCGAGGCTTTGAGTTCTTGTTAGTATTTTGCACAAACTGTGAATAGTAATATGTTTCAGCTCACATGCCTGTTTTCCTCGTGTTAGCAGATGATGTGTTGGGTTGGTCACGGTCCCAAACTCATTATACTCAAAAAAGGCCTTAAACTCAGTCTCAGTGGGGAAAAGATCTGCAAACCACAGATATTTTATATAGATAACAACAACAAATGGACAGATAACACAAAAATTCTGTTGTTGTTAGATAAAAATATACAAATCATGGTAGACTGATTCAGAACTTGTCTTGTTTAAAGCAGCTATGATCAGTATTTTAATGTTAATAAGGGGTCACATGACTACTGGTATATGAAGGGATTGTTGATGAGCCCGTAGAGAATTAGTGACTCAGCAGTTCCTCTCTTATTCCTCTGGGAATAAGCCATGAGTTTGGCAAATGCTTGGCTGGAGGTAACTTTACTGCAGGTAGCAATCTAGTTAGCTGAACATGCTAACATTTGCATCTTATGTTAGAGTAACTTTTAATCCATTACTCACGTTTGCTTTTGTCTTAAAGTTTTTTTTAACAGCTACAAAAAAGATGCCACCCTTCAAATTCCTAAAACACCAAGTATCGCTCTGGCATGTCTGTGCCAGGCTTTTGATCCGTCCTCCACACAGCTGCATGTCTTACCGGCAGCGTTTCAGAGGCATTTCAGGAGTGGGGCGTTTTGCCAACACAATTATGCTAACTTGCTCAGATTTTGTTGATTCTCTTTGTCTTTCCTTGCCTTTTGTGCTCTTAGCGTGGATAAGTGAGCCATGTGGACAAATAGTTATTTTTTTGTGTGTGTTTTTATGTTTGTGAGCGTGCACAGTGTCTTATTTTGACTGTCTGTGTTCAATCTACTCCGTGCAGACTGATGTAGTATCTGTCAAAAATAGACTTACTGCTGAGTGGTCGTGTCGAATGGTGGCAATCGACTCCAGTGGACGTGGCACAGCTGTAACGTAATGCAGCTGTGCCTGGTGGAGTCAAGCCTTTAGAGCACCATATACACTGCTTCAACATGTAGAAACATGCAAAGCTTGACAGACCTGTGCTGCCTAGTTAGGATTAATTTAGTGGAGCATTTAGCAGCTAAAGAGACAGATATTTCTCTCAGAAGTTAGTGGAGACAAAAACAAATAAAAAAGGAAAATTGATATCAGGTTTACATAACAGGTGGCCAGAAACACGACTCCAAACTAATCTCTCTCCGTTACTGTTGGATGTGTAAATAGGAAACTGTTTGTTAACATGATAATATGTAATGTGATGTGTTCACAGCTCTTTTTTACTGCACAAAAATGGATAAAAAAATTGTTATTGCAGATTTAAAGTTTCACACTTTTTCCATACACAATTTCACACAATGTCCCAGACTGTGCAAGTAAACAGCACTTTTACATTTCCCTCCACACGCTGTAAAGGGTATAAACAAGTTCAGTTTGAAAAAAATCATAATGAGAGGGAAGCACTAAAAGTATACAATAGGTTATTGACTCATGTGGCATAAACATAACTCCTGACACTAAACTGGTGTAATGTATAAAGGGTTGTAAAGATACCATTGTGAAAGGCTACATAAAACAATATAATATTAAAAAGAAAGATATTAAATAGATCCCTCATATCACTCTCAGATGTGTGGGTGTCCCTCCTGAACCGTCAACAAACCATAATGCATGACTTTATCTGTAAGATTAAATTTAATTTACACAACTGTCTCTCATTTGTCCGTATGGTTTTTCCATTTAGCCGTATCTGTTGTTGCAATCAGAGGCAGGTCAGCAGTAAAATAAATATGGAGAGCAAGCTTATTTGCTTCAGCACTGAGAGTTTGTAGGCCATGTTGACGGACCCTCGTCGCCTGCCAAATGTCTCATCTGACTGGCGTGGGGGTTTGTTGGTCTCTTCCAAAAACACAGTGGACCACTCTTCATTAAAAAAGCAAATAGAAGCACACCCCAACAGAAAACCAATGCAAGCAAACAGAGCCAATTGGTCCTGAAGAGACAAATTTAACAGGCAGATATGATTACCTCAGACACCACTTCTCCCCTGATTCCACAAACAACAGTTAGGCGAGTCAATTTACCTTAATTTCATTGGAGGAGAAAGCCAGCCAGCCAGCCAGCCAGGTTGAAGCCAGTGCTTGATGCGAGTGAGCACTCGTTAGACGATAATGGATGCGTGTAATTGGTGAAGTGCTGATTGCTCCCCCAAAAAAGATTCCATCGTAGGAGAATTTTCTGTTTCATTAAGCCATGGTCAGAAATAATACGATAGCCATCTGTAGACTGAGAGGGAAAAGAGAGGAGGGAGCAGGGGTATGGAAAGTGATCATGAGCGGGAAAGGTGGCAGCTACTTCCAGTACTGTCATGTCATAGTGATTATTGTGTAATAACTAAGAGACAGATTGTGGTTTTGGGGGAGTGTCTTTATCATTGATCTATTCTCATTTTTCTTTTCTGGTGCTGTCAATTTGCATCCATGTATCTTCACATATAGCTGTGTTTTATGTAGAGGAAATGAGGTAAGATGAGCCAGTTGTTAGTTATGTCCTTCAGACAAGGAAAAATGGGACAGAAGTACGCTGAAAACATTTATCCTTATTACAGAATACCTCCTACCAACTGAAATAATAACAACACATTTAAGACAAAGGGTCCTGAAAATATGACTTGGAGAAAAAAGTGGCAAGTGACACCTTTGCTAACATAGCTACAAACACAACTGCATTCTTCAGTGCCCTTTTCTGTCCCTTCACCTCTTTGGTGAGGTGTGTAGAGGCTGAGCCCGGGCTGCATTGCCTGCTCACCTGGCTCCAGTTCTGGTGCTCATTCTGGTACCACTCTTCGCCAGCATTTCCCCCTGCACGGCGTCTGAAACCTGCCAGCAGCGCAAAGCCCCTGTGCTAGAGGTGGTCTGAGCTTCCAGCACAGCTAAATTACAGTTACCAGCACTGACACATAGAAATGGACATCATGAGCTCCTCAAAAGTGAAGCTAGAACATCTTGATCTTGAAACATCAAAGTGTATGTCAAATAAATTTTCCTAAAGATGATTTCTGTCATTTTCAGTAGCTCTCATAACGCTGATGTATGTTCAAGTGTTAATTTTTCTCATCATTTTGGTTTTTATTTGTTATTTGATGCCATAAAAATGGCATTTCGCGTCATGATTGACAGCTGAGCCCTGACTGTGATTGAGTCGACCGGCTGTATGGATGAGCACCTAACACCGATCACTAGTGCACAGACTCTGGCTCCAAATAATGTCGCTGGTGCAAGATGTTAGCGCTTGTATCCTGGGTATTTTTGGCTTTGTTTTTGTACAGTAGGATGAAGTCGGAACGCAGCATCCATCTTTATTTATGTCACTGGTTAGCTGCTGTTGGTGGATACTTTACTGTCCATCAGGAAAACAAAAACCAGAAAAAAGAGCTGAGGCAGAGCAGCTGGAGGACATCAGAGAGAAAACCAGAGAACATTTTCTCAATAAAATATGATCCAGTTTCATCAAAATCAATGACATAGTTGATGGTGTGTGACATAGTGTCATGAAGTGCCCCGGCCACCGAAGTTACCCAGTGCAAGGACAGACATAGGCAGGAGCACAGAGTGGAAATAAAATTGGCGCCTCTCACCCTATTTTAAGGTAGAAAAGTTGGATAATTTTATGTCCATGTTAGAGGAGAAATCGGTAAGATTTTTACTGTATCATGATAATAACCATGATATGTCGACAGATTTAAAGGAAACTTGCCAAACTGAAATACAACAACATGTAAACGTGTCCTTTGAAATTTCAATTCCAGCCTGTAAACTGTGTTTTTGTTGGCCCATTTCATGCTACAGTTCTATTTAGTGTCACATGTTCACTGAATGAGTAAGTGTCTGTTTATGAGTCTGAAGAACTCGTGAATAATCTTGTAGAGGAACTAGATGTTTCTAACAGTTAAACTGTAAGGCAGGCAGTCACTGAACTCAAACTTTACAGTGTGTATTTTCAGAGCAGTGGGCTTTTGTTTTCAGATTAACGTGCTTAAATTTACTTAAACAGACAACTGGCTGTTGCAAACTGATCAACTTCCAGTGAAGGGCCCATCATAGCTTGTTATTGTCAAATTACAATGTTGTGCTCATCTTGCACTGCTGCAGTGTTCCTGCAACCTGCCTGAGCTTCCTGGAGTCTGGGGAGGAGGGGGAAACCACTAGCTTCAACCATAGACATAGACATTGCTATGTATTGATCTTTTAAAGTGAACCACTGACTCAATTTACCCCACAGCATTTGACGCACTTTACTACCATCTTGGGGAAAAAAACTGCCTATCGTAGCAATTCAGACTAATTCTTAGCTAAATGACTGAATGGTTGACATGGTTAATACACTGATATTGACTGGCAAGTCATTTTTATCTGATACGCAGAACTCAAAATAAAACTTCTCCTATGTGCTTCTCTC
Source organism: Lutjanus erythropterus (assembly GCF_056507025.1). Taxonomy (NCBI): domain Eukaryota; kingdom Metazoa; phylum Chordata; class Actinopteri; order Lutjaniformes; family Lutjanidae; genus Lutjanus; species Lutjanus erythropterus. Next base: position 22,612,075 of record NC_139325.1, on the reverse strand, counting down.
CATCACATTCAGATAGAAATGAGAGGTGCTTCCTGAATTTATGGTCACATGTCAACAAATGCACTGTGTCTAAAAACGGGGGTGAGTCAACTTCCCTACTGGCTCATTTTACCCCACTTTCTCCTAATATTTCCTCTGCTCTTAATCCTGCAGCTGTTTTTCATCCTGCTGTGTGTGTGTACATCTTCTTGGTCTACAGCCTTAATGTATCACTGGCTGGCTGCGCACCAACTGCATTTATGGCCCGGGATCAAACGCTGTAAAGCATGCTCCGATAGGCATGCGAACGCACACTGATACAGACACTTCAGAGCCACAAGTGCTTACTCATCACACCGCATGGAGGGGGAAGCATTGTGAGCCGTTTATGCACTTTGTTTTTCAATGCCTTGATTACTGACGAGTGCATGGTCTACAGCTCATATTTTTGTGCCCCCCTCTCGCACACTCACTATGTGAGGACATCTTCCTCATTTATTTGTGACAATAGAACAAGAACATGACTCATTCAAGATAAGACCGATGAAGTGTGAGTCTTATGGGCCAGAAAATGAAGACAGTAATGGCAGTTCTATAGAGAAAGGTCTGGCGGTGGTTTGTGTGAAGGAAAAAGTGCGCTATCATTTCCAATCAGCTGCTGGTTCTGCATGACTAATGCTGAAATGACATATATCGTTGTCAGATAGGGCATGTTCGCACAGCTGTTTTTTTTTTTTTTTTAAAGCACACACACATAATAATGACAGCGTCCAATACACACACGCTTGTGCACGCTAGCTCACTCTTATCTCGCTGGCTGACACCATTTTGCTCTCTAACAATCTTGCTAATTATAATTGTTAATTAATTCTCTGCCAGTGTCCTCATCAGGAGACTAATAACCTACATTTCCATTAATTAGACCTTCAACCCTTCGCTCCCGCTCTCAGTCTCTCCGTCCCACTCCAATCCACCCCTTCGTCCCCTGCCTGCCTGCATCCCTGCACTCGCCTGCTGCTCTCCTCTCCTAAGATCATCCATGGACCACGTGCACACATGGAGTGTGATTAATTCTGTGTGTGCAGACTTATGTTACTCACATTGTGGGGACAAACATTTGTTCAGACGCTCATTTTATGGGGACTCAGTTCCCATTTGGTGAAAAAAAACTGATCCAAACAGCGGAAACTGGGGAGTTTTAGGGTTAAAGGGATGGTTTGACATTTTGGAAAAGATATTTATTTGCTTTCTTACCGAGAGGTGGATGACATGATTCATTCATTCTCTGGTCTCTGAGGTAAATATGAAGCTGGAACCAGAGGTGGGTTAGCCTAGCTTAGCGTAAGGACAAATGCTCTTTTCCAGTGGTGCAATAAAAACACAATCTTAGAAATAAAGGCACTAACTAGAACCAGTGTTCTTTGGCTTAGCCTTATAGGAGGACCCTCTTTGGTTCATGGTGGAACCATTTATAAATGTCCCACTTGGGACCCTTTCAGGGAATTTTACCTAGATCCCCATGTAAAGGATTATATCTAGTACCATCTGTGAAAAGTTTCACCTAGGACCCCCTATAGGAAGTTCTATATCTTTTAAGGGTGCTTACAAGAACCTACCCAGCAGGTTCCACCAAAAACCTTTTTATATTCCAAGAGTTTCTTTTAGAGCCCACCACGAGGTTTTACAAGAACCCTTTTATATTAGGGCACAAAGAACCCTTGACAAATAAGGATTTAATATTCCTTGAAGAACGCTTTCTTCCAAAAAGGGGTCTTTGGATGAGAATTGTTCTTAATGGAACCTTTAGTCTTACAAAAAACCCCTGAAGAACATTTTATTAAAAAAAAAGGGTCTTTTACTACAACTCATTCATTTAATACAACTTTGCACTTCTACTCCACTATGTCTCAGAGGTAAATATTGTACTTTTTACTTCATCACATCTGGTAGTGAAGATATGAATGCAGGACTTTTACTTGTAGTGGAGTATTTGTACTGAAAGGAAGAAGAAACAGAAAAAATACATAATATATTTATTATACTAAATCATAATATAACGGTGATATGTCATCATAGTCATGAAATACAATTTTTTTCTGATGCTACAGCCTTGGTGTCCTCCTTTAAAATTTCCATTCCAGGCCAGAGCAACAGTTTTTGTATGTTCGAATGCCAAATGTTTACCACATGAGTTAGTGTCTGTTTATGAGTCACAGGGAATCCTTAAAAATATTCTAGAGGAGTAGCTGTTTATACGGTTAAACTGAGCAATATGTTAATGGAGTCTGGCAGTCACTCCAACTGCAGAGTGTGTATTTTCAGAGCAGTGGGCTTTTGATTTCAGGATAACGGGCTTAGTGTTACATCGATAGACAATTGACAGTTAAGATAAGCTTACAGAGTTGGACTCGTCATCACTTGTTTTTGTCCAGAAATAATGTTGTACTTGTGCTCATGTAGCTTCTGTCCCTGCGGCTGAGCTTCGAGTTTGGGGAGGAGGAGGCAGGGGGAAACAACTGGCTTCGACCATAGACGCTATATTAAATACGGATTCCACCTATTTAGTATGCTGCTTTAAGTAAAAGATCTGAGTAGTTTTTCTACTATTGCTTTTGTTTCCCCCTGTTTGCCTGGCTCTGTCCGAGTGTAAAGTAAGAAAATCAGCCTACTGGCAGCCCCAAAAGTCCACACTTTTAATTAACATGTTATAGTAGTCCAAGTCTCTGCTGGTTGCCTGGCAACTGGTCCCAGTTAAATAGTCTGGCACGTAACCTCCTGAAAAAACAGCAAACTGTTGTCTTTACACTTTGATTTTTGTACTAATTAAACAAACAAGATATAGCGTGATCTCAGAGCTTTAAAGGTGCGGGTTGGTGTTTTTTGTCAGCTGTCCTTCTGTTTCCCTCTCGGCAAGAAAGCGAATAAGTGTAATAAATGTCGAACTATTCCTATAAGACTTGGATTGTGTCAATACGATGTCCCTCTAAGTGATAAAACAAGTAGTGTGCCTGTGCGTGCCTGCATGCGTGTGTGCCCTTGACGGTATGCAGGCAATCGATGGACAAACAGCCCCTCTCCTCTCACTTGGAGACTACCCTACCCATCAGGCTTAGCTGACCTGGTTTCGGAGCACAGTGGAGCAGTGTTATCATGCCACCACTTGCTCTGATCTCTGAATAAATTGCAAATGCAGTGAACATACTGTACTCTTAACTGCGCTGTTGCAGAAAAGATTAACACAGTTGTGTTTTTCACTTTCAGGCCTGTTGATCCCTCAGTCATCTGGATCTGCTGCACAACTTTGCCACTTTTAATACTTTATTTCCACTTTTAGGTACACTTAATGAACCATTTGTTGGACTCTGAAGCTTTCTGCTCTTTTCTTCCAGACTGGATACTCTCTCTCACTTCTCTTCCTTTTCTCCTTTCCGTCTGGCGCTGGAGGAAGTGAGGGACAGTTGGCTTGTCCATACTGTACTGGTGGTGGCAAAATGGCAGCTTCTTTCTTCTCCGTCCTCCTTCCTCTACCTCCCCTCACCCTCTCCTGAGAGAAGTAACCCAGATTTCAAAATGAATCTCAGCCTGTTCCCCTCAATCTCTCTCTCTCACACTCTCTTTCTCTCTTCCTCTCTCTCTCTTTCTCTCTCTCCATCTCTCGTCCTCTTCTTAGTAAAAAGAGAATCAATCTTGGAAAGAGAATACCACCTCTCTATCTCGTCCTCCTCCTCACCCTGCCTCTGGGTTAACGGATATATACCACTTCACTCCTCTATCTTTGGTTCCTAGAAAGCTTGAATCTCTCCAAACGTTTGTTGCTTTCTCTTTTTGTTGTAATTGCTTTTTCTCTTTTTTTCTACTTTTTTTGGGCTGATTCATTTCTACTTTCCACAGCACTGCTTCTCTTGGTCTTTTCTTCCCGTCCTTTTCTCTTTTTTTGAGGTGACCAGCTACAGGTGTGACACCTTAGCCTTTCTTTTGAAGTGAGCCAAACGAAGAGAAGAGAACAGAAAGGAGGAGAGGAAGAGAAGAAAGCTGTCCTTTAGTCAAACCTTTTCTCCCAAAAAATCACCACAAATTCAGGTATTGTGTCCATATTATCTTCACCGTACACATTTTTCTTCATATTTGACTAATTTCTAAGCCATTTTTCTCACATTCTCCTCTTTCGATCCTTTTGATTGATTTCCTCCTGCTTCTTTGCTGAGACACCATCATTTCATCACATTTTCGGTTTTTGCTATGGGCTTATTTATTTATTCATTAAATCTCTGTTGGTGTTTCATTTATCATTTAGTAGCGTGCAACTCTTGCACCACAATCTCTCCTCTCCTGCTAATATTTGCCGTTTTGCACTTTTTCCAGCTCATCTCAGTCCCTATAGACGTATCCATATTATTCTGGTTCAAACTTTTGCTTCAGAAATGGGACTAATTGCTAATAAGGGCAGGCAGGAAGTCAAGAGAGGATACAAGCTCTAATATTGGAGCAGGTGGTGGGGGTGTTGTTGACATGGCAACAGGAGGTAGAGTTGACATGACGACCAGGGGGGTGGGGTTGGGGGGGGTATTCGTAGCTGCAAGGCAGATGGAGATATAAGGGGTACAGCGAGAGGGAGATGTAGGTAGAATGGACGGGTGGTATGTGGGACACACAGTGAGGCACACTAATCGTTTAGCGTCTCCGAGTCTCTTAAGAGAGTTCTGTCTCTGTGTGTGAATTAACCTCCCTGTCTCCCTTGCTACACCTCTCTTTTCTCCTTCTCATACCTGTCGCTCTCCCTTCATCTTCTTCACTTCCGGTCTGTTCTCGATCTTTCTCTCCACCACGTCACTCCTCCACCGCTCCCTACCCTACATCCCATGAGCCATTAATACAACTCCTGTCTCAACCATGACCCATTACACTTTCCATCCCTCCCCCTCCTCCTCCTCTTCCTGCTCCTCCTCCATGTCCTTGCTGCCTCCCCTTCCTCCTCCCGCTCTCATGTTCAAGGTCTTTTGGCTGCACAACTCTATACTGACACTCATCATCCATTCCCCCATCTCTTTTTCTCTTCGTCCTGCTGTTTCCTCCAGGCATCATGTCGACCCCGGTGTCCCCTTCCCCCTCCCTCTCCCCACTGACGCTGGCCTCCCCTACATCGGCAACCTCCCCGGGTGCCTCCCCACTGCCCTCGCCCCTTGCCCCTCCACCCAGGGTGCCTGTGTTCCAGAGGAAGGGAGCGCTCAAACACAAGAGGATTGTGGAGGTGAAAGACCATCAGTTCACGGCCCGGTTCTTCAAACAGCCCACCTTCTGCAGCCACTGCACCGACTTCATCTGGTAAAACACACACATTAACACACACATGCAGCTGCACATTCACACAGAAACCAACCTGGCAGTTCAGAAGCCGCCTCCTCAGACAGCCCACTACTCCATCTGACTCTGACTTTCTTTGCACTTTTTCTGTCTTTCACCAGATCCAGCTGCCTGCTGGAGAAGCAGCCTACACTGACCTGTTCACATAACCTCACCTCCACACTGCAGCCCACACAATACAGGAGTTACTTTAGGAATTTCATGCTCACACACATGCATACACACAATTAGCACACAGGGATTTATTTTAGTAAGAATGCTTGCCCACAGAGTTACACTATATGCAAACATTCACAAATCCACACAGGCAGCAGCGATGTAGGAGGAATTATTCATATCTTAAAGGAGTGCTCTAGAAATTCACTATGTCACCTCCAGTGGTGGACTCAAGTTTTCTGAGAGGCAGAGAGATGGTGAACAATATAAAAAGAGCAGCATGCCTTCATAACAAGTGATGGAGCACACAGCCTACTGACACTCAACGCAAATACAGCAGTGAATTACAGGCCACAGGTGGTCCAGATCTGGTAGCCACATATGGTCCATGACCAGTGTTGGACCAAAGTTACTCAGGAGGTGGAATTACTTATAACTTCTTCAAAAAGTAATTATATTACTTCACTTATTACTTGGTATCAAAAGTAATTAATAATTACATTACTTGTCGTATATTACTTTTGTACCTTGTTGGTGGCCTTGTTATGCTCCAAAGTTAAACTTCTGATCCAGTGAACTGTTGACACCCAGTGTCCAGATGTTGGCTGTGGTGGTAACAAAAGTTGACCTCTCTGAGTGTCGCCTTCAAATTAGGTTCCATCACCACATATTCTCTCTTAAAGTAGCAAATTCAAGTGATGACAATACTTGGAACACCTGTGGAAAGTATTCCTCTCTCCTTTACCCTCTATCCTTTGTTTAGTTTTTTGGCTAACAGCTGATGTGACCTGCCCTGACATGCTGCATGTCCATGATAGCCCACTGGCCTGTAGGCTATCGTAAGATAACCTGCAGGTACAAAAGTAACCCAGTAATTCAGAATTGGTTTAAACAGTAACTGTAATATAATTATTGCCTTTGAAATAGTAACCCCTTACTGTATGACCACAGCTGGCTCTGTGCAGCACTGTTATTTTTTGGCAACAAGTGTTCATTTCCTCATTTAACAATTTGAATACACATGCACTTCTGACATGGTTGAGGAGAGAGGATGAGAGAGGGGGAGTGGAGGAAGGAGGTGAAGGGAGATGAGAAAAGGGGAAGGAAGTTGGCTACCAGATCTGGACCACTTGTGGCCAGTAATTCATTGGTGTATTTGGGCTGAGTGTACGTGGGCTGTGTGTCGCCTGTCGCTGGGCCAGACCAATTTTTCTGTGTGGTTAGCTGTATGTGGCGAGGGAACCACCACCAAAAGTCATGATGCGTTTATGGTGGAACTGTTCCAATAAGTAGTTTAAATCAAAATAGTTTTATTATCTGATTTGAAGTACAACTACTACTACCGTTCTGTAATAAAAAACAAAAAGGGAGCTATTTATAGACAGGTAAAGGTCAACTAATTGTCTAGCATGTAGGGCAGCATATATGGTACTGCACTGCATTTTCTTCTCTGGAAAGGCACCCTTCAGAGCACTTCATCATGTTTTATCTACTATAGGGGCACCCGAGAGGGTAATTTTACTGCATTTTTTAAACATGAGGGCCCTGCATCCACCAGTGGTCACTTCCATAAAGCCGAGGGAGTCACAAGAGATAGATTAAAACAAGAATGGTCAAAACTGGTGAAGATATCCTGACTTTTAGTCAGTAGTTTTGGCTAAGCTCCCAAAAATGCTGGATCCTGCATTCCCATAATGCAGCTCAGTAGTAACTTTCATTAGGTCCTGCCATCAGTGGGGTTATTTTTCAGACTTTGGAAAGCTCCTCCAGAGCCAGCAAAGGCATTATGGAACCATTTTTACAGGCTGAGTTATACTCCTTGTAAACTGAACTTCATGTTCACACCTACAGCAGTTTATAACTTTTATATTGTTCTACCTCTTACAACTTTGGACAGTTTTGCAACATTTGTGCAGAAATAAATGTTCAGACTTACAGCAGCTACTTATAGCTTTAATAGTCTTTAAACCTGGCACTGTCTCAAAATGTTTTTTTTGCACTATCTGGTAATTTTTTCCACAATGTTGCACTGTTGTTGCGCTGCATTGTTCATGTGCTTCTTCAGGTTCAGTGTGTGACTCAGACATGGGAAACCCACTGGGAGCAATCAGACATCTTACATGGTTGCAACTAAATGCGCTTCTGTGGTCCTGTGTAGTCTATATATGTTTATGTCGTCGGGTGAGGTTTGTGTAATCTCAGTTTGTAGTTCTAAATAGCACATTTGTCCTGGAGGAAGATTGTTTCATCTCACTGGATGGTATATGGTAGAAATGTCAAATAAAGACAGTCTACAGTTTATGTGTGAAATCAGTGGAGTAATACAGCAACACAAAAAAAGGCTTCATCAGCAAGTATTAGTCCTCACTACTGTAAAAATGCAGCTTTTAGTATAGTATAAACAGTAAATATGGACTAATTCGAAAATGCAATATGTTTTACAGTTTGGTGAGTTTAAGTGTAAGCAGAGTTTACTGTAACTCTTAGGTGTTCGTCCAGGTGACGAAAGGCAAAAAGGAAAGTTAGAAAAACACAGAACTACTGCAAAGCTGAAAACTGGGCTATTTTTCTTGCTCGTGAGAAGTTGATGTTTTGTAGAAACACGGTTTTCACAAGACAGGGATGATAAGTGGAAGAAATATTATATTTATTAAATATTAGTGGGGAGGCAGTGAAAGAAAAGAAAAGAGGAGAAAAGAAAAGAAAAGAAAAGTCCAATAACCGTGCCTCAGAAATGTACTGAAGTACAGTAGCCAATATATTTAGTTAATGTAGACCTCTGACGTGCAGGCACATGGGTGTTCATGTAAATATATCTTCCACACAGACAACCATGCAATGAACTTATTCTTTCTGTGGTAGTGTGTGTGTGTGAGTGGTTTTGAGACTGTGTGTGTCTGGACATATGGTGGGGTGTATGTCGGATGCAGGGCGGTGAATGTGCCAGCAGCCTCTGGGTAGCTTTCAGGACATTTCTCCAACTGGCTGCTGTCTTGGCCACGGTAGCAGCACTTAGCTCAGGGTGAAAACTCTTTTCCTTCATACGGGATGTCAACCTGGGTGGTGAAGTTCCTGAGGGGATTGGTAGATTAATTAAAGAAAAGATTGAGTGCTCATTTTGAAATGTAAATATCTTGTTTATTAAGTCAGGCTCTAAGAGGGAGTGGGTTGTACCTTGTATGACTCCTGTAATTATCAAGGAAATGAAAAGAGTGACATTGATATCACAGCTGTTCTTAAGGGCCATAAGCTAAAGGTTAAAGGGACACTATGCTGAATTTTCATTAAAAGACGATGTAAAACAAATCCCTCTAAATCATCATTTATGACCCATTAGAAGTGTGTGGTGGTATCTATATCAGTGGAGACTCTGCCCTCAGCCTGTATTTTCTTATTTTCTTATGTTTCTTGGCTTCATCCTGTTTGGCAGTGGTGTGTAGCCCCCAGCCAATACAGCTTTTGAGGTCAGGACTGTACAAAAAAATGTGTCAACTAACGGTTACATCGTTTTCTCTGCTTCTCTTCTCTGCTCTCTGTCTGTGAGAGCTGCAGAGGGAGATAACACACACACAGGCAGAGCAGACTGAGGATCGCTTTGGCTAGGCATTGTGTAGATGTGTGACTGTGTTTAGTCAGGCCTCGTGTCCATATAGTGTTTTTTCTGAGTGCCAGCATCTTTTGTCAATTGTTCCTAATGAGAAGAGAGCATCTTTGGCAGCATGTGGCTGCCTAAAAGAAAGGTGCTGTGCCCAGGGCTTTCTCCAAAAGCATCGCTTTTTTTTGTGTGGCTGCTCTGGATGCTTCAAGTTGAAAATCTCTGAACTTTTCAAACCTCATACTCATTCTGAAAAACTGCCAAACACGTAGATGCTAGCTAATAAAAAACAACGGGGTGATGCTAAACTACTCAATAATGGCGGTTACGGGAATTTTCAAGATATTGTTGTCATAGAAACAAAACCCATGTGCAGCATTTTTTTTAACTGCACAGATGTTTCATCCCAGTGCTCCACAGATCCCTGCCAGCACCTTTCAGCCACGAGGCCTTGTGCTTTAGAACATGACCGCTATGAAACAATCAAAAAATAACATTTCATTACTCTGATTTACTGTTATGTTCTTGCTAACGCCGCTCTCCCTCTTAATTCACTCACTGCCTCTTTCCTTCTCTCTGGTCCATTGAGCTGGGGAGGAGGGGCCAATTTTGAATGGTGTGTATACTAACAATCCTGTATATTTTACCTTTAAAATCACTGAAGACCACCCAATGTTTTACCTCAGACTGATCAGATTTGACAGGCCCTTTTCACAGCTGTCTTTTCGACTTGTCATACCAAAACATGTCACATATAACATTACTGATAGCTCTGTTCTTTTGAAGTGTCACAGTAAGCTGTGACACTGTATGTGACAGTGACTCAGCATGAACAACACTGGCACCCTAAAACTGAAGCAGCTAAGTGGAATTCAGCCATCATTAAATTTAATTTTAATTCGTTTGCAGTCGATACTTTATAGTCCAGAATGTTTTTGAGTATTCTGGTCAGTTTTATAGCGGTTTTCTGATGTTTTTTCATGGCACCCTAATGGCATGCGTTGGAGAGGTGTTTGAATGCCTCATTAAATTTAAAATGCAGTGAATTCCCTGTGATATCTAGCCAACAAGCAGCAATGGTGTTGCTTCTCTCCAGATCCATACCTGGATCTCTAATGCTCTCTGCTGGTCAAACAGCAGAACTGGCCTCATACACTCATCAGTGCTGCAAACAGAGACTTCTGCTGAATGCTGATCAAGGATCAGATTACCCTCCGCAACCCCATCTTTAATTATTACCAAGCCAGATGGTGAACTGATTTGAGATCAGTGATTATGGTCAGTTTCCTATGAACCCCTGGGCCTCTCCAGTGTGATTGTGGAGGAGTGCTCGGCAGCATCTTGTTGTTTCTAAACCTCCTAATCAAAACTTGATTCACAGCAGGCAAGCCGCTGAGTGGACTCTTTACTCAATCAATGGCTTTAATTATTCAATTAAAGCTCTAAGGAGACGCTGGAAACTCGCCAGCACCGCAGTTCTGAAAACAGGAGGATTGTGTTTTTGTGTGTGTGTGTGTGTGTGTGTGTGTGTGTGTGTGTGTGTGTGTGTGTGTGTGACAATAATTGACACTGCTCTACTTGACCTGGTCAGCAGTGTGGCTCAGAAAGGAAACTTCAAACTTCACACATTGACTGGTTTGCACCAACAGGGATTAATTTTTGAACCCAATTAAATCATAGTTAAACTCCAGTTTAAAATGTGATCTAGTGTTAACTTTAAACGTACACTTGAGGAGGTTTAACTCTTAAAATGACTCCCCTTTTGAGTTGGATTGAGAAAACAATAGCAAACAATTTAACACATTTTTAACCTTTTTCGCTAGTCAGCAAACAATGTAACACTTTTTAAAAAAAACTTTTTAGATAACTATCAAACAATCTAATTTGAGAAAAAAAAGCAACTTTTTTTTGACTCTTTAGTTATCTAGAAAAACAATGTAATGTTTTGTCAAGGAGGTCCCAGCAGCACTTGAATTTATTTTGTATTTATTTATTTAGCTGTTAGTTTAAGCAAACATCTCCGTGTTAAAACCTGTTTACATCAATAAACTTGGATTTACTCAACTCACGTTAGTTTTTAATTGTGCACCAGGGCTCTGCTTGATTTGAAATCTGGATTTACTTACTTTAAACCTTTTTTTGCCTTACCATGATTAGATTAAATTAATCTTTGGTTGTGCAACTCAGTCATAATGACTTTGTTTATCAGGATGGTAGCCTCTAACACAGCTAGTGGTGATGAGATAGATTTTGTTCTTAACTTGTGCCTGCATGTCATTTGGTCTTAATACAGGAGAGAATAATGAAACGGTCCTATCTCTGTCTTGGTGGCATTATCTGTCTTCTTCTGGCTAAAAGAAGGAAAATATTCACCATAAACAGGAGAAGAGGTAATTGTATTTTGGTCTTAATCCGTGTGTTTTTTTCACTCAGGGGCATCGGCAAACAGGGCTTCCAATGTCAAGGTAAAGATAAACCCTGTGTTATTGCTTTTTTCCGCAGTATTTAATCTTCTCAGATGATTTTGTCACTGTGACTGATTCATTTTTGAGGACATTTTATCTCTAACTTCCTTCTAGTTTGCAGTTTTGTGGTCCACAAAAGATGTCATGAGTTTGTGACCTTCACTTGTCCTGGCTCTGTGACGGGCCCCAAACCAGATGTGAGCAGCTTTTCCTCCTCCTACAATCTTGTTTTCCATTTTAGTCAAGATGTACTCCGTCATCATCACATCATCATGTTTAGCCATCCGCTCATAACACGGGTGCATGACTCATCCATCAATCCATACATCCTTCGTGTTGCGCAGCCTTGTCCCATCCATGACGTGTGCGCTCATGTCGTGTCATCCGACAAGGCCTCAGAGATGCAGCGAGTTGGAGATAGAGAGTGGGGGGGGGGGGATACAGGTGGAAGGTGGGAGGGACTGATAAGAGGCAGAATTAGAGGGGGGAGAGAGCAACAGACTGCTCAGTCTTCCTCTCTGTGGCATTTTGAGGATTTCAAGGAGATTTGTCTTCACGTTTTTCTTTTTTTTTTTTTTCTGCCAGCCAAATAAACTGCCTCAGAAATGAGGTCAAGGGGAACATGTGCGTGTTTGAGTGAAAAGGGATCAGAGAGTGAAAGGAAGACACACGGATAGGAGAAAAAGGAGGTGTTTTTTAAATAGCGACTCAGAGGGACTATGCAGGGAAAACAGTTTGGTAGAGGGAGAAGGTGGTGCGTGGAGAGCGGTGGTGGTGGTGGGGTCTGATGAGCTGAAGAGAGATAAAAATGATTCATCCCTCTCTGCACAGTACACACACACACACACACACACACACTCTCACACACAGCCTTGCCTAGATGCACTCTCATTTATATGTCCTCTCCCAGTGGAGAAATCTAATTGGCTTGTCCATGAATACCCCACTCAACATCTTTCCACTAATCATACTCTGCATGCATGTGTGTGAATGTGTGTGTGCTTGCAGTTTATTCCATGGTCACTGTGTGTGTGTGTGTGTGTGTGTGTGTGTGTGTGTGTGCATGTGTGTGTGTGTGTGTGTGTGTGTGTGTGTGTGTGTGTGTGTCTGTGTGTGTGTGTGTGTGTATGTGAGAGAGTTCTTAATGCAGATTGTCTCTGTTGTATTTCAGGACCTGAAGAGTCGACACATGTTTAAGATCCAGACTTACTCCAGTCCCACTTTCTGTGACCACTGTGGCTCGTTGTTGTACGGCCTCATACACCAGGGCATGAAATGCAGCTGTGAGTGTCACCACATACATATAAGAGTGTAATAATCTTTGTACTTGTGTTAATCATGTTGTGGTGAAAGAAATCAGTTCACTCAGGCACATCAGCAGGACTCACCTCGCAGCAGGGGAGCGAAAGCTGGTTCTGATGAAATTAGCCTCCAAAATTTAGAGTTGACAAGGTTAAATTTATGGTTTGGGTATTTTGGGGAATACGCTTATTTACTTGCTTGCCGGGAGACAGATGAGGAGATTTGATACCAGAGGAAACTCCAGGAAATGACTATGCCTGGCTAAGAATTAGTGTTTTGTTGATTTTGTTGTTGTTGATGTCTTGAACCTTGGATATTGTGGTTATGTGCTATGCACCTTAACCACTGGGCCACCAGGGTGCCAGTGTTCTTTTGTACCATGGTAAGAATAGTCTCATGGCAAATATTCATCTATTTACAGTGGGATCCATAGGAGGTCGAGGTGGATGAATGGGTTAAACACAGCACTCTCCTCTGGGAGAGTGAGGTTTGATTCTTGACCTGGGAGACGGGTGGTGTGAAACTAGAAGTTGGTGTTGAATTTTAATTTTTAGCTTTGTTGATTCATTGTTCATTTTTTTTTCTAAATTACTATCATCAGTTTTTGGTCTCAATTTGATTAGTTTTAGGCACCAAAACTACTTGTTTAGGTTTAGGAAAAGATCATGGTTTGTCATGATTGTCCATGTAGGTGTAAATAGTCATATTGGCCCTGGGTGCAGATAGCATAATTGGTTACTGACACCTGGGTGCTAATTGCATCTGCCCTTTTCATTTCTGAATTTTTATCTTTCATGATCTAATTACTAATTTTGGCTCTTGCATGTTTGTTCATACTCGCAAAATACATGCTTCACATTTCATATTTACTACTTGTGTGTGTGTGTCTTTGTGCTGTGAGCTTGTGACATGAACGTCCATCGACGGTGTGAGACCAGTGTCCCCCACCTCTGTGGCCAAGACCATACGGAGAAGAGAGGGAGGATCCACCTGACCATCAGAGGAGAGTCAGAGGATGTCTTTGTCACAGGTGTGAGGGCTCGCTGGATTATGGGAAGAGTAGTTTTAAAACAAAAAGTAGTATTAGATGTGTAATGAAGGATTTATCTGTCTGTACTTTCTATTATTCTACTTTCTCTGCAGTGCGGGAGGCTCGTAACCTAATGCCCATGGATCCGAACGGCCTGTCAGACCCGTATGTTAAACTGAAATTGATTCCAGACCCCAAGAGCCACAGCAAACAGAAGACCAAGACCATCCGCTCAACACTCAATCCCGTCTGGAATGAGAGCTTCACCTTGTGAGTCCTTGTGAACTTTAATCCAAGGTTGAGAAAGATGTGCTTTAGGTAAAACAAAACGTCTTGGAAATTGGAATTACTGAGGCTTAAAAAGGACCCTGAAAGTCAAAGAAGAGATGATAAATTATATCATTGATGGTCCCTGAATTTATGCATCATCAACAGTATTAATATTTCACATATTTATTACTTTTATGTTTGCATTTTTCTTATATTCATTTGAATTGAGATGTGAGTATATTGCCTCAGAAACCTGGAAAATGTCAGGAAGGAAAACAACAATATCCTTCTGTGTCTTTGTGGCTTGTTGTGTTGCTTACACAGCGAGCTAACTCTCTGTGGTGACTTTGAGTTTTTGTGTTCGTCTCTCCAGCTCAGTGCGCGGTCACCAGTGGGACAGGCGGCTGTCTGTAGAGGTGTGGGACTGGGACCGCACATCCAGAAACGACTTCATGGGAGCGCTGTCATTCGGAGTGAGTGAGATCTTCAGGCGTCCGATCAGCGGCTGGTTCAAACTGCTGGCCCAAGATGAGGGAGAGTACTACAACATCCCCGTGCCAGACCCAGACCTGCAGGTAGGCAGCTGGTACAAACCAAAGAAGCCATCAGCTGGTCCTAATGGTGAACAAAAAGCACCAGTGCAGATATTTATATTGGTTTCACTTTACAACAAGACTACCCCTATAAATTATTTGTAAATGGTTTATACTTAACTTATTAATGAGGTCAGTACTTCATAAACCATTGATAAACAATTATAAACTAAAATTGCACAATTTTTATACATAGATTTGTGTTCATGTGGGCAAGATCCAGTTACTGCTTACTACTAACTCATCTTACTAATGAGTTCACATGTATAACTGGCAAAAGGAGCCGTAATGTAAAATGTAAAACAGTGCATGCTGAGAATGTCAAGGTAAATATTATTGCCAAAGCCTTAGTGTATAAATCTGCTATTGATATGTTAATGTGATATACTAATGAATTTTTCTGACTATTAAGATATGCCGACAGTGGCTTAATGCTAGTAACTTGTGAACAAATATCTGATGAAGCTGACTGGGTAATGATCTGAGCAGTGCAGATAAATGTGGGCTCACTATTTGGCAAGCAACAGGTCACTGTTGCCCTTTTTAGCTAATGTGATGTAACAGTTTATTAGAGGGGTTGGATGAGATACTTATCCATAATCCATAGTACATGTTTGGTGTTGGAAGCTAAGCAATGTACTGCTGTGGACAGGGTCAGCAGAAAAAGGAATTTTAGCCACTTAAATGAAGGCCCACCTAAAAGAAAAAAACAAAAAACAAGCATGTTGCCATTGTAAAAGCCAAATATTGCTTTCACCAAAGCCACCAGAGACCTTTGGCAAAAACAGGAAGGAAAAAGGCAGCAGTAGACCAGAAACTCCTGTGTTCTACAAGGTGAAGATGTTGATTTTATCAGTGGAGTCTGGTTAGTTTGTGGAGAGTGAATTTGGCTTATACAGCTACAGTACATATTAAAATGGAGCATATATTTCAACTGATATTGATTTTCTTTCACGTTGGCTTACACTGATACTCCTGCTGCTTCTCCAAACTGGGAGTGTCTCATCTACTGTAGTTAAAACACTGACTATCTCATACAAACAACCCTTTAAAAATTGGAGCTATCCCTTTAATAACCTAATTATAAACCATTATGATTACAAACCTAAGTGATTTATAAGGGTAGTCTAATTGTAAAGTGCTGCCTTTATACCTGTATTCACCCAAGTGGAGCATCCCTTTATTTTTTACTATGCTAATGACCATTTGTCCTAAGGCCTTGGCATAGCCTTTATCAGCTTATAATTACCTACATGTAATAAACAACAGCTGCTGCTGCTCACACTGGGTCAGGATCCTGAACTGTTCCTCGCCTTACAATTCTATCTGAGCAAGGAAAAAAAAAAAACAGAGAAGATTTATGCCCGGTGTTGTAGCTAAATAATTAGATAATAAATTATATAGAGTCACCTCCCCTCCCTGTTACACTTCATCTCCACCAGGGTGCAGGATTGTTCTGCCTGACTACAATCTAAAACTAGGGGCAGGAAGGAGTTTGGTTTGTCTGGTTGTGTGTGTTTGCGTTTGTGTGTGTGCTGGACTTCATCCAACCATTCATCTTTCAATCCTCCTCCCACTACGATTCTCCAGGAGCCTCAGCCAGAAGGCACGACACCATCTATGCCTCAAGCAGTGCCCATCCCGCTGTCTGAAGGGTTCCCCACGGTCCTGTCCCCGACCCCTGTCCCAACCTGTCCTCCCGTCCACACCCCAGGCCCTGCCAAACTCCGAGTGGGCATCCATGACTTCAACTTCCTCATGGTGCTGGGCAAAGGCAGCTTTGGCAAGGTAAACACAGCCGCGAGAGCAAAATGTCATCTTTTCTGCACACAATCAGCACCTCTGATCCAACAGCTGTAAGCGATATCAAAGAGGCCATTCATGCTTAAAAACAACTGAGATTATTCCTGGATTTAAATGATTTCTTCTATTGATGGACTTGACCTTCAAGTGGCATTTCATACAGCCACTCCTGGGCACAGCAAGGCAGAAAAATCCTCTTTCTTTCTTACGAACATGCTCATTGTCTCTCCTACTACTGCCAAATGATTCATTTAACCCTTAGCTTCTTCTTCTTTAGTGTTGTCAGCAGTCGTGAGCTCAGGCTGGCTGGCTTCCTACATGCCACACAGGCGGGCAGACAATCCTCCTGGAGGTGTTCATTTCAAGGGAGCCTCTGCTCTTCATTTTCTCTTTAATTCCCCAGTAGATGAGGCATAATGAAGAGAATGAGAGTTTTGAGTCCTTCATCCTCCTCTGAAATCCCCTTGTGCTGTTTCATAACTGTCAGAGGAGAGTCTACAGAGGACAGGAGAAATAGACTCGACTTACGTAAGATGTGAGAAGAAGAAGAAAAAAAAAGCGACCCAAGAAAGGAGAGACAGACCCCGGGGCTGCTGAGTGAGGGGAAGTGAGAAAGAGACAGACAGAGATAGAGAGAAAGAAAGAGGGAAGGATTATTGTGCTGCAGAAAGTGACAAAATGACCAAAAGAAAATGGGATAACAAGAGTGGAAGAACTACAGTGCATGTGACTGTTTTAGAGAGATTTGTAAAATTGTGAGGGAGGATGAGTCCAATTTTGGTTGCACTTTATTTTACAGCGCACTCATAAGATGTAACAAGCTGTGCTTTGTATCAAATTAGACAAAACAAATAGAAATATGTTCTTTATTAGACCCTCATTAGACTTTATTAGAGTAATTAGGGACACATTACAACAGAACTGTACTGTGATCTCAAGTGAACTTGCACACACCTTTCAGACTAGCCAAGACTGATGCCTGCTTCTTTGATTAAATCACATTAGCTGCCTGCAATATAACAGTAAGTCTGTGCAGTCAACTAAATACAAAATATTCCTCTACGTTTATAATTTTGGTAATTATTTTAGAGATCTGGTTCACATATTGCTTTTAAATGGGGGAGATGAACATATGTGATTTCACAGTTTACAGTACAGTTCTGTTATAATGTGGAAGGATCTAATAAACACTGTCTAATAAAGACAATAGTATTTCTAGTTTTTGTCTAATTCAATACAAAGTCCAGCTTGTTATGTCTTATTAGTGTACTGTGAAATAAAAAGCGACTTCCACTTTTATGTGAGTTAGTTTGAGAAAACGGGGAAGAGCAGGAGACAAGATCACAGAGGACGGCAGGATTTCTCTGCGTGACTGGCAGTTCATCAATAGCACACACACACTGAGTACACACACGCAGCCTTCTCCACAACCACCTTTGTGTAGTCACATTGATTTCTGAAAAATGAAACCGTGTAATTTTCTGTACTATTCACCACTTATTTGAAAGTAAAATGAGCTCCTTCGTCCCCACCGGCCAGCGACCATTACAGCCCAGCAGCGCTGCAGGTTGGACAGACAATTTTAAGCAACGTTGGTGTCAGCACTTTCCTGGTGCTTTTGACCATATCTTTTCCATGAACCGCAGTGAAACCCAGGTCATGCAGCTCTCGTTATTGAAAATTACTGCATCATTAGAGCAACCCGCTAGCAGCCAATCTTACAGAAATGCAAGAATAGCTGCTGAATGTGCTTTTAATGTCTGATAAAACAGAACTTTTTTCATTTATGTCATGAAAGTGTCTTGAAATCTGCAGGCGTAGGGCAGCTTTAATTAAACATGGCTTCGGTTATTTTATCATGTCAGGGTTAATGTACGCAATAAAGAACTGTTTTCATTATCTGTCCATATAATGTGTTAACTTTTCTTTGTTCTCTTGCACTATCTTGCTCTCTCAACACTGTATGCATTTTTCAATACTTTGCACTTGGTATGACACTTAAAGGTATAGTTCAAAATTTTTTAGCATGGGGCTGCATGAGGTAATGATCCATAGTCAGTGTATTACTTACAGTAGATGGTGATCAGGAAGCCCCCGGTAAAGTGAAACAGCAGAACCAGTTGAAGAAGCTAAGCAAGGTACTGTTTTGGACAGGGTCAGCAGCAAAACATATTTTTGCCACCTAAAAAAAATCAACATCAGCTTAAGTGTGCGCTGTATTTCTAATATTTCACCACTTTACCTCATGGCATACACTTAAGATGATATAGATTTTTTTAATTGGCAAAAATACATTTTACTGTTGAGCCTGTCCACATCAGTTCATTGCTTAGCTTCCTACAAAAGTGCTCCTGCTACCAGTTCTGCTGCTTCTCCAAACTGGGAACCAACACCTACTGTGGGTAACACACTGGACAATGGATAAGTATCTCATATAAGCTCATTTTAAATAATCTGAATTATCCCCTTAATTTCATGCATAAAGTCACCAAAAATATTGCAAATGTGTCCAAAAGTGCATAATTTTATGACAACAGCAGAACTAGTTTTCTCCCAACTAGAGCACTTTGTCACTGATAACACAATGACCTAAAAAATGTTCAGTACTAGCAGCAGTACAGTATATGCTTAATTATATCTACAGTTAGAAATGAAGCTGGAGCGAGAGGTGAATTTAAGAATTTTACACATATTTTGTGTCAAAGAAATGAAAAATGTATCATTGTTTTGATGCACAAACTGTTATCCATTAACTGTGTGAGGAATTAAAAAAAAAAAGTACATTTGCAATTTAAATTTTTAAATTTTTTTTAGCAGTTGTACTCATCAATCTGTTATTTTCTTCATGCCTGACAGCTGGTGTAATGTTGTCTGTTTATTTATGCATTCCAGCAGTTTAAAGACATGCAACAGCTCCTTTAAAATTCTTGGCGTTTTCACACTTACAGTATCTTTCCCTCCTCTGTGTGTGTGTGTGTGTGCACACAGGTGCTGCTGGCAGAGGAGCGAGGCAGCGAGCGTCTGTTCGCAGTGAAAGTGTTGAAGAAAGACGTTCTCTTCCAGGACGAGGACACAGAGAGCGCCCTGGTGGAGAGGAGGGTTCTGGCGCTTTCCTCTCGCCCTCACTTCCTCACATCACTCTACTGCGCTTTCCAGACTGAGGTGTGTGTGGATCTCTGCCTGTGTGTGTGTGTGTGTGTGTGTGTGTAGAAGGTGTACTGGGTCCTAATGAACCACATAACTTTCATTAAATTGTCCATAAACCCGCCTGACATTTTGGCTACGCGGTCCTCCCAGGAGTTGTTTCAGTCCAGGTTGAGAATTTCGATTAATAAATTAAATAATTAGCTTGCTTTCTTTAACAAGGTCTTTGGTCCTGGAGGAGAGGTTTTAACAGATTGCTTTTTAATTTGGACAAGAGGCGATTATGTATGGAGAGTGTGTATATGAGTGTGTGTGTTTCCGCAGGACCGTCTGTATTATGTGATGGAATACGTCAACGGAGGAGACCTGATGTTCCACATTCAGATTGTTGGCAAGTTCAAAGAGCCTCATGCAGCGTATGTAGTCAAAAATCTCCTTTCTTTTACCTTTAATCAGAGCTCTCATCTGCTGCGTCTCATTCCCTTTCTTTCATCCTCTGTTCCTTTACATGCACACTCATCTCTTAGCTTTGTTCATTATACCTGGTGACTCATAAAAAGTCATCAACTCAAGTACCGGCCCTCGTCTCTTTCCCCCATGTTTCTCCTCCCACTAATCTCATCTTTTCATCTACATTTTCCCTCCCCCTGGCTGTTCATCTAATCAATAATCTTTGATCAATCATCTAAAACTAATTCTTACCCTGTTGCTCATTTCCAGCTCTCTTTCTTCATCTTCTTGCCTTTCATCTACTTGGTTACCCTCCCTTTCATCACCCTCTCCATTCTCTCGCTCCTCGCTGAAAACCTTGGCCAATTTTCTGAAAGATAAAGCAGCCCCCTCCTGTTCTTCTCTTTTGCTCCAGGTTTTATGCAGCAGAGATAGCAGTTGGCCTCTTCTTCCTCCACAGCAAAGGCATCATCTACAGGTAGAGAAGTGGGCTGCTCCTCAAACATGGCCTGGTTTGGTGCTGTCACAGCTCTGCAGTGCAGCGCACAGACAGATTTATCATGTCTTTTGTAGCTAATGACTGTTATAAAGATGTTATCTATCAAAATGATTCATACCCGTGTGATCAATCTCCGCCTCTCTTAGGGATCTAAAGCTGGATAATGTGCTGCTTGACAGCGAGGGCCACATAAAGATAGCTGACTTCGGAATGTGCAGGGAGGGCATGTTCGAGGGCGACACTACACGCACCTTCTGCGGCACCCCCGACTACATCGCTCCTGAGGTACATCGACCCCCTGCTCTCCCTTCATGGTCCAGACTAACTCCTGAACTTCCCTCGTTTGTTCTTCAGATCCCTCATTTCCCCTCGTCTCACCCCTGTCTTCCCCTCTTCATTTGCTTGACCTGTTTTGCAGCACTGTGAGACGGCAAACTGCTCCACTGCAGCTCCTCTCAGCTCCGCTGTCCTCTCTGACCTTGTCAGCATTTTTGAATAATTAACTTCACATGATTCAATTAGCCGCGGTGTGTGTCTGTGCTATGAGAACGTGGCGTAGAAATCGCGATTGTCCTTCAGAGACCTTGTATTACCAGTTTTGCCTTTCTCTTACAGTGCATGACAAGTGTAAAATTACATTGTAATATGTGTCGTGTACCACTCAACCCATCAGCCAAATCTTTTGGGTGTGAATTCTTAACTGCATGCTGAAGGACCTCTGTGATTCAGAATAAAAAATTAATTAAAAACAACTTTTTTCATGCCTTCATGCTGGCGACAGCCGTGGCCAGATGTTTTCAAGTCATCCTACTTTTGTGAATGAGATATCTCAAGAATGGCTTGAGAGAATTTCTTCAAACCTCGAAAAAATGTCCACATGAACTGATTAGATTTTGGTAGTCAAATGTCAAAGGTTACTCCATCCCTCTCTCATAAAGACAACATCTCAGGAATGCTTGGAGTGAATTTCTCCCAATTTGGTACCAATGTCCTCTTGGACTCAAGGATGAACTGCTTGGATTTGTTGGTCAAAGGTCAAAGGTCACTGTGCCCCCACAAAACATGTTTTTGGCCATAACACAAAAATCATATGCTAAGCGTGACATAATTTCACACAAACACTGCTGGTTACATGTTAGTTACATGTAAATAAATTACAAAATAAAATAATAAAATGTAATCTGTTACAGGTCCTAAGAAAAAAAGTATGTAATTAATTAACAGTTACTAATCAAAATATTGGAGAGGACACCCAGATATTCTTTCTGGCTTGCCTGGTGGACATCTGCACTCTACTGAGCGCATTATTCTAATTGAAATGTTTCTCAACTACAACTGAATGTCAAGTATATTCGAAAAGAAAAGTTTGTTTTGAATCATTACAAAAGTAACCTCAATTTGCCTGTTCAGTTTCAGTCGACTTAAAATTATAAGGTAGCGTGCACACTTACTTTTATTAAAGTTAAAACAAATAGTTTATTTTTACAGTGTAGCTCAGCAGAGAGTAACACAAACCACTGAAAAGGATTTCATCGATGATGATACAAATTTCAGCTTGAAAACAGCTGAGGCTTGGCATTGTTGTGAAATGCAAAATATCGTTATATATAACTATGTGCTATTGTGTAATGCTGTGTATGTTACAAATTATTTGGAAAATGTGCATGTATGTTTCTGTCCCAAGTCATCATAAACAAGTTAAATATAGAGAAAGAGTGAAGGTGATGTCAGCTTGTTTGGACCTGTAGTAGACAGACAGAGAGACAGAGAAAGAGAAGATGCGACTGTTGTGCACGTCTTTGATATTGTAAACCTTGCTACGGGACCCCTGGGTATTGACTCTCTTATGTAAACACCCATTGATTCTCCTGCATCTGCCATTTTGGAAGAGATACAATATATTTCCCCAGGGGCTGGGAATTGTTCCCTCGTGCCCCCACCCCCTGCGCATACACACTGGGGAAACAAACAAACACACAAATCCAAAGTCATGTGCTGCTTATTTCTGAGCTCATTCATACATTTACCCTCCCTAATGCCATATTTTCCCTTTTCCTCTGTCTGTCTCTGTGCTTTTCACTCTGGCTGTCTCTGATACTGCAGCTGCATATCATCCGAGCAGCTGACTGATACAACCGTGCTTTTTCTCACTCTGCCTGTCTTCTTCTTACTTCCTTATCTCTGCACTGCCATTCTTCCCCTTTATCTCCTCTCCTTTTCTCTCCATCCTTTTCAGATTGTGGCATATCAGCCCTATGATAAAGCTGTAGACTGGTGGTCCTATGGAGTACTGCTCTATGAAATGCTGGCAGGACAGGTAACACTCAGCTTAATCCTAACAATAGACCCATGTGCACAGACACTTAAGCCTCCAGTACTTGTCATTTGTAATCACTTCAAAAGACTTTCAAAGGAACTTAATTTCAATATATTTGCTTTCAATTTGCTCTCAGGGCCTTGTGGTTACTCTCTTTATTGTTTCCTCTCTCTGTATCTTTTCCTTCCAGCCACCATTTGATGGTATTGACGAGGAGGAGCTGTTTCAGTCCATCATGGAGCAAACCGTCTCATACCCGAAGAGTCTCTCTCGTGAAGCTGTCGCTATCTGCAAGGGAGTAAGTCACCCTTCAATTTTCTTCGTACTCGTATAACACACAGACAAGATAAATGCAAATCAGAAAAATGAAAGAAATTACACGTTATTACATTTCTAAAATATATTTAAATAATATTCCAAAGTTCAACAAAACTTAATCATGCACATTTTTTTGTCAATCTATGGGGATACAACTCCCATTTCAGTCAGACAACTCACTGTGAAAATGTTTTTTTTACAGCAACAGAACAAAGTTAGCTCGCCGTCTATGCTCCAACCTGATCACTCCCTGTAGATATGTTTACGATTAGCAAATATCTGAAACCTCACACCAGAGCTGGTAGGTGGATGCTGAGGTGATGGGGCACAGGCAGCAGTAGCATTGACAGCCAGAGGGAGAGATGGAAAGTTTTTGCAGTTTGAATAGACCGCCAGATTTGGAGGGTGTTTATAGCAGTGCAGCTCAAGTTGATTGCCTGACTGCTGGGGATGTTACATTTGCTAGGCCTGTTTTTGCTTTTTTGATGAAAGTTGTAAACTATATGAAGATTGATACCACTCTCTTATCTGTCTTTTGATTATGATGCTAAAGTCAGGAACCATTTGTGCAGCTTAGCATAAACACTGGGAAAAAATGGAAACAGCTAGCCTGGCACTTTCTGAAGGTAACAATATCCAACTTCCAGCACCTCTAAGGCTCATAAATTAACATGTTATATCTTGTTTATTTGAATGCCACTTCTATTTCTTGGCCCAGCACAGTGGCTTCATGAAGTGTTGCTGTTGCCAAGAAATACCTCCTTAAAGCCAGAAATATTCATTTTTACACTTTGGTCTATTCATTTGTTTTATTTGCATACCTTTTTTGTTATCCTTTGGACAGACCCAGGCTAGCCAGATCCCTCTGTTTCCAGTCTTTATGCTAAAGCTAAACTAACAAGATGTTGGCATAGACAGTATAATAATTAGTGGACAGAGTCTCTTAAATTCATTTTGAAGCCCAAAGTCTGGTCTCTCTGGCCATCACCATCTTGGCAGTGCCTGACTCCTGATCCAAAAAATGGGCAAAGAGGTGAAGTAAGAGTGGAAGTGAGGCAGCTGATTGAAGCATCTATCTAGTGGCTAACCATACCTGACAGTGCTCACCTGTCACTCAAGGCAGACACGCCCTTAATTATGCATAACTGGATCCAGCCTCAAGTAGCCATTTGAGGGACTGCAGTTTTTGGCACTTCCATGTTGGCTTAATTTTTTTAGGGTTTGCTGCTTGTAATGGACCCAGCAGCCATTAGCTTAGCTTAGCATAAAGACTGGAAACAGGGGGTCCAGGTAGCTTGACTCTATCCCAAAAAATCTGCCTTCCAGCAGATAAAACTCATTAATTAACATGTCATGTCTTGTTAATAAGTATTACTACTGCTTCTACTTTTTGGCCAGGCGCAGTGGCTTGGTGAGGTTTTGTTGGCAAGAAATACTTGCACACATTAAAACCACAAATAGTAACTTTTACAGTTTGTTTTTTGTATGGATTAAAGAACTTTACTTTAGAATAGAGCCAGGCTAGCTGTTTCCCTCTTTTTCATCTGTATGCAAAGCTATGCTAATGGCTGCTGGCTTAATAAACAGAAATGACAGGGTTGAAAATGGTATCAATCTTTTTGTACAACTTTCAGAAAGAAAGCAAACAAAAGTATTTCCTAAAAAGTCAAACAATACCTTCAACCCCAAAACTCATTGGTTTATGTTAGGCTAAGTTAACGGGTTGTTAGCTGTAGCTTCATAGTTAGCACTGAGACATGAGAGCAATATCGATCTTGTCATCTGACACTCAGCAAGAAAGCGAAGCTTATTTTCAAAAATGTCAAACTATTCCTTTAAAATGCATACATAATCAACATAAAAGCATATGTTGATCAGATCATTCACCTTCCCATGAAAACATTGTATTTTTCTTTTCTTTTTTCACCTTTTCCCTTCTTTTCTTCACTCTTACCCCAGCTCCTGACGAAGCACCCGGCCAAGCGTCTCGGTGGAGGAGAAGAAGCAGAGAGAGAGATCAGGGAACATCCATTCTTCCGCTGGATTGACTGGGACCGTCTGGAGAGACTGGAGATCCAGCCGCCCTTCAAACCCAGAACTGTCAGTTGAACAGATGGACTTCAGACTCTATAGACTTGTTGTCTTCTTTCTTTTCTTTCTTTCTTTCTTTCTTTGTTTCTTACTTACTTTCTTTCTTTCTTTCTTTTTTCTTTCTTATTCTCTTTCTTGCATGCCACCCTCCTCTCTACTCCCCCTCTCTTTCTCTCCCTCTCTCTCCGAGGACACTTTTAGGGAATTGAAGCTGTCACTTTCTTCCATCTGTCTCCTCTCTCTCAGACTCCCACGCTCTCCCTCATTTCCCTGCATGCTTCCTCTCATCCGTCCGCATCGTGTTGGCCATTTCATCCCCTCTTCTTCTTCTCACCGTCCCTCCCTCCCTCCCCCTTATTCCCCTCTCTTTTCTCTCTTTCATCACCTTCGCTGGTTCCCAGAGATGGGCTTTGGGCGCTCAGGAGCAGACAGTCCAGTCATAATAGAAGGGACCTTCTGACCTTGGGGTCCTTCCTACTCCTCCCATATGCAAATGCATGTCATCATTAGCGTGCCACATGCCAGTTTGCCGGCCCACTGGCCAATGCTGAGGTGTGCCTTGAGTGAGCTGACTATGCTCAGGGGTTAGAGGCCAGGCCCATTAGCCAAATGAGATTCATATCATCCAGGAGAAAGGCTGTCGTATGCCGTTAAAGGAGCAGGAAAAGAGACGTGAGCAGCTTTCCTCCAACAGTAGGTGTGGTAGAGAGCTCCTTAGAGAGAAAAGGTGGGTGTGGGTGAGAAAGAGAGATATGGAGGTGGTGTCTTTTTATAATCTGACTTTTATCATGTTGTGTCTTTTTTCAGCAGAATGATGATGGTGTGTAGGCTATTAAATCAGTGGTAGCACTTTATTTAAAAGTATGTGCATAAGACGGCCATTACATCATCATAACCATGTCATGACAGCTTTTCCTTCATTAAGGAGTCTCTATGAAAGTCTGTGACTTTTGTCATTAAGTGTCATTTGGTCAATTATGTAATTTTTTTAATTTAAAGCTGATATTATTTGAGATGTCTTTGTTATGACAACTTGACATTAATCAAGATAACATAACCTGTTAATGTCTTTGCGTTATGTCTGAACATTATGCTGTCAAATGTTGTTAGTTTTGACATGAGCGCATGAGAGCATGATAAGTGTGTCATGAATGAATTTTTTCCTTGACCTCAAGTAAAGTAGCACATTCTGGACTTGTCATGAAGATGTCATGAAGTTTTATTACACTGTCAAATGCTTTTGTAATAGTGTCATGAATAATTTCCTGGACAACACCAAAGCCCTCATCAAACCAGCCTTATAACATTTAACGACATCTCTGTGACAGCAAGACACGCCTCTGTGACACTGTAGTTGAAGTCCTCAAAAGTTTAAGTTTAATGTTTAGTTTTCATGACAAAGACATGTCAAGTTGGCTGGCTTGATTAATGTCAAGTTGTAATAACAGGGTTTTCATAACAAAGACGTTCTTGGCTTTATTAACGCCACGTTGTCATAATAAAGACAATGTCAGCTTGATTAACGCCAAGTTGTCATAACAAAGACATTGTTGTCTTGATTAACGTCAAGTTGTCATAACAAAGTCATTGTTGGTTTGATTAACGTCAAGTTGTCACAACAAAGACATTGTTGTCTTGATGAATGCAAGTTGCCATAATAAAAACACTTCAAACAATGTCTACTTTGCATTAAAAATGACAGAATTGACAAAATGACATGTAATCATAGTCACCAGTCATAAATAGACTCCTTCATGTCCTTAACAGGTGTCATGACATAGTTATGACAGTGTAACAACTGTCTTATGCACACCTAATCTTACCCAAGTATTGACCACAAATGTGTAAATATGAACATCTCGTCTTCTTTTTCATCAGGGTGGGAAGAAAGGTGAAAATTTCGACAAGTTCTTCACAGCAGCTCCATCAGCGCTCACTCCATCTGACCCGGAGATTCTAGCAGCTATAAACCAAGAAGACTTCCAGGGCTTCTCCTTCCTAAACCCAGACTATGCCCCCTCACCTCTCACCGCTGTTTGAAAATGGCTCCAACAACCCTTCCAAGTGAACCTAAACTACCTTGTTACCCCTCTAATAGTAGTTTTATAACAGAATTTGAACATGAGAACTAGCAGTATTAAAGACACCTCTCATAACCAAATTCTGACGTTTACATGAAAATGCCAAGACACCTTTATATTCATGCACTCTCTCTTATTTTATCTTGATAGTCACAGAATGTGTTGCAGCAGTGCAAACAGAGCCAGTATTTGATTGTAGATTTCCATCTTAGAGTTTTTTGTAAGATGTCCCTTAACTTGATATAAGAGTACGGTTAGTATGAACCTTATAAATGAATCTCTTCGCATGCAATGTTTTTAGAATGAAGTGCTTTGACACACCAGTTTTCTATAGCATAGATTATCCAAGAAAATGTACCTGTATAACTATACAACCAATTAACTTAAAACTTTTTTCCATTACTTTGACTATTCCTAAGTCCCGCCCCTTTTTGCTCTGTGCTACAGTAACAGCTGAGCAAGCTTGGTATCTGACGAACCCAAGAAATCTTTCTCCTGTTATGTGGGCCAACTTAGATGATGTACAAAGATCGATCGATTGAAAAGAAAACCAAATTTCAAAGACGGTAAAAGATGTCACTGGGAGACCTGTATAAGTGACATATAGTCCCATTTTAAGTTAAGCTAATGTTGGCAAAACAGTAGCTAATTAGCTAGGTAATCTCCATCAACTGTTACCTAGCTAGTTACAGATAATTTTAGCGAAATGCTAGCTAACTAGCTCGATATTGCACATCATTCATCAGCTAACTACATTGCCATCACGTTTTTCTAACATCAGCTAACTGGGCTCATCTATGTTGAAAAGTAAAACAAATTTTGAAGACGGTTAAAAGTGACAGTCGCATCTTAAGTTAGCCAATGTTAGCAAAACACTAGCTAAGTTGCTAGGTGACGATTGATGTCAAAGCTGTTAGATTTTGGAAAAATATCTTTTTGCGACCATTTTAACTGATGTTGTAATTTATACATAGTTATTCTCATTTTTATTGAAAAACATACTAATATCTTTATGGGTGGATTTCTGCGTGGATCTGTACCAAACAAAGACATTTTCTTAAGTGTAGAAAATGATGTGTAGGCCAGGACATCTCTACAGCACAACAATATTTAATTTAAGATAATATTTTGATGCACAGTTTGCTATAAACAAATATTAGACCTTATTGAAATAATATTTTGATTAATTGGCCCTAATTTATGTAGATGAGCTAGTTAGCTAGCATTTTGCTACCATTATCAATCAGACGTAAATAACTAGCTAATGATTGATGTTAGATGATGACTGATGATTGTCTAGCTAGTTAACTAGCGTTTTTTCAACGTTAGCTAACTTCAGATGTGACTATATGTCGTTTTTACAGGTCCCCCAGCAACATCTTTTAACCATCCTCAAAATCTGTTCTTCTTTCTAACATAGATGAGCCTAGCATTTAGATGATATCTAAGCAGAGAAAATAGGAAAGTAGAAAGTTGAAGCTTGCTCTACTATGATTGGAGCACAAAGCAAAATGGGGCGGGACTTAGGAAGGGTCAATTAGAATCATCTTGTGTTGTGAGATGACAAATAGGCCTACATTTCCATGTCAGGTTTCTCTCCTGCAGCTATACAGGCCACATAGGCAAAACAAGTCACTTTTGCAGTTCATACTCACAAATAAAAATGTTTCTTAGCAGGTATATTCCAATCAAAATATTGTGTTTATACACAGTACAGTAACTCAGCATCAGAAGCACTATAATGTGTCTGTCTAAGTATCTATCTCACTCTATCTGTGTGTGTGTGAGTGTTTGACTGTGACACAAACTGAGCGAGTAGCCTTTTTTTTGTTCGTTTGTTTTAGACTGGCATTCTGTGAAAGAGCTCAGTCAGGTTCCTCTGGCCTGGCCCGACCTCCCAGTTTAACATCACTCCAGTGACCTCAGATGACCAGACAGACAACGCACAGCGGGCACAGTTAATGTGGCAGTTAATTTAGGCTGTAGTCCTGCCCAATCACTGAGGAGATGTCCTCACATTACTGCTTCAGTTCAAGCCGCTTCGAGTTGTTTTATTCACATGTGATTTTCTTTCTCTATTATTCTTGTGCAAGCTGTGGAATCAGGCCTATCCACACTGCAGTATTCAGTGTTTGTGCTCCTTAATGACATGTTACGACTGCACTGAAATATGTGTTTGCAGTCTTAGAAAATCTGCCTCCTAATGATGCTTTCTTCAGCCGAAACAAGAAGCTTGTGCAGGTACTTTATTATTTTTGTGGTGTATGCCATAAAGGCTTTTTGCTGTGTAATGACGTACTCACAGCATTGATTAGCTGTAATTAAAAGTGAGGCTCACTGGGACTGTTCAATACATGGAAAAAAAATATTAGCAGCACTGTCATTAAACATTATCTGAGCAAGGCAGGTGGCTACAAACATTCAGTTTAACAATAATCCCATTTCAGTGCTCTTATCTCACAGACCAGCTGGTCATTTCACACAGACATCTGTTTGATTTCTTCCAAAGCATCTTCATGATTTTTTTTCTTTATAATAATTACAACTATTTCTCATCCGCAATGGCTCTCAGCCATTTCGATTTGGGAAATTCCCCAGAATAATCAGGTTGGTGTTTGCAACATCCACAAAAAAATCTATACACTAGAAAGTCAGGGTGATATTACCAAAGCTTGGTGGGAGCTTGGGGCTCTGCTGGAAACACTAGCGCCTTGGATTTCTCAGTTGATGGTGCAGCTGTCAGACTTTGAGGTGACCCACCTTCAGACACAGTCTCCATTTCCAGTCCAGTCACCTGTTGGCTCAAATCTGGAGCTGGAATTCAGAGAGGCCATCGCTCTAAGGTTAACGTTATTTAATGTGATAGTTGGCAAAGCTGGTTATAGCTGCTTGGTTAAAGCTAAAATATGTTGTCTCCACATTAATATAGCAAAAATGCTACACCTATGGTTTTGCGTTATATACTTACATTATCCCAAATGTTTCCAACAATGCTCAAACAAGGAGAAATCTATAATTTATTCAAGGTAATGGTATGTTTCCTGCTAGCTTGTTACTAGTTGCACGGGCTACGTTGGATACTTCAGAGTGTAAGGAATTAAACTGGCTAATATGACTAAATGTTACGTGAATAAAACATCACATTTTTCTTATTACCTCCTCTAGGAACACGATTCCCGCCTGACTCATGTCATATAGATTTTCATCGGCTATGGTGGTTGTTTAACAGTGATGAAGACAGCTCCCATGAGCCCATCCTACTTCATGACATCATCAAAATTGTCTTTTGTTATTGCTCTCATTTGAGAAAGACCCCTATTGGCAGAACTCACGTATGTTTAAGTTAGCTAGTTATTAGCTAGTTTAATGTGAGCGAGACTTTTAGTGGCAGAATTTACAGATTGTTCATTTAAGTATGAAACTATGGCGCAAAAGCAGGGCAGGGGCAGAAAAAAAATAAAGACACTTCCTATATGCGGTGGGGCACTAGCATGCCAAAAGTTGTGATGCACTTTATCCTTATAACTTATCGTTATTTCCTCTGAAAGGGCTCCCTAGAGGATTTGTTATCACATTGTCTGGGACTTTAGGTCACTGTGGAGGGCACTGCACAGGTTTTATCAGGGGCATCCAAGATAACACTTTTGCTCACTTTTTTGAGCCAGTAATTAATGGGGTGCCTGTTACATTTCTTGAAGTACTTTACAAATGTTTATCCTTTATGTTGAACGTCATCAAGGGGCTCTGCATTGCTGAGAACTTCTTCCTGGCTCTAAATATGAGCTGCTTGGCACAATATTTTGGCGACCCCTGAAAATTATCGTGCGGGGGTCTTGATCCCAGGTTGAAACCAAGCGACACAGTACCAAGCAACCAAGTGCAGAATTTTTTTTAGTGCATTTATGTGTATCCCCTTAATAGAGGCCACCTGTAAAATGTCAGAGCAGTTAATCTGGTTACAGCTCAGTTTGAGAGGTCAAATGTCACAACGCACAACACTTACGGTAGATACAATATGATAGATAATATGATCAATAATAGATAATACAATAGATGATTTATGCATTTATGTATCTGTTAGTTGAGTTAACTTCTGTTTTTATGTGCTGGAAAAAGAATGTGAAAATAAACTTACTGAAAAAATCATGAAACAAGCACAGTGAAGTGTTTCCTTGTGTGTGATGCTGCCGAGAAACAAACACGCACAGCCTCACTCGCTTTGTCTTCTCCACACGCCTCTCTGTCACGCTCACTCCCTCACCCCTCACTTTCACACATACTCATGCTCAAAAGTGCAATCTCAAGCATGTGCACGCACATACACACACTCTCTCTCTCTCTCTCTCTCTCTCTCACACACACACACACACACACACACATACAGAGGAGAAGATGCTGACCCCTCTATTTACTGTGATACTGTAGTTGTCGAACCAGCAAAACCACCTCTCAGGCATCTCACTTTTACTCCCTCCTCCTCTTCTGAAGCAGCCTCACACTCTCTCCTCCTCCTCCCACCCTTCAGCCCCGCCCACATCCCCTCCCCTCCCTCCCTCCCTCCCTCCAGCATCATGATGGGACTAATATCCCCATAGAGATCTCAGTTATAACAAGTTGACCTTCACATTAAAATCTCATCAGCTTCCCATCTCCCTCTCTGCCTCCCTCTCCTCCTCTCTATCTGCCCTTCATCTCTCTTCTTCTTCTCTGTTTTCTGTCAGTACTGCACTGTAAATGCTTTACTGCATTGTTTTATATCATTCTCTATAAATCATATTGTCAGAATTTACTGGTGTTGCTATTATCTCTCAGACATACCCCACGCTGCTGGCTGTTGATACAAGTATCGTGTCTTGTCCTGTCCTCTGCATCAATATTATGATTTGTTTTACACTCAGTTTGTATTCTCTACGGACGGTACTGAGGCAATGAGAAAGTGTGATACAGGGTAAACCAACAAAATGTTTTTCACAATTTAATTTATTTTAGTTTTTCGCAATAATTTAATACTTTGGAAATACGGCCTGGTGTTCTTTGTGTTGCTATTACTCAAAAAAATCTAACAAATCATGTCAAGAAAAGTGAAGAAAAGTGATTTTCTCTTTCATATTGATTCCAGTGATGATAAAATGAATGCAGATATCCTTTGTAGTGGTCAGTGAGGACTTGAAGAGTTTCTGCTGGATTTCTAACCTAGAATATAGTAGCAAATAGATGGGTTTCGCACTTAAATATCATATTCTAATGGGAATAAAACATGTTATGCTACTGTTCACTGTTTTTCTGTTCTGTTTTTGACATAACGTACACTTTATATCGACTGCTTGGTTTTAAATTCCTCTCTACTGATGGTACTGAGGCAGTAAAATTGTGAGGGGGTGATGGAGGGTAAATTTGCCAAAGCATTTCAGCTGATATAAATGTTTATTTTTGTAACATTGCATCCCAGTCTTGAAGTAATGCATTGCCTGATGCAGGCACAGCGCGACACTGGGGCTATGGGTGGCTACAGCCATGTCACAGATCTGCAAAGTCCCATGTAAACCCCCTCAAGCATTTTAGTATTGTTTCATTTTTTTTTAATAAAGAAATATGTAAAGGTTAATAAACAGTCAGCACCTTTTACACCATCTGTGCACAGCTGACAGACAGAGAGGTAAATAGACTTCTTGTTGAAGCTGCAGTATCAATATTATGTCTTTCATTCCTGACATTGTGTGAGCGAGTTCATCTGAAATATTATTACTAATGCAGAGTTGTCTGATTGGGCATATGGGATAAATGCACTTGTTGTTTTGGTAACGTTTTGGATGTATTGTGTTGTGTTGTTGTTAATTGTGGCTGTGTGGTCGCTGTCCAGTGCTGAAATCTTTCATGATGTTTTTGTCATTGCATGGGGTCACTTGGATT
The DNA here is from genome assembly GCF_056507025.1 of Lutjanus erythropterus. NCBI lineage: Eukaryota > Metazoa > Chordata > Actinopteri > Lutjaniformes > Lutjanidae > Lutjanus > Lutjanus erythropterus. The sequence continues at coordinate 22,578,711 of NC_139325.1, read as the reverse complement.
AGCCATTTATTTGACACATTTTTGTCAGTGAAAAATTACATCTATACCAAATGTGGTGTGTGCCATATCTGGTTTTATTGAAAAGAAACAGAACAAAATATTGCTCATAAAGTAACTCTGATGTCATAAAAATTGACTATTTCCTCCTCAGCACCACACATATTGCTCAGTCCCCGCCTTAACACCTGAAAAAATCCTGGAGCCAAGAATTGCCTGATGTTCTTCGTGTCGCTAGAAATTCACAAAACGTAGCAAACGGTGCCGAAAAATGTGACTTTTATGTTTCATATTTATGATAAAATTAATCTTTTGTAGCCGCAGATGAGGCTCTTTAATAGCCTATGTTGTGTTTCTAACCTATAATACAGTAGCAAGGACTGTCAAATACATAAAATGCACACTTAAATATGGTATTATAAGTAGAATAAAACATATAACACTTTTCTAAGATAAATACCTTCAGTTTGTTTGTTTTTTTATGTGATGTACATACTGCCTGGTTTTAAACTCCTCAACACAACCTTCACTCCAACATTGATCCTGTTTTATGTTGTTCACTTTGTCAGATTTTACTGTTGCTACTATTATTTCTCTGATATACCTTGATACAAATTTCGTGTCTCATCTCGTCCTCTACAGCAATATTAAGGTCTGCTTTATGTTTTATATTCTCTATTGATGGTACTGAGGCAGTGAAAGTGTGAGAGCGATGTGATGGAGGCTAAACCTACAAATACTAAGTTTCAATATTATTTCTACACATTTCAACTGATATAAACGTCTTGTTTCAAAATATTGCGTCACAGTTTTGAAGATAAAACATGCCCTGATATTCTTTCTTTGTGATGCTTTGACTCCCAAAAATGAAACAAATCGGGTCAAGAAATGTGACTTTTATGTTTTATACTGATTCCTGTGATGATAAAATGAATGTAGACATCTTTTGTAGTGGTAGATGAAGCTCTTTAACTGTGATGTGTTTCTAACCTTCAATATAGTACCGGGGAGTGTCACATAGATGGATTTTGCACATTTTAAAAAGGAATAAAACATGGAACACCACTTTTCTGAAAAGATAAATCCTAATTGGTTTGTCTATGTGCTTGGGACAGCTTCTTGTCCATCCGTCCATCCCATTCTTCTAAACGTGATATCTCAAGAGTGCTTTGATGCAATTTCTTCAAATTTGGTGCAAAGGTCATGTATTTGACCGTAACTGAACTGAAAAACAAACATGCTAATTCTGTCAAAATTTCACACAAACGTCAAGTAACAGAAAATGATGAGGTAATGCAAAAAGACATAGGTCAACTTCACTGTGACATCATAATGTTCAGGTCTCTATCAGTCCTCTGTATTCCTCTGTAAAAAAAAAAAAAAAAGTCTCTAAGTGAGAATATGTCAATATAGTGATAATGTCCTTTTGCAAAATAAATAAATACTTAACCACTTAATGATTAATTTCCTTAAAAGTTTTCATTATACATATATATGATACAAGTCTGGAGAGACATGCTGCAACTGCAACTTGATTTTGACTGGTTGACTGGTTTTAAACTCCTCATCACAACCTTTACTCCAACCTTAAATCTGTTTTATGTTGTCTGGTATGTCAGAATTCACTGTTGTTCCTGTTATCACTCTGATATACCCTCTGCTGTTGTCTATTGATATGAGTGTCATGTCTTGTCCTGTCCTCTACAGCAATATTATGATCTGTTTTACACTCAGTTTGTATTTTATATTTATGGTGTTCAAGCACTGAAAGTGTGAGCGGGATGTGATGGAGGGTAAAGCCACCTAAGCTAAGTTTTCTCATGTTTTAATGTTACTGATTTCCACTGATATAAATGTTTGCTTTCAAAACATGGCCTAATGTTCCTATAACTTCCCAAAATATAACAAATCATATCAAGAAATTTGATTGATTTTTATATTTCATATTGACTCCTTCGATGATAAAGTTCATGTAAATATATTTTTTGTGGCAGAGGAGGCTCTATAATAGTCTGTGGTCTGTTTCCCGCCAACAATACAGTAGTGAGGAGTATCAAAAAGATGAATTTCACACTTAAATATGGTATTTCAAGAAGAATAAAACACGTAATGCCACTTTTCTGACGAGTTAAATCCCACTTCGTTTGTTTCTTTGACGTGATGTACAGCTGATGTTGACTGTCTGGTTTTAAACTCCTCAACACAACCTTTACTCCAACCTTGATCTCTCTGTCTTTGTGTAACTGAACCTCTGGTACTCTCTGGTTAGAGTTGTGTGTGCAGTCCATCATTCACTGTCACTGTGACATGATATCATTCCTCTTCTTCACTCACTGCTGCCTGCCCCCCCACCCCCCCTTCCCTTTCTATCTCGCCTCAATCTCTCATTCTCACCCTCCTCCTCCTCCCTCTTTCTCCCTCCCTCGCTCATGCCCTGAGGTCAGAGTGTGCTGTAGACTATTGATATCGTTACTAAAAATATAGGATTCCTCCACCAGCTGGCTAAAAATAGACCAAGGGACATGGACCACAGGAGACAAAGGAGGAGGGGGCAAGAGGAAGAGGAGCAGAGGGATGAAGAGAGAAAGGAAGACAGAGAGAGAGGTTACAAGCTGTGCCATTTTACTTAGTGGTATTCATGTGTGCTCATTATGTGGGGTTATGAAAATGTTGAATGAAGCTACTAGAGGACAGCTGATCTATTGTGTTTTGTACGTTATATGTGAAACTTAACTCTGTAAAACTGTTATTTGGAGTTAAATTTGTGACCTGCATCGCCTCCAAGTCAAACTTGTCGTCACATCTTTTTTCTCTTGACTGTTTGCTTTAATGGCATTATCATAGTTAAGTGCAGTATTGCCAAAGCATGTTTATAAGCCCCTATAAGCATGTATGGGCTTGCTCCAAACCAGGGCACCAGAATGAATCGAAATGTTATGGCCAAGTGCAATATCCATATCAGAGAAGCTGCAATTTCTTGATAAAGGCAGTGTGCGTATAATGAAATACTGTGGTGCTGCAGAGATGCCCCGACCTACAAATCTTGTTCTTCAAATGTAAAAATGCAAAAATGATCATTCCCACTAATCGAGAATCATATAGAGATCGGAATATCTGTCAGAATAATTGCAATATGATTTTTTTTACTATATGGTGCAGCCCTTTTACCATACTTTTACTGTGCCAGTAAAGCTGATAGTCTATCTGTCTAGATGTCATTGCATTTGTAAATAAAATGATTTGAAGTTATAATAAAAGAGACAAAAAATGTTTTAATCAATCAAACATAATTTGTACAACACATTTCTTACAAGGTACTCCAACTTTGAGATAAAATATAATATTTTACCACATTACTATACTAGTTTGTATAGACAAAGTGTGCAGTATGCACTACACTATACATCTGCATATTATAATATAATTAAAGAAAAAATAAAGCTATCTATCTATCTATCTATCTATCTATCTATCTATCTATCTATCTATCTATCTATCTATACGATACTGTGAGTATACTAAGCAACACTACAACATACACTACACAATATTATACAAGTAAATTACTGCAAATGATACTGTAATGAAAGACATAAAAAAAACACAGAAACATAGAAAAACATTTAAGAAATGATGTATATAAGATGGGAAATAGTACATGCCTCTCTCTCACGCTCTCTCACTCACCCTCTCTCTCTCTCCATCACTTCTCCCTCCTGCTCCCTCTCTCTCTCTCTCCCTCTCTCTCTCTCTCTCTCTCTCCCTCTCTCTCTGTCTCTGTTGTAGCCAAAGTAGCTGCTGAAGCGATCCTCCACCGCAGTGCCTGGGACAGATTGAGTGAAAGAGAGAGTGAGGGATTTAGAGGATGGGTAAGGGGGCTTAAGGGAAAACACACAGAACAGAACAGAGAGAGAGAGAGGGTGAGGAAGAGGAGGGAGAGGAGGGAGAGAGCAGAGATCCAGCAGCCTCCCCGCTGTGAGCTTTCTTGGCTACTGACGTGTGCGCACGACTCTTGGTGGCAGCAGGGTGAGTCTTTTTCTCCTCTTAAATAACTACACTTCTGTCTTTCTTGGCAGCGATTGTGACGATGACGCCTTTTCAACCTGACTCAGTCATTTACAATGTGTGTGTGTGTGTGTGTGTGTGTGATGACAGCTGCGAAAAGAGCATTCATAACGCGCCCTCATGTCGTGTTTTAACGTAAAGACAGCCGCTCGCCTTCATGTGAGAGCGCACAGGAGCATCTCAGTTATTAAATGTTACCTGGAAGATGAGTGTTCGTTTATTTTATCATATTTTTTTCTCCATTTCATCCCAATTTTTCAGTCTGACTCGCTCACATGTTCTCTGCTCTGTTTATCATCTCCAAACTCCGCGTGTGAGTGTGTGTGACAGCACAGAGAGGAGCAGGGGGGTTTCTCAGCATCCCTATGCGCACACACTCCCTCTGTCACTCTTGTGCTGTATTATACATGCATATATGCTGTTGTACACACATGCAATTTGCAGGAGATGTGATGTGAGTGTTGAAAATGGTTCGAGTTTTTCCAGAGAGTGGCTGCGCAGCTGAAATGCTTTGAGCAAACCCGCCCATTGAGTCACGATATCCACGTTCAGTCGTTATGAAGTCGTTTATTCTCCATTCAGTGATTCCGTCGTCCTCTCATGCAGTCAAGGTTGGTTCGTTTAGCACAGGTGTAGGCGCATCCCCGCCGTGCGCGTCCATGTTGGGTACTCCTTCCATTTTTTGGGCCAAGGTCTTTCCCTGTGTTAACCTATATCTGCTATACTCATGCTATTCCTGCCTTAAAGACTCTCTAACATAGTTTTACAGCTGCGATGATCAGTCGATAAATCAATTAATCCGTCGAAAGAAAATTAGTTACCAACTATTCCCATGATCATTAATCATTTCTGTCATTTTTCAAGCAAGAATGTCAACCATTTACCGGTTCCTGCTTCTTAAATGTTAAGATTTGCTACTTTTCTATGTCATTAATGATAGTAAATGAAGAGTCTAGGACTCTGGGAAATTGTGTGACATTTTTCACATTTCTTTTACACTTTATGAACCATGGGTCTTCAACGGGGGTGCATGACCCCTAGGGAGTCCTCCTCTACTCACACAAAGTCATTGCAGGAACGTAGCTGCAATATGACTTTTGTGACATGTGACAGAGTGTTGTTGCCAGCACATTATTTTAAATGTTGCCCGTATGTTGTTCAAATGTTTCCACCACAATCTGGGGATGTCTTGGTGTTTAGCAATGTTGTAGCAACATCGTTATATAAAGTTCAGGAAACATGCAGAGGACATTAAAGAGACACTGCAAAAATACCATAGAATATCTCTTAAGTTGTAACACTTCGACAACGTAACAGCAACATGCGTGTTTGTAGGGTTGGTTGTACAAGACATAATTTCAAGACGTCAGTTTGAGCTCTGGAAAATTGTGATGAGAATTTTTCACATTTTCTTTCTTTTTTTTTTTTTTTAATAGACCACGGGTCTCCAACCAGAGGTCTGTGACCCCTACGGAGTGCTCAGAGTTACTGCAGGGGGGCCACTAAATTATTTACTGCTAATTTCTTGAAATTTCTTCTTTTTTTTAATTAAAAATTGTCTGAAAATACACATGAATCCAACATATTAGTAGTTAAGATAAATCAGACTATTCATAAGAAAAACGTTTACATAAGGCTACTCATGTGAACTTCACAAACAAGACAGACCGTCCACCTCAGAGGGTGAGGCTAACAAAGCTAACATCAGCCATGCTACAACTGCTGCTGACTTAGCAGCTATTGGTAAGCGCAAATGAAAGGAAGACCCGAAAAGTTACAAACTAAAGATTAAACTATTAATCCTGAAAATAATCTGCAGTTTAATCGATTATGAAAGCGATCGTTAGTTGCAGTCCTACACGGTTTCATCCTCCCTCTCTCCTCTCTCAGGCCTCTCACCCCTTGTTCCTGCCTTCTTTTCTTGGATTTTTCCAGCGGCACTTCTCCATATATCCATCACTCCCTCTTTCTTTCTTTCTCTTGGTGTCTTTCTTTCTTTCCTGTGAGGCTCAGAGGTAATGTCAGTCTGTAGATTGTGACAGATTAGAGAGAATTAAACCTTTTGTCCCCCTTGTGGCTCCTATCTAACCAATTCAATTGGCTCATTACTTTCTGGGTGAGGGAGCTGAGGGGCCTGTCTCAGACCGCTAAAATGGGATTGTTATCACAAATCTAACAGGAATTTTTTCACTCAATCTCAATCCCAAGTCTACAATGGCCATGTCTCCAAAAGCTCCAACAGCTCTTTAGAGGATCTTTTTGGGGATGATGTGAGCACAATACATACCTTATTTAAGTCCACATCTGTTATAAACCAGCAGGATGTATTTGATCTGTTGGATGGGATTGTGTTTTCTGTTTAATGGGCAGCCTATCGCCCGGGTTTCCACCCAAAGTACCGAGCACTTTTAGTCCCAGGAATTACTTTTCAAGGAGCTAAAATGTTCTTTCTATACGTTGCTGTCTGTGTTTCCACTGAGGTCTAAAGACCAACAAAGATTTGACAAATTAATCAAATAATTAGTCCCCTGACGTCTGAAAAAGTGACACGCTTCACTTAATTTTTGTGTGTGCAACTATACGACAATCAAGGTCTGAACTTTGCTGTGGTCCAGCTGGTTTATGTTTTTCTTGTGTAACTTCTTCTCATACTCTGCTTTGCAAGCCCCTTCCCTGAAGTTCATGTGTTTTTTAAAAGAACAACCCCCCAAGCAGGAACCTTTTTGAGGTAAAATATTGTCCCCAGAACTTGCCGTACTGGTTCAAGATTCTTGGAACCTTTGTGTTATCTAGTAAACCAGGCCGTGTTTCCACCAGTTTTGACCCAAACCATTGTGATCAAGAATATCATCAGTAGTAGATGTTGCACAAAAACACAACAACCTGCAGAATATGACATGCCCACTTTGGTTCCCAAGAAAAAACTGCTATTTTTCAGTTCCAGCTGTGAAATAACTTTTCAGTTCCTGAACCAAGTTGTATTTGGTGCTCAGAATGGTTCCAAATTAGGTTTGATTTAATGCTGGTGGAAAGGGCCTAACTGAGTTCTTCTAAAGGTTCCTAATCCCTGGGTAAAGCTCCTGTGGTGGAAACATGGTTTAAAAGAGAGATGAGGGTGCTGTCCGTGGTGCTGAACAAGTCTGGAAGAGCCACTCAGTCACATCCACTCATTTCTGCTGTGCTGCAACTCCAATTGATCCACACTCCTTTCTGGCCACTTTGGCACATCCTCCAACTGCTGGCAGGTGTGATTGTTCATTCCCCACTCCCCTCTACTCCCTGGTCATCTTCATATCCCCCCAGTCTCTGAGCTTTCAGTCATTTCATTGAGTTGTTTTTGATTTTACAGAGACTACTTCAAAATCTTCCAATCACACCGGCTCAAACTCTTATCCACCAGTCCCAAGTGTCAGGAGCGGCAACAATGGCCACTTCAGGGCCAAAACCTCTGATTAAAGAAGAAAAAAATTGTGAAAATTGGGCAGCAACAAATTGGTGTGAAACTTAGGAATTCATACAAACCTTCTATTGTTCCCCCGTGTCTCAGATTGTAGCTTCGATCTGTCCTTTTTGTCTGAGTGGTTTATTAGTGGTTGATCATACTTCTTCTCTCACATCTGTCTATCACTGGAGTAACCCACTCTGTGCTTCCTCAAAATGCCCAAACTTATCACTTCTCCAAGGATTTCTCTGATGTGTACTACCAGGCAGGTCTGTTCTTACACATACGCTGAGCTCTCTACATGCCCGGTGCTGCATAGAAACTGAAGCAACTTCTATAGTGGTCACGTCTCACATGATGACTGTCCAGATAAGACGAGGCCAAGCTTAATCTTTTATAGTTCCCCGCCAGATTACTGTATCTATTTTAACTCAGCTCTTCAAAGACTCAAATGTTTGTCCGTACAACGAGAGAACAGAAGAAGAATAAACTCATTCTCATATTTTAGTCATTAATTTCATTTCATTTTCTGTTGTCAAAGCCTTCTTAAGTGCCTGATAATCAATGTCAAATTAATTAGATTGCTTAAACATGTTGTATTTTACTATCTTTTTTATGCAAATAGACAGTGACAAAGTACAAAAGTTTAGTGTCTGAAGTGTTAGATGGAGAATACATTAATAATATGGCTGTTTGTGCACTGCACAGTTGATTATTTACAGAGAAAGATATGAGAAACTACAAAAAGGATTTGGTCAGCTGCAGCACTGTGAACATTTTATTAATGACAGTCAAACAGGCAGGCCACAAGTATACAGATAACAGCTCAGCATAACTGTGATATGCAGAGGAAAAGCTCAAACACACATCTTTTCACACTTCGAAGCAGCTGTGTTACATCAGCAGAAGAACATGCCTGATTTCACTCCTGTCAGCTGCTGTGAGAACAAGACAGTGAAGTCTGAGTGGTTAGGACTGGACAAGTGAAGTGCCACAGCAAATATCAATTATTTTGTGACAGAGTCAGTCTTTAAAAGCTCCACTCTGTCCACAGTGCAGGCTGTAAACAGCACAGTATGTGTAATGATGGTGGAAAAGTGTTCTTGGAATTTATTGGGGCAGTATTGTAGTTTTGAATGGCTGAGGATTGAATGTCAGTGTGTATTTACTGCTTGTTGCAGAGCAGGCACATTTCTTCACTGCCATAATTGGGCTCTTCCAGCCAGTTATTACAGTGTCACATTTCATTTAAAGTGACTTTAGTGTACTTGAATGGCCTGCCCAGTCTGTGAGATACAAGGTGATATTCACAGCAGGTGTGCACCGACAAAACATTTGCTGCTACTGAGAGATGCTATCATCACGGGCCAAGCTCCTGCCGGAAGAATTAAAGGTTGTCCTACTGTTCAAGCTAGGAGTGCCTAAATGAATGAGCACCGGGTGTATGAACCTGAATAAGTTGAACACAAAACCTAATTAAAACAATAGATGGTAGAAAACTTGGACAAAGTCTCTGTGACGTCACCCTCAGGTTTCTGAAGAGGCATCGTAAAGCTCACTGTGGTGGCTCTGATTGCTGCCATCTGGGCAGTGCCTGACTTCTAGTTAATCCAAAAATGGGCAAAGAGTGGAGATGAGGCAGGCCAAATGAAGCTACCTAGTGGCTAGTAACCTGTGAAACTGCTCACTCACTGTCAGTCAAAGCAAGTACACCCTTAATTGTGCTTAGCTTTAAGCCTTACCATAATTTAAAAGGGCGAGTTACAGATATTAGCCGTAAAGTTTTTTTTGTACTAGGCGTAGACTGTAGAATAACTAGTGGACAGAGCCTCTGGTCTGAAAAGTGACGCCTTAAACTGCATTGTTTGTAATGGCCTGCAGGGGACAACTCTGCTGGCTGCAAAAAGAAATCTGTTTGTATGTAGTCTTATGAGAGAATGACCCTACTTCTCACTTGATTTATGACCTCAGTAAATACTTTCCTAATGAGTTCATGATCTCAATCGATAGTTTCAAGTCTTCTTCTGTACAACATGATGACCATTTTGTAAATTATGGTCCCATTTGGAGTAAAATAGACAATAAAGCTGGGTATGGTTTTTCTGTGTGACTGAGAAGTCATTCTCTGTGAGTCCAGCAGCTTCATGAAACTCAGATCAAACTGTTAAACTAGGCAGTGTTGATCAAGATTGTGTTACTGCATTGCTTATTTCTTGCCTAAAATGTTTTTTATAAACATATTTTGTGTAATGTTTCGCTGTACTGTGAGAAACTTTGTGGTTAGCCACGTCATCATTATTTCCTGCTGCAGGTAAGAGCCAAAAGCAAGCAAATTGCAGTACAGCACCAACTAGCTGTACACTCTCGTCGGTACTCTGCATGCACCTGTTGCTAAAAACTAAGATGGCGACCCCCATATAGCCAAACTCCAGGCTTCAAAATGGTACGGCTGGTTCACATTTGGGTACCAAGCTATAAACATGTTTTTTTAGTTGGGAATTTTGGTATGAGGGTCTATGGAGATTGGCTCACTTTTGGAGAGAGCTTCATGTGGCCATTTGAGGAACTGCAGTTTTTGGCAAGAGAAAAGGAACTCTGGCAAAGAGTTTGACTTGGAAGGGAAAATCCAAATCAAAGTATCACAGTATTAAGTATCAACTATAAAGTAGAAAACACAGCTGTCCTCTAGCAGCTGTAGTTCATTCAACACTTTCATTTAACCCCTCATAATGAGCGCAGATGAATAAATGCATAGAGACAGCATGCTCAAAGGATCTGCAGTGAAGTCTTTCCCAGTCAACCAGAACTAAGTCACAGAAAGACCATGTGTGAGTCACACAGGACCCATCCTCCCTGTCCTGATCTGTGTGTGTGTTATCTATCTCTCAGTTTTTTAAGTCCTTGCCTAACTTCAGCGATTTACTGTGAAGTCATCATCTGTTGCGCTGGCTCCTCTCTGACCTTTAACAGGATTGGTTGCCACCGGATGTGTCACTAACTCATCTTTAGCGATAACAAGTCGAGACAGGAAGATGGCCAGTAGCTGTTTGCATGTGTGCGCCTCACATGTCTGTCTGAGTGTTTCCCCCGTTCCTATAATGACCTCCCTCCATGACCCCTTTCCAAATTTACCTACATTTTTGTCTGTGCAGTTTTGATGTGTAATTCCTCTTCTCTTCTCACACCCTCTTTCCTCCCTTCGTTCTGCCCTCCAGATGAGTTCGTGCAGCAGCCGTGCTTTGACCATCCTGTCCACAGTGTTTGGAGCCTGCGGGCTGCTGCTGGTGGGGGTGGCTGTGTCCACTGACTACTGGCTGATCATGGTGGAGGGCATCATCCTGCAGCAGAACCAGAGCATGGAGGTGAAGATGGCGCTGCACTCAGGCCTCTGGAGAGTTTGCTTCGTGGCTGGTAGGAGGACACACCGACATTCAAAAATTAAAAACTGTAGAAGACAAATACATGTGCATGCAAAACCACGCTGCTACATGTGTGTGTGTGTGTGTGTGTGCATAGGTCCACATCATCACAGTGACAAACACCCAGAAACAGATAGAATAAAGCAGCCAAGCGAGGGGAGAAAAGAGAGAAAGCGAGCTTCTGGCCTCTAGAATCATAGCTGTCACAAAACATGATCGTTACCTGTGAGCAGTTGGGCCGTAGAGGCCCCACATGATTTCTTTTGGTTTGGTTTTTATTTCTTCATGCATCACTGACTTTGATCCTAAAAGCAAACCCCAACATTTTTCATTTTTTCCCCTCTGTGTGTGTGTGTTTTCTCCCAGGATCAGAAAATGGCAGATGCGTTGCGTCAGAGTACTTCACTGAACCCGATATAGAGATCACCACTGAAAACACTGCAAATATCCTCAGTGAGTAAAACAAATAACAGCACTCTATCTTCTACTGTATGAGAGTCTGCAGGTGTGAGTAACTGCAGAGTCCCCCTGCTGATCGATTGTCGGTACTGCAATCTGAACATGATGAACATGAGCTGCAAATACAGGATTAGTTCATCAACGGAAAATTAACCTGCAATTATTTTGATTATTTTGATTGATGACAATTAGTCACTCCTTAAGAAAAAAAATCTCTTGTTGCAGCATCTCAGCTGTGAGGATTTGATTTTGTTTGTGTTTGATACCACAGTAAATAACTGAATAACTGAAATTACTGAATGATATATTTGGGTTTTGGACAGTGAGTCAGACGAAACAAGATATTTGAAGATATCAAACTCTGATGGACATTTGGAAACTAATTCCAGGTGTTTCATAGAATAAACTATTAAAGTGCAGTAACCTATTCTGGAGAAAGATAGTTGAGTCTCATTCCCAGGTCATTAGATACTAACATTTTGGAAATGAGACACATGATTGGTCAAACTATCCCGTCACAGACCAGACTCTCTAAAGCCCGAAAACAGAGCTAAGAGGAGGAGCAGAAGTCTAGTCTTCCCTCAGACCGCTTGAATTACATCATGCTTAAAGGTTATAGTGGGACTTTTGTCCAATGACACCAAAATAAACTGCCACCAATTTTAATCAAGAAAATAATAAAGAAATCAGAAATATTACTTGTTCTCTAACATTAATCAGATGAACAACAATAAATTTATTTAGCAAAGCCAGATTATCCTTATATAAAAGACATGTTTTTTTTTTATTTTACCTGGTAAAATCAAACTTAAATTGAGAGTGTTCTTTGATCCACAAAATGTCAGTATTCAAAAGTATTTCAAAATTAATTTGACTCTTTGGGAGCAAAAAGTTATCATATTAATTATCATATTATTATCAGGAGTTCATTATCAGTGTCATGTGCTTTTTGAATAATAATGACTCTTAATATAATAATAAAGATTTTGGTTTAGGTTTTCCACATTCGGGCATTACTGAATGTTCAAAGCTACGTGCTTTTTGTTTATATCATAACTCTGTTTCCTGTAGTTAAAAAGCAGATGTTAGATGCTTCACCAGATACGGTAAATCTGTCCAGAGGCAGACTTACCAGGCAAAGGTCAAGAAGTGCCTTAGGCCTTAAGCTTCCAAGGGCCCCGTAAAACACATTATAAAAATATGTTATGTATGATTTTTTAAAAACTTTTTACTAATTGATTATGTCTATCTAAAAACTCAGAAAGCTTAATTCACAAAAGTCTCAGGGGCCTTTCCTCAGTCCCCACTATGCTGGACTATTCCATGGTCTTATTATGCGGAAATGATCCAGGAAAACAGCTGCCAACTTATGTAAACAAATGATTCGATGTGGTGTTAAGACTGAAAAATGAAGCAAAGCTATCCCAGTGGTGCTGAAAAAGGAGGAAGTGGGAGGAAAGTGCAAAGTTTTTAACAAAAGTGCCCAAGGAATAAATCTTTTTTACTGCTGCCACTGATGACACTAACATTACTAGAGTGTCAGGAAGCCGCTGATTGCGCCAGCACTAGTATTAATACTGCTAATTATAGTGAATAATCAGTATTCTGATTAGTGTTCTGAGAACAGGTTGAGGGCCCCATGGTTGAATCCATGCCTGAACCTGTCAATATGTTAAAAGAAAGTAATACTGTTTCCCATCACCATATTTTAGTGGGGAAGGTCACGGACAGACATCTCCACATAACAGGTCTAGAAACATTATCACTCACCTTTCCCAGCAGTCTCAGGACACATCCCATCATCTATGTTTAACACTGTGACCCCTCCACCCTATAGAGATGGTGCGGACAGCAACGCCCTTCCCGATGGTGTCGCTGCTCTTTGTCTTCACGGCCTTCGTCATCAGTAACATCGGACACATCCGGCCTCAGCGCACCATCCTGGCCTTTGTGTCCGGTATCTTCTTCATCCTCTCAGGTGGGACCCATTACTCATGTCCTGCTGTCTCTCTGTGATTGATTACAGCAGCCTGGTGTGTCCTGTGTCACATATGGAGACACTCCATCACAGCTCTATTTTTAGTGTATGATGCAGGTGTGTAGGCCGTCATTAGAAAAGGTGACGAGATTAGTTGGGTTTTTGGGGAGTTTTCTGTGTGTTTATATGATATACAGTGGCAAAATTATAAACTTCGTTATTGTGAAAATTGTGAAAATACTTGCAGTAACATCTCACAGTATCATGAGCAGGTTTTTCAAGCTTTATTTTCTGCATTAGTGTAGTTAACCTTCTTGAACAGCAGATGGCTGTAATGCTCCCATTTCCTGCCCTCTGTGTGTGCAGTGAAGACTGTCAGGAGCTAAATTGGAGCTCATGTTCTCTGAAGGCTGTTTCACTCGACACGTCTGAGAAGGAAGCAGCGCTGCAGAGCTCAGAGGAGCATCAAACAGAGGCTGCCACGACAGCTCTGACTTGCTGTAGCGAGGACTTGCTGATAAAGGGTGTAGCAGCAGAATAATAGGGGTTATATAAGGAGGGGTTATGTAATGTTTATAGCCTGTGCTGGAAGTGTCGCAGTGTTTTACTTTATGAGGTATTTTGATAATAGGGTGATAACAAGGGGCAAGTGTATCAAATTGCTTTTCAGCAGTCAGATTCTGCTGTACTAAGCCTCTCACTGCCTTCCTCCTGCCCTCCCCTCCTCCCTCTGTCTCCCCTGTCTCTAATTCACCAGCCTCTCAGTTTTCTTCGCTTTCTCCCTCCTCTCAGTCGCTCCCAATCCTCTCATTTCCTCCTCACGCCTTCATTCAGAGTGTATTCTTTCAGTATTATGAATCACTGATGCGGATGTGGTTTTGTTTGTGGACTACCCAGAGATATGAGCCCATTCTCCCTGTTCTCACTGACACAGCGGTCTGGTTAATATTGTAGTTTGGGTCGGTCATGTTCTGGTTAATATTACAGAATTCAGAGCAGCAGCAAAAACACAGCATGAAGCCACAGCTGTTCAAGCATGCTGCACTCTTCCCCTCTTTCTTGTCAAAGCGACTTTTTGTTTTTCACCACACATTTTGCATATGCATGTGTACTTGCCGGCACATAATTTACCTCTATTTCGTCTTCCTTTTACCTCACACACTCTCTTTGCCTCCATCTGCTCTCAGTTTGCATGGGCATGTGTGTTTCCTGGTTTTACTTATTTAGATAAAGATGTTCTTCCACTTCATGACTGACAGCAGCATGGTTTCTGCATTTTCCACGCTTTTCCATTTTAAATAGACAACACAACCTCTTGAGCCAGCCGTTTATGTAAAGGACGTAACCCCCTGACAGCCCTGATGTGGTACATTTGAATGCTGCAGTGAAAGCTAAAAATACTCGTATTTGCTGCTTACAGCATGCAGCTTTCTCTGAATATTGATTCTTCGATGCTGGCCATATGTTGTATCCCATGCATTTAACATGTCTGAGGCAGGCTGGAGAGCATGTGAGTGTTTTTGGAGGAAGGGGTTTTTAATGTTGTATGTGCTGCTTCTGAGTGAAAAGGGTCATTCTTTCAGTTCTGAAAGCGAATTCTGGTTTTTCCATAAGATGACTATATTGAGTTCTTCAACATGATGATGTTTTTTGTGCAGGCTGCATGTAGCTTCTTTCTAAATGTTCTTAAAAGCTGTGCAGAGTCACGTTTTTATTTCCTTTGTCTCATCTCTATTATAAATGTACAAGCTCAGTCAGTAATCACAATATAACATTACAATATGACAATTAAATTAAAGGCAATTTCTCTTGGGATAAGTAAAGGAAAGAAAACTGTTTAATTAAATGGATGTCTGCAGGCAAACCTGTCCCGTAGCAATTACATTTATATACTGCTAATTTGAAACAGCAAATCACCATAATGAGAAAATGTTTTAATGAATGTTTTTTGACCCAACGAAGATCTGACTAAGATCAAAATTATGTCTTCTTACATAAATGGATTTGTAGTCTGAAGTCAAGTCACAAAATGTTAATTGAGCGTGTATAAACATTCACTGACATTTCATTTGTTTTTCCCTGTATTATCCTGCATTTCAACATCCACTCGTAGTAAATAAAGTATTATTTAACAATTTTATGTTTATATTTTGGCACCTTGGTCGTGGCTAAACAGTGATGTCCTCAGTGATTTAAAGTGTGAGATAAGACAAGTTTACTTATAATTTACCGTAACCATGACCTTTCCCTTCCCTTAACAAAAGTGCTTATGTTGCCTAAACCTAACCACACACTTCTCACAACTTCTCATAGTTTGTGTACGTCTTCCTACACTTGAAAAAAAAAATGCCACTGAACATACTCTAGGTCATAACAATATTTCCCTCAAAATGTTTATTTTAGCAAAACTAATTGGCAGAGGCGGGTCATTGTTTTGTAAGTTACAAGTGAGTCTCTAGTCACTGAAGTCCCAAAGTTCCAAGTCAAATCCAAAGTCACAACTGATAAGTCACAGTTTACCCTGAGAGCTCAGTTAGTTAACTCATGTGCGCTCCAAGTACTAAAGCTGTCAATCCCCTCAGCAGCCATGGGTTTGATCCCAACCTGTGGCCCTTTGCTGTGTATTTACACCAAATGTAATGCCAACCAGACTCCCAACTCCTTGTTCTTTATGCAACTTCACAGAACGAAGTTGAAAGTTGTTGCGTCTCATCTGTAAATTTTGACTCACGTTTTACATACTGCAATTTGTTTTTTGTTGACCACATTGTAGTTTTGTTTTTTTTTTCCACACACAAAATTATGTTTGGAATATTATTTCTTTCCAACTGAAGCTCAGTAATGCACAGAGTCAGTCAAAAGACAGCCAGAATGTCAACCTTCACTTGATTTATTCTTAAACCAGGTCCTAGCCTTAATTACCATGGTTACCAATCAGTTAAAATAAGATCAGCAGGTTAGGATGTTTTCTTTACATTATAACATTATATGTCACAGTGTAAAATGGTTAATCTTTTCTATGACTAAAATGCCTCTTTTAGTCTTTGGGGAAACTCTTGTTTTCCATTAATATATTAGTTAGATATTGTTTTGTTTCTGTGACATAAAGGTTTTTCGTTTCCAGAGGTCATCAGTCTGTGTCTTTTTATCTGTCAGTATGATACATACACACTGGCTCTGCTCTCTTTATTAATGTTAGCATTTGCAGGCTAATTGCTGTGTGTGGTCACTCCATATCCCATTGCTCTCTCTGTCTCTTAAACCCTCTCCACACGGCTGCAGCTGTCTGGATTGCTATATAATGACCTCCTTGCTGTCTCTCTCTCGTATTGGACTTTCTGTCTCTCTGTGACTCACTGTCATTGTTAATGTGCTGTGTGCAGGCCTCAGTCTGGTAGTGGGCCTGGTGCTCTACATCTCCAGCATTAATGACGAGGTGATGAACCGGCCCAGAGAGCCTGAGCAGTTCTTCAACTACCACTATGGCTGGTCCTTCGCCTTCGCTGCCTCTTCCTTCTTGCTCAAAGAGGTCAGTCTGAGCTCTGTGTGGGTTAGAGATAGAAACTATGGGAGGGAACGGGACAGAATGAGTGCATGTGTGTCTGCTGGCATACTTGTGCTACACAGAGAATATATTTGCATTTCTAAGGTTTGAGTGCTTTTCTCTGGGCTGTATTACAGACACATTAAGTTTTAAGACAGTAAGAGTTTAAAATAGGATTTTCACAAGTTGGTCTTAAAGGAACAAATCCTCACTAACTTATTTCAGGTTAAGAAATCCTAAATATTCACTTCAACATCAGTTACCAACCTTTATGTCAGTTACCAAGCAACCGACACTACTTTTCACTGAACTTTGTGACTATTGTTTTTTAATCATTAAAACACACTGAATGAGAAAATCAAGGAAAAACAACAATGAGCAGGAGTTAGATAGTTTGGTAACACCTGTCGAGTAATCTAAAGATTTTCTTTTCGGAAATTTACAACAGGGTTAATTTGGGAGATAAAAGAAAGACAGTGGGCTAAGACACAGTGTCTACTGCATCCTGTATCCATTACGTGAAAGCAATAAAAGAGCAGCCATACAGATTAAACAGGTTAGCTGACACTGTCATTAGCTGCTTTTAGAGAGTACTACTGTCAGCTGCTGTTAGCAGGAGTACTGTTATCTACTGTTAGCAAACATGAGCGTAAGGTAGTTTGTAAGTTAGCGACTACTACAGGTAGAAAACGAAAATTAGGACAGATGACAGACGACAAATGACCAGTAACAGTACCAGCTAACGACAGCTACAAACGCTATCCTCAAAAAATGGCAGCACCACCTCAGGATGGTCTGCAATCCCCATTTCCTATACACTTTTCCCCTTTGACTTAAAACCTGCTTATCTGTAATGGCTTTTTTCCTAAATCAATTCCTAACTCTAATTACTATGGTTACCGAACAGAAGTAAGGATCTGCAAGTTAGGAAGTTTCTGTAATACGGCAGAGTATGGCATGCTGAGTGTGCAAAAAAGATGATTAGCATTCTTTAGATAATGTGAGATATGACTGGTTATGATGCAGAAAAGCAGGGGTTGTGTATGTGTGTGTGTGTTGATGTGTGCATCCGTGCGTGGTGCAATTTCATGTGAATCCTCTGCTTATCTTCCCACCTCCCCCCTCTCCCCTGCACCTTCTGCCTCTTCTTCCCATCATCAGCAGCTCTGCTCTTAATGTGCTGCAGTGGACACTTCAGTGTGGACTCACCTCCACCCCTCCTCTCTCCTCTCCTTCTCCATCTTTTCCTCACACTCTCGTCTCCTTCTTTTCGACGCATAAATGTGAAATGCTTTGGTTTTGGAAAAGACTTGTCAAGATGACTGATCAGACATTTCATCATCTATGGGCTAATGAGTTGAGATCCTTATTTTATTTCACCAACTTGTTGTTCATTTTCCAGAACATGATTTAAGCATGATTTAATTTAATAAATTGCAATGTAGTTTATAATTTGTAGTCAGCAATGTTACGTAATCTGAGCCAACCCTGTGTAGAACCTTATGTGAAATATAATCCAAATAACTGACAGTGATCCTTATGGAGGACAGACTTTGTTTGATGTGTGAAATTGAGAATGAGGTCAATTTTTTTGTTTGTCCACTAGGACACTAGAGATGTTCATTTTTTTTGTTTTGTTTTTTTTTTTTGTTTTTAACTAAAATCCTCCTCCATTCATGTTGATTTCTTTTGGCTGGAAGATTATGAAACACTTTAGTCATACTTTAGGAAGTTTTTTTGTTCCAGACTCTGGGCCAAAAAGAGGAATATTTAGTTTAAGCCTTTAATTTTGTAATGAAAGGAAATTAAATGCATGTTTTGAACACTGTAACCGTACGTTTGGTGTCATGTAAACCCATGAGGATTAGGCACTTTGTGGTTATGACACAAATATAACAGAAAACAATCAAGATCATCGATAGATCTGATGTAAAAGATATCCTCATCTTTTTGAATCATCACCATTCAAAAGCACCTACTTACACCTCTCCACCTTCCTTTAAACACTTCTGTTAGAGACTTTTAATCTAATTTCCCCAGACATCACTTGTTTCCACTTCTTTAAAAATGTATTTGTCTCTGAACTCAGTTTATTTATGTAACCAAATCCCTCTGTCCCTTTCGCATCTTATCTCCCCCTCATCTCTTCCTCCTCTCACTCTCTGCTCTCAGGGGGCCGGGGTGATGTCAGTCTATCTGTTTATGAAGCGCTACGCAGAGGAGGAGATGTACCGCCCCCACCCTGCCCTCTACCACCCCCGCCTGTCCGAGAGCAGTGACTACAGCGGCCAGTTCCTCCACCCAGAATCCTCCTGGCCTCCGCCAAAGAGAGGCCGCAGCACCTCTGAAGCCTCCAGCGACATCTCCATCCAACTCAACCAGGCACCTCCAGCACCGCCCAAAAGCAAGCTTCAATCGGGCGGCCAGGGCAGCCCGCCGTCTGGGTCTTCTTCCGCAGGAAGCTACCAGATGCCCCCGCAGTCCGCTGGATACTCCACGCACACCCTCACCAGGTCACACTCCTCACACCCCCAGGGCCAGGCTCTCCCCATGGCCATGCCTCCATCACCTGTACCTCCCCCTAACTATCACACACACATGCACATGAGCGCCTCCCCCTGTTAGGAAGAGGGAGCACTGGGGAGGGAAGGAGAGACACTGTGACTCCTCATAATCATGTATACAGTACATTTAGACAACAGATGAGAGGAAAAGCACAGATCATGTGAGATGAAGAGGAGGGAGGGGTGATCAAACATTAAAAATGTAGCGTTTGGAACCAAGGACAAAGGAAGAGATAGAGAAGAGATTTTACAGAAACTGTGATGGACAGAGAAAAAAAAACATAAGAAGAGTGGGGAAGAAAAAGAGGAATTCAGTTTGTGTTTCCTAGAAAGACTTTGAGGTTAGGTTGAGTGACAGAGGAGATATGGGGAGGGAGCGTGAGGCAGGCAGAGCGAGGGACTGCGGTATAAAACGAAGATGCTGCAGTGCTGCGGGAAATTTGTATGCACTTGGAAATGTACAATGCAAAACACTGATCACAAAGACTGAGGATGCACATAGTTTTATACATACATAATTCATGCTGATAATACATGGACTATGTTACTTTTTAAGGTAAATGTGGTAAAATATATTATTGTCTTCTCTGAATTTCTTACATCATCAATCCAGTTTCATAACTCACAATGTCAGAGTAGTATTATTGATATTATTAATTAAAATTATTAGTTAACAATAGAGTAATTCTGAAATGAGAACACTGTATGAGAATGTTGTAAAAAAAAAAAAAAAAAAAGAAAAACAGACAGAGGTGGATGATGATCTGAAATATCATAAGGAGAAATCGACTTTATGTTTTACATATTTGTTTAAGAGACAAATTTCTAACTTGTTGTACATAAACTTGCACATGAGGACTTCTGTGTAGCTGTTGTAAATTATGAATGAAGCTTTGGCACAAGTCACATCAAGAAAAATGTCTGACTCATTCTGCTTTGGATGAAGACTCTGCAACAGGCGTACTACAACCACCAACAACAACACACCCTGTGGATGCAGCAGCAGCAGCACGCTGGTTTGAAGGAGGATGAACCACCCGGTGCTGATACAGAGGTCTGATGCCCTCTACTGGCCACCGCTCTGCAGTGACCCTGTACCAGACCCCTGGGCTCAGTTCACTACTCTTTCATTCACTCCTCCTCCCTCACTGACCTGCACTGTGCGTCAGCTGATGGTGCAGCACAGAGGAGTTGGAGCTCTTGTCCATGCAGAGGTGGAGTTGTGGTGAATGTCAGGAGCATCGAGACATGGATCAAGATATATGCTTATATGCTTTAAAGACTGGGTAGAAGTATTTTTTAAAGCTTCAGTGCTATTTATATATCTGGAAAAATCACATGATGAAAGTATTTAATTACATTTGCACTTATTCCTCAAAGGACAATACAGCTGTTTGTGAAATGCAGGTCCACAGGCTAACTAGAGACCACAGCTTTATTCCAATATTTTCATTTTGCTGTTTCTGACAAATGCCAAAGTTTCTAGAGTATCTGAAAATTATGTTTTGATCTTGTATGATTAGAGCTGCAGCTAATTATTATTTTAATTATTGGTTAATCTACAAATTATTTTCTTGAATGAAAAGTCAGCAAATAGTAATAAATGCCCATTTTAATGCTCTGCAGCTCAAGGGGATGAATTCACCAGAACCCAACTGTTACTGGACTTTTTGAGCTGGTGCAAATACCAATATTCAACTAACAACTATAGCTATAATTAGAAAAAGCACAGATAGAACAACTTGAATTAAGGAAAAAGATCAAATATACAGAAAACACTGCCTATAAATCAAACAAAACAACATCAACAAAGAAAACATCCAGAATATGTTTAACAATATCCGACAACATATATGCAGATACCAATATAGACTACTATAACTGTGCTAGGCCTATATCGTGCTGATAAAATCGGCTGATTGATATATCCGTATTGCTCTAGTATTCATATTGCATGTTTTCATTCAACCAGCTGGTCAAAGCCCAAAAATATTCAATTTTCCATGATTATATAAGGCATCAAGGCATGAAATCCTGCTGGAAACAGCAAGTCTTTGGCGTTTTGCTTGGAAAATGATGAAATTTATTGTTAAAATAGTGTGTTGCTGAAGGACTTACTGATTAGTCACCTAGTTGTTGCAGCTCAAAATGTGTTCACACCACAGAAAAGTTATGTTGCACAGAAAAACATACCTGTACAAGCAAAGGTATGTTGGATTCTGAACAGTATCTCAAAGATGAAAAGTTATTCCTTCCATTACAGCGGGTATCAGATGGGTCAGAGTAGCACTTCCTCCAACATCTCAATGTAGCAGGCTGTATAGCACATTTGCAGTGCAGTTTAACCATATAAGCAATAGGAAATTTGAGTGGGAATGAAGGCAAAATGACCAAAATGTATCCCTTCCTCTCTACCCCTTAGTAGCAGACAGAGCACAGGGGCAGAGGGGTTGTCTAATATGTTAGTCTAGTCTGTCTGACTCATTGACCTTTATCTGACTGAAGTTTGTGCAATTTAGAGTCTATGACCTCGACCACAGCTCTGAAATATCAGTAGCTTAACTGTGCTTGTACTGATAAATCGAGCTGTCTGTGGTGCTGAAGTAACAGACAGATTTGTAATTATGCCTTTTTCTCTCAGTCTCGAACTTCTGTCAGTTTCCTCTTGGATCTATAATAGTTGGAGTCAAAGGGTGAAAGAAACAAGCTAATCCATCTTTCCTGCTAAAAATTAACAAACCACATACTGAATTTAGGGTTATATTGAGTATTTTGTAGTATTTGACATATATTTTCAGATGCTCCAGAAATACTGGACACTATCTCAGAGATTCAGATAAGTAATCCTGAATATGAATTCTTCTCAAGACGACCTGGACCTGCACGTCAAAAGCAGTTGTATTTTAAGCTAGAATAGTTTACTCTGTTTGTTTGTTTTTTAAGGCACATCATGCACAGGGATATGTCGATATGATAGATCTCTGTAATGAGAATTAAACCACCGTGTCCTTGTGTAATGGCTGGTTTTCATTATCACTGTGACGCTGTTGGAGAGTGGGAAACACACTGATGTCCTGCAGAAGATGTGTGGGATGATAAAGAGACTTACAGGACAGAATATAAAGTGAGATATCATCGTATTTTCGCCTTCATGCAGGGTTTTGTTGAGCAAGCAACACCGCCCTGCTTTTTTGTTTATGCAGTCGCACAAATTCATATTGAGGTGAAGCCTGGTGTAACTGCAGCCTTCTGTTGTTACAGTTAGGAGGTTAAGTGCCTTGCTTAAGGGCACCTCGGCAGTAGCTGTTGAAGAAGATCAAATATTCTCCTTTTGAGATCTTCGCAACCATCTCTTATCTTCAGTCACGACCCTAGCGTGGCCTCTGTGTCTTTCTGTTTCTCCCCATTCCCATTTTTCATCTGTAGAACCGCTTGATAATCATTTGTCACCTCTTAAACTGCAGCATTTCTTTCTTTTTCATCTCTGCACCTCTTTGTTTTTCCCTCTCTACCCTCAGCTTTTTTCTTTGCCTCTACATGATTATATAAAAGGGTGTAGCTGTGCTCGTTTCTACATAAAGCCTAGACTACTTCTTCTTGCACATGACCATCTTTGTAAAGACAAAATGGGTAAAACAAACGCTCTTTGATGCTTCAATGGAACTGACGCTGTATAATCTTGAGTTATGATTCAATAGCAAAATTGTGATAAGATCACTGTTCTGAAAGTGCTGACATCCGTCACTCACTTTCTGCGAAACATGAATAAAACTTTCATCATCAATTAATTTCTTCCTGTTTCTCCCTCTTGCTATCTGTTTCTGAATTTATATTTATGTGTTTTTGTTGTTATATGTTTCTATATCTATTCTATTGAGTGTATTTTGTTATATTAAGGACAGAAGTGAAAAATAAGAGCTCATTTTAAAGTCAATTGTAGTGATGTGAGCCCGGCGCTTGTAATAATATGAGTGTTTTTGTGGCCGGTCTCTGTGATGGAGGGAACCATTGTAAGCGAGTACACACTGCACTGCGGTGAACCACTGGGTGTTAACCAGGCTCCCTCCTCAGTCACGGCAAGCCACCACAGCCTGAGGGCAACAATTGATCAGACTGTTGTATATGTGTACGAGTTTGTGCGTGACTGCGCTTGTTGGCATATGTGTTCATGTTTGCATGAAGGTTAGTACAGTAATTGTTTCTCAAAAGCAGCCTGAGACTCAGAAATAGCATCAGGAATATTAGATTAAACTCACGAACTTACACATTTGTCTGTGTTACATAAGTATCTCCAGGTATTATACAGTTAAAAAGAGGTGCCTGTTTTTAGTCAAGGTCAAAAAATAGAGTAGAGTGAATGAATGAGCTATGTAGGTGAACTAATAATACACTGGGAGCAACAAAGGAGAAATTAAATACAGACTTATTTTTATTTTTTATTTATTTATTGGTTTATTTACTGTAATGTGGAAAGTGCACATTAATAAACATTGCTGTAAATGTGCCAGAGTTACCCCAGAGGCTATTTTTCATCTGTAGTCCCAGGACAGATGTTACAAAGTCACCCTAAAAAACAGAATATAAGATTAAAATTACAAAGATGTTCATTTATCAAGTTATAAGCATGCACAACAATAATAAAAAAGAAAAAGAAATATTAATGTTAATACTTGAACTTGAATATTTGATTACTTGAAATCCAATACATTATACAGCTAATTTTCATTCCAGTTTCAGAGCAGATGAAACAAAATACAAACAGCGCATACACTACGTACAACAGTCATTATAGACAAACATGACATGGGTACCACGTATCAAAAAGTGTTAGTGCTGTCCCTGCTGCTCACTATGTACATAGTCATATGCATGTAGTATTTACAGAATAATTGTTTGATCAGTTGATAATTATAATTATTTATCAATTTAAAATTACACAGCAAAATCTTTGGATTTGGAGTGAGAGGTATTACATTAGGAAGTCAAACATCAAACATGCACAGGTCAATAAAACTAAAAAGCGTGAGTCCACTCTGACTTCCAGGACTGTTGGTGTGTGTGTGTGTGTGTGTGTGTGTGTGTGTGTGTGTGTGTGTGTGCGTGCGTGTGTGTGTGCGTGCGTGTGTGTGAGCGTTTCTCCTGATGAATGAAGCCTGACTGCTGGTGTAAACAATTGAGATTAAATTGTGACTTGTGGTTGTTGTGTGGCCACTTTTCTGCAATAATGTGCTTTTCACTGTGTGTGTGTGTGTGTGCGTGCATGGAGGACTGGTGTGTGTATTTGCCTCTGTCTGTTTCTTTTGTTTGTCTGTGTGTATATGCGTGTGTGTGTGTGTGTGTGTGTGTGTGTGTGTGTGTGTGTGTGTGTGTGTGTGTGTGTGTGTGTGTGTGGCAGTGTGGGTTGAGTGGATCTCTCTTTTCACCATCACCATTACTGCATGAAAGACCTGTCACTCTGTATTAGCTCTCTCCAGCTCTCCCTCACCCCTTCCTGTGTATGTGTTTGTGTGTGTGTGACAGGGATAGAGGGAGAGAGAGAAAGAGAGAGAGAGAGGTGAACTGGGCAGCAAAGCCATTTTAAAGCTATTGAAGGTCATTGTCCGCTCAGTTTTGTGCCTCCTCACTGCTGCAGCTCAGCCACCGGCTCCATGTTTATAGATCTGTGCGTGACATAATTCAGTCTATATCACAAACACCAGAGATTCCTCTTCATCACTGAAGTCATTGGACTAAATAATTATGGCAATGATCAGTCAATTATCACAATTATCAGCTCTATAGCCCCTGCTGAATTTTTGTCTATAGATACATAAATATTGGCCTGTATATATTTGACTGATCTCTTTGTCTCTCTCTGTACACCAGTGACTATACTTGTATCAGTGTTATATCATACAATCTCAGATGATTGTTCTGTAATGGAGACCATATTTTATTGTTTTGCACAATATTCTGGATTAATGTCCTTATTTAGAACACTTAGCACTTTACTGACATCTTTCAGAGAGCATTTTACTGAATAGAGGTCCACTTACGGTAAAAAAGGGGGGTCAGCCGCTGAATTTCCTTTTTCCTGACAAAGTTGGCAATTTATCTAATTATGAAAGAAAAAATGGATAGGAGGTGTCGTTTTATTACAAGTAGTTTTTAAAGCTATAATATGTAACAGCTCCACGTTAAAATGTCTAAAAATGCTTGATATATGTTATATATGTTGTTGAGTTGTGTACTTACATTATCTCAAATGTCTCCAGCAATGTTCAAATGCAGAGAAATACATAATTTATCCAAGGTAATTGTGCATTTCCTGTTAGCCATTGCTAACTAGTTGGTGTAACTTCTGAGAAAACATGTTGGTTGTCAGCCTCGAAACTGAAGTGGAGAGATTTCTTTGGATTCTCTGAATCTTTTAATGATATTATGGATCATAGATGGTGAAATCACTCCATTCCTTGCAGTCGTGTGTTAAGAAACTTCACCCCATTCATGCTTGTAAACAACTGAGCATTTCAAGGATGCCCCTTTAATACCCAACTATGACACTGTCACCTGTTACTAATGAACTTGTTTACCTGTCAAATGTTCCAGCCAGGTGTTTTTGAGCATTTCACAACTTTCCCGGTCTTTTGTTTCTTGTCTTTGTACTGTATTCAATTGAATTGAAGTCAGTAATGATTTGCAAATCATTGCATCCTGTTTTTATTTTACATTTTACATAATGTTCCAACTATTTTGGACTTGTTTTTTCTCATAAGTTTAAATTTAATTACTATTATTCCAAATGCATCTGGAAGACAAAACAATGTCAAAAAAGGTGAAGTTACTACCATGTCTAGACTATCAACTAATTACAGATTAATACATTTTTAATCAGTTAAATTCGCAACAGCGATTAATCAATTAATATTTAATCGTTAACATCCCTAGTAAGTACATCCATTAAAAAATGATGCTGTGTCTATACAGTTCTCACTTATTTGTATTTCAATTGTTTCAAGAATAGAAAGAAAATATATAATCAGAGAGAAATTAAGAAGATAAATAATCAGTATATAAAAATTAGTATGTTGCACTACAATATATAACAAAATAGTATAACAATAGTAAACAGAAATATATACACAAGTAATGTAAAAAAAGACACATGCCTTGTTCTCTAAACTGTAGCAGCAAGTATGTGTATATAGAATACTATATATCTTACCAAAATAGAAGAAGTAGAAAATAACAAATGTCAAGGATTATGTACACTGATGTGCATCTGGCTACAATATACAAATACATACATTTTGTCACTGAAAATCTACATTCTATTCTTTGTTGAGCCATTTTGTACTTAAAGAACAAAACCACATTTCTTCTTTATACACTTTTTTTTATTAATCAACATTTACTTTAGTAATGTACTTCTTTTGTTGTGTTGTTTTTTCACTTGCTAGCACACATTTTATTGTGTTGTTGCGTCTCACACTTGCTTTGGCAATGTAAATGTCTGCTTAAACTCCTTTGAATTAAATTAATTTTGTTATTTGAACAGTTTTAATCTAAATAATTATGGCGATGATAGTCAATTATCACAATTATTATACAGCCCCTGCTGAATTTCTGTAGAGAAACATAATTATTGACCTGTAGATATCTGACTCCATGATTTACACTCTCTCTCTCTCTCTCTCTCTCTCTCTCTCTCTCTCTCTCTCTCTCTCTCTCTCTCTCTCTGCAGGGCTGCGCTCGTGCTGCATTTCCCAGAACTACCAGCGCGGCCCGCATCATCATCATCATCATCATCATCACCACCACCACCACCACCACCACAGAAGAAAAGTGTCCCACTGGCGCTCCATTGAGTCACTGTCCGGCAGAAATATATGTATATATTTATCGACATCAATAACTCTCTCTCTCTCTCTCTCTCTCTCTCTCTCTCTCTCTCTCTCTCTCACACACACACACACACACACACACACACACACACACACACACACACACACACATAGATGTGTATATATAACCTGGTCATGGCTAATAGGCTACTTACAAACACACAGCCCTGCGTGCGCGGCACACGCTCCAATAAGCACATCCAGACCGATATGAGAGAGGAGAGGAGGGAGGGGAGATAGGAGGGGAGAGGAGGGGGTTAAACCTTGTCCGTGATCTTGAATCTTGAACATACTGTAGCGGATCTGATCTGCTGTCGATTCTGACACGATCCGTCATCATTCACATCATCACTGAGGAGTTTTTGGTGGGATGCGACAAGTTGCTGCGTCGGGCTCTCAGTGAGGAGGAATAGACAGAGGAGGAGAGGAGAGGAGCAGACAGGCAGGAGGAGGAGGAGGAGGAGGAGGAGGAGAGCGCTCAAACCAACAGGAGGGGAGGGGGGAGAGAGACGCATTCTCCCCGAGTACACACACAAGCAGCGGCCACATCCTCTGTAGACAAATCCGTGTTCAGTGACGTGTTTTCTATTAGCCTTTTTTTCTATATGCATGTTCAAGCCTGCTCCATCACCGGCTGATTTAAATTTTTATTGAGAATCCAGTCCGGGCGCTTCTTTACTGTCATCAACTCTTACCATCATCCCTTTATTTTTTTCTATTTACTAATTTTTTGCCTCGATCGACCCGTTATTCAGCCCATCCATCCACCGACCGACCGACCGTCCACCCCCCTGTCTTCTTCTCTTTTCCCTCCATCTCCTTCTTCTTCTTTTTCTTCTTCTTCTTCTTTTTCTTCTCTCTGGGAGTGCGACGCTGCGAGTCTCTGAAATAAATTAAAAAAAAAAAGCCTGCAGGTAAGAGAAGCTTCTTTCATTTAATGATCATAATGTTGTTTTCACTTTGCAGCTGAATGGATCACTGTTCATCCAGTGTGATTTACACGCCACATTGATTTGTTTCACGTTGCCTGCAACTTAGCCCACTCCTGACTGTGGAGACTACAGAATTTACGGACAATAACACAAAAATAATGATAATAATTCTCAGACCTCTTTGATTAAATGTTATTTTACCCTCCTATTGCCTGTTATTATATTTCCGCGGGCCTATAATTAGCGACTGCAACGTCTATTATGCAAATGAAAGCCTTATAATAGCTCGTTTGAAGCGTCCTCACCGCAGGTGTTGGGACTTAAATATCTTTTGTATGTGCTCAGATGCAGGACTTATATATATATGGATTTGAGTTTTCTCTGGACCGGCCGCTTGATGTTACAGTAGGCGTCCATTTTCCACCGTGTAGCAGGCAGGCAGGCAGGCAGGCAGGCAGGGTGATGTGATGTGTGTAGCTGACTCTATTAATGAATGCACCGCAGTCCGCATCACTATACTGGAGCTTTGCACGCTCTCAGTCAGCCCCTGTAGCTCCGAGCCTGTGCAGCTTCTGCAGCTGGACTCCTCACTATCCTCACAGCGCAGGGCCATGTTGGACCCGGGCCACATCATGTTATCTGATGCGTTATAAGATTCATTTCCTATTCAGCCCACTGTCTCCTCTCACTGGCCGACCTGTGCTCTCACTGTGCTCCTCTGACAGATCCAGAGGTAAAGGGCACCAAACATCTGGCACCCCATCAATCATTCAGCTCGCATCACAGCAGCTCAGATCACATCTGGGCTAAAAGGTGGAGAGAAATGTCTTGAATTGGAGATGCTACAGGAGGGTGCACTGCAGCATTCAGGAGTCAGAAAACAAGGTAGTGAGTTATACAGGTCTGTCTCTCCTGAGGCTGCAGCCCACGACAGATACAACTCTGACTGTTTTCTCACAGATTATCACAGTCTGATGTGAAATAAGCAAATGTGGTCACTTGCAGTTAGTGTTTACAAGCTTTTCCCCTCAGAGCTGAGCTGTTGATTTAGTTGCTGCATCTCCTCAGGAGGCAGACTGTCCTGAAGTGTCCATCAGCACCTGCTCCTTCATGGCTGTAATGCAGATCCAACTTCTTTCGCTCTCACTTGATGTGGGCAGTGTGTCACAAGGACTTTTGAAGTTAAACTTTTGATTACTGCTGAACAATAATACCATATTATTTTGAAATCTTTCCAATGACAGTTTGAAGGCATTTGGTCAAAAAGATGATATTTGATTTTGTCCATATCTCTCATCCTTACTTTTCATCACTGCACTCAATATATGGCTGGTTATTGATAGTTAAATCATATTTATTGTTTATTTCATTATTATTAAACAGGATTATGACAATGCTTTGTTGAATGCTCGATTCTGATTGGTCAATTACTGCATTCTATGGCTTGTTATTTCTCAGTAGATTGCTGTTATGAATAACAAACC
Source organism: Lutjanus erythropterus (assembly GCF_056507025.1). Classification (NCBI taxonomy): domain Eukaryota; kingdom Metazoa; phylum Chordata; class Actinopteri; order Lutjaniformes; family Lutjanidae; genus Lutjanus; species Lutjanus erythropterus. The sequence goes on along the minus strand of NC_139325.1, from coordinate 22,548,944 downwards.
ATTGCTATAGACGCAGTCCCGATCGTAGATTCTTGAGGACTTTTATGGCAGGAGCAATAAAATTATTTTTCAATCAATATTTTGTATACATTTTTTAAAGTAGCAGTGTAATAAGAATGATAATGTACAGCTGTACGTTATGGCAAAATAAACCTCTTCAGGATGATTCAAGACCACTCCACTCGGGGTCCTGCACCATCCTGTCGGGGTTTATTTGGCCATAATGACCTGCTCACTGTACATTATCCCTTACATAGTACTTTTTGTTTATGTCATTATTATCAAATATAAGCAAATTCATTTGTAGGGGTGTCAGAGTTTTAACATTATATCAAGAATTGATCGAAATGAGCTTTCAGTTTCAATTATCGAAATCAAAAGCGGACTCTGCGGTTCTCCCAGTATTTTTCTCTCTCTCCACCCTTGCCTACTTGCGGCCGCCAGCATGTATCCAAAGAAACAAACACTTCAGAGATGACACAATGTAGCTAACTGGCTGTTTTTATAACACTTGTTACCATATAGACTAACTTTTTAAAGAAGAATTTGAAAATGTGGATGACAATAAAACAAATGATCTTTTAATCTTTGCAAATCAAAACTCAATAGTCCTTATTAAACTCAATAATTTAACAAAAACGTAGCCATCAGTGCAAAATAATTAAAAAAAATGTAGTAAGTATGTAGCAGTAAGAAAGTATGTTTAAACTGAAAAATGAAATCGAATCAATCGATTTAGAGAATCATGACACTCACAGTGATTAGTAAATATATAATTATGGCTGATAATTGCACAGTTAATTAATTGCCATTCTGTCTAACTCAGGAAACGCATCATAAAAGATGAGTTCACATGAATCATTTAAACTCTTGTTTGCTAAATACTGCAGCATTATGACATTTCATGACAGTATGAATTATAACTTTAATGTTTAACACATTGTTGCATCTTAAAGGTGCAATAACCAACTCTGGAGAAAGACAGTTGATTACTGACTCACATTCCCAGATCATCAAATACTGAATTTTTGGGAACAAGATATAATAAGATATACTTTGTTGGAGAAACTTGACTTGGGAAATAATGCCACACACACCTGCAGTCAACCTGAATATAACACAGTAAACAACACAACACGGAGCTACAACCAAATAATCAAAGAAAAAGGATTCAGTTTTAATTTTAGTGAAATAAAAGTTGGCATGATATCATCCACAAGCTCTTGTTTGTTTATATCATTATTTCACCTACATACATTATATCACTCTATATTTCTCCCCTGGTCATCCATGCCCTCCTCCAAAAACTTTGGGAGGCACTTGACAAAATTATGTGCAATGACACTTCAGACATTATCCAAACAGTGATGAGTAAGTGTAAGTTTTTCACATCATAGTGCTACGTTTGACTGCTCACTTCTCCATCAATGATCAGTGAATCTTTCAGAGAGGTGTGGCTGACCCCACTGTCTGTTGATCACGCCCACTCAGCCCCTCTGCCTCCCACGTGGTAAACACCGTCTGTACTATGTGTGTTTTTTGTGTGTGTGGCCTTGATGATCGTCTCTGTGGATTTTGGATTACTTTCAAAAGCCGTCAGCCGGCTCTAAGATCTGCTGTTTACGCTGTAAGGTGACTCATTGCAGTCAATAACTGGTGCGTAGCCCACACAGGCTGGAGTTGTTGTTTAAGCGCTGGCCAAATCATAATCATCTAATACACGAGCGGTCCTGAACAATTGGAAAGCATGTCTGTAACTTCTGAATGTTTCCGCTTGTTTTGCTTCGCTGTTTCAGTCTGATTTCAGAGCTGGTTGGGTGGTCAGGTCCGTTCATCTCCTCTTCTCTCTCTGTTTCCCTCTCTGAGGAGAAGCGATTCTGCAATGATCATCACATCTGTCATGTAGCTATTGTTCAGAGGATCAATGCCTCTGCTGCAATTTTCTTGATGGTCTCAGCTTCACAATGTTCCCTCCTCTCTTCAGACGAGGCCCCAGGAGAAAACGCAGCATTGTGTGAGAGGAACAGACACACATACCTTAATTTAAATGTGATCTCAGGGTCCCCAAACAGGTCTAATTATCACAATACCACCATTCATTAACATAATCACACAACTTCAGATCTCTGCACCAATGTCAGGAAAACAAACTCCTGCATATTTACTGTTCTACACTGGAAAAAGAGAATTATTGGACCAACTTAAAAAAAAAAAACTTGCTTTAATTGGTAGCACACAAATGAATTAAGTTTTTCAAATCCAGTTAACCAGTTAGATGAACACAATTGTCTTAAGTCTGATGTATTCAATAATCTCATTTCTTTCAAATCAACAGTTTGCAGAAATGTAATGTAAATTTAAGGCAATTCAGCTTAAAAGCTTCTAATTTTCCAACTCAATTATTACTCAATTGCTTTACCCAAAAGTAAAACTATAACCATAGAGTGTATATAAAATAGGTTGAAATCCTATTTAATATACTGTCTGTGGTTGAAGCGAACTGTTTCCCTGTGCTCCCTCCTCCCCACATTCAGGAAAGTTCACACAGGCTGCAGAAACTCAGGACGCATGCAACATTGTAAACTGACCATAACAAGCAATGATAAGTCAGACACTGTAAGTTGATCAGCTGTTTATAACTGTCAGTTGTCTGCCAATGTAAAGTTAAGCCTGATATCCTGAAAACAAGCTGTACTGAAAATACACACTCTCCATATTTGCTAATTTAACTGTTATAAACATCTACTCCTTCTGTTATTATTAATGATTTCTTATGACTCATAAACAGACACTCATTTGGCAAACATTCTGCTTTTGTTTTAGCTCTAATTAACCTTAGCCTAAATGGGCAAACAAAAACAGTCATTATGACCCTGGAAAGAAATTTCAAGGACTTCAGTTGCAGCATTAACATGTTTCCTTCTTCTTTGATGACATATCATGGTTATTTTATGATTTATTACAGTAAATATATTACTGATTTCCCCTTTAAATATAATTAATATAATTTCTAGCATTAGCCTATTTTTACATTAGTTTGACACAATGAAAGCTGGTTTCAAAAAACTTTAACATCAGTTAATTTAACCAGTTTAGGTGGGCCATTTTATAAGTAACAGTATAATTATTTGATCAAAATGGTGGCACAACTGCAGGCCTAAAAGACGCGAATCTCATGACGTCAGCAACACTAAGAGAAACCTAACTGACCTGCTTTTACTGAAATAAGAATAGCAGGTTCAGGAAACTGTGTAATTTCAGGTTCTTATAATCCACAAAAGTAGACCACCATCACAAAAGCAGAAAGCTGAATGAGACTCATTCAAAACATTACATCACTTTGACTTGTACTGAACACACTTTTTGCAGTGTAAGTGATTGTATCAAAAGGAGATAAAATCAAGCACAGACTTGCTGTATTTGCTGATTCACAACATTGCTTATACTTCCAGTGAGCGGAGGCTTTTATCCAAAGCTTTCTAATTGACTCCTGTCTCAATGGCTGTGACCCGTGCATCAATTAACCTCCAGCTTTGGTGTTTTTAAGTGCTTCCCTCAAGTTAGCGCAGCCTCTGAGAGCAGGGTTGTAAGAGCCAGTGATTGAACCACATCGTGTCAGTGATATATTGCAGGCGACCTGTCTGTGCAGAGGCGTGCAGCGTAAACATGCAGCAGACGCACTGTTAGCATGTCTGACAGGCTGTCGTGCTCACTGGACTGGAGGTACACAACATGAGACCTGTGACCAAAGCCTCTTCACTCATTACAGTGAGCTGCAGGTGTGTGTCTGAGACTTTCTGTCATGTATACAATATTAAAAATAAAGCTAATCAGACAATTTCACTGGTTTGTGCCAAGTAACTTGTGTGACTGAGATTCCTCAAATAAAAGATAATTAATCAGGTAGTGGAAAAACAAACAAACTTTGATTTGACAAAAAAAGCTGCACTTTTTCTGGGGTCTACTGTGAAACCAAAGTTTAAGGTAACGCACAGTGGTTTCACAGTACGGGTGTGTGTTATGGAAGAATTTGGTTTTGATCCAGTACCAAGTAATACCAGAGCCAGGATCACAGATATCAATACTAATATTGATTCTTTTTATTGTTAAAATCAGCAGCTAATGAACAATCAAGGGAGGGAAATATGTCAGAGTTTACTGCTATTCCACTTCTGAATATATTCACTAAATAATTTACCAAACATGAGGCATTTCTTTTAACGGTTCTCTGTTAATCACTCAATTACATGCATATTTAAAAACAAGACCAGTTTATTGGTACAGCAGCAGCAGAGATGTAAATACTGCAGCTCTAAGAAGAGTGTTCATGTGCCCTGGATGTCATCTAACATGTAATAGAGCCGTTTTTTGGTATCGATTGACACTAGTATCGATACTCAAATCAAGTATTTGTGTCAGTAGTATCAGTACTTTAGGGCTCAGTATATCCATCTCTATTCTACAGTCTTCCTTAGTAGAATGAACTTGCTCTATTTAGTAATAGTAACCATGAGATTGGGTTGCTAGTAAGTGAACTTTGATTTGAATGAATAGTTCAGCATTTCGCGAATCACCTTTTCTTGCTGAGTGTCTGATGAGAAGAGCATTAACACTCTCATATCTGTATGCTGAATATTAAGCCAGAGCCTGGAGTCCACAAGCTTAGGTTAGCATAAAGAATGGAAACAAGGGGAGACAAATAACCAAGCAACTCTAACTCTCATCAAACTAGAGCCAGGTGGCAGCTACCTGTGTTTGGCATGAAGACTGATGCTGCGTTCCAGACAACTTGGAACTCAAAAATTTCCAACTTCCTACTAGAAAAGTACAATGGATTGCCACTCAAAGTTCCTAGTTCCTAGTCAGAGTTTCTGCTTGTAAACTTGGGCAAATCCATCTACCCCAGCTTCATGAAGAAGACATCACACAACAATGGCAGCATATGGGAGCGCACATTATAAATGGTAAACCAAAAGGCGATACAAAGTACTTTTTGATGTACAGCTGCATTTGTAGACTTGAGTATTTGTAATAAGGCTTTTTCACACCACCTACCTGCAAGAGCATTTTCCCCAAAAAGCAAAGTGCAAAAGCAGCTGCTGCAATGACAGGCAGGCAAAAGTCTGCAGCACATATACTAGTTTGCTGCAAATATTCCACCCATGTCCCAGGCCAAACTTTTCTTCTGGTTGTCCTTTTATGTGATTAGCACCATGTTGTACAGCTCTGGGTATTGAGGCAGTATTATCATCTCCTTGTGTGTTCCTTTCTGACATACCTGCAATTTCCATGATACCCGCTCCCTTTTTTTTTCAATGACCAAAGCCAGAAGTTCAGTACACTGAACTACGAGTGGCAGAGCGAAATCTATGCGTATTCATGTGGCCGGCAACCAAATCTTAACCCTACCACTATGATTGAAATCGCCTCCCCTCTGCTGCCTTTCTTGCATTGAAATGACTGGAAGTGGTGAGTTACCATCCAGTGGTGTGAAAAGGCCTTTAGGCTGATAAATGGAATATTTAGATACGTGTTTCAAATTCCATAAAACAAAATGTATAACGGCATCTGTTACCTTACCTCCTGATTCATTTATATAGGTAAGGCCACTGCACTGCTGAGGGTCCAGTTGTGTCTATACTTGTCAAAGAAACATCAGTTTGTTACGGTCTTACATGTTTTTTGTTATTGTCCTGCACTTGGAAGTCAGAAGTTGGACATTTCAAATTGAAAATTCTAATCTCTGACTTAGACTGTAATGCATTATGAGAGTGATACTGATTTTGTCATCTTTTCTCAACAAGAAAGCAGAGGGTTGGGTTTCTTTCTTTTTTTTTTTTTTTTGGTCATTCATTTATATAAATCTATTATATATATATATATATTACATCTATTATGCAAAACATTTGTGGTTAATGCTTGTCTAATATGGGGATTTGTTATTTTACATGATTGTAAATTGAATATGTTTGGGTTTTGGTATGAGATTATTTATGACATCGTAAAGTAGGGCTACATGATATGGTAAAAAAACATATTGAGATTATTTTGGTGGATATTGTGATTGCAATATGATTCAAAATTAGTGAGAATGATGATGATGATATGACATTTGTTGGGGTCTATACCAAAGAAACGTGTTTTCATACATCTGGAGAATGAGCTCTGTAGGCCAGATCATCTCTGCAACAGTACAGTTCTTCATTTTAATGCTCTGTATTCACACATTTTATATTTATCGAAAAATTTGAGCTTCTGTTCGTCTCTGGATATTGCATTTGGACAAATTGCAGTTTTGGCAATATTTTGATTAATTGTGCAGACCTATCTCACAGACTGAATTATTAGTCATTACTGAAAAGAATTAATTGCAGCCATACTATTTTTAGTTGTTTTTTATATCTACAAATGTTAATTTATTTCACCTCTGCAGCACTTTTATAGGAGGATAATAAAATAACAACACACTTCTTTCTTTGTAAAAACCATGAATTTAAGGGGCCATCTTGAGTTAAATATGCTCTCAGAGTCTTCTTAACTCAGTTTCTTTATGCATGTGCTTGGTTGCACGTGCGCATGTGTTTAAGCATATGTTCATGGGTTCATGAGCGTCAGGTCATCCGGAGACACTTTATTTTGGGAGCCTCTTAGACCAAGGTGTTACTGTCACTGCCTCCTCAGGCTGTTCTGCTCAGACAGGCAGGGACATGGTCACATGCAGTCTGCTGAGGATCTTGGTGGACTCTTCTTCACATGGGCTTAATGACAATTCTGCTCCGCTTTGAAGTGCCTTTTAAAGATGACCTATTTTATGATTTTTATTGTCATCATTTTGACAGTTGTGGGGGTTTGAGGCTGCATATGTGCTTGCATGCCAAGGGTTTGTTTGCTTGTTGATCTTTTTTCTGTGCACCTGCGTGTGTGTGTCTGTGCTGGCATGCATGTGGAGATGTAAATTTGTGTGTGTGTGTGTGTGTGTGTGTGTATGCCAGCTGTGGGAACTCAGCAATGAGCTCAGGTGTGTAGCGTTTTCTCATGATTAAGGAGAGAAATCATCTCAGAGTCAGTGCTCTGAATATTTAAGCATGTTTTCTTAATGTTCACTGCTGCCATCAAGCACTCAGAATAGAATACGCTGCTTGTATTTTTAGAGCTGTCATCATAAGTAGGCCTAGTGCATTTTTTTCTTCTGGTCAAGCAATCAGCATTAGCTTATGTCATTTTCACTAACTACATCTCCTCTCCTGGACATGCAACAGTGACTGTAATGTTGCTGTGTTGTATCTACACTGAGAATATTCCCACATGCCCACACAGGACCGTTGCCTTTCACATGTGTGGAAAAACTTATTACAGATGTCATCATTTATTCAACAAGCAGTTTGGTAGTTGATTTATGCAATGAATAGCTAATGGAGCAGCTGCTACAGAATTCAAATCTCCTGTGTGATTTATGGCTGCATTATTGGAGCCACAACTCATTGGGTGTGCTTATATTTTATACGAGGTACTCTGTCATGCTGGGAATGAGTCACACAGGTAGATCTGATTACATCTGAAGTTTCCTGACAAGTGAGGGCCTGGTCCCATAATGGTCCCTGTGGCAGCTAGCTCCTAAAGCTAAGCTCTTGGCCTTTGCTGTTGCAGCACATCATTCTGCAGTTAATTGGCCTCCAGCTGGCCCAGAGTCCTATGAGTGATGCAAACATACTATAGAGGCATCACTGTACGGATAAGTCAGCTCTGGGAAGAACAGGATTATGGAAAAGGCAAACATTTACATGTATTTCTTTCACCGTCCTGAAAAACAATGTTGCCATCAGGAACTGTATGAAAACTGTGGAGGTGGTGAGGTAATATTTCAGCATTTCATTTCAGCATAATATCTAAAAACACAGGACAAGAGTATTGCACACCATGTCTAAATTACGCACAATCAGGGAATCAGGTGGGTTATCCATGTAGAGGCTAATGTAGCCTCAAGCTGAGACATGAGGAGCAGGTTACAAAGGTCTGGTAACTTTCTAACTCCACACTATAATGTACATCACATAGATTTCCACCAGCACTGGATCTCAACCGACCAATCACAACAGTGTATTTGATGTAGTGCAGGTTTGATGACAGAGGAGTGTCACTGTGCTCATGAAACTCAGATCAAACAGTCAAACTAGTCAGCGCTGATCACATATAAATCAATATCAATGCTGCTGTATCTCAAATGTTTTCAGAAACACATTTCACTCTATTATTTAGCTGTAATTTGAACATGTTTATGACCAGACCGCCATTTTTTTTCTGTTTGAAAATGTCCCATGTTTCATTGTTATGATTGGTTGTAGGTTGGTTGATGATGATGGTTGAAGTCATTTGGAGACTGAATTAGAGACTTATTTGTATTTGTGAACTAGTCCGGCGATGCAAGGCTAACTAAAGGTTTTTTATTTTTTTATATATATAAGCAGTAGCACTCCTCAAGACCTGTGAACAGACAATGATGTGTAAAATCAGTTCCACATTAATGTTTTCTTTGAACTCACTATGGCAGCACTGTAACCAGAACATGTATAAATAATATAACACTAAATCTAGTTGAATATAATTTGTACAACTTGTTCAATCATGTATCCCAATTTAAACCTCAATATTTAAAGCAGCTTTTAATGTGTGCCAGCAAAGTGCACCTTAAAGGTTTTGTATGTAACCATTAACTGTATTGCAATTTGGGAAGCCATCAGCTATCTTCTGACGATGATTTAGCTTCTGGGAGCAATAGCCAATGTTTCAGGACTTCTGGTGAAGCCAGGATATCTGAGCCAAGACTTTCTTCTGTGCACCACTCATTGTTTACAGTCCAATTCTGAGCCATGAAAATGGAGTTGGAGACTAATCACTAAAAAGAGATATCTGCATAAATTGTTGTCAGACGACAGCTGATGGGTTCCAAGCAAGTTGTGGCAATGTAGTCCATTTCTTTCGCTCGTCAGTTTACCAGCGTACAAACCAAGCCCACTCAAACATGATTAGTCAATACTACAATACAATACTACAAAGGTAACCAGAACACTTCCAATACCAAAGTCTTGTCTCTTTCCAATAGATTCTGCATAGAATTCATGCATCTGTTTATAGTGATTACCTATTGCAGTGGAGAGCTAAAATATAGAGAATACCCTGCTTTCCAAAAAAAGAAAAAAAAAACAAGATGTACTTACCTTCAGCCAAAAGAAAAAATACAATACTCTTCCCCCAATCCTGACCTCCTCTCCCCCTTCTAATGATGTTTGTACAGTCCCTTAATCTAACCCATTTAGTTAAACTCTCACACTTTTTTCTTTTTTTTTTGCCCTCTTGTTCTTTCACGCTCTCTTTCTCTCGTTCCCCTCGTTCCCCTCTTTCTTAATTATTGGTGGAGAATAGAAATTACAGATAATTAAGTGACAATTATGATCTCCTACACAGGGGAGTTTTTGCTGAGGGGAATAACTTAGTAGGTTATTGTTAAGGTCATTCATTAAATACTGGAGTCAAAAGACCACACGCACACACACAAATACATTACATACTGCATTTTTAGGCCTTGGAGATAGTATAATCCCTTCTGGACATGTATTTTCCTCAGGGAGAGGCAGTATGTTGATAGGGTTGGAAGGTCATACTACACACACTCATACACACACACACACACACTCACAACCACACACTTGTTTGCCTGCACATATGAACCCATGATGTATAAATAAACCGCACAGCGTGGTGGTGTCATTTGACAGTTTACATAATAAGGAGCCTGAATGCAGAGATACGAGGCTAACTGTCTAACTGAGGGGAGCTGAGGGGAACATTACTGGGATTCAATAAGATTGGACTAGACCCATCCTCAGATGCACTGGAGAGGAAATGTGCACACACACACACAGACACACACACACATTAAAAAAACACACACAAGCACACACACAACACACCGTCTCTCCTTCCATCTCTCCTTCTGTCTCTGAGGCAGCTCTGTTTTGGGTCTCACAATGCAAACAGGATGTAACCTATTTTGATCACGGTGCCATATTGCATCATCAAATATTAACAGACTTGACTGCACTGCATTATGTCTGCTAAATAATGTTTGTTGAATAATGTGTCCTGCTTTATCATATCCACGTATTTTTGTCTAAATCCACAAAGAATACACTGACAAAGGGGTTACTTCTCATTCTCTTGATGCCGTTTTGTTTTTATTCTTGTCTTTTTGTGAGCGCACGTGCATGTGTGTGTGTGTGTGTGTGTGTGTGTGTGTGTCTGGGAGCATCTGTGTCGCTGTGGTCACACACACAAATCTATTGATAGAGCATTAGTGCACTGGTCTGTCTGTCTGTGTCTGTCTGTCTGGGTTTCAGAGTCAACACTCACACTTGTGATTTGAAATATTTTCCCTCATTTCTGCATCTTTCTTTCCCGTCTCTGTCCTCTCTCTGCTTTGCTCTCTTTCTCCCTCTATCTCTTGCCTGCCCCTCTCCTCTCCCCCCCCCCCCCCCCCCTCGCTCTATGCTGATCCAGACTTTGGAATTCAATGTTGCTATGGTAACAATGTCGGGTTGGTCCTCTCTGCCTCCCCCTCTTGCTCCTCTTATTCAGGCTAGATGCAGTACAACTCGCTCTGGAGTCATTCTGTCTTTAGCCTGTAACACTGTCACTTCTATAATTACTCAGATCTGTATTAACAGCAATATGGATGTACAGCAGTTAAATAAAGCATCTGGAGTGCAGAGCATGGAGATGATTCATTTACTCTATCCACAGAAAATTAATCTGCAACCTTTTTTATGATGGATCAGCCATTTAAGTAATTTTCTAAGCAACAAGACTGAGATATACAGTCATGTTAGCAGCTCTTTGATGTTTGCAGGCAGGTGCAGTGGTGCTTTTTGTAAATGCTAATATCAGCATGCTAACATGCTTACAATGACAATGCTAACATTCTGATTTTAAGTAGTTACAACATAGAGCTAAACAAGTAGTCAAAATATTAGTGATATCACAATATAGCCAAGTGCAATATACAAATCTCTGGAGCGGAAAGGTTTTTTATGAAGACATCATGTTTCAACATGCAGGTAATGAACCAGTTAGCTTCTCAAAATGCAAAGGCTGAATCTGACTGTGCAATGAATTCCATACTAAAATCGACTCCTTCCTTAATCATGACTCATATGCCAATCACAATGTGATTTTTTTTTTGTTTGCAAATAGTTCACTTATTAATGTTAACCATGGTCATCATCTTAGTTTAACAGGTTACCATGTTAACATTTGCCAGATGGCACAATTATAATATAGCCAGGACTGATGGAATGTCATTAGTTGTGCATGTGTTTGGTCAAATTAGTATAATATAGTATATTTTAGACAAATGAATTAGTTCAAAAGCCAAACATCAGGAGATCATTGAAGTGATTACAGTTCATCCTAAGGGGGGCATGGGTGTCTACAGCAAATTTCAGGTGATGATGGCACGAAAGAAAAAATCTGAGGATCATCAGTGTTACTAGGATCAAGTCTCTGAAGACCATGAATGTCTGCATTATATTTAATGGCTCTTTATCCAATAGTTCGTGAGATATTTCAGTCTGACATTGAGCCATGCTGCTAACGTGGCTAAAAATAGTTTCCAGTTCCAGTTCCTTGTTGTGGGGATTCACTGCATTATTTTGTCTAATGCTATATTAGGTTTTGGACTGTTGGTTGGATAAAATAAAAAAATGTAACATATCATCTTGAGTATTAGGGAAGAAGGTGGAAGGAGGCAATATTCACTATTTTCTGCCATTTTCTTGACCAGATGATCAGCTGATTAATAATGAAACTGGGCAGAGGCATATTACACAGCTGCCTCTATGAAAACAATAAAACACAGCTCGTATAGCCTACTGTACATCATGTTTCAACATGCAACTAATGACCCAGTTGCTTTCTCATAACGTACAAACAGTAAAAGTGTACAGGCTTTTCAAATAACAAAGACTCACACAACCAATGTTCTCTCTAGTTTACTCTCTTACAGCTCAGGAAAAGTTTTTCAAAGCATGTGTCAATTACTCTGACAAGACTTTAAAAGCCTCTTCACAGGCACACTGGTTGGCGTTGCAGTATTGACTCAAAGAAGGATTTGATCGTGGCGCATTTGTTCAATACATCCATCTCAAGATACAGCTTGAGATACTCTGCAATTTCGTGACTGTAGGCTGTGTCTATCCTCTATCTTCACTCAGTGTCCTCCAGTGACAGATGCAGGCAGCAGTATTTCTTGCAGTGGTGGAAATGCCATAAAATTGTAATTGTAATGGGCTGCTTATTTGAAACTGTAACTTAATAACTGAGTAATTGAATTGCAAAACTAATGCTTTGTTTCTTGTTACAACAAAAAAGTAATTTGAGTACTTCAGCAGTTTGTAACACATTACCTCCACTTCATAAGACAAAGAAAACCAGCGAATTCTAACAACTGAGATGCTGGAACTGGATAATGTTTGGTATTCTTGCTTAAATATTTGATAAAATCATTTCATTGATAATGAAAACAATTGTTAAAAGCAGCCCCAATAGAATGATCAGAATTCTAATTATATGCCATTCAAACTGTTAAACTCATTATATTCCCCTGTCTTTTGCTCTATTATATGTGCAGTAGCAGAGCCGTGATCATGGTGGAAGTTTTCTGCTAACAGAGGACGGACGGAGAGCAGGACAACCGTCCAAGCCACAACCTCCACCAGCAACACCTTTCCAGTGAGAAGGAAGAAAGACAGAGAGAGAAAGCAAGAGACAGAGGCAAAACAGAGAAAAACGAGAGCAAGAAGGAGAGAGGGGAGCGGGTGAAAACAGTCGATGGATGCTGTCCGGATTGAGGGGACAGCACGTTCTTCACTGACGAGGAAAAGAAAGATTTCAAAATTGAGTCGAAGGATAGAAACTCGCCGTCAGGTAAGTCTTAAGATTTAGAGAGTTTGTGGTTGCACTTTATTCAGGTGTAGCAAACTGTAGACTGACTAGATAGTCAGAAAACAGACACCAGACATTTAACGGTACACTAATCAAGGGATAATTTACAGTGAGCGGGACATTATTGTAAAATAAACCTCAACAGGGTGTTGCAGGACCCCAGCGTGAAGTTGGGGGAGCTTGAATCATCCTGAAGTGGTTTATTTTACTATAGTGCCATGTTCACTGTACATTATCCTACTTATTAAGTGGTTACTTACCAAAAAAATCCATAATTTGAAACAAAATATCAGAATTGCATCCATAGCATATGGCTACACAGAAATACCAGACCTGTCGTCTGTTGGGATTGACCAATCAGAATCAAGTATTTACAGACAAGGCATACTTTATATCAAATTAGACAATAAGAGATAATATGTTCTTTATTAGACAGTATTAGACCCTTAATTAGACTTTATTAGAGGGTAATTAGGGACACATTGCAACAGATACTGTAAACTAAAGTGAAATCAAATATCTGCTACTTGAGACACACGTTCTTTGGCTGGTCCCATACAGATGATAGAGTAGCCAAGACGGATGCCTACTTCTTTGATCAAATATCTGCCTACAGTGTTACAATAAGTCTGTGCAGTCAACCATAAACAAAATACTCCTCTACCTCTATAATTTTGTCTGTTTCACAAATTGTTTTTAAATGGGGAAACGGCAGATTTGTGATTTCATTTTAGCTTACAGTAAAGTTCTGTTCTAATGTGTTCCAAATTATGGTTTAATAAAGTCTAATAAGAGTCTAGTACTGTCTGATAAAGAACATATTATTTCTAGTTTGCATCTAATTTGATACAAAGTACGGCTTGTTACGTCTTATTAGTGTACTGTGAAACAAAGTGCGACTGACTTTGCTTCAGTCTTTTCTTTCTGTGCGAGTGTGTGTGTGTGTGCTGAGGGAGAACGTGTGTGAGGGTCATGAATATGGAGATTGGGAGGGTGTGATTTGTTGTGTTTCACATCAATTCTGTCTTGTTAAGCGGAGTCAGCAGAGTCATCCAACTCTCCTCCAAGGACACATCACACAGCCACTTATGCACCTCCCACATCAGCCTCATCCTCCCTCTCGTCTCTTCTCATCGCCTCCCACTGGTGCCCCTCACCTCCTGTTACCCCTCATCATCTCACCTGAATGTTCGCTGTCTTTTTCAATAAACTGCACTTTGTGTCTGATTGTAAACTGCTTGGTTATTCCATGCCTGCTTGTTCTCCATAATACATGTTTGTTTTTCTATTGATCTCCTTTTCTCCCTCCCTCCCTTACTCTTCCTCCTCCTCCTATCTTTTCTGAAGGCATGGTGTGTGAGAAGGGGATCCAGATCCTTCTCACCACCGTGGGGGCTTTCGCAGCCTTCGGCCTGATGACGGTGGCAATAGGGACGGACTACTGGCTGTACTCCCGTGCCCTCATCTGCAACAGCACAGCCAACGTCACGCAGGACGACCCCCACAACAAGGACAAGAAGGATCCTGGGGCGCTCACCCACTCTGGACTCTGGAGGATATGTTGCCTGGAAGGTAAAGAAGAAGTTGCATGAGACACTTTGAATTTATGGGACTTGGATCGCTGCAGATGCATGTGGGAGTTGTTGGAAGCTGATACATGTCAACACAGCTCTGGTTATTTTCTAGCCATTAAGCATTTAATGTAGATCCAAATTTAGTCACAAGATCCTGACTAGATCTTCTAGTTGTCAGGACGTGTCAGGACGTGAGGTTGAGCAAGAAAAATAAAGCTACTTACAGTCAACTGACAATAGAACAAATAGCTAACATTTAAGGAAATGCATTTGTTTTCTTTCTGGCTGAGACGAGATGAAAAATTGATATCATGCACATGAAATTACAGCCAGAAGCCAGTTAGCTTAGTGTAGTGTAAGATTTGTAACAGGAGAAAAGAGCCAGCCTGACTCTGTCCAAAGGTAACAAATCAACCTACCAGCACCTCTAAAGCTCACTAACCAACATGTTATCTTTCATTTGTTTAATCTGCCCAAAAACTGAAGTGTAAAAACAACAATTTGTGAGTTTACAGGGGAAACTGCTTCCTCTGTTTACAGTCTTGTGCTGTGTTTCACCTCACCTAGTCTACTTCTGAGATGCATGGAGAAGGGAAAAAGTCCGAAAAGGTCAAAAGTTCATCAGGGCCCTAATGAAAGCCACAAGCCAATATGCATTGCTTTACAAAAATCTTGTTCATGCTTTCTGACAGAAAAGTTCACATCAGAAGCAGGTTCTGGTGTCCAGGTTAGGCAGAGGATTTTCACCTGGACTAGGGTTCAACTCACTTGTAAACAGTGTTGGGCAAGTTACTGCCCAACACTTTGGTTGGCTTACTTTTTACTTATTACTCCTTTAAAACTTGCTTATTACTTGGTATCAAAAGTAATAAGTTACAGTATTTGGTATACTATATATTACTTTTGTACCTTGTTGGTCGCCTTGTTGCCTTGTAGAACTACTGCTGATCCAGTGAACTGTTAACATCCAGAAAGCTTTTGTTGTTAGCTGTCCAGATGTCGGCTGTGGTGGAAACAAAGTCCATCTCTCTGAGTGCGGCCCTTAAATTAAATTCCATCATCACAGATTCTCTCTGGAGGAGCCAAACAAACTCAAAATAATGACAGTACTTTCACCTGTGGAAAGTCTGATACTCTTCTTCTCCCTCATCCTCCATCAATCCTTTAGCTTTTTGGCTAACAGCTGACATGACCTGCCGCACATTCATGTCATCAAAAGATAGTGTTCCGGTCAAAAAATAACGGAATTACTTGGATTAGTAACTGCAATATAATTGCTGATGCTACTGGTTACTGTAAAAAGTAATAATATAATAGGGTTACGTTACTGCCTGACACTGCTTGTGAAGCTTACAGTTTTGTTTTAGACATAGTGGACTTATTATCCTCAGGTTTTATTCTATTTTTTGCTGTTGCTGTTTGGTTAGGTTTAGGAAATGGTTTGGGTTAAAATAGACAACAGAAGTAGAAAAACCCCTTCTGGCAGTAAGACTTGAATGCTAACGTCTCCCATGTGTGATGTAGCTTCATGTTGACAGTACAGACATAAGAGTGGTATCAATCTTGTCTTAAGTAAGTGAATAAGCGTATTTCTCAAAATTTCAAACTGTTCATAGCTTTTTTCTAGTCTGAATTTTCCTGTGTCAGGTAATATGAATTTTCCTTTTTCCTTCCTACCTTGCAGAGCAATTCAGATTGAGTACTCATTTATGCAAAGACTTCTATATGTAGACGTGTTTCCAATCACAAACTCCCGTCTTTTTGCTTCTGCTAAAACACTTGTCGTGAAAAAGGTCTATCACCGTAGTCCATGGAATAAAATCCTTGTGTCTCTTAGCTATGTTAAAGCTTTTCAGTGGAAATATATTTTCTGTCAGTCACTGTTTGTTTTTTAAATCATTCAGCAGATGTTCAGTGTGTCATCCTTTCACTTGACTTTTGGACTCTTTGTTTAGAACGCTGCAGTATTGCTGTGATATCTGTAACAATTATTATCATCAACACATTCAACTCGTATTTGCTAGACCGTGCCACAGTCACAAGAAAACAATGTCGCATAATTGCAGTATAATTACATGATACTGAAGCGTAACCCTCAGTCAAAATAATCCATTAATCATTGTGTTTGATTCAGGCTGCAGTGATTTCATTCACAGCTGAAACAAAAGGCCCACGTTCACCCTGACGCACAGCGACTTCTCACTCCGAGTGGTGGAGGAAGCAACAGAAACTGGCAGTGACCATCTCTCAATCTTCAGTTTGTCACTGCAACACAAGCTGCTAATTCATTATACATTACACTGCCTGGCTAACACTCAGCAGTAAAGGCTGGGATGGAGTTAACAGTAGAGCAGCTACAGCCAAAGGGGTGGTGTGAGTGAGCGATCTGCGCCTTTGCTCACATACAGACTTCTGTCTCCAGGAAAACCTCTTGGCTCTCCTTATAAAGCATCCCCGGCCCATCCTGGGCTTGGTCATTGTACAAAGCTAATTTGTCCTCATCTCTAAGCTTCCTGATAGCAAAGCAGCCAATTAGAGATAAGCTCCAGCCCTTGCAGCACTGCTGCAATGCACCCCCACCCACTCCCTCCATTGCCTCACTCTTTCAGTTTCTCCACTTGCTATCCCTCCGTCTCACTCCCCCAAACATTATATTTAATCTTTCACTGGTTTCTCCTCTTCTTCCCTTCCTCATAGCTTCCTCTCTTTCAGTCCTTTTCTCTCACATTGTGGTGCAGTAAAGCTGACAGTGTCTTGGCATGGCTTAGAGGTCAAGTATCCTTGATGTCTGTGGAGTATTCAGCCAAGATAGATGCTCAGTAGTCGTGCAGTGATGCAGTGAGGTGTAGTTGGAGTCGAAATGCAGGACATGCTAGCTCTAAAAGATTTATGCCCGTGGGTGGGTGGCACATTATGCTGTGGATAGAGATGTGTCCTGTCCTCCTCTCTGGCTCCTCTGCAGGTTTACTGAAGGTGGGGCAGCACTGAATTACTTGTTATTTGGAGGATTTTTTTTTGTTCATACAGCACAGATATTAACAATTTAATTTGGTCAAACCTGCCCACAAAGACCTGTCAAGTACCCCCTCATCAACACCAAGCGACATGTTATTAATATATTCACTGAATTGACCGAATTTATGTAGAAAAGTAGATATTGTGACAATACATTTTTAATGTACCTGAACATTAAATGCTGATGTCGGTTTTGACTCATTTGACATATCAAAATATATTTCTATAGGACATACACTGTTATAATCACATACTCATTGAACATATCAAAGATAACACAGTAAAGAACAACTTACTTCCACTGCGGTTCTCTTTCAGGGAAGACCAATATAGCAATACTAGCCACAGATGACAAACATACCATGTACCAACACACAGGCTACACAGCAAACAGCACATCCTTACATATAAAACTACACAGCAAAGCAAATTGATTAGCCACAACATTAAAACCGCTGACAGGCAAAGTGGATAACATTCATCATCTCATTACAATGGCACCTGTCAAGGGGTGGGATATATTAGGCAACAAGTGAACAGTCAGTTCTTCAAGCAGCAAAACGGGCAGAGTAAATTTCTGAGTGACTTTTGACTGAGTGACAAAAGCCAGATTGTGATGGGTAGACAACCGGGTCAGAATATCTCCAGAACAACAGGTCTCGTGGGGTGTTCCTGGTATGCAGAGGTTATTACCTACCAGAAGTGGTCCAAACAGGGACAACAGAAACGGGGACAGGGTTATGGGCGCCCAAGGCTCATTGGTGCATATGGGGAGCATCTGGTCCAATCCCACAGATGAGCTACTGTAGCACAAATGTTGAAAATGTTACTGCCAGCTCTGATGGAAAGGTGTCAGAGCACACAGTTTATCACAGCTTGCTGCATGTGGGGCTGCAGAGCTGCAGACTGATCAGAGTGGCCATGTTGAACCCTGTCCACCTCTGAAAGCGCCTACAATGGCCTCATAAGTGTCAGACCCGGACCATGGAGCAATGGAAGAAGGTGGTGTTAACAAAGTGTTTACTTCGCCTTTAATTCCCCAGATCTCACTCCGATAGAGTATCTGTGGGATGTGCTGAACAACAAGTCCAATTTATGGAGGCTCTACCTTTGCAAATACAGGACTTAAAGGATCTGTTGCTACCACAGGACACATTCAGACGCCTTGTGGAGTCCATGCCTCAACCAATCAGAGCTGTTTTGGTGACACAATATTGCAATATTAGACAGATGGTTTTAATGTGAGGCTGATTGGTGTATGTCTCTATCTATCTATATATCCATACATACAGTACATTCATAAGCTACTTGCATCCATTGCCTATTATCACCTATTACCCATATAAATATTTACATATACACATGTACCTCACCAGGCACTCCTGCAGCCCCAGCAAAGATGTCACTCATATCTGTGAGTGTGGCCACCATGGATAAGAAATGTAAAGATATGAAAAAATGTGTTTTAGTATCTATGGTGGCCACTTCATTTAGTGTATTTGCCCGAAGAAGATCCTTAAGATCAAAATGTTCCCTTAAAAGAGGATGTCTTAAAAGAGAATTAAATGATTAATTTGGAGTCAGAGGTGTGTAGACCTTTACCTTTTATATCCTGCAGTGAAATTTTTGGTCCCTCTTCATTAGACACACCTTACAAAGTGTCCTCTATGTGCACATATTATCCATGCATACACACATACTAACAAACATACCTGCATATATTCACCCTCATACATTTCTAATTGTCATTTTGGTCAAGCAATCATTCCACCACAAGCATGTTATGCTAACCTGTAATGAAAAGCTGGTAGAGCTGCAGTGTTTTAGATGCAGTAAGTCATTCAGGAAATCAGTAATCAGCCCTCCAATAAACACATGCTTTTAGTAACTGGAGGAAATCTGCCAAAATACCCACTTACACTAGTGTCTAAAAGCCTTGACTGTGTGAACGCCACCTGTCTGTTGAGTCTGTTGTGTCTGAGGGCGATGATAATAACACTGATCCGTGTGGCTCAACTGACGTCCCGTCCCTTTGTACCTCCATCTGTTTCTTTTCAGACCAACCTGTGGAAATGAAAGAGCTGTGAGAAAGAGACAAGCTCACCCCTCATCTGTTCGTCTCTGTCCTCCATCTGTGTCTCTTCATTCCATCACTTCCATCCATCTTTCTCACAATCCACCCATCAGCAACAGTGGTGTGCTGTCATCATCGTGCGTGCATCCCTCCGTTCGTCTGTCTGTCTACATGCTGGACCCCGGCGGGTAGTTATCTGTCTGCCCATGTGTCTGCATTCTTGTATGTATTTACGTGTGTGTGTGCGTGAAACAGAATGCAATGATTTGCATTTGAAATGACTTTTATTCAATTGAATACAGTACAAAGATCTGATATTTAATGCTCATGTTTTTTATAATATACACTCATTCTGAGTTTGATGCCTGCAACACTTCAAAAAAGTTGGGACAACGGCAACAAAAGTCTGGGAAAGTTGTTGAATGCTCCACATGGTAAACAGATTAATTGGTAACAGGTGACAGTATCATGATTGGATATTCAAGGAGCATCTCTGAAAGGCTCAGTCATTCACAAGTAAGGATAAGGTGAGGTTCACCACTTTGTGAAAAACTGTATTACAATCTGCACCAAGAACTCACATAACTGTATAAAGGATACTGCATGGGCTCTGTAAAACTTAGGAAAATGCAGTGACAAATACAATTTGTCAATTTGCGAGTTTAGGCTCTACAATGCAAAACAAAAGCCATATATCAACAACATCCAGAAACACTGCTGACTTGCCTCGAGCTGAGCTCATCTGAGATGGACTGACGGAAAGTAGAAAAGTGTGCTGTGGTCTGATGAATCCACATTTCTTACTGCTTTTGGAAGTCATGGACTTTGTGTCCTCTGGGCTATGGAGGAAAAGCGCCATCCAGACTGTTACCACTAACTTCCAATAGCATCTGTGATGGTACTGTATGGGGGTGTGGTAAACTGTCACATCTATGAAGGCACCATTAACAATGACAGGCACATGCAGGTTTTGGAACAACATGTGCTGCCATCCAGACAATGTCTTTTTCAGAGACGTCCCTGCTTATTTCAGCAAAACAATGACAAGACACATTCTGCATGTGTTACAACAGTGTGGCCTCATATTACAAGAGTTTGGGTACTAGATTAACCTGCCTGCACTCAAGACCTGTCCCCTGTTGAAAATGTTTGGTACATTATGAAGCACAAACTACAACAACAGAGACTGCTGAAGTTGTATATCAAGCAAGAATGAGAAAGAATTGCACTTTAAAAGCTGCAACAGTTAATGTCATCAGTTCCCAAATGCTTACTGAGTGAAATGACTGTGATGTATCACAGGGGTTAACATGCCCCTGTTTAAACTTTTTTAGGAATATGTTTCAGAACTATAAAGTTAAACAGGTTGCACATTAAATACCATGTTTTGTACTGTATCCATTTATACAGATTGAGGTAGAAACATTATTGTAATATTATTATTATTATTATTGTATTCTGCTTTTATTTATGTTTTACACAATTTCCTCACTTTTTTGAATTGAGGTTGTACGTGTATGTGATGTTACTAACTTGCATTTAGAAGAAGCATTACCATTTGTGGTGTTTCTATCAATATGTTGTTCACATATGCTTGGATTCAAAAAAAGAGATTTTTCGACAAATATATAACTGTGTTCTGGTGTCAATCAGTTTGTCTCTCAGGAGGATATTTGCTGTTCTCTTTTTCTTGAGGCCACAGTTATGAGTTCCTGTCTTTTGTTGTGTCTGGTCACACTCTGTTTCTTCTCTCATATCTCAGGAGTAAAGCGAGGAGTGTGTTCGCAGATCAACCACTTCCCAGAAGATGCAGACTTTGACCATGACGGGGCAGAGTACGTCCTACGTAAGTCAATACTACAGACGGATGATGGTTGTGAGAGAAGTCTGGTTATGAATAAGAGAGAGAGGGCCTGAAGTTCAGAGAAAAAAGTGTAAATTTACCTTTAAACTCTGTTTTTATTGCTCATCCCTCAGAAGATCCTCTCTGCGAGACATAAACATGTGACAGTGTGTGCAGAAAATCAGGGGAGATGGGGTGCCCTAGTTCGTGCTCAGTGCCCTGCAGTGATGTCTTTTTGCTCTGTGATATGCTACATGTGTGCCCGTGCATATATAAAGAAAAGCTTGTGTTCTGTTTACAATGTTGCAGAGGCATTTTGCTGGCATTTAGGTGGCATTTTCTCTCCCGTGGCCTAGTTGTCCTAGATGAGGGAGGAGTGTTAATGTGTGTGTGTGTGTGTGTGTGTGTGTGTGTGTGTGTGTATTGCGTGCATGGTTGGCAGACCTGCTGAAAGCACTGAGGGCCACATGGGAAGGGTTTGATTCAATCGTGTGTCTAGAACTGAGTAATTAATTTCCTCACCAAGTATTATGTGTATATTTTTAACAGCTTTCACCATTTTCATTTTTTTTGTCACGATTATTCTGCATCCTAATGCACTGTCCAAACCTGGTTTAAGTAGTGAAGTAGCTGTTTTATTCTACTTGGAATATATCACACATTTTCTTTAAGCTATAATCCATACAGTCCAAATGAAACAGAATTTCGTGAGTATCTTGCTTCCATATTGTGATGCAGAGGGGTCTAATTTTGCAAACCTGCACCAGAACTGACCCGTTACCCACAATTATCTTCAAGTCAAATACAAACCTGCCCGTCCCAAGACTCGATCTGCACAAATGATTACACACACGCAGTCACTCACTTGTATTCTCACTTGGTGCAGCAGCTTTGCCGAAGTGTTTCCTCAGCAATGATGTCGTTAGCTTGTAGCTGCCAAAAGCTAATACTTTTTGGCACTCTTTTCAAGCAGCAAAACCCAAGATCACACCAAATTTCTCCAAAGTGCCACAATGTTTTTGTGGCTTACCCAGAGGGGAACCCATGGGTTCCTGACCCGGTGCAGGACTGCAGGATGTATTTCCAAGTGAAACATTGTAGGCATGCACAACAGGATAGGTATGCATACCAATGCAAGGAATTTGGTTTTAATGTTGAAAAGAGGCTATGTCATAACTGGACAAACCCCTTCTGTTGCTAACTAATGAGTCTCGGCTCTGTGCCTATAAAAGTTTAAGACTGATTGATGGATATCATTATATTATTGGTTGAAATTGGTTGGTCCAAGCCTACATTAGCACATGTCCTAAATTCTTTTACAGGAAGAAAACATAACTTCATCTCTACTTTAAGAGACACCTGGGGTTACCATGGTGACAGCAAGCACATTATCGCTGTGTTCAAAGGGAACTCATTAACTCAGAATTATGACACAGAAGTCATGAACATAACAATGTAAACTCAGAGCTAACAGAAAAGTTATGTACAATGTTAAAAGGGCTTATCTCATAAACACAACCCCATTTGAATACACTATTAACTACAGTTAACACTCACTGAGCGGCTACTCTGTTAGAAATACCCTGTGCCACCATGTGTTTTCCCTTAAACTTGCATCCGTAGGAAAAGTCTCATTAGCATTAGCTGTTCATAACACAGTTCTGTATCAATGACATCAAATTAACCAGAAACACTGGATTTAATGTGCATATGGCATCCCTTGTGTGTAGGTAGGCCAATTGAACTCAGTGTGGGAATGGCGGACTCCGCCGCTATAATTAACATTTAGAGAGGTAATTACAATGAAAATAAATTGAGTGACTGTTGGTGAGAAAAAGACAATCACCAAATAGCATCAAAAACTGTTTGACTGAACCTTCAGCCCACCAACATATTTAACATACACCATACAAGGACTACCAGCTGAGGTCCCCCCAAAAATAAACTAATGTAAGAAACAACCATCACAGCAAAATCTTAACTCAAAACATTATTGGTTATGGAATTTGTGTCATCTGGAAAAAAAAGAATGGGTTATTATTATATTTAGGAAAGCTATACCAACATTTATATTTATAGGGTGAAACCAGCCATAAATATAAATTTAAGTGAAAATATAAATAAATAAATGAAATAAACACACAGCCATTCAACATCAAACACTTTTTAATTTTATTTGTCTTTCAGTGCAAAAGTAGATAGAAACCTTTGTCTCAGTATGACCCCTGTCAAAATAAAGGTTGCATAAACATTGTTCAAACTTATATTCTTCTGTTTGTACATAATGTAAACTGAATGGTGTTACATAGAACTATGAACACCACACGCTACAGGCAGTTATAACACACGATGTGGCTCATGCAATGCTCAGGGCATACTGGCATGTGACAGGAGGAACAGAGTGCCCCTACCCCCCCGACAGTGTGTGATACTTTAAATTAGGACCCATGGCAAACATGAGTTCAATCAATAAATAGTTCCATCTATAAATTACACCTCAGGGGTCAGTGGGGGCCCGAGTTATGACAATCCAGATATTGTCACAGAAGTCCAGTGTCATTTCACATGTATTTATACTGGTTGTCTTTTCCAGTTATTGCTGCTGACTGTTATTCTCTCCTCTGTTTAGGGGTAGTCAGGGCTTCCAACATCTTCCCGATCCTCAGTGCCATCCTGCTGCTGATGGGAGGGGTTTGCATCGCTGCTAGTCGTTTCTATAAGAGCAAAAGGAACATCATCCTGGGGGCAGGAATTCTCTTTGTGGCTGCAGGTAACTTAAGAATATTGAATGTCAGTCATTCGTGAGAACTGGAACAAAGTCTTATTTTGAGGGAGTTTTGATTTTTACTTTTCAGTTATGCTGGGTAAGTCTATTTTAAAGGATCAAACTCTTGGATATTAAACCTTATAGTGGGCCAGCCTCCCAGTGATTACAGTTTTTATCAAAATATCAGATGGAAAATCTGGCGGAGTTTACATGATACATTTGTAATTTCGCAGCATAGTCGTAGTGAGTAGCCATATTAATTTTTAAAGTTGCTAAGGGCTCTCTCAATGCTTATCAAGTTTTTAAAGAATAATTCTTATTTAGATTTGATTTAGAAGGGCTACAGAGTTGGCATGTTATGGTTGAGACACATCTGATAGCAATATTATTTAATCAATTTGTTGAAAATAAAAAGCTTATCAGTGCTTGAGCAGTATTCCTGCCTTTTTTTTAAACCAAGAAGTGAGAAGGCTCCGTCTGATTAAATCATGTTTTTGTCAAAATCTGGTTAAGTTTAGAGAAATCTCTCACACAACTTTAAAGGGCCAGGATTTTCATGAAAATTTATTTTAAACCAAGCATGATTATAGTATTACTTTTTTTTTTTTAGATTATTTTTTGGGCTTTTGCCTTTATTTGGGAAGGGACAGCTGAAGATATGACAGGAAAGGGGGTAGAGAGAGGGGGAATGACATGCAGCAAATGGGCCACAGGCGGGAATCGAACCAGCGACCACTGCAGAGGACCAACAGCCTCAGTACATGGGGCGAACACATTGCATTGTTTTATACATTTTTATACCTGTGTTATCAATGGATGTTATTAGTTTCAGATTTAAATTTTTAAATTGTTGAAATTTGTGAATTCTTGTCTGGGACAAGTGTGTTTTCTGGCACAGAGCAAGTTTAGAAAAAAAAAGCAAACCAAAACATTTGACAAATTACATCTATTTCATATATATATAAAACTTTACAGAATAAATTTTCACCAAAACTTGAGTTAGAGTGTTTGTATTAATATTTTTCCTTTTTTTTTTTTTTTTTTTTTTGGACATGATTTGTCCCAGTCCTCAAGAATGGATGAATGTGAGTGTTGATACAGTATGTACTTGTCTGCTTGTGTGAGATGTTCTGGAAAATATTACTTGCACTAACAGTTTTTATGCTTTGTTTGGGAGTGTCTTGTTGTGTGAGTTTAGTAGAAGGTTTTACATGCAGGTCTCGTCATTCCATTCGTCTTAATTGAGAGTGTCACAAATCATCAAGTCAAACAAATGTGTTTATTAGTTCTGCGAGTTGGTCTGTCTGACTTTATTTAGCTCTTTTGTAAATACTGTGTTTCTGCGCTGTCTCAGGTCTGAGCAACATCATTGGTGTGATCGTGTACATCTCGGCAGCACTAGGGGACATCTCTCCTAAGAAGGACGAGGACAAGAAGTGGCAGTACTCCTACGGTTGGTCCTTCTACTTCGGAGGCCTGTCCTTCATCATGGCGGAGATGGTGGGGGTGCTGGCCGTCAACATCTACATCGAGAAGAACAAGGAGCTGCGCTGCCGCTCACGCACCGACATCTTCAAGAGCACCACGCACGCCATGCTCCGCCTGCCCAGCTACCGCTTCCGCCGCCGCTCCCGCTCCTCGTCCCGCTCCACCGACCCCTCCCGCTCCCGAGACCCCTCGCCTGTAGGGGGAGGTGGGGGCAAGAACTTCGGCCTGCCCCCCTCTGCGCTGCTCTCCCAGGGGCCCATCTCAGTGTCCACTTTACCGAACCCCCACTCCCGCTCCCATACGGCCCTGGCTGGAGGCGACATCTCCCTCTACACCTTGTCCCGTGACCCCAAGCTGGGGGGTTTGCCGCCCATGTATGGAACGGTGGACAGGGCCACGCTCTACCAGCTCCACAACTGCTTCCCAAAGGATGGAGGCGGAGGTGGAGGGGTGATGATGAGTGGTACACTTCCCTCGCTTAAGTCCCACAACCCTTCAAATTCTTCCAACTCCAACGCGCCGATGCCCAACTCGGTGGGCTCGGGGCCTCCACCCTTCACCTCGTCCACAGTAGACAGGGAGCGAGGGATGGGGACACTGGACAGGCTGAAGGGAGACAGGGAGAGCAACTCTAACACCCTCAATAGGAAGACAACGCCTGTGTAGAGGGAGAGTTCGAGAGAGGGGAGGTTAGAGGGAAGGGAGAGGAGCATGATGGGTAGTGATGAAGGAGGGAAGCTAGAGGAATCAGATATGAAATGTGATATCGCTCCCTCCATGTTCACTGTTATTTAGTCTCAATCTCACTGAGAGCAAAAAGAAGAAGAGTAATAACAGAGCGATAATAACAACAACAATGAACTTTCACAATAAAACTATTTTGATATTTTAATGTGCTAGAAAATGATTTATTTTGTTAATGATCAAACGCAATTAACCTTGGGCTATTATGAAAATGTTTCACATATTTTTTGGTGCAATATTACTGCTAATTTAACCAGATCATCATTAATGTAAAAATTGTTGTTGTGATTATTCTTAGCGTTATTACAGGCTAGCCGTATTTGCAAAACACTTATAAGTTTGGAATGAAATTTTTAATTTTCATGTTGTTTTCACGCTAATTTTAGATCTTGACGACTTTTACTGTGAAATTCTTCCATGCGGAGCCACTGGGACTGACAGTGAGCTGCAGTGTGTAACTGTGTCAAAGTGTCAAGCATGAGTGTGCACAATATGTGGGAGAATGAGGGCCTGTATTTTATTTTTTAACCCCCACATTATATAATTTTCATTTGTAACATGAAGTCAGATTTGAATACTGTAAATTGTCTTCCAATATTGATACTGAAAGAAATGCAAAACAATAATGTGAGTGACTGAAACAGATGTCCAACTTCATTGTTATTATTATGAGTCTGAGTTTTCTATGGGCCTCTGTTAGTCTTGTTTCCATTCTAATCAGTGTTAACAGTAGTACTTGTAGCTATAGTCGTGTTGAAGATGTTTGTTCTTGGGCATTAACAGAAACCTCTGACCGGAGGAAAGCAGAAAAAAGAGACATAGAATAATACATTTGTACAGATTCAGGTAAAGATGACAGCCTGAGCAGAAAAACAAAAAAACCTAATCATTTTTTTCTATGAAGAGTCCCAAAGTGAGACATGCAACTCATAATTTTCAGTGGCAAAAAAATACAATATGTATATGTGGGTTGAGAGGGTTTAAAAAACACTACAGAGAAAACTTTTGAAAAGATAACATGTACATTGTAATTACGCATATACATATATTTGTAAAGTCTATAGATATGTTTTTTTCGGGACCACTGTTCAAACTGGGTATGCATTTTGGGCAGGTTTGGCTAAAGTGTTTTGTTCCCTGGACTCTTGTTGGGTGGTTTCATCTGCCAAACCCTGCACCCTGCCCCCCCACCACCCCACCCCCCCTCCTTTGGTCACAGGATCAGTGTCGCCCTACTTTATCACACCAATAACAGATTCACCATCCAAACCTCCCCAAAGATTCTTTTCACTGTGCTTCCCCTGTGACCGCCGACTCCGGAGTCTGAACTCTGACCTGTTTATGTTGATGAGAATGTAAACACATGTAAACACCCCTCGCCCTGCCCCCCTCCCCACTCTCTCTTCCTAACTGCCCCGAGTGACTGCAGATCTGGGTCGAAACCATGGACACGCCGCTACATGATAAGATGAAGAAACAAAACAAAAACTACCAGACGCTTCCAGATTCTATACGTTTTCATTTCTTTGATTTCATTTCAGAAAAAGAATAATGTGATAAAAACTGCACACAGATAGCATTTATGTGGGCAATATGAATAGTATGTAGTTGAGAATAGATATATCTAGACAAATGATTATGGTTTATCTAAATGTGTGATAAACTTAAACACTGTATTGCACGAAGTTTATAAAAAAAAAAAAACAATAACAGACATGTTCACAGACTGCTGTCTTTTGTTTCTTTTTTGCCAAGAGAGCAGAGTGGGATCTCTTCTGAAGTACAGGGTGAGCATATATCTGTGTTTGAGTTTCCCCCAAGAATATCTGTAGACAGGCTCTAACAGCGATGGAAGAAGTATTCAAATACATTACTTAAAGTGGCTCTAATCACTATTTTTGTGTGACATGACACTCTGCAGCAACATGTTTAGCTGTCCCGCTGCACCTTACCTGTTTTAATTCAGTCTCACTGCTCTCGTAGTGACACTGTCAGCCTCAGCAGTCAGCTGTTTTCATCCAAAAAGATCCATAAACCTACTGTGCACAGCAGACAGACACAGGTGCAACTAGCTGATGAACCCAGTAGAGCATTTAAGAGACAGATGTATCCATCATGACGTGGTGGATACCAAAGCAGAGCTTATAAAGAATGAAATACTGAACATGAGTCCAAATGAACAATAATGTTGTTCTATAACTGCTGGATGATAAGCAACTTGAGGGCAGCATATCGCAAAAAAGTTGGGGTGTCCATGCCCATCCCAGTCCCTCTGGTCATAACATTATAAAATTAAGTAACATTATCTTTATAAGCTGTGCTAAAATTCTAATGTTAACATTAGCAGCTGTTTACTTACCTGACATCAAATTTCATCCCTTTACTCAACAGGAGCTGCCTCCAGCGGTGGAAAGCAACAGCAGTGTTAACTCTGGTATTGTGTCTTTCTCTATTACTTCTTTTCAAAATGGCAACACTAGTAGTTTCACATGAAAAAAAAAACAATTTGACATGTTAGAACATAAAAACAACGATGGGCACTGACACTGGCTTCCAGTGTCTGTGATCATCCACTTACACAGGCTACACACTTGTTGTTGGTGCTGGGCAACATGTTGTTGTTTGTCGCGAAGTCTGATTCACTGATGAATGTCATTGCATGTTACCTTCACAGATCCACGACTCCCATTTTAGGCTATTTTAACT
The DNA here is from genome assembly GCF_056507025.1 of Lutjanus erythropterus. NCBI lineage: Eukaryota > Metazoa > Chordata > Actinopteri > Lutjaniformes > Lutjanidae > Lutjanus > Lutjanus erythropterus. Next base: position 22,519,737 of record NC_139325.1, on the reverse strand, counting down.
GACTTTAGCCTCAGTCATGTGTTAGAATTACTCATTTCGATGCAATACCTTGAAAAATAGTCATATTTACTACCTTTGGAAAAAATTTGACCCACTATTGATGGCATAAAATTTGCTATAGCATGAAACGAGTGATGAGAAGAAGACTGACCTGTGAGTAAGTGAGAAGAGGCAGGTCCATGATGGCAGTGCAGCAGTGTGTGTCAACTCGCTGTCAGAGGGAAGAAAGAGTAATAAAATGCAGCTGGTACTAAAGTATCAATATTGCAAAAAAAAAAAAAAAACAGTATCGAAAGCACTGCAAATTTTCAGTACTGATAGTTATTGAAATTTTTGACAACACTACTGCTAACAGGTTTTTTCACAGTCCGGACCAACTCAGCTTTGAAGAACGCAGGAAGACACCGTAGTAACTTTTTTTCCCTCTCTGTGACAGTGAACACAACACATGGCCTCTCAGTTGCTATTATGCTGCCCACTACATGCTTTACATAATGTAACTACCCCTAATGCCATAAAGCACGTCTGTGGCTGTGTGCTGTTATTTCTCACATGCAGGGAGAGACTTACTGACACTTCCCACAACAACCCTGCTAGACAGCATCACATATACAGGTTACCCAAACCTTCCTTTTTGGGGGTGCTGCTCAACCGGTAACACACAGATGCAACAAAACACACACTACGCATCATCAAGTAAATCATATATGCTATACCTTTATTTGTAGTGAGTTGTAATTTCACAACTGTCTTTTACACCTTTTACTTTGGGGGGGGCATTAAACCCAGTGCCCCCCGTAGATGGCCCGCTGAAATCAATACAAGGGAAATAGTAAAAGACGAGAGGCATACAGGGCTGGCCAGTGCTCTCCATAACACATTCCACCTCAAGTCAAGGACTATGTAAAACAGCAATATGTTTCCTTCAGGCTAGTTTATAAAAAAAAAAAACTTTAAAGGCATTCAAAGAAGGGAGTGCTTCTAAGGTAATGGCCCCAGAGGACCTCTGTAGCTCATTCCATGCCCGGGGTGCATAAAAGGAAAAGGCAGTTCTACTGAGCTCTGAGTGCACCCCGGACACATTTAGAAGAAATTCTGAATGTTTAAAACAAAAATTCTTACATTTATGTCTTTTAAGTAAAAGTAGCATTAAACATTTTTTAAATATTCCATTATAGGTTCAGTAAAGGTCCTGTATTGAAAATTAAAGCCCCCCTCTGTTCAAAAAAGTTTGTTCTCACAGTTACTTCGCTTGGATGTTTGACCTTCACTGTGCAGAATGATGTATATGCAGAGTTCAGAGAGTTGTTTTCGCATTCATAAGCTGAAGGCTCATCTTAAATCTGAGCCATTTATGGACTAATATACAACTTAGACAAGTGGGATTTGAACCTGTCAGTGCACAAACACTGAGAGATGACTTAGCAAGAAGCATCTTATTGTGAAAGTGTTAAATATTTGAAATTAGCAATATTTGTATATTCATAAATTCTGAATTTTCTTGATAAGGGAGAATGGGAAGATTTACTTTAAGAATTTAAAACAAGGTTAAAAAATTTTATTTTTTATGTGGACAAAAACATTTCAGACATGAATCATTATTGAAATCAGATTTTTTTTTTTTCTTAAAACATGTCTGGAGAATATCTTAAAGTAAAAGTACAGAAGGATTAGCAACAAAATATACTTAAAAGTATCAAAAATAAGTATTCAGCATGAAGAATGGCCCCTTTTGCTCTTTATTAAATGATTAACATTATTGTCATTTAATGTCAATTATTACTGATGAATCGTGTAAGCAGAATATTAATGTTGTAGCCACATACACATAAAACATTTTATTAGGCTAAACCATTCCACCATGTGATAGTGAGGTAATCCAAAAGTAACTGGAAGTAATCAGGTTACATTGCTGTAATATTGTGATTCTTGGAAGAGGTTATCTTACTAAGTTTTTAACAGACAAATACTTTTTTTTAATGTAACCCTCACAATCCTGTCTATGTACTGCTGTGGTAATTTAATCTACAAAAGTACACTATGTGTTATAAACTGATCATGTGTTTTTATGGAAATTTTTAAACTGTCAGTGTTGTAGAGTAAAGTACAATACTTTCTTGGGAAATCTACCGTACATGGTACAAAGAAGCCTAAGTGCTCTTACTGTAATTATTTCCCAGCTCTGGGCTGTATCACACACACAAACATTGCTTCTAGTAGTTACTGAAGCTCAAGGTCTCTCAGCTAATCTTTTGGATGCTGTAAACCTAAAAAGACTTTGACCTTCCCTGTCAGACCCTCAGGCTCATAATATTTGCAAATATATGTGTAGCGCCAGATGGGTGGTATTTGCCAAACAGGATAATGAGAAAAGCAGCTGAAAGTTAATTCAGAATGCTTTTCTGTGACCACTGCCCTACCTGAGCTCATCATTTTTTTTCCCCCTGATGGGTCCATCTGGTACCTCATGCATGTTTTTGCATGAACAATTAAGAAATACTCTCATGGTCTGCTCTGGTCCCTGATGGCCCACTGGGCAGGTTTTTTGCTCGACCTCAGAGGGATGGTGGGGAAAGAAGTGGGAATTTTTCCAGGGAGGATTAAGATGTAGGAGTCCCTTCAGAGACAAGACATGATACTCAGGGCAGAGGGAAGTGGTGTCAGATCCTTGACAAGGGGCCTGAGATTCCTAGCAGTGCTCCTGAACCCTGAGGATTAGTTATCTGGAGAGCCTCGCCCCACTATTATCATACCTACTGCAGTCTGGTTACAGCCACAGTGATACAGCGATGAGAGATTTAAGGAGGAGTGCTGCCAAAGCAAACTCATGTCATCTACTACACAGGCACCATTCCTTATCACAGTTTAGGCCAGATATATTCAATTTCTGAATATTTTCAATGCAGGACAGCCAGGCTCAGCTCCTGTTCCTCTAAGTTTTGCCCGTGGGTAGTCCTGAGTCTGATAGTAAAGGCTACAGACCCTTGGCATAGGTGATTTAGGGATATCCCAGCAGTTATGGTCTGAACTGGTCTTAAAATAAAATCCAAAAATCCAAAAATCTTAAAGTCCTCTTTGCCAAAGACCAAAACAAGACAGAGTTAAAATGCGGTCGAGACCAAGACCTTCAAAAACTTTTCTTGAGACCAGTCTCAAGACCGAGACCAATCAAGACCTGTAAAAGCGACATAAAGTTAGCTAATGTTAGCATAACACTAGCTAACTAGGTAGCTAATCCACACCAATCATCTCACCTGATAGTTAATGTTAGCAAAACTACTAAAAGCTAGCCAACTAGCTAGCTAATCTACATCAGTTGTTAGCTTGCTAGATAGCTAACTGTTAGCTAATGTTTTGCTAAGATTAACTAACTTAATATGTGATTATGTGTCACTTTTACAGGTCCCTGAGCAACATCTTTTAACCATCTTCAGAATTTGGTTTTCTCATGAATAGATGACAGCAACTAAGTACAATAAACAGGAAAAAAGAAAGCTGACCAAGCTTCACCAGGTATCAGTTGTTTTCTGAGCAAATAGCAAAAGTAGGCGGGACTTAGGAAGGTGTAATTGGAAAAGAAAAAGAACTGGAAAAATCAATGTGCCTTTGTAATCCTAGATTAAGAACTTGTACTAGAAGTAGCTTGTTGTTTATGTAGACACAATGTTGCCCTTAACATCTTTTTTCATTCCTTCAATAAAAATTTGCTCTGACTTAACGAATGAATTACAACTTTGAGATAGTAAGTGTCCATGTGTATCTTCTAATTTAAAATGTAAACACCCATAAATTTATGTTAATCCAACCTGGACTGATGTCATTTAAGCCGATTGAATAGGCCTGGTTTTGGGTAAAACATCTTAAAATATGTGGGCATTTATATTTTCACATTATCAACAATAATAATTGAGATTTTCTGCTTTTGGGGGCTTCCACCTTCAATCTGCAGGTGCTCTATCAAGAATTCTTGGAACCTCATTTCCACTTACAAACATGCAGCTTGTGGTCGGCACCACTTGTCTCAGTAGGACTATTAACAGCTATATATACAACCAGGATAGTGTGTCATGTGGATCCAGTTTCTGCCCACCCGGAGCTAAAAGCATGTGTGTGAGTGTGTGTGTGTGTGTGTGTGTGTGTGTGCAGGTGAGCATATGAGTGCATGTGACTGTCTGGATGCCACTCAGACCCCATTCGCAGGCCGTGTGTAGTTAGTTATTGGGAAATCTCTGATGTGCCCAGTCAGTTGTCTGTGTGTGTGTGTGTGTGTGTGTGTGTGTGTTTGTGTGTGTGTGTGTGTGTGTGTGTGTGTGAGACAGTTGGAGGTGGTGTGGAGGAGTAGTGTCCGGCAGGCCCCCCTGGAGACAGCAGGGAAAGTGACACACTGAGGTCAGGGGTGGAGAAGCAGAGGAGAGGGCACAGAGGTATGAGGATAGGCCGGAGGGTACATAGTTGAAATTCAAGGATAAGGTTTCCCAACCTCTGCAGTGAAACGCATTACGATGAGCTGTGGCCTAATTATAGAGGAGCGTGTTTTGGGGGGAGGAGGAGGGGGGGGGGGTGTTTGGCAGAGGGGTTAGGAGTCACACTGTGAAGGGGTGAAAATGGGTGAATGTCAAGTTTGAAAGCAGACAGGGTGTCAGCAAACAAAAGGGAGGCAGTTATTTTATGTCAAATCCTTTTAATGAAAAGCAAAACTGGTGCCACATACTGTACATTTATATGAGTAGAAATGAGCACAGCGTATATTCTGTAAAATAGCACTTCCCGATGAGCATCCTGTGGCAAAAATATATTTACTGCTAATAAAGTGACAGGAGACGAAACTACAAACAGTGACCATTCATAAAATATAAACACATTCACTCAGTTTATGTACAAAGTTGAGCTTATAAAGTGAGTCCATACAATTCTGTGATATACAAAATGTTTTTTTTAATCTCTTCTCACAGTTGTTTTCATTCAACATTCATTCATCTGGTGTACTGAAGCAGCATTCACCCAATAGTTGTAAAACGCACATAAATAATAACAAGTTACGACTAAAGCCTCTTATTTATCAAGTTTTGAGTGTTAAAAAGTTTCATTGACTAGAAGACTCATCAACTCTATTCATAAGGCAACATGTAGCAGATGTGAATCAGGAGTGCTATCATTATCAACAACATCGCATTTGTTGCTCTGCTGATGGTGATACATTCTGATGATGCTTTAGGAATTTTAAACTATGAAAGTCCATTTCTGCCTGAAAAAAATGAATGAAAAAAGATGTAATTACTTTATGACTTTGTGTCCGTCATTTAGACCTAATAAGTCAAAAGTCTGGCACACAATCTAAACTCTAAAATGACAGCATGGCCAGCTTCTGTCTCTGACTTGAAATTAGTCACAAACACTGATCGTGAAGCAAAGTTCAGGGGGTCATAATATTTGAAAATTAAAATTAAGTGTCTATGAGCAAGAGAGGATTATTATAGATGCAAAAAAGTTGAGGTGTATGGATGAGTCAAAAAATCGTCAAAGCATCAGACATGGGTTTGTTTCCCGCTGATGGTCAACAATTTTTTTTAAACATGATCACAGTCATTCCCTAAACTTAACCTTGTTTATTGTTTTAACCATGACGAATAAAAGGTGACCCCCATCTGCGTTCTTTTCAGGGTTTTTCATCTGGAAACGCCTGCTCAGGTTTTACGTCAGGTCACACGAGAAAATATTTAGTTTTTTAGAAGGACTTGGAAAATAGCATTGTGAAACTTGAATGCTGGTATTTGAATACATAAGGAACAATAAAGTGAGAGAATTATATAAAACCCCCACAAAAATCCAAACCATGATCACAAAACCCTAACCACAGATTCGTCACATAAATTAACAGATTTTATTCGTCAACAGACTTGTAACGCTTTTGAAAGATCCAGAAAAATGATGTCATCCTGCTGACATAGGGTACTCAGATCAGGAAAATTTTTCCAACTTTCATCTCGAGGGCAAACTTTTGTTTTTTAACTTGGAACCCTTATTGGTAAATTTTCCTTTTTTTCCAGGAAGAAATGGACTTTCGTATTAAACAGAAAACAAAATGTTTTAAAATAGAAAAGTGTCTGAGCCTTAAAAAAACTTTTTTATTTACTCTCCTTATTGTAGGAGAGAGAGATTTATGTGTGGCTTTACAGCTATTGGCAGGCTAACAACTCTATTTGTGACACTTGTTGAAGTAAACACAACACAGAGCTAAAAGTTACACAGTCAGCAGCAGGCCCGTTGCTCCTTCCATCTATTTTCTACTAAAAGAAAAACTAAATTTTGCAAAATCAAATTCTGGAGGCCTCACTAATGTGTTGCTGACTTCTCTTCAGACATTTGATTAAGACCTGGTATGACTTCTCTGACAGATTATATGCCAAGAGCAAGTAAAGTCACAGCCCTGGGGAAAAGGACTTTTCCATTTGCTCTCAAATGAGACATCAAGAATACCGCGTGTGTATTTCAGCATTCAAATGCTAGGTGGCGCTATTCTTGTGTGGCAGGCATTTCTGCCAGGGGCTGAAAGGAAGGGAGAGGATGATGAAGAGGAAACCTCCAAAAATAAGAATGGCCCCCGCTGAGCCCACACAGGCCACAGACCAGGACAACTCGTGGTGTAAAGGTATAGAGTGGTCACTGGACAGCAGAGCTAGCACGGACTGGTGGAACATCAGCACAGAGAGAAGCACCAGTACACCTGCACAGAGGTGAAAATAAAATCACATCAATGAAAACATCATCTTTAAGCTATGGAAGAATAAAAGTCTGATTATAAAGACCAAATAATTAATTTAGGCTCATTCACCATGTTCACACAGCAACCATTTTCCTCTGAGTGGGACGTTCAAATGTCAATCTGCTGTATTCCAGGTTGCGAGCGATATAAATGTTAACTTTTGTTTAGTTTCAGTGTGCAATGACATTGATCATTTACAAGAAATGAAAACATGGTTGCACCAGATTTAGCAAGACACTAATTTCCATATGTAGTCCTACATATGACAAGCCAATGCAATAAATTTCAATAAAATTTGATAAAATTTAAAGTGCATTACAGACTACAGTGCAGCACAGGTGCCTTACATGTAGGGAAACTAATAAATCAGCCCGGTCTCATCAGATATCGATGATTTGTCACCGCCCCTCTGCAACTCATATAGACAAGGATGGTACCTGTTCGCTTCAGTGACATACATAACATAGTTATTGTATTCCCAAACATATCCTTATCCTAAACCTAACTAAGTAGTTTTTGTGCCTCATTCAAAAAAATCATTGTAATAATGCACCATTACGATAGATGCCAACCACTGTAAAACAAAAAGAGAAGGAATGGGGAGGTCATTTTTCTAAGTAAATTTTAATTGTCATATTAATGGCACAGGCTAATCATGATTTTTTTTTTCTGTGCATTTTTTGTCACAAAAAATACTTTGTTGCAGTTTCATATCAGTATTCACTTTCAATATCAAGTGAACTTACTAAGTTACTAATACTAAGGTAGTTATTGTTGTTTAAAGTAACAGTTACTTGACAGTGACAGGGACAATTATTTTTTTTTATTCTCACTCTGCCTAAACTTCACCACACAGTTTTGTGCCTAAAACTAAACAAACTGTGAACATTTGACAGCGTTCATCGCATGTTAAGGCTCATTTATGTTCCCTTCATGCACAAAAATAAACACATACGTTTCAAATGACGTGACCGTTATTGACTGCTTCGGTATTAGACACTGACGGATGGTGACAAATAATTGGAGTGGTAATATGTTTGCCAAATCATTATCATTTCTTTGTTGATCAGCAATGGACAGTGAAAACCTGGAGGGTGACTGGGTCATATTTCAAGGTGAACATATCTGACAGACAACAGCTAACGTTAGCATTCAGCCACCTCCTAACTAACATTATGGTTTAATAGTGTGATTACATCCTGTGCATTTTACTTCCAGGTTCAAATAAATGTGTCCAAGATGTTGTTTGAGATTTCAGAATTTAATTTACGCCTTCCTGCTCTATTGTGTTACACTATCGAATGGCTGTGTTATCGAGGACGTGGTTGAATGCTAACATGAGGTTATGGGCTCTCACATATGTTGTTTTGTCTTGAAATATTGCCCCATGTCTTTCTAGATTGTTACTATCCATTGTCTTCTCAGTTGCTGATCAGTCCAGAAGTGGTGAAATGATGACAGTTTGTTTAGACACCTTGAAACACAGAAATTATAATTATCATTTAAAATTGGCAAAAGCATTTGAGCTTCCCACCCTGAACATGACAATGGTCACTGTGTGTATGATGAATAACCATAGTCAGATGTAAACAGGTAACATGGTATCATGAGGTCCCACCTGACAGGATGAAGCTGAAAGCAGCTGGCTTGAGAAAGAAGGACACTCCTTTACTGAGGGACATGCCGATACAGATGGAGCCCATCATCATCATGGTTAGACTCAGAAGTGCCAAAATGGCTGCTGCTAGATTCAGATCTGTGTAGGAGAGCAGAAGGAAATTTAAAATAAAAAAGGGAATACAATATTAAGTATAGGTGAGAATTTTTTAAAACAAATTAATAAAGTTGAAATCTATAACTTTATGTAGTGAGAAATCTACAATAAAGATGGCTGAAAAATTGTGAAACTGTGTGGAAACTGGTTGTTTTAGTAGAATGAGACACTGCACCAACTCACAGAGTTTTATTCTACTGGGCATACAGTTGTTGATTACTGAAATGGGAAAATACAAACATGGTGTGAATTGTGCCACTTCCCAGACTGGCTCTGGTTAAAACAGATTTTATTGGCATTGAACACCTGAACAGGTGCAACCCAAAAAGCTGATCAACATTTCACAGCCTGTGCCAATGTTGCGTATTTTGACACTTCATAGAGAGACAGATATTATTATTATTATTATTATTATTATTATTATTATTATTATTATTATTATTATTATTATTATTATTATTATTATTTTATTAATTAAAGCACAACAAGCTTTAGGTATGGGCTTTGTTTTTGGGAGGGTAAGTAACTATTACTTTTTTGTTCCTGTATTGGATCAAAGTGGTGGATTCACCAACTGACTGACGTTGCTATACAACTAAACCATTATCAGCCTTGGCTGAATACTGCATCCCATTATCCATGCTTAGTGTACATCTTCCTGGTTTAATATCCGTACATAACACACCGTCTGATTGCAATTTGTTCTCACAGCTCTTATATATTAAATGTCCTTGAATGCATCACGGAAGTTTTCAGAACTTTTCACCAAAAGATAAAGTTGACTTTAGGCTCACTGTGATGTAAGTACCAAGTCTCAGCCAGCTGAACTTGCGGCTGCTGCCTGGACAGTAAGGTAAACACATTAATCAGTCTGAGAGCTTATGATTCGCTTTGGAAACTGGGTGGCAGCAGAAGTTAATGGGCTGAAACATGCAAAAACTACCACCAGCAGCAGCAGCAGAATGGTCACTGAGCACCCCAGTGAACATCTTTATTGATAGTAGCTGCACTGTGACTGTTAGTGTGTATCTGTATGTATGTGTAACAAAAAAACGACAGGGGAAAGAAAGTGTAATGTCTCACTCTTGTTAGTCGTCTTCTTGAATATGACTGCATTCTCCCCGGAGGTGAAGAATTTGAAGTAGGTGCAGTTGGATTCTGTGGGAAGACAATCATACAAAGAGGTCAGACACGTCCACATGCACATGCACACACACACACACACACACACACACACACACACACACACACACACACAGAAGAAAATGTGGGGAACAAGCAGCAAATTACACACATACCCTTTTTAAGTGTCCAGTATTGATACCATTTTGGGAAGAGGTATGAAAACCTTACGTTTGATTTAAAAGTACCCCTGGAACTAGAAAATCATTCAGGCATAATAAAGCTAAAAGATAAAAATTTGGTGACATGCATCTCTTTAACATACTGCACGTTACAGCCATGAAGCAGGTGCCAAGGACATGAAAACAGTTAAATCTTGATTAATTATGATTAAAGACAGATTTTGAACATGGACAAATGAGTCTTTACCTTTAGAGATGACACACAAAAATTGAGCAACATTTAATTTAGCCCAGGATTTGCACTTATCCCCAATCAGAATACCCCCCTTTCTTAGCCTATGCACTCTCCTTTACTTATTTATTTACTTTTTAAAAAATATTAGTATTATTATTATTATTTTGCCTTTCTAATTTGAGTCTGCATCATTTATGCTATGTTCACACTGCAAGCCGTAGTGCTCACTTCTGATTTATTGTTCAGATCAGATTTTTTTGTTTGACTGTTCAAACTAACTTTTCAAAATGTGGACCAAATCAGATCCGGTGTGAAGTGGTCATGGTCCTGAACTGACTCACACGCGCAAAAGAACAGTAACTTCACATGAAGCATGCCATTATACTGAAGTCAGCGTTTACAGTTTCATTTAGAAGCTGATGTGCAGTGAAAGCCAGGGAGTTTGTGAGCAGAGGATGAAGATGAGGAGAAGGAGAGTGAATTGTATAGAAATGTCTGGAATGATGAACTTTTAATCTTTGCAATGAAGTAATACAAAAACACACATGCATGCACACACACACACACACATTCTTATGGATGGCTGGTGGACTTCTGCTATGTGCGTCCTATGCATCCATGCTCCCTGTCCTTCCAGGCATTATTCCTATTTATATCCAAGTGTCGAGCATTAGCTGGAAAACCCAGAGACACACACCACTACACACACTGCTCTACATAGTCCACACACACACACTGCCCAGCACCGCACATATGGTACCGCCAGAGAGGGCGAGAGACAGTAAAACACTGAGGGGAGAAAGGAGAGAGGTAGACAGGGAGAAAGGGGCAGATGGAGGATGGAAACGGAGAGGCGTGGCTGCAGAAGAAGAAGAAGGAGTGAGGGGAAGAGGATGAGTGAATGATGAGAGGAGGATGCAGGAAATATTCATAGAGGCTCGGAGGATGAGATAGCAGAGGGGGGAAAGGAGGAGTGACGGGAGCCACAGATGGAGAAGGAGGTGAGGGGAGCAGGAGATGTCAGAGGGGGAAGAAGCGCAGAGGGGCTGGTTGGTTAATACTGCATTAGACGTACACTCAGTCCCTCAGTCCCTGTCTGTCCCTCATCCTCGTTTCCCCCTCTCTATATTTAGACAAAAACTGTGAAGTAGTCAGATTCCACTTGGCTTCACAGGCGCATAGTGATGACTTTCACCCACTGAATATTTTGTGGTCCAAGATGACCACATGCTCACACTCACACATTTCCTTCACACACAAATATGTTTGTGCCTGAGCACATTTGCAAACATTTCTTATTGAAGCCGACATGCCATTTATCAGCCTACTGATTTTTTAACACATTATGCTATCACAGTCAACTGGTTTGTGCTCTCGCTACCCCTGCTGAGACTATAATTATTAAGCTGTCATGTTCCTCTCCAGCAGGCAGCCAAGATGGATGGCTGGTCTTGAGATGACAGGCACGGCATCAGCGGGCCGCACTCTGCTCGGGACGGCAGCCAGAGGCATGTAAACAGGGATGTGAAACGGAGAAGCAAAGAGATGGCAAAAACAGTTGTTTTCGTCCAAACATGACAAGCCCACGGCCATCTGCGACAGGCGGCGTGGGCCAACAGTGTTAGCGCGTGTGAGAAAGATTGTCAGAAGCAGACTGGCTGCTTTCACACACACCAACAGACCATGTCGGAGGAAGCACAGAGATATATCTGCTGCTTAGAAGCAGCCAGAGATGCAGGACAGTTTGGCAGGTAAGACGAATTAGTCCTTGACGGCTGGATGGAAAACAATATTGTAACACATCATTCAAGGTGATGTGTCAGTAGTATTTATGTATATTAGTGCTGTTACGATATCAAATTTTCACTACACGATTAACATGGCCAAAAAGATTGATTTAAGAGCATATGTTCAAGAGGATACATTACATCATGGGTCTTCAACAGTGCCGCGCTGATTTGCATTTCCCTCACCACTTTTACACACCGAGCTGTGCAGAATAGTGCCCATGATGGACGTTCTCCACAACAGTTCCAAAGTGTGACTGACCCGCCTCCAAGCAGGCTGTAGTGACGTCTCAATCACCACGGCCAACCTGTGAAGACCCCGTTTCTCCCCTTCAAACAAGTGTTTTGAGACTGAACCCGTGTTTCTGGAGGGCAGAGAGAAAGATGTTTTTAAAAGTCTCTCTGTGTGTTCAGCTCTCAGTACTTTTGTAGCTCCGAACTGAATCTCTGTGGTTTGAAGTTCAGGTTCTCTCCTGCACCGATGTTTGTACTTTCAAGTATCTGCTTTATTTTACTGTTTCGTGTTGCCTTTCAGCAGGATGGCTTATCTTATGTTAAAAGACACACCTCCAAGCGGGTAGCCCTGGTGTTGTTGCATTTCACTTCCCTGTGGAGATGAAAATCACTGCTGTGCTGAGCTGTCAAACGAAGTCAAGCAAAGCCAACACGTGTATGGAAAAGAGGTAAGAGTTACCACAAGGGGGGATGCCAAATTATTGTTTGATTTTTGTTTTGTTTTTTCACCAGAAGTAAAATATGCCTGAATGCCATATATGTTGTAGGGCCCCTGCTCCATATCTCTATCAGCTTAGGGGTCTATGGCTTGAAAAACACTGAAGTCCTCTGTCTCACACAACATTATCATATGCGTCTTTTTAAGCATGATATCAATATTTCATTTTTAAAATGTCACGGTTTCTGTCAATACCAGTATATTATGTCACCCTTAATGTACATATCCTTGTGTATTCCTGCTGGGAGAGGAGATTCTTTTGGTTTTGTGTCTCAGCAGATTCCCTGAGACAGGCAGTGATTCCAGGAGCCCGCGTATCTCTATCTGACTTCTTCCAATACCTGCCTCTCTCCGTCTCTAGATTCACTTTTCAGACAGAAATAGGTCATTGTGCAGATAATCGACGCGCTCTCGAGAACCTAACTGTGGTCAAGTTGAATAAAGTGCTTTCAGAGAAGCGCTGTCACAACCCTAAACATGGACGTTCGTCAGCACAATAAACCTGTGGTCTGCCCCTCATCACCTGTCTGTACTGTGTGTACAACAGGAGATGATTACGTACCCAGTGAAGGAAAAAAAACTGAAATTAATGCTTCATTACACTGACAATGCTGTGAATCACAAAGATTTTACTGTATAACTCCACACGTGCCTGCATGCTGCTTTGTGTTGTTACAATAGAAGAGCTTTTCTGTGGTCCTGCTCGTGCTCTGTTTCCAAGCATCGTATTTCTTTAATGATTCAATTTGCACATTATCTGTAGGATGACCTAGATACATATGTATGCAGGCAGCTTCACATACACAACTATCCTTTTCTCTATCCCTTTGCAAGGTTACAGTCGATGCACATAATACACACACAGGGAAATGACTTGAAATGCGTATTAAAAATTGTGAACATGTTGCTGATAAATCTGAAGATTGTCAGTGGGATGAACATTATTTTTATTAAAATGAATTGTCGGCAAAGCTTTCCTCAGTCCCTTATGGGCACACATGAAAGACCTACAGATGTAAGCATATTCCCAGAGGGCAGACATCATATTAGTGATGCCTGCTCCCTCTGTTTTCACATCAGTGGTAATGGTAAAGAAAAATCATGGCATTTAAGTGTACACAGTTTTTTCCTGAACGATGTCAACAACTTGCAACCTCTCAGAAATATTGGTAACACTTTATTTAAAGGGGTGTGCATAAGACTCATTATACTGTCATTATACTGTCATAACCATGTTATGACACCTGTTATGACCTTTGAGGAGTCTTCATGATGTTTATGACCATTTATTGCCATTGAGTGTCATCCGGTCAATAACGTCATCTTTAATGAAAAGTTGAGATGTCTTTACCACGACAATATTACATTAATAGACTTAAAAAAAACTGTTTAGCTTTATGTTTTAACATTAGATCAAACTGTCATATGTGGTTGGTTTTGACACTGGCTGTAATAAGACCATTATGAGTGTGTCATGAATATTTTCCTTGACCTCATGTAAAATGGATCTTGTCGTAAAGATGTCACTAAGTTTTATTTCACTGCCAAATACCTTTTAAACAGTGTCATAAATAATTTCCTGGACTTCAACTACAGTGGTGCCTTTTTGACTTGTCATAAAGATGTCATTACATGTTATAAGACCAGTCTCATGACTGTACAGTAGCATGGTGGCTTAACTTGCAAAGTTACCTGATAGACAGACAGGGGTTGGCTAGTTTACTTGTTGCTAAACTAAGCTTACTGCTGTCTGCTGTTATCTGTAGCTGTGGTTAGCTAGTTAGCTCAGTTAGCCATGGAGCTAACTGCTCAAATTCTGATCCATTGCTTATATGGATCAAAAAGTTTGGGGCAGAATCAGAACCCGTACACTTCCAGCTGGCTACCTGTGGCTGGTGGTGGGTGAACATTGAAAGCATGTTGGTAAAAATCAGGCTAGCTTGTGTAGTTGACTCAAATGACAAGAGACTGTCTGCTAGTGGAGACAGAAAAATCCTGTAATACCCCTGTGTGCATGCCCTTGGTGAGAGAAAAATACTGAAGCTGTGTCTGTTTAATCACTTCATATTCATGTGATAAGTATGCAAATGTCAATTACATGCTAATCTGCATGAGAAATAAAGAAAACCAAAACAATCCACTTTATCACTATATCACTCTCACTATATGAGACTTCCACTGTACTCTGCAAAGTAACATTTGTGTCACTTTTGAATGTCTGCTTTAATTATATTATTTTATTTTAGGAACATTATTTTATTGCAGCTATGTTATTTTATTGTAGATCTATAATTTTAGTGTAGCTATATTCTTTTAATGACAACTGTCAACTTGTATCTGTCATTGTACCCATTATCACTAATGGGAGTTATTAATACTCCCAACCACAAGGGGGCAGTGATGACTAGCATCTACCTGTGAGCCGATGAGTTAGACAGTAATATTCCATTGAAGCAGACCTACAGGAAGCTGGGTATGTTAACTAAAGGTTACCACAGTAATAAATAATTATATGATGAACAGTTTGTATTAGACTATTGTGAAAAACAAACTTATAATTCTTGAACTGTCACTTTAAGTTTGGAGCACATTAGATTATACCTTGCTGAACAGGCTGCGTTGGTCTGCTATGTCTGCCTTCCTCTGCAGTTTTCCACTATTTTCGGGTAAGACAAAGTAGCAAGTAATGAGCCCATTTAAATTTAATAAATTGTAATTGCATTATTAATTTATGTAAAGTAATTAGTTACATGTCTAATAAAAAGTAGTGGAATTACAGTAACTTTGTGACGTCATCATGCTTAGCGCAGCCATATGCACAGACTTAGCAAGTGAGGCTCAAGTGAAGTTTTGAGTGAAAGGGAGAAGTGAACAGGCTGTCTCTGACTTATTTTATTTCTTTATCTATTCAGTGAAATTTTCAGTGAGATTGTACTTTATTATGAAAGTGATGCAATTACAATTTCAAACTGTTTCAAGAACTTAATCCAAAATCCAAGGACGTTTAAAACCTTGAAAAGACCCCATTGAAATTCAAGTGTTTTCAAGGATTCCCAACACCTGTATGAATCCTGTAATTCGTTTTCATGTTGAGGCGCGTGCTGCGGTGTGGAGGCAGCCTCCAGGTAGACTTGCATGGCCGGGCAATTCAGTTTACAGAGATGCAGACACGAGCAGACAGTCGAAGAAACAAAACAGACACATGGCCTCCAGAAACCTCACCTGCTCACCTCCTAGACAGCACAGAGAGCAGACAGACAGGAGAACTCAAACTCACACAGACACACGGACACGCACAGGTCGGCCACAGGTCTCACCTCCAGGTAGTTCAGCAGGGCCACAGCTTGTTCTCTCCGGGTCTATGTCAGCCACCCATAGGGTGCGGATGCAGCCCTTCCACAGGCCATAATGGGCCATCTGGCAGGTCTGATTGCCGCTGAAATTCTTCGGTTGGGCCAGCTCCACCCAAAACTCTGTCCCCATGCCCAGTACCGTCAGGGTCACGCCAATGATAGCCACAAAGAAAGCCAG
Source organism: Lutjanus erythropterus (assembly GCF_056507025.1). Lineage (NCBI taxonomy): Eukaryota > Metazoa > Chordata > Actinopteri > Lutjaniformes > Lutjanidae > Lutjanus > Lutjanus erythropterus. Next base: position 22,503,610 of record NC_139325.1, on the reverse strand, counting down.
CTTGATCTTTCCCTCCTGACTGTCACTCATCTTGGGGATCCTCCTCTGTCCCCTTCCACCTTTCATTCCACCCAAACCTCCAGCTTGTCCAGCCCCCGCCACCCCGATACGACCCTCCTCATCCTGCTGAACGAAGAAGTTGGACCACATCTCAACTGGCCAGGCCCAAGCAAGATTAGGGGAAGGAACGGTGCACTTTGGTTAAAGATTAGATGAGGAAATAATAGATGAAAAGATGGAAGCTGGAAAGAAGTTTAGGGTGAAGAGGGTGCAGGTTTGGACGTGTTTAAAGCAGTATATTAAAAAAGAGGAGACAAAGCTATCAGCTCTCCTGTGATGGATGGGTAAATTGAACAAAAGCTGCCAAAGTGAACAAAGGATCAAGTAAAAATAAGTGGGCCGAACAATGAAATTAGACAGAAAGCGATATGAATAAAGCTAAAATGAAGCAGGGGGGCGGATGAAGTAAGGATAAAATGGGAGGAGACGGAGGCGAGGACCAGGAGAGCCAGTGTTTTCTGTCCGTCCAGTCCTGTGAAACAGAGAGATGAAACAGAGAGATGAAAGCGCAGCCAGCATATGCTTCACACAAGAGCAAAAAATCCTTTCATCACCAGCGTAATATTTAATTTCCAACAGCTTTATCAGCATCTACAGTGATCCCTCCCTAAAAGCCATATGACATGCTCTCAGCCAACAATAGATAAGCCATATGGCGTTTCCCTGAAAGGCAGATTTTGCTTCAGATGAAGAAACAAATCGGGCTGGATGAGCTGGTGGTGGAGTCGTTTGGTGCAGGGTCAAGGTGAGAGATAACACCACAGCGCCAGACTGGGACCACACATCCTCTATTTTCCCAGAGGAGTCAACAACAGAGCAGGTATACTATCTGTGGCTTAGACACAGATCCCGTTTGATCTGAGGGGATAATGGGTTGCTACAAATACCTCCCATCCTGCATTACATGTGCTGGGAAACGCTTGGAATCTGCAGCCATGACTGTCTTTTTGAATTGGCATGAGGGTGTGTGTGTGTGTGTGTGTGTGTGTGTGTGTGTGTGTGTGTGTGTGTGTGTGTGTGTGTGTGTGTGTGTGTGTGTGTGTGTTTTGTGCAGTGGTACTTAACCTTGGTGTCAGGGTTCAGCGTTAATAGTTGCCCAGTTGGGGCTTGTCAGGCTCTAAGTCAATTTTTTCTTCCGCCTGTACAAATAATTTTATTTATTAGCAGTTCTCAAATAGCAACAATTGTGGTGTTTAACGTTGGGCTGCAACATCTATTAAATGTCAGAAAATACTGAAAAATGTTCATCCCAGTTTCTCAAAGTACAAGGTGATGACTTTAAATGTCTAACTTTGTCCGTCAGCTCAGTCAGAGCTGCTTACTGGCTCTCATTCTGTGCTGCTGGCTACAGTATGTTATTTTATTTCATTCTTAACAACCATATGGCAAACCCCAGAAATCATCTCACGACCCCCTTGGGGGTCCTGACCCCCAGGTTGCGAACCACTGTTTTAATGTGTGGTATATGCTGTACACTGTATTTGAATCCGGGATTATTGAGCTGTTTCTGTTATTCCAAAGTGTGAGTGAGGGGCCTTTAAACAACGTGAGTGACGGGGTACATCGGTGTCACTGCTCTGCACAGGGTGCATGAGAGGTGATAATTCATGCCTGAACCCTCTGACAGAGAGAGGGCTGCAGTAATTAACTCTGCTGTGCAATCCAACAGGTCACGTAGTGGAGGCGAGAGGCCCGGCCAGTCAGGAAGGCAGCACCAGCAGTTGGTGGATCACTTAATTCAGAGCTTTACGCTGACAGCATCAGAGGTTTTATATAGGCAACGGACCACATGAACCCACTAAGTGCAAGTCCTTTGTGTACAATATTTTACTGTTGGCCTATGGGCTGAAATCAATCCCTACCATTAATCACTTAGAAATATGAAAAAACAAAATCATTCTGATTTTATTTAAATAACTTTTTATTAGTAGGCTAATTAGTTTGTTCATTGGTTAAGTCTGTTCACTGTAAAAAAAAAAAAAAAAAAAAAACAAGAAGAAGAACAAACTAATAATAATAATTTCAAGGCAACTGTCTTCACTAACTTTTTGAGTTTTGTATCAAACTCTCTCTTGAAATAAACTAAAAAAAAGTTTTGCAGACCTGATCCTGTTTTGTTGTTTTGTTGCAATATACTTTTCTTCTTAGAAAAACATAAATCTTTGAGTGTCAGAAACAAAAAAGTAGTAATGTAGTAAGTTTTTGAGTAATGGTTAGCAATTTGATATTTTCAGTTTTCAAATCCCCAAAATAATGAAAATGAGGTTCACAACACACTGTGAACAGTTCTTTAGATACAGATCTGTTGGGTTGAAAAAACCCAAAGATTTAAGTTTATCTAAAGAAGAAAAGTACATTATCTCAGCTAAATATTATAGATCAACCTTTGTTTGTGTCTTAAAACTCAATAAACTTACAAAAAAAATAGAAAAGACAGTTATCTTAAAACTTAAAGATCTTGTAAAGCAACAATAAATGTTTGATCTGAGTTTGTCACACCACAGAAACGTGTGTTAACCATCCAGACAATTTTGAATGATTGAAAAAAAAAATACATTAAGTATATAAAATTAGGTCTCAAACTCACAAAAAGAGCATTTTTCTCTGATGTGAAACGCTGGGGGCACGTCTGCTCTGTGTCTCAGTGTCAAACACTGGTACGACCTGAAAATGACCTGCAACACCTCTGTGTCAGGTGGTTGGAACTGAAGTGAACGGCTGGGCTGGTTCGGACTGAGAGACTCGTTAAAGGTACGTTTTTAACTGACTGTTAGCAAGAGTGAGGAGAGGGGGAGGTGGTGCCATTCATTTGACGCTTTGTGAGGCTTATAAGGTGTTTGGGGAATGATGACTCCAGCACATCACTAAGCCAGTACCCCCAAAAAATCTTGAACACAGAAATCGTGAACTACAGTTTACAGGTGTGACTCCAGAATTCAGTGCTACATAATTTTCAGTCTTTTCACATGTTTTCAACAACTATGTATTATGTGTTTAGAGGAAAAGGTCATTTTTCCCTTACACAGACTTTACTTAAACTCAAGCCATCCTCTGGTTCCAGCTTTTTCACTGTGATGAGTTTTGTGCCTTTCACTGTTTCATATTGTAAACTGAAAATCTTTGGATTTTTTGACTGATACTTGAGATGTCATCTTGCAACACAATGCGATACTGTGCAATGTCATACGATCTGAAAATCACATAAAATGAACAAAACATAAATGAACGAAACTAACGTTCAAAGCAATAAACTGTGCTTCACAGTTATGCAAAAATTAATAAAAACAATGTCAGTTGACTCTATCTGAAAGAGTGAACTCCATGGGAGGAAGATCACGCGATATGACTGAAATCTCCAGAACAGCTATAAAACTGACTTTGTAGTGACATCGTTTTGACAAAGAAATTGAATTAGATTTGAATTACATCTTGTTTGGAGAATTAATCAATTTAAACAGCAGAGATTTGTGGAAATATAGCATTATAAGATTATATCATCACAATGTTATTCTGCCAAAAGTTAATGAATGAGAGAAATCTGTCTACCAATCCTAACTTACAGTAAGCACTATAACAAAAAACAAATGTATGCATGTGTCTAATGAACCGAAGGTCTGACATAACAACAATGCATTAGAATAGTCCTCTAACATTAATTACAATAAAGAATATCAGGCCTGCAGCTGCTGACAGCCATGTTAGTGATCATAGAATTACAAACCTTGATCACATTACATCCATATTAACCACAGGGTGATCTGAGGGGTCAGAGCATGCCAGGTTACTCTACTCCGGAGGGATAATAATACACAGACAAATGCCCACTTTGTACCACAAGATTAACCTACCCTAAGAAGTGTAAACATGCACATTTTTGAGGCTGACAATGCAACAAATACTTTGGTGCACTGACTTAAGTTCTACAGCAGCTGAGGCGATCATAAGCCTGTACAGACGGGTGCATTTAGTGTTGTGAAAATGAGGAACTCTCTCCACCATTTCACCGAAGCCAGCCACGACCACCTGTGTGGCATATGGGAGTAAGAAAGCAGCAAGCAGCTTAAAGCACTTGAGTGAAAAGAAGAATAAGTCTGACCTGTTTGGTGTGTGTTGTTCAGTTGAGGAGTAAGAGACGCTTGAAACTTAATAGAGGTGGAAGAGTTCTGTTGGGAGAGTTACTGAGAGAGAGAAAGGGGTGGGAGGGAGGTACGTAAGGGTTATGGAAAGTGAGTGTAACAAGGGAGGAGGGGACTGCAGCCTGGTTGGTTAACATTGCTGATGATTAAATGTGTGTTTGCACTGCTGAGATTGCACCTGCAACTCATGCTGCAGCTCAACAGCACCCCGTTCATACTGCGCACACACGTTTGAAATGTTAAATCAATGAGCAACAGTGCTGCCTGCAGGGTGGTCCACTCCACTCGCATGACGACAGCCCTGATTAAAAACATGCCTGTGTATCTGTCACAGTGTGTGTGTCTATTTTAGACAGCCACCTGTTAATGACATTAAGTAAGGGTGAAGGAGGAGCATGTGTTTATATGAGAGGGGCCAGGATGGCATTTTACAGCAACACAATATACTGTGAGGAAACTGAAAATCTGACACAGAGACAGAGTGAAAGTGAAACGGAGAGGCAGCAGAGAGGCCCAGGTAAAAAAAAAAGGGGTTGCTCTTTATTTTACAGTACTAATAGAAGATGTGACAAGCTGTACTTTGTATAAAATTAGACAAAAGTTATTAATACATGCTTTATTAGTTTGTAAACAAACACAGCTATAACCTAATTAGACACCATGCACCTAATTATATTGTAATGAGATGTAAAAAGCTGTAAATTGTTTTTTATTAGACCCGTATTAGACAATATCAGAGGATAACTAGGGATACATTACAACAGAACTGTACTCTAAATGAAAGTGAAATAACATATCTGCTACTTGAGACACATCTGTCGACAGTACATTAGTCTGTGCAGTCAACCACAGACAGTATATTCCTCTGCCTCTGTAATTTTAGCTGTTATTTTGGAGATCTGGTTCACATATTGTTTTTAAATGGGGAAGCAGCAGATGTGATTTCACTTTAGTTTACAGTCCCATTGTAGTATGTCACAAATTATCCTCTAATAAAACCTAATAAGGGTCAAACAGTGGTAAAAATACACTTTAGTGTAATGTTCTGTTGTAATGTTTCCCTAATTACCCTCTAATAATGTCTAACATATATCTACAGTAACATTGTAGATATAATTTGACTTTGGAACAACTTTCAAATGCACTTAAAATATTATTAAATGCTACTTTGAGCTGAAGCACACTTTAGTGTATTATTCCTGAGTATACTAAATTTTCTTAGAGTGTACTTCATTGTTGTTGTTTTTTTGCTTTAGTGTAATTTTTAACCCGAATTAAGTCCACTTCTGTGTACTTATTTCGTGCCTGGGTTAAGTCTACTTTTGTGTACTTATTAAAGTCTTCTTCAGTGTACTTTTTTTTTCCTGGGGCAGCGCATATGGAGAGGGAAAAATTAGGTGGAAGAAAAGACAGAGAGAATGGAAAAGGAGATGAAATAGGGATGAAAAGGGGAATGAATACTAATGTCTGAGGCAGATGCGGACATGGAGCACACTGAGTGAAAATGAAGTGGTTGAAAGAGAAGAAAATGAGAGTGTGCAGCCCCATTTCATTCCTCACTGAACAAGGTCTAGAGAGACTTCACAGACTCAGCCTGGTCTTATGGAAAGCTTTTCTTGTAGCCCAGCCCCGCTTGGCTCTGCTACAGTTTAGGTTACATACGTGGCACAGGGAGAGAGGGAGGCCAACCTCAACGGCCAGCCACGCTCAGGGAGGGCAGGGAGAGGGGGAAGGGGACAGAAAAGGGGGTGGGGGGGTTGCAAACTGAGAGTGAGCCAGGGACAGAGAGACAGAACAGGAGAGAATCGGAGAAAAGGGACGAAACAGGCTGTAGGCTGTGACAGGAAAATAAACACCTACAATGTGCAAAACAGTCAAGCTGTATTCCTTTTTAGGAGGGACTGTTGTGATGCCACAGTGCAGTTAGGAGACAGACTTTTGGGCCCATGACAGCCAGAATGAATTGATTCCTCTAGAGGACATCTACTATTTGTTTTGCTGCGCATATGTGTCTGTTCTTTAAAATGACTTTGCTTCTAATTACGCAGCCCGTCTCTGCTCCTCCATCATATGAGATTGATAGAAAGTGTCCACAGTGGGTCTGAGGCCATCAATAATCTACAGTATGCTGATGTGAACAATCTTGTCTCCACACCACTCAAGTGGCCCTGTCAGCAGCACTGATTTATGCTTGAACACACTGAAGGGCACACATGTACGCTCATGTATGCAGCCATGCGCACACTGACCACACTTGTGCACATTACAGCTGCATCCATGTCTTCCTTTGACACTGGAAAGAACAGTAATGAACGCTGAGACAATCTGCTTGATTAATGTGTGAGTCTCATGATATCTTGTATTCTTCTTGTATTTTTCGTGCAGTCAAGCAAATCCCATGAAAGACAAAATTATACAAAAATCTGATCGGATTAACAAATATTAGCCAGATATGAAGAGCCAAAAGCTGCAGTCCCTTAAACGGCCACTTTAACTCCACAAGCAAGTCAATTACCATTACAAGTCGATTACAACCATATTAAAACTGATGATAATGCTTTAGACACAATGTACTGCGTAATTACAGTGTACCAGCACAGTACCTATCAATACATATATATATGTAGGTACTGAGTTACAAGATGGAATAAGAGTATAACAATTTGGGATTTTACTTTTATTTTTAGATTTTAGAATTTATACTGCAGTTATTTTTAACTACAGTATACCTATTCTATTATTACAGGGTAAGTGTGATCTTCTGAGTAATTATCTGGATGTTTGTGATGAATTAAGAGAGAATTTATCCTGTAGCTTTTTTAACTACAGGGTAGTAATCGCTTTAGATTATTGCCTGCCTGTCCTGTAGTTACTGTATAACTATATGTAACAAGGAGAGAAATGTCAGTGCTTTAGAATATAGTTCGCATGCCCTGTAATATTAGAATAGGTACACATTAGTTACAAAATAACTACAGTATAAATTCTCTCTAAATTCATCACAAATATCCAGATAATTGCTCAGTAGATCATACTTACCCTGTAACAGTAGAATAGGTAGCTAAAAAAAAAACTACAGTATAAATTCTTTGTAAAATCCTGAAATGTTGCTTCCTCATTCCAACTTGTTACCTAGTACCTACATATATGTATTGGTAGGTACTGTGCTGGTACATCGCTAATAAAAAAATTACACTGTAACTAATTGCAGGTTACAATCTAAATCTTTACCAAACTGAATTTGATACAGGCCATGAATCTTTATGGAAATCCCTCATTAAAAATCAATTATGGCTTATAGGTGTGCATAATTAGAGACGTGGACACTTTGAGTGACTGGTGGGTGTCAGCTGCACCCAAACTGCAACTCTTTGCCCATTTTTTGGATTAGCTGGGAGTTAAATGGAGTCAGGCCCTGCCAGGATCGTGATGGCCAGAGTCGCCACACTGTGAGCTTCACAATGGCTCTTCAGAAACCTGTGGGTGACATCATGTGTCATACAGTTTATGCTAAATACAAGCTAGTGCACCAAATCTGCAGCTGCCAATAACTCCTGTTTGAGTAGTGGTTACCAAAAAGTACAGTGCCCACCTGTTATAGTAAAATAAGTTTTTTAAAATGAAATTATACGGTGATCACAACATTAAAACGACCTGCCTGATAATGTAATATTGTGTCACCAAAACAGCCCTGACGTGTCAAGGCATGGACTCCACAAGATCATTTGAGCCCTGTAAGTTGTGAGGTGGTGCCGCCATGCATTGGACTTGTTGTTCAAGCACATCCCACAGATGCTTGATTAGATTGAGATTTGGTGAATTCAGAGGCCATGTCAACACTTTGTTAACAGCACGTCACCATCTTCCAGTTCTGATGTTCACACGCCCACTGTAGACACTCTCGACAGTAGACAGGGGTCAGCAGGGGTAGTCTGACCAGTTCTGACACCTTTCTGTCACAGCCGGCTCTTTCAACAATCTGTGCTACCGTAGCTCTTCTGTGGGACCAGATGGGTTAGCCTTCACTCTCCGGTTGTTCTTCCTTGGACCAGAGTCTGTCGAGGCAAGCTCTGTCACATCTCTGGCTCTTTCACCCAGTGAGGCAGCTACACAACAGCATGTGATGTTTATGTCGGAGCTGTCATAAGTTAACATTGTTTTAATGTAACTGTATTCATCAGCTGCATGTTTTTTTGTGGCCTGTATCATCATTCTTTATCATAATCAAAAATATAAGTTGATATATCGATTGATTGATTGATACTTCTATTGTCAAAACAAATCTGAGATTTGTCTTGTGTTTTAGCAGCTCCATTTGCAACATCATAGATTAAAAAAAAAAAACACGAGTATAAGAAACAAAATACATACATTTAACATGATGGTGCAGTCACAAACATTAAAACAAGAGATAATCAATACACTACATTTAACTATATAAACACAGAAGATGACATCCAAGGCCATTTAACATACATTTGATCTGCAATTGAACTCCATATTATTTTTAAGGTTGACTGATGTAAAGAGTTTTTCAGTCTAACTTTATCAAATCATGCGACCCTGTATCTCTAGTTGGATGGTAACCAATGATAATGAATGACAAATTTTATTACAGCAGAATCATCTGAAATCTCATCTCACAGCTTCTTTTCTTGTTTCTCACATTCACTTTGCATGTGAATGGGAGGAGGAAGGGTTGACAGTCAGTAACGATAATAAAAATGTAACGTTAGAGATGAGTCAAGTTGTTGGTTACATTTGAAGTAGATCAAATCAAGGTAATGACGTTTCAAAAAAGATATTCAGATTTAAAATACAGGTCTGTACAATGGGGTTAAATTCTCAACTAACAGCGTTCGTCACACCTCTATACGCAGCCTGGGTCTGCAGTTCCACTGTTCTTTAGAACTGCAGTCTGTCTGTGTTTGACAAATGTCATGACTTTTGAGACTGACCCCTTACACGTGTGAATACATTTCCCTTTATTACGATCTCTTTAATCGCTGACAAATGGCACTGATTGGTCTTTTTTCACAGCAGACATTTTGAGCTGTCAGAGTATAAAAATCACACTTCATCCGTTAAGTGTTTCAGTAAGTATGACAGTCAGTCACAATACGAGAGCCTGAAACTGCAGCAGCTGAATTGAACTCAGCCTTCATTAGTTCTATTATTTCTCCCTACTGTGACATGTCAAAATATCTTCTGTAAAAAACAGTCTATTCACATTCAACCTGACATCTCTGTAGCCGTGTTCTGAGAGTTATTTCTGTGTCAAAGTCCTTTTCCACTGGGATGTTGACATTCTTTGAACTCCCATATGCTGAACTGGCATAATGTACACAGAGTACTGCATCCATCCTGCTCCAGTGTTGCACTCTCCCTCTGCTGCAGTGTTCTATCTTTCTGAATGAGGATCAATGGGGAGGCACTGCCCAGAATGACAATGACCATCACCACACTTTTACATCCACCACTAGAGGGGGATCACGTATTTACAATCTTCACTGCAGCATCAGGCCTGAGGAGGACTACTAATAACATTTAATGGCTCTCATGTTAGGCAGCCTCTCGGTCCTGATGTATGAAAGAGTCAGTTTTACATGTTTCTGGTGGATGTGGCTCCGGCAGCCCGGTAGAGCTGCTGTATTATCTGTGCCCTCGGGGAACAACAGGGCAGAGCCGAGCGTGTTGCATCAGTGGCCCTGCTGCTGGGTCTGTGCAATGGGGTGCAGCGATGCAGATGGAGATGGGCAGTATAGAGCTGACAGAGGGCATTATTTCATGTCAGAGATGTGTTGCTCTTCTGTAAGTGTTTTACAGCAACTCCCTGTTGAATAAGTCCCAGGTGGAAACAGCTTATGGCATTTATTGCTGCTGAGACTGTGTACTCATGTGGACTGACTTCAGTATAAAGAGAAAGACTGGATGGAACGAGTCCACTTTGATTACAGGGGTTTTTTGTTTTGTTTTTGTCAGTATATTTGATGAACTTTCTCATATACATACGAGCAAAAAAAATCTGATACAAAAACAGATATCTTTGGGATGTGGGAAAAACAAGACATTAAAGGACATCACCTTGGGCTTTAGGAAACACTGAACAACATTTTTCACAATTCTTCAAATAACTAATCAATTAATCTAGAAAATATTCAACAGACTAATTGAAGTTTGTTGCAGTCCTGCTTGAGGAGATTTTTTACACAGCAATCATAGGTGCTGCTCCAACTTGAGGAAGAGCAAGACACTGTTCCTAAACAGTTCAGAAGTCAAATAAATCTGTCTGTTAAGAGGTGTGAAAATGAGCTTGAATTTATTTACACAGGTTAAAATTAGACAAATGACATACATTTAGCAATGACAATTAATGTGCAGGGAGAGGGAAAACCTGAGAGGAGATCACTGATTTCCTCAAACTAAAAAATAAAAAAGACAAATTCACAATGTTTTTTTTAATAAAATCTTTTCTAAACACAGACAATATACAGCTATTCAACATATGGTGACACACCAGTGAGAGAAACGTAGAACACAATACCTCAAAGTACCTCGGCCATGTCGTCCCATTACAGCTGCAATCATTAGTCCATTAATGGATGAGTCACCTGAAAAAAAATGATTGCCAACTATTCAGATAATCAATTAATTGTGGCAGTCATTTCCCTGAAATGTAAGAATTTGCTGCTTTTCTTTGTCATTTATAACAGTGAACAAAGACTCGTTGGGTTTTCAGCCATGGTTGGACAAAAGAAGCAGTTTGAAGACTGGAAATTGGGATGAGCATTTTTCCTTTTGACATTTTACAGGCAAAATGATCAAGAGAGTAATAGTGAAAATAATCAGCAGATTAACTGGTGATGGAAGTAATTATTAGTTGCAGCCCAAATAAAAATATAGATCAAATAAACAACAGACTGCAAAAGATCATGACACCCTTCACAGGAAACACTTCAATTCTTCAGCTGGTGTGAGCCACATATTCACACTGTTGGAAGCATGAGAAAAAATATAAATCAGACATAAGTATTTCTTTTAAATACGTTTTTTTTTTTTTTTACAACTTTAAGGAAGATACTTTAAAAGCAGTTCCATATGTTAGGACTCTGCTTGTGAGATGATTAAATGACTGTCGAATTGACAGAGGAATCTCTAATTAGTTGAAAAACGTATTAAAAATAAGACTAGAAATGATCCAAAAGATATTTAACTACATACTTGGAAACTTGTAAGATATATTTTAATGAGTGGGTTGTGATGTGAAAAACGCTTTTTTGTGGTAGAATAAAATTATGAACATTTGTGGGAAATGTGCTCTTATACCTTTACTTATACCCATATTCAGTTGCAGTATGAGAATAGTATGAGAATAGATATCATATTATATAAGAAAAGATCTACTTGAGCACCTTCGGTGACTGTGAAATAGCTCCATCGTTAGGACATCACCGTTAACTACAGGGCTTGATAAATGATGCCATCGACTGAATGAAACAGCCTGGACATGGCTCCAGTCTACTCCATCTCCATAATTAACTGTGAATGTCATCGCTCACTGTGCTGCAGTGGGAGGTGGGTGGATGTGGGTGTGCATAAGAGAGGAAGCATCAAGAAGAAAAGACATCATGTAAATTCAGTTTTTAATCAACATTTGAAAACAAATTGGACAAATGAAAGACTTTTTGCTTTTTTTTTTTATAAACTAGATGTGGTTTTTTAGCTTTTAAATCATTTAAGAAATCACATTTTTTTTCCAGAGAGAGAAAAAAGAAATTAAATGACACAGTGACACTGAGAAAGCAGGTTTCAGAAAGTAAAGGAGTAACACATCTCATAAGTGTTATCACTGACACAATCTTTCGTAAGCGCTGTCTTAAGCAACCCAAGGTATCAAATGAAAGCAAGCCCGTACAGTGTGAAGTGAACATGTGGTCCTCAGAGAATCAAGGGCAGAAGATGAGGGAGATGAGAGAAAAGCAGACAGTCTCTAACATCCCAACAACTAGCTCTTTGATTTAGTGAAAATCCCCCAACAGCTTAACAATAAAATCATGGGAACTAAACATACAATGTGAAACTACTATATTTGTTGAAACTCAGTTAGGTCTATGATAGTTATTCTTTGTCTGCAGGATTTAATTTATTCAACAAACAACTGCAGTATTAGTGTGGCAAGCCATCACCTATCAATTTGTCTTTGTCTTTTAAACAAGTGAGGTTGGAAGTTGACAGAACAGAGAGAAAATCTGTGGTTTTGGTTTCACTCTGCAGTACAACATGAGGCATGGGTTATTAGCCATGTGTTTATTTGGTCTTGTCAGAGGTGAGACGCTGCACAAAAAAAAAAACAACTGGGTGCAACACATTTTACATCCCAACTTCACTGGGAAACAAAGAAAAAAAAATGCAAGGTGAAATACAAGATGGCGACATCTCTGAACATACAGACATCATTGATAAGAGGGGCAAGCCGAATTTCTTTCCTTTAAGCAAATTGACATGTAATAACATTAAGGCTTTTTGGTAAGGAAGAGATAAATCCACTGTTAAATACCCAATCTGTTCTCCCCATCTTCCTTTGTTTATTTCCAGATCTGAGCTGCTGCTGCTGAGACAGAAACAATCTCACCTGTTAAAAGCTGTGCACAAAAGATGGACGTGAAAAAAAGTTACAGAAAACCTTTTAAAAAAGAAAGAAGGAAGAAAAACAAACGTTCTTTTCTGCAGGTCATGTTATTCTGCGGCCTGATTACAAGGTGATATTACAGCTCATATCAGTGAAGCTACACACAGTATTGGAACAATTACAGTTAACATTCAGACAGAGTCCAATTAGACAACAGATTCTCTGACACTCGTCCTGAGGGGGGCAGTAGTCTGATGAAAATGAAGGAAGGTGAAGAAATGAGTCCAGACAGAAAAAAAACAAAATTGAGGACTCTCCTCTCGCCTCACTAACGATGGGGGCAAACTGAAGTGGATGTTACAGCTACGGTGTATCTACATTAGATGGTCAAACACAAAATGCCCTCATCTTCCTCTCCATCTCCCCCACATCTCCCTTTCACAAATAAACACTCCTGTTTTCTTTCTCAACCCCTCTTCTCAACCAGAGTAGTCCAGTTAGTTCCCTACTGTAACTCCTTCCTAATGTACTTAAAACAGGCTACCTCCATTTAAATACAAACCTTAAAGTGTGGCACCCCCCTCCCACCCTAAATGACATCCCTGTCTCACAAAGTATAAAAATTGTTGACCCCACCCTGGACCTATTATTACACACATTTCTCAAAAATCTTTTGACTCCCCCACCCACCCAGCTACACCCTCACCACCCAAACCTAGCCCACTCTGTTACGACTGAATATAAACCCTCCCCCCTTCTTCTCCTTCTCCAATTCCAAATATCTGTTGGGACATTTTACGTAGATCTCAAATGGCACAATGAAGCCACTTGTCAAATGATTAATACTCTCAGATCTACCTGAAATGTTGCAAATCAATCAGGGGGCTCATTTGGAAATGGGCAGCACACGTTCCCTCCCCGTCCTCCCTCCCACTCATCCCCTCCTCTCTTCATGCCTCCTCTACCAGAAGTCCCGGCGGTGATAAGCGTCTGGATCGCAGTATTTGGTCACCACCACCCTGTTAGCAAACTTCCTTCCTGTCAGCCCCTGCATGGCCTTCTGGGAGTCAAAAACTGACATGAACTCCACAAAGATCTGCAGAAGAGTGAAAAAGAAATTACAATGATGACATGTCATACATGATATATCACTTTTCATCTAAGAGCCTGTTCGCATTTGGTATTAACACGCGTCCTGAGAGATCCGATCACAAGTGGACAGGACAAAGTGGTCAGGTCAAGACGCATTAAGATGATGCATCTGGAGACAGATTTTAATGCCAGGAGTGAAGTCATGTACTTAGAGCTTTCCATTTGTGATCAGATCACCCAAGATGCATGTTAATACTAGGTTTGAACAGCCACTAACTCAAGACAACTCAAATTTTGATGCAACAGTTCCTACCTTGCCAGTCCCAGGCACCTCCAGGCCGTCCACAGGTCGAGGTATCTCAATGCTCTTAACTTGGCCGTACTTGCTGCACTCGTCCCGGACGTCCTCCACGATCTCCTCGTATTCTTCATCATCCAGCAGCTCCTCCGGGGCCACCATGTTCATCAGACACAGCACCTCAGTGGGCAGGCCACCCATCTGAGTCACTGAGCTGTTCAGACCTGGCACCTGCAGCGTCACTGGTGTCTGGTTTATACTTGTCTGCAAGGACAGAGAGAAAGAAAGGTTAGAGCAGGGTTTGTGCATATTTTACACAACAACTTGCTCCACGGATTATAAGTAACAGCAAGACATTTATAATGTTGTTCAATATAGATCCTTCTGGCCAAAACAGCAGCATACTTAACAGTTTAATATAATCAAGTATATCCTGGAAAGTGTGTTACATCAGCTCACAACTGTCTCTCACTGTGTTTCAGGTCTGTCACACTCCTTTCTGAGCGCAATTCTCGTGCATTCCTGAAAATCATTTCACTGTCAGTGGAGTCGTGCATCAGCTCCTGGAAGCAGTGCTCTTGCTCTTTGGCCACTGAACTGTTTGTTGGGCTGGTGCTGCTGTGGTTGTTGCTACTATCTGAAACGATGTTTTTGAAAGTACCCTGATACAGCTCTGCCCGCTCCTCCTGTGTCATTGCTGACTGGTTGCTGGAAGGGTCTTGTTCAACTAGCCTGTAACCTTTATGGAAGCCTGCCATTTATTTTGATTCCCTATTTTTCTCTTTTTTTCTGGTTAGTTAGGAATCTTAGCTCAGCTTTTTGTTTGATTCTCTAAACAAGCAAGCTTTATTTTCAAGTTAGTGTAGGTTAGTTTTGTTTATTATTTTGCCATTTGGAGACCCTGGCACATTAAATTTTAGCTGGTTTATCATTCTTGATCATGCTTTTTGTAAAATAAGTGTTTTGACAGCCCTTTTCCTGTCGTTCTGGTTCCATTTTGACAAAGGATTTGAGTAAACTCATTAGGTTACTCTGTGTTTGCTGCTAGCCATTAAGAAAAGGTCGTAACACCTTCCTTGCTGCTGCCAATTTTAAGAAACCCCTTTAAATCATGGTTCACATATTCTAAAAAATTGCATCACTTGGCACTAGATCATTTTGTTTTTATTTACTACTGTAAGTGAGAAAATGTGTCTTGGTAATTCAAGTGAGCCAGCCATTTGAAACACTTTCAACAAAGTAGCTTTTTAATATCCCAGTTTATGCTTCATGGTGCTTTGATTATATAGCTGAGGTTTGTAATTTACTGATATGTTTCTTTTTAAAGGACATCACAATATAAGCACATATAATGCACCACATTCCTCTTCTAGTGGCAACTATTTTAGACATAGAATGGTTCAATAAGGCTGACTTTCATACTAGTCAACAGTGATGTGTATGCAGGATATTTTCCTGGACTTCTGTAAGTGCACCGAAGAGGAAATGTTTTACATGTCAACTTGTTAGCAGCGTGCCTGAGGAGTGTAGCAGATAGATTTCTACAGTAGATTTAATCAGCAATGTGTCTCTATCCATTTTAGCAGGTCTAAAAGAGCATCCAGCCTCCCACCACCCTGCTGTCATCTGTCCAGCATTTGGATACTCACCAGAGTGGCGTTCTTGGATCCCACACTGGCTCTCTGCACCAGGAGTTTCTTGTCTCCCAGCTGCATGCCGTTCAGCCCAGCAATAGCCTGAAATGATAAAGTTTTATATCACACTTAAAAAGAACAATGCAATATTAAATAATGTTGGACAGTCTGTCTGTTTAACATTGTTTGATCAGAAAAGGGGGATAACAAATCCTGCAGACATCATTTCTGTTGCACTAGTTACCTGGTCGTTAAGGTTGACATCAACATATTCACAGAAGGCATATCCTTTAGATAAGCCTGTGGCGCTGTCCTTCACCAGGTTGAAGGCCTTCAGGGGGCCAAATGACGTCAGCAGCTCCTTCACCTGAAACACACAGAAGACAAAAGAGTCACTCAAAGTTCAATACTTTGACTCCAGATTTTCCCATCAAGTGAACAACAGCTTAAAGTTCAGTACTTCTACTTCTGACTGACTGTAATATAAGTGTGTTGTGCAGTACAAGTGTGATACTCTTGTAGCCCAGCTTGGAGGCACAGCTGTTTCATGCAGAAACACTGACCTGGTCATCATTCAGGTAGTTGGGCAAGCCGCCAATAAAGAGCTTGTGAGCTGAGTCGGGCACCACTGTGGACACCACACCTGCAGGAGACACACAGAGAGAACAGTAGCACACATAAACAGTCGAGCACAGGGAGCAAGCTCCTGTAGAGAATGAATTACTGATGACTTATGAATTATGCCACAAGTACTGAGAGTTAAAAACCATTAATTGGCTGTGTACCAGGCACATAGACACTGGGGTTCTCGCTCATGCCGGGCAGAGGCTGGTAATCGTGGGGACGACGAATCTTGAGACTCTGGCCTTGAAAGATAATACCATCAAAGGCCATCGCCTGTGTCGTCTCATCCACTGAACGGAACTACACAGACACAAAGGTACAAGTGATTAAAACTGCTTTTATCATATTAGTAGAGCTGTCATAATACCAAAATATTACACTTTGACTCAATGCTACTATAAAAATCATACTCGATACCTCCTTTTTACAGCAAAAAGAAAAATGTCAGAGGCACACAAAATAGATTTTTTTTAAAAAATCAACAACCTACACACTGCTCATACAGAAAAGGTTACTGATAACTGTCTGGTTTTGCTGCGAGCCACATTTCAGGTAGGACAATACAGACTGAACTGAGGCCTTGAATGAGCAATTCGATATTTTTTTCTGTAGCTTCCCTACTATTGAAACTATAATTATGACAGATATTGCATTGTATTAAACAAGTGGTGGTCAAAAAAGGTTTCAAGTACTGATAAACTTAACAAACTTAAATATTAGGATCTTAACAAAACTGCTCTCCAAACACAGCTTAATAGACAGACACACAGGGAGAACAAATGACCCATTTACGAGGATATAATCTTACCTCAAGGAAGGCAAAATTCTTATCCTGGTTGATCTGTACTGCGAGGACAGGGTTTCCAGGGGCCTGAGTAAGACCACCCAAACGCATCTGGGCATTGAAGAAGTCCATCATGGACTCCTACACAGAAGATAGGGAGGAAATCAAGGAACAGTGATATTTTAATTAATGATACAATTATGAACAACAAAAAAGATGAAATAATTACATTAAGTATTCCATCAGGTTTAGAAACACTGTCCTGTTCCTCACCTCTGTGATACCAAATGGGATGTTGCCCACGTAGAGCCGGCGGGCCTGCCGGGTCATCTGGCTGCCCACTACAGGGACAGGGGTCGGAGTAACAGCCAGGCCATCTGGAGTCATGGTCGGCAGGAGAGCTGTTGCTGGGATCTGTCCTGCAGCTGTAGAGCAAAGCCAGGCAGGAAATATTAAACAATCTAATAAGATCTAACCATGCCATAGTTTACTGTGTATTATTGATGTGTTGCAGTAATGTACAGTTCTATTTTAGTAAAGCAATATAGACAACAGACAAAATTTTCAAATGTGAAACTATAGCACCTGTTATAAATAAATAAAACTGCATGCTGCAGGAATAAATCCTGAAACGTTGAAATGAGTTAGCTAGTTAGTTCTGATGATGACTGTAATATTGTGGAGACAACTAACTTAACCAATTGTTGTTATTGAGCTCTCAATGTCTGTCTTAGTCTTTTTTCCCTGCTCTTGTTTTTATGTATATTGTACTGTTGCTTAACATAATCTCTGCATCGCTTAATATAAGGGCCACCCCTCAATGTATCTCATAGAAATAAATGAAGCTTGAACAAATGAAAAAAAAAGTGC
Organism: Lutjanus erythropterus; assembly: GCF_056507025.1. Lineage (NCBI taxonomy): Eukaryota > Metazoa > Chordata > Actinopteri > Lutjaniformes > Lutjanidae > Lutjanus > Lutjanus erythropterus. Next base: position 22,485,483 of record NC_139325.1, on the reverse strand, counting down.
TGATACCTTGCATGGCTTTGTACTGCATGGGAGTAATGTGTTCGAAACCAGGTGGAGGAACATCCCAGTACTTCTTCACCTTCTTCTTCTTCTCACGGTGTGGAGAACGGCTGTTAGAGGAAGAGAGGACAGGTGAAATAACAGAACACATCTCTGATTAGCACAGCAGTAAACGACTAGTTCCGATGATGGGTCATGTCTTCAAAAATATACTACAAAATCTAGCAACTTTAGAGGGGACTGCATCAATCAAAACTTGTTAACATGATGGTAAAGGAAACAGAAGGGACACAAAACCCCATCCAGGCAGACATTTACACAATGAGGTAATAGTACATAAAATCAGCGGGCAGGTCATTAAATTGCAGTTGTTGCAATAATGCACAAACCGGCTTTGTGTTAGTTTGCTGTATTACCTTCCAGCATTGTCCTGGGGGTAGCTGGATGGTGAGCTGAAATGACATTGGAAGGGTTTCACATTTCTCTCAAATCAACCATGACATTCACCAACATTTCCACTTCTCAAAATTAGAACCTCAATTTCTATGACCACCACCAAGTACAGGGGCCTTGATAATCTGTACTTCTAGGAACACAAAAATCTTTTCAGGATCAGATGTCACACCGGTGCATTCAGTGAGCCTCACAGCTGATGTGCAATACCATTTGTGAGCAACTAATGATGCAATGAAAGCAGAAAGGATATCCTCAAAAGCACACAGCAGCTGCAAAGAAGGGAAGGGTCGAATCTTACACCCCACATTGAGAGACCACCAGTAAACCATTCTAAATTAGCACAAAAAGCAACAGTCAGGGCAGAGGTCACATTCACAGCCAACAAGAAGAGACTTTACAAGCTTTACAGAAGCCCATGTTAGAAATAATGCATTCAAGAACTCTATAAGAAGTGTGGATACAAACTGTTAAAAATCTCTGTTATTCAAACTGAATCCATACATTTGATTATCAATACTAGATTTACTGAAAAGCACCGTTTCAAAAGATATCATTCATCCTCAACACTTCTAATCATGTCCAAAAAGAGGTGCAGGTATTATATGTCGAGAAGCAAGCATGTCTCCCTGACAACAGACAGGCTTGTCACCTTTGTAGGTGGTTTATTAAATGTGTTGGTTGCATTCTGGGAAGAGCTTGCACCAGTATGAAAATTTTCCCACAGCCACAGGCCGGATGAGATTCTTTCAAACAGTGCAGTTTGGGCTCATCATGAGACAATCACACACACACACTGCATGGCTGCGTGTGTCAAAGACATCTGATGTTGTTATGGGACACCAGAGTGAATATAAAAGGCATCTAAAATGACAAAGCAATTCTTCAAGCTGCTGTTCTATTAATAACGGCCTGTGTAGATTATGATTCTAGGATGGATCTGATCTTCATAAAACCATTTATAACGTGGTGTCAACAATGTGTATTAATTCATCAAGAAAAGAAAAAAGGTTGCCACAGCGGCAGTTGTTTTTCATAATCAAAAGTCTGTCCCATACACTTGAGGCAAAATTGATACAATGTCATTAGCACCAGTGACAGAGAGCTTAGGGACAGACAGCATAAAAATAACATCATTCAAAATAGATGATGTGAAAGTCATTTTGTTGGTGAAATAATATTCTTTGTCATAAGAATTATATTTCATAAATTGAAGTGCAATCAATTTCCAGTAGCTTAATTCAGAACCCAACTAGCTCATTTAAAGTCAATCTAAATAAACAAAAACACTGTGATCCACAGCACTTTACAGTCAGAATTTCCTGCAGATGCCTGTCAAGATTTCTGACTTTGCACTGCTGCCCAGAGTGGCATCTGCTAATGCTGCAGAGATGAGAATAACCCTGAAAAGTTTGAAAGGGCGATGGGAGAAGTCTTTGAAAGATAGGGTTTTATTTTTTTTTAAATCAGTGCTATTTGATCAGTGTCATTTTCTGTGTGCATTTGCTTGAGACTGGAATTTGCAGCCACCTACAATACCGTAGGCAATTGATTAGATGCCAAGACCGTTGAGTCGAGGGTGTAGAGACAACATGCTGATGTTGTAAAAATGCATGTATATGTGCATATATGAGTATATGTGATGCAGAACTCCAAAGTCTGTGCATGCTCATGTACATCTGCATGTGACTCACATTTGCTGGACATAGCAGTCAACTTTGAACGAAAGAATTTATTATTTAAATAAAATGGTCGAACCATTTTTAGCGGTTGCATTTTCTAAACTTATGTCCTATTTTTTACCCAGTGTCAACTACATGAACTGCAAGGCTAGTAGGGAGGAATGTATGATGACGTGACACATCAGTTTTCACAGCTTATTCTTTCAGGTGTAGTTGTGTAAAGATACTCACCTGCGTCTGTGTCTGCGCTCCTTACTGTCCCCACGGCGGTCCCTGCTGCGTCTATCCCTGTCTCTGCTCCTCCTTTTCCTCTCTCTACTACGACTGCGGGAGGAGGATCGGCGGTGGTGGCGGTTCTCTTTGTCCCTTTCAGCTGTAGAAATAGAGTGATTTTTAACTTACAGAAAGGAATAACAAGGCAATAAACAGCAAGCCAGTGGAACAGTGAAAACATGACAAATCACAGATACAAATTGGTTAAATGTCCACACAGCGTACATATCAAACACTTATAATAACTGACTGTAGATGCAAATTATAATAGCAATGACCAACACTGCTGAGTAAGAATCTGTCCAACAGAACTGCAACGATTAGTTGAAAGAAAATTAGTTTCTAGCTGTTTTAATAATTCATTTTTTCAATCACTTTTCCAAGAAAAAATGTCATACATTTGCCATTTTCAGCCTCTTTAATGTGAGCATTTGCTGCTTTTTGCATTCGTCATTTAAGATAGTAATTGACAAGTCTGTGGGTTTAGAACTATTAGTTCGACAAAAAGAGCAATTTGAAGACGTCAGGCGAAAATTGTGGCGACCAGTTTTCATTTAAAGCTGGTATATGGTAGCAACTTGATATTAAGACCACAGTATAATAGTTTAATGCTAAATAGTTACCAATCAATGCAATGTCTCCACATTGTATAAAATAGAAAGCTAGACAAAAGAGGAGCATAGAGTAATACAATGTGTAATTTAGCCAGCCCATAGATTAACATGGTCTACTAGCTGGGTGCAGTATATAGTGTACGTGAAAAACTAGGTTAAAGAGAGCTTATTGTGGGATAAGGGCAGTGGCTATACTTGGTGATGCTATCGGTAGAGTGTCCGAAACCTGAAGGCAACAATGGTAAATATCACTGGAACTGTTCACTAGATGCAACAGCTGCAAAGAATGAATGCTAGCTGCCATAGTCAGTCAGCTGGCACAGACAGGAGGGCTACCATGATACAGACTTCCACTGCCTTAAACACACAATACAAGTTACCTTCATTCAGTGAAGCAAACTACCGACATTCAGATAATAGAAGAGACAATTAGTGTTAGAAATAATCAATCCCACTTAATTGTCTGACGCGCAGCAGTAACTAGCACCTTAAATGGTACCAGACTGTGGGCTAATACTGTAGCTTACAATGGTCCAGTAAATAGACATATCCATGGTTGGCTAAAATGATGGCGGCAAATCCAATCGTAGATACCACTGATTTTTAACCCGCGGGTGTTTGACTACCTCATTTACCTTGTTTGTTTTCAGAAAGCTGTCTCTCGAATTCGTCAAAGTCCGACATCTCTGTGAGTTGGTGGCTGCTACGCCTTCAGCGACTGCGTTGTTCAGTTGGCGGTGGCTAGCTTAAGCTAGCAACAAAGTGAACAACACTTTTAAAAAAAACAAGCGCCTCGCTGGTGTAGCTCAAGTAAGTTTGCTTCAACTAGCAGCCCACGTTACCAACACAACTACCAAAAAATGTTAACCAGCACACAGGTTAGCGGTGTGGTGTTCATTTACAAAGTAACAGACAAAATCATTGAGAAAGAAAACGTGTTCGCATGGGTTAGCCTGCTAACGTTAGCTAACTAGCTTGTAGCAAAGTCCAGAAGAATGGGCCTGCTGCTTCAGACACACACTGCTGTGGAGGCTCGTTAGCCAGTTAGCTAGCTAGTGCGAAAGCCGAATGAATGAGACTATTTTCAGAGCCAAATGCAAATCCCAGGCGGTCACTGGCCCATAAGGCGCAGTTGTTTGACTTTATAAGCCAAATGTATACGCCTGCAAATGTTTTAAGCCAAGCGAAAACAATAAAGATTTCGGTATGCCCGCTTTTTTGCTCCGTCTCCCAGGTACCCCGTGACACCGGAAGTTGATGAATGACAGATTTCCGGTGAGTAAAAAAGAGGCTTTACACTGTGCTTCGGGGTCACGCGCAAGAGAAGTTCATACTTTTGTGATGAAGAAAGCGAAACCACAGATCATTTAATTTTCTTATGTCTTTATAACAATACTTTGTATCAAAAGCCTCCTTTCTTTCCTTCTATACCAGAAATGATACAACATTTGAAATTATAACGGAGGATGCCTTATGTGTTTAAGGTATATTTTCTATTCATAAATGTAAATGTATTTAGACACAGCCCTTCTTGGTGGTTTTTATATGAGAGAGTTAGCACTATGGTGCAAATGATTTCAGTCAGAAGTGGTCAAACTGGGGGTTGGGCCCCTGTAAAGTTACCACAGGAGAGGGCGTGGATAAAGAGAAAGTGATACAAAGTTAAATGAATATGATCTATGTTGGGGAAATAAACAAACATTTTGCTGATGCTATCATGCTGACCTTCATGTCACTAAAATGAAAACTGAATTCTTATCTATTATTATTATTATTATTTGGGGAAGGGGACTTTTTCAGCCTCTGAAGGGGGGCATGCCTGATATATATGACAGAAATCAGCAGAAGAAAAGCTATTTTAATTATGTTTTCTCTCCTTTATTAGGTTAAAACTCTGTTTACATTTAGGGTTGTTCCATTACTAATACCAGTATCAGTATCAGCCTCTGATATTTTTTAAAATGCTGGTATCAGTATCAGCAAGTACACACATCTATATTCCCCGATTGGATATCACATAATTTATTAATCCCGAAATGGGATCCTGCAACCTCCTAGCAGCATCCCACAGACCATTTTGTCCCCCAGTATTCGGGGTCATTCTATCGCTTGCCATACATTATATTTCTACTTAGGGAAAAATGTAACAGTAAAAAAAAAAAAAAAAAGAAAAGAAAAACAAGTTTCCACTTTTGCCTAATTCCTATTCTTTCTCATTTAGCCTGCTAAAGATGTGTTATCTAATGCACGATTAGCATTTTATTTTGATGGTTACCAATTTCATGTCTTGGCAAGTTAAGACAGGCAAGTTTCAAACCATAATTTTGGATTTGTAGCTGTGAACAAATAGTTTTTATGTTAAATGAAAAATCAGTGCTTTTCACGTGTCCAGTCAATGTTGATGGTAAATGTAGTCAACTGAAGTAAAATATTCCTCAGTGAATGTTATATTGACCAAGAAATCTGAGTTCTCCTGCTCATAGAGCCATGCTTGCAGTGTCTACATTCACCGCACTCAAGCTTCTGACATTCATGCCCATGTTGTTCTGTATCACAACCCTAACCTATAGCCTACATTACTTCGCTGGCCAAAACAAAGCATTAGGTGACAAACATACTCATCTAGCATTATTCATTGCCATTTGTCAGATTTATTGAAATTCTAAAATTTTAACACTGGGTTTATCAAGTTAACAAAAAATATCCACAAACTCTGATGGCATAAAAATCATATTCATTGTTTTCCTCAAAGGATAGAGTTATACTACTCAACTGGAGAAACTGGAAATTACAAAATAAAGTGCTCAAAAGCAAAGCCACATCTCCCTCTATCTAAAAGACCATTTGCTGCACAATGTAGTTGCCCAGTTTCTAATACTTAGAAGAGAAAAAAAAATGCACATGATTTTATGTATGCATAGTTCCCCATGGACAAGGTAAAACATACAACAAAAATCACTTTCACATAAGTCCCCAATCAAAGCATTTTTTTCTAAGTGAGTGGTGATGGGATTTTACAGATTCTACATTTTTATAAGAAATCAAATGTCTTTGACATCTGAGTTTTACAACACATTAGGTGAATGATATGCAGTTTCAGTGAGATACATGTTTTACTTAAAATACATAAATATGACACATAAAAATGAGACAAACCAATTATTGTTTTTAAAAACACAGCACCCAGGTATGATTTTGCTTAACAGTTTCACTGCACGTTAGATTGCTTGCATTTTAACCACACAAACAATCAGACAGTGAAAATGGCAAACTTCCACAGTTTGGAGTATCAATATCTGTTTACTTTCAGGAAGAAGATTATTTGGATATGAAAATTTAAGCCAAGAGTCATTGTAGCCTAATTTGTTTAAATATAAGAGATCTTACCATGTCACTGTACTGGTATACACACCACACATTGTCATACAATATAATCAACATGTTTGCTGCTTTGAAAATTACAAATTTTGACAAGACCTCTATGAACTACAGACCATCAAAGAGCTGTTCTCACATGCATTTGTAGTGGAGCACTAGGAAGCAATAACAGATCCCACCGTGTGCACAAGCTAGTTACTTTTGCTGATGCTGTAACTCACACTGTAAAATTGTTTGTGTGATTAACGTCCACAATTTTTCCACAGAACTAAAAGTGAGACAATGTTATAAATAGCTAGTATAGTAAATGCTCTGTACCTTACTTTACAAAAGATATTATTGCCACCAAAGCATTACAAGAGCCTCAGTAGCAGAAGCATAAGAAGTGACAATTACTTTGTTTTAGTGCACATAATTTACAAAAAGGTTGGTACAACTCTTAGTGGAACAACAGAGTAATGCAGCTCTGTTGTTTTTAAAAGTGGGCCCAAGATTAGCATCTGTTACGACATTACTGTGAGTTTATCATGAACAGTGTCTGTCTTAGATTTTTCACTACAAAAGTGTGGCTCTTGTTGCCAGAAGTGTTACCATTTGCACCACATAATGTTGGACTAGTCTTTACTGTAGTCAGTTCTCAAGTTCTCCCACCCAGCAGAAATGGAAAGGAAAAGATTCTAATTTGTTGGGTTTTCAGGGAACGAAAGTGACCAAAACTATTGCATGTCTCACACAAGGAAATCAGAAGAATTGCATTAAGGCAAGTGAAAATGGTTGAGGATATAAAGATAATGCAAAAAAACAATACATCAAAGACACAGTGAGCAATATAAACAAAAGAAAACGATTATGTTGTGAAAGTGAGGCATAATTCTACTACTTCTACCGATCACATCATAATTTTAACATACAAACATTGTGATTGAAAATTAACACATTTTTGTGTCAAAATTGCACATGAATAAAGTGATAAAATTGCAATGCTTTAAATCATTTAATCTATCAGCAACTGACATTATCTAGACAATCATTTACTGAGCTACTTGCCTCAAGATGATTCATATGTTCATGAAAGAAAGGCTCTGTGTCTTTGCAAACCTCAGGGCTGAAACATGAATGAGCTAAGTTTGTTACACTTGTTTAAAGGCTGAAGAAAATCAGTCCCCTCTATGATTCTAATAGTTAAGACACAATATTGTTCACACAGAGATGTCATTTTGCTCTTTGAGCAATGGGAACCGTGTTTTTCCCTTTCTAGCAGCAGCTAGACATCCAACTTCCTCAATATTAGTGGAACCATGGTGAAGGTTTGTTGAAGAAATTGACATAAACTAAAAATGAGATGTGAAAAGTTAATTTGTCTGAGTATCTCAGCCACAGTTTACATGGCTGTATCCACGACACTGAGCTAACAAAATAATTCCTTATGCCTCTGGACTTCTCTTTGCCTCGAAGGTGAGCTGGCCTGCTGCACCGTCACCTCCACTGTTGTCCAGAGACACGTCCCATCTCTCCATCTCTCTGTCCCTTCAGTGTCTGAACCTGTAGGAGATGGGCAGAAGCAGGTTATTCTTCTTCAGGGCCTGCACCCTGCTGAGTGTCTCCTCATCGAGGGCAGTGTAGCAGCGGCGGGCGTAGTCCAGCAGCTTCTCCTTGGATGGGTCAAACTCACCCACCTCTGCCACCTTCTCTGGGGCTACCAGTAGTAGCTCAGCAATGGGTGTGGTGGAAGCCACCGTGTTGCGGTCCACACCGTGGATTTGGAAGGCTTTTGACATGTTTTTCAGACGCTGATATGTGAGCAGGATCTTCTTGTAGCGAAACAGCACTCCAGCCGCATCTTTCACTGAAAAACAAGAATTGACAGGAGAGTTGGGTAACTCAGTCTTATGACTATTTTTATGTTGTGATTGAAATGTTTCTTTTGATATGATAATCTGTCACATACCAACCTATTCAAAATGAATAAAAAAATTAATTATTAAAAAAAAAATAATGAAACTGAAAAGTTTTGCTACCTCTCTGCCGCTCTCTAGGAGCTCGGAAGACCCGCCGTCTCTTTATCTGGTGTCTGTTGCTGTTGATGGTATCTGACATTACATCTTCCCCTGATATCATGTCCTCCTCCTCGAGGTAGCTGTCCTGCTCCAAGTACTCATCGGATTCTCCCATGAGTGAAAGTGACTCTGACAACACGATGAAAAAAAAGATAAAAGCCACATGCAACATTTTTGTCATTTCTTTTCCCTCCCAAGTATTAAATCAGTTAAGGTGATGGAAACTTTGTGTCGTTTGTATTACCTGGACCAACGTTACTATGTCCAGTTATTTCATTCATGGATGGCCTTGTAGCACTGTTGCTGTTTCCGCTGCTGCTGCTGGCTGTAGGAGTGGCAGTACTATGGTTGCTATGGCCCTGCAAGAGGGATGGAGACTGTGTAGAGTTGAACAAGGCATTAATAGAAGCAAGTTGATTGGTTAGCGGACTGGAGACGTGGTTTTTGGAAGGCACCATCGTTGGAGGACCAGGCCTTCGTTGGATAAACGAACGTGAGGGGAAATGCTGTGAGTCCGTCTTCTGTGGCTCTATGGAGAGAAGAAAGCTACAATATTATGTAATACAGTAAAGCATGAATGAGCTACACTTAAAGCAATAGTTCATCCAAAAATGCAATTTCATTCAATATCTACTCACCCTTGTGCTGATGTGAGGATGAGTGAAAATCTCCAGTTCACAAAACACTCCCAGAGCTTCAGTGGAAAACAGTGTTACAGCCAAATCCATTACAATTGAACATGGAGTACAGACAATTTGCGTTGTTTTTGGTGTTCTTTTTTTACATTTTAAAACTGGTCACCATTCACTTAAATTGTACTGAATTTGGCTGTAACACTGTTTTCCACTGAAGCTCCAGGAGTGTTTTGTGAACTGGAGATCTTCACCCATCCTCACATCAGCACAGGGGTGAGTAGATATTGAGTGAAATTTCATTTTTGGGTGAACTATTGCTTTAAGTCAGGGCTTCAGACTGCAACCTTTTTTTTGGAAACAGTGCTACTAACTAGGGGCACCAGTGCAACTTGAAAATATGCCCCGTTTTTTGTTTATTTTTTTATTTTTTTTAATTGTCATTATATGGTATGCACATATACACTCACTACACAAAGTGTCAAAGTGGGTGTTAATCAGTGTTTACAACTTGTATGAGAGGATGATGCAGAACTATTAATCACAAAAAGAAAAAAAAACATAATGACTCAGGTAGGAGGGCCACTTATGCAACGCAGCTTTGCATGTCAACTTAAGTTGTGCACTTAAGTTTGTGTTGAAATTTTCATAGCACCAGTGCTACCAACAGAAAAAGTTAGTCTGGAGCCCTGATTTAAACACAACTTTATCTGACCATGAATGACAATTAAGCAGTTAAGTCTTTGTTTTTACCAGCAGGACGATCGTCCTCTCTTCTTGCCCTCCAGTTGAACCGTCTAGATTCATAACCTACAAAGAGACAAGTACCAACAAGTAAGAATTAGTTTTCCAACCTGAGAGACTTCCCTTGAAAAACTTCTGTTTCTAATCAAACTTGTCAGACAGATTGTCATCTCACACCTGTCCCCTGTCCTCACCGTTACTGTACTGGCTCTGACTCTGCTCCTGTCCCTGGCTCTTTGTGGAAAAGATGAAGCGGTCCAGCTGGCAACGGAGGAAGTCCCTCTCCTCCTCCAAGTCCTCAATTCTTTTCTGCAGCCAAGAGTTTTTCTCCAGAGAGATCTGTAGCTGGGTCCGCAGGTTGGTGATCACCATGTATGAGTTGTTGACTGGAGACGGGCCAGCAGATGGGGGTGAATCTGAGGAAGACAGACAGGAGAGTTTGGGAAATCATAATATTGTACATCAAAAAAGTTTCTCTGAAGAGTGAAACTACTGTACAGATAAAAGTGGACTTTAAAATATACATTCTGCTATTCACCATCAAAATTCTGATCAGTCTGGTTGAAAAATCCTTGCTGCTCAAAGTTGTTCTCTTCATAGGGGATGGAAATTTCATAGGCGTCTTCATTTTTAGGAGCTGAAGAGGAGAAAAATTGCACAGCATTAATTATAATTCCTGGCATTAAGGCAGAAAATTAAATATTTTTTTGTAGCCTTTAAAATCTTACTCTGCAGGTGGAGTGAGCCTGCGTGGCTCTTGGATGTGGAAGCAGCATCAGTCCTGTTTCCGTCCTCCATCTCACACACCAGACAACATGAAGAATGTTTGATTAGTTTCAGGTTTTAAAGAAAACTCACTGGGGCATTTTTAAACTCATGCTCTATGTGACTTACATAAATACAGCGCTTATACTGCCATTTATTTGCAGAAAGTACAGTTCACCGGCAAGCTTTCATAATGTGGTCTGTCGTATTTTATGCAAGCGCAGACAGTCAGCAAACCAAAGCTAAATTTATGATGCACCTCACTGGTCATGCACGTATAAACTGAAACAGTAAAACTTGGCGTGTTGCTCAAATGTAAGTTCGTAGTGGCCAGGTAATGTGATCACAATGTTAATGTTAGCTCCGCACTACGTTAGCCTGCCATAACGTTAGCAAGAATTTAGCTACGAATATAAAATTACAACTCCCTCTTTTCTGTGTACTTCAATGTTTATGTCCGTCATTCATACGTTACTACAATCCCCACTCTACCAATATATTGTGTAGAAATTGGTACATACCACTTTACGTTTGTAATAACTTAATCGTGCACATGTAATAAGACGTTATTACTCTGTCATATCCCCATTCACGAGTTCGTCTGCTAGCTAACAAGCTAACAATAACAATTATCGCTCTTTTATTTTTTCAACACTCTCTTGCGTCATTTCCGGATGTAATGACATTAATGGTCGTCCTTCGGAAACATTTTTCAATTAAGTTGTGAAGAATTTCTGGCAAAATCTGTGTTTTCAAGGCTGGAAATACTGATGACGGTTTTGATCTGTTTTGAAGGAGTGTACTGTTTAGTCTCCTGAGAGTCTGGTGCAAAGAAGGACACTGTATACATGATTTACCTTTATATTATAATGGCGATATTCTATATTCATAACTGTAAATGTACGGGTATATATAGTTTCATTCTTTTATATGTGTGTGTATTTGTTTTTATTTCAATTTTTATTTTCTTTTATATGTGTGTTTTCTTTCTTGAGCTTCTGTTTTACATGTTTGTACAAATTCGTTTGTAAAATGATTTAACTAATTCTTTATTGAACAAATTGCACATGTCAACATATAAAATAAAAAAGTGCAAAATTCATACATTCATACATGTCACTGACAGAAAGATAAATGCAATGGCTTTCTTTGTAAAGTTTATTTTATCTTATGGCAGTAGTGAAATCTGAAAATTATTATTATTATTATTATTATTATTATTATTATTATTATTATTATTATTATTATTATTATTATTATTAACTTTTAGTTATCCAGGGAAACCCACGGAGACCGAGGTCTCATTTTCGATAGTGTCCTGGTTACATACAATAAATTTAGAATAAATAAAAAAAAAAAACAATACAACACAATAAAACAATGAGGACTAATATAAGCAATAAAAACAATCAATCAATACCAAAACGCCTACCATCAATAGCAGATTATCTTTAAAAATTACATGTATCGACACAATCTTGTGTAAAGGCAGTGAAGTTACATAATGAGGAGCTATTTAAATACTATATAAATATTTATTTGTCACGAAGAATGGGACAAAATGATAAAAAATGTGCACCAGTGTTTCTCCTTTCAACTTTGACACGCTTAATTGTTGGCGCTACAGCAGAAGAGCAGGACAGGTAGAACAGGTGAGGAGGAGGTGTCAGGTTTCACTCTTCACTGGTGGCTCTACAGAGAGCAGCCCGAAAGACTCGAAACGCACGATTTTCTATGAAAGCACTTCTCAATTTAAAATACTCAGCAAACTGGTGACGTAAGGGTAAGTGATTTGTATTTTGTTTGTACTAAAACTATTCGTAATAAGTAAATTTTATAGTGTTTTTGGACTGCATAGAGAGGAAGTCTGTTGAAACGGACATGACAGGTGTGGCACCTGTTTTGACTGCAGAGGGCCAGAGCCAGTTTAGAGAGAAAGAAAACAAAAGCCAGCATGATAGATAGATCAATAAATAGATAGATACAAAAGTAGAAAGATAGATAGATAGATAGATAGATAGATAGATAGATAGATAGATAGATAGATAGATAGATAGATAGATAGATAGAACCTTACCAATATTATCATAAATAATAACTGGCCTATCACAGTTATATCATATATATTTTTTAACACAACATAATGCAACTGTTTTTATTTGTTAAGTTTATATGCAGTATTTTATGTATGTTTGATCCCTTTTCTTAATTCAAGCTCAAATATACATCTATCTCTATTTGTGTTTTTATTAAAAAAAAAATAAAATAATAAAATATATATATATATATATATATATATACATATATATATATATATATATATATATATATATATATATACATATATATATATATATATATATATATATATATATATATATATATGTATATATATATATATATATATATATATATATATATATGTATATATATTGTTTAGACAACGGTTGAGGTTTACTGTTTCAGTGCACTGATCAAATTAAAACAAAAAAAAAATAAAACTAAAAAAAATTAAGTTAATGTTAAAACTGTAAGATCCATATCTACATTTTTGTCAGTCTTTGATAACCATATTCAAGGGTTTTCACTACAAAAAATGTTTGTTTATATTCTATATTCTGTATAAATAATATTGCATGGAGCAATTTTTTCACACCTAGTATCTGTTTTAATATTACAGCAAAAAGTCAGTGTCAGTTGGGCCCCACTTAGTTTATAATATTTATCTTTTTTTATTATTGAGTCATAACATATTTGATGACGAGCTGCAAAGTGCACATTTCATGACATCCTCCTCCTTTCAGTGCAGCCATCATGGTGTACAAATACGACGGCCTGTCCCACTGTAAGCTGGCCCTGGTATTCGCTGTGCTGATGGACCTGCTAGGGGTGATTTCCCTGCTGCTGGGGGTCTTCGCTCCACTGGAGATCCAGGGTAGAGACTTTGGGGATCTGCTGGTGTACTCAGGAGCCCTGCTGGTGCTGTTCTCCCTGGCAGGCTGGGTCATGTGGTACAGCGGAAACATTGAGGGTTTGACCTCCAGAAAGGAGCTGGGGGGAGCTGTGGGTGGAGCTGTGGACCGCCTCGCCCGCTCCCTGAGCCGCAGGATACGGATCCCAAGGGCTCACAGCAGCCCGACATAGGAGGTGGATCCTAACGATAACAACCAGTAACTGATAGACCATTGTTAGATGAAGGGCTGTCCCTTAACCAGGCGGCAGGCCAAACTGCCTGAGGCAAAGGAGTGTAATTCTCACCACAAACAACTCAACTGTGGAGTTAACAAACACCTTCTTCACATGAAGAACAACTATCAGTGTCATTTGTCATGTTTTCATAAGAAAAACAGATAACTTTTTTATCCTCTCTGATCAATAAATTGTATACGGACTACACTGTAACCTAACATATAGATTACAACATATGAGGATTAAAAAGGTTAATCTGCTGTATTTTTTTTTTTTTGGTTGATTTCCTCTGAAGTGACTCACTCATCTATTGACTTAACTGTTACAGAAATATCCAGGGTTTCTGCAGGTTTCAACAAGTTAAATGTATGACTTTAAGAGCATTATGACTGCAATGGAAGACCTATTTCACATCCATACTGCCAACAAAGTACAAGCACTGTAGTTTGCTTTAGTGGTTATAGGGACTTTGCTGGTTTCATTTTGTAGTTGTTAGTGTGATCAATAAAACATTTTCCCCAAAACACATCTAAAAATTGGACTGGAGTTAATCCAACTTAACAAAAGAAACTGTTCTTCATAATTCAATCAATTTTCCAGATTTGTCAAAATTGTTTTAAGGACATGCAAAACCCAGATATCACCCGAATGCAGTTTACTATATTTACCACTTAAGACATTTTTATTGACAATCATCATGTTTGCACAAGGTTGAGTCAGAACAAATACTCATACTCATTGTTGAGGCGCTTCCATGACATCAACATATATGCACAAACTTGCAATTGCACTTAAATACTGCATAGGACAATTGAAAATAATTGCTCTCCCTTATTTTACAAAAGATACAGAACTCAAATTAAAACATAAATCAGAAGAAGTCATCCTGACGTTAAGCAACGAAGAATTGATTGAGAAAATAAATAATTTCTAAGGACAAGCACTGAAACTGCTCATATCTAAGAGAGGATATCATACTTTTATACAGACAGACACATTTAAAATGTGCAGTTATTTGTAATTATACCACATGTGATGTGGAGGCGTAGAATTTGAAAATACATTTAAAAAGAAAACACACACATCACAACCAACAGAAGCTATCCCCCAATTTCAAGGCATTAGGAGACAGTAAGTTTGATTGTCTTAACGCTGAAAGAAGACCAATACCTGTTTCCAGTTCACAGTCAACAAAAAGTTTGTACACAGCAGCTTCAATAACAGCCACATTATTAAGTTAAACTATGATCAAAATATATGACAGAAAGACTTTATGCCCCCTCAGTGGAATGAAGATGTAAATGACAAATCTACATGTTCAACAACAAAATTGTATCAACAGGATTCTGGTAGAAAAATGCATCACAGAGCTGTATGTCATGGAAACTGAACATTAGTGCAAAGGTAAAAAATGAGCTTTTAACACTCAGGCAGCTGACTTACTGACCAGTTCTATAGAATAATGATATATAATCAGAAGAAGGCACACAGTAAGGCATCATCATCCATTAGGATAATCCAGTCAATAGACAGATGAGGTAAACAGGGATGAAACAGTATATATCTCATATATGTATATATATTTAAGATATATATATTTTATATATATTTATTGCTGTGATATCAAGATGATTAATTCGGTTCCTTGAAAGCACCATTTTCAATGTTGTCTCGAGCTTTGTTGGTGTGCAGTTTATGTCTGCTCCATCTTTATTTCATTACAAAAGAGCAGAACTTGGAGATCAGTGATGTCAGAGGGACGGACTGGGCACTGAGGGGGTGGGACTCTGCCAGATGATCATGTGACTACGTTCAGACCGCTGAGGTGTAGCTTGGGATAACTCAACCGATCCATCGTTTGCATCATCTCCTGAAAAAGTGGTACAGAAATGGTCAGTTAGGTATTTAATAAACTACGCACTTACTAAATGGGAAATAAAAGCACTGAGCCAATCAGACATTTTTAATGAATTTGACATCACTGAGGGATTTTCTTTAACTCACCAATTCTGAAATTGATGTAGCCCTCTCCTCCACTGAGGATAAGCTGAGAGGTAGTGACGGTGCTGCTGCCAGGGGAGGTGATCAAACAACCTGTGGACCCCAATATAATTATGTAAATTAAAAAGACAGTTTGGAATATTTTTGTGGGGTTAAATGAGGTACTTATAGATAGTCAGTGTATTACTACAGCAGATCCTAGTCAGCACGCGAGCTCAGTTAGGATGAGCAGAGAGGGGTACCAGTATGATAACTGAGCAATGTACTGCTGTGAACAGGGTCAGCAACAAAAGGTATTTCAGCCATAAAATATTCCAACAAAAAAAGTGTATATTATATTTAAAATATTTCCATCACTTTACTTTGCTGTCAGACAGCCTTTTCTGACAGAAATATAAACCAAATATTGCTTTCACCAAACCAAGCAAACTCCATAGGCAATAACTGTAATTTTACCTCAGAATATGGAAGTTGCTGGCCTACCACTGCCTTAATCTGTTGGTTTGTTTGTGATATTATGTGACTTTGTTTCAGTGTGACTTTGGCGAATCCAAACCAACCTTTTAAAATGCCAAACAAACTATCAGATCAAGGCAATGGTGGACCAGCAACTCTGGTGCTCTGAGGTAAAATTACTCATTTTGCCTGTTCAATTGTTTTGGTGAGAGCAGTATTTGTCTTACATAATTGCAGTTTCCTGTCAGAAAAGGCTGCCTGACAGCAAACTAAAGTGGTGAATATATTCAAAATATGGCATACACTTAAAATTATATTGATTTTTTTGAAGGTGGACTTTTTGTATGTTGCTAAAATACCTTTTGTTGCTGACCCTGCCTCCAGAAGTTCAGTACTTAGCTTCCATGCTGGTGCTCCTCTCTGCTTCTCCAAAGTGGGGACACGTCAACTGGCATCTGCTGTAGGTAATACACTGACTATTCATAAGTACTATTATACTTCCCCACTTCAAATAATCTGAACTATCCTTTTAACATGTTACTGAACACACCGAGCACATTCGGTTCATTCTTACCAGGTGCAGCAATGATGAACCTGACAGCTTGTCTGTGTCCATGGTAACACAGCTGGGCTGATGCAATGGAGCAATATGGGATGGAAACAGCCTCTGATGCTGTAGACAGTCATTGATATAGTTAGTACTTGACAGAACACATTTCTGACAGTATAAAATTCAAGTTCTTGTATTGTCAGAGTAAATAAAACTCACTTATGGATAATGGGATGGAGAAAAGGGCACCACCTCCAGTGCCCACCCACAGACGGCCAGAGATGACTGCCAGAGATGAGATCTGGAGAGGTGAGAGAGTCAGGAAAGCTTGGCCTACAGAGGGAGAGAGAAATGTGTTAGCTGAGCTGTAGGACAGAGTTAAAAGTTTGAATTTCGTTGTGGCATAAAAGCAGTCAATAATAAATCCAGCATTTTGTAGTCCATTAATTGATATTTTATTCTCTTGGCTCTAACAATAACTGGTCTTTTAAAACTTTATAGCTGGTGCACATTTTATCAGTTTGATTATAAACTGCTGCCACACACCCACAGAGGAACTTGCACATACTATAAAAACCACATGGGCTGCTAAAATATATGACTGTTTAACATATGAAAAAAAAATCACAAGTAACACTCAATGAAATTTCTTTCCTTTATCAGAAAATTGAGAGCAGCAAGACAAAAGGTACTATAAAACAAAAAGATTTCTATCTTAACATTATAGGAAATTATTACACTATGCTGAAACATACTGTAATATTGTAGTACACTGTGCATGTCCTACTGTGAATGTAGAATTTTACATTTGAATAAATTCATTAGTAATGAAAGAAAAGTTTTAGCACCTAATGTTTTAGTGACCAAAGCAGTAAAATCGACTTCCTGTAGCGGTCGCCCTGTGGTCCAGTCAAACAGCCTCAGGATTGGGTCGAGTCGGCAGGATGTCCAAACACCGCTTCCACCAGCACACAGGAAACGAACCTGCTGCTCACTGCGTTCAGACACTGAGAAGGTTTGCTGTGAGGTCAGATAAGGAATAATGATGGTGAGTTCAGACACAGGTGTGGACATGAGACACAATATAGGCGCCTCCTCTGTTTCTTACCTCAACCTTCTTGCTGTCAAGGTCAACCACGTGGACTTTGTTCCAATATCCCACCCACAGCCGGCCGGCTTTTGCAAGGCAGCAACGAATCGGCTGCACAGGGTTTGATCCAAGAGGCATCACATAGTGCGACTGTAGATTCCAGCCACCTGTTAATCACAGAACCCATTAAGTCATTATTTATGTCATTTAACATTAAGGTCTGTGAAGCACGCAAAATGAAGATTAATTAAAGCTGGGGTCAGGGATTCTAATCCAATACAGTTTTTCCAAATTCAGTGATTATCTCCTTACAGTCTGCTAGCCGTCTACAGATGAGAACAAAATTATTAGCCCCCCTATGAAAATTTCATTTTTTTAAAACCGTCTCCCAAGTGCTGTTAAACAGAGCAAGGAACTTTTAACACAGCTTTTCCAAAAGTTTTATTTTGGATGCTTACATTATTTTACTTTGTACACAGACACAAAACTATTTCACAAAAACCAAAAACTACCAGGGTCAAAATTATTAGCACCCCTGATGCTAATAGTCGGTTCTGTATCATTTTTGTTGAATAACAGCCTGCAGTCGTTTGTTATAGTTTTCAACAAGTCTCAGACACGTCTCCTGAGGAATCCCAGCCCAGTCTTCTTTGGCAAATCTGTCAAGCTCCTCCAGATCTGATGGTCTTCTGTCATGGACCTTGGTCTTCAGTTCACCCCACAGAATTTCACCGGGATTTAAGTCAGGGCTTTATGCAGGACAGTCAGTAATGTTCACTTTGGTCTTCTGGAGGTAGTTCCTCACCAGGAGTGATGTGTAGTTTGGGTGTTGGAAGACAAAGCAACAACCCAGACCCAGTTTTGCTGCTGATTATTTGAGGTTTTCTTTCAAAATCTTTACATATCCTCCTTTCTTCATGATTCCTTCTATCTTGACAAGATTCACAGTTCTTTCTCCAAACATAAGCAACGTCTCTATGGTTAAAGAGCTCTAGTTTCGTTTCATCCGATCAAAGGACACACTTCCAGTATGCATAATCTTTCTCCAGGTTGTACTTCAGTCTGTCTTGAAGGTGTCTCTTCTGCAGAATTTGAGTTTTTCTTGGTCTGCAACCTGACAGTCCATTCCTGTGCAGAGCTCTAGTGACTGTCTACAATTCCCGACTTGGCTAAGTCATTCACTAGTGTCTTGGCAGTTGTTCTGGGGTCTTTAGACACATCTCTCACTAGTTTTCTTTCCAGAGTCTTTGAAACCTTTCGCTTCCTACCTCTGCCAGCCTCGTTTTGTACTGTGTAGTTCTCTTTGAATTTCTCGATGATACTTCTCACTCCACTTCTTGACACTTGGAAATGCTGTGATAACTTTGTATATCCTTCTCCTGCTTTGTGAGCATCAACAATTCTCTTTCTCAAGTCTGAACTGTTTTTTTTTGTTTTTGGCATTACTGAAGTTTTTATACTGTGTGTAAATTGGAAGATAACCCTCAGTTTTAACTTGATTTTACAAGCTTAGAGCATATTGACTCTGGTAATTTTTTTTTTCTGAAATACTTCTGTTATTGTGTGCAAATAGAAATAATTTACGCTTTCTAAAGAAAACTAATATGTTTAGAAATGCTATGTTGAAAATTCCTTGCTCTGTTAAAAAGCACTTGGGAAAATATTGAAAAAAAAATTAAATTTCATGGGGGGCTAATAATTTTGTCCTCATCTGTAGCCTCTCACTATTCCAGCCAATCAGCAACAGGTGGCATCCATGTTCGTATGCAGAACAAAGGGAAGGGGAGGGGGAGAAAAGAGGCAGTGGGAGCAAGATGGACAGTAAATCAGGCACATGCTAATGTGTAACTGTACTGTCAAGGAGAGATGGCCAAGAAACAGCCAAGAAGGAAAAGGTCAGATTTTTTTTTTAAAGATCTTTTATGATCAGACAAGAGCAAAGAGCTGTGCTACCATCATTAAGGCCTTCCAATGGTGGTTAGTGTTGCTATGTTTAACAGAACCAGTAAGTCAGTATTGTTTAGTCCTGTTTGCTAATGTTTGTGATGTCTGCGATTTATATGTCAGGAAATGTTAATTTACTAGTTAATTTACGCCGTATAAGGCTGGTTGTTAGTGTCGCTGCCCTGGCAGTACCTGTCCATGAATTTGCAGGGCAGTTTCTGAAGGAGCACAGAGGGGAGGTGTGTTTTTGTTTGGCTGTTCAAATATCAACAATCTTTCTCCATAATCGCTGACCCCAGCTTTAACTAGTCAGATATAACTATAAGAGGAGAAACCATTACCTGAGCTGTGTGAGAAAAATGCTAAAGTCCCATCAGCTAAACCAGCTATAACTTGACCCTGGGAATACCTGTCAGATTGAGTCAACAAAAAGTCGCTTATTCTCAAAGATTTCTGGATGAAGACATGAAAATAGCTTAATGTCACTTTAAGACAGACAATTACATGCTAATAATTTAACACAAGTATGCTTCAAACACAGAGCAGATAGAACTCACGTGAGTGAATGAACACCCTCTGAGAGAGAAACGGACTTCAGACAGCGCCCCCTGCCAGCAGAGGCTGAGTGTACCAGTATACTGTGAGAGAGACAGTAAGGAGAAAGACAGAGTCAGACAGTCACAGTGCTTTGCCAACAAGAATCTCACTCAGAGAGAGTGTTATTTATTGAAGTGAGCTGCTTATTCAGCAAGACTACCTTCCTTCCTGAGTTCCAATCCACACAGTCCCTCCAGTGTCACCTGACATAACAAGACAGGAAAGACTGTGTCAAAAGGAAGGGCTAAGGAAGCAGTGTTGTTTTCCAGTAAATGGTCAGTGTGGTATGATGAGATAACACGAGTGAATTTGACAAGTTGTCTGTAGGCAGCTGCTGCAGTACTGGCACTGACCTATGGGAGGCACAGCACAGATGCATAGAGCAGGAGCTGTGGGAGGGAGGTTGAACTGATCCAGTACTGTGTTGGACCGTGCTGGATCAATCACTGTAATATCACTGCTGAAGGCAGGCCCAGAAACTACCCACACAGAACACTGGCAGAGAGGGACGGATATGGGGTTTGAAAAGATGAGTGGCATGAAACAATGCGTCCCTGGGAAGTGTTAGTTATGGTTGGGTGGCACTGTAAACGGTGATTAGAGTAGGAGTCGCTATTGAATCAGGATAATAACAGACTTACCGTGGCCTCTCCTGAGATCTCAGGTGTGACTGCAACTGCACAGTTCAGCTGAAGAGAAAAATACCATGTTTATTAAATGCAGCAGAGGTATGACGCAGAGGCTGTTAGGTTCTTGTGTTGAAGATGTTTCACAGTGAAAAGATCTACCTTAGCTGTGGAGTCTCTTTGATCCAACAGTCTGAGCTGCATTAGAACAGGCACATCTTTAGGCTCTGGGACAGGTTCCTGGGATTCCTACGATAATGGCAGTCAAGAATGTCATTAGGGTTGTGGAACTGGTTGTTTTCTGGGGACAATATTTGTCATTTTATTTTGCTAATGTAATGGTCTGCAGAGTAACAGCGGCTGCTCCACAACACACTCTCAACCAACAGCTGCGATGTCTGATTGTGTCTGTGTGAGTGAGACAGTTGTAGGTTAATGTCAGAGCAGCAGTGGAGGGACGCAGTGACCACAGCTGGTGAGCAAGTAGGCTCTTCTATGGGACATCAGAAAAGCGGACAAACAACAATGTCATCGTCCATTGCCGATGTTTCACTGTGGACATCATCATACGCCAGTTCGGTAGTCATCAACCAGCCTTAATTCAGATTTACATTGCGCCCATGTGTGCGTTTCCACTACCTGTGTGTTTGCCAGCGGTGTGCCCCAGCCATGTATCTGCCGTTTTCCAAGCGATGCCCAAATGTGCGAGCGAATTTCTCTGTAGAGTTCTCTCCTCCTGACACGAGGGGAGAGAACAGCAGGAGAAGCAGATCTAGAGAGAGTGCTTCTGGTGTTAAAATCAGCTCAACTGAGTCTTTAATGATTAGTCAATTTTGTGGAGCATATACAAGAGCGACATGTCCCCGCTTACCCAGCATGAGTTTGACTGACAGCTGGTGGCTGTGGAGACCCCAGAGGAGGGCGAGTGACTGATGGAGAAGTCGGCAGGACAAATGCAGAGGCAGGTGGTGGGATTAAGGGGTCCTTGGTCAGGCCAAAGAAGCGGTTGAACCTTTAATAAAAAATAAAAAATAATTATTTCATACAGACCATAAAATGTCTACACTACAACTACAGCATATTACCAAATTTGCAATTACTTAACACAGTTCTTTATTTCAATTGTTCTCATACCAAGGTGATTTACTAACAAAAAGAGGAAAAATTCTTCCCTCTCAGGAATATTTTGTTCACCTATTCAAACACTCACAGTGCTCAGGTTGCCTTGCAGCCATCTTAAGGAACAGTCTTTGTGCCTTGAAGCAGCTCTCCTAAGCTTCCAACTCTGCATATTCAAGTACTTCAAACTAATTACAACCAAATAGATAAATAATTTTATTCTGACGACAATTTCAGAGACCAAATGCTGCTGTGCCTCATTTCCACTGGTTTTGTAGCACAGGCACAAGGACCAGGCTACCTCTGTTTTCTTGAGGAGCAAAGCTGCACCAGCCAACTTTTTGTTTTATGACATTAATTTCATTGCAATTTTAATTGACAGGAAGATGACAATAGAAGTTGAGATTCCAGATAAGACAAACACTTACTTTCTCCAAACACTTGCGCTTTTGTCCATTGTTAATCTCTCCTCCTTTGATGCTCTACCAAAAAAAGAAAAAAACATTAACTGACGTACGAGACAAAAACCTGAAACATGATCATCCATATTCTGGCCAAATTGTAAGCTCTTTGTTGGGACAGAAATAAACCTATATTTAAAAATATATAAACACAACTATTACCTCAGTGTCTGACTACGTCTCATTGCCTCCTGCAGCTCAAACAGACGCTGCTTGTATTGGTTCTTCTCCATAACCACACGAGCCATTTCAGAACGGGAGAAGTGGCGCATGGATGTGGGTAGAGAGGCCTGAATGGACAGATGTTTGCTATTTAATGATGTTTATGCACCGGTTTCACAAGGGCTGAACAATATGCAAAAATAATTTAAAAATCAAATTGTGATTAGTGACAGTGAGATTGTGATATGAATTTCCTGTGAATATTTTTTTTATGTTACTGTAGTACTACATCTTTGTAATACAGTAGATAAAAGTTTGAAAATGATACTGTCTCCTTACATCAGGATCCTCAGATTGGAATATTTCCAGTTCTTTCCGAAGTCTATGAAAAACAGCGGATATAAAGCACAACATTATTATAACAGCAGAATACACAGTAATAACTTTAATGGGGTAAATGCAATTATTTTCCCAAAAAGGTGAAGAATTTTCAAACTACTGAAATAGGAAAACAATCTTCTACACCTCTTAGTTTCCTCCTCCTTCTCCTTCATCCGCCCCTCTAGTCGTGAGACTGTTTCCTGAAGAGTCGATACTTCCAGTTTAAGAGCTGAGCGGTCATCAGTCAGCTCCACCACCCGGGATATCAAATTCTTACGGGCAGCTTCAGTCATTTCGCTGAAAAAAAGAAATAGAGCAAAAGATGAATACTTTAAGATTATAAAGAAACTGAGTCGCTTGATAAAGAGAGGAAACAGTTCCAACAAATTGGTGATTGGAATATTTTCTCCTCCTCCTTAGTGATTTGTTTGCGCAGAAGAAAGAAACTGTACTGTACTCAAGTGTCTGGAAAATCCCCTGCACATCAAAAGCACATAGAACTAGTCATAAAAGGTTAGAGAAATTAAATATAGGACTCACTGGATGACTTTCAGTTCCTCATACTGAGAAAGAATCTCCTCAAACTGGTCTGTACTGCCTGCACAGGAAAAAAAAAAATATTAAAACATTCTTGAACACACAGAGAACACTTAGGGAAATATAAGTCTAGCTGGAATTACTAATAACTTTTCATTCACATCCACAACTGTAAAAAAAAAAGGGAAGTAAAGCTTTCTGAAACCTACAGTAAGTTACTTTTTTCACTGACGTACTCGCACCTCATGTTAGCTGGGTATAAATAGTTTCTCACCATTTCACATTATTTTGAGAAACCAACTTTCTGTCAGCTCCCGATGTCTGTGATCACTTACTTTGTGTTTCAAAGCTGCATCTAATACAATACATTGTTATTAAGATATTTGTTTTGTTATTGAGGCACTTTTTGGTTTTTGCTCTCCAGTGAGTAAACAACTACCTAACTGAGGGTTACAAAACGATAACTTGCTAATCTCTGGGCAGTTAGTTTCATGGAGGAACTACTTTGTTTCTAGCAGAAGGAGAGTAGTTCTGTAGAATCTACTGTAGAAAGCACTTTCTACATGAAACGGCTCACAGCAAGGTCTGTAGAAGATTTTGAGCAACCAGGTCATTATTTCTGGGAAGAGACATTTGAAAAATATGTTTTGTTTTAATTTTGGGGGCGCACTGTCCCTTTAAACCTGATTAAGATGAAAGGAAAGTACATTAACTAGGTTTGTGACACAGGTCTTTAAAGGGTGATTCCATCTTTGTTCTTTTCTGGGTTTTTCAACTGGGAACTTCCACTCTGCAAGAAACAGTGAAGTAGGTTACAGCGTTGATGTCCTCCCCTCCCCTTCCTCAGCCTAGGGGGTTTATATGTAGCGACATGATGATGCAGGATTCTACATCAGGTCATGTAGGAAAAATTTTTTAGAGGGGCTTGGGAAAATAGCATTTTCAAGCTAAAATATGTACATAATTGTTCAGAGTTGGGCTGCAAGTAACAATTATTTTCATAGTCAATTAATCTTACTCTATTAATTGATTATAGTTGTTTGCCTATAATATGACAGAAAATGGTTAAATATGTTGATTAGTGTTTCCCAAAGCCCACACTGACAGCCTCAAATGTCTTGTTTTGTCCACAAACCAAAAATATGCAGTTACTGTCACAGAGGAGCAAAGAAACCAGAATATATTCACATTCGGGAGGAGAATTTTGTCTTTTTCTCTTAAAAAAAAATACTCAGTTTTATAATTAATCGATTCATTGTTGCAGCTCCAAGACAAATACATAAGAAATGCTACTGAGAAGCTACAGAATCATATAAAAACCTCAAAATAACAGACCTGTCCTTTAAACATGTTTTCCTGATGAGTTTACCTCTGACACTGGCCCCGTGGTCTACACTCTCCACATAGTCCCGACTCAGCTCTGACAGTTCAGAAAACACAGAGTCGGTGTTGCGCAGCTCCCACTCCATACTGTCATCTTCCTCCACCTCCTCCTCCTCCTCTTTTCCCTGCTTCTCTCCTCCCTGCTCCTCTTCTACTTTGTGTTCCTTCTCTTCCACCTCCCCCATCTGATCCTCTAGGCTGGTCTCCACCTCATCTCTGGGTGGCTCTGTGGTGGTGTGCCTGGCAACTGGAGTGCTGATGAAGATGAGATACAAAAAAAAAAAAAAAGTAAGAAATGTGAGGAAAAATGTGAAGCTTTGATTTCAGTGAGATAAAGTTAACACAGACTTTTCACTGGAATCTCCAACAAAAATTAGCATATAGTCTCAGATCATTACCTTGCATCCACCAAGCCACGAAACTGCCTCAGCTCAGGAGTGGAGCTTATGATGTCATTGACAAAGTGATCTGCGGTGGGCTTTACTGCAATCTCAATTGACTTTTCTTCCTTGGCTAGGAGATCTTCTAAACAGGCGGGACCGGAATTTGAATGTGGTCTTTGAATCATCTGCTAAAAAAGAGCAGGAAACTAAAGCTACTTCCCTGACAAACATCTTGTGCAATGTCAACATTACTGAAATTATAGACGTGTGAAGTGAGAATGTTTTTACCTTTTCAGTGGATTCTGGCAAAACTTGGTTGGATGGAAATTCAGCATTCTTGGGACGCACATGATTCCTAAACACAACATGCAATGAGTTTATGCTTCTTTCTTACAGTACTGAATTATAACCTGTTACTTGTTATCAACACACACCTATAACTGCTATCATATTTTGAAAATTACCAATACCATTTTCAGACAAAATCTCAAAAGTGAAATTAAAGCTTTATTACGAATGAGTTATACCCTTTACATTAATGTCTCATCTAACAACAACAAAACATGGAAAATTTGCTAAATTTAATTTACATTTGCAAAATTATTAATCTCAAACTGCCATTTCTCAATTACATAACCTCATGTGACTTGGAGGTCTGTGGTTTTTGGAACACATTTTCTCAGCATAAGCAAAGGCTGTATTTTATTTTACAGACATTGTCCCCCAGATATGATGTCAAGGCTCTGTTTCACATCAGCGTTTCAGAAGTGGTGCTTCTGTTTTTCACCACCCAAATTAATAATACAGATCAAGGCTGTTTTGTCCATTTTCTGCATGTGTTACAAGCACAAATACACATTTGCAGTTAACTTCCTCTGTCATCATCATGCAACTTCAACTTAATTTAGCCAATCTCACAGAGCTGCTGTGTACTGTTCAACATATGAGCTGAGATCAAATTTCATTCTTATTCAGGTGCCTGACAACACAAAACACATTACAAACTCAAATCACTGTGACGCCAATACTCAGAGGATCTGATCTGCAAAATATAGAACATAATTTGCAGTAAAATATTTAAATTGCAGACATGGCAGATTCGCATAGGATTAATATCACAGACAACCTCTGCAATTATTAGAAATTACTAGAGATACTACTAGTCCTGTGCATATAGGGATATATAGTATATAATGTACTTAGCATCACTGTTAAAGGTAAACAGAGACACTGCTACACTATTGGTATCATGTGACGTTTACAGAAATGTTAGGCAGTATTGTGGTATTCAGTTCAATATTGAGACAGGCTTAGAGTAGGATTTCTTGATAATGTTGTTGGCTTCTGCCCACAGTAGCTCTTGAATGGCTTGGGAAACCTCGAACTTTCCTATGTGACACACTATCTACAGCACAAGAAAATGTTTTGAGATAAAGGGTGTTGAATAAGAACAACCTTAGAGGAGAATCTCTTTCACAATCCTTTCTCTTTTCCAAGAGTTCCCGATATGTGTGAGCCAACTGAGGGAGAGAACATCAGTGTTATGTGAGAAGAAGAATGACAAAAAAAAACAGCTAAATATCGTATAACAGGGTGTTTAAGAAGTCACACAAGTTTTTAGACTAAACAGCTGTATCTGACCTTGTTGTGAGTGTGCTTCAGTGTGCTCAGCTCTCTACCAAGATTCGTCTTCTGCTCCTCCAAGGCCACCACTGCAAGAAAACGTAACACGTAGCTTTAGACTGAAAGTGCATCTAATCATAACATGCAGAAGACAGATGGCTAATGTGCCATTTGTCACAGTTAATATTCAAATACTCACGCTGATCAGCTTGCTCTCTTGCTTTCTTCTCTAGATCTCTTTCTCTCCGTTCTCTCTCCTTTTCCCTCCCCCTCATGGCTCTCCTTTCCTGTTCAATTTGGTCATCAAGCTCCAGATACCTCTGAAGAAAACAAACACTTTAACAGCTCGGAGCACAGACAACCACATACTTCCACAGCTTTTTAAAATACATAATCACGGTACACCATCAATCCATCCATCAATCCATCAATCCCCACCTCTTGACTTTCTTTCCTGAGTGCTCTCTCTGCCTGGTACCTCTCTAGCAGTGCTTCTTGCTCAGCTTTCTCTCTCTCAGCCTCTTCCTCCCGGTCTCTCAGCTGGGCTTTGCAGCTGGCCAATCCTTCCAGGACCCACACAAATATGGGTACCAGCGACTCCACCACACTTTCACCATGGGTCTCAATAACTGTCTGTGATAGAGCAAAACAGCAGAATGAGAAAACAGGTACAATATGCATAAATATACATCTACATAATTATTCCATTCAGAAAAACATGGCAAATAAAGTATAAGAATATTTGAGGAGCTGCTTTTACCTGTAGTTCTGAATACAATTTTCCTGCCTCTTCACTCACAATGTTGGGGTCCAGCTCCACCTCCCCTGTCCCACACAGCACCCTCTCGCTGCACTCCATGAGTCAATTGTGTTTATCTGCTGTATTAAGTGTAAAAACAGCTTACCCAACTCAACACCAAAGGTAAGTGATTTTTCAACTCTACGAACCAGCTCTGATTACACTTCCTCACCAACTAATACAACTGGTTTATCTAGCTGTCTATCATTTCTGGTAACACCAGCACCACACATCCTGCAAAACTTAATGTTTAATTTGTTCTTGACAAGGGCAGCACCCTCCAAGACTACATTTCTATACTATGAAGTTTATCGGATGTCAGGGGGCGTTTTAGGGTCCATCCTGGGAAAGAAAGAAGAAAATATCATGATATACTGTGTAATGATCATCAGTCGTTTCCACACTTCATGTACATTTAACTGCAAGAGGGCAGTCAACTGTTTTACGCCCTCTTCAAGCTCAGACATGTATTTTTTCCAACTAACAACTATGATCTTATAATTGGTTGAATATGGTCATATGATTTTCTGCTATTATAATCTGTGACTAATGTTATTTGCTTAACAGCAAACCAAAAAACAAAGCATCTATTCAGCAAGGATGAAATTTTAATTCCAACGGTTGGTTTTAAGTTATGGTATAAACTAAAAAAAATATTCATTAAAGATCAGTTATTACCACTTGTACCACTTCAGGCTTCACAGACAAATGTGAAAATACTGTTAAGATTAAACACACACCAAGTCACACATTCATTCCTGGATGGATTTCTCTTTAAAGGAACAGTATGCAGGATTTAGTGGCATCTAGCACTTAAACATTCCCTTCCAAACACGAAGGAGAACCTATGGCGGCTGCAGAACTTGCGCAAAAAACATGCAAATCCATAAAAGCAGGATCTAGAGACAGTATTATTCATCAGAGAAACATGGAGGCCTCTGTGGATTTCAGTTTCAGTTGATTATACACATACTTTTGAACATTATATTCAATTTCTGAGATCCACATAAATTTTTACAAATATTTGACAAATATTACAAAACAACAAGCAACTTCAAGATGTCACCTTGAGCTTCAGGAAATTGTGATGGGGACTTTTTGTTGTTTCCAAACACCTTGCAGTAAAAATGATTAGCTAATCAAGCTAGTAAGTAGCAGGTTAATTGATACTGAAAATAATCCTACAGTCTTACTCGTTCATACATATTTGGCAAGGCGTTTAATGACAGGGTGTAGCTCAAAACTACTGGTCTCTGTCTCACTAGTGCGAGTTAAAGATCCTCTGATATTTAACCTACAGTTGTACATATGAAAGAGACAGTGGCTCCTTCTGTTACATATTTATGTATATTCAATACGTATTATGTAACTTTAATGTGTAGCGTAGAGATACACACCAACCGAGCGCCGTGTGTGTGTGTGTGTGTGTGTGTGTGTGTGTGTAGCAGCACCACAAATAGCACATAAAAGTTCAAACGGTTAAATGTAAACACACTAACATTCGTTTATCATGACAGCGACAGGTTATATGCGTCCATAATTAGGCTACTTATCCGTTTTGGTTAGCTAAGAAGATAACGAACCGTAAAAAAAATGACACACTTGGATGAACATACTGTATAAATAAGTAACATGACTGACAGTGGACACCTTGAGAGATCTTTGGCAGCAAGTTTACAAAGTTGTAAGTTGACAAAAAAAACGAGCCGAGTCGTCGTGCCGGTCCGCTGCCGCTTTACAAACTCACCTCAACATCTGGCTCCTTCGTAAATTTCATCCGCTGCTCCAAAATTGCTGAAATTCCAGCCGTTTTCTTCGGGGACGATATCAATTACACATAAACGAGTTTAAAGAAGGGGGTGTTGTTTGATTCTGACGAACGCAGACAAGTCCGCGGTCTGGCCAATCAGAGCGCTGTAATTTTCTGTTGTAACCAATCAGCGGCGACGAAAGGCGGGACGTGGGCAGTTTTGTTTTCAGAAGTGGAAAAAAAAGTTTCCTGAAACTTGAACGGTGACACGTGACCAAGGAGGCTGCAGTGGGTCTGTCAGGTGACCTGAGTACTGCACGTCCAAGTCAAACTTATGGCAATACCTCACATACCTGTAGAACCTACTAGTCACTTCTCCCAAGTCACCGTAACTAGAACAGTATTGAGTTAACAGTGTTAACGCTGCTTTTACATAAAGTTGTTCAGGTGCCATTTTGCATAAAGTTGTTCAGGTGCCAAGTCCAAATCAACAGATAAAAGAGACGACTGAGCCATGTTTTTGTAGCTTTTGTTACTTAACCCTTTGTTTTTATGTCACAATAAATGTGCTGTAAATAATGATTATGTAACATCTTAGATAGAAGGGGTGGTGTTACTATTTCACTCACTGGGGTACAGTGTGAAACAAAACAGCATTTACTGTAAATCACAGCGAGGAGGAACGTCATTGGATGATATACAGTTCGTGTCAATTCCAGCAGGTGGAGCTGGAGGTAAACCACTCACACATTTCACCTCCTTATGATTTCTGTTGCGGTTTTTCTGGTTTCTACTCTGTTGACTCTTGCACTCAGTAGCCCTATGAGATCAAATCTTGTCATTTCTGCGTCGTATTCATTACGATGAATGTAGAAGTCTCTGTTCCATTCAGGTCAAACAGAGTCAGAGTGCTGCTACTGTTCATGTTGACTCACTAAATGCAGCAGGACCTAATTTAGTATAACTGGTAACACCTCTGTTTACAGTATTTAATATAAATATGGCTGTTAAAAGGGTCTATTGTAATGTGTTTGACTCTGTACTTTTACTTTTGTGTATTTGTTTTCTGAATTAATTATTGTGTTGTACTTCATATGTTGACTTATTGCTATGTTGTTTCTTATTGACATGTGGGATAATGTAACTACCTTTTTTACAAATGACATTTTGACAAATCGAAAAGAAAAGAACAGGTGTAAAAAAACAGAATTAATGATGGTTATATTCCATTTAATATTTTACTATCATACTGCCATTTATTATGGTATGTCAGAATGTCTACTGCTGATGGTACTATAGTAAATCTTGAAGACTCTGTCTCGCTTTCTAGTGATTTATTAAATATCCGACGACATTTCGGTCCAAATGACCTTCATCAGGTATACTGGCGGCATACACACATTTCTACATATATTTAAAGACAGCGAATGCCTCCATTTACGGAACATCTGGTGTGCAGAGACCTTCTTAACATTGTTTGACTATAGTAAATCTTGCCTTCTCCTAACTGTACTGATTCATTTCTACAATATCTTATTAATGATATTTCATCATTTTCAGATTTATTACCACATAGTTGAATTTGTTGTGTTTAATCGAATTAATCACAGTTTCACAATTGCTCCGAGTGCAAATTTTAAAAGCCGACTCCTGTCTGAAACATTAACTGGAAACGTGTTAAGCTCACTTCATATGCCTGTGAACATATACACAGTGAGAGCGGAGGAAAGGTTTCTTAAACACTTTTATCTCTCTCTGCCCTTCTCTTGTCATATGGCTCTCATACACAAACACAAACATTTTAAATGTAGTCCATTTATTATGTACTGTCCAAGGCCTGTCTACATAGTACATGCAAAACTACCAGTAGTGAGAACAAAACAAAATACTGGCATCATGGGTAAAAAACTGTGGTAGGCAATGGTGGAAGAAGTACTACAACATACCTACTTGAATTAAAGTAGCAATACCTTAACATAAAAACATTACAAGTAAATGTCCTGTATTCATAATTTTACTTCAAAAATAAAGTATACATCAGGCAGCAACCTTCAGAATATTAAATTATACTGAATTATTATTAGATGCATACATTCATATATTAAAAAAACTAAACAAAAACAACATTTTGAAGCTGAACAAAGCTAAGCATAAAGTGATATTTCACCCAAAAATGAAATTTCACTCAATATCTACTCACCCCTGTGCTGATGTGAGGATGGGTGAAGATCTCCAGTTCACAAAACACTCCCAGAGCTTCAGCAGAAAGCAGCGTTGCGGCCAAATCCAGTACAATTGAAAAGAACACAAAAAAACAAAAATGTCTCCATGAGATATACGCGATCTCGCGATACCTTCACGTCTGTGTTTACATGCTACCTGTAAATGGCGTCTTTTTGGGTCCAATTTTAAAGTTGCGGCTTATGGACACTTTGATTACACCACACAAGCAGTATGGAGACATTTTGTGGGTTTTTTATGTTCTTTTTTTTTCATTTTAAAACTGGTCACTGCTCACTTCAGTTGTACTGGATTTGGCTGCAACACTGTTTTCCACTGAAGCTCCAGGAGTGTTTTGTGAACTGGAGATCTTCACCCATCCTCACATCAGCACAGGGGTGAGTAGATATTGAGTGAAATTTCATTTTTGGGTGAACTATCACTTTAAGTATTTTATATACTCTTTACTGTTAGATTTAATCTATAGTAAATCTCATAATTTTTGAATGCGCAATCTTGATAATCAAAGTAAGTAGTAACTGTTCATAAGATATTGTTCAATAAAAAGCAACAAATGTTTCCTTCAAATGTCTTGGAGTAAAAGTAGAAAGCAGCTCGAAATGGAGGGAATTTGTTAAAGTCATGCACTGATCCATTTTTTTCTACATAATTTAGATTGACTGGAAGTGAAAAGCAGGAGATATAACTTGGGTTTGACATGGAGGGAACTTGTTTTATAAAAGAAACACAAGAAGAATGGTTTTCCTGCCCAGGCTGTGTCATTTACAGTCCATTCAGAATTATTTGCAGAGTTGTTATCCATTTCTCTTATATGTCTGTCACCAGTTTCTCATTTTCATACTGTGACTTTTTTAATTACCCTCCCACTCTCTACGAGAACTTCTTTTCCATCCTCTCTCGCCTCCCGCGTCATCTCTCTCTTCTTCTTTGTCAGCAGGTAAAATGCCGCCACACCTCCTACCATCACGAAACTGAGGGCCAGAATCACAAACCCTAGTCCAAGTAAGTGAGAGGTTCCCCCTTTAATGTGGTTCAGTTGGTCCCACAGCCCCACAGCTACGCAACTGAAGCCGATGAGAGTTCCCCAAAACCCGAAGGCCAACATGCAGGATCCACAGGACAGCTCAGCGCCCCCGGTCACCACGGTGAGGCCTGCCACTGACACGACCCCTCCTGGTAAGGTCACTGTCTCAGATTTAGGGTTGTAGGTGACAGCAGCAGTGACATCTGACAGGGCTGAAGGGTCGAGTGTTTCCATCTTGGTTGTCATGGTTGGTTTTAATTCCTTTGTCAGAGAACCAGAAGTGATTTTGCATGCAGCCTCTTCTTCTTTCTTTCACCTACATCATGACACATAATTCTGATTAGCAACCTCTTAAAGGAATAGTTAAGATTATTTGAAGTAGGGTTGTACAAGGTTTTCAACAGACTATTACCTTCAACAGATGACAGTCAGAATGTTCCCAGGTTGCAGAGAAGAGTAACAGCACTGAAGCACTAAGCAATGAACTGCTGAAAAAGCAATGAACCGTTTGAAAAAAGGCCCACCAAAACAAATCAATATCAGTTTAAGCAGACCCTATATTTAAAATATTTTCACCGTTTTAGCTTGCCATCAGACTGACTTCTCCATACCTGCCAACACTTTTTTGTCTCTCCTGTTAAACATCCTCAATTTGCATGGCTCTCAAACATTTTATGAATAATTGTCATAAACAGGTCAATACGTTTTGTATGTTTATCTGACACAGATCTGGTTCAGGGAGAAAAAGCATACATTGCACCTTTAGTTTAGTATTTTGCACCCTCACGTGAAATTTTAATTATAAATGCCAAGGGCAAGTTGCACTGAAACTGCAAGTGCGTGAAACAACTGTACCAGTCAAGTTAAACATGATAATGACAGCTCAGCACACCTCTTAACCTCTTAAAGTGTCTAACACGTCTGGATGGTTCAGAGCGTCACAACACAAACACACATCACATCGCAGCTCCTGTGTTCTGCAAAGTAAAATGACGTGGAAATGTTTCAGTGGAGTCTGGCCGCTTTGGAGAGAGCAATATTTGGCTTACATGACGGCAGTTTCCCTTTGGAAAAGGCTGTCTGACAGTGTCTGTAGGTAATACACTGACTATACCCATATAAATTGGGATGGACTGATAAGTAATTGCAAAGTCAAGGCACTATGTTAATATTGATAATTTAAGAAAAAAAAAGTTGTATTTTGTATAAAAAGTATAATGTTACTTACCTCAGTGTTGAATCAGGATAATTTGTGATAAGTGAAGATCCTTTAAAGTCACAGATATAATGCTTTGAGTGGATATGTGAGTGATTTTAGTGAAAGCCTAAAAGTGCTGCTGACTTTCTCTCTGGACAATGGGTGAAGAAATGGGAGCAGGGGCCCCGAGTGCCGTTACCATCGTCACATACGTCACAACCTCAGGCCTCACAAGATGGTGGACACAACTGTCAAGATTGTTGTCATCGTTTGTTTGTTCCTCTCTTCCCTTGTGTTCAGTAGGAAGCTCTTGTCTGTCATTAAGCGTCATTATAACCCATTACCATATATTTATCTAGGAACAACTCCCTTCCTCTTTTCCTCTCTCTTTCAGTCTTAGGATTTGAGTTGAGACCCACCAAGGCATTGTTTGGGCTGAGAATGGCTGTTTTCTTTTTTAAAGCATTTTCCTGTTCAGTGTTCCCATTTCTCGTGCAACTGGTGGTGAGGTGCATATTTTTCACCATGTTCTCTGACCATGTTCTGTCCAGAGAATTCACTGTAATCTAATAATGCAGTATGTTGCATGTACTCATTTCCCCACTTGGAGGTAAATTCTGTACCCCCGAAAAATCCATCAAAACGAATCCCAGTTTTTGATGTTTGCCAGATAATGGGAATTATTAGAGTGTGACACATCAAAAGCACTGATTGATCGGCACCAGCCACACTCTGATTGCGTACTGTGAATATGAATACAAGTGTGCCTTTAGATTTTGGCTTGTCCTTTGGCACAATAAGTTTGAAAAACACTGCTTTAAGCCCTTCATTCAGGCTACTAAACACTGTCAGTTGTCATTTAAAATAACTGTTACATTATTTTACACTTGGTTATGATATGGTTTATTTTATTTTTCAACTAGCATTGCATTGTCTGTTGATCTGCTTCCTCTGACATATTACTACTTTTCCTTTGCTTGTGAGTCTTGTATTGGAGTTGTGTACAGTAGTTGCGTAAGCTGCAAATGAATTGCCCTATTTGGGATCAATAAAGTTGTCTGAATGTGAATCATCAGAGCTGTTACTCCTACAACTTTGGGGCATGAGGTGTGCTATTAAACCTTGTGACTATCTCGGGAATTTATAGGATTGAGAGTTACTGCTGTTATAGAGAAAATGTTTTAGAGTTCACGCTGTTACTGGGTTGTTCATTTGCAAAATAACCATTAATAATCACACACAAATTAAAAATGAAACAAACCTTGGAAAACTAATTGCAAACAAACTCCTTGTCTGCTTGGTTCTGTTACAGTGTATGAAGTACATGAATGAATGGGCCTAACCAGCCACGCTGACACTGCACGGAGCAGATTTGCAGTATATATGTCAAGTGCTGACGTAGAGTTGGCTCCCTGGCCGATGCTGTAACACAGATGAAGTTTGATACTGCCAGTTAATTGGTTAAAATGCTGGCCAACTGGAATGCTGCCAGTAGTGAGTCACTAGCCGGATTGCAGATATTTTTAGATGTGTTAACTTCTACTATTGAGAAACTTTCACCCGTTGCTGCACTATTTTTTTAATATTGCTGCCTGCAAAAGAAATATCTATTCTACTTAGTATTTCAAAGCAATGTAATACGCTGCTATAAAGACCTTCTCATTTCATCATTGTGTCATTGTTGGGCTTCAGCGCCATAGATTGCACTTAGATGTCCACATTACATGAGTGCTGACCTTGTCCACAGGTAGAAAAACATTTCAGAAGTGACCACAAATCCTTGCTTGTTCTAGCTTTACCAATTAGCCGAGCCGAGGGTATAGGTCAGATGTCAGGGATTGTTTTGTGG
Organism: Lutjanus erythropterus; assembly: GCF_056507025.1. NCBI lineage: Eukaryota > Metazoa > Chordata > Actinopteri > Lutjaniformes > Lutjanidae > Lutjanus > Lutjanus erythropterus. Next base: position 22,449,522 of record NC_139325.1, on the reverse strand, counting down.
AGAGGAGGGGGTAATTCTATTTGCCATGGCGCTCACAGGATGATGATGATGGTAATTGGCTGAGTGTTGGATTGTGGTGGGACGGGACAGGGCAGTGGTAATCCGATAGATGGACTCACTGCGCATGTTTATGGAGCAAAGAGAGCCCTGCTGCAATTATACGACATGATAATCATATAGTAAGATAAGCAGAGTATATGTGAGAAGCGCTACGAACGTTGTCCACTTACACTTCCCTCTGTCTTCTTTCAGCTACCACAACTTTGTGCACATGTAACTCATGAACTCTGCCATACACCCCCACCTCCATGCTAAGTCAGTCAGAAACAATCAGTCAACTGAGGTAATACTTGCAGACACAAATAAAACAGACTGATGATGTAAATGTGTCAGCCAGCAAAGTGTCATTAGGTAAGTTTAATGTGTGTGATTACTGTGACCTCTCCTGTAAGGTGCTGCCTGTTTACAGAATGACTGAGATCATATAGAGAGAAATGCGGAACACAGTTTAGACAGAGCTGCACTTCCTGACTCAGTGTTACCAACTTGAAAGTATTAGAAACCATTATTTTTATAAAAATAACAAACTACCCAAGTGACTCGGAGAGACTTCCCGTCTCCTGCAATAAGTGTCGCCCGCTTGCTAGGAGCAAATAAAATGCCCTGTTGAGCAAGTAAACCTGACAACAAAAAATAAATAAACAATTTAGATAATCTATTAATTGTTAAACAAATGTTTTGTGCAAAATGGCAGTAATTCTGTTTCAGACTCTCAAATATGTTTTGAGAGGCTTTTTTTCTTTGTTTATTATCATATTAAACTGAATATTTTTGTGTTTTGCAGCCTGCCATGAGCTCAACTCTGTGAGCCCCCTGTCCCTCATGTCATTGATGTTTATTAATTAAAAATTAATTTGTCGTTGGTTTTTCTCTTATATCACTCTTACCTACCTTTCATAGCTCCTCTTGCTCTCCATGCTCTTTTGTATTGTTATTGTTTATTAATAAGGTTAATTATTTGAATTGAAATGAATTTAAGGCCCAGAGGGCTGGGTAGAAAAGTTCAAACCAGTAAAAATTAAAGCAAACTTCTTATTTGCATGTATGTGTGCAGTGCATCACATAAAACAGGACACCTTTATTGCACGAGGCGGTATTTTTTGGCGGTAAAAGTCAAAGGCTATAAAGAAAGACAATTTGGTAGCCCAAAAAAAAACATCAGAATTTTGCAGAACAAAAAAAGAGGGGCAACGCATTTTAACACTTAGCCCAGTAAAACAAACCAAGTCTAGGGGCAGAAAAGTCACAGAAAGGAGGGCAACATTGCTAGGACAGGAAGGAGGTCATGTATGGTACAGGGGAGGCCGGCAATGACGAGGATGTGAGGGGCGTAGGTGGGATTGGAGGTGAAGGTGGGCGGGGCAGGGAGCTAAACTGCCTGGACAGATGGTGGTCTAGAATTAGATGTCAGTGGTCAACTAAACCCATTGAAAGGCCACAACCGAAATAGCTGTTATGCTGCTGGAAAGACTAAAGCTAGTTCTGAAAACCCACCTGGGGCCGTGTTAACTGAATTTCCAAGAATATGTCTGATAATCTGTTGCCCAGTGTATGAAAGTAATGTTTAGGTTTGTGTAATTCTGAAGCACTCTACTTCTTTATTTGATGAATGATATAGTGAAATGCATGGAACCCCTGTAGATTGATTAATATTGACTAATGAAGTAAGACTATTAACTTTTTGGTTACACTACCTCAAGAAATAACTCAGATTTCCTGCTGTTTATAGATAATAGATAATTTAACGGAGGAATGAACTCAACACTGTCAGACACTGTAGATCTTTCTAGATGTCCAGACCCAATAGAGAAAATTAGGATACAGGGGTTCATTTTAGTCAAGAGCTCAGCCACCTTAAATCCCGTATTAACAGAATTAACCCAGTCGTCGCCCACGGTAGGAGTGTGTTTCCCCCTGCCCTCCTTATCTCTCACTGTCTTACTGTCGAGACAGACGCTCATTTCACAAGCCACCATCTTATCGCAGGACACACAGGTGAGTTCTCTCTACATTTCTGATCATACTCACATTAAAATTGATTAAGTATCAATAAATATATGATTTGTTAAATGATTGTACCATATATCTAAATGTTTTTATTTTTACTTGCAGGGTTTTGTTTGGCCTCTAACATCAACAGGGGAGGTGAAGCCAGTGAAGTAAAATATACCTTGAACAGAAGAGAAGTTCAGGTGGCGCAGGAGAAGGAAAACTCAGGTGGCAAATATTTGCCGGTGAGTTAGACACATTACTAAGATACTAAGAGCAACTGCCATGGGAAATACCACCAGTAGCGCGTTATCAAAGGAGATCCTGGAGGACCTGAAGCTCAGCACCAAATTCACTGAAAATGAGATCAGTCAGTGGTATGAGAACTTTCAGAAGCAGTGCCCGACGGGGCGCATCACGCCAGAAGAGTTTGAGCAGATCTACATGCGCTTCTTTCCTGAAAGTGATGCCAAGAGCTACGCACGGCATGTGTTTCGCTCTTTCGACACCAACGATGACGGCACTTTGGACTTCAAGGAATACATCATTGCACTGCACATGACCTCCACTGGGAAGACGACCCGAAAACTGGAGTGGGCCTTTTCGCTGTTTGATGTGGACAAGAACGGATACATCAACAAGACAGAGGTGACAGAGATCTGCCAGGTGAGGAGGATACATGTGTAAGACAATAGGATGAAACATTGTAACCATGTTTCTAGTAAGATAAAAAGCAGTTATTGATTTTCAGTATTTCCACATCGTGGTTATTATCTTGTTCTCCCCAGAGAGAGATTAATTTCTGAACATTCATGTTCTCATATGGGGAGCAGTGTCAAACTATGTTTACTAGAAGTGCTAAAGACAGAAACACTGTTTTATTTTTACCATAATGTTCATCTGTATTGCTGCTATAAACATATAATATCAGAAATTCAAGGTGTGCTGTTGTTTGAAGTCCTGCGGGGAAAATTTTATTCTGAGTCATCAAAGCTGCTACAGAAAGACAAAATAAGGTGATTATTTGACATTATATAATCTAATGCCCTTTCATTGCAATTGCCCTGCGATGAAAACTAAATTTTAGGTGTATAATATTCATTAAAATTTTGATGTGTTGATTTAACTATATGATCATTTTTGAGGAAATAGCTTGGGAAGATTATTGTTGGACTGCGTCACATCATCAGATTTTCTTGGTATTTTGCCCACTCCCTTTATCATTCATAAAGATGAGTTGCTATTTATTGGAAAGTGACCATCCCTCTCATAATATGTAGGTCCCAGTACTAATTTGCAGCCCAATTAGCCAACCTATTTGAGCCCCAAACTCCTGATAATCTCTGTGATTACAGGTTTAGCTCGTAGACAATGTAGACAGCCCTACTCTTAAGTAAGGCTACTCCACAAGAGGGTCTGCCCATCATCCCTGATTGTAGTCCAGGTTTCTTTTATTCATGAGGCTGCCTGTTTGGACTGTTAGATCTATTAATGCAAATTACTGTTAAAGACTTGTTAGCCATTGTTTTCTTATGATGAAAAATCAGTGTGATGGACGTTGTAAAGTTTTAAGACAAGAGAAATAGAATTGTAAGAGGTTTAGACAGATCAGCCGAGGATCCAGCTGGCATTGTAATGGGATTTAATTCCTGGCCAACTGGCCTGAGTCCATATGCATCATGTTTACAACCGTTGCACAAAATAGCTACATTTTAAAGCCACCCTGCCAAGAGTTCAACAACTTATAACAAAATTTGAGTCTGTGAAGAGTTGGGCAAAAACAGATCTGCTATATGCACAGAGGCTAACATCCATATTACATAAAGATAATCCAGTGATATCTGTTTTCATGGTTGAAGTGGGAACAAGTAAGTGAGGAAAGCAGGAGGAGCCAATAATAATTTAGTCTAGTATAGTTTACTACATGGATATATTAGACTAGTTAAGAGACGGTGTAAACACATTATGTCTCTCAAGGTATCCACATGTGTCTGCTTGATACACATCTGGTTTAATTTTTTTTATATCTGACCAACTGTCTGTGAACTATTCAGACTACAAGATCAGAGGGGCAAGATGGAGGGACAGTCCAGGGAGAAACGAGATCTTGGTGTTTGGCCTGTGGCCTGAGTCTTGGCACTAATCCATGTTAATCTAGGTGTCTTAAATGTGGGAGATGAGTGCTTCCTCTCTAAGTGGGACACACACTTAAAGACCTGAACCTAAAGTGCACAGTCATTTACAATCCGCTGGATTCCAAGTGGCCCATTGCAGATTAACTATCTCTGGAAAATGACACACAGGCCTGAATGTGCCGCTGCCGTGGGCTGCTTGATTATTAATTTCGACACAAGCAGTGGATTTTTAAATTGTGTGTAAATTATCATGGTCAAGCCCTCGAGTATTGCTCTAGCAGCTGCATTTGGAAGGCAGATCAACTGTCATGTCGGTATTGCAGGCTATATTTTACGCAAGATTTAATTGCAGACTAGTTGATTTGGTTGTATTCAGCCAAATTGCACAGAGGATACAATGGCTAATAACAGTAATCTACTAGATGTAAGAAAATCATGAGGAGAAAGTCTTTCTCTAAATGTCAAGTTGTTTTGCATCAGAAGCTTGATAAATGACACATGCATTCAGGACACTAATTAACTTAAAAAGGCCTTGATCTTACTCACTTGTCCTACAGGCTACATGCTTCTCAGCTTGAACACATTTGTTTTATGTTCTGTTTTGACGTTCCATACATTATATCTGTCAGAGAAATGATGCAGCATTTATCACCAATCTTTTACCCAACCCCCTCCCAGGCCATATTTAAGCTGATCCCCAAGGAGGAGCAGAGCAAGCTACCAGCGGATGAGAACACACCCGAGAAGAGAGCCAACAAGCTGTGGTCTTACTTTGAAAAGAAAGACAACGGTGAGGGAAATAACACATGATCCAACACATGTGCATATAAATTGTGCCCCCGCGGTGAATGATAGGTCACTGTGTTCTCATCGCTATGTACTTATGTTAGTCAGGACATAAGAGAGAGAAAATCTGTGTAAGCTCTTACTACCTTTCCTCAGCAGCTGTTCTTACATCCTGTCGTGAAGATTACATTTTACAATCAGCTGTTTGGCTTAATAATAGTCCAAGTATAAATCCACCTGGGGGCACATCCCCAGTTACAGCATCACTTCTGTCATGCAAGCTTTGTTGTGTATGTACCAGCCATGGACCACGAAACCTCAAGTGACCGCACTGCATTGCATGCTACTGCGACACACACAAAAACATAAGCACACCAACACAGGAGATAAGACCGGATTTCTTAGAGAAGACTCATTATTCAACCTCATATTTACCCCACACTCCATGCTGTATATGTTGTTCACCATTTTCCTCCCACTGTAACATCTCGTCCTCTTTCTTTTTTCTCTTCATGCAGAGCGGCTGGCTGAAGGCGAGTTCATCAAAGGAGTGATTGAAAATGAGAATGCAATGCGTCTTATCCACTACGAACCAATCAAACAATAAATCATTCCTTCTTCATCTCCTCTCCTTTCTCTCATTAGACTCTTTCCTTTCTTTAAAACTTTTGAATTTTCCTGCTCTCCCACCAAGCCTCATATGATTTCTCCTCCCTCCTGCTCACTCCTCTCTCCTGTGTAAATACTCTTCTCTCCAGTGTCTTGGTTGCAACTAACTTTTCAGTAAGTTTCATTTATGTTATTTCATTGTTTCACTAATGTTTGTCAATGCATTTATATCAAATAGAGACTAAAAGAGACCAACTGACTCTATCGACTTTCTCCTTCCCTGTCTCTTACACGTAGATATGCTATTTGTTAGGCTCATCTGTTTTGAAAAGAAAACCAACATTTGAAGATGGTGCTGCAGGACGTGTAAAAGCAACTTATATTCACATCTTAAATTAGCTAATATTAGCAAAATTCTAGCTAACTAGCTAGCAAATCCACATCATCGGTGAGCTAGCTAGTGTTTTGCTAACATTAGCTCAGCTAGCTAAGTTGAGACCCTATATGTTGCTTTTACAGGAGAAAGAGAAAGTTGACCGAAGCACTAAGTTTGCTCAACTGTTATTGGAGCACAGAGCAAAATGGGGCAGTCAGTTTTGGTATAGTGTTTTAAAATGTGTACAGTTAAAAGGAGGAATATTCATGGTGACTATATTGATGAGATACATAACATATATATCTATACAGTATGAAGAAAGTGTATGGTAAATATTGTCTCACTGTTAAACTCTTAAATGGTTTGAATGAAATTTTGGCTCTGGAGAAATTAAAGGTATAGTATGCAGGATTTGTCCGTTGCTGTTTGTAAACACATCTTTCAGAGTTGACCCTTCCTCCCCGGCTGAATGAATGAGAACAGGAGAGAGACAGCAACAATGGTCAAACAAGCTTGGGGGTGAATTGAAAGAGAAGCAGCGAAAACAGAACAGAGAATAAGAAAAATGAAACGTTATTGATTGACTGATTGTTTTACACTCTGAAGCACAAAAAAAAAAACCTACATCAGGAGGAAGATGCTACATGCAATATCCTTTCCACTGCGTTCTGTCTGCTGTGCCTGTGTGTGTGTGTGTGTGTGTCTGTGTATTTGTGTATCTCTCTCTGCTGCTCTCATAGACAGAGAGCAGGGTAGAGAGATGGTCACAGCAATGTAACAACTCGTTGCTATGTTTTTGTAGAATCCCTACCTCACTGCCTGTGCACCTGGCTATACACCACTGTACCAGGGTTGACACCTGAACTCAGCACTCAGTAGTGAAAAAAAATATATATATACAGGCAGACGGCAGGGTCTCTGCATAAGCGATGATTGAGAGAGATTTATTTTTGTATGAGTGTGTACATTTTTTAAGGAAAATCCTGCATATTATACCTTTAATGTTATTATTAATAATTATATTATAGTATCATACCTGACTTTTAGCTCGTTAAAGCTTTTTTACAGAACTCGAAATGTCTTAATAGAAGTTGTAGCTCTGAAGTGTTGCATATTATTCATTGTACAATAAATTAAAGTTTTTCTCATACATCTGTGCTTTGAAAATCAATTAATTTATCTTTACCAAAAAAAAAAAAAAATCTCCTATGACCTAGAAACATACTGTATAACATAATGCTGGTGGCTGACAAAACTGGTGCTTGAGGTTTTAAGTTTTCAATTGTCTCCCCCAGACAGTAAATCCAGGATTATCCCAAATGTATAACCTACACACATTTAAGGTGAATGTAAATACCACAATGTAATATCTGTTTGCAAACTGCTATTTCCCTGAAAGTGTGATGTTTAGTCTGTGGGTGTGCATGCCTGCATTTCTGTCCAACTTTCAGTCTGACCCCCATCGACTCGCCCCACCCCTCTCCATCTCCATCCCTTCACATGCCTACCATCTCTCCTCACTCTGCTCCTCCTTGGTTTCATCCAACTCGGGATTACTGGTTTACACATAATCTTCTGTTCAACATCAGAGAGCAGACTTTTCAAAATCTCTGTAATCTTTCTATCTCTATGTGTCTATCTTATGGGTTTGTCTGTGCAGCTGCAGAGAGACCATGTTTGTTGTACCTTCTGGTATACATACATTGCATCCAAATGCTGCATCTGTCTGTGAAAAGTTTGTGACGGGAGGGAGGCGAGCTTGAAAAATGAAAGTCCCACTCAGATAAATGAGATTATATTTTTTCTCTTTGAGTTGTATTCAAAGGGTCACAAACAGTGTGTTGTGATTAACAACAACATCAAATCTGCTTTTCACAAAATTGAAAGAGGAATCCCCAAAGGAACTATTTTGGGTCCCATTCTTTTCAATTTCCATATCGGCGACCTTACTGAAATATGCCCTGATACATGTCTGCAGATGTACTCTGACGACACAGCCTTCTGCCAAAATCTGTGATGCTATTGCAGAAAAAACTAACCGCAAACTTGGAGGCTTGATGCTGCCTGCTTGAAACTAAGAAAACAGTCTGAATGTTTTCCTTTCAAGAAGCTACCTGCAACAGAATCATTTAACTTGAGAATTAAAGGTGAGTCCATTGAACAACAAACAGACTCTCTCAAAATTAAAATTTAAAAGTCACGCTTAAAAGTTTTGTAAAGCATTCAAGGCTAACCTTCGCTGCTTTAAGATGATAAAAAAAAGTGCTTGACATTTGATTGTGCCTTGTTGTTTCAAAATTCAATGACATTCTCTCATCCGTCTGATGGTTTGACTAACTGGTCCCACGCCAACCATTTAGTAATTAAATCCAACGAGTGCTTTTATAATTAGGCTTTGTAAATCGTGGCCAAAAAGCAAATAAAGTACCATCATTGCTGGATTTTAAGTAAATAAAAGATTTTAAGTTAAATGTTTAAATGGACTTGCCCCTCAGCCTCTCTGTGAATACATCAAGAACTTACAGAGCTGCAGCAGGTCTATTAGAGCAGCCTCAAGTCACAATTATAAAGTTATATATTATAAAGTTTAGTAAAAAAAAAATCTTTTGCTCAGACAGCTGCAGCAAAGTCGTGGAACTCGCTACCTGATCACTTGAAATGTTCTGCAGACTTCACCACTTTAAGATCCTGGTTAATTCAGCAACAAACTTGTCTTCAACTTTGTGCTTTATTGTGTTTTGCTCAGCTTTTAATTAGCTTTATGATATCTTGTCATACCTTCTTTTTACCTCACTATTTCAGTTACTTGTTTTCATGAAAACCCCTCTAGGGACGGGTCATCGGATAGCTGTTTTCCTTTTGTCTGTTTATATTGTCTGTCCCTATCATACAAACCATAAACAAATACTTTACTCTAAAGAACAGGCTGTTCTATTCAGGTATCAGCAGGAGGATAAACACTCATGCCATCTATGCATTGAAAAGCTCATTGAGCTGACTTTTGTCCTGATACATTGCATGTTAAAATATAAGCAATAAAATAATATAAACATTTATGTGCATTTACATATAGAGACATACATTTACTTTCCTACCCTGAGGCACTGAGAAACATCCAGAAAACATGCATGTCAGTGTGAACTATAAATACATCGTAGTCTTTACATCTTGATATGATTTCACTGAGCTTCAAGCGAAATTAGTCCCAACTTCATTGAAAGTCAAAATAGAAGAAAAGAAAAACAGGATGTGTTTGCTCACATGGTCCTTCTCCAGCACGGCAACAATGTCTTTCCGTTTTTCAGCCCTTTCAGTTGATGAATATGAATGATCCCCTAACAAGGCGAATCAACTCGGTCCATGGCCTCATCCATCTCATCCATCTCTCTCTCACAGTCCTCACACCCCTCTGGGCCACACCCTCCTACTAAAACCAGCGTCGGTACATCCCCATTTCCCACTCCAACCATGCTGCCGTTCGGCGCCCATGCCACATCAATCATGCCGTCTGGACACTGCAACAGGCCGCTGACAGAGTAAAGCCCGCCTCCTGGAACAACCTCGTCGTAGGAAGGAGCATGAGTGGCGGCTCTCGCTTCCTCCAACCGGAGCCTCTGTCTGCGACGGAGCTCGATGATTGTCTTTGTGTAGGAGTTGAGCGTGACCACAGCGGCTCCCATACAGCAACTGAATGACACCCAGGCAAGACTGGGAATAGAGGAGAAAAGAAGCATATCGTCATATCCTGGAAATGACAAGTTTTTTATGTACATGCTTGAATAGCACAGGCTTGTATGCTGACTGAAGGGCAGCCACCTACGCAAATGACCAGCCATAGTCCCAGGACTGAGGCCTCCAGTCTTTGGGGCCCACAATGACCGTCATCTGAAATACTGTCGTGTACATCATATGGGCCACCATCCCAAGAAGACCTACATGTGGGAATGAAACAAATATCTTCATTAATGCATAATGATATGGATTGCACATAGCCTTCTGTCCGCACACTACGTTCATTTCATCCAGATTTGTGCAAGTTTTTCCAAAAGCTTGATTTAGCTCATTTATGCCCCCTTTTGAAAATAGATATGTCCATTTCAAATGCTGTAACTGTCACTGTCCACATACTTCCACCTGTCCTTTACATTGGCATGAATGTTAAGCAATACATTTACAAGAAGCGCCTCTCAGTCAAAAGTTACTCCAAAGAAGAAGAGTCATAAGTTTGTGGCAACAAACACGGTGAAGCTGGAGGAGGCTGTAATAAGAGAAGAGAAAATGCCGTTACAAAGCTTTTGCCTCTTTGTCAAGAGGTATATTATTACAACCATAGACGTACTAAGGAGAATGTGATACAGTGTTGGAGATGGGCCTCCGTTCATTCCTATGAGGGTTGCTCAGTGGTGCAAGAAGCCAACTTTCATGTCGGAGCTTCAACATATCAACAAAAGTATCCTCCATTTTACAGACGTTTCTTTTGCAGTGTAAGTCTTTTTATGATGATGTTGGCTGGCCACTTTGTCAAATTGGCTTCAAATCCTGGCCGTTCCTCTGGGGACATGATTACAACTTCCTCCAGCATTATCATGTTTGTGACTGTCTGAAACTTTTGACTCCTCTTCTTCTTTTTGGGGTAACTTGACTCTGAGCAGCCCCCTCTGGTGGCTGTATCACTTAACATCCATGCCAACATAAATGACACATGGAAGTGTGTGGCCAGTGACTGTTACATAGTTTTAAACAGACATTTATTTTCATAGAGCATAAATGAGTCTTATGTTTAAAAACAAAGATTGTGGGAGGAAGACGGGAGTACCCGCAGAGAAACCATGCGGACACGAGGAAAACATGCAAACTCTGCACAAAAAGGCCCTGCCCCAGTCACAAACTCATATATGGAGGAGGTGCATATAAGTAATGTAAAACTAAAGGTAAGTCTCACCTGATAACACAGTACAGATTGCTGCATAAGCATTGATTTTTAGCGAGTGCATCTCTTTATGAGAACACAGGACTTCCAGCCACATCAGTAAGAAGCCCATCCCCAGCAGACCGATGTATGTAAACTCTGAAATAACTGACAGCCAGAGCACACCTGCAACATTTGAAAATATATACACAATTGGCATACAGACAGAAAAAATATTTTTTGAAAGGGGCTAAATATCACAATATAGGACTGATATTCACCTTGTGTTTCTCCAGGTGTCAAATCTATAAAGCTTCGACATTTCTCCCCTGCCAATGAAAATGAGAATAGAAAACATTGTCCTTTGAGTTGAAATGAAAAGATTTTGTGGACAGCTGATCCATGAGCTAATACATGAAAATACAACTAGTATAACAGTATAACAAATATTGTGATCAACGGCAAGTGTATTTATGTGATTGGACGTGTGCTTTGTTGTCTCACCATCACTGTGTTTTTCACAGCTTTCCCAGAAACCAGTGTGGAAGTATCTGAAAGCAAACTTGTCTTCTCCTGTCTCCCAGATGTAGTGAACAGCATTGGCCAGCTGCCTCTGTCTGATCTTGGCCAGTTCTTCCCTTCTGGCTGGAGACAGTGTGCGGTTGAATGGATTCTGAGTGGGACTCTCTGTGTGATGACAGCACAACGGGATGACAAAGAGAAAAGTGTTTTAGGGACATTTGTGTAGCTTCATATACCATGGATAATAGAGCAAAACCAAAAATGCACTAGGTTGACCGTTTCTTCGTGTCTCTTTAGACATACACACACCAACCCATGTACATAGCAGCAATATCATGCAAACATCAAACAAAATCCGGATTTGATTGCTTTGAGGGGCGAGCATTAACAACTAATGCACTCAAAAACACAAACATCCAGTACAGTATGTGCATGTGCAAGCAGAACACACAGAGGTGCACCTGTCTATAATGGAAGGACTCTATCTATGTCTGTCTATATGTCCCTCCATTATCTTGACAACTGTTCATCATCTTTACACTTGGTGGGTGTATCGCCCATTCTTCTTTGGCGAATCTCTCAAGCTCCTTCAGATCTGATGGTCTTCTGGGATGGACCTTGGTCTTCAGTTCACCCCACAGATTTTCAATGGGATTCAAGTCATGGCTTTGTGCAGGCCAGTCAATAACATTCACTTTGATCTTCTGGAGGTAGTTCTTCACCAGGAGTGACGTATGTTCTGGGTCATTGTCTTGTTGGAAGACAATGTGATGACTTAGACCCAGTTTTGCTGCTGATTATTTGAGGTTTTCTTTCAAAATCTTCACATATCCTTCTTTCTTAATGATTTCTTCTATCTTAATGAGATTCCCAGTTCCAGACACACTGAAGCATCCCCACAACTTAATACTCTCATCACTGTGTTTCACTGTGGGGACGGTGTTTTTTGGGTTATACGTCTCTCCCTTCTTTCTTCAAAACATAAGCAACGTCTCTATGGCCAAAGAGCTCTAGCTCACACTTCCAGTATGCATAAGCTTTCTCCAGGTTGTACTTCAGTCTGGCTTGAAGGTGTCTCTTCTGCAGAAGTGGAGTTTTTCTTGGTCTGCAACCTCGCAGTCCATTCCTGTGCAGAGCTCTAGTGATTGTCTTCTTTCAGACTACAATTCCCGACTTGGCTAAGACTTATAGTGTCTTGACAGTTGTTCTGGGGTCTTTAGACATATCTCTCACTAGTTTTCTTTCCAGAGTCTTTAAAATCTTTCACTTCCTACCTCTGCCAGCCTTGTTCTGTACTGTGTGTCTCTCTTTGAATTTCTCGATGATACTTCTCACTCCAGTTCTTGACGCTTGTAAATGCTGTGATAACTTTGTATATCCTTCTCTTTCTTTGTGAGCATCAACAATTCTTCTTCTCAAGTCTGAATTGATTTTTTTTTGTGAAGCTGATGCTTTCTCAAGTGACAGCTCAAACCCTCACTGAAGTTTTTATGCTGTGTGTAAATTGGAAGATAACCCTCAGTTTTAATTTAATTTTACAAGCTTTGAGCTTTACACATCATTGCACAACAGTGGTTTGTGCTATGGTTCAGTAAAAAGGTCAGTTCTTAAGGAGCTAATAATATTGACCTCAGCTGTATGATAGTCTTGCATAGCCACGCCTATCTCCACAGTGCTCAGTGCTGGACAAAGGTCTGGCTCCCGATCCTGACCTGATCATTCTGCTATATGGGGAAATAAAATCATCTTGGGTGGCACTAAGCCCAGGATGCAGCATCAGTGCCAGTACAAAATAGTGTTTGTGGAACTTGTTTTTGCGGAACAATTGCACATGGAGAGGCAACCACCAGTATTAAAAAGGCTAAATCCCAGTAAAAAAAAAAAAAGAAAAAAAAAAGATAAGTACTACTAGCTTATTTACATTCATACTGGTAGCAACCAGGTGCTAACTTGCCATTTTTAGTGTCTACGTTGCCAGCTCTGAGGTTGTTGTTGTTTGCTATAGGGACCAATGGAGACTTTGAAGAAAGAGATAGCAGATATGGTGTATGTCTTTTGAAACAGGCAGCCAGTGGCAGGCTTATACCCATAGTCTACATCCAGTGAGGCAGAGTAGAGTGACCTTATCCAGTTTGATATATTTGGCCAATGGATGGCGTTGTAGCAGCATGAGTGTATGAAAGTTCCTCACATTTCTCAACAACCGTACATTCAATCAACTACGTACTTGGCAGGTGTATTTCTAAGGTCTGAAGGAGGAATAGTTTTGACTGTGAAGTTGATCAAATGAACGGTTCTGGACAACACTGCAAATAGCCCTGTCAGAGGTAAAGCAATCATCCTGCTCCAAATGACCAAATACAAGCATGCCTTCCAACATCCAATAGGTTCTTTGGCTGAGTATTTTCCATTGTCAAAAACATATTACGCCAAACAGTCAGAGGGGATAATGAAATAACAAACCCACTTTGCATGCATGTGTGTGGGATGGAGAATTACTGGAGGTTCAACTGGAAATTAAAGAATATTTACAATGACAGACGGTTACAAAACAGTGAGCACAAAACACCTACAAGTCTGTTAATCACACCACTGCCCCAAAAGTAACATGCCTCTGTGTTTTGCAGTCACATGCAAGTTTGTCAGCCAGCACCTTGTCATCCCACGTGTGTGTTGTGTTTGTAAATCTGGTTTAGAAGCATAAGGGAGAGTAAAATCCCCCACTGTACAGGTAGATCTTTTTGTACAAGTAAACAAAGTACACACAGTTATCAAAGATAATTCCTTTATGCAGTAAGAGCTGTTAATCTCAGTGTGGATTAAGCATATCTTTTGATAAATTAAAAACCAGGCAGCAGGCAGTGTAAACCGCTACTCCATGGATGAGTAAACCTTTGGGAGCTCCCCTCACACCCCACAGATTAATGCTAAGCCATAATTAAGTTCACCGTGGGGTAAGGTATGGGAAAAAAGAGATTAAAAACATCAAACCAAGGACAATCAGTTTCGAACGTGGGAGAGAAGCCTGTCAGTTTATCCAGTCAGATTAATTCGAGGTATTGGTTGTTATGTAGTGATACAGTGCAAAGATCAACAAATTCAATACTTGTGTAATCAAGTTCAAAAGTCAAGGCCAAAATTTTGGAGAAGGCAAAATCTGAAAAATGGATTTTGTATCTTCAGCACATTTTGGAAGAAGGATACGCAATAACTAATAAAATGCATTCAAACAAACGTGATGAAATATGCACATTTAGTATCCACTTTATTTGGTACATGATGCTCATGTTTATTAGCTTTGACCTTTGAATCACATCTCTGAGTCTGACTGAGAAAAATCTGCTGATGAAGGCTGTGAGATGCAGTTGAAAGCTCCAGAAAAGAGTTAAGGTTGAAGGGAGTGTTTGGATTATTTGATGTGGAGTTGTATGAGGTATTAATCCATAGACTTTTTGTTACCTAAAGAACATGGTGGTCGGCACACTCTCAGTTTGGGGAAGCAGCAGGAGTACTGGTGTAGGAATCTACCTGCCTCGATCGGTTAGATTATGTTATTGTGTGACTTCTGCGTTTTAAAGGATTAGTTTAGATTCACCAAAGTCACACAATACCGCAAATAAACTAATCGATTGAGGCAACACCTGTATTGTGTAGGTAAAATTGCTGTTTTTTGCTGGATTTGCTGCACGCCCTGTCCTCAGCAGTTCTTCTCCAAACTGGGGGCATGAAAACTGCCATCTTCTGTAGCTTATACACTGACTATTGGTAAGTACCCCATACAACCACTCTTAAAAAAACCCAACTATCCCTTTAAGTACATCAATGATACAAATATTTGATTACAGTCACTCTAAAATGGTAACTGTAATCATGATGAGTAGTAAGTGGTCAGTAACTGTTTTGACATTCAGATTATGCCTGACTCTTAAGCCTAATTCCAAGAAAACAACAGATATCAGTTGATGTCATTGTAGGATGAATCTATGATCTCATGCCTGTGAACAAGTTGCAACACATATTGGTATTATTCACCTGGCAACTTTTTGTGGCTACTGTGCTCACTGTGGTTTCATCCACTTGTTTTTAGTCCCCAGGAAAGAAACTTAACACTATTTTTTTTTTTTTTTTTTTTACTTTAGTCCATCTCGAGGTTCTGAAATACTCCTATTTACCAGCGTGGAATATGAAGTTCATTTTTCAAACACTGTGTAAAAGTTAAGGTACTTAACTTGAGTACCTCTGTTTTATGCAACTTCACTTCATTACATTTCAGTGAAAAATATTGTGCTTTTCATTCCACTTTATTTATTTGACAGCTATACTTAGTTACTTCGGAGAGTAATATTCCACATTTAAAAAAAAATCATATGATCAGCTTATAAAATATGATGGCCAAGTATTTTCACACTGCAGTATCAAAGGATTTGAAAACTTCTTGTATTGCTGCTATATACATATTTGTTGTTATTTACATACTTGTTGCTTTCTTTTTAGGTAGAAAAAGTCCTAAATAGAAACATAAGTCAACTTCGTTCTCTCCTAAAACTAAAACTTAACTAAAACTCTTCCGTTTAGCTGAACAGTAATTGAACTTCTCCACTCTGCCCACATAGTTTTGAACAAACAAGAGAGAGTGAACGAGCAGCGGCGGTTGAGAGGTAGAGAGAGAGTATGAGGCAAGGGGCGAACGTAAAAGTGAAAAAAAAAAATCAAAATAAAAAAAATGCAACATAATTTTCTGATTGTTTCACAGCACTTACATTCTTAAACACAAATAAACACACCCACATCTTTGCACACCACTGGATTTTGTGTGAATACGGACAGTAAGTGATTCTCATTCTGCGCTGCCTGTGTGTGTGTATGTGTGTGTATGTATCTCTTTCTGCAGCTCTCACAGAAAGAGAGCAAAGGAAAGAGACAGAGACAGTCATGTAACTGTTGATCACTACGTTTTTATAGAGTCCTGACCTCAAAACCTTTGTGCTGTTATTTGCTGGGAGTTACACACCACTCCCCAAAGGCTGCTGCCCCAGCAGCATCCCAAACACAGCCAGATAATGAGAAAATAAGAAAATACAGGCAGAGGCAGAGTCTCTGTGGATACAGACACTAACACACACCTCTAGTGGGTCATTTTAGGGGGATTATTTAGGGGGATTATTGCTGTATGTTTTTTTTTAAACAAATCATTGTCAAAATATCAAAAAGAGGATAATAAAATGTATTTTTGTACATAAATGTATGTCCAAGGGCCAATCAAAGTAAAAGAGCAATCTGAGATATAATATACATCAGAAGAAACAATAAAAGAGACAATTGAGCAACAGGAAGCACAATGAGAAAACAACTTTTGGAAAGGTGAAAGACAATGTCACGTGTCAGTACCTGTGGTGTAAGGCTCGCTGTTGTTCTGACCACAGTTCTTCATTTTGACAGGCGACAGGCAGAGGGGCTTGACCACCTTGTGAGTGCCCTCACACCAGTAAGAGGTGCAGAGAGCCAGGATGGAGAGGGCCAGAGCCAGAGTGGTCAAGGTCAGGGAGAGCAGGGAGCGAGAGCGACGGGACATACGCTCCAGCATGGCCACGCGGGAGGGGAGGGAGACAGGGGGGAGGCCAGAGAGAGAGATGAGGGGTTGGGGGATGAGAGGGGTTACAGCACGTGGGAACAGGACAAACGGGGCAGAAGGTGTGACTGCAGTCACAGATGGAGCCGAGAGGGTAGGACAGATGCTTCGGGGTGGTTTTAAAAGGTGATGAGCTGCCAGGTTTATACGTAAAACGAAGATAAATGTGATGTAACAGTACAGGGAGAGGATGACAAAACCCAGCTGACAAAGCGATACTGTAAAGTCAGGGAGATTAAAAGAGAGGAGCGAGAGGGGAGGGAGCGGGATAAGATTCTCCGAAGTTGATACAAGGACAGATGGAATGGAAAAAATGAACAAGAGGGGATTTAGGTGGACGATGGTTCACAGTGGGAGAAAACAGTGGGATGCAAGAACATAACACCACGCTGACTAGACGGCTTTAATGTGATATCCTGCTATTGATCCCTGTGGTGAATGGTAGCCATACACCCCCTGAACTCTTGTAAACCCTCTTGTGTGCACTAGATTTGTGTGACTGTACCAAAAAAGGATAAAGGTCATTTAAAAATACTTGAATTTACCATTAAAAGTTGAATCTCTGGAGAGGAGATAGAGGACATCCTTAAACTTAATTCATCACCAGGCCAGAAAGTGAAATTAACATGCTGATTGGGACGCACAGAGGCTAAAACCAGAGTGTCCATATGGTGACGTCTAACTTTGTTGAATGTCCTTAAACTGGCTGAGGTCACATGTGACAACCAGCTGTGTTTATAAGGAGGTGTTATGGATGAATAATTAATGTGTGCTGTCCTGTGATGCAGGCTAATATCTCCCTGCTTCCTGATTGACACACTCAGGCCTGACCCCGCCACTCATTGTGAAGAGCTCCGCCGCTGGACCCTCTGCAGAAGACAAGACAGAGGGGGACAAAAAACAAGAGGTTATTTTTTTTTTTTTTGATGAAATTATGAATAAGCTACAGATCTAAATGAAATTTTTGCCAGTAATCCCTGATAATCTGTTTTAATCTCTTTGTGTTAGGTGTGTTCCGGTGTGAAAGTGCATTCTGACCGTATCTGCCGTTTGTCACGGTCTGTCTCATGCAATTTCTTCCTGTCAGCCCACAGCCCCCTAAAATAAAACAGGACATTAGTTATAATAAATGACAAATCACAGGAAGGTAACTTGTGGGGTTCCCCAGGGCTCAGTGCTCAGACCGTTACTGTTCATATTATAAATTAATATCATATGTGACGTCTCTGAAATACTGAAGGCTATATTATTTGTAGATGACACAATTTTTTGCAGAGGACAGAACTATGAACAGATTTGGATATGGCAGAAAATTGTGAAAACTGATTGTAACAAATTTATACAGAATTTAAGTAAAACCAAATTTAAAAACCTTGGGAATGTCTTTATTAACTCAAAGAAGAAACTCATGATAAATAATATAGAATCAGACAGAGTGATTGAAATTTGGTTTCGTGGAGTAATAATAAATAATAAACTATGCTGGAAAAGGGGAACTAGCAACTGTACTGTATTTTATTCTGCTAATTTGCTCTTCACGTGTCATGTTTACATTTGGTGGAGTGAAATATAAAAAAAAAGGGTGTATGATCTGATAAGTATCCTCTTCTTCCTATTCCTTTTCAGACATTTATTATTTATTTCTGCTGTTTGCTGTCAGGTTCCTTTGTTACTTTTGTTTGGGTTTTCTGTACATGTATATTGTATTTTATTTTCTTTATACATGTTTGAAATAAAATCTAAATCTGAATTTAGCACAATCCCCGATCTACATGGGAACAGACACAGGGTTGCGGCTGGTGTCTGAATGATGGCGACAAAATATACATTAATTAACAACTTTAGAAAAAAGGAAGTGCATCAAACCTAATGGATGAGATAACTGCTGCTACTAACGGCAATGTATAATATTGGCATACAATTATTAAATTTTCCACATCCTCATACTGTTCTTATCACCTTTCTCTCTATTTTAATTTTTAATTGTAGCTAAACTATGCTTTATGAGCTGCACGCCATTGAAAATAATAAATCTTAAGATTCTGTTGTGCACTGGAAATAGGAACTCTTTGCAAGATAGTTATAAAAAAAATCCCTTAGTTGAAGGAATAGTCTTAAATTGCTATGATGCTGTGTTCATGTTTCTTGGTGTATTAATCTTACTGCAGTTCACAGTACTACAATATTATATGCATATTAATATGATAATATATTAGAATCATTTTCTAATATTCAAATTAATTAAGATTTACAGTTCCTAAAGAATAAGGCCAGCCTAAATGCCTGCTTTGTGTGATTTCTGAAATGGTAGACATCTACATGTGTCCATAGTTTTCAGAAGACATGAACTCTGTACATTATTTCTTCGAATATAAAGACAGTTACTTCTCAGTTCACAACATTACTCTGGTTCATTTTTTTTTTATCAGTGATAATATACTGAACATACAGCAACGTTTGATTAATATAAGGGGTGTAAAATGAGGGTAAATATATAAATAATGACTGTTAACTAAACAGTTAACTGCATTAACATTCTAAATATATTATAAAATTAACTCAAATATGTAAATTAACTTAACGTATAAATCTAAGTTTACAGCATGAACAGGTTGGATGCAGGGTAATTCATAGACTTTGACAGAATTACCAACATTAGCATGAAGAACACAAATATAACTTTTTGTTCAACTGAATTTTAAGTTCAACAGAAACAGAATTCGAAATTGTATGACAAATATTAAGAAGCCGATTAGAAAATGGACTCATAATTTGTCTCATATAACCCGCAGTTATTAGCAAAATATCAGTAATTAGCAAAATATCTGGAAACTCCATCTAGGCTTAAGTAAGAAAAGGAAGCACATTGTAGAAGAACTGCAAAGAGCTGATTCATTTGTCAGTTGGCAACTATTCTCCTTTTTTTTAAAAGAAAAAAAACATTTGAGGACATCAACTTGGACTTATGAAAACAGTAATCGACATGATTTTTCACAATTTTCTGACATTTTTTGCAATCAATTAATTGATGAAATGAAATCAATTAAAATAATCATTAGTTGCAGGTTTGCTTCTCAATTATTTGTAGGGCTCTAATCATTTTGACTGTTCATGTAGAAAAAAAATATTATTTCCCAGATCTGTAACTTGTTTTAGTTGGACATCAGTTCAAAACTAAAAGCTCTTCAGTTTTGTGTTCTACATGACAAAGAAAAGCACCAAATTCTTATTTTTTATGTAACTAAAAAACATATTATCTACATAATCACTGATTAATGTTCAGTCAATCATATCAGCTCTGGTTACTTTAAAATAGCGACAGGTACCTACCAAAGAGCTTTCTCTTGTCCCTTGGAGTGCTTAAGTTGTAAATCACAAAAAACACTTTTAGTTATTGCAGTCCTCTAAACCTACAATCCTCCGTTATCTCTGCCTCCTTCAATCAAAAAAACTCCTTAAGATCTCGATTTTAGTTGCTCCATCTTGATTCTCCGTGTCACAACCCTCTTCATCGTTTCCCTCACCAGTGTTCCTCCTCCAGGATGAGCATCAGTGACCCTTACCTCTCCAGCTGCACTTCCCCCTTTAATCCTCCCAGCCAATAGTCGGACGGAGATGCTGATAGACTGGTGGAGCGACTGGGTGTCTATCGCCACGCCACTATACTCTCTTTTCTGTCTTTCTTGGGAATTTATGTCACAAACCCATCCTGAATCATGTAATCCCTCTAAGTCCATCTGTTGCCGTAGTGCCCCCTCTCTTCCTATGTCTGTCCCTTTTCATTGGTGTTTCCTCACTAAACCATTACCATCAGTTTAAGTCCGTCACCGGTTTGACATTTACAAGGTTTTCAATTATTACACTAAAGAGTATAAAACTGTGAGCCAACTTATCAATTTGAACAGGCTTTTCCTTTTTTGTCCCTAATCAGCACCAGCACTATGCAAAGCCAAATCCTGTGCCCACTAAGTTAAGTGTTTATATTTGGGTACCAAATGTGACGCCTTGAAAACAGGGAGAGATTTACGTAGTCAGAATAATTTATTTACAACATGTATGTACAGAAAAACTCTTAAGAAAACAAAAGCCAAAAAAGCAAAAACAACATTGTATGCATGTCTGGAGGATGAATTTAAGAAAGGGAGAGGTCCAAAATGGAGTTGAGGAAAGCAGTTTAACCCCAGGCTTGAGATTTACAGTAATGTAGAACCAGCTTTCCATCGCTGCCAAAACACTGAAAAAGAGACAAAGAGAGGGAAAAACATACACAAAGATAACTGTTAAATAAACTGTAAGACAGAGGAATAATACAGTTCAACGATTACGGTGTTGATATTGACCCGTCCAGCAGTGAGAGCAGTGAGTCCACTGTGAATTTTGGACTTTGAGGTCTTTGCTGTTACTTATCAAGACATTAATCAGTGGCTGAGGATTTTGGCATATGTAACATGGAGCTTCCCTCTTATTGCCCCCTCTGCTGGCCAAAGCTCTACACAGCCCATTCACTTAGTCGCCTGCCAGTTACATGGGCTACTTTTCTACTATTTCACTACAGGCCAAGAGACCTGACCAATATGATGAAGACATCTGGATAAACTGTTACTCAGTGTTGTAAATACCACCTCAGCTGCAGCTTGACTGGCAAAGTTAGAGCATGAGTGTCTCCTATAAAAAGCCAAAACGATATAATTATTACGTTCTTGCCAACTGTTACTTTGAAGTGTCAGTAGGGTTGGGTATTGGTACTCGACAACTTCAAAGGGCAGCTCCATCTGTTTTTTTTGTTTTTTTTTACCAGATTTTCCAAATGGAAATTCCCACTCAGCCTTTACCAAAATCACTCTCTCACACTCTTAGCCTAGATGGGTTATGTGTAGCAATGTCATCACACAGAAACCTACATCAGGTTACATGGGAAAGCGTACTTAGTAGGGCTTGGGGAAAAAAAGCATTTTGATGTTAAAATGTACGTATTTCAACCAAGATTTTAATTTTCGTATTCAAATACACAATCAATCAGACGCTACAGGATGATATAAAAGCCTCAAAAATGGAATAACCCAGTACCAAGTATTATCAAAATTTCTCCAGTCAAATGATACCTGCATTTGACCATTTTTTTCCTAGATCTAGAAAAAAATAATTATTTGTATAGTTTTGTTTGCAACTAATCGATTTTATGTGTTTAATGTGTGATTGGCCTACTAGCGCAGCAGATAGAACCAATACAGTCTGTTGTATGATGAGTCGAGTGTGATATATTTGACCGAGCTCACACTTAAGCTTCTGCTATGCCGCCAAAACATACAAAAGTATGGTGGTAGAACGCTTCCATTCATGTGATCGGTATCAAATGAAGTACTCTATTAGTATCGGCATCACTTTAAGGCTACTGGTATTTGTATTGGTATTGTCATTTTTTGAATGATACCCCAGCCCCAAGTCTAAGACAATTTGACTGATAAGGGTGAAGATAATATTCTTGTAAAGCTCAAACTGATAAGGTTTGGCATTGACAAGCTACGCTGTTAGCAAGTGGTCAAACAAACATGAATAAACTTGTCTTTTAAGTGTTCGTGTGATGCAATTTTATTTGGAGACATGGTTTAAATTTGTGTCTAAGGTCCAGTTACAAGCTTTTTCTAAACTTTCAACTACACCTCATGGTCGTCATCAGTGAATAGACCCAGACATTGTTTGATGACGATGCAGGTGAACACACAGAAAAGGCTTGTAAGTAGAGATTATTTTGTGACACAAACTGTTCCCAAGTTAAGAATGAGCTTCCACACTCATGTTTTAAGCGGATTACAAAATGAATAAGACAAATATGACTAGTGTTCACCTGTTGTTTGTGTCTCTTTGAAATCATCATTCCTAAATTTTGTTTTAGGATTTATAGGAAATAAGCTGTAAGAACACGGCACACCATAGTAACAAGTAATTATGTCTGTATGTACTCACATCAAACAGGACCCCTACATCTTGATCCGGAGATGGTGCAAAAGACTGGTTAACATAAATGAACTGAAAAAAAACCCCCAAACAAACAAGCAAACAAAAAAAACAAAACAAATGCAGTTAACCATAAAGAATTGTAAGACCTGATGGACATTTTCAAGTTTCAATATTTTGTGAAATTAAAAAGCCACTGGAAAAACTTCATCTTTACCAATTGTTCACTGGCATCAAGCTTGAGGAATCGAGAGATGAACTGAGACAGGGACTGTACCGTCCTCCCCCTGTCCACTGCCCACTTCTTTGTTTTCATTATAGGAGTGTCTCCCACAGCTTTCAGCAACACATCAACTGTAAAAATTGAGAAAATAAAAAGTGAACGTAGTGCTGTTGCTGCTGTTGCTGCAGCTGCTGCCACCCAGACAAGGTCCAGGCAAATCTAAACTTGAACTCTTCATTTCTGGGGAAATTTCTGGAGAAGTGTTTGTTAAATCCATTGATGCATTACTGCCATACAGTTGTGAAAATTTCAAGCATTCCTTGGGCTTGTCATCCCCTTTAATCACTTCTGATATATATTTCAATTACTTTTAATTTCTTGACCCATAAGCTTTCTGATTCAATGTTGCCCAGCAAAACTTTATTCATTAAAAAAAAACTTGCTTTGGATCTTTGTGTACTGAGATTCCTTTAACCATGTTTTATGTTATAATTTAAAAATGAAAGTTTCTGAATGAAACCCAGGCATTTCATGCACTAAGGTTATTAGATCCATTTATACTCTTTATTCTGGTGAGTTATAAAAGTTGTGCAAAACATAACTTGCACATCCTTTAGGAAGGAAGTGAATCATGAAAAAAAATCTGATCCTATCTTGCTCAGATTTCATGCTCAAGCCGTAGCTCAGATTCTGAACATTGGTCACAACATAAATGTGCCGCCATTTACAAAATGATTGTACATACAGGGCCAGTTAATTAAGTTTATATAATTCCTATGTAATAGACATGATGAACTACAGTCAGTATGCAGGCGCCATTTATTTACTGCTAAGTAATTTTTATTTACTGTAATATGATTACTTTTACTTTAAATCTTAAGACCTCGGAATATCAATAGATCAAAAGTAGAGGTTTGGCCAGACAACTGCATAAACTTTATGCTATAAATTTTGACGAGGGTTTCATCTTAACCTAAGAGGAAATTTAAGCATAGATAAAATTATTTGTTAAAGTCGCCGATATTGTTTTCTGAAATACCCCTGAAACATAAGAAAATCATTATATAAAATTTCACATAGCCGGCTGAAGGAAATGTAAAAACATTTTCTTGATGTTGTTATTATTATGATCATTATCATCATTAATGTTGTTGTTGTTGCTGTTTAGCTATATATTACCAAATGTATTTCAAATCTCAAAACGTGAAATTCGTGTTTATAGTAAACTGTGCTGACAGTTTGACTATTTTCAGGTCAACCGAAACTTGTTAGCTTAGCCTTAATAACGTATTATTACGTAAAATATGTGAAGTTGCTGTTGGTATTAACGTAACATATATTTAATAACTTATAGAAATAAACAGCCTCTCTGAAAAATATGTATCCACATACATATTAGCATTAGCTTTAGCCATTCGCCAAACCGGTAGTATCACATGATAAAAACTAAATGTTCATTGGATGATCAGAAAATTAACAGCGTTCCTATTGGTCAAAATGTCTGTCAATTGTCTTTACGTCACACACCCGGAACTCTTTCAACAACAGCCTCTGGCAAGACTCTTCATAAACACATATTACTCGCTAACTGAGTCTAATTTTCGATAAATTACGCTTGCTTACTTTTCTTCTTCTCTTCATTTGTGGTCGAGTCGTCTGCCGTTGGCTGCGACTCCTCTTTTTGCGTTTCCGTTGGGGACTCTGCAGTGTCAGACATCTTCAGGAGGTGGTGATGACCACTCTGGGTGTGAGTCCCTCCCACCCGAGCTAGCAAAACGATTCGCAGAAAACACCGGCTGCTATTGGATGAAAGATACGCCAATCTGCGAATCACGTAATTCTATTGGTCAATATGCTTCGGGAAAGGTTGTTGAACTTGTGTGTCTCCTTCGCTACATGCTAGGTTAGTTATTATTTTGACTTTGTAATATGCATGTTAATAACGAAATATTTGACAACTAACTCAGATTTAGGTTTGTCTGTTTGATTTATCTTGTGATACGCGGCTTCAGTTCCACATTGAATGCATTCCTCCTCTTTCACTTGCAATTAAAATAGGTTAATTTTCTGTTGGTTTACAATTGCACAGGAGGCGTCACATGGGACATAAA
This sequence comes from Lutjanus erythropterus, assembly GCF_056507025.1. Taxonomy (NCBI): domain Eukaryota; kingdom Metazoa; phylum Chordata; class Actinopteri; order Lutjaniformes; family Lutjanidae; genus Lutjanus; species Lutjanus erythropterus. Next base: position 22,424,218 of record NC_139325.1, on the reverse strand, counting down.
ACCTTACCTAACCTAACCTGACAGTTGAACTTTCTACAGTCCTGTTGAACCTGTCACCTACTCTTCATCCTCACAATCGGACCATTCAGGCAACAACAGTAAGTTAACTTTCTTCTGTTTAAGTTTGCTTAAATGTCGCTGCATTTCATTTGTGTTGAGCTGTTATACTGCCATATACTCTTAGGTCTCATTGTTTACAAGACAATGCAACACAATGGAGGAAATATTTCGTACAAGGAAGGGAACACCTTTCCTCCACCTATGTGGAAAATCATACTGTGAGATTCAGTTAGCAGCACTACGTTGCAAATTAATTTCTCCAAGTGTTACTGTTCAGAGCTGCAGTTCTATTTTAATGATAAGATATGGTAAGATAAGATAACTTTATTAATCATCTCTCTACATCTGCATCTCTCTAATGATGGTTCAACAATAAAATGTAAATATATTGTATCAATGAATGTATCTGAACACAGTTTCTTCTTTTGTGTCGCCTTGTTCTCGCAGTGGCAAACATTGGCAGACTCTCCACCAAGGATACAGTCCTCCTCTTGTGTGACATGCAGGAGAAGTTCAGACCCAACATTTTCCAGTTTACCAACATCGTCAGCAATGCAGCCAGATTGCTCCAGGTTGGAAATACTCACCGTCACACAACTGTCTTACTCATACCAGTTATGAAATTCAAAGAGGCTTTATTGGCATGGCCCTAATGAAATTCTGAATTCTGAAAGTATTGCTAAAGCATATTATGCAAAATAAAACGTCGCTAGAAAGAAAAGAATCTGTAGCAGCCTCAGACATGAATTTGCAGATATGTGGACTCGAGTCATTAATTTGATTACTTTAGACTCAACTTGACAAAATCAATTAAGATTTGCAACTCGACTTGGGCTTTCAAAGATAATTTTGTTTGTCGACAAACAAAACTTAAAATGAACTGCAGTATGCAACACATGCAGGTCAAAAATTACAGATGGAGACAGAGCATAAAAGTAAAAGACTATCAAAAGTCTGCGTGAACTATAGGAGCAGCATGAATGTAAATGTCTGTGACTGTGTATGTGTGCAAAATGATGTTTTACATTTGGTGAAGATTAACTCAAATTAAGTATTAATTATTTGAACAGATCTGATAAAATCAGCCTGCTCTCTCTCTCCTCTTTCTCACAGGCCAGTCGTATTCTGGGTATCCCCCCCATCCTGACGGAGCAGTACCCTAAAGGCCTGGGTCCCACAGTACCAGAGCTGGGAGCAGAAGACCTGAAAGCTCATGCGAAAACCTCATTCACCATGATGATAGAGGAGGTGGAGAAGGAGCTGCAGGCTCTGGGCAACCCTAAACAGGCCATACTGTGTGGAATAGAGGCACACGCCTGTATTGCAGTAAGACCACATCATTGTTTCTGCACTTTAGCTGTTAAAATGACAAAATAAACTTTTCAACAACAAAAAAGACAACTGGAAGATGAAAAATACATGCAAGTTATGTTTACACACTCAATGTCATTTTTGTCTCGAAGGGGATTATATCATTATTTCTTCAACACATTTTGTCTATTTCTCAATATGTAAGTTATCTTTAATACCATATGTGATGCCATTGCATTAAACAAATTTTTAATTATTGGACTGTTTGTTTTCTAACAAGACCAACACGCCGTTTGGCTTACAAGATACACACGTCTATCAGTCTGTACTCCTTCAACTTTAGTTTTAAGTATAAAAGGTACAAGTTCAAAATGTAAAATTCAGGACAAAATTCTGCAATATGTTCTAGCCTGGTGTGCCACAGAGCTTCAGCACTTCTGCTTCTTGTCTTCTCCACAGTGCACAACATTTGACCTGCTTGAAAAAGGAATGGAGGTTCATATTGTGGCTGATGCCGTCTCATCCAGAAGGTATCTATGTCTATTATTTCTGCTGTAAAGCATCGTTATTACCTGCCTTAAATATAGATTTGTTCCTATTTGTGCTTGAGTGTGTGTGTTGAAACTTTTTGTGTGTCCCTCCTCAGCCAGACGGACCGTTTGTTTGCTTTGTCCCGCCTGAAGCAGAGCGGAGCTTTCCTCACCACCACAGAGGGTGTTCTGCTACAGCTGGTTCAAGATGCTAAACACCCCAACTTCAAGGAGGTGCTCACTGCAGTTGCTCTCTGTTTCACTTGAGTTACTTTTGTTTGTGTCATAAATATAAATCTAGCAGTACCCTACAAAGAAAAACAAATTTGCCGTGTCCTGCGCACTGCAGCTTCAGGGCTGCTAAAATTACACTGCCTACAACAAACATTACTGACACTGTTGACAAGTTAGAGGTGACCTTATATCATAAAGCTGCAATGATTAGTTTATTAATCGATTCGGTGTCAACTATTTTAATAATGATTAATTGTTTTAAATTTTTTTTAAAAGAAAAAAATGTCCAAATTCTTTCGTTTCAGCTTCTCAAATTTAAATATTTTCTGCTTTCCTGAGTCCTTAAGCTCCTCTATCACAGTAAACTGAATATCTTTGGGTTGTAGCCAAAACAAGACATTTGAGGACCTCCCCTTGGACTTTGGGAAAAATTTGCAATCATTTTTTACCATTCTCCGACACATTTTAGACCCGGCAACTAAGTGAGGAAGAGATTAATCGATAATGAAAATAATTGTGATTTGTTGCCATATTCAGATCAAATCAAATTTGTTTATAAAGTACATTTAAAAACAAATGTTGCTGTAGAATGAAATAATGAAAAATAAAAATTTGGAACACCGTAACAGAAAAATAGCAGTAACAATAACAAAACAACACTACTAAGAATACAGTCAAAAGCCTGAGAAAACATGTGGGTCTCAAGTTTAGCCTTAAATATAGAGTGTGAAGGTTCTGCTGCTGGGGGTCACTCTCACATTAAATCAATAACAAAAGACGTAGTGTGATGATGTGAAGTAGCATAGGATCACAACAGTTGTTATTTTCATTGTTAAACAATGACAATAGTTAATGAAAATCTGTCTGGCATGATTTTGGATGTTTAGTCAAGTGTGCCAACTTCCTTCATCACTCTGATGTATCTGACATGTCACGTGTTCCCGGAAGTTAAAGCAACCAGCAACAACTAGCAGGAAACACATTGTGTCTCTAACTAAATGACTGATTTCTCTGCATTTGACCATTGTTGGAAAAATTTTGGTTAATGTAAGCACACATATACAATGTGTTCAGCACTTTCAGACATTTCGACAAACTAAAATAATGTACATTTTAGCTTTAAAAGGGTCTATAGAGAAGTAACACTTGACTGTAACTGTTGTAAAGCTTTGGGGTGGCTACTGTGAATGAGTGAACTCAGTCCTATACAGATTCAGGTGCTGAAGGGAGACTTCATACTCCAATGATCAAACCCAAATGTTGCACCTTTTTTAGCTGTAAACATGCCAAAGTTGCTTTCAGTCTGAGTATGCTGCCTGCCTAACTAATGAAAGTGACAAACAAATATTTTTTTCAACTTTTTTGACAGATCCAGAAGCTTATGGCCCACCCGTCCCCTGATACTGGCCTCCTCGCCCTCTTCAGCGGTCTATAGAGAGATCAACACTTGTTATTGTGCTTTAAAGATACTGTACATCCTGTTAAAGTGCTTCAATAAAGTGACACTGGTACTTTAAATCTGTACTGCTGCGCTTTTGTGTTCATGTTCCTGAATCGGTTTTAGGTGAAGCTTAGAGCTTATTCCTCTTTCTTGACATCCTGATGAGCCCACAGCTGCAGAAACTTCTCCCTCACAGCTGAAGAGGTGGGACCAGCTCACAGAGGCGGGTGCACAGAGTGACGTCACAGAGGGGAGGAGTGAATGACGTCATTCTGGTCTATCCAGAAAGGGAGGGGAAGGAAAGAGGGAGGGAAAGAGAGAGAAAAAGGAAGCTCTCCGATAAGTTTTAGTGTATATTTCTCCAAAGTTACACAAACTTCCACCAAAGCAAAGGTATGACTGGAGGCCTTGAGGGGATCAACATGCTGAAGAGAGAGATCTGAAGGGGAGGACGGGCTCCAGTTTAACAGCAGTCGTGCACAGCTGATGACAACATCAAATATTAACACTTTTTAAGGCCTTGGGCCTCGAGTGACTACACAGAGGTAAGCAGGTCTCTCTTATTCTTCAGAAAACAGACAGTGTAGGTGGATTCCACACATTTAAATGCTGTCACTTTCATGCAGTGTCTCGTTGCTTGCGAGTGGACGGTTTCCGTAGCAGCACAGAGTGTCTTGTGTCTGGTCTTGCTGGTTTGTAACTGTCGCTGGAGTACAGGAACAGAACGATTGACAGTGTTACAATACAGGCAGGAGGGAATGTACTACAGCATGTCTCATGTTTGTTCCCACACAGTCCAGAGTCAATAAAAAGTAAAAGGACGTGTTGATTCAGTACTTCCTCTTCTAATCCCTCAGGTCCTGGACAGAGAAAAAGAAACAGAATGTCCTCTGACTTGGACTCAAGTCTCACCAGTATTGACTGGCTGCCTCAGCTGGGAATCAGCAGCCTGCGCTCGGGAAGAGAACGAAGAGCAGCAGGAGGAGGAGCAGAGGAGAAGAAGAGAGACAGAGGGAGGGAGAGGGGAGACTTTCTACCGTCAGTGCCGGACCCCTCCCCTTCCAACTCCAAAGGGAAACCCCCTCACAGCTATGCCACACTCATCGCCATGGCGATAGCAGCAGCACCTGAGAGGAAGTTGAGTTTGAATGACATCTACACCTGGATCAGTGACACCTTCCCCTACTACAGCCGGACAGGCCGTGGATGGAAGGTGAGTTGATGTTTTTTCCAGTTGCTCATAATCACTGGTCAATATTGAAGCCACTTTTTCAAAATTCTTCATGCAATCTATTATCAACACGTGTCTCGGCCAGAAAGTTTAATGAAATGTTTTGGAGGCTTGAGCCTCCAAAACATTTCATTCATGTCTCAAAGTAAGTTTGTTGGACCAAAACACTGGAAATAAAACATTTAGAAAGCACATAACTCACTGACACCAAAACAAAACTCCCAAAGGGAGAATTACATAAATGGTGAACTTTTCTCTTTGAAGTTTGAATGAATTTCACATAAATTGCAAGGATTAACAATATGGCTCACCTGCTTGCGCAGGTCAAGTAAAATGCCATGTCAGGAAAGTAAATCTAAAAAGAAAAAAGAATTAGTTAAACTGTTTCATAATCAATTAATCATTAAAATCATTTTTCATGCAAATTGACAGAAAATGCAGAGATTTCCCTCCTTTCTTTGTTTAATATCATATTGAACAGAATATCTTTGAGTTTTAGACATTTAAAGACATCACCCTGGACTGAGGTGGACATCTTTCACTTTTTTTCTGACATTTTATAGACATTGCAGCCCTAGATTGAACATGGAAATTAACTAAAAGTTTGTACCTATGCGAGTAAAACTTGACTTTGAGTGGATTTCCGACACCCTTGCCCGACTGGGCAAGTGAGAAAAAATAAAATAAAAATAAAAACATTAATATTGGACATTTAACAGTATTTCATTATAAGATAAAAATAACACCTTATCAATTTATTGACCTTATAGAAGTATATGTAACAATAATGCACCAGAAATGTATAATAATAATATCTATGCTTTTACGTAGTATTGTGATTTACTTGTAAGAAAAAAAAATTTGAAAGTTGAACAAAAAAACCCTCTAGGTCTGCAGTAAAATTGCCAAAAAAACAATCAACATGTATCGTAAAATCACTCATACTATACAGTGCTAAGGCTGGTTTTAAAAAAATCGATTGTTTTGAATTGATTTTTTCCTTTGCCTGTCCGATATTGATTCATAAAATCCCCACATCGACCTTTTTATGTGTCTTCTCTGAGAATCTCTTTCATATCCAAGCTGACCTAATAAAATTGATATTGACTTGATTTGAATCGTGCATCGAGCATCATGCATCGTAAGTCGAATCAAATCAAATCAAATCGATTTGGGAAATCTAAATCGATATCCAGCCCTACATGGTGCTGTGTGCTGTTTGTTAACAAGACTACATACAGGACATTTGTCTTTCTGATGAAATTGCGATCATCTGTGTTTGGAATGATGATTATTACATTTTTTTGTAAATGATCTGATAAAATTTCCTCTATATTTCAATATTGTTGTGGTAGAAATGCACAAAATATACTCTCATTCTATTCTGAATGTAATTTTAACTGTTTTGAAAACAGTCAGCATTTAACAATTGTGCTGAAAATCTATAGTGTTTTGCATGTAGTAGGGTATGAACAAGAAATTAGTTAACTGATTTTAGAAAATGTGGTTACTGAATGCATTTTGTGTGAAAGCAATGAAAAAAGATTCACAGTTTGGTCCACACAGATGTCTGTTTTGCTGACCGTGAAGAGTTCGAAAACGGGACTTCAGTTTTCACCAATGTATGTTAGAAATTGAAAAATACTTTAATGTAGAACAACAACATATTATTCGTGTGTTAGAACAGTATTAAATCTGTAACTGAAATGTATTTAAAGCAGTTGGTTGTTTGATTTGCAACCAATTTTAATATCATTTGCATCACCAGCTGGTTTGGGACTGACCCTTTCCTTTATGAAACTTTGTGCCCTCAACAGAACTCCATTCGTCATAATCTGTCCCTGAATAAATGCTTCAGGAAAGTTCCTCGGCCACAGAATGACCCCGGCAAGGTGAAAGACTTTCTATGTTCTGATGTCGCAAGAATAAATGTGCTTTTGTTAGAATCTGCATCATGTGAGATGGAGAAATGGTCGCTTAAAAACAGCCTGAAGCTACAAACGTGTGCTCTATTTCTAGGGCTCGTACTGGACGATGGATGGACCTGCAGAGGGGAATCAAGTGAGGGCACCTAAACGTCCCTATCCAGAGGACGAAGAGGAGAGGCAGGATGTATGTTGTTTCATATCACTCATTCACTTGTCAATAATAAAAACTGTATTGTCCAAACATGTCAATTAAAGGTCCAGCATGTAAGATTTACAGGAATGTATTGTCAAAAAAGTAATATAATATTCAGTATACAAGTATGTTTTTATTAGTGTATTATCACCTGAAAATAAGTATTGTTGTGTTTTCGTTAGCTTAGAGAGCGTTCTTAATGTTTACAGAGGGCGCAGGTCCTTTTCCACAGAGGCCACCTATTCATATTTCTACAGTAGCCCAGAACAGACAAACCAAACACTGGCTCCAGATATGGCTTTTCCAGAGTTTTGTGGCCACCATAGGTTCTGTCACATCAGGGGTGAGGGACCTGTGGCACTGAAGCCACATGGGGCTCTTTTGCCCCTCTCCAGTGGGTCCCTGTGTCTTTGACAAAAAATGATATGGAAATGAATAACTGTTCTTTTTTTTTTTTTTAACACTTTCATTTATCATTTTTGTCAGCCTGAATTGACAAAACTTCAGGCTCAACTCTTTAAACTTGAGTAATGCTAGTTTTAGTTTTATACCAGGTTTTCCTACCTTTGCAAATTGTAACTCTGTGCTGTTACAGGAGACACAAGCAGACAGAGGAGCGTCTCCTCATCAACCACAACCAACCTCCCACACAGACCACCAGCTTCTGAACACAGAGCCACTGGGAGCCAACCAGTCACCCCACTCTGCCTCCCTCTCTCCTCCACCATCCAAGGTAGAGTCTGTTTCACGCCTCGTCATCACTGACAGGTTTCCTGGACGTTTTTAATGCCTTATCTTTTATCTTCACAGCAACCGTCGCCCTACATGCCGAGCTCCGTGTCCAGCCTCCCCGTCCCTCATCCATCTGTCTCTCCTTCACCTGGGCTCCCACCTGCTGCCCCTATGTCCTCCATCAATTCTTTCCCACCTCCCTTTCCACCCGGCTCCACTTTCTCCATCCCCACCACCTCTGCTACACCTCTGGCTGCTGCCAACATGTCCACAGCATCTCCAGCTGCTCCGTCTTTCTCTGAAGCTGCTCTGTCCTTTCCTGCTAACTCAGGACCTGTATCTGTCTCCACTTTCTCCTGCACTCCCAACACAGCGCCTGTATCGGTCTGCACCGTGTCAGGACCCACCCACTCTTCTGTACCTGTGGTCCCTTCGTCTGTCCCTGCCCCTCCTATAATCTCGTTAAACGCCTCCACCGATCCTCAGCTCCGCTTCACCTTCGATGAGATGACTCTGCCAGACTTGTATGCATCTTTCAAGTCACTTTTCAAGACCATGCGGGAGAGGGGGGGCTCACAGTGTAAGTACTGTATGTGTGTTTTGTGTCCGTTAAAGGGACAGTTCGGACACAAGCACCAATGTGGATGCTAAGCAATGTACTGCAGTGGACAGGGTCAGCAACAAAACATATTTTAGCCACCTAAAAAAAATCAGTTTACAAAGCGTACACTATATTTTCACCACTTTACTTCGCCATCAGACGGCCTTTTCTGACAGGAAACCACCATCACGTGAGCCAGATATCACTCTTCAAACCAACCAAACTCCAAAGGCAAAATCTATAATTTTACCTTGCAGAACATGGGAGATGCTGGTCTGCTGCTGCCTTGGTTAGTTTGTGTCACTGTGTGATTGTCGTCATTTAAAGGGTTAGTTTGGATTTACCGAAGTCACACATTAACACAGACTAATTAACAGATCAAGGCAGCAGAAGACCAGCAACTCCCGCATTTTGTGAGATAAAACTCTTGATTCCCCCTGTGGAGCTTGGTTGGTTCAGAGACAGTAATATTTGGCCTGTATAACAGCAGTTTGCCGTCAGAAAAGACTGTCTGATAGCAAGATAAAGGGGTAAACATATCTAAATATAGCATTCACTTAAACTGATATTGTTTTTTTTAGGTGGAACTCTTTTTTAAGTTGCTACTGCTGACCCTATTCACAGCAGTTCACTAATTAGCGTCTCTGCTTCTCCAAACTGGAAGCGTGCCAACCACCACCTACTGTACCTGGTCCCTCACGCAACCTTACATTGAATTATGCGAACTACCCCTTTAACTTTATAAAGCGTGCATTATACACATAGACAGCTCGGATGAATGACCTCTGTTTTGTTCTTTCCAGCGGATGTGGCCCCTCTAGCTGTTCTCAGCAATGACACTACTCCACTTCACACTCCAACTCTTCTTCCGATGTCTCCTCACCCTGCACCTGCACCAGCTGCTCCACCTGCTCCACCTGCACCAGCTGCACCGGCTGCACACCCTCCTGAGTCAGAGCGCGTTTCACAATACAGTCAGTCTCATGTTACTCTATCAACGCCAAAAATCCTTGAATTGTATTAAAGACCAACAACATAATCCCGGAAAGATTCATGCTTTTCTAAAGTTACCTTCCTCTCTTCCACTGCAGCGGTGCCGCCTGACTGGTTCAGTAATCCAGATTCTCTGAAAGAGAGCTTCCGCATCGCCAGCAATCTAGACTGGGCCAACATAGACCTCTCTGGTCACCCAGGTCTGTGCTGTTTATTTTTCTTTAAAGTTTTCAGCGAATAAAAAATAAAGAGAGGAACAGAGCAGAACAAAGAGGCAAAATTGTATAAATGCCACACCTGGGTGCAATATCCTGCACACCTTACATGCAGAAATTTGTAATGGCAATAGAAAGATCAAATAGAGACCGTTCATACAGTGGGGACTGCTAGTCGAAGGCGTTGGCATCAGATCTTATTAGATCGTATTAGATCTGATTGATGTCTGTTGTTAGAGATAACCCCTCATGTTGCAATATCAGGATCTGGGTCAACCTTTCTTTTACGTATGTAGGAAAATGTATAAAAATCTCCAGCCAGAATGTGTACAGTTTTGGGCACGCTCAACTTAAGTTGCAGTCAGTTTGGTTTTACAGAAGTGCAGTTGGTCAGATATGTTACTCTGTAACAATCCATGCATAACACAATACAAAATATATATTGTTTTAATAACTGTTTGTCAGGAGTCCTCCTCCCACTGGGCTTTCAGGTGGTGTAGAGAACAGCATTTCACTTTATGAACAGTACTATAGAAATCAGACACATAGCCTGGTAGGTAGGGTGTAATCTTCTCACACTCATAAAGCAGACTGGTCAGTGGTTTGGTCTGTGCTGTTTATCAGACTTATGTTTAATTTCACCCAAAATTACAAAATAACACATTCTCTCTCCTCTTGGGGTGGTTTAGGTTTTATCTGATGAGGTTTTGAGGTGTCCACCTCTGAGCATTACTCTGATTAATCTACAAAACAGCAAACATTTTTTGGTTTCAGCATCTAAAATTTCTTCAGTGATTCCCAAACCCAACAGTCCTGTCCGATAAACTCAAGTACCATAAATCATATAAAAGTGGATACATTAGTGGATGTTAAAATATTTTTGTACAATTGAAATGTTGTGGTAAGTTTGGTCAAGTTTGCATTCATGCTACAACCACGTGGAGTAGCAAAAGCTCCGTTCATTACTTTTAGCTAATTATTTCAATTGGTTATCCATTGCCTTTATCTTCTCTATTAGCCTGCTAACTAGTTTTCACATGTCCATAATTGCAATAACACCTAAATAAATTGTTATATTTGACTGAAAATGTGGATGCACTCAAATCATAAATCATATTTTTTTTTCAAATCAGCTGAGCTACTCTACAGACTTTCCACACAGCCCCTGGGAACTGCAGAAGTACCCCCCAGAAATATGAACATTTCTACTACAAGCTCTAGGAAATCATATTGGGCATTTCATACCCAAAACAACTGATCGATTAATTGAGAAAATAATTTGCAGATCATCCGATAAAGAAAATTCTCATTAGTTGCAGCCTGAAATTACAATCTGCTGTCAAAAACCATAAATGTTATTTTCAGTGCTGAAAGTGATTACCTCCATGTCTAAATACCACCAGAAGTAAATTAGAAGATACCTCTTTTTCACATTTTTTAAAAAATATTCATTTGACATTGCCTGTCTTGATAATGTTCTATTCTTTGTGTCGCCAGACCTGCTGGAGAGCATGCGTCAGGCGGAGCTCTGCGACTGGGCCTTGGACCCGGCGATCTTCACCTCCCTCTGTGACTCTCTGAACCGCTTCTTCACTCAGAAAGGCATGATCACCTCTGGGAATAACTCCCCTCTCGCCCTCGGTGCCCCTCACCCCTTACAGGTCCCACCGTACACCACCACTCCTGCCCCCACCCTCGCCACCCTCACTCACCCTTCACCCCTCCCCTACTCTACCATGGCTCACCCCATCAGTGGAGCGCAGCCGCCCCGGAGGGCTCTGCATGTGCAGGGACAGGGACTAAGACCACAGCTCACACAACCTGGAAACACCACTGGTAAGACCCTGACATCTTCTACAAAAGGCTGTTTTATTTATAACTTTTATTAAGTGAGTATTTACTAAAGTTAAGCCTTTTTAATACCAAATTCAATTTTTTCTTGCCATCCCTGCACCACAGTTATGTACTGACTTGGCCTGAGCAATAAAACAATAGTGATAATATCAGTAATATACACTTCATCAATAGCATTGAGAGATTATTTAATGAAGTGTTCAGTAGTTCCACTTAAAGCCATCAGCCAATCATATCTCATGATAATGGCGCATACCACAAGTGAGAAGCAACACAGCGTTTACATAATTCTCTTGTGTTCACATTTCCTGAGTTGGAAAGTCTATTTTTGGTATGTTCATGAGCTTATTGTGAAATATTGTGGAAAAAACAGTTGTATGTTATACATTTGTTGACTACCTGACGTGTCATCAGCAGTACTGCTAATAAATGACTTTTCTAATACTTTTACTAATCTAAGTAATCGCTCTATGTGAGACCTTTGAGCAAGAACTTGATATGTGATGAGTGAATTTATAAAACATGAGCAACCAAACATTTATTTTCGTCTGCCAAGTCCCTGCGTATATGAAGGTGACAGACAACCACTCAGCAACTTGTGTTAAAAAAATTTTCTCAGGCTTTCCAAGTTGCTGTTCCGACTTGTGAGGGTATTTAATGTGAATTTTCCCAGAAGGGAACTTTTTCCAATTATTGCAACACCACATGAATGCAGGATTGTTGGCAGAATATGGCATCATTGGAATACAATGTTCATGAGTGTGTTTTCATTCATGTAAAATCACCTGTAGTCGATGTATGCAGGGGAGCGGGTCCTCTTCCACAGAGGACGCCATGTTGCACCACCATTTTCTACAGTAGCCCTGAATGGACAAACCAAACACTAACTCTAGATACAGGTTTTTTGTGTTTTTCACGAGCTTTGCAAACACTGACATGACGAAGGGGAATTTTTTATCCACTGATCCATTGAGTCTATTACCTGTGTGCCTTGATACATAAAGTTCAAAGGCAGTTAAATTTGAAGTTAACTTCAACCTTTTTTCTCCTGTCCTTCATGAAAAATAGATTATTCAGAATTAAACTCACTCTATATTGGACTGCAGACCATTTTTATCCCTCGTCCCATGTCCCATATTTTGATTGGCTCTTCAAAAGTTAAATCACTGCAGGACAGATAGTTTTCTAAAATGTATTAACAACATGCCCCACATTGTCCCACTCAAACTCATGCTTTGTCCCACATTTGGTTTGTTGGGATCTGGTCGCCCTACACCCAGCCCCGATGCTAACTGAGTCTATGCTTGTCTTTGTGTCTCAGCGGGGATGCAGCCTCAGTCAATGCCACCCAGACAGCGTCCTCCATTAAAGAGTCTGCACAGCAACAGTGAGGAGATCCAGGACGACTTTGACTGGGACTCTCTGCTCGCTTGACGCTCCTAGTCTGCGTGGACAAACGATTAAAACTGAACTTTTAAGACAAATGTGGCTCTTCACAGACGTCTTCACTAAACTCTATGCAGAAGCTGCCTCGCTGTTGTGCATCTTGAAGCAAATTTGGGATCAAGTTTTTCATGTATGACTGAATGCTGTATTTCAAGGTTTATAAAGATGTAAGTTTTTTTTTCACCTTTTATTCAAATTCATATGCTGTAATAACTTTTGTTTAGCTTTTCTTCTGTAGGTTATTGGCAGGGTGTTTTCCATTGGAAAGCAGATTTATAAACATGTTCACCAAAGAAAATAAAGTGTAAATTTAATCTTGTCACATTTTTCACCAACATATTGCTGCCAGGCCAGAAAAAGAAAAAAACAGATCAGTGTAATGTTATAATGTGAAAAGTTTGTTATAAGAAGATGTTTGTCACATTTTAACAATGTTTTTGTGTTTCAAACAAGATATTTTCATATTATAATACAATATCTTCATGTTATATCAGTGTTTTAATGCTTTAACAGATGCTCTCATGTAACAAGACCATTTCATATTATAACAAATATTTTCCATTATAACAAGATATTTTCACATTTCAATGTTTACAGTTCTAACAATGTTTTCATGTTATTGTAACATACAAATTTATAATATAACAATAAACTTTACTTGTTATAACATTAAGTTTCATGTGTAACAAGTAAATTGTTGTTATAACATTTTTAATGTTATAATATGGGTATAACAACCAGCTTTTAGCTTTGTCTAATGTGAAAAGTTTTGTTACAACATGTAACTTACTGTTATGAGATAAAATGTTTCATGTTGTAATATAACATTGTCAGAACAAGAAACTTTTGGTTAAAACAATATACTATTTATCTTATGTGAAACATGTTAAGTTATAACGTCATTTTTTTATTGTTACACCATAAAAAGTTTAATGTGTTAACTTGTTATATGACGTTATAAAAATGTTATCACATTATAACATGAATGTTTTAATAAGTTACATATTAACAAGATAAAATTGTGTATTTTTACAACTTGAAAAATTCGTAATTGCATGAAAATATCTTGTTATAACAAAAGTTTCACTTTATAACGGTACTGATCTGTTTTTTCCTGACATGGCAGTAATTCGCTGCTGTAAGTTATTGTACTCTATAGCAGTAATAAAAGGTTTATAGACCTAAGCATTAACTATAGAGTAAGTACGAAACAAGCCAAACACACATCCTGTGTTTTTGTTTTATTTCATAAATTCCTTTTGATTTTTTTTCCATTTTACTTTTCAAATGTGAATGTTCACAGTCATCACCACACAAAATTCAACCTTACCCGATAAAAGAGATATTTTTCTTGTTGATATAAAATAACAATAAATTCATCAAACTAAATTAAAAGAACAGCATGGAGCATGTCGTCAAGTCCCTGTTGTTGTTTTTTCTCCTTTCATTCATTGAAATAATTGTCTTTTTTTCTTTTTTTTTAAGAAGCATCAGTATCACTCCATCCTCGCAGGAAAGAGGGATGAAAACACAGGACAGTGGTGCTTTGGGACTCCTGTACACCAGGGATCCCGTGTATGAAATGTGATTGGAAAACAAAAATAATGTTTCAGATTAATTTAAAAAAAGTGAAATAAGATTGGCAGAGAAATGTGTGACCCTTATAATACCTCATTTGAAATCCCCATTACATAGCATCATTACAAGTGACAATTTTTTAAAAACAAAAATAATGGATGTCATCTCTTCCTTTCTGAGTCACTGAAATAAGATCGGACACAGATACTGATACATATACACAGAAACAGGCATTTGCACTATTGCATACTTGCACACTCACAAATGAGCATTCTCATTCACACATGGCTGCAAACGCACACACACATTCAGCAAACATCCCATCATTTTTCCCCATCGGACCACAGATGTCAGAGCTCTCTTTAGTTTTCTACAATAAATCAGGAAGAAAAGAAAAATAAGCATTTGATTTAAATGGCATCGTCATAATTTTCCTTGTTTATTTGTTCCCAAAAATTGGAAAAAAAATAAATTACATTTAACATTAAATTAAATTAAAAGTGAAATAGTTGAAACAATTTGACCACATTGTGCCTGAAATGTTAATGCAGGTTTTTCAGTCCGTATCTCAGTCTGGAGTTCATTTAAAAAAAAAAAAAAAAGAAAGAAATCATCCTTCATGCACTGGTTTCATTTCAGTGATTCAGTGTTTGTCGTCTTCATTCTAGAGGGAGAAAAGAGGAAGAGGCAGCAGGTACAACAGTTTCTCTGTTCAGTTTGTTAGTGGCTATGTCCCCTCTCCCTCCAGCTCTCTCTCAGTGCAGTAAGATTAGAAGTGACACTACTAAAAACACCTCCTGCTCTCACAGACTTACCTTCATCTCAAGACAGGACTGAAAGAAAACACAACATGAAGAACGGTACAGAATGGAACAGATTAAAACAAAATAAATAGATCTCTATTTCCCTCCCACAAACAACCCAGACTGAAATGAAAGGAACTAAATGTGGAAAATTATTCTGAAATGAAATAATGCTTTTGAAGAAAAAGATAAACATAATTTTTGATTTTTTGTGTTTTTTCTTTAAATATAGAGATGTACACATTTTTCTTTTTGGACACAAATCGTGTGGAGGGGGGATGAATGAAGGGGGCAGCAGGTACGACAGAGGAGGTCGAAACAGGTGAGCAGAGTAGTGGTGACACTTCCTCAAAGGAGAAAAGGGTTGGTGCTTGCACCCGTCGTTCCTCCACCTCCCACTGATCCTCCCGCTCCCATCACTCCTCCTGTTCCAGTGGGCCCACCCAAAATCAGCTGAGGAGGTGGTGCTCCTCCGGGCCCCAACAGGGCCGAGCCCGGGGGGGCCATAGGCGAGAGGCCGCTGTAGGGCATGCCCATGGGGCTGGCCTGCATCATGCCCATGCCCATTCCTGGAGCCCCCATCCCCACACTCATCGGCCCCATGCCCATTCCTGGTTGCACCATGCCCAGCATGGGGTTGGGAGGCACAGGACTGGAGCGGAGACCACTTAGGCCTAGTGACGAGGGCTGAGGTGAGATGGAGGTCATGGGTGGAGCCACGCCAAAAGGGTTGGAGGAGGCAGGTGTTGGAGAAACCCCCCTACTAGAGATGGTGCTGCCTGGAGTCACTGCCATGCCAGGAGCAGGAGATGAGCCTGAGGAGCAGACGTGACAGAAAAAAAAACCTTAACAAAAGAAGAGTCATTTAACATCTGTTTATACATTATATCCAACATATACTTAAATCTATGTTACTTTCATTTATATCAGGCTCTCAGATTCTAGAAACAATATGTGACAGTGGAGAAAATAGAGTGAAAGACTGAAAAGAGTTGAATCAGAGGGCCAGGCAAAAGGAAAAATGTTGGGGACAAGAAACACTGAGTGTAAAGTTGACATACCATTTTGACTTCTTTCCTTAACACTGTATTTCAACTTTATTCTCCTCGGGTTATATTGAAAGTTAAATTTTCTTCTTGACATTTTGACTTGATTTACAAAATCCAAATGCAAAATCTCCCTCTTATTTCTTTTTTCCTTAATGTGGCCCTAATACTCCAGTGAGTGCGATTAGTCAGTTCAGTGGAAATTAATTATCAACTATTTTTTTGGGGCATTTTCATGTCAAATGTTTATTGGTTTCAGCTACTTACTATTTTTCTCTGTCTTGTGTGACTCTATGCTAGCTGGAGAAAAGATATTTGAAAGTGTTGTCATGCTCTTGAGCAAACAATTAATATGGAAAACAATCAGCAAATTATGAAAATAACCACTAGTTGTAGTACAAGCACAAATTCTTATCAAAGGTATGTATACATTTTATACTTAAATTCTAAATTCCAGTTCTTTATTAAGCAACTCAAGTACATGATTCACTTTTCCCCAAGTACTCGATAAATAGTCAATATTTCCTTGAGCTCTTCAAAGATAGGACAACTTTTCACAGGACACCTTTCCTGAATAATATCGCGATATCGCCGTTTCCCTAGTGGATCAGCCTCGATTATTTCTTTGTTTTAAAGGTTAATTGTATAACCTCCTGAATGTTTCATTGGAAACATCACAGCACAGTTGTTTGGAATATCATACCCATAATGACTTTTATAGCTGTATTTACACTGTCCCACAAAAAGGCTTTCATTTAGTGCAACTCCAGATAACATGAGAATGGTTTGTCTCCAGGTCACCACAGAGGCTCCAACATAATTGTCGGGTGGTTAACGGTCTGCTTCTGATCTGGGGTGTTCAGAAGAACCAACTTTGTTCCAGCCAAACTGTCTCCATACTTGTGCGTTAATGTTAAAAAGTTGTGGTTCAAGACATTTAATTTGATCTTTTTAGAATGCATTTTTAATTAAATGGTCTTTTTCTGCAAGCTGATTAAAGCATCTTGAACTACTCTGTGTGGTCCAACATGACAATTCCCAGGAACAAAGTAAGCCTGTCGGTCCACAAAACGAATGCAGAGTGTACAGAGTGCAGTCGCTTCTCTTTTCACAGGTTACACACAGTTAAGACGATCGCTGTAACTAACCTGTGTTCTGGAGGAAGGGGTTGTGCGCTGAAGAGGAAGAGATGGAAGGAGGCGGCGGCTGTTTGGGTTTGGGTTTAGATGACACCAGGGAGTCGAGATCCACCAGTGCTGCGTTGGGGCCGAGGAAGGACTCAGGAGTCTTACGAACAGGAAGTGAAGTACCGAGAGATGACAGGTCAAAGGGCACCGGTGAGCCTGTGCTGTCACAGCCCAGTGCTGGGGACCCTCGTCGCTCTGGGTCTCCTGAGGGGGAAGGAACAGAAACTAAATCAGACCCAGAAAATTCTTTCATTATAATAAAACAATTTAGACCTGCACTACCACACATACTAGAGGAGGATGAAATGTAAGACAAGACAACTGTTGAGTGCATGCATTGAAAATCTGTTTGTGTACCAGTACCTCAGTGTGTGTGAGTCCATGTAGCTTTACGTGTGAATGTACCTGTGCCGTTAGTGTGTTTGGCGGTGCCACTCCAGATGTCGGAGGTGATAGGGTCAGAGGCAGGGACAGGCCCATCCCTTGCCCAGGGGTCTACTGGCCCCCCCGAGGAGGAAGTGCTGGGTGGCACCGGGGGGCCCCAGGGATCGGCACTGGGGGGGGTCACAGCTACAGGGGAGGGGAGGAGACGCAGGGGAGGGGAGGGTTAACACAACACCTTACAGGTACAGTCCACAATAAGGAGGGAGCAGGAAGCTGGGCTGGGTTCCAACTTTAAGACTCATTTCCACTGCAGGATACGGCTCGACTTTGTGGTACCTGGTACTTTATTTGGTATCACCTCCGTTGAGGCTGCTAGCAGAGCGTCGCTATGACAGTCAGTTCTGCCTAGATTGAGGGAGTACTATCTGCAGTACAGGCGGGAATCTATGGGTATCCCACGATTCAATTAGATGCTGATTCTTTGATGTCTGATTCCAGTCAGAATCGATTCTTGACGGGATGAATAGCCAAAGGGGCACAATTTACAGACTGCTTAGAAGTTCACTGCAAAGTGGACTGCACAGGGTATTCAGCCATGTTAAGTGAGACTGAAAACTGTAGGGAGCAAAAATGTTCAGTTCAAAGGGAACTGTGAACTCTGAATGGATCATGTGAACAACTCTTCTTCACTTTGCATGAAGATGACAAGCAAGATTACCAATAAGTCACTGTGCCAAAATTAAAAAATGGAGCTCACGTAGGAGTTTTATATTCCACAAATATTTTTATATTTGTTTATTTAAAAATATTAATTTAACAAATCTGATTTAACAATACATTTAAATTATTGATGTATTGATGTAATATAAATATAAATAAATATATAAATATAATGTTACCAGTCATAATTATTAAGGGCAATACAATATAAATATTACAGAGTGGTAGTCTATACATAATCAACATTACTTAATAATCAGTAAATTATCTACATATTAACCTCTTTTGGAATGCATCATATATCTTTTAAATTAATCAAATCACATTCATTCACAACTTACAATGCCTACATTTCGATAAAATAAGTTTTGTAATTCATCTGTTTTTGTTTTGTTTTATTTCAGTCATGTAAAATTTACACAGCTGCAGTAAAAGATATCCCAGGTGTTTTACTTTAACAGGCTAACGACTACAGGAACTGATGTCTATATTGGTGACATTGCAGGTTGTTCCAAAAGGAAGAATTTTGTCAAGACAAATAACCTTAACTGACATTCCCTGAGCAGGGAGCTCAGTCTAAGTACACTGTGGACCAGAATGCAGCCTCAGTCTCTTGCTCCAGTTCCACTGGAATACATTATGAAACATAACTGACAATTAAATGGCCTGCAAACTTTTAATTTAAAAAGGTTAACTGCATTAACTAATTAATTAATTAATTAATCAAAACAACAGAGGCAGAGTGCTCTGCTGCGTTGCCATTAACCTTATGTCTCCAGCAGTCGACAACAGCCTCTCTGCTTTACTGTTAGCTTCAGTGAAAGCCATCACTGTCCAAGATGCAGAGCAAGCAGAGAGTTTTTAAGGTGAAACAGTCTGAGTTATTTCCTTCACCACAAAGTTGGTTTAAGTTGTTTACTGCTGCAGTATTTGTGATCAGCCACTGTCATTTGTCCACTACTGCTAGTCTCTGGGTGATGCCTTGGAAAGCAGTCACCACATACTTCGCGTACCTCTCGTAAAGACAATTATTTTGGCATTCAGTCAAAACATGCAACCGCTGCCTTTAGTGAAGATGAATTACAAGATAACTCCAGCATGTCCATTCTGTAGACTGTCCAGGTGTTGCACTGTCCTTACAGCTGAGTTTGACCTTTCCCCCCCTCAACATCACATTATTAACTAACATTTAGAAAATAGATTTTTGACATTTGTGAATCGATGAAGAATCTTCCATGTCCATCTAATAATCAATTTTCCCCCACCACTAATCTGCAGTGGAAAAACAAAGTAGAAGAACCAGAAAGTGGGCAGAGTAGAGTCGAGTCGTATTATGTAGTGGGAATACAGCTAAAGTGTTTCTCTCCTTGACCTCTGCGGTCCCACTAACCTGACAGGTGGGAGCAGATTTTCTGAAGCTGTCCACCATGTTACTTTATTTCAATATCTGAAGCTCAGTGGAGGTAAAGGAGAGATCATAAGAAACTACCTCATACATTAAAAAGGCACAGAGGGGTAAAGAGATGAGACAGCTCTGGTTGAGACACAGCCACAGCCAGTCCTGAGTAGAAACAAGAGGATAAACATCCTGGTTTAGACACAGAGGGAGAATGGATTTAGCATGCTCGCTTTCCTCATTACAAACTGAAAGCACGTGAATGGATGAGAAGATATGACATCATGGTGACATGACAGAAAATGTAACAGGGCTGTTATGGAACAGTGGAATGAAGAGGCGTAAAGGTTGAAAGGTCTTCACATCCTCTTTCATTTACAGAGCGGGACCCACTTCTCTTTTGATTATCAGCGTTGAATACATTCTCACCAACCTGATTGGCTACAGAGTTCATACATGACCAGTGATGCCACTGCTCACCTGAGCTTCCCCAGGGGTCGACGTTGTTCACTCTGTTAGATGTCTCTCCCCAAGGGTCTGGAGGAGGGGCTATAGTGGGTGGGGCTCCCCCACCCCAGGGGTCAGAGCTTGTTGGAGACGTGGGTGATGCTACGCCCCATGGGTCTGTGGGGGCTGCGCCCCACGGACCTGAGGCAGCAGGGGCAGGAACTGTGGGTGGAGGTGAAGGGCCAGCAGAGCCCACAGTGGCAGCGGAGGCAACAGCAGGGGCCCCCCAGGGGTCCACAGCACTCAGCTCCATCAGAGAACCCTGTTCAAGAGAAATTTATTCTTCCATTCTAACACACTTACTTATAGACCACATTTTTCAGCTTTGTTGTTATATACACTGTTGTTTTATACATAATTATACATATTTAGACCTATTTTGTAATATAATGCACACATTATACATGCTTCTTATTCATATTTTCATTTTTTTTCTTAGAATTCTTTATGCTTACATATATTTCTATTCTCTAGGTTATGGATTAATGTTCCTGCAGCCATATTCAGGAAGAAACCTGAGGACAAATTCACCAAACCACACTGAAGTTAGACAATGGTGTTGTGATAAGAGGAAATTCACGAAAGAGAGAACTAGAAAGAGACTGAGGATTGCAAACCAGGCAACAAAAGAAATCACATTAAACCTCTAACAATAAATTCTTAGTTCCTTGTTTGTGCAATGTGAAAATAATTTGATAAAACTGCCACAATATTTCTAGTCTAAACACTACATTTTTAACTGAAGAACAAACTTAATTCATCCTTAATAAAATAACATTTGTAAGCGATATACTCTGCAACATGTACACAGTTGTTTACTGTCACATACACTCATTTTGGGGTTTGAGGGCTGTCTGCGATCATCACAGAGACGCTGTTCCAGTAGATATCTCAGGCTCCAGATCTAAACTGAATTAATCTAGAGTCTAGTGGGTTACTACCTTCAAGAATCTGACAGCACAAAATGCCAATTACAGCTGTAATCAAAATATCGTGAGCACGTAGGCATCTTCTATTCCTGAGTATGTTCATCATATCTGAAAATTCTGAACATTCTGAAAAAAATCACAAATCAAATGTATATTTGACTTGATTGGCCTGAAAACACAAATATGAATCTGAGCATAGTAGCTTTAAATACAAAACATATAAAGTAAAGCCTAAATTGGACAGGATTTGTATACTGGGACAGGTTTTACATATGGAGGAGTGAGAATGTAATAGTTAGAAAATCTCATCCACATTAGAATGTCACTAATCTGTACGGAATTTTCACTCCTAAACTAATTAACATTCAGCATCTAGTTTATTCAACCATAAATGGTATTATTATGAATTTTTTACCACTGATATTTTGAAACTTCTTAATGATTTAGTTTCTATTGTGTGGATGATTTTATGGGACAAAAAATAACACTAACAATTTCCAGTGCACATGTTCACTGAAATAGGAGGACAGAGAGGGAGACACAGTGAGAGTTAGTTGAATATACTTTGCACACACCTCTTCAGGCTTCAGCTTCTCCCTCTTGCTCTCCTCGATGGCCATCTGCAGTCTCAGGTCGTCACCTCTGCGCAGTCGCTCTTCCTGCCAATCACACACACTGCGATGTCAGCAACCTGAGACACACAACCTCGGAAAGCATACCACAGGTACAGATTCAGGATCAGTTGACAATTAAAGCCTGATGCTGTGGGAGTGGAAACTAAAAACCTGTCCTTTAATCACCAACTCTAGTCAACATAAAATTAACCAGTCCATGCATTATTTGCAAGTATTTGTTATTTTGTCTAATTCTCACAGTACTTTAGCAAAACTTTATCAAATCAGATGAAAGCTTGTCTGATTTCACTCATAAAATGAGCTCATCCAGAACTGCTGTCACAAAGCTACCTAAAGTACAAATGAGAACTGTAAAACTGTTGTGGAAAGAAGGTTTATGGGGGCTGTGAATCCCCACTAAAAACAGAACAGTGTTTCACCCAACAGAAGCACTTCAGAGGCGGGGACAGCTGCAAACCCTGTGGTTAGCTTGCTTCCTGACACATTCTGTCATTCTAAGTATTAATAATATACGGCTGGCTGTTTTAAATATCTGTTTGTGCTGCTCGTGGTTCACTTCCTTAAAACAGTATGTAGTAGGATTAGGGTGCCAGTCTTTTAAATGACCAATGTGGAGATTCTTCATCATCCAGCCTACCTGGAGCACAAAAAAACCCCACACACTAAAAAGGGAGTGGAAATGGACAACACCTTGATCCTTCGTGATGCATATTTTGCAGATAATACTGGGTCATCCCTACCTAATGCCACATTATATCCTATCTCATTATGAGGAGGATTGGCAATCAAACTGCAAAACACTGACTAATCCATGAGAAAACAGGCTTTCTCTGTTAAAGAACTGAGCAAATCTTATACTTAATGCCACTAAGTAACAAACTCAAACAATGCCATTATCCTTAAAAAAATCCTGCATTAGTTTATAGACTAAACCAGGCGAATGGTACAGTAGGTGCAGGACTCTAACAGCTGCATACAGGCACTCGGTGAACACAGTACAAGGAAGTTACAATAGCAGAAGATTTGCAACAGATAAGGAAAAGAAAGCATTTCAAATCAAAACTACAGTTGAATGCATGCCATCAGAGGGGGTAACAGGGAGAAAAGAAAATCAAAGCTTATAAACAACTTAGTGTTTAATTGAGTCAGTTATGATAAATATTTGTCAATGCCATGCAAATTCAACAATCAAATTATGATTAATCAATTCTTTGGTTGCTCGGTTTTGTGCAGTTTTAGATCTTTACATCTTTTAGCTTTTTATGAATGCAAGCAAGAACGTGACACACTACAGCAAACTAAATTATCTCAACAGTATCACTGCAGTCTGATGCAAATTTGTATCTTGAGGAAAATGACACATGACAAATATGAGCATAAATTAATTTTCTTGATTGATCAATTCTTGATGAAATTCCAATTTACAGAAAGACAGATAGTTGATGACTGGCTGGCCAGTCATATGGGCACATGCTCTGCCCCTGACCTTTTGTTGCATCTCTTTGCTGAGTGTGATTGCATAGCGGATCTCTGCGTCCTCCAGAGGGTCCGTGCCAGTCTGGGGAGGTCAGGTGTTACATGATGAGAGCAAAGCTACGTGTATGCAGGGAATAATATCAGTAATATCCCCCTGTGTATACAGGTACTGCAACAGATTCAAACTGCAAACTTTGCCACTGTTAGTTTAGTTATGCTTTAATCCTTAGCTTAGAGAGCAGTGACAGACTGCTTTGTGTTACCTGCTCTGCCTCTTCTTTACTCATGGCCAAAGCCAGCTGGAGCTGCAGATCTTCCTCTCCAGAGCTCTGTGGCCAGGCCTGCTCAGGGTCTGCCCCTCCAGAATGGGACCCCACTGACAGACTACCCCCCAGGCTGGGTGCTGAGGGAGCTGAGGAGGCTGAGAGAGAAAGAAAAAGAAGGACAGTCATGGATGAGAGCTTGTCTTACGTTATCAGCTAATCAGAAGTCCTTCATGCTGATGTTCAGCCACCCTTCTTTCAAAGTGTAATTTGAGCGCTAGTTTAATCTTAATGCACTTTTTAAGTTCCCATCTCACCACTGGAGGTCTGTGCCATCTTCTCTTTGGTTTTGAGTGCATGGATCCTCTCTTCTCTTAGTCTCTCTTCATCTTTCAGAAGTGTCACTAGCTGTTTGGCTTTCTCTCGCACATTCACCCCCTGGAAAAAATACAGGTATACACAATTACATGCTGCAAATGAGCATAGCATTTTGGGGGGGCTGTGTCACCAAAGTGTTTTTCCTGATCCCAGCATTTTTTTAAATTGTCTCCAATGGGAACGCCAAGTATTCACACTCTGCTACAAACACCTGCAGCTTGACAAGGCACTGAGCATTTGGCTTTTTTTTCTGGTTCAGAGTTGAAATATGTTTATTGTGCTACGCTTGTCCAGCCATTTAATCACAGTGGAAATGTGTCACAAATTGTGTCCTGCTTGAACAAAGGTACTTGAACTCATATAGATTGGCAGGTCCATCCTCTCTCCCTATGTGCTTCAGTCTTTTACATTCAGTATATGTTGATAAGACAAACTACCCGAGAAATTAAATATTTGCAAAACATATATTAATGATTACTCCAGCAGATATCCTGTATAACAGCAACCAGAGCTTTTTAGCTAAAATAAAGATGCAGCTCAAAAGAGCTCTCATGTGCTCCCAGCAGAAGAAGAGTGCCTGGTGTTTCAGCTGAGAACAAACGCTTTGGTGGACACAGACCCTTAATGTTATATATTACATAAACATACACACATTTCATTGCCAATACTATTAGTTTCACCGCACATTTAATTGTTAGTGTAATAGCTTGCTAACTTAGCACAGTTTCATTTATCAATGACCCTTAAAAAGTTATGGTTGGCTTTGTAGGTTTGCACAAGAGGTCAGAAACTCATTGTAAAATGTCCTTGAATGAACCACAAGCGGTATGTTTGACAAAGAGTGCCTGCATTCCATAAAGGTGGACCTTACACACTAATCATTTAAACTCTCTGTAAAGCTTTGTGCACATGGGTGTGTTTGTGTACCTGGTCTTTGCCGTCTCTGTCTATGTACTGAAAATCCTTGAGGGTTTGGACTGCGTATATGTTCTCTCGGCACTGTTGGGCAACACGTTCTGAACCTGTCTTGATCAGGTACTCCATAAGAGTCATAGCCTGCAGAAAATAAAAATCACAAACAACTGTAGAAAAGTTCTGGATAGTACAGTAGTGGACAAATGCAAATGGTAAAGCAGTTAACAAGTTACAATTAGATCCTCTATTTCATTTCACATCCATTTACACACAAATACACACACACACAGCTATGTAGTTTAGGAGTGGGAATCAATAAATAACTCACAATGTCAAAAAAAACTCCAAAGTCATGAAAATCAAGAATGAATAATCTATAATTCATACATTTCATAAAACCACCAATATTTGGGCTGTGTCTACAATCACTCGCTCGTAGCTTCTTTGAGTATACAATTCACAGTCAATCATTTACTCCTCAGTGAGCAGTAAACTGAGATTTCAGACATGTCTGAATCACCCCTGACATGTGTAGTGTTGCAACAACTATAATTTTTGCCCTTACAAATTATCATGCACTGCATTGTTGGAATGTTAGGAGAAAGTAATGTATGTGCCATGGTCACTACTTTTGTTCCATTTTGGGAATATTTGAAGGCACTATATTGTATATAACTTTCACATCAGAGGTTGTGTTAGACTTTTTCATGTTGTTTTAAGTTTCATTTTTAATGATGAGCCATAATCTATTTAATGCATTTTAATTTTCTAAATCAACTTGATCACAAAACCTTTACATACTTTCTGTATATTTACAGAATAAATGGACATATTATGCATTTATACTGGCAAGGAGATAAAAGATGAACTGAGACACCAACTGTGCGGTCACTTTTCATGTCAAGACCGTACGAGGCAGATGAATGACGATGATTCTTTTCACGCTGCGACAGCAGTGGGCACTAAAACACTGTGGTCGTTGTGCCTTTACAGTCAAATATGAGCAATGCAAATATGAACAACTCTCTGAATATGGGATTTCCTGGTCCTGCAAGCGCTCACTTCACCAGGAGGAAATCCTTTCAGCATGCACTCATTCTGCACCAGGGGCACAGCTGCACACCTCTTATTTTCAAAATATAATCACAATGCATACACTGCAAACACAATACTGTAATATTGCTACCAGTGCATCAAAAATGCATGAGTTGAGATATTGGGATATTACTACATTTTATTGTAAGAATATGTATTGTAATATATTGCCTCAACAATTATTCCCAATTTCAACACACACACACACACACAGACACACACACAAACCTTGTACACATGTCTCCAGTTCTTGCCGTGGTCATTGAGGCGCTTCCACACCATGCTCATGATTTCCGAGAAGGCCACAACATTGTAGGTCAGATCAGCAATCTCTGACATGAGAGAGCTGCTGGGGCCCCATGGGTCATTGGATGTTGCCTCTCTAACCTGGACAAAAACAGCACAGCGAGGGGCAAGCTTATGTCATTCTCCATCCAAACTGTCCGTGACGAGAATCATTTTGGTCCAATATTCTGCTACAATTTAACTGGTCCACAGTGTTCTGAGTAGCAATACAAACCCAATCACGACACAAGCTGCGGAGAGGCAAAGTAATGGATGGATAATATGATTAGATTACCTTCTATTGTGTTAACAAGGGGAAGGAGTGATAATGTTACTTTAAAGAAATATCAGATTATCAGCAGTTACATTTGATCATCTGTGCTGCAGCAATACATGTGCTACACTTTAAAACCATGGACATACAGGGAATGTGGGTGTAAAAAAAAAAAAAAAAAAAGAGGAGAAGAAGAAAAGTCAGATAAGCAGAAGGACACACAACCTTGATTTCAGCTTCTGAATAGTTGTGGACGATGTTCTTTACTTGTCGCCGTAGCGATGAGGTCGACATGGCAACGGTCTGGCCGTCGAGTTCTGTTGCAATCTGAATAGCAGATGGAGAAGACAGGTTGTACAATAGAGTTAATACAACGCAAACAAGGAGAGGGCAAGGAGCATTATTTCAAACAAAGATAAATGAAACATTCTTAATACCACTAAAAATAAAAATAAATAAATGACTAAAAAGAGTCCAAGAAGATAAAGAGTTACAAAGACCAGAGAGGATGTGTGCAAGAACAAGAGTCTGTATAAAAGAGCAGGTGACCTTCAGTAGAACAATCAGCGTGTGAAAGATGGTGCCTATATCAGAAATCAATCTAAAATCATACTGCTGGCACCAACAGAGGAAGAGAGAGGCACACCTGTTACACAAGGATGATGCAGAAAAGGGGTCTCTCCTCTTGATATTGCTTCGTTTTTCTGGCTTGTGAGCCACTCATTCACAGAGTGCTATGTCTCAGTTTGTCTCTTTCTTCCCGTGGCAACATTGGGTCCCAAAACCACAGGCGTAGGGAGATGAAAACTATGGAGCAAGATTGAGATTAAAGTTAAAAAAGAATCCATACTCACTGAGAGATTACTACTAAGTCACAACAAATGAGCCAAAACTTTATCCTAGGTCTAATTTCACTGGAACTGTTGTAAAATAAGGACAAAGCAGATATTCAACAACAAAATCACATGATTTGCTGCTGATTCACACATGGCTGATAGTCAAGAGATGCAACATATTATTATATGCTTTATCCACTTGTCAAAGTCAAGTCTCTTTCAGTTACGAAATAATGCCTTTTTTGAGTCTTTTAAGGAAAAGCAGGTATTATGAACAGACTATTTCTATACCAATGAGCACCAGAAAGGGAAAAATACCCTAACATCATCTCTTCATACTTAAGAAAATAATCTAATTTGACAAATCTCAATTGTAAGGAGTGAGATTCAAATTAGCTGAGTATTTTAGGAACAAGACATGTGGTTTTCATGTTCAAATACACATTTTAGCATTTCAAACTTGTGATTCATTCATGATGAGCCTGTTAATAATTGCTGTCAAATTTTAAAATCATTGAGGCAACCTCCATCTTTCTATTGGGGTAAAGCTATGCAACAACAGCACACAATTAAATGCTGTATTTCTGAACAGAAACTGAATGTTTAATTCTGCTGCCTGCTACAAAATAAGATGTATCCAATTAGTTTATTTCTGGTAATAATGTTCCTTAACATTAGACTGACTACACTATAAACTACCATCTCAAGCTCATACTACCAGGTTATAACATCCAGAAAATTTGGATTGGACTATTAAAACCATTATTACCAACAGTGTGGGTAATAACAAGACAGTCATAATATAGCAAGTATAGCAAAACTTTTTAAGCTCCCAGATGGACCAAAAGTATGTAAATGTGAACTTCAACACTATGAGCAAGGGCATTACAGAACATACAACTGTCAAGCTTTGAAGTAACTGGCACACAGTAATGAAAAACAATGCCAAGTTTGACTCCTATCAGCCATTAACAAGAGGTCGAGAGTAGACTGCACGTTATCAGCACAAACTGGACGACTGACAGGTGGAAAAAAAACACTGGTGCAATAAATGATGATTTCTGTCATACCTCACTGGTAGCAGTGTCTGAATTGGACATAAACATCAAGGACCAATTCTGACTGCTGCTAATGCTGGTGTAATGGCATGCAGAGAATGATTTTGTGCCACAATATTGGATCCCTCAGTACCTACTGAGCATTGTTTGTATTTGATTGCTTACACAGCACGCTGAAACATTGTTGCTGACCAGATGCATCCTTTCACTGCCACAATCTACATTATTTTCCTCATAAAACAGATGCTATCTCTTATGCTGTCAGAATATCTAAGAGTGTTTTTAGTAGCTAACCTTAACCATAGATACCTACTGTAAAGTAAATAAAAAATACCCAGTCAATATTCATTCTTCTGCCTCTTAATGAGACTGAACTCTAACCAGAACATTATTTGAGTTTAGATGCACTCAAGGGAAAGAGGAGAAGTTTGATCAAGTGCTGCAAAGGGCATTTAAAAGCATTGTCAGACGCAATGTTTGGCCACTCCCTCAACTGCCATCTCACAGGGAACGATGGGAGCAAAGACACAATCTCTTTGCTTAAGAAGATGGTAAATTATTCCCACCAGTTGTATCAAACAATCCCTCCAACCAAGCAAATGAGCACTAGAAAGCCACTGAGAAACAGTGATGCTCTCTCCATTCCCCAGCAGTCCTGCCTGCATACTGCAGTCATACTCCATGGTGACAGGGATGTTAATAGACTGACCACTACACCAAGTACTCTGAAAGGCATGAAAAAAGAAGACTATTTAAAATACTTCAAAACTTTTATAGGTTTGTTCTTTTTTAACCAATGTAAAGAGGTACTGATAGATTAATCAGTCGGCTGATAAATCAGGCCAATTATCTCATATTCTGATGTTGGCTAATCAACATCAGCCAATGCCTGTGTTCCTGAGGCTGATAAATATATTTAAAAAATGTCTGTAGACACAGGTGTCCTTGTCAGAGCGGCTTTTGTTGAACAATGTTAGTGCCCACACTTGTGAGGTTGTGGTAAGTGGTGAAAAAGTTCATTTCAATCCCTGCCCTATAATTTTACTATTGTCTTTCTCCCACCCTACAATAAAGCAAATTTGATCTAAAAACAATTAATGGCTTGTGTTAAAAAAATATATTTTTTCTGTCATAATATATAGAATAATGCAGTTGAATGACATCACTTTCAACAATAATGTACCCTAAATTCTGAAATCAACAGCATAATCCAATAATTTTTTGTATTTCATTAATCCCTCTAAAACAACTTGTTACTGGCTAAATAACTATGCACATTAGATTGAAATATGCATAAAACAATTGACTTATACATGACTTGTCTTTGTTTTGATATTGGCACTATATGTCAGCCATTGGCCAACCTGCTCTCTAAATATCAGCATCAGCCACTGACAAACCACACCAGTCGACCACTATAACAAGAATGTACTTACACCTGTTTCTTTCCACCTTAAATAAATAACTTTCTCTGCCTGTGGACTTTTTTCAACAATCAGAGTTACATAAATTGTAACTGGAACATCACAAATAATTTGGGCTTTAAATCTACTCTGGCAAACGAGTAATACAACAAATATAGTATACCAGGGTTTTCCATAGTCTGAGACAGTGGCCCTTCACCAAATACATTCAGTTCTGTCCTGAACAGTAAAATGTCCCAGTATTGTATATTTGAACTCTCTCTTTAACCAAACTGTACACATTTAGGCTGTTCTATGTGAACTTCTTTTACTATCTAATGTATTTTTTTTTTTCATATCCATTCATGGAGCCCCCTGGGGAAAGCAGTATCCCACTTTGAAAACCTCTGTTCTACACTGAAGACCCAACTGTACTGTATACATTTAAAGTCTTATATATGCTATAGACACATCTGTATAGCGTGGCATTCAGCTTTACATTTGTGGGTCAGACAAATATGAGAGCATGTTGCATAACTGAACATTAGGCAACCTTTGTAAAAACCAGTTCAGAGACTCCTGGAGC
The DNA here is from genome assembly GCF_056507025.1 of Lutjanus erythropterus. Lineage (NCBI taxonomy): Eukaryota > Metazoa > Chordata > Actinopteri > Lutjaniformes > Lutjanidae > Lutjanus > Lutjanus erythropterus. Next base: position 22,393,695 of record NC_139325.1, on the reverse strand, counting down.
TCTGTGCCAAAGTTCAGACACGCCAACTAATCGTTGATAAGGGGAACATAACATGCCTATTTGTATCTTATACTAGTTCCTGCTGTCTCAAACATCTTCACAATCTCTGACACCATGAAAAATACACCAGGTTTCATTGACTACATTTTAATTCTGGTGGTCTGAGCGCGATAAAGTGCACAATCGCATTATCGTTGCCGTTACGACTGACAGATACTTTACTTTGATCAGCACACATGTAGCTAGTTAGCTATGTAAAGGTAACGACAGCATGTCAATGACTTGTTGTAGGCAAGTAATCAGCAAATCATAATTATAACTAGCTTACGTTATCACATGTATTCTCGATAATGTAGCTTTACATATGACTATGATCAAAAAGGCGAAGAGTTGGCATTAAAACTGGGCTAACTTCTTCCTCCTATCAATCACTTGCATGCAATTGATGTTGCACTGCTGAACTCAGAAGTTACCCCCACCCAGTTAGACTGCACATAGATAAGGTTAACAATAACCGTCCCCCATCCAAACAACTGCAGCTCTCCCTGTCACACCTACCAAGTTAACGTTAGCTAGCTGACGTAATGTTAACAGCCAAATAGTCAACTAACGTTCTGCTAACTGTTAACTTACGCTGAAGAGTTAAGGTGTCTAGACCCATGGCCAATGGGTACTCTGACATTTAACAACAGTATTTGTAAAACGAGTACACCTGTGTCACAAAGACAAGTTTACGAGCTAATTATCAAACTAACGCTAGCTGTCAGTTGGTACTGTTAGCTTCCATTAGCCAATTAGCAAGGAACTCCCCCATTCTCACCTAAGCTAATCGAAACAGTTGGCTAGCACTTTAGCACCAGGGTTTGGGTAAAGTCTGGGCAAAGTATAAACAGGGGTACAGGAGGGTGTAGCTGAGTACGAATAGTCAGACAAACTAAAGTCAAACCAGTGGTCAAGTTCTCATCACAACATTGAATCATATAGACTATGAACGACCATTAAGGTTACCTGCTGCCAGTATGACTGATAAAACAAATCACTTGCTGCTTCTGCTAGGAAAGATTAGCCAGCTAGCAGGTTAGCAGTTAGCTAGCTAGCTCCTGCTAGTCAGTTCGCAACTGGCAACAGGGCTTCTAGACTGTACACGCGTTAGCAAGGACGCGTCCTGCTTCAGGACAGTGTTGAATATACACGTTTAAATAACAAGCCACAATGTCAACAAAATAGTGACAACACAGCAGAATAAATAAGCAAATGAAGTGTGTACTGACCCTGTTGTAGCCTGAATGTACGAGGAGATGGCCGAATTTCCGCTTCCGTTCTCGACTACAGGAAAGACCGCACCCCCTGTAGCTTTGTTTTCCTGCGATGGTAGTAGAGGACTCATGAATAATTAATTCAACTGTTTAACAGCCAAAATTCAAGTCCCAAATGAAAAGATATTCAAAACGACGTTTCATTAATGTTTAAAGGCTTCCGAGGAGAGATGGAGACGTAACTTCCGATTGGTTGTTTGGTCTAATTCCTCTTTTTATACAAATAAAACCACTGAACACGCAGGAGGAAGAAATCACATCCTGTTTATATATATATATATATATATATGCTTTTTGGCTGTATATAAAATAGTTTAAAGTAGCTGAAACTCATCCAGTTAAAACAGTAAAATTGTGCTGGCCCATTTTTCATCAGTATTAACAACCTAACTATAATATGTCAGACATTTTGTGCAGCACTTTTACTTTTACTTGTGGTACTCAGGTACATTTAGCACATAATACCTCTATATTCAATAGTTTTATGGATTTCAAATGGAGGGCTTTTTATGTTGTGGTATTGATATGATGTGGCAAATGACAATTATAGCCCTCACAAACAATATTAGGAGGGATGATAAAACTGAGATAATGTATAGTTCTGCAAAACTATGTTTTAATCATTTTTTCTTCTATTACTTCTTTGTTTGTATCATTTCTTTTCTTCTATTACTTCTTTTCATATCACCTGTCTGTGTAAGACCTGTGCTGTAAAACAAAGAGACTTTAGGTTCTGAATCTAAAATATTTAGACTCAGAATCATAATCAGTAACTATAATAGCATTTTGATTTATTACAATTTATAACTGCGGGGGGATCCATGGTAAGCCTTGAGGGCTTTTGGCCTCCCTTGTATTTTCTTGTTACTATCTATATTGTTCTTTTTATGTTTTTTTAATATGTGCAAAATAAATCAAATTAAATGAAGTTTCACAACTGAAATACATTCTGTGCAATTTATGAATTATTTATTGACTATTAATTTAAAAAAAGCCTAAACAATTGGCCATTGTGTATAGTTTTTTTTTTTTTTTTAAATCAAACTTTTATTTATAATCAAAAAGGTACAAAGAGTCAGAATGACACATCTTTGCTGTCAGTTTCACCATCATCATAATCCTGATCATTGTAAAAATGTGCATAAGTTTTAAACCTGTACTGGATCTAACTGGTTTAAATATGTTTCACACTTAGAGTTAACAACCATACAGTTTTACAATCATTATTTTTTTTATTTATGTTTGCAATCTGGGCAAAGGAGATGGAGGTTACATGTTTTAAGTCAGTTTTCTTCTTGCACGAATAAACGTCTTTTCCTCCACAGAGTGCTGCTCATCAGACAAAAGTCTTGTTGTCAGAGGCTCAGCGGGGAGACATATGAGCAGACTGCTGACTGATTATCCTCTGCAGTTGGAAGCTACAATCTGCAAAACGTCACAACATACTGAGATCTACAAAACTATAACATTTACACCTGTTTCACCTTCAGGTTTGAGCATACAGAGCCTTAATTAAATCAGCTTAAAATAAAGAAAGATTAAAGTTTAACCTCTCTTTAAACTGCAGTTTAGGTTTTACTCTAAACCCTCTACTGTGCTGCTGTCTGATTTTAAAACTTCTGTTTTTTAACTAGATCGCTCCATTAACTCATCCAACAAGTTTTCCAAAAGGAGAAATTAGAGCTTCTCTGCTGAGACATCAGCTTTTTTAGCAATCTGGCAAACAGTGTACATTAAAAAACATAGTACACAGTGTAAGGTAGTGTTAATTTTTTACTCCATTTAGGGTCAGTGGCAGACTGTAATTTTTTTGAGTATCTGTACTTTACTTTTTTTTTTATTTGAAACTTATGACTTTCACTCCACTACATCTCCACTACAAGACCAATATTGCACTTTTGACTCCACTACCTTTCTAGGAAGCTTGTCATTACCTGTAAGTTTGAAGCCAGTTTTTACTGTTTTGTCTTTTTTAAAATGTGATTGGCCACACACTGTGGCCATAAACCAATCACAGTACCAGCTTTCAAATGAGATGGATGTAAAAGCAGAAATACGTCATCCAGACGCACCTCTCAATTCAAACCCCTTCAGGCCCTTGCCTTGTTGGGACCTGTGTCCTGAGCAAATCCATCGACTCTATCCAGCTAAAATGCCAAGTTACTGACAAATCCTGTCAGAAATATTCTGCATTTATGTAAGGGGAGGGAAGGTCCTGAGGCATTTGATATTAGAAAGTGTACTTTGTAATTTGTACTTTTGAATACTTAAGTATTTTTAAAAGCAAGTACTCTAGTTCTGTAACCTGAATAAAATTTTGACTGAGCAACTTTCACTTGTAGTTGAGTAATATTTGACCAGGAGTATCAATACTTTGACTCAAGTACTGGGGATGAGTACTTTGTCCACCACTGTTCAGAGTTAATTTAACTCTAAAATTTGACCACCAGGGCAAGAGTCAACTTAACACCAGCTACAACTGGGACCAAATACACTCTGGAATAATGTTAAATTTAACTAATTAATACAGCAGTATTTACTGTACCATACACCTTGTATTGATTTGAATTCACCCTCATTGCATTCTGTCTCAATTTATTTTCATTGCAAATAGTTTTGCCCAAAGGAACATCTCCATTTCATCAATGTAAATGAGAAAAGAGGAAGTTTTTATTGACTTTGTCCAACCAGGACAGCCAGTAATTCATGCTGTTTAATAAATCAGAAGACCTTTCGAAATGAACATTGAGCTTGGAAGCCAAGACTTTGTACATTGGGTAGCAGCACTTGTTGTATATATGGTAAGATGAATGAAGGATGAGTGCATTTATCATTTAATAAAACACACAGAGCAAAGTAGTTCCAATTGAATATCTTTATTTTTGTATAAGGCAAATTCAAATTAAATATTCCATTTCAAATTGAATATGCCAATTCAAATCAAACACACCAAAGACCACACCAATGAATTTCCCAAAGTCAAGTCCCTAATTCAAATTGAATTTCCCAAATTTTTGCCTTTATCATCAGGACCCAGAAGAAGGACCAGGTCACTGTTTTGTAAGTCAAGTCTGACAAGTCCCAAGTCAAGTCAAGTCCCTAATTCAAATTGAACTTCCCAAATCTTTATCAAACACACCAGTTTTGCTGGCGTGTAGGTGGGAGAAAACCGGAGCACCCGGAGAAAATCAACGCAGACGTGGAGAGAACAGGAGCTTTGACCCCTGAGCCACCACGCTGCCTTCAGAGTGAAGGTGAATCAACCTCGAAACATCTGGAAGATGTTTTGAGATTGATTTACCTACACATCAGGACCTAGAAGAAGGACCAGGTCACTGTTTTGTAAGTCAAGTCTGACAAGTCCCAAATCAAGTCCCTGAATCAAATTGAATTTTCCCAATTTGAACCAAACACACCAGTTTATCTGGCGTGTGGGTGGGAGGAAACCGGAGCACCCGGAGAAAACCCACGCAGACGTGGAGAGAACAGGAGCGTTGACCCCTAAGCCACCACGCTGCCCTCAGAGTGAAAGTAAATTAAGCTCAAAAGATCTGGAAGATGTTTTAAGATTGATTTACTTCCACATCAGGACCCAGAGGTGGGACCAAGTTGCTCTTTTTTAGGTCAGAACAGACAAGACAAGACTTTACTTAGGACTAAACTTGGGACTTCTCTGTCTTGACTTGGGTCTTGACTTGGGACTTGTCAGCCTTGATCATTATTATAATACTATAATTAAAAAAAGTTGGATGGGGACGTTCCCATGGACCCTGAAGCTATAGAGGCAGGTGAAGCCTGTGTTTCCCCAGTTGTTCTCTATTTGTAGTTTGACGTGTCTGAAGACGTCTTTCAACAGACTGATCACATCAGTCTGTCGTTTGGTCGTATACCACCAGGAGATTATACTATTCGCTATCATGCCAATGCTGTATGGCCAATATGTGTCTGAAGATAAACTTGAAATAACACTGACACCTGCAAGCACACAAATCAAAGACACAAAAAATTAAAAATCAACCTCCAAACAAGGTCCACAGTGATGCACAGGTTTGTATCATGATGGAAAAGATGACTTACCTTGTGATTTTAACGCAAAGTTTGGTATGTTGTCTGCTGGAGGAGAAACTACGTGCCAACGTTGTTTAAGGGACTGCACTTCCTGCTTGACCTCTGTCATTTTCAACTGTATAAAAGTGATTCCTGAGGGACAAAATCACAAAGGTGACGAAATGTGATTTTTATTTACAAGGAAATGCTCAAATCCTGGACCAGGGACTAAAATAAAAACAGCTGTCCCAGCCTGTGTTTGTGTACTAGAAATGATTGTAGCAGAAAGTCTGAAGCCACTTACCCAAAGCCAGAAGGAGCAGCAGAGGCAAACCGAAATGGAAAGAAGAGCCGCACGTTGTTCTGACTGCAGACAGAAACAAATACTGTGTTTAGTGATTGAAAATAGAGAAAAAAAATGACCCAACACTACTCTTTATTCATTTATTTTAAAAGCATTTGCATATTGATTCAACACTGTAATTTTGGTTTTCACAATTAAACTTGGATATATTAAACTGAGATTAGATTTTAGAGGTGCAATAGAGCTCTGCTTAATGTTGAATCTGGATTTACTCATTTTAAACTTAGATTTTCTAAACTCTGATTAAAACTAATCTCAGAGTAAATTAATATTTGTTGGTCCAATCCTTTCTTTCTCTTTTAAACTGCTGTTCTTACAGGTGGGAGGCAGTTCCTCCCTCCTTTTGTTTGGGCCTAACAGTCTGTGTCCCAGTAGTCGCTGTAGAGGTGGCCTCTGTTCCAGTGGTCCAGCTGTTAGTTGTCCGAATTTCAGTGGTCAGTGTCTGAGTCCCGCTAGTAGTGGGGCCCTGAGACCTGGTGGTTGAAGTATGAGGGGTCCTAATCTGAGCGGGCAAAGTCGAAGCATTAGTGCCAGTGTTGTTCCTGGTCACTGTCATGCTGTCGTGATTGTCGGCATCCTGTTGTTTGTCTAACTGGTGGTAGTCGGGGGCGATGGGGTCGTCGTGGCCCTGTGGCTCATGGTTACTGCTAACGGTCCCTCTTTGATTATCGTGATTATAACTAAACCTTCTCCGAAAGACCCTAAAAAATGCAACAGAGATTAGAAAAAACTGTTTTATACCTATGAAGATTTTTAGTGTGGTAACCTCACAGTATATGCACCTATGGTACACAACATGGGCACCAAAGCACTGCTGCAACTTACCTGTATAACCTTTCCTTGTAGGACACAAATGGTAATCCCTGCTCTGTATAATAATTCCCTTCTTGCAAGTAAAGACTCCTTCCAAGCATGATTATAGAATGCTAGAAGGACAGATGAGAAAATCATCAGTGACACCGACTAGAGCTGTCTTGATATTTTAATTTTCACTAGACGAATATCATGACCAGATTGTCCTGATACATCATCACAAATATCTACAGAAAATTTGGGAAAAAAAGGCTTTAAGTCAACTTCATATTTAACTTTGTTTATTATCCCCACATTTAAGTTGTTAAAACTTTTTTTAAAACTTTAGTTTTGCTCAGAACACAAAAATCTATTGAAGCAAGTTAACTTAAACGATTTAAAAAGATTTAAGAGCATACAGTGTATTTAAGAGGCACTAGATTATTGACAATATTATTTTATGCATATTATTAACATGATATCAATATTTCATTTTTTAAATAGCACGTTATCTGGTATATCATGACACCCCTAACACAGACTGATACAGCCACACTCTCTCTACTTATAGATGGTGTATACTGACATTATGAACAAGAGAAAAATGTCCAAGTTTATGTGTCAAGTGTGAAGTTTGCAGCTCTGCGGGTAACTTACCTCTAATTTCTACGCCAAAGAAACGAATCTCAAAAAAACACCTGGGAGGAATCCACATGAAACGGTCAAACGGGTAAACTTTTTCCTAAACGGATAATAAATGGCTGAATGCTGAGGCTAAATTAATGCGAACACTATCGAAGATGAAGTGGGCAAAGTGATTCAGATGCTGGCTGCCCTGTGGGTTCTCTGCCATGATGAAACATTCTATTAATGATGTCACAGTGACTGGAGTGTGAGGTCATGGAACATCAGAACAGTTCTTTTTTCTTGTTTTGGGTTTTTTTTTTTGTTATTTATATTTAAATAACACATTTAAGTACCCTCCTCACTATTTTATATATGAACAGGTATTATGGATCAATTATTATATTTTCACAAAACAAAAACATCAAAATAATTTTCATCATTTAGTGTTTAAAATGCCAGACATGAAAAATTAGCATACCTGAAGGTGACATATTTATATACAGTGGTGTAATGTAATATACCAAATATTGTTCCTAAGTACAACTTCAAGAAGAAAGTAAAAGTTGTGAGACCTTTTTTTAATTAGCTAGCAAACAATGTACCTTAAAAAACATTTTAAAAAAAGTTTTAGTTTGCTAGAAAATTGCAGTGTTTTGTTAACTTTTGAGCTAGCTAGCAAATAATGTGCCTTACAAAAAACTTTTCAGCTTGCTAGAAAACTAACATTTTGTTAAGTTTTTAGTTAGCTAATAAACAATGTGCCTGTAAAAGAACTTATTTGCTAGCTAGCATACAATTTCATGTTTCGTTAAAAGTAGAACAAGTAGGATTTTTCAGTTGCTGTTTGTAAACACACCAGAAAGTGTCAGCACACACAACTGCCAGTGTTGTACAAGTAACTAGTTACTTTTCAGATTATACCCTTCCTGTCCAGTGAAAACCGTGTATCTCCAAATGTGTTGAGTTTGACTGTATGTGATAAAGGATTGAGCCTGGGTGGCACCAACAAGGATTCATTTTTATACCTGATTAAATCATGATTAAACTTTAAATTGGAAACTTTTAAAGTAAGATCAATCTAAAATCCAAAATCTGATTCTGTAATATAATACATGACACTGTCTGTGATTTCTCTTCATAATGCAATTGCATGCACTGTCCACAAAGAGGCATCGTTGAATCAACTCTGACTAACTCTAAAGTTTCCTTGCAGTGGAACCATAAATAATAGACAGTAAGCCTCATAGATCATACCAACACAGTAACAGCTGGCATGCATGTGTGTTACAAGCCCCCCTTTTATCCTGCATCCCTTCATCCTTTTATCTTTGCCTCCTCTCAGGGGAGGAGGGGACTGAAGGAAACATAGTAGCATGACTCAAGCAAACTATAACTGTAATGCATTGTGGCACTGCTTTGGAAACACTAATCTCATGACGATAAACAAACAAATGCAGGCGATTGAGCATAAAAGGGATTTTGACAGGTGTTGTTCCACTGTTATGTCACACAGAGACTTTATAATGCACTTCCTTTACGCTCGCTGCCCCTGCTCTGCCAGAACAGACTTGAGTTAACATGATTCTTGAACATGAAAACAAGGAAAGTACCACAATGAAGGTGAAAAATGAAAGTTGTAAAAGAACTTAAAGCATCAAACAAGCTTGATAAATGGGGTCACAGGACGTTTGATGTCATTACAGTACAAAATCAGTGTTTGGCAGTGTTACATAAATTCAAACTTCATCTCTATGTGAATCAATAAATGTCTGTTATTTTAATAAATTAGATCATGATCTGGTCAAGACGATGCACATAGATCTTTGTGCTTCTGTATGTGCAGTTTGACTTTATCATCTTCAAACTGAAACAACACCCAGCACATGATCTTCATTGTCTCTCAATTTGCTTTTTTTTTCATTTGGAAGTCTGCTTATTTTGCAATGTTTTATTATCTGTATAGAGAGATTGTGGATTGGCTTTATACATCATATCCTATTTAAATGCACAACAAGTAAATTCTGACAATCAATAAAAAATGTACGGCACGCTCAATCTGAAAATGTTGTGCACTGTTTTGCTGCAGATGAATGACAGAACAGTTTGCAGTGGGCTTTGAGACATGTTTTTTTGTCGTTTGGTGGATGTGACACAGCTATGTGTATATCAACACAAGCGCCATGTTGAAAAGGCAGTTGGGTGCAGTGCCATTGCATACACAACAAGTTGTTCAATGAAGCACCATTTCAATTTAAATTAACATTTTGCTATGTTTAGTAAGTCTGAACAAAGCTGTAGTTTGATTATGTGTGACACTGTGAAGTCTCATGCACAAATCCCGTTCATGAACGAGGTCATTAATTTCATTCACGTTACGTATATATTTTGTTGTCTTTAATTGCCTTGTATATTTTTTGATGTTGTCTGATATTGTTTTTACTGTTTTTACTGCTGTGCAACCAATCACAAATAAAGTTCTACTTACGACTTGTTTTTTTTTTTGTTTTTTTGTTTTTTTTTAACACTACTACCCCTAGCTTTGAACTCTATGAGATTTATTTCCCATAATTTCCAAACCGTCGGAGTTGTGAAATGCTTCATCCTCTTTTGAAATCTGTTGTTGCACCATTCTCTCAACATGCACCAGGAAATTTAAACATTATGTTTCACTGTACAGCTGAAGTACTAATATATTTAGTTAACGACAAACAAGTATGACTTTCTGGAATTAAATATTATCTCAATTTGTGCCATGTTTCTTTTTAAACAAGAAACAAGAGAAGAAACAAAATCTTGCTGTCTTCTCTCAGTTCATATATCAAGTTTGTTGCACACCAATATACTATACCATCTATACTAGACCATCTTATCTGTGGTTTAAGCATGCAATTTCCTTTTTTGGTAGTCAAAAGCACTCAAAAAAATATAAGTGTAACCAAATATCAAAGACAAGCATTATGTAACTCGCCCGTAACTGTAAACAAACTGTCCCGAGTGTTGACAGTTGTGCATCAGCATCCCTTAAGTGCAGTGATACTCAACTCATAACCGCTGTCCAAATCTCGGTGGCCCTCTGATCATTTTCTACTTCACGATAAAAAATAAATTAATTCATGCTGGTTTTCCCCAGGAAGGATGAACAAATATGCCAGATTTGTATAACGGGATAATTTAGGCTCTTAGAAACAGAGAGAAAGCTGATCTTTGCAAAATGCAGCAGGATCAGATGGTGAGTTATGCAGCTCTAAAGAGAAGCGAAAGTTACCCAGAAATGAGGATAATTCTGATCCTTTAAACGTCTATTTCATACTCAAGGAGCTTAAATATGCTACTCATTCTGTCCCTGGTAAGAGCTGATGGTAGTTTATATTCATGAATCATTCCAACATTTTAGTGATTGCATGATGGAAAAGGTTCTGGCTACGTTTAACGTTGAATAAAGTCTTTCAAATGTTACCAAAGCAACTAACAACAAACATGCAGTTTCAGTTATTAAATGCAGTAAAACATCTGATGTATCTGTCAGTCCTTGCACCAGGTTAAATAAAGAATTTCAAAGAAAGAGTAGTCTTAAGACTTATAATATTTATTCATTTTATCTGATGAATATAGTTTTTATTCATGTTTTCTATTAAATGGGCCCTGGCCTCCTGTCATTGTGCAAAAGTAGCCCTGGCAGAGAAAGCTGAGTATCCCTGATGCAGTGTATGATTGTGTTCATACTATCTATGTACGCTTTGCATGTGTGAATTTTTTTTTTACGTCTTGTATTTGTGAATGAAATTGACTCTCTCTTGGCATCAGCTTAGTGAAAGCGCTGAAAGTTGTGTGGAGGTTGTCACAGCAGGGGCCAAAGGACCCTATGGTGCAAGCACAAACATGGAAGCACACATTGGTCACTGGTCTATGGCCAGCCACATGACCAGCACGGTGGTAGTAACCTGAGCAGAGCCCAGGCCGTTGTGATAGCAGCCAGTGTTTGTGTTACATAACGAACAGCCATCAAACCCCGGGCAATAATAGTCCTGTAGTATGGAGTACCAGGGGAAATCTATCTGAGTGGAGAGAAAGAAGAGGAGGGTGTTGAGGCCATGGGAGCTGGAGAAGAGGTCTGACCTGCAGCTGGCGCTAAGTGGGAAACAGAGCTGGCACGTAGACAGCAAAGTACGGAACGAAGGTGTTTTGCAAGGCAAAGATTCAGCTGTTAGCTCTGTCAGTCTGTTATGGTAGGCCATAATATGCAATTGGAAAGAGATAAAAGGGGGATGAGCCTAATGACAAGAGAGTGGAAGATGTGTGGGGAAAGTTTGTGTGATGATAAAAATAACAGATGAAAAGACCGAAGATGTTCTTAACGGTAGACTCAAAAGGCTATAGGATGTTCATAGGAACATTTAAATGGATTTAAATATTTCAAGCTATAAATTCTAATCTACTACTACTGTACAACTTTATTTTATGTAAACTAAAAAATAAACAACTGCAGAGTTGTTAACTTTTACATAACAAAGTGATATGAGATGTGTACAGCCCAGGACAGGAGGTCTCTGTAGCAGGTGATTAAAACCACCCAGAACATCACTGAGCATCAGTGATATTAGTGCACTTATTAAAAAGAAGAAGAAGAAGAAGAAGAAGAAGAAGAAGAAGAAGAAGAAGAAGAAGAAGAAAAACAATTAGTTTCAACCAAAAATGTACTTTGTAATGAAGCAAAACAAGTTAACTTTGTTGTATTTCAGTTGTACTTTTGAAAACATGTTCAATAAGCTTGAGATATAAAGTTCAACCAACAACCCTTCAGTCACACCGGTGAACATTACAAACAAAAGTGATTTTCTTTATGGTTTCTTAGCTTGAAGAGTCAGTTCTTCATTTCATACAAAGAACTTAGAGCTGCTCCTGTTGGTGCTAATTTGTTCCAACATTGGCCCAAAAACAATATGTGAAACTATTGAAGAAGAACCTTCATTGTGTTTCACAGTGATTTCATCGTTGTGAAAACAAACAACCATGATTTATCTTAAATCATTATGTTTGAAAACTGATCATCATACACTCCATCTAGCAGCTTTATTGGACATGTCCAGACATGTTTGAGCCACCAGAGCCAGAGGACGGTGACAGGATGGTATTCAGCTGTTGAAGTGAGCTTAGGTGAACTGCTGGGCTGATTTGGACTGAGAGATTCGCTGAGGTACGTTTGTATCTGACCGTTAGGGAGGGTGAGGAGAAGGTAAGGCAATGTTGTTTATGAGTTGGTTCTTGTGGCTTATGTTTCAGTTCCACCCAAAAAGTCCCGAACACAAAAATTGTGAACAACAGTTTAATGGTCCACAGTTCAGTGCTACATAGTTCTCAGTGTTTTCACATGTTCAAACATGCATTATGCATTTAGAAGAAAAACTCCCTTTATCCATGACACAGATTGAACTCACCTTAACAGTACTTTCATGTATCTCTGCATGCACAGACCTGGAGTTTGTTCACTGCTAATCTTGCATACTATACCTCTGTGATTTGCAATTTCTGAAAAACCTTTTTTATGGTTCCAGAATGGTGACAGCCGTGGCCAGGGGCTTTATTATTTTTTTTAGGTCATTTTGTGAATGCAATATCTCAAGAACAGCTTGAGAGAATTTTTCAAACTTTGCACAAATGACCACGTGGACCCATGGATGAACTGACTGGCCAAAGGTCAAAGGTCAAGGTCACTGTGACCCACTGGTAGACTCAAGGGGATTTCTCCTCCTCTCCTCCTGGTGGCCCCATGTATGAAAAAGCGCAGCCAGTGGACAAAACATGATCAAGTGTCCTCTAGAGTCCCCTTCAGTGGACAAAACATGATAAAATTTCACACAAAGGACTTGCAAGATACTAGCAGTGCTGCAGAGTAGCTACTTGTATGTAACCAGTTACATATAATTAAATCACAAAATAATTAAATTGCATTTACAGAAACAGAAATGTTGGTGATCACAAAAGGGTTATTCAAAATATTCTTTTCTAACGGCCTGGTGGAGACCTGTACTCTCCTGAGTGACCTCTTCTAGTCATATATAAAGTTGTTTTTGTGAGAAGAGAACAACTTAATGTCTAATGTATAATGACAAATAAATTTACCTTGTAGCCTGTACATTATTTTGCCTCCTGCAGAACTGACAGAAATGAAGGGCAGCACACGAAGAAAGGACAGTGATATTGGACAATAATAAGGACAAGTGGCACGCTTAACTGTACCCTGTAATCCCAGTAAGGTTTGGGGATCATGGGTACAGCTTGTTGGCCTATTCCGATCATTCCAGCATAGCTGTTGATTAAATGAGGAATCCTACACTGTGAGGGGAATTCACTGACTCAGACTGAGAGGGTGAGAAAGAGACAGACGTATGGAAAGAGAAGGGGGAGGTGGGGATGTGTGTGTGTGTGTGTGTGTGTGTGTTTGAGTAGAAAGTGAGTGACAGCTGAGGAGAAGGGAGGCGGGAGACAGACGGGTTAATGTGGTCAGGCTGACTGACAGATTGGAAACGGTGGGATATTAACACTGCTGTGTAGTGGGAGAGGAGCGCGTTGGGGGGGGGGCACACTGGAGAGGGGGAGAGGTTTGACATGCCTCGTAGCTCGTTCACGCGTATTTGCCAGCATAACAGACGACAGGCAGAGAGGGAGAGAGCTGGCACAAGAGTAGGAAAACAGAGGGAGAGAGCTCAGTGTGTGTCTCCCGGGGAGAAGCACACAGTTAATATCCAGGTCTCCAGTAAATATCTATGAGCCTCCTTTATAAAGCTGCTTGCTACTGCATGGACCCACCGAGCAAAGCTCCAATTCCAGTTAAATTATCAGTCTAACAGAGGACACACAGCTGGGCTCCAACACAGAACAGTAGCTAGTTGGAGCAGCTTGTCAGGAGTTTAAGTCTGTACATGCTGAAAAGAGCCGAGACAAAGTGAGCAGAGGTCAACCAACTGAACACAAAATGACAGTAAGTATTGTACTTTATTCCTGTGAAGATAGATCCAGCAGCAACACCTTACATGCACACTTGCAAGACTTAAAATCATCACACTGTGCTGCAAAAAACACACAAAACTAATACCAACAAAATCATGCACAAATGCAGATACTTCCTGTATGTGCAGCTGTTTCAGGATTTTATTTCAAATGTGGTTTTGCAGGTATATGGTGAGATGACATGCAGGTATGACACAAATGCGTTGTTGGCTTTTTATTGCAAAATGACTCTGAGGTTGCAAATGTTTGACAGACAATTTTATTGACAGGATTTTCAGCTTGTAATGTTGAGCACTTGTGCTACACTTCAAATTTGTTAATTGTGTTAGCTCATGCAGAGTCCGTATTAAAATTTCAGATCCACTTGTTGATTTATGCCAAGTGCCATTTACTAATAGGGGCTTAATTAATAATCATCTCAGTTTACAAGGGCTGGGCGAATATCGGGATGATCCAGATGCTAGAAATGTTTAAGATGCATCTGTGATGATTGATGTATCAGAATAAATCATCATGTTGAAGTGTAACCGGAATAAAACTCAGTTGCAAGCAATTCTAAAAATGTAATCAAGTATATTAATTTATTTATGGCGTGAGTGCAGTGAAGAGCAGCAGGTGAATATAATGTGATAAATCAAACATGTGTTAACAACTCTGCAAATGAAACCCAACTGAGATTTGGATTCAGGGATTTTACCCTTTGAGTTCAAAACTGTGAAAAGGCATAGATGAATATATGTACATGATATGTCTTAATATTTTTCCATATTACCACTGCCTATAAGTTGAAACATTACTATTTACCATAGGGTTTCCTAGAAGTATCACGTTTCCAATTTTATTTTCTTTGCATTTGGATATCAAATGCAACATTTTATAATCCTGTGAGTCTGAAAAACTGATGTCCTAGAGATTCAAACTGCAGCCGATAGGTGCACCAATGCAGCAGCATCAGTCTTTACACAACTGATCTTGAAGCAGTCCATCATCAGCTCTGTTTTAAATAGAGCAGACTTACCAACATCTGTGCCAAACATCACTCTCAAACTGGTTGAAACCTGCAGTCTTATTTTTGGCTGTACATCAGATACATTTGTTAGTCAAGCAGCAACTCATCTCAACTGAGATCAACCTGCTGTCATTACGTGACTCCAGAAGCGGAGCGGAGTGTTTCAAGCAACTTCACCTTCACTTCCAAGGTGCATGGAGAGGGAAAAGGGCTCAAGAAGTAAAACTCCAGGAAAACTTGTAGTGCATAAAACAACTTTATTCTCAGACCATCACATTTCGACCTGTAGCCTTCATCAGGCTTCAGCTTGTGGCTTATTCAGAAAGTTATTTATTAAGACTTTTTTTTAACCAGACTACATACAAAAGACTTTTTTTTTTTTTTTTAAAGTATTAATTAATAACATCACTGTAAAAATGAAAAAGTTGAGAACAATCGAAACCTCAAGGCAATGGACTGCAACAGTTTTTTGAGTGTTGAGCCCAACTCAAATGGTTAAGTTTTAAAAAAGTTTTACCAACTTCAGATCTTTTGTTGAGATAATTTTCTTTTCTTCTTTAGATAAAATTAAAGCTATGAGTTTAGAAACTCAAAACACTGTATTTTAAAAAATACTGAGTAAATTCATTGAAATGAAAGCAAATTTTTTAATCTAAAAAGGAAAGGTAACTAATTCAAATAAAGATTATAGATGAGCAAAACTTTTTTGTCATGACAATGACACTGACAGGTGATGATGTCTTGTTTCATGTCAAGATGTCATAACAAACACTTTATTGCCTTGATTAATGTCATATTGTCATAAGAAAGACATCTTTAAAAATGCCGATTTTGTATTAGAATGATATTACTGACCGAATGACACTTATAAACATTCATAAAGACTCCCTCATGTTTATGACAGGTGTTATGACATGGTTATGACAGGATAATGACTTATGCACACCCCTTCAAATAAAGTGTTACCCTATATATTACAAGTGTTGCTGGCGTCCTATGCCACCGCATAACTCAAAAGTAAATTTTAACTATCAGATGACACCATCAGATCTCTTAACACCATCAGAGATTAATCAAAATCAGGCCTTTTATCTTAATCTAAACCAGAAAAAAAGATACACTTTAATGCAACAACCACCAAAACCGTTACATTTGTTCACAGGGATGTAACAGGTGTAGTTTTATCAAAATTAAGATCTGTTGTCCACTAAGCTCAGTTACGCAACATATGGAAGGTCACAAGTAAAAATATGTCATGGTCCTACGATCACGCTTATCTTTTGTGTTAAGCTGTGTGTCGTAACTGTTCACAGCCTTCCTAATTTGCTGGGGTATGTGCTGGGGGATCTACTTCAAAGGAAGCCATCGTGGATGTGACTTCACGAACGACGGCGAATGACGGTGGAAACTGAATGACAGCGCCAAATGTTCTGATCGGCCTGATAAGACATCACGTCGATGTCTCAAGTTGATCCTGTTTATAGGGCAGTGAAGATCAGCCCAGATCTGCAGAACGCGAACATGACACGACGTGTTCCTCTGATTTCTGAAAGATGCATGCTGGGGAAGTGTGTGGATTTTTAATTTAAATTTGTCCTTTATTTAGCCAGGAAGACGTTGCAAAGATGTCATGCCATTGCAACGTTACAAAATGATAAAATAGAGCATTTTAAAATCAGACAAGGTGTTGTTATATATTTTCCACAGTCAAATTGAAGCACTTTTCAAAACTTTTCAAGGTTTTCCAGCACTTTAAAGCTGTATATTTCTGTACATGAAAATGATTATTTGACTTCTTAATCACATTAAATCAGTTTTCTGATAGCATTCTACAGAAGAGTGAAAACAGCAAAGTTTCACGTCTCAAAACATGTGACCTGTCTGTAAGTTGACTTGGCATCCTGTATGATGTGAATGTACTAATATCTGACTCTTTTTATTTCTTAAACTATTCTGTCAGGTAGGGAAAGTGACACAGCTGCAATCTCAAGTCGTTTCAAGCACTTTATCCAAAATCTAAGCACGTTCAGACCTTGAAAACATTAAAATTTAAGTGTTTTCAAGGATTTCCAGCACCCATATAACCCCCATACAGAATTCAGTTCAGGAATAGCAATTGCAGTCTTCAGTTACACAGTTTTTTGTTTTTTTAAATCAGAGCTTTGAACTCTCAGGGACACAAAAAGTCATTTTCAATTATTGTAAGGAAAACAACAAACCAAAGTATTAGTAATATGTTTTGATTGAGACTAATAACTAATGAGATACACAAGACCGAAAGTTTCAAGGTCCTTTTTAAAGCAGCAGGTTCAGGTAACACGTCAGCATGTTCGGCCTCAGATTCAGACTTCATTCTGTGAAGTTATCTATCACTAACTTCAACACATGCCGATCAAGCCGTGGATCTCCTTTCACTTGACGCAACTGGAGCAGTCATCATCTCTATGCATCATGCAATGACATTGCATATGAAATTGTGTGTGTGTGTGTGTGTGTGTGTGTGTGTGTGTGTGTGTGTGTGCGTGTGTGTGAGCAGGCTGCAGCAGCTCAGGAACTTGACGAGCGATGTTTCCTGTCGGCGCAGTCCATGCCCACTCTGAAGGTATCCGAACATTTCCAGGTGGTAAAGCTCCTGGGAGAGGGATCCTATGGAAAGGTCATGTTAGCCGTGCACAGAAAGAGAGGTCAGTGCAACATTCAAGGTTAAAGATCAAACCCAATTGAGGTGGTTACATTTCAATTCAAGGGGATACTTCAGGTTATTTGATGTGGGGTTACATGAGGTACTTACTGTTGGAGAGGCAGAGAGGGGAGCCAGCATGGAAGCTAAGCAATGACCTGCTGGGGAACCTGCTTAAACAGCCAGAAGCTGCTGTTGTATAAGCCAAATATCACTATCTCCACACTAACCAACGCCATAGGTGTAAACAGAAATTTTGCCTCGCAGGACACAGGAGTTGCCGGTCTGATCTGTTAGTTTGTTTGTGTTATTGTGTGACTTTGGTGAATCCAGACTATCCTTTTAAAACACACGTCACACAATAACATAAACAAACTCACCGATCGAGGCAGCGGTAGACCAGAAACTCCATGTTCTGAAAGGTAAAATGACTAATTTCCCCTATGAAGTTTGGTTGGTTTGGAGAGAGTGATCTTTGGCTTATATAACGGCTGGTTTCCCATCAGAAAAGACTTTGTGAAGTACATCAAAAGTACCTCATACAGCCCCACATCAATCCAAACTATCCCTTTGAGCAGTCTGCAAGAGTGTGCGATTACCATTCATGTTTCCTAATGTTGATATATTTAATTAACTTGATTATGTTTTAACGTCCTACTGGCTCTTCTGAAATGTGTGAAATGGTACATCTCCACTTCAGCACATTTAGCTCAGGCTCCGGTTTCTTTCGAATGAAGAAACTACACATGTTGTGCAGGGTCAGCGCCTCAGTAACGTGAGGACAGATCTGTCTTTTGATAGTGTTCACTTAACCTTTTGCACTTCTGTTGCTGTAATGAAGTGCTTTGGTACATTCTCCGAGATAGTGTTGCCGCAACTGGGGTGTAGCTGTGTAACAGAGTCGCCCCAAAGGGGAAGTTATATTTGTTCGCAGTGTCAATGATGGACAACACTTGCATTCCTCCGATGATGACAGCTTTTTGACAACGTCTGACTAAAGCTGATTAGATGTTGTAGTATTCAACACATGTTGTCTTGCTTCATCCCTCTTCAGGAACCCCTATGGCTCTGAAGTTCTTCCCTCGTCAGTCCACCTCGCTCACCTCTTTCCTGCGTGAATACAATCTGTCCCTTTCTTACTGCACCCATCCTTCTCTGACGCGGGCCCTCGGCATCTTCTTTTCCACACCATCCTACTATGTGTTTGCCCAGCAAGCTGGCCTATATGGTGACCTCTACAGTGTGATAGTGTCAGAGGTCAGTTTGGTTGGTTTGTGGCATGAAAGGTGCTGTTGATGCCCTGCATGGTGTGTCCAGCCTAACAAAAATGAGGTTCCAAGAATGTTGTAACATGAGTTTCAGCAGAACAAAAATTTGCATGGACGTGAACATATCTTGCAATCACATCCAGCAGAAGTTACGTTTATCTCCTACTAATTTGGAGCCAAACCTTTAAAAGAAACTTAAGAGTTTTTGACAACATATTGAGCAAACATTTTCAACATTAAAAGTGGGGTGAGTGATTCTGGAGAAAGATTATTGAGTCTCATTCCCAGGTTGTCAAAACAGCATTGCTTTGGGTTGGTGGCTCCAACCAAGTCACTCAACAAAACAATAGCTGTGTTCATATGGCCCCTAATATTCTACAAATAATCAGATCAATAGCCCAAACAAACAAGTGTCAATCTGATTTGATAATCTATTCCAACAGCTTAATCCGATTGTTTCACTTTGGTTGCAATAAATATATTCTTTCCTCACGTCTGCCCCTCCTGGGGGTAGATGACAGTACAACTTTGAGGTTTCTGTTAAAATCCTTGTAAGATTTAAAGACACTAATGTTGCTCCCAGGATGCATTGTGGGTCCAACTTGAAAATTACACTTTCTCTTCTCTTTTGTTTAATGGCGGAGGGAAATACTGTTAATGTTGATGTTTCACACTGCGCATGTCAAAAAAGTTATATTCTGATTAATGCTTACTGATAGCGGATGTCTAATCAGAATGACTTCAGGTGGACTGAAGAAATATTGCTCATGTAAACATAGCTAATGAGACTCAACAGTCAACTATCTTTCTCCAGAATCTCTTACCCCACTTTTAATGTAGCTTGCAATTTGACACGTTTATACCAAACATATCTGCAAAATATTTACAGCTAATGTATTTTATTTGTTTTCCCTACTATATATGCAATATAATATCTTCTTATAACAACACAAGCTTGATGAAACTTTTCTCTTGTTATGTTTAGGCGCTCTCAGTACTTGGTTAGAGTTAGGGAAAGGCTGTTGTCTTGGATTTAATACTGATGAAGTCCCCACTGACTGGTGCTGGAGAAGCTTATAAAGATCTTTCCGTGATCTCAACCACAGTGTTTTTGTTGCATAAAGAACATTGCACTTGCTTCACTGGAAAAATCTTGCCTGTGAACAAAATCCAAACAAAAACAAAACAAATTAGCATCATATAAATGTGATTTCATGACATTTGTGTTAATGATGAATTTGAATCAATTGCAAAGCTGCAAAAGACTTCAACTTCAGACGGTAGTGTGACTTTCTCGCAGGGATTTTGTGGAAAATGCAACTGCTGACCATGCCC
Source organism: Lutjanus erythropterus (assembly GCF_056507025.1). Taxonomy (NCBI): domain Eukaryota; kingdom Metazoa; phylum Chordata; class Actinopteri; order Lutjaniformes; family Lutjanidae; genus Lutjanus; species Lutjanus erythropterus. The sequence goes on along the minus strand of NC_139325.1, from coordinate 22,373,249 downwards.
TTTTGCTTGATAAAGGCTTCCAACTCGCTCTCTCCTGTGTCTGTGTCACTGCCAGTAACATAATAGAGCAGTGATAAGAATAAGGGCAGCCTGCTCTCACTGAATCAAGTGGGAGTACATGAAGTAAAGCAGGGGTTTCCAAGAGCGTCACCAGTGAATTTGATGACGCAGGTTTTGGATGTCTTTGATGTAGTGTTCTTCTAACCAGCCTTCACCTAATTTTCATTTGTCATCTAATATGAAATGTATTAAATATAGAGAGTTGTTTACTATGTCTGCAACAAATGATTATTTTATTCATAGACTAACCTGTTGGTCATTTTCTTGATTACTTGACTACTTGTTTGGTCCATAAAATGTCAGAAAATGGTGAAAAATGTTTAACAAAGCCCAAGATAATGGGCCAGATACTCAGAAACCAGAAAATATTCACATTTGAGGAGCTGAAATCATAGACTTTTTTCTTAAAAATGACTCAAAACGAACTTATCAAAGCAGTTGGTGAGTAATTTGATAGTTGACAACTAGTTGACTAATACAGCTCTAATATTTTCTGATGTTTTCTGCAGCACTGATCCTATCTGTCTTTGTGTTTCAGGTTGGTGTGGATGAAGAGTGTGTCCAGAGGGTGATGTCCCAGCTGAGCGGTGCCGTCACACACCTCCACTCTCTGGGCTTCGTCCACCGGGACATCAAACCTGAGAACATCTTCCTGTGTGACAGCTCCTGCCGCTGGGTCAAACTGGGTGACTTTGGCCTCGCCCGGGCCATCGGCTCCACCGTTCGAGCTGTCTGGTATGAGTCGCCCTTCTGCACTCCAGAGGTGGAACCTGCCAAGGAGGGTGAGAGGAAGGCATGTGATGGGAGTGAGGAGGAGATGGAGGACATTTGGATAACTGTGAAGCCCTCTATTGACAGCTGGGCCCTCGGTGTCCTCGTCTACTGCCTCCTGACTGGCTGCTTCCCCTGGGAGGAGAGCACTCACGATGACCGCGGCTATCGTAAATACAAGGAGTGGTTCAACCGTGAGGCTGAAAAAGAGGGACGGATCAGGGATGGTGAGTGGATTGACGAGGAGGAAATAGACACAATCATGAAGGAGAACCAGAGGGAAAACCCTCCTCCTTCCCAGTTTGAGGGCCTCAGCCCCCTCGTGATGACTCTTTTCAAGGAGCTGCTGCACCCGGAACCCAAACACAGAGGAAGCCCCGAGGAGATCCTGAGCTACCTGGGAGGGCCGTGGCTGATGGAGACGGAGAGGGAGGAGCAGAGAAAGGCAGAGGAGGCAGAGAAGGAGGCCAGAAAAATCAGAGAGGGAGGAGGGGTAGCAGAGGAGCTGGTGAGGGAAGGAAGAGGGGAGAGATAAGCTTTGTCTTTACAAAAATGTTTTAGTAATTTTTTTAAATGGATATAACATGTTTGATATTATGCTGCAATGTATTTTTGATTATAGATTCAAGTCTAATGCAAAAGTATACTTTATAAGGTGCTATATTTTCATATTTTTTATAAACCTCCTTACTAAAGTTACTACTTCCATTGTTGTATATATTCAAGTGTGTGTGTGTGTATTGTATATATGTGTACATGTGTGCTGATGGAAAGAGATTGTAGATAATACAAAAAAAGTGTAATGTTTAAAACTACAAGTTGTATTAGAGTGCCATTAATAATGTTACTGTATTGAAACTGTTGTTTAAATAAAATAAACTACTTGTATTTACCTGAACTTCTCAACAAGATATTAAAGTAATTTTTTATCATTATACACCACAGGTATAGCATTGTAGTCCCATCATGCTACACAAATATAGAACACAAATACAGATAATTAATTAAACTGCCATCAAAAAGTTCTATTAAGATAAATGTCATTTCAGAATTGTACTTGAGACAGCTTGTTGTGTCTTTATATATAGCCATGTCTATTGTAAATCTCAAGTTGAATGTCTGATAAACACCAAGACACTGCAATGTAAGGACAACGTCCAAAGCTGCTCGACTGCTGGTGTCACTTCACCTCTCACCCAGCGTGACCTCAGAGTCCCTGATCTTTCTCGACTAAAATATCAGTGTGTCTGATGCAGGACAGGAGGGGTTAGGAGACGTTTTAATCAATCAAAGCTAAAGAAAACAAAACCCTTATAGCGTAAATTTTATCATGATAGATAAACAAATAATAAATAATTCAGTAATTCTTTAAATGTATAGTAGGATTTAGTGGCGTCTATTGGTGAGCTTGCAGATTGCAAACACCTTGTTCTGCTCTTCCAAGCGTGTAGAAGAACTATTACAGTGGCTGCAAAACTTGGGCGAAACAGTGAAACCAGTGTTTTTTTCGTCTGTTCTGGGCTACTGTAGAAACATGGGAGTGCAGCATGGCAGTCTCCGTAGAGGAGGACCCACATCCTCTGTGGATATAAACAGCTCATTCTAAGATAACAAATACATGACTTTTATTTTGAGGTCATTATACACTAACAACAACACACATATGAATATTATATTCATTTTTTTTTCATAAATCCCTGTAAATCTTATGCACTGGACCTTTATTAATGTTAATTAACTCACACATAAGTTAGAAACATTTGGTTTGTGTACAGTATGTCCTCCAACATTACCTGTTTTGTTTTTTATTCAGTGCTTCAATTAATTTGGAAGGACACCTACAGCATGAAATAATGTTTGACTTTATGGAAGAAGATGGTTTCAAAAGATGCAGCCCAGAAACATTTAGCATTTATCATTGATCAAATGTATGTTCTATTTTTCAATACTGGAGGTTAGATTGAGTATAACAGCAAATCAACAGCCTCAACATACATATAGATGGTACACAAATACACAAATATACATGCATGATACTATTTTTTTATCCATCAATCTATCAAACTTTAATTTTACAGCACCTTTTATACAGATTAGTGCAATTAAGTGCTTAAATGCCTAACTGATTATGTATATACATGTGTAAGTCAGTTGAAACCTGCTGACCATTTAAATAAAAAAACAATTATTTATTAGATATGTGTAAATAACAATATAAATAATCAGTTATTTAGAAATACTGACTGACGACTCATGAAAGCTTTATGAAACAGACTTTATAAGAGATGGAAGAGTCAACCTATGGAAAGAAGTGGCATCTTTGACGTGGTGAAGCAACAGGTGCTGCCCAGCACAAGAAGCACATCTAAAATTGGACTTAACAATACAACCTGATAGTGATACCAGTGTGATCTTCTTCCAAGTGTACGTGATGCAGACCCCGAGCATACTACCTACAGCATAAGAGACGTGTCAAGCAAAAATGACCTTTATTATAATAGATTATTCTGTACTTAGACACATGATTGATTGACATGTTGACAGTAAGACAAGCCTCACGTGGCAGCTTGACCTCCTTATTGTTCATGAGGACATTTGTCCTACATCTGTCACAGAAGTTGAAAAATCACCTGCATTCCCGTCCGGTTACAGTGCCCCAAAATGAATGCACTGGTATTGCTTATAGCCATTTTGTACACATTTGCCACCACTGAATCATGCTATGATGTTAACAGCTGACTGCCATTGCAGATGCAAAAAATAATAATGAATACGCCTTAAAAAATAGTTTGAGTTCACAACAGATTTACTCTGAATGCAATCAGTAAATAGGAAAAAACATCCAAGAAAATTAAATCCTCAGTTTTAACTTTCACATTGCAATGCGCATAATATCTTGGTTTCAATTTGGAGTGGATCCCCGTTGGTAGCAAGCTGCTAATGTGCAGCTTCGGGTGTGTGTGTATGTCAGTAGGGCCTGTGCTAACCCCTTTGCTAAGGGCCACTCCAGATGGATTTATAAATAGACCCCAGACCCATCTATTTACACAGCGTGCACATCATCACCTCTCTGTGACTATCTGCACTCCACAGCCCTCCAAATGCAAAAGTCAGGCTGCCTTGGCGCCTGCAGGCCTGTAACAGCACAATCTGATGGAACACTCTGACCCATCTTGACTGTTAACTCCCTCGTCTCTGCTCTCTTTTTATCTCTGGCCCTCCCACTGATTACTTTTCCCTTGTGTTGCTCCTCTCAAGCCACTCGCGCTGAGTCTTTTCCCTTTCATCTTTGCTTCTGTGGTCACACCTACTTTATGCAACTTTGGCAGGTGTCTACGGTTCGGTCACTCCCTCCCCGGATCTTTCTTTTCTCAGGTCACCAGTAACATGAACCAAGAGCTATTTCTTTAGTCTTATCCCACAGTACAGTATGTTTACATCAAAACTGTTGATATCTCCTTTAGTAACGGCTGTTTGTGATTTGTTGTTTTCTGGGAAACAAGAGGAACAAGGCTCATGTGACACTTGGGTGGGGAGTTAATGGAGGACCACAGCTTGACAAATGGAAACACATGGTGCAGACCACAGAGACAATAGAGTGCCAACACAAAGATGCTAATCGAGGTGTAAATCTGTTCGAGGTCCATGAGGACAGATAACAGGGATGATGAAAACAGGAGAAACAAGGACAGCTATACAGAGGGCTGAACTGGGACAAAAAACTGGCACTGACATTTTTGGCTCATACGGTCGAACACCACCCAGTACACTATCTGTGTGGTCTCTTAAATATATGCTCAACAGAAATATAAAGGCTACACTTTTGTTTTTGCTACTATTTTTGATGAGGTGAAGTAAAAAAAAAAATCTGAGGCTTATTCTGTAAACACAAAAGGTTTGTTTCTGCAAATTTTTATAACAAATTTGTTAAAATCCATGTTTGTGTGCTTTTTCCTTTGCCAAGATAATCCATCCACCTGATAGATGTAGCATGTAGAGATGCTGATTAAACAGCAGGATTATGACAAGGTTGCTCTCTGCTTACTGTTAGTGAAAAAAGTCTTGGTCAACTGAGCTTGCATTTATTTCTAAGTCGCAGAAAACAAGAACTACAATAAAAAAAAATTAAAAAAAAAAAAAAGGAGGTGTGTCTTGCTGTAAGGGCCTGGACTGTTGCAGTGTGGACCTTTGCTCTTGTATGTTTACATGCATGCTAGTTTTCCACTAATATTCAGAGTATAGCACTGTAGTCACAGGTGCACTGATGCTAACTGTAGTGTAGCTGCCATTAGCTAGTTAGCCTAGTTAGAAGTCCTAGTAGACTGGGATACAGCTTCTGAGACTGATGGAGGCCAGTATGATGACTGGGAATACAACGTTACTGATGTGATTTAACGTTACAGCCAGTCTGAACAGGACTCTCGACTTTGGGGACACTGAAGCCACGCTAGTTTCAGGCGAGTTTGTAACAGCAAGCTAATTTTTAATTACACACCATTCACTGGGTTGAAGTTTTAAGTTATTTATTCCTTGAACTTGGCTAGTATACGTTGCCTTTGTTGGCTGGGTTGGTTAGATTTAAGCATAAGGAGTGATTGATTAGGATTAGGGTGAGAGTATCGGGGTAAGCCAATCAAAGGCAGAGTAGAGCGATTTATGACTTTGCCCTCCTGGAGAAAAAAATGGTATCTGTAGCCCTACGTGAAATGACCAACGTAATATACATGTACATAATTTTTCAAGATAAAACTGCACATGTTAGAGTTGCCTTATAAGCACACCCAGCATTTCTGCCACACCTGTCAGGTGGATAGATTGTCTTGGCAAAGAGAAGTGCTCATTAACACAGATCTGAGTCTAATATTACAAATCAAGAGCTGAAATGATATCACGCCCAATGTGCATTGGCAAGCTCAGTAAACCAGATTACTAGTCCAGCACTAATTATAAATGTGGACCTCTTGTCCTAACTAAAACCCAGGAGTAATGTCAGGGAGATGCTCCTCATTTTATTTTGAATCATGTTGTACTTCCAAGTCACACAGACCTTTAAAAGATCGTGAGGATGAAAGACACACCCCCAAATCAGATTTAGATTTGTAATGTCAGTAAGATTCAGATTTCATGCTACCAGCATTAAACGAAGCTGAATTTGGCACAAAAGTTGAAACTTCATGGAGGTCTGCTCAAAGCAAATTATCATTTCATATCTCACATATGTAACCTTGTTTCTTTTGTTTCTTGAGACTTAAATGATCTTTAATGTTTGTGGGCCTCATGGATGAAGGATGGACTACCAGCTGGAAAATTGCACTAGATGTAACAGATATTTAGACACATATCTGATAAAATAAGTCACATGTCCTGAGAATGATAGCCACAAACACGTACACCGATATGAGAGCCAGATTGATGGTCAGAGTGGAGCAAATACAGAGTTCCTGTGGCCAGTGTCTGAAATGTAACCCCACAGTGAAGCAAAACTCTTGGGACATCTGGCCGAATTTGTCCCCTACACCCCCGACTGTCACTGTCACCTGGCTGCTTGTTAAGGTTCACTGACTTTAATTGCTTAACCAGGATTGAGTGTGATGATATTGATTCCACAGAGGAGCCACAAATTATCACTTTTGCACAGTGAGAAGAGCTGATGAGTAACACTGGATCTAGTTTGTATTATATGCAATGGGCATTGCTAAGAATTGCAAAGCGCTAATGGGAGAGTTGATTTGCTGTGTGGTTAAGTGTGCTCACTTGTATTGCTATCTCTGTGAGGACAAATTTTAGTTTTAAACCATAAAAAATTTTGGCCTGTCTTTGCTACTTTAAAAGACTATAAAAGGTTAGACCTGGTTTTAAGGTACAGGTTAGAATTAGGATAGAATAAAGATTGGGGTTATGATGTTATTTTGTGTTATTATGTTGAACTGTCAGAAATTATTAGTGGCACCTGTGGCTGGTGAGTGAATTGCAGTCAGCATCCTTGGCATTGGCCAAAACAGTGGTGTGACATCTAAAAGACTAAACCTGATGAAATGGCATCATGTTGATAGATGAGGTAACTAAAGTTAGGCTTGCGTAGCCATGGGTGCTGGTTATTTGATGTCAATAGACTTCATTTTTAAGCTAACGTAAGTTAGGGTTGCATTCTGTTGGCACTCCATTCCACGTGCTTTCCAAGTCCTTTACATAGAAATCAGTCCACAGGCTGTTATAATCACCTGAGAGAATTTTTTTTAAAGGGCAACTCCATCTGCGCTCTTTTGCGGTCTTTTCAAATGGAAAGTCACATTCCACCATCAGCAGAAAGCAACGCAACACTACACACCAAAACACAAAACTATCTCAGGACATGAAAGAGAACTAAGATAGCAGATACAGTCTCTATTTTACACAATTGTGTAACAGTAATAAAAGAGCAAGTTAGCTAACACTAGCTACAGTAAGCTAAAATTAACATTATCTAAGTTAGCTGTTAGTGAACACTAGTGTCAGCTGTTAGCTAACATTACATTACATTACTTCTGTAATGACTTTTTCCTAAATCAGGTCCTAAGCCTTATTGCATGGTTATCAACAAGTTAAGATCCCAAGACAATCCCTACCTTCTCCTCCCCCAAACCCCATGATTTACATGTTGCAGTGTTATCGTGCAGACACCTGCATCAGGAAATGTGAGAGAATGTTTTTACAAGGACATGGGAAGATAGAAATAAAAAACAAACAAAAAGGACCTGCCTTTTAAAAGGATAGTGCACCCAAAAATGTTACTCATGTTGTAGGGACACAAATCTGTTTACACAGTCACATTGTGGGGATTTGCCTTCCTTATAGGGACAAAACATCCCCATTAGTGTCTGTAACGTAAATCCTAAATTTCGGGGTTAAGACTTGTGATTAGGATAAGGTCAGGGTTAGGGTTGAGGTTAGGCAAGTGGGGGCCAAGGGTAGAGTTAGGGTAATAAAGACCACAGTAGTGATGCTCGATTGTGAAACAATGGTGCAGTCAGGAATTTTGAATATATTGTTGTCAGATTTCATAGCGCACACTTCATCCCAGTGCTCTCAATGCCCTCTGGCCTGTCTGCCTAAAAAAATGCTATGTGGACATGGGCCCTAAGTCTCCAGGAAATTAATGTAAGTTAATGTAATGTCCTCTGAAATGATGGAAATACGACTCTGTGTGTCTGTGTGTCTGTGTCTGTGTACGTATGTATGTGTGTGTGTGTGTGTGTGTGTGTATTTTCCTGCATAGGAAACACATCAGTGCATGAAAAATGTATCAGCTGTTTGAAATGCAGATACAGTAAGAGAGAAGCAGAAAGGGAGGAGTGTGTTGGGGTGAAAAGGAGGTCGGTGAGAGAGTATGTATTGCAGAGCTGGCATGCCTCATGCATTGCCATCCAACTAATAAACAAGTCAAGAGATTATCATGTGTTTACTATCTGGCATGTTTGCCTTAACCATTCTACGTTACTTTCTCACTCTACCACCACCTGACTCCTTTACTCCACTTCTACCTTTCCTCTCTTTCTTCTTTTCTGACCCCCTCTGCTCTACTTTCCCCTCATGGTGGAGCAGCGTGAGCAGAGTGGCAGGTTGATGTGTTCAAAGGATTGATCGTCCCTCTTGGCTCCTCTCCTCCTCTCTTTTGCTTACACTGCCTCCATCCGTCAAGCTGTCATCGAGCTCGCCCAGTCGACCTTGTTAGGGCCACCCTGCAGCCGCTCACCCCGGAGCCCGTGTAGCCCCGATATGTCAAGGGGATGATGAGTGTCTCCCTCTTGAACTGACTAGGCCCAACCATAGGGTGAGAGCCAGTGAGAGTTTTGTCATGAGTGACTTCAGGGGTATGTGCAGCAATATTTATATTAGTCAAGTGCATGGAAGCCAGTGCAGAGTCAAGTTTCCCTCCCAGTGCAGCTGTAACGAACGGTCCCAATGAAGAGCATCTTTTCAACACAAAGAGCCTCTGAGACAAACGGTCAGGAGCTATGGCCTTGATATAACCCTGATATGCACAGATTACCACAGGGGATATTTGAAGGGTAGCTTATGTAAACAATTAAAGAATTGTGGGTTACAGATGACACATGACTAACTATACAGACAAATATAAAAAAAATATAAAATATATTGTCTTCCAAAGGTTGAAGTTCATCTGTGAATTATATTGTATAAGATTTAGGTTAGGTTGCCCCAACAAGGACTCATTTTTAAACATGATTAAAACACAGTTTCACCTTTAAATTATGTTGTACCAAACTTTTAACCCAGTTTAAATTGAAGAAAGATTGAATTGAGACCTTTCTTTAACATTCGGTTCAGTTTTTACTCTAGACCTAAATCAAATCCTGTTGTTCCAAAACGTAAAATTTGATCCACTATTAACTTTAAAATCACACTTGAGGAGGGTTACACTAGGCTAACTAGGCTAACTCACGTCTTTGCCAGCTAACATACCATGCAACATTTAGTTGAATTGTAAGCTAGCTAGAAAACAATGTAATGCTTTTTTGTTAACCTTTTTGTAAGCTAGCAAACAATAGAACAATATTACATATTTCTAGAGATTAGTTTTTAATTGAACAAGATTGATAGCAACTTTAAACTTGTATTGACTCATTTAAAACCTTGTTTTGCTGAACTCTGATTTGAACTAATCTTAGATTAAATGTATCTTTGTTGGTGCAACCCAATCTAAATATATTTAACTATTTCTGACTGACTATTTCTAGTCCTTTGAGACTAGAAATAGTCGCAAAAGACATCAAAGGAGAGTGGACTGCGCTGGTGACAGAGTGTAAGTACCTTGGACTTATAATGGATCACCAACTTTCTTAGGATGCATTTGGTCTTTCCGGTTGGGTCAACTGAGCTAACATGTTTGTAGACAGATGTTCTCAAGTTACAATTTAACTATATTCAAATATTCAAGGCATCACCTAGTAATGTATAATATTCCAGGCAGACATGGTGTACTAAAATACATTTTATCTTCTTTGACTGGTGTCTTAACCACTTCTCTTGACGATATATATTCTCTGAATCAGAACACACAGAGCAAGATTTATTCCTGTGGCCAAAAAATTAAACTATGGCTGCAACTTTTTCAATTAATTGACTGATAGTTTGCTCTATAACATGTCAGAAAATAATAAAACATACTCATCAGAATCTCCTAGAACCAAAGGTGACCTCTTTAAATGTCTGTCTTTATCCAAAACTCAAAGATATCCCAGATAAAAGACAGAGAGGAGCAGCAAATCTTCAAATTTGCATTGCTGGAACCACTGAATATTTTGTGTTTTTGCTTCATAAATGATTATTAACCAGTTAGCAACATTTATTAGAATTTTGTGTTGATCAGTTAATCCAGAGGTTCTCACTGTTTTCTCAGGACCCCTAACAAGACAAAGAAATCTTGGAATAATTTGACATAGATTAGAGTATAATCAACCAACTATTTTAGATTTAAAAATTAAAATATTATTCATTGAACTATGAAGCTTTTTATGTAAACAAACAAACAAACAAACAATAGGTCAAATTTTTCATTTTAATAATATAAATGAACTTTTCACGTATGCTCTGGCAAAGTGCCAGGGACCCCAATTTGAGAACCACTGATTAATGAATGATTAAAGAACTTGTCCTCTTGGTACCAAATTAAACAAACTGTAGTTGCCATGGAGAATTAAAATCACTCATATCCAGGATGTGCAACACATGACTCGGGGAAGTGAAACGTGTTTAAAACATGGGATTGCCTGTCTGTTTCACTCACATTACAGTACTTTAAGAGAAGATTAAAGACAGAGTGTAACTCACTTGATTATATTATCTGTAACTCAGTTACAGTAACTTTTTTTTGACTGATCCCTGCACAGGACTGCATGAAGAGGAGGCCAGACACTGTATTCTATGTGCACTGCTCCACCTGCTGGTTATATTAAGTAGTGCAAAAGTCAAACTTGAGGCCCACTGTGGCAGGATGCCTCTGATCATTCGTGTCCTTCCGTTGTTTCATTAATTCATTTCCTTCATTAAAAAGACTTAAAATCCAAGCGGATTCCCACAGAAACATAACTTTTTGAGGCTCAGAAATATCTACATGCTCTTACATCAAGAGTAACAAATACATTCAGACAAGCCTGCATGTCTCATCTTTAAGACACACAGTGACATTTTTACATTTGTGTTTACAAAGACTTTGAGGAAAGAGTTATGAAGGTAGAGAAAAGTCCTCTGTCAGTTGCAAACGTAATGGAGGCTATTTAATGAAAAAGAGCAGCTACTGCCCTACTTTTTGTGGGTGATGACAGTTTGAGTGTTTTGCCTTCTGTGCTGATAAAACACTTAGAGACTTGGATACTGGGACTGTTAATCTATCTGATAAAATGTTTGTTTCAGACCAAAAAAAAATATGTGTGTGAACTAAAGGAAATACCCTTCAAATGAAAGAGATCAGATTGTGGCTGCAGCTTTTTTGACCAGATTGGGGCAGAGAAAAAAGTGAAAAGCAAGAAAACTGTGATGGTTAGGAAGACAGGGGGAGGAGGAAGAGGAGGGAGGAGAGGGAAGGAGGGGAAAGAGGAGAAGACAAAAGATTCATAAAACTAAAGCAGTTGTGGACGACAGCAAAAAGTTGTGAGTACAAGTTAATTATGCTTCTTTTTCACTTGAGATTTTGACAGACTGTAGGAAATACACAGAGGAGCATCTGCACATGCAGGATACCTCCCATCCAAAGATATTAATGTTAGGCTGTTTCCTATTGATTAGATATAAACATGAGATGTAAAGAGAGAATGCTTGACTGATTAACTGATTCACTTCAGAATTGATATATTATAGTTATGTGATGTATGTCTGCATACAGAGTTCAGGGGGTGCAAGCAGAGGAAAACATGCCATTCTGACAAACAGATCAACAGAAGCATGCATGGAGCTAAACCAGGACAATCCACACTTTTCAGTTCAGTAATTGCAAATGTATGACTGTGGGATTATCGGAGCAGAAAAGACAAAAGTGTGATGCTCAGATCGACGGGGCCAATGATGATCGTACAGTTGGAAAGCAGTGATGTGTTCTATGAAAATAAAGCTGTAAAAGAATGTGCGACTGTAACAGAGGAGGGGCGGAGGGGGGGGTGCTCAAATAGGGCACAAAAAAAAAAAAAAAAAACACATTCTTTTGAGAGAACTCACGTCTTGGACTCCAAAGTTACACTGACACATCACGAGAGGAATGATGCAGGGCGGGAGAGGAGAGAGGGAAGCAGAAGGAGTGAGAGAAAGGAGAAAAACACATTTTCACAGGTAGAAAGTGTCATTTAAAATGTTTTTTTAATAGTTCCTCCACTTCTACTTAATCTAGCTGTTTACAAGCAGTCCAAAGTAAACACAAATATCCTGCAGAACATATTATTCCACAGCAAAATGACATCAGGCACTCTTCAACAACTTGTCTGTGTTCCAAAACATAGCACTGCTCTCTGTTTTTAGCCGGAGCAAACTTACTTTAGGGAAAACATTACAGTGACCTGGAGCATTTATATGCTCAGAGATTAAAGGAAACATAAACAACACAAAAATCTTGAGCAGGATATTGAACAGTTCCACTCTGTGAAATCACCCTGACTCTTTTCCTCTTCGGTTTCCTCCAGCTCGTAAAGCTTTACCTCTTACAAGTTGAAGGAATGGGCAGCCTTCCAGTGGTCCTGCTCCTCTGCAGTTTCCACGGTAACGCTGCCAAACAGAACACACAAATCATCTTGTTTAATTATGGTTGAGTCGCTGTGTGTTTGTTTTTATGCTGCGAAACACTCCCCTCATGTGGTTTCTGTTCCACAGCTCTCACAGCTGTAGCCCAACCCGACCAGGCTGGTAATGCTCCTCTTCTCCTCTCAAGTCACACATTTTAGATCAGGACGAGTTGTGCTGCATGACATCTGTCTGTCCAATAATGGGTGGTTTCAACAAGGATTCTAACCCTAACCAGATTAAATCATGGTTTAACTTTAAAATATGTTGCACCAATCTTTTAAACTAGCTAAAAATGAAGAAAGATTTAATTTAAACCTCTTTAAACCACGTTTTTTTCTAAACCTGGATTAAATTTAATTCTGTGGCACCAAAACTTGGAACTCCAGTTTAAAATGTGGTCCAGTATTAACTTTAAACTTACACTTAAAGAGTTTTAACTGTTAAAATAGCTGCTTTTTGAGAAATCTAAATAGTCCTTTTCAATGAAAGTTAAGAGACAGGTTAACTAACTTTTTAGCGGACTAGAAAACAACATTTTCTCCTTTTTCAATCTTTTACCCAGCTAGCAAACAATACAGCTTTTAAAACTTTTTTTTTTTGCTGGATAGCAAACAATATAATGTTTTTTTTTTTTAACTTTTAAACTAATTAGCAACATGTAAATTTTTGTTAACTTTTCAGCTAGCAATCAAACAGTGAATTGTTTTGTTCATTTTTAGCTAGCTGGAAAACAATATAACATTAAAAAAAACTTTTTAGCTTGCTAGCGAACAATTTACATTTTGTTAACTTTTTAGGTAGTTAGCAAATTTTTTTTTTTTTTTTTTTTTTTACTTTTTAGCTAGTTAACCAACAATGCAACAGTTTGTTAACTCTATAGCTAGCTAGCAAACTGTAAATCTGCCTTTATACTTACTAGAGAGCATTATTTATTTATTTATTTTAATTTGAGTATGCATATTAAATTCTATTTAAATCAATACACTTAGATTTACTAAACTGAGGGATTTTTGTACAACAGCGATCTGTTTAATTACAAACTTGGATTTATTCGTTTTGAACCTAGTCTTGCTAAACTGATTAGATTAAGTTAATCTTTGTTGGTGCAGTCTGGTTTGAGTCATTGCAATGTGTCACTGGTTAAATGTGTTTCAAAACTGATTTGTTTTCTTTTCTTGTTTGTAGAGGTCAGTGACACACCTGGAGGCACCTTGCCACCCAGTGAGTGACAGCAGACTGAAGATGACCTCTGAACTGCCGGCACAGTGTTTTTCATGTGGTCATTATGATTGATGCACTTTCAGTGTGTTTCAATGTATCCTGTGTTTCTGCAGACTGTAGGGAGGAGAGGTATCCTTGCACCAGGATGTACTCGGTTCACCGGCCCATCAAGAGATGTATTGGTGCTCTTTGTATCTACAGGTGATCTGCAATTTACCTGCAGACTGACTTTCATAAGTTAGCAGTGAATATCTTAGTACAGAAGCAAATCCTGACTAACATTAAGAATCCTATCCTATCAACATTAGATTTTAACAGTTCAATTGTAATGGCAGTTCTAAATCAGGTCCTAACTCTAATGACCATGGTTACCAAACAGTTTAGATAGGATCTGCAAGTCAGGAAGTCTCTGTCATACGGCCTCAGAGGTGGAATAAGCAGTCAAACCCACTAAGTAAAAGTAAAGTAAAAGTGGTGACACCACAATATAAGAGTCTTGCCTTCATAATTTTATTTAAAGCCTCTGAAAATGATTTCAAATCTTAAGCATTTCTCTTTCCTTACTTTTTATTCACTAAGAATTCAGCACTAATCTGCTTCATCTGGACTGTATGGGTGTGGTTTAATCATTTTTTTCCCTGTCAGTTTAAGCAAACAACCCCTAACTGTCACCAGATTTTGATTCAAATGTTGATTCAAACCTTGGTTGGTTGTGCAGCAGTATGTGACAGTGGAAACAGTGAGAAAGCAGAGACAAAAGCAGAAATACACAAATTTCTCATGTGAAACAACCGAAACTGTTCAAACTTTGGCAGAAAACAGTGTGTTCATGTAAGAATCTGTGGCTCATAATAAAAAGCAGAGGTATCATTAGCAGAATAGCCTGTCTGTGTTTTGATATTATAAATGTTATTATTCAATTTTTCTGATGCATTGATTTGAAGCAGTGTTTTAATGTTATAGCTTGTCCAGGTGAAGCTATTATTTCAAGACTTAAGAACTGACAGTATTTTATGTGTAATCTTAATATTAATCTTGATCTGCAAAATAACAATAACTTAAAATACAAGTACCTCGATTTTATGGACCACTGCTGCTGTGATTACTCTCATAATATTTTGGTTGTTTTAGTTGCATCCTGCCACATAAGGTCACACTGTATCACTACAGCTCTTCTACATCATTCATGGTGTTATCATATTTCTGATGCAGCCTTCCTCGTGTCTATGTGATCAACAATGAGATCTGCATAAGGATGGTGTGCCAGCAGGACGAGTATCTGAAAGGTGAGACACTCTGCAGGTAAAACAAGCATGATGTTGGAGAAGTGATCATGTGTCTACAGAAATATCTGTCTTTTGCACATTACAGCCGAGCTGTGCAGAGAGTTGTCCGGGTGGCCCAGGCGTTTTGAGAGGTCATCTAATAGGAAACGCTGTCGCAATCGCCGTAGCAACCCCAAAACCTGGGCAAACAAGGCCTGATGGGCCCAGGATGGCGTTGTGACCACCGGTGAGCCCCTTAGAGACCAAAAACCAGGAATGTTGACATAAAAACAGCCCATAACACCATAAATCCACTGTTCAACACCTGGGGGTCTCTTTCTTTCTCTTTCACACATGCACACAAGTGTGCTGAGTCATATCTATGTTTATATTATTAGTCTTTTGTGTGTGAATACTGAAGGTGTGCTCATTTCATCTGTGTGTTGTTGGACACAGATCATGTCTTCCATGGTTTACGACCCATTTAAGGTACTGTAGTAATGGGCCTATAGCAGCACTGAGTCATTTCATTGTACAAAGAAAGACCCACTCTGTTGTGGATTGTAAGGTACTCATTGACAATCCAGTATTATGTGCACTATTGTATCCAAAGCAAATAAAGCTACATTTGTTCATTAGTTTGTTTATTGTTTTGTTCTTTTGTACCCTGTTTATTTACAGGGCTCCTACACTTTTTCCTGAGTCAAATTCAAGCACTTTTTGAGAATTTTCAATGCTTTTTTAAGCTTTTCCAGCATCTTACAGCTGCGGTAAATTACATAAACACAAAGTGATTCCTTTTGCTCTTTGTCACGTTAAATCAGCTGTTATGTAAGGAATAATATACAATGACAAGGTCATTATTGTCATTTATTGTCATAAAATCACTCTAAAATGAATATGTTGTGTCAGCTTATTGTTTTTTTTGGTAGGCAACCATGCAATTAGCAAGATAATGCACAGAGGGAAAAAAAAAAACGTTTAAGGTGATTCAAGGCCCCTTCGCTTCATGTCAGGATCACCCTGTTGCTGTTTATTTCGCAATAATGACCTGCTCACTGTACATTATCCCTTACATACTACATTGCTTTTTTAAATACTCAATTCTGATTGATCCATTACAGCATTCAGAGGTTTGTTATTCGTGTATATCAGACTGCTGCTATTTATAATAGACTGATTCTGAAAATCAGACTGTTATTATGGGCAAAGTTCTAATCATAGACTGGAGGAGCAATAAAATAATTTTAAATCCATAAATTAATTTCAAAATTAATATTTTGTGTCAAATTACTGATTTATTTTGGTAACCATATAAGTAATAAGTGACTGATTTAAAAATTATTTTCTTCATAGCAACGGTTTGTTATACAGAAAGAACAGACCTAAGAATGCTGAAACTTATCAATAAGAATATGATCTGGCTGATCCAATATCCGACTTATATAAAAAGCAAACTATTCAGTCAGGTAGTGATTTGTTATGAAACCAATGCAATTACACTTTCAAGCAGTTTCTCACTACATTAAAATTTAAGTGTTTTCAAGGATTTCCAGCACCCTTCCTGCACTTAGAAGAAAAAATAACAAATGAAAGTTATGATCATTGAGTGATATCTTTATGTTTTTCTTTGCATATTAATTTCCATATACATTTCCATACACATATACAGTTTTAATAACAAGTAACATTTGGGAGAGATGCATATAATTTAAACAGTAAACAAACACTGACAAACATTGGTAGGGCTTTACACTCACACAGTCTGTGTGTTCCCGTCAACATCCATCATCACGCCACTTGTCATTTTCATCTGTCACAACACATGTGATATCAGTGCAACAAAATCCATCCCTTGGTACATAACAATATCACAACAAAACATTGCTTCACACACACACTAGCTTGGTCCCACATAGCATTTGTCTGCATCAGAATACCATTAATAACATCACATTTTAACATGGAATTGAAGTTCACAGTTAAAACTCGTTTGTACAGTACGGCATGCTGCGGTTAATCACCTCCTCATAAAGAATTAAGGAGATGAAGCTCTCCCCAGACTGACCGGACGGTGCAGAAACACAGACCTATTCATTGAGAAGGAGAGAGGTCATGACCTGAATGACTCATCAGTCACAGCTTTAACAGCTGTGCTTAGTAGAGATGACATAACATGAACTAAATCATCTCTGTTTCCCTTGAGGCAAAGATAAAAGCACTTGATGCCTCGCTTTCTTTTGGTGACACCGGATCACATCCAACATTGCTCCTTCTGTCTCTTTGTACTTATGTACAGTTAAAGCGATGCATACAGTGCCCGGGACACATCCAAAGTGAAATATGTGTTGAACAGCTGCAGCTCAATTTGACACATCTCTCTCAGAATGATGATATACAGCCACCAGAGCCCACTAGAGAGTGCTAGAGAGCACAGCCAGCCTGTAAATCAGCTCCAACTCCCTTCTTTCAAGTAAAATAATTTTGTGGTAAACTTCACTATAACCAGTAACACTCTATTTGAAGGGGTTTGCATAACACTATCATGACACTGTCATAGCCATGTCATGACACCTGTCATTAAGATGAAGGAGTCTTTATTAATGCTTATGACTTCTGTCATTAAGTGTTAGTCAGTAAATTATGTCAATGCCAGCTGCAGCTAACAGCGGTTAGCCTGCTTTAGCAACAGTAATCTTGCTAACCTGCTTACTGTTTATTAAGTAACTCTGTAAGTCACATCAGCACTGTCCTCTGTTATCAAAGTGGCCTTACGACATTTAATGACATCTTTATAAGTCCAAAATGTACCACTTTACTTGAGATCCAGGAAAATATTCATAACATGCTTGTACTGGTCTCATGATAGCCAGTGTCAAAACCAACTACATGTGACAGTATATCATGTTATAACATAAACCTATAGTTTGTTTAAATTTGATGATGTCAAGTTGTAACAAAGACATTTTTGTCTTGGTTAATGTCAAGTTGTCATAGCAACAACATCTCAAATAAATGACATAACTGACTGAATGACACTTAATGACAACAGGCAACACTCCTTTATGTTCATAACAGGTGTCATGACATGGTTATAACAGTCTTATGCACACACCGTCAAATAAAGAGTTACCCAATAACCCAAGTCTGAGATTTGAACAATCCCTGCGTTAAATGCAGACTTTATGCATTACTAACTACATAGACAGACCAGACTGCCAGTCAGTGCATATAGTCAGTCCCTCTGCTGGGGACTTACAGGAGAAGTAGAAGCTACAGTACGTACAGGTGACGACACCAAGGACAATAATTACAAACTACTGACATTATATACATTTAAAATAAATATTCTCTGTACATAAAATTAATTAATTCATTATTATATTTCAGTAGACTTCATCATCAGATGTTTCTGATTTATGTCTCCCTTGATCATATTTCTATTATGTATACTCTATGATAGAAATTAGCAAAGAAAACACTGAGAGAAGGAGAAAAGGCAAAATTCAAACAGGAGAATGTAAACTAGAGTGCTAAGCTATTGTTCTTAATCTCTCTAATTACGACTGGACTCTGAGGTCTGGGTGTATCTCTGGCTAAGAACAAAAGAGAGCCATGAGGAACTGAACTAAAATAAAACAAACTAGTACAGGGGGTTACCCTGCTTGGCAGGGAGAGATACGGGACCCCATAACGGGGAAAACAAAGTTGCAAAAACTGCTGCAAAAATTTACACAGAGATTAAAGGGGGGGGGGGGCGAATCTCTCCTCACTTTGAGGATACAGAGTCGAAGTCTCCCCACAGGTCAGAGCTGGCTGTGGTGGCAGGGTTGGATGGAGCCGCTGAGTTGGAGTTACTGGAGTCCAGGTCTAGCAAAAAACCTGGAGGTTAAAACAAAAAAACTCTTAAATTCTTAAAAGTAACAAAAATGTAGATTTCTGTTGTGATTGTTTCTAATCAGCCAAAGAATTCACAATTTTAGGCAGGATTTCAGGAAATTTATTGTAATTTCTACTAATAAATGATGAGAAAATCCCTATATTAGTAATTTTCTCTGCTATGAAGTCTAAAAATTTAATTTTACTAAAGAGCTGGTTTATCTAAATGTGGTATTTTTGCAATTAAAGGACGGGTGTGTATGATTTAGTAACTATCTATCTTAACCACATTTAGAGGACTTTTTTACTTTCACTTTGGGCCATGCTGAGTCAAACCATGCTGTGTCAATTTGCATTTCCATTACCACTTTTAACACGCTGAGCTGTGTGAAGTTGCGCCCAAGATGTACCTTCTCTGGAGTGGGGCCAAAGCGAGCCCAACCTGCCTCCAAACAAGCTGCAGTGATGTCTTGCCAACTGCGGTTAACCATGGTGACTACCGTTTCTCCCCCTCAAACAAGCAAATATGTTTTTTCAGTTCATAAACAATGAGCAAGCTGCACACGCAGTTTGGAAACGGAAGTATGGTGGACCACAACAGCTTGTCAATGGGCACTGCAAACACAGCAGTTTTGATTGTGTCCTCAGTCCACTCAACACATTCAGCTTGCAGCCATGGATGTAGCCAATTGCTCTGAAATGGTCGTGATCCTGACAGAGTCTAGTACAACTTGAGTCGACCAGTGGAATATTGATTCAGACAGTCACATACGCAGCAACCAGGCACTTTGGTGATTTTGTTACTAGTAAAACTCTAACATTTGCAGTTTGGTAACTTGTCTAGATGACTGGGGAAGACCGTTATTTCTGTTGCCGAAATGCGCACACAGCTTTTTGATGATGTTGACCCTCTTCCGGTGTGCCCCATGAAACCTCAGTTCAGAAAAAATATGAACGGCAGTCAGTGATGTAAGAAAAATTAGTTTTTGACTCAGTTTAAACTGTGCCACAAATTACACATATGATGTTTAGTTTAAAACATAATTTTGCAAGTCAAGAAAGTCTCAGTTTGTTGTTGTTTTGTTTAATTTTGTGTGAAACTACATCGCTCGTCTTGCACATTATGAAATGTTATCTTACCTCAGTGTTTTATCCAGTGACTCTTGGTACTTTGTAGCTGTTGTGTGACTACATCCCATCACGAAAACAGACAAGCATTGTAGCTTCAGTCGCTAACTTTTGCTTTTGGAGGGAGAAAAGCATGACGTCACTCATGAAACTTCTGGGTGTGTAGTCTTTCTAATTATATTTCTTCACAGTCTGATACTTCAGTGGTTTTATGACAAACTGCAACTGTCTTGACTTGAAAAATTATCTTTTAAATTGACAAGCATCATATGTGTGATTCATGGCACAGTTCAAACAGGATTAAAAAAAAACTAATTTGTCTCTGTCACTGACTACAGTTCATATTTTTTCTGAAGGCGGGTCCCATCATGGTCCACCAGAGGGGGCGTGACTTACGCACTCTATTGTGATACTCAGCTGAAATCTGTGCAGGAGAGCAGAGAAAAAGACGTTTGTACAAGTGTGACTGTGTGTTCAGCTCTCAGTTCTTTCTGCGGTTTGCAGTTTAGTTTCTCTCCTGTGTGATGCTGAATATGCCTATTAACTGTTTCGTGTTTGCTCTGAGCCATATAGCAGTCACGTCATAAAAACCCAACATTTTCTGATTTTGCTGCTTCATAATAACATCTTCTAAATAACTAAAAATAATGAGGGAACTTTACTGTGAAGAATTTCTAGGAAACAACGTGTTTATCCACCGTTTTACAGCCGGTCAACTTGAGCTAAGCTCATCTTCAGTTGACGACAAGCAGAAACCCTGAGTAATGGAAATGCAAATCTGTACCATGCTGGTCTGATACGCCGAGTTAAACTGAGTCAAGCCAAGTCAGCACATATGTGGGTAATAGAATCAGTGTTTGGGCTACTGTAGAATCATGGAGGTGCAACATAGCGGTGTCCATGAAAGAGGACCCGCGCCCCCTGTGGATAAATGGCTTTATATTATGAATATTATATTGTATACTTTCAGTATTATATGCTGAGCTTTTGACATGCTGACCTGTGAAACCTCTGCCAAACACAATGGGCGTCAACAGAATTTCATGTGTGCTGCATAAAGCACCAAATACATGACATTTGAAATTTAGAATCAATCTGAGCGTTTTGAGCACCAAAACCAAAATTCCATTCACGTTCACTGTATTCAAATTGGCTTCAGAAATCTCAGAGGCAAACCTCAGCACATGAAACCGAAACCATGTGCATTGGTAGATAACATGTGAATGGAAAAATATGCTGCTTCTTAGATATGTAAGCTACAGTGAATCAAGCTATTACTAAATCAACACTATGGTGGGCCAGAGAGGAGGGGACCAACAATAATCTTTAAAGGAAAATTTCGGTGTTTTACAACTGAAGTCTACCTCATAGTTTTGGCCGGTATTCCTGCAGGTCAGCATCACATTGCACTCACCACTTTCATTGTAAAGACTGTGGCTACACGTGCTGTACTGGAAACAGCTTTACAACAGATCCCTAGGGGGCTTTCAACAACGAAATAACTTTCCTCTGCTTTATATTGACCATTTACATGAACTTTCATTCTTCATTGCTTGCCAGATCACACTCTGCATCCCCCTGTAAATGAAACAGCTGTAATGATCTAAAACAACCTGCAGGTTAAAAATACAAGTAGGGCTGCAGTGCAATGGATTATTGTTGTAATTATGTTTCACATCCAAAAAACTGTTTTTGACTGTTAAGCTTAGATTTTGTTGAGCTGTTTTCAGCAGAGCGCTCAAGTGTACTATCTCTATAGTAACACTGGTGAGAACAATGCTGTGCTTACGCATGGATATGTTGGCTAAAAGAACTATCATTTGTCTCCTGATTTTGTTTTCTTGTGATCATGAGGAATACATTTTGTGATCTCAAAATAATAACATTACAAAATAACGACAAAGCCTTTTTTTATCTTGTCACCCTGACATATATATATTATTGTGTGTGTGTCACATAGGCTGTAATTACACTAGGTGCACAACCTCTAATCTGTACTTAAATGTTACAGTTACTTACCAGTGTCACTTCCTCCTGCAGATGGTTGTGTGTTTGGTTGTGTGTTATGATTGATCGATCTGGATGAAGGGGGTGGGGCTAACTTGCCCCCAGGAGGAGGTGGAAGAAGCCCAATGCCACCTGAACTCTGCGGACGAGATCTATCCTTCTTTTTCGATTGCTGGAAAAGGTTAAATTAGGGAAAACAAAAACTGCGTTCAGATTGCTTGTCAAGACAGAAGACAAAACATATCAAAGCAGATTTATCAAAGTTAAACTCTGATCATGAATTAATTTGCACTAAGCATAATTAATTAATTAATTTAAAAAAAATCCATGGTATTATTTGGTGGTTCAATCATGAAAAACGAATGAATGAAAATAAAATTACCCCAATATTGAGAGTAATGGTCTGCCCTTCTTTGAAGCCCAGGTCCAGTTTAGGAGTGGAGTCTGGAGCCTGCGCCTGCTTGGTCAGTTCAGTTTCCTGCTTCACCCACCTCGAGAAAACGAGCAGAGAGGGAGGCAAGTTGAGATGCAAAAGGATTAAACATAATGAATAAATCCAACACTGAATTAGTTATGATTCATCATGACACACTATGAAACAGCTGCATACTTGAAGTGGTCCTGGAGCGCAACGTTGAAGTCAAAAGCATCGCCTCGGTCTCCAAAACCAATGCCTATAAACGCACTGCGACCTATGAGAGACACAAACACAACAAACAAGCGTTAAGGGCAGTCCACACCAAGAATGATAATAACTATAACAATAATTATGTGAACATCCATATTGATGAACAAAATGTGATGTTGATGACCTGTAAGTGCTGAACGTTGTGCAGACTAACAAAAAGAATACCAGGAAAATATAGCTTCACAAAATTCTTTAAACACAAGAGGAGTTAGGAGATTCCAGTGCTCTGTTACAAGTTGTCGTCTTTTAAAGTCAAATTATATTCAGACTTTCTTATCAGTCAGTGTTAATTTGATGGTATCCTGGTGAATAGATCATCAATAGAACCAAACAAACTTCGGAGACCCCATCAGTGCCAAGACCATTTTGCAGTATGTCTCAAGAAAAATTATGTTTTTTGCAGGCTAATATTACATTATAGCAGTGTTTAATAAGTTGTAGGCTATACCCTGTAAATTCAGTTGAATTTTAGTTCGCTGTCAGTGTTTCTACTCTTCATCAAATCTCTCTGAAAGTGTTTTGTCATTACTGTTGGAATGCGGCCATCCACATGAGTCATGAGAATGATTTTTAAAACGATGTATTTACAGTTATTGTTACGGTTATTGTTCTTTAGAGTTTAGTGAGGTATTTGCAAGATAGTTCACACAAAAACATAGTAAACCTCACAATAATCTGTACACCACAATAAACAGTTTCTAAGATTTAGCCCATGAACATGGCGTATCTCTGCTCTGGATCATTCTCTTAATCCTCTCTTCTGTTGTCCTCTGAATTAGAAGCACATTTCTTAGCAACAAACAGTTTACCCACCGTTGTCATCCTGGATGCGGAGCACAAAGTAGCGGCTTGAGTCACTAACTGTTTCCACTGCGATGCCAGGGTACTCCTCCACTGGTGCTTGGGCAAACAGCTCCCCTGTAGGTTAGAACAAAAGAAATATGTTCATTGTTTATTTGGCAAAATGCTCTACTGGCAATTTGGATCAAGAAGAGACACTAAAGAATTTCACATTTACTAAGCCAAAACTCTCAGATTTAAAAGAGGGACAGAAATGAAATGTTTTTTTTCTCTGTTTTACGAAAAAAAATAAGTAAGATGGATCCTAGTATTCAGATCATATCGAAATCAGACCATTATAAGGTATAATCTGAGGGGAAAAAGCATCCGAATATGTGAAATGCACTGAGAGTGAGAAAGAAAAAGATGATCAGTCTGTTTGCTTCAAAACAAACTGCTTGCTCGGTTGTGGGCTGGGTCACCTTGGAATAGATGAGTAACAGAGAGGGGGATGGCGAAACAGGAGACTACACAGTGAAATGATTTACAACAGCGCCAGCGCCAGTAAACAACAGCTCCGTCCTGTCTGCTCCTGTCTCACCAGAGATTTTGTCTTCCAATTTCACGTAAGCCACTTTGCCCCGGGCCGTCACACGCATGCGTCCTGTCCAGTCAGGAGCATCCAGCTTCCAATCGGCAGCCCTGGAGAC
This sequence comes from Lutjanus erythropterus, assembly GCF_056507025.1. Lineage (NCBI taxonomy): Eukaryota > Metazoa > Chordata > Actinopteri > Lutjaniformes > Lutjanidae > Lutjanus > Lutjanus erythropterus. The sequence continues at coordinate 22,348,971 of NC_139325.1, read as the reverse complement.
ATAAACACTCACAGTCAGGCAGTCAGGGAGACAGACAGTGTGATGTAGGTGAAACGGTGACAGCGGTTTATTGAGACTGATGTTGAGACGGAGGCGGAGAATAAGCAAGAAGAAAAGATGTGTGCGTGCGTGTGTGTTATTGTTATGATTCGTCCAACACTCAGACACACTCCAGGTCCACATCAGCTCTTTTCTGTGTGAACAGAACGTGACTAAGGCATCGGACGAGCACTTCACTGAGACCCAAGGCAGAAATATTACATCATCACCCTTACTCACTCTGCATATGGTCACTGGTTAACCAATCATATGTCTCATGGGACTCAGGCCTATGCTACTGTTTGGTTGGTGTCATGTCCACTCAGAGGCAGCTGTGGCAGGTCAGGCTGGAGCACCAGCCAATGAAAAATGGGGGTAAACAATTCAATGTCAACCTTTTTAACAACACAATAGCTCTATTGCATAGTGATACAAACGTTTCTACCGGGACAACACTGTCTTTCAGGTGGATTATTTATGTTAAAGTCCATTGTTATCACACAGCATCGACCGTGCTGAAGTGTCCTTGAGCAAGACTTCGTTACAGCCTCAGGGATGTTGTTCTGCAACTGAAAGGTCAACAAAATGAACATCACTGAAGGGAAAATAAGGCATAATTACTAAGCTAATTGTCCTATAAAATCAGACTTTTAAGCAGTGTAATTATCTTATGTCGTGCCACTGGGCGAAAGCATATAAACACACGACTGGAATGTCGCGAATCCAGTCCCCGTAAGTTGGCTATTAACGCAGCGCAGGAACAAATCCCAACCGTTATTTAAGTATTTTCCGTGATGACCTTGTAAATACACAGCAAAGACAACCAGCACGAAAATTACGTTACTTGAGGCTGCGTGCTTATGGGATGAGCTCGGTGGGATGGTCGCCGAGGCAACGGCTCCTAACGGTTGAAGCTCGCGGATGTTGGGCGAAAAAACTCCCCCCTCACGTCAGGCCGCTGCCCACCCTCACCTGATAGCACGGTTGGATGCTCTCGGTGGGATTCGGTAAATGTTGACTTCAGGTTTGACACAGAGGACCGACTCGTACTCGGACTGACCCTCGGTCGCCATCTTGACTCGTACTAAGTCGGTGCACGCCGGTAGCGGTGGTGACGGTGAGTGTGGTGTCCGTGCGGCGTTAACGGCTACGTGACCGTAATAGACGCTGTATTTGCGCACAGACTGGCGCCCCTGTTTCACTGCTACGGTGTCAGGGCATCTTAAAGGGGCATGCCACCGATTTTCTGCGTACAGATCAGTTTACACGGCATGTTTCAGGCAAAATAATAGCCAAGTGAGTTCTTTTATTTGGGCTTTTAGTCTAGATATCCACCAAAAACCTAGCTTAAATCAAACTGAAGTGTGGCATTTTAACGAAGTGACCAGACAGATAGGCAAGAGAAAGTGTTGCAGTTTTACTTGTATTATTGCAGCCATGAAAGTGCAGTCATTTATCACTGGATAGGGACACTAGTCCTTTTACAGGGTTGCCAGGTCTGTGTAACAAAACCAACCAAATAGCCCCTCACAGGCACAAAATTAAAGCCAAAACTCAAAATATGCCAATAGAAAGCCATATACACTGTTTTAAAAGTCTGACAGCATCACTATCATGGCAAAATGTATTATAATATCTACAAAGCAACACCATAAATGTTAAGTGTGCCAGAATTAAAATCAGCTTTCCCAAAACAGTTCTTGCACCTAGGGACCTAAAATGCCCTTGTGTAACTACATACAGTACAGTATATTACCATAAACTAAACTGTTGCTTTGTCTTTTCATTTTCTGTTCTATTTTGTCCCTCTTCTTTTCCTCATTGCCTGCCTGGACAACATAAATGTAGTGGGGTTTTTTTTTATATATGCATTTACTGTAGTTAATATACCTTATTGCAACTCAGACCTTATCATGTTACTTCACTAAATTTTAATCTTAAACTTACAGAAATACATGTAAAACTAACTAAACTAAAACTAAGCTAACTACTTACAAGCTAACATCACAGCAAGTCCAGAACATGAGTTAACATCAATAACAAGAAACAATATTTCACTGTTCATTGTTTTATTTCACATGGTTATAATGCCAGAGAAACAGGAAGCAGCATCTATCTAATCTTAAAAGCCTTGCAACTTGAAATGTTATTTTTTTTACAGTTTTTTTCATTCTCAGTTTCAGCAGTTGTAGTGATGGAGAAACACCAACATGTATTATTCTCTACAGACTTGACAATAGACTTAACGGTAACACAAGAGGAGGTCACAGGTATGTTTCACAGTCCAAGAAGCTTGAAGGCATCTCTCAAATCATCTGTTTCACAGGGCTGAGAAAAAAAAAACAAAAAACATTTTATTAGAATTAGAAACAAGTAATTTTTGGTTCGATCTAATCTGTTTGGTTGAAGAAAAACATGCGGTTTGGTAAAACATCTACCTGGAGTATACGGTTGAGTTTTCTCGTAAGTCGAACTGAGTTTCTCTGCAGCTCTTCCCAGGCCTTGAAGTTGCTCTGCTTCCGAGCCACAAAGGTCTGCCAACAATAGAAGAAGTCTAAAAAAGGAGGAGAAAATAGTAATTGTGAGCAATTATGATACGGACAGCAATGTTTTTTATAGGTAGAATTTGGCTGGCTGGAGATATATACATCTGCTCTCTCTTAATCTCTAGCACATATATAGAGATTCATGCTTCCACCTTTGTAACTCATGACTGTGATCTGCACGCCGGCCTTTTTCAGCATTCTGAGGCCCTCCCTTTCACGGCTGTCCTCCATGTCACAGAAGTAAAGGCGGGAGACAAAGATCCTGAGGCGAATGTTGGGCGTTTGACTGAGGAACTGGCACAGTCTGATGGAGCAGTTAACACAGGGAGACCAGGAGCAGAACCAGGTGATGGAGTAACTGAGCCGCCTCTCTCCCGCACCTCCATACCCCCACAAACCAGGACACAAGGCTCCCAGGTAGCGCAGGAACAGCACCTATGGAGAAATAGGAGGATGGACAAAATCATCCAGCACTTTCAATTGTTGTTTTCTTTCCTCTGAACAGGCCCTTCATATATGCTGCCCCATCTTGACCTACATTACTTACCTCTACATGGATGCCATTGCGATTGCGGAGGTGTCCAAAGTCAAAGGTTAAGGTGTCTGGCCCCACTCGCCTCTTCACTACAAAACAGAGGTATGTCTCATGCCGTCCCCTTGCCCACCGCACGTTCTTGTAATGGTAGAGGAACTTTTTTCGGGGCAAAAGCACACTGAGACAAAGGGAGAAAATGTGCTCTTTTTATTAGCTCATGACATGAGGTGCAGCTAGAACAGTGGGCACAGTGCATCTTACCTGCAGAATATTTCAAGTTTGTTTTTAAAGGCTACAACCATTTATAAAGAAATGCTGCTAGGAATTTATCAGTCAACATTTCATCAGTAATAATGCCATTCTGAAAAGTGTTACTGTTCTATAAACCAGCCTCTGTGGTGACAGATAATTTCAGTAGTGTTCAGCAAAGACAGTTATTTTATGCCGGGAAAGTCTGAGAAAAACTCTCATTAATCATCAAAGAGCTCATTAAATGAACATTTTAACGTTTATTATTCAGATGACTCACTCATACATTCTGGTTTTTAATTCAGTAAGTTAGCGCAATAAAGTCATGTAAAACTTGTGGTTAACCAAATGCGAGAGATGGACAGTCAGAAGGCAACTAACATTCACTACTTTTTTCTCACTCTCACTTTCACAGCTTTTAGCAAAACTTATTAATACTGAAACGTCTATATGTAGCGTAGTAGTATTAGTATTAGTATCGGTAGTATTGTGGCATAATTATTGGAACAGAAGTCCACTCAAGAATATTTTATATCAATATCAAAGTATCATCATTTATGAAAATTTAGGACCTTATAACCTTTTTCCATTTAATAGTATGCATGTGCAATCTATATATAAATGCATGCCAAATAGAAAGACATATACAACATATAAATAGAATGTATCCATTTTGCTCACCTGTCTAGCTTTGTAATCATTTTGAAAGACGCGCCTTGCTTTGTCACTCGACGGGCATGTGTAATGAATGAAGGTTAATGAGAAAGAGCGAAAGTGTGTGTGTGTGTGTGTGTGTGTGTGTGTGTGTGTGTGTGTGTGTGTGTGTGTGTGTGTGTGTGTTGGAGGTTAAATGGAAGGAACTGAGAGCATATACCTCTAAACATAAACATCCTGCATACAACAGAAGCAGCTTCTGGTTGGACAGAAAGATTTTTCAAAGTAAGTTCAGGGGGCGTGATACAAACGAGATGGATGGATTGTATTGTCTTGCTGCAAAACAATTAAAGCTATAAATTAATTGCTCTTTTGCAAATTTCTTTTTAAGGACATCATATTTTTTAGATATTTAATATAAGTTCACACAAGGTGGGTTGCACCAACAAAGATTAATTTTTAATTAATGATTAAATTATGTTGCACCAAACTTTTAAACAATCTTGTGAAATCTTAGTTTATGTTTTACTCTAAACCTAGTTTAAATTTAATTCGGTTGCACCAAAATTTATACTCAAATTTAAAGTGTGAGCCAGCTTTAAACTTACACTTAAGGAGGTTTAACTTTTTAAATAGCTGCCTTTTTGAGATGGATTGAGCAAAATAATTCTCAGCTGAACTATTATGAGGAGGCTAACTAGGCTAACCAACTTTTTAGCTAGCTTGTAAACAATGTAATGTTTTAACTTTTTAGCTAGATAGCAAACAATGCAACATTTTGTTAGCTTTTAGCTAGATAGTAAACAATGCAACATTTTGTTTGATTTTTATTTAACTAGCAAACTGTGAAATGTTTTATTAAGAAATACAGCAGCAGCAGAAGGTTTTCCACAGTTTTCCTTGTATTTTATTATATTTAGGTCCTGACAGCACACATATTTATTCATGAATTTATTCATTTAAATTTGGGTAAGCAATCATCTCCATAGTGATTAAACACTATTTAATTTCAGTTTACATGATCAAACCTAGATTTACTTAACTTAATAACGCAAAAGAAGTCTACTTAATGATAAATCTGCGCTTACTCGTTTTAAACCTGGTTTTGATCAACTCTGACTAGAACTACATTAGAATAAATTAACTTTTTTTGGTGCCACTCAGTCATAATGACTTAAGTGAAACCATTCATTTGCTACAAGGCAATAAAGGAATCTTACTGGGGTGGCAAATTACACATCACAGATTTTACAAACTAATCTTAGTGACCACACATGAGAGGAGGAGTGTTTGACGTGATTTGTAACCTTTGGAGTTTTTCACAGACGTCAGTAAACTGAGCCAACTGGCTGGAACTTTCCAGACACTTAAGACTCATCCAGTCACCAGCCACTCTGCTTTGGCTTTCCCAGATCATTAACTAAAAAACTTCCAGATATCTTCTCACCTTGATCTACAATGGGATCGCCACCGACCATTCCTGCTATTCAGCCTTTCCACCTAGCTAGTCCCCCCCACCTTTTCGGGGCCTCAAGATTTGGTGGAGACCTAGGCGTTCCCAGACCTCTGAGGCCCTGACACCTACTTCGTCCTCTGATCTGGGTTTTCCCAAACTGTGTCAGGCTGGGAGCAGAACTGTAATCGACCTCCCTCGCCCTACGTGTCTGCTCGAGCGGCCGGCCAGCTGACCGACCGCAGTGTGTGGATAAATCTCACTCATAAGCCTTTGAACCATCAGATGCTGTCATCTGTCCTTGCCAAATCAGGATGTGTATTATTTTGCTCTCGTCTTTTTCTTTGCTCTGTCTGTTTTAGCTCTGGCCCAGTCTGCTCACTCAGTGGCACTGCATGCAGGCATCCTGCTTTCCCATGACTCCCCTCACCCTCTCATGCACTCTGTGGTTTGGGGAATTCACCGTTTCCCAGGGTGGCTGTTTTTGGAGCTCATCTGTGTGTGTATGTGCACATGTGTGTGTTAGCCATCTGTATGAGCATGTCATTAACACAGTCTATATGTTATACATCATCTGGAACAAATTTATCTAATATATCCTATGATTGTGTGGTGCCCCAAAATTTGGAGTGATTCATGTGTACGTGTGTCTGCATGCTCGGAGCAACCTCACATCATATTGCATTACTCTGACGGTGCACTACAGCTAATGTCTCTGCACATTTGATCTTGTGTGCATGTGTCTTTTCTCGACTTCAAGAGGCTGATCAAATGCCAGACTATATGTAACCACTTCCCACCCAGCTCTCTGGCTTTGACCACAGTTGACCAAGGTCATCTCAGTCACACATGAACGCTCACGTGCACTACCACCCTTCTCGTGCTCTCTCTGCCTGTCTGTGTGTGTGTGTGGTGGAGTAGTACAGTATGGCCAGACATGGCTGTGCATTTAACCCGTAGTCAGGGGCAGAAACCGGGTGTAGGAAATGCCAAGTCATACTTTCCGAAACCCACCCGCCCACACCCTGCACACGCGCACACAAACACACAGCCATACCGTGCAGACGCACATGACCACAGTCACAAACAGACTTTCTTTCCAGTGTGTGAACTCACATCTGTTTCCTGACAACAATAATAGCTACAGATCGGGCGGGTAGAGGCCCAGCTAACAGGTGTCTGCGCTTTGACAGTCATGAAGAAACAACCTGATGATGACCAAACACTGTCACCAGCAAAAAATACAGCTTTCACAGGGTGAAACTGGCCTGACCACACACTCACTCATTGCTGCAAGTAAAAACACTGTTATGTTACTGGGTGTCTCAGCTTTTTCATCAAAGTTAATTAAAGGACTGTGATTTTCCACTACAGCTTGCATGATTAACAGTTTGCAGTAAAGTGTAGGCCTATATTTGTCTACACATCAGGTGAGATATGCATGTTTCCCACAGACACATTGACACTTAACAAACATCCTGTGGTGTTTATCTGTGGCACAGTGATGCTATACTGACATCGCTTGAGGTTAGCAGTGTAGGTAGCTGTGCGACGCGAGCATGAGGGCTGCTAACCATATCAAGGTTAGCCTCAGACTGGAGCTGTGTGCATTTCCCCACTTAGTCACATAGACTGTCATTCACCTGCAAACCACATATATTCTTGAGTCAGAATACCATCCACATATATTTAACGTGCTGTGCCAAAAGCTGCTATGGTAATTACATTTAAAACATTAATTATCAGGTAGATTTATTTGTGTGATTCTGATTAATTCTTTGGAATTAATTCCATATTTTAGAGCAGCAATTAACGTTTACTTTCATTATACATTAATGTTTATTTCTAATTAATTAGTTAATTTAAATGTATTGGTTACATCAGTTGAAAGCTTAAATACACTACATTTTTAATGAGATTCTAAAAAGAGTAAAAATCAATACATTTTAGAGGTTGCACCCTGAAAATGTTTGCCAATTCTCACTTGACAATTAAAAAAATATTGATTGATAAATGTTCTGTCAGTCGATTATTAAAGTGACAGTTTCAGCACTAAAATATTTAGTTAACAACCTCCATATACTTCTACTGCCAGCATTAAAGATTGCAGAATTCTGAATTGTCATTCTAAAATAGAACAAAGAAAACCAAAATGAAAGAATGAAGCTGAAACAAAGGGAGGGAGCACAGTTTTGCAGACTCATATACCCAGACACTGTACATGAGGGAGAGCAACGGCAGCTAAAGAGCGCTAAAAGATAAAAGCAGATCAATTCTGCACATTCACCTAAACCACACATACTTCCTATACAGTAACTGTAACTGTTCAACCTCCTACACATCTGGATGGTTTCACTCACAAACAAAACGCATGCAATCTCACACGCCATTTACTGTGTTGAAATGTTAAAGAAAGGAACAACACAAAGACATTTAGGAAACACACATTTTACATAAATATTTTATTTCATTACAAATAATGACAGAAGCTTCAATATGGCATCTTGGCAATTATTAAATAATAAACAACCATTTGTTGTATGAAAATGGAGAGATTGTACTCAATATGATTAAAAGGTAAAAATATTCTTAAAACAAACAGAACAGCAACACATACAGTAAATAAATACTGACATAAATAACACAAGTATCCAATAAATTATTAATTTAAACAAACATGTTGCAGCGATGACGCTATCACCTTCAACAGAGATCCACAGTCCTCTTTACCTTTAGATATTCCTAAATCCATCAGTACTCAATCACAGGTCTTTGTAAAACACCTTAGTGAGGGGGTGTCCCAGAAAGCCTCTCTCAGGAGTCTCCAGCTTCCTCTCCTCATCCTCCTCTTCATCAGTCCCCTCCCCCAGTTGCTGATAGCCCAGCTTCCTGAAGAAGGCCTCCCCCACCTTGGAGGGGTAGGGGACGTGTGCATACACTCTGTGAGCACCAGTCTCCCGCTCTCTCTGCTCCAGACTCTGGAGGAGCAGCCGGCCCAGGCCCTCCCTGCGGTACCAGCAGCCCGTCACCAGCCTGCAGATCCTCCCGATGCCCGCTCGACTTCCGCTTTCCCGGAAGATGCAGCCAATGATGTCGCCGTCACAGTCCGCCACCCAGACCTGCCCTGCTGTCTGTTCCCTCTCTGGGGTGACCTTCTCTGTTGATGCGTCTTTGTCTTTTTCTTTGGTTCCAATTCTGCGCCTTGGCTGAGTAAAAGAAAGAAAATTATTTGGCTGCAACATTTAGTCACTACAATAAAAGGGAAAATTTGTCATTTTTCTCATGGATGTCAATTTTGATGTAAATGTAGTCAACTGAAGGAATAACTTCTTCACGACTGCTATATTGACAGAGTTCTCCTGCTGCAAAATGTTGTTCTTCTTCCTGCATCCAGTGATGTAACAATTTTGTAGTTGGTATTAAGGAAGAACTAGAGGATATTTCATGTTAGATTTTTAGTCTCCACCTCTGAGTAACAAGGGCTATATGGGTATTTTGTTTTGATTTGCAAAGTAACAGCTATAAGCTTGGATGGTCTCACACTGCATCACAGGCATGTGGGTCACAAGCTTGCATGCAGTGCATCCTGATACATCTAGGTACTGATACAGCTCTGGAAGGATAAGTCATCTTTCTTGGTCAGTTCTGTACTTTCACAATGTAGTAGGACGCACATGTATTTCATGAGCTACACGTTTTTTACTTCCTGTCAGCTCTATAGTAATATAATATAGTATTCACCAACTCTGCTTCGGTTAAAGTAGAGCTTTAATTCAACAGTAGATGTGAAAACATTCTGGCTCTACACATCATTTCTCCCTGCTGCTTCTCTGATGTCTAACCTCTCTCAATATTTTCACATTTTAACTCGGTGACTTAAGGGTTAAACTCAATCAAACCTGAGTTGGTTATTGTCAGAACAGTGGAAAGGTGAGCTGAGACGGTTTTGTTGAGTTTTATTTTGTGTCTGTAGAGCTTAAATGTAGATGACAATGCTAGCAAACTGGCTAACATTAACATTTACCTAAGACACTGAGGTGAGTATCAAAATCACTATATACAAAACACATGTATATCCTATTAAAAATATATATCAAGCTAACTGTGAAGTAACTAACATAAGATGAAAAAAGTGGGTAGTTGAAGGTAACGTTACAATGGTGATGTAAAGCTCCTAAAACAGATATCCATCACATCACACTGTCCAAGTAGAGAATATAACACTCACTGAGGAATTTATTGCTTCATTTGACTACATTTATAATAAACACTGACTGAATATCAGCATGAAAAGTGCAGATTTTTTCCTTTAGCTGAAAACTACCAAAAAAAAAGTAAGAATTTCCAGCAAAACAGTTGACTAACCCTTTTAGTCACTGGTGTCTTGCCACTAATCCTGCAGTAGGGATTCTGCAGTGTCTCGTCCTGAGTCCCTCTGTAGCTACTTCCCACATAGTCCCAGTAGGGACGGCTGCTGCCCAGAACCCCAGTAGACCGTGGCATGGTGATCTTGAGAAAGACAATTAGCAGGAAGACAGGAATAGCGAGGGCCAGGATGAAGGAATGAACGAGGCAGCGCAGAATTGAGGAGAGAACAGCCAGGATGAAGAGGCAGAGCGGACGAGTGAGGATGTGGAGGATGAGACGGTTTTCTGTGCCCTCACAGCCCTCCTGCAGAAACATTGATAGAAGTTTGAAAAATATCAGCAGAAGTCTCACAAGGACAAGAGTAATTTCACGATGTGATGAAAGCAGCCTGTCTAAGGATGAGTTCACACCTAGAGGTCCAGTTCATGAATCAAACCAATACGAGGATGATTCATTATTTTAATTTTTGAGTCAGTCCAATTTGTGTTCACAAAGGCAAAACTCAAACTATACACAAATTTTAAACAAAAGTCACATGTTGGAAATGTCATTCAATTGTCAGTTCAGTTGCTCATGCAGTCAGCAGATAAAAAGTCAACAAACCCCTCCAAATTTCTACCTGGATATCGTTTATTATGGAACACCGTAAAGATCTGTTCATGTTGGTGATAATCTGGAGCATATATGAGCAGACTTTAGATGGTCGCTCATATGAACATCTTGTAAGACAGCATGTATGATATAATTTAATTAAGTGCAGGTATTTCTTACTTTGTTGTCCAGGTTTGCCACCGCCAGTCCACATTTTGGTAGAAAGCGTGCTAATAGTTAACCAGTCACCGAAACAGGAAGATAACCCAAACATACCATACCAAAGATTTGAAAGCTCCAGGGTTCAGATCATACAGACTAAACAAGGCTGGTGTGAACCCGCCCCTAAACCTTATCTAATTTTATTGTACAAACCTTGATGAGGGCTTTGACCACCTCTATGTCGTCCTCCTTCATCCTCCTCATCACCACCTGATCCAACTCCAGCCTTACCATGTTTAGGCTTTATGCTCGAACAGCAGAACTCAAATATGTGCAAACTCCAACATCCACACTGTGCACAGGGACCCTGAAAAAAACACATTTTAAGGTTGTAACTGATTAACAGCTAAATGCAACTTTGGATGTTTGACACTAGGGCTGCAACAAACGGGTTAGGGTTAGGGTTTACAATATCAATTAATTGATTAGTTGTTTGGTCCATAAAATCTTAGAAAATGGTGACAATTTTTGATCCCAGTCCAAGCCAACACAAAGATAATCAGTTTACTGTCATTGAGGGCTAAAGAGTTCAGAAGATACTCACGTTTGGGAAAGATCAAAATAGTAGGCGATTAATTTGATGGCAGACAACTAATCAATTAATCGATCGAACATTGTAGCTTCATTAGACACTAAATCGTTCAGGTAACTGATGCTGTTGTAGACTGACAGACAGCTTACTGCGTTATCTATATTATGACATGTTAAAGTTGAAAGAGGTCAGTGTCTTTACAGAGTTCATATTATGCAATGCATAGTGAAGCCAGTAGTCACAGTGTACCCATGCTGGCTCCAAACAACAAAGACAGATGAGGATTATGGAGGATTGGTAGCATGCATATGTCGCCAGCCACCATTCTGTACGTGCATCATGCACGCCATATATGCACGTTGAACAATGATCATCAAAGCTACAGTCAAAGCGAAAAGACCTTGTAGAAATCCTTATATGGTTATTACAGAGAGCTGCGGTCTGTCCTGACACATGCAGACCCTCTGGTCCTGTCCTCACCCCCCCGTTTCCGCTTACCTCCTGTACGACGCAGCTAAAATTAAACTGAAAATGTGAGATACACACTGTATGTGTCTCTCAGTTTGTTGTCAAGTCCGCGACGGTTTGTTTGTTTGATTGAATGGCCACAGTCGTTTCTTGCGGAAAGTTGGAATTCCGAATAAGGACGTACTCAGTTTTATGTTCCACTGCACGTTCTCTCTGTTTCGATCTACGCTGTTTGCGTATCTACATTCCGCACTGCGCAAAGGCTGTGTGAATGGCAAACGCTACGTAACAGCGTAGGCTGCGCTCCAGATGCAGCAACCTTATAATGGTATGGACGCAGTTCAGATCATAGACTCTGTAGGAGCGATAAAAAAAAAATCAATCAGTCAATAAAGACATGTTGTTACTTTTATATTATTGTTATATTATTTTTAATAGTATAAGCGGGATAATGTGCAGTGAACTGGTCTTGTTTGCAAAAGAAACCTCAGGGTGATTCAAAACAATAACGTACTCAGTGTGCATAATCCTTTACACGACTCAAGACACCAAAAAAGCTTAAAAATTGTCCAGTTGTGTGGTGAACTCTTCATTGAAAAATGTTTTTTTCTTTTCTTCTTTTTAATTTCAGTTTTTCTAAATTAAGTTTATATATCCCATACTGTTTGTCTATTTATATTATTTATTTGGTTGCTTGTTAATTGCACTGCCCCTTTTCTCTAGGTATCATGTTGAACACGTTTAGTGTTAGTGTTTAGTGTTTTAGTTTTCAGGAGTCTGCAACTTTTACTCACAGAGGAGCCATTTCAGGCCAAAAGAAAATAAAAAGTATTTCTGGAGCCACAGCTATTCGATTCTGTGTTCTACTCTGATTCTTTTCTCTTTTTGGATTTGGCATGCAAATTTTGAGGAAAGGGTGCTGGCAGAGCAGATCATGACTTTACCTTTCTGGGAAAATATTTGGTATCTCTAGCCATATGTGAAATAGCCATAGTTCAGTGCCTAATAAAAGTATTTTTTTTAAAGATCAAACTGCACATTCTAGAGTTGCCTTTTATTGTGACCAGTCCAAGGCACATTTGTGCAATAATCATGTTTTGTCAGCATCTCTATGTGCCACACCTGTCAGGTGGATGGATTATCTCAGCAAAGAACTGCTCACTAAAATGGATTTTAACAAATTTGTAAACAGAATTAGAGAAATAAAACTTTTATGTGCACAGAAGTCTTTTGTATTTGCTCCTATTTTTCATGAGCTGAAGTTAAAAAAAAAACAAAGTGTTGTGATTATATAGATATTTTAAATTTCCTAAAAAGGAAAAACAAGAAAGTACAACAAAAAAGGCAAATGATAAAAGGTATTAAGAGATTTATTAATAATTAATTAGCTACTCTTTAATATTAACAATGTGAAGAAGTTGGGCCATGTACAACATTTATTCACAAAACATATTTACTTAATAAACAAACTGCCAATGACAGTATCATTTAATCTAATATATTAAGGAATAGTCCGAGGTCCATGTACAGCCTATTTGAATGTATAACATTTCTAGTATGTGGCACCATGGGATAACAACACAGTATTCATCTAACTGCATGTTCTCCCTCAATTCTAGGAGAACTCAAACTGACTAAAGTGCTAACACACCAAGCCCACAAATAGTGAGGCATTCACTCACACACACTCTCTTCTTCTCTAACATGCACACTAGTTTTAGTTAGAGAACTGCATCTCTTTATTAGGTATAGGTCCATTTCTTATTGTGTCTTCAGGCGATGTCTGGACTTCTGTGTTGTCTGTAGAGTTGTGTTCCTTTACAGACTTTTCCTGTGCCTCTGCTGTCACACCCTCATATTTCACCTCATTAATTTGTGAGATCTCCTCATCACCTCCTCTCTCCATCCTTCCTTCTCTTAAACTACTGGTGCTGACCTCAATTATGACAATCTCCTCTCCACTTTCCAGCTGAAATATACTCTCCATGGCTCCTCCACCCTCAGTAACCCTACCACTTGCAGCATTGCAACCTCCCCCTTCTTCTCCCATCATTCCTCCTTCACCCTCTATCAGTGCTATCATCTGCATCCCCTCCTCAGTTTCCTGCTCCATCTTGGTCTCGCCCCCAAGTTCAAACACCACCTCCTGCCCGTCAAGTGGCACCAAACTTTGGGTGGGTGTGCAGGACAGCTGCAGGCTGGTTTCTTGCCCTTGGCTGAAGGTAGCAGTGGATGGACCGTCGCCCTGTGCCTCAGTGTGGAAATGAAGTACATAAGACTCTCCCTGACTGCCTTCCTCTCCTGCCTGTCTCTCCCCCTGCTTCTCCCCACCCCATTCATGCAGAAGTGACATCATCCCTCCCTTCCCCTCCCCTTTCTCCCCTTCATCTTGCCCGTTTGTCTTGATCTGCAACACAAGTGATTTTCCCTCTCCTCCCATCCCACCATCCACTGCCTCTGCTGATGCGTCCCCTTCAAACTGTAATACATATGACTCCCCACCCTCCTCAATGTTCATCCCCTCCTTCGCTCGTCCTTCATTGTCAAAACACAACACAAACTGTTTCCCTGCCATGCTCTCCCCTGTCCTTATTTGCCCCACAGCGGTATTGGAATTATCTGGAGTAGCAGGGACAGGAGTGGAAAGTGATGCTGTGGATACTGTGGTGGTAACAGTTGATGGGGGTCCTGAGGCATCCACTGTGGGGGCTACAGTGGTTGAGGATGAAAGAACTGGAACAGTAGTGCAAGATGTTGACAGAGTACACTGAGATACAGATGATGATGATGGCTCTGTGATGGTGTTAGCAGCAGTAATAGTCTGTGTGACACTGTTTGTGGTTAACAGAGATCCACCTGCAGCCTGACTGACAGGAGCTGCAGATTTCTGAAGAGTAGCTTTTGGTTTGCGCCCCCGTCTGCCCCGTGCTGTCCGTGTGCTTTTCCCTAATATGGGCTTGGTCAGAAGGGAGTTGGCTGAGAGAGTGTGTGTCGGCGTGGCAACAGGAGTGTTTGCATTGTTATTATTGTTGGTGATTATGATCCTGGTCTGCTGTTGTTGCTGCGATATGGTCGGAAACTGTTGCATGGGAGTCTGGGTTTGGTTCAGGACAGGCTGGAGTGCTTGGATCGTCTGGAGCACAGGGAGGGTCTGCGGCTCCGGAGGTGGTGGAGGGTTGTTCGCTGTCGGGACAAGGATCAAGCTGGACTGGTTGCCGTTGTTGGAGGGGCACTGTAGGAGGAAAAAGTTTTGGGGCTGGGATGGAGGTGGCAGTGGTGGTGGAGGAGGAGGTGGAGGGGCTGGTGTTGGGGATGACAGAGGAATGAGCTGCAGGCCGCTGGCTGTCTGAATCATAAAGTAGTTCTGGGAGGTGTTGGGAGGGATGTTAAGTGCTGGCTGGGACACAATCAGGCTGCCATGGTTTCCTGAGGTTTCCAGGGTAATGGGGTTGAGCAGGGTCGTGGTGGTTGTCACTCCTCCGACGCTGGCTTTCACAGCCACTCCTTCTTTACCTCCAACCCCAGGGCAGGGCAGGGGAACACTGCTGCCGTGAGTACGGATGTGCCTCTGCAAGTAGGAGTGCATAACGAACTCCTTAGAGCAGTACGGGCATTTGAAGTCCTTGCTTGAGGAGTGTGTGCGAAGGTGGAGCTGGAGGTTGGAGGAGTGCGTAAAGCTTTTATTGCAGTGTGTGCACTGAAAGGGTCTCTCACCAGAATGGGTGCGTTCATGCTGCTCAAGGAAAATAACAAGAGAAGAGAAAAGACAAATGAGGAAAACAGTTTCTGAGATGAGGCAGATCTATTCAATATAAACTCGACACAAGTTCACAGCTGAATCTCTTCTGGTTGTTCTGACCTGTTTGAGGTTTGACGTCTGCGAGAAAGACTTTGAACAGATGGAGCAGGTATGAGGCCGCAGTCCAGAGTGCATCTGACTGTGTCTACGCAGACAGCTGGTGTTCTTGAAGGACTTGCCACACTCCTTACACACATATGGCCTCTCACCTGTGTGCTGCCGCAAGTGGTACTGATAATGAGAGCTCCATTTGAAAGTGAGAGGGCAGTGAGGGCACTGGAATGCCCGAACACCTGTGTGTACCTGGATAAAGTGGACATGAGAAAGAAAATAATTTGCACTTTGCACTGTTTTTTTTTTTTCACATGAACATAACGTTTAGGGCTGTGATGTTAACTGTATTACCGCAATAGCATGGTCATGTGATGCATACAGTGGGGTTGAGCTCATTACTGTCATCATAGCAAATAATTTTTGTGGGGTCAATCTCATCTCATTCCATTGCGAAATGCGTTTGAGAACAGCACTGCCACATACGACAAGTTAGGAACACAGCCTCTGATTGGTTGACAAGGTCATTCCAAGGCATCATGCGTTAGCCAATAGATGGCTAGCTTTAACAGCTGTTTTCAACATGGAAAAACAGATAAACAACCACAGATGACATTCAAAGCTGGATCTATCATTGTGAATTTATTTTACAAAAAGACAGTTAAGTTCAAGGCTGGATTTCAGAGTCTCTGAAAGTAATCTGATTTGACCTGAGCTAACGTTGTAGGCATGAAGGTAATGTGTTAGCCAGCCTACTTTTAGGCTAACCTAAAACAGTTGGAACAGAACAGACAACACTTTTCTTGGTCTTGAGAAGCTGCAGTGTTTATTAACTTACAAGCTACACGGTACATTTACTGCCACACTGACAACTTACTACTAACCTTTAACCTTTTTTTTTTTTACCACAGTAAAAAAAAATCCATACCATCACAGCCCTGATGCCAATTGTATTTACAGTACAAAAAAGTAAAGTATTAGTTGGACAGTTTGTAGTAGTTGTTATTACATATGTAAATATGGTTTTATGGGTCCATTGTAATGAGTAAAACTTAAAGAGTGCAATGAAAGTGTTGTGTGATAACAGCCACTTAGTCACAAGAAAGCTGTAACTAGTTTGTTAGTTTGTTACTGTGTTGGAGGGAAATTTATTCGTTGGATATGTCTGTTTTAGATTGCATTCGTCTGCGGGGATGTGAACCATGCTAGACAGCTGCAGTCCCTTTAAACTAGAGAAATCTTAAGTTCTATGTTGACATAAATGATCAAATTTAGCTCCCAAATGATGGATCTCTCATTTGGAAACCTAACTTGTGTGTAAATTCCTTGGAGCCTTACCCTCTGATGGATTGAAAGCAGTGATGACCTCTTGAAGCTCTTTCCACACTCAGTGCAGCGGTAGGGCCTTTCCCCAGTGTGATCCCTCATGTGGTACTTCAGCCCCGATGAACCTTTGAAGGCTTTTCCACATTCTGAGCAGCGGTATGGCCTCTCTGCATTAAAGCATGTGAAAATTGAAATTGAAAAATGACATAATACACTAAAAACAGAATAAATGTTGGTTGTCTAAGAATTATTACAGTAATTATCACAGTAAGAAACCTCCTCTTTAGTGTTAATTTGTTTTCAAGAAAAATAAACAAGTTCCCTGATTGCTAGAAATGTATTAAACAGCCAATCTGACATTGCATATAGCATGGCTAGTTTTGCATTAAGCAAATTACCAGTGCAGGGGAAAGCATATCCTACCAATATCATACCATACCAATATGTCTTCTGCTACAGTGTCTTTACCTCCGGCAGGAGTGCTCTTGCTGGCTCCTGTCTTTTTTGGGGCTTTGGTCGGTTTGGCCGGTTGCTCCTCTTGCTCCTCACCGACGGCGATGATGTCAACATGGATCTCCCTCTGGCCCTCCTGCTGCTTGTCAGCCTGGCTGGGAGAGGAGGGGAGGGGTAGAGACAGGGAAAGGGAAGGAGGGCACACGATCTCAGCCTCTGCTTCGGCCAGGAGACGTTGCTCAGGAGTGTGGGAATGTTGGTGGGTGAGGAGTGAGGAGAGAAGGGGGAAAGAACGGTCACAGGCGGAGCAGCTGAACTGGGAGCGGGACTGTGATGAGAGAGAGTGCATCTGGACAAACAAAAGAAGGCAAAGATTATTGTAAGATAGATACATTTCAGTGGTCAGTATTCAGTACATTGCTGTAATTCATACAACAGCGTTAGCAGAAGAGCGTTCTCACCAGTGACACATGTCTATTGAGGCCTCCACTGGTCTTGAAGGTCTTATTGCAGTAGCCACATGACAGCCCTGCCCATGTGGTTCTGGCCTCTGGCTGAACGGTCTCAGAGCTCTGAGTCACCTCGGTGAAGCTCTGCAGCAGGTCAAACTGGGCCTGGGTGGTGCCCACATTCTGAGGACAAACCAAAGGAAGTAATGCATATCAACAACAAAAAACATATCAACAGATTGAACTCAAGCACTTTATACTGTAGGCTGGTATTTTTTAGATCAATTAACATTTGATTACAGACAGATGAGTGTTTGTCTTGACCTAAGAATACCTTCATTCTATTCCATGCTACATTACAAACAGTAGATAAACTGTACATCACACAATGTAGTCTAATAATCAGCCTGATTTGCCATTTTGTTTCACTTCATTTATGTATTTAGCCTTACATTCTGTTCATGTCTGCTTATTTTGTGTTCCTTAAAACAATCAGTAGCAAATAACACATCGGTCACACTAAAATCATTTTAAGTTGACACAGAAGCTGCAGGGGTTAGGAGCAATGTTTACCACATTGATCGAACAAATATGTTGATCTGTAGATTGGCATGAATCTAAATAGTTAAACTGCTGTATAGAGGGTATGCACATGATGATGCACTGTTGTTACACCCACTGAGCAGCAGTAAGTGCTGCATTTATGTTCAACTCAAAAACCGCAAAAACAGAAAAAACACACACTTAAATGAGAAAGACTAGTTGCTTGATTGACTGTTCAAATAGATTCAACAAGAAATTGGAGCAATCTTTTAACAAACTGCCAAAAGCTAAAGAAAGGAAGCAAGTCGCTGCAACAACTGGAATCCAGGCACTAGAACATGGATTTGCTGTTGACATTTTGCCAGGTATGTTGGATTTTTGGGTAAAATCATACCTAAAGTTATGTAAGGTATTAACTAATGTTACTTATAAATGAAATATTTAGCTTCTTTTATTTATATGCCATGTAACTGAGCCGCATGTTAAACAAATGCCCAGGGCGTCACAGATCCTCACTCATAACTGCAAACATCAACACTGCTGCATCTGAACATGTCTCTTTAATTATGTCATAAAATAATAATATCTGTACAGACCTGTCCAAATACAACCAGAATATCCTTGATGTCCTCATCACTTTCATTTGCCGACAAATCCTGCAGTAACATATGAACCAAGCTTCAAGGCTTTTGTACACCTTCTTTGCTTTGTTTAGTTCCCCAAAGTCTAAATCAAGTACAATTAAATGTCCAGAAACCTGATTCCTGGCCGCATTGTCAAGGTCCACAGACCACTGTGTATTTGGTAAGTTATGAAGATCACTATCGACTCAACTACCTTTCATTTAAGCAGATAATCCTTTATTTTACTCCCAGTTTCACAGTTTTCCCTACTAAGGGCAGCCATGTTGCAGGACTTTTTTTTGCCATTCAGTTGGAATGAAGGGCGTGTTCCAGTGAAAAAGTGACATCAGTGCATACCTTTCATAGGAAGATGACGCCGCCATTTCTAATCCCACCTATTAAGCTCTGATTGGTGAATTGTTTCCCTAACATGGGGAGACAGCCATCAATGACCAGAGTTTTTTGAATTGCTGAACAAATCTAAGATGTGGGTGGCTGGAAACGGGGTACATACAACCATTTGTGACCCGATTCCAGATCTACAGACAGTAATTCCACTTCTTTTCTTTTCATGTAAGATAGGAGGGTTTAATTTTCTCTTTTCTATCCATTTGATCCAATCACTTACTGTATTGTTGCCGTCCGCTCCCTCCGTCAGTCCAAGGAGCACTTCTGTCGTGTGTCCATTTTCGGCCACCGTGGTTGTCTCCACTACCTCCTCAAAATCAGCCAGCAGATGGCCAGCTCCCACCAGTCCATCTCCAACCTCCATCCCTGCCCCAGGCCCCCCTGTCTCTGCAGTGGCCCCATGTTCCTCTGGAGCCATGTGGATGGACTGGTGCTCCTCCAGCTCTGTTCGTGTGCCAAAGGTGTGGCTGCAGCTGCCACAGCTGTAAAGCAGCACACTGGCCCCGGTATCTGTGCTTAGGTGAACCTCTGTCCCAATGGCCCTCGATGCAGCACACATGTCCCCCCCAGAGGAGGTGAGGGTAAGCTGGGGAAGAAGGCTCGGATTCTGTCCAGACGAGGTGGTTGACAGGAACACTTCTTCCATCCCTACCCCAACTCCATCAGTTCCTTCCTGGCTCACAAATCCCACCATGTCTGTCAACATGGATGATGTGACTTCCTCAGTCCCTACCACCACCTCCACTATCTCATTTCCCTTCCTTGTGTCCTCTCCCCGCTTTCCCTCCTTCGCTCCTGCATTGAGGTTGGAGTGAGAGTTCTTGTGCAGGGCCAGGTTTGAGGAGTGTGTGAAGCTTCGTCCACACTCGCTGCAGATGTAGGGCCTCTCACCTGTGTGTATCCTCATGTGCTGCCTCAGGTTGGTCGACTGAGTGAAAGATTTGTTACACACTGAGCAGGTGTAAGGCTTGAGACCGAGATGGACATTCTTGTGTCGCCGCAGACTGCTCGAGTTCTTGAAGGCCTTAGGGCAGGTGTCACAAGGGTATGGACACTCTCCAGTATGCTGCCGCAGGTGATACTGGTAATGAGAACTCCATTTAAAGGTCAGGGGGCAATAGGGGCACAAGAAGGTACGGACTCCAGTGTGAACACTCTGATGGACCTACAGACAAACACAGGTAGAGATGTTAGTTTGCTGGAGTGACAAGTGAACCATGTTTAAAAATTATGTATTTTCTTTTTAAATAGATTCTACGGGTGCCAGCAACACCAATGTGAAGAGTGGTTCATTTGGATTTCAAAAAGTAACTGATAAATATTCTTTGGCCAGTCCCCAATGCAAAGAAACATTAAAGAATGCATGCAGGATGGCATTCAAAGTTGTCTCCTCCTGTGAAGTTCAATGAATGAGAGGCAGAAAGTGAATGAAATGAGGGAGTGGCATTAGCGAGAACAAAGCAGTGAATCAGAAATAAATCAATCATTATTAATTGTTTCACAGCTGCTACACTCTGAAGCACAAATAAGGATAAAAAAAGAAAATGCAAGCGGAGAGCAGATTCTCTGCATATATTGACACCACCACACACTTCTAGTGGGTCAAAAGTGATGATTTAGAGGGATTATGCTTTTATGAATCAATACATTGTTTTTAAGGAAAATCCTGCATAGTATGCCTTTAAAATGTTAAATTCTTAAATGTTAAATCTTTCTTTATGAAATGACTTTGTTTGACATCTCACCTGGAGCAGAGATGAGCGTTTGAAGGCTTTTCCACAGTCCTGACATTTGTAAGGCTTCTCTCCTGAGTGAGACCTTCAAAAGAAAAGTAACAATTTATGATGACAGCACACTTAAATATATACAGTCATTACAAGTGTGAAACATAATCAGTATAGAAATATATTGCAATCCTTTCTCTTGTGATTTGTCTTATACATCAGCAACTATTATCATTGAAGTTATGGATTATGGATTTCTCATAACATACACTACTTTGAGTTTCATGTTAACCTCAGTTTTGACAGACTAAACCAATTTGAACTGAGGCAGATGTGGGTCCAGTCTTTGCTCCAGATATTTATCTTTGCTAAAATTAGTTCTGACCAATTAATTTGACTAGACAAGAGGTAATCCATGAGTGTTGATATAGAGTGTCAGCACTGTGACTTTTAACTATATGTATCACTCTTCTTTACAGGCTTTCTAAGAACCATTACATTAATGTTACACTAATTAACAGGTAGTGACAGAGACGGAATGGTGTCTTATTCAGTAATGATTCAGTCTTATTACTGCAACATCACTGTCACACACTTTTCAACCTGACAAAGAACACAAAGTAGGCAACAAGAACAGCAGTTTTGACAGTTTTTGATAGTTGCAGGACTACGTTGGCTGAGCTGAATAAACAAACAAATCATCATCTGTTGTTGCTTATTACTGTAAAGATTCTTTTAGAACTGCTGCATAACACACAAGATGTGCTGTTGTACTGAATATCAACATGACTGAATCACAGCCATGCTGATATTCACTACAACAGCATGCCCTCAAGTGTGATATCACTTTATTGAAATTGTTCTGTTTCTGGTTCTCCAGCTGTTGAATGTACTTCTGCCCTGTAAACAGACACTCTTTCTCTTATTCACTCCAACACATAAAGTAATATTCACAGCTTCATGATAGTGGTGCAACAGTGTTACAATTACACAGATGTTAAAGAGAATTCACAAAATCCTTTTATTATGGGTACCGTTGGTGGTAGAGCAGGGCAGAAGAGCCCTTGAAGGCCTTGGGGCAGAGGTTGCAGCGGTACGGTCTCTCATTGTTGTGGCTCCGCTGGTGGTGTGTCAGCCTGGACGACCACCTGAAGCTCTTCCCACAATCCATACACTGGAAGGGATGGTCTGACTGCTCGGGCTGCTGGGCCGGGCCGGACACAGAAGACGTCACCATGTCCAGAACCACCTCTTCTCCAGCTTCTACTACTGCCTTGTCTCCATCCACCAGCTCCCCTCTGTCCCTCTCGTCCTCGCCATCCTCTCCTGAGCCAAGGAGGGATGGAAATGGAGACAGGGAGGCGGTGGACTGAGGTGGTAGCAGTTCTGCTTGGACCACTAAGGCCACTGAGTTTGCCATCACCAGAGCAAGCTGGTAGCAGATGAGGGTATTCCTTGGTTGGAAGCAGGCGTGGATTAGTTTTGATACAGTATCATGTTTTTTTGTTTCGCTTTTCCTTCGTGCATATTTTCTTCTGTGTCTTTCATAAATTCCTCCCTGGAAACACCAGCTGTCATCCTCAGCAGGCGGCTCAGGACAGGTCTGACATGCAGTGAAATGGAAATAAATACAGTATTATAACTTGGTAATTCCTTGTAAGAATGTCCCCTTTAAATTCCACCCCCTCTCTCCCTCCCTCCCTCCCTCCTGTCTATGAAGCTGGTCCCCCTCCCTGCTGTCTTTCCTCTGGCCGTCAGTCCCTTTCTGTCCGTCCCCGCAGTGCGGTGCTTACTACCAACACACACACACACACACACACACAGGCTACAGCTAAGTTACACATTTAGCTACTTTGTAACTGTATCCTAATGTAACCGGTCAGCAGTGCAAGAATACACACAGTACACACATGAAACACCAGTTTTACTGTAACAACAAACAGCTGCTGGCCTTCATTTAAAGCTTATCTAGCCCTGGTCACTGCGGAACAGCGTAATTAAACTGCTCGTTGAGAATGTGCATGAATTCAGGCTGAAGCAGTACTCACCGAGCATCTTTAACTCATCTTTAAGCTATAATGTTGATAATATGAAAAGGAACTAGGTACCGCAGTGCTAATCCACACAACCTTAACAATAAACACAGCGCAAACTAACAGCAGTTCTCCGCCCGACGCCGCCTCCCAAGAACAGCGACGGCGATTGGCCGTTTGCTCCCATAGATGAGGGCCTACCATTGGTCAGGAGCTTCAACAGACAGATTGACGTTCTGAAACCTCACTTACAAAATATTTAGAAATTTCAAATTTAACGAAAAACACTTGAAAGTAATGCGTTTGCACTCCAAGATATTCAAATATAATTTGTAATGCTTTATTCACGATGGAGATTTATCCGTTCTAGTCTGACTCTGCCGCAGAGGCTTCTGGGTAACGTAGTTTCTATGTGCTTCTGCCCTTACTTCCATCTGTCATAGTTTACATTGTGGAGAACCATGGTTACCAATCCGTGGGGGCAGACGTATCCAAGTCCTTAACTGAAAAAATACCACACTATAAATAATCCCCTGCATTCAAAATGCTACTTATGCAAAGAATTATAAGTTAAATTTACTTAAGTGTCAAAAGTAAAAGTACTCATTGTGTAGTAAAATGGTCCCCACCAGTGTTTATATCTATTATGTTATACTGTTGAGTAGTTGACTCTGCATGTGTCAAACTCAAGGCCTGCAGGCACCTCATTTTATGTGGCCTGCAAGGGCTTGCAAATAATAATTTGCACAGTTTAATTCTATGCTGCATTTTGGAGGAACAGGGTTCATGAACTTAATGTTCCCAGAATGAATCCCACTTGCAACAGACTGTCAATATATAGTAGATAACATCTCAATATCATATAGTCATTCCCAGCAGTAACCCTCTAGTTTAGTGGTTGGAGCTAGTAACATTAAAAGTAGCATCCTAGAAAAAAGCCATCAGTTTTTAATTTTTAAACAAACTGGAACATTTTGGAATTAAAACCTTGCTTCTAGGCTACACAAATGGAAATAACCATTGATATAATTCTATAGGCCTATATGACTTTGTATATTTATTTCTTTATTTATTTTAGAATCTGTATAATAGTCATACACTTGAATGTCTGCTTGCCATTATTTTTCCAAGACTTCTGCTTTCAAAGTTATCAATTAAGTTATTACTAAACCCAAAAATAACCAAATGCAGAGGGTAACAAGTATACATTTATATAGTCTTACATTTACAACCTGCCCTTTATTGGCAACCATGATGCAGATTCAGGAGTTTCAGGAGTTGATACTGAGTTTGACACCACTGAAGCAATGCATCATTTTCTATGAGACCATCATATGTTTGCAGTGTTGCTGTTCTGTGAGAACCAGGTATCTAGAAACAGTAAATTTTTCATGACCTCAGAAAAACAACCGTTTTCAGCTTTGTGACAATGTATGTTAAACCTAATCCAAGATGGACTTTAAATAGTTAATATTTTCTTATTATTATGATTATCAAGATCACTACATTTTGAGATACATGGTTTCCAGTGGACAGAAATAGTATGAAAAAATGTCATCTAAAAGTAACTAGAAACTAAAGCTGCCAGAAAGCAAAAGCAAGAGGTACATTTGCCTCTGACATGTACTGGAGTAAAAGTATAAAGTTGCAAAAATGGAAATACTCAAGATAAGTACAAGTACCTAAGAATTTTGGACATAAGTTCTGTACTTGGGTAAATATGGGTTATATAATTATATATTTGGGTATATATAGTTACATTCCACTGAGTAAAATCCATAATGCACATTCTTTAGTATTTATTTCACCAAGGCACATATTTCACATTGAGGCCAATCAGTGTGTGGAAGAGGCAACTTGATGTTACAACAATAATTTAAACATGATGGTATAATAATAGTAAATAAGAATAAAAACTGTATAAAAGTACAAAAAGATAGGAGACTTGCTCCCCTGCAGCACAAAATAAATAGTTCCACCAAGTTACTTAAATAAATAGTCAATACTGTAACAAATACTAGAATAGGAATGAACAAAAATTATAGTGATAAAATTGGTAAAGTAATCTACATTATATTGTAGAAAACAATATAATACACAGAAGCACTGTATACAACAATTTACATTCTTGTACATTTATGTACACCTGTACAGAACATAGTGTCACAATACATAGTATTTTAAGGCTTTGGGTGTTTAACTAAAAAAAACAAACTTTTCTACCCCAAAGCACAGGTTCAAAATCAGCCATCTCACTCATCCAAGAGGCTAATCCTAACAAGTTTGTGCAAAGAATCTAATCAGGTCCATCAGTGCTCAACAACAGGGCACATTCATACAACTTTACCACAACGTTAAATATGCCTCCTCATGCAGAACGCGAGAAACAGGCATCGAAAAAAGAAACTCTGCCTGTGGCGCAAAAGAAAGTATTCACTTCTCTTTGGCCGCCATCTCGACATTTCCAGATAAATGTGATCTATTTCGTAGGCCATCAATTGATATGTTAAGACATGACATGTTTAACATGGTTAGAAGATAACGGTAACATCTTCTAAAATGTTTACTTTAAGGGCACTGTAAGTGAGAGATAGTGAAAACCTTGGCTGTCCCAAATGTACATTATGCTACATCTACTGGAAGAATTATTCTCTGAAGAAAAGCACAAATACAAAGTAGATTAAGTTAGTTTAAATAAAAGTCAGAGCTATAGGTTCAGGAAGTGCTACTGTGTTTTTCTTGAGGATCAGTGAGACACAAGACATAAAGAAAGATTACAGAGATGTGGGCAAATAAATTCACGTTAATACAGAAATAAAGATGAGAGTGACACATAACAACTTCAAATAAATAAAATTAAATAAATTACTAACAGTCAATAAATAAATAAATACATAAATAACACGGTAATGAAAAAGGCCTTTAGGAGAGAGTTTGGGGAATCATGACGTGATCACTGTAGTTTAACTGGCAGTTTGCTTTAACGGGAATCTTGATGGTTGTACCTGGCTGCAGTATAGTGCATCCTTATTGGCTCTGATGGAAAGACACATTCTTCAACACACATGTCATTGGTTGACGTTTAGGCCTCGTAAGGGATGTTATTGACTACAGTGCACACTGACATGGTCCTTATTCCCCTTTGGCTTAGGCTGGATGCCATGAATCCTCACTGGCTCCGCAGCCAAGTAGTTGAAGGAGACAAACAAATGTGATTATCATTGTACTGCAGAGACTTTGGGCTTGAGGGTGATGAATGCTCTGTATGCCCAATCACAGAAGAGCTTGAAGTGTTGAAGAAGCTCTTGGCTGGACTGTAAGACATCAAACTGATACGGGAGATGAGGCGGGAGGGATGGGGTTGCCGGGGTCACCCTCGGTGCTTCAACTCTTTGCATCTGTAGGTAAGAAGACAGGCAGACAGACAGATTAGGACAACAAGTAATTTATATTTCACAGAGAGATGATGTGAAAGTGTTAGACAACTTAGACTGGGTTACACCAACAAAGACTAATTTAATCTAAAATTAGTTAGTTTAGCAAAGCTAGGTGTAAAAGTAAAAACTAATCTCAGTTTAGTAAATTTAGTTAAGTTTATTGAAACTAAAATTAATCAGTGTGAAGATTCTTGCTTTCCCAAATTAAAGTAAATAAATCAATGAAAAATCTATTTGATTGCTGTCAGGACCTAGCAAGTATAAAAGGTTAGGACCATTAACCTTCCCCTGCACTGTATTCATGACAAAACGTCACATTGCTTGCTCTCTGGCTCCGAAGTTCACAAACTTTAACCAACATTGTTGCTAGCTAGCTCAAAAGTTCACAAAACCTAAACCGATATTTTTGCAAACTAACTAAAAAGTTCCCAAGTTCCCCTAGTTAGCCTGCTCATGATGGTTTGGTAGAGAAGCTCCACCATTACGAAAAAAATCTTCGCTGAATTAAAGGAGCAATATGGGCAAATAAATATAACATTAAAAACAAACAATCGTACAGTAAAGAAAAAAACGTTTTAACCGATCAACTGGAGTTAAAGAATGTAGATATTTTGCTCAATCCAACTAAAAAAAAGCAGCCATTTTTGTTAAAGTGTGAGTTTAAAATACTGGATCACAGTTCAAATTGGAGTTTAAAGTTTTGGTGCAACCGATGACATGTAATCTAAGTTTAGAGTTAAAAACTAAACTGAGGCTTAAAGAGAGGTTTAAATATAATCTTTCTTAATTTTAAGTTAAATGAATTTAATCGGGTTTAAAAACTAAGCCTTGTTGGTGCATCCCAGTCTAATGAGAATAAAAAGGGTAATCTCAGCTCTTTACCTGACGGTGCAGCAGGGTGATGAGAGATTTCATCTCTCTGATCATCTCTACCAGCTTGGGTAGTGCAGGGTGGTGGTGCTTCTTTGAAACCTTGTTGAGCCACTCAAAGTGGTGCTCATACAGCTTCAGGTCAGCATGCAGCTGAGTGAGTGTGGGCTTCAGCTGGAAACAACACAGACATACTTTAGAGACTTAGCATGGGTGTGGCGAGATGTAACTGAGCGGATAGAAACAGACCAGCCCCTCTCCCTCCACAAGCACACACACACACACACACACACAGTCGCACACAAATACATTATCAAAGCATTACCTCAAGATTGTTGAGATCATTGGCTGATCTGTTGCTCATTTCTGGCAGAGACCTGAACCTGTGGGGCTCCACATCTGAGTCAAATGCATGCTCCCTCTGAAAGAGAAAACAAGACACAGAGCAGTTGGTTAGTAATTTGCATCAGCGCAATTTTACTCATCCTGAGACAAGTCACGGCAACATGAGGAAAGTATTAGTCCAGCAGCACCTCGATTGGACGGCTGTTTTCTGTGCTTAGAGACAGTAGCTCTCACTGAGGGGAGTGTGGTTGATCGGGTCAGTGTGAGTTCACCCACATTCAGCCACCCCAAATGTCAACAATAAGAGCAAATGACCTGAACCCACAGGATGTTTTCTACAGGGAATGAGGATAACAACATATGCAGTGACTAAGAAAGCTCCAAGTGGGACAGACAACACAGGGCTGTAGGGAAACTCCAGGGTCACAGCTATAAAAAGATGGAATGACGCAGTGCCACTGCCCAGCTAGAGTTGTGTTGTAAACTACGTCCAGGCGACCGAGGTAGTGCTCATCATGGCCACCAGAGGGGGGTAAACAACCTGGCTGCAGGTTTATGGAGTTCTACCTTAAAGGCAGCTGTGCTTAATGGTAGTACAATGTAGTACTAAAGATGTTCGCCTGATCTCAGTAATGAATAGGCATAAATGGAGATGACTGATGTGGCTTGCGTCATTTCCAATCAACAGAGGAACATAACAACATTAGGATGATGAGTGCTGAGAAATGTTTTGTGTAAACAGGTTGTGTGTGTGCTTAATGCTTCCTTAACCTGTTATGCAGTGTGTTCTTTGCTCTACTGTTTGCCTCCAGTTGTTTGTGTTGATGTTTTTAGTCATGAATGTGCCGCATTGTCTCGCATGTCTCTCCATCAACCTTTCATAAGAGCTCACTTATGTTTGTGGTCCAATGTTTTGTCTCCGTCGCTTTTGTCCCCTTCCATCCCCTGCTTCCCTACCCTCTCCTCTGTGTCTCCCCCCCTCTCCTCTCCCTCTTTCCGTCTCCTACCAGGTGCACAAGCACATGCAACCTCACGTGCACATGTGCATGCATGCACACACATACACCGCTGGCTTGTCATCTAGTTGGCTCTCTGATCTCTTCATCTCTTGTGGTTTTCGCTCCATCTTTCTCAGCCTTTAATTCTCCCTCTTATCCTCCTTTTCTTGCTCTCTCCATCGCAGATCATGACCTCACCCGACAGAACTTAGCATCCAGCCTTTTTCTTCCTGAATGCAAATACTGGAATGTGATAAATCTTTTTGATTTTTATCAAGTCACTTTGCTGTGGCGACCGAAAGCAAAACACTAAACACCGCACCTACACAACCATGACTATTTACAGAACCCTCAATGCACACACACACCACCACAAAAATGCCTATACATAAATACATTTGCACCCATACTGCATGCATGCAAACACACACACACTTACTCAGTCACACACGTGCACAGTAGCTTCGGAAAACTTATATAGACCAATGTGTGTGTACACACACACACACATCTCTCTCTCTTTAAAGCATCAGTTTCATAGCCTTTTTGCAGGGACTTTCCATGGATTCCCATTCTATTTATCTTTCCTAACTTTGTCCGCTCTTTAGTGGAATTCCACACAATAAGGAAAGAAAATTAAAAATAAATCTTCCGTGTTACTGAACACTGTCTAATACTGTCCCCAACTCTCTTTGATGAGGCTGGCTTCTTCACATCTGGACCCCAGGTTAGACTACTGCAATAGTCAACAATGGCCTGTAACACTGTTTTAAAGCAACACACATGATGAATACACACACACACACACACACACACACACACACACACACACACACACACACACACACACACTATCTACTGACCAAAACTAGAGAGAGTACGTGGCTATTTTTGATTTCACCCCCTGAACAAAAGAGTTTAAGGATTTGCATAATGCAAAATTAGAATCTCGATCAGTCATGTGTAACCAAAGATCCAGAGATACAATCCCGCTTTCTTTTCACCTGTTAAAACACAGTGTTGATACACAATCACCAGCTGGAGACAAATCTTGGCTATGTTCTCGAATCTGATTTTACTATCCACTTGACTGTCAACAAAATAAGATTTCGGGCCAGAGTTGTCAGTATGGTGCAAGTGATTCACATTTCATAGGAGAAAAAAAAACTCCATCCTCACTTCCGCAGTCTATCCGCAGAACATAAACATGTTTCTATGTAAACAGGCATGTGATATACTTTGCTGTCATTTCACAGATGACATGCTTGGCAGTTCAGCTTTAGTTGGATGCAGGTATGGTGTTGATATATAGTTCTAAATTTGTCTGGATGGGAGATGTGGTAAACTGGTTCCTAGAACGTAATGTTTTGTTTCTCTATCACCTTGGCCACATCATGTAGACTGTCAGTGTGTGTTTATTCTCCTCAGTTACATAAAACTTGATATTTATTTAATTGCACGTTCTATGGAATTCTGTTGAATAAAGGTACTGGTCTGGCCACCAATCTTCCTGCTACCGCCACCAGTCAGGTGACCAGGCAGACCAGGAGGTTGCTGAGTCAGACCTCCCCTCCCTTCCGAGTCTAGTGTGGATTAAAAGTGAGATCACTCAGTCAAATCTCCCCTGAGGCTTTTGCTGCCCTGATCTAAGCATGCATATGGACTCCAGCCAGTCTGTCATCAATGAAAGCGGCTTAAGTCAAACTGAATCCTGAGTAAACCTAGTGTAGTTCAGCCAAACGGTTTCCACAACAATGCATGGTGCAAAGTAAGAGCTGCTCAAAGGGTGATGATACCTGTACTGAAAGGTATAGTGATGTAACGTTTGTGAATGACCCGACTCTGCTCAACAACTCTTTGTTACGAGCAAAGGGAGCTGAATTGTACTTTGTGAGAGATGTTCTTTCTATTGTTGTGCCCAAATTTCACTAACCTGACAAGAAGCCATCCTTGGAAACTGTGTGGAAAAGGGCAGGCACTTTCAAACAATACAGTAAAATAGATGATTTGAGGAACTATCTGTCCATCACCGTCTATCAAGAGCTAACTTAAGCAAATCGCATCAACAAACTCTCTTGACGAAACCAGTCAGGAGAAAAGCGAAAACATCTTTTCCTTCGAAAAAAGCTTTCAGTTAAGTGTTGCATAAATTGCATTCATGGCAAGGCAACTTTATTTACATAAATCTTACCCTATCATTATCCTAGTGATTATTTTGCAGATAAACCTCGCAACTTAGTAAACATAGTTATCAAAAGGATAATGTCATACTGCTGTGTTACAGGTTGTAGGTCGTAAAAAAAACGAAGTCTAACAAATCATTATCATTTCATCAACTCCTGATGGATCAGCAACTAAAAGACAATGGATAGTAATAATCTAGAAAGACGTGGATTAACCACTTCTTAGCTAACATTACTCTTTGATGGTGTTACCTGATACAATAGGAAAGGTGTAAATTGATTCTGTAACATCATCAGAAGAATTTTGCACCTTTCCTATCATATAACACTATCAAATGGTAATATTAGCTAGGAGGTGGTTAATGCTAATTTTAGCTGTTATCTCAAGGTAACAAATGGGATATCAAATGTAATTGCTGATCAGTCAGGAGTAGGTGAAATTCTAACAATGAGGAAGAGTTTATATGTCTTAGAATGTGGTACACAGTAGTAAATATGGTGAATCACCACAAAGGTAACACCAAAATCCAATTAGGGAAAGATCAATTAAGACCAACATCCTCTTCCACCCTCACACTAACAATTCAATTAGCACATGGCCTCATTAGCCTCTCCTCCAATCAACAGAGACTGGTCATCGTCATGACTGACATCTTCACTTACCAGCAGTTCTTGGGTGAGCTTCATTAGATTTTTCGTCTGATTGGACAGTTTATCCATGTCACTGGGCCGCCGCTGCGGTACAGGAGAGGCAGACGTGAAGACGGGCAGCTGGGCCAATAGCAGCGAGAAGAGGAGCGACGAGGAGGAGTCGAGCAGCACTGCAGGGGGAGAACCAAACGGAAGCAATTAGTGGAGAGGCGGCTGTCATCTCGCCATAATGATAATGACCTCAGGCCACGGCTGTCAGCTCCAGGGGAAGATATTGCACCATAATATAAACAATAGCTCCAGACTTGGCGGAGGAATCCTGAAGAGCTTCAGTGTCAGAGTCATGTTTTCACAGGCTGAATGCAAATCATTAAATCATTAAAAAGCCGGGCTTTGACACTGAATATCACCCATCACTCCCTTTACCCATAAGCAACTGCAATGAATGCTGCTGATTGTCACACCTGCAACTGGATAGGTACGTGAGTTGGTGGTATAAATTATATAGAGGCAGCCAAGTCAACTCTCTTAACAGTAAGCTCATTCATTCTTTTTCCTTTCAAGTTCAAATACAAGGTAGACTAAGTATTAAAAGGGAACCACAGCGCTGTTGAAATGATGAATGCTTGATAATTACAGGTGAACCACAAGAATCGCAGCCAAAATAACACTGCAGGAGCATCTGAGCTGCCTGTCCTGGTGTAACTTTTACAGTTTAGGGATAAAGTTGTCCATACTGAATGTAAAAAACATAGGTAAAGTAATTATTTCTAATTAATATAAGAACAAATGATTTAATTTAGCCTGTTAAAGTGACGATAAAACACTTAAATAAACGTTGCAGACCAAAAATGTCAAAAACAAAACAAAGCTGTAAGAGAAATAATTAGCAATTAAAAGCATGTAAAAATTAAAATACACGTATAAAAACACTTACATCTCATATTGATTCGGATCCAAGGGGTAGGTAAACCCGCAAATAAAAATAATCAATAAATAGAAAATTAATAAATAAATTGAACTCCGGATATTATCACGTGGTCCGGTTTCTTCTTCGTGAGGAGGAAAGTTGTCAGGACGAGAGAGGATGAATGAGAAGAGCAGAGTGATGGTGACTGAAGCACTCAGAGAGAGAAAGTAAAGAAAAATGAAGGTAAAAAAAGTCAAACTTTTCAGTCTTTGGTAAAGTTTGACTAGTCTTTATGGAGGTGCTGAAGGCAGAGAGACACTTTGAGACAGTTTGGAGAGACAGAGAGAGGCAACAGAAGTGCAGAGAGAGGGATGCGAGTGTGGGTAAGTCCAATTTTTGCGCGCAGTGAAGTGTTTAGGCTTGTTTAAAACTTCCTTTATAAAGACGTCGGGCCTATGACACATCGGCAGTGACTCACTTCATTCATAAAAACACACACACACACACACACACACACACACACACACGCTCTGCTCTCCCTCCTCTCTCCCTCTTTCCTCCTCCCCTCCTTCTCCCTTTGCGAAACTTAAAAAAAATGTTCCGTTGTTTTTTTTTTTCTTTCCTCCTCTATCACTTTCTCCCGTCCTGTCCTGTCGCTATCTCCAGCACTTACTTCCTCTGGTCTCTGCGCCAATCAGTCCCATCTACCTCTTTTTATCTTTCCATCTCCAAATCTCTTCCCCCCTGCCTCTCTCTGTCTATCTATCACTGCAGACGTTTTAAAAAGCCCATTGTTTTCATGTGTATCAGCATATCTCATGTAACCATGTATCTTTTTAGAGCCTCTAGTTTTACCTGTCCTTTCTTTCTGGGGTTATATGTGCTGTGTTTAAAGGGACAGTTCACCTCAAAATAAAAAAATACATATTTTTTCCTCTGGCCTGTAGTGTTGTTTATCTATTTAGATTGTTTTTGTGTCATTTGCAGAGTTTTGGAGATATCAGCCATAGAGATGTCTGCCTTCTCTCCAACAATGGGACTAAATGGCACTGCTTATGATACTTACAACACTAAGAGCACGTTTAAAAAAAATTAACAGCAGTGCCTCTTTCCAGAAATCAATTTTCTGTTTCATGTAGGAACTGCAGTAAAACCTACCTGAACTACTTTCTTTCAAAAACTACCGGAGCTACTCTCTGTCTACAACAAAGTAAGTCATACCTACAGAAAGAAAGTAGAATATACAGAAACTGCTTTCTTTCTACTACAAGACAAGTACTTTATGCAGAAATAAAGTAGTTCCCAGCGATTCTTTTGTAGAAAGAAAGTAGTCCCTGTAGATTTAGAAAGAAAGTAGCTCCAGTAGATTCTTATGTTGAAAAAAGGTGTTTCTGGTAGATTCTACTGTAGAAAGAAAGTTGTTTTCGTAGATTCTACTACATAAAGAAAGTAGTCTGATAGATTCTACTGTAGAGAGAAAGTAGTTCTGGCAGACCCTACTGTAGAAAGACAGGTGCTCTATTAGATTCTACTTGACGAATGGAGGTACTTCCGGTAGATTCTACTGCAGAAACAAAGTCGTTCAGGTAGATTTAGAAAGAAAGTAGTTCCGGTAGATTCTATTGTAGAAAGAAAGTAGCTTTTCAATTGTATTTTTTGGCACTTTGGCATCACAAGCTGAGTGCCATCTAGTTCTATTATATTCAAGGGATGGCAGACAACTGTACAGACAAAATCTCCAAAAGTCTCAAAAGTCTGCAACTCACACCAAAACAGTTTAGATGGGTAAATATCACTACAGGTAAGAGGGGAAATATGTAGTTTTCATTTTGGGATGAACTGTCCCTTTAAGGGTGAAATGTCACAGAAACTGTTGTGTTATTTAATTTATGGCACGGCTCTTTTAGCCTACACATGCCACATTCCCTGTATTATAGCTAATACGCGCAGCAAACACCTTTTCTCTCCCATATTTCTCTTTCCCTCCTTTTCTCACCCCTTGCTCTTTTTTTTCAGAGCCCCTCCTGAGACAGCAGCCTGTTATTTCCACTGCCCCCCCACCCACCTCCTCTCTTTTTTTCACTCCTTCTCTCCCTCTCCAGGGTGAAGGAAAGAGTGAGGAGTGAGAGACGGATAGGAGCAGGAGAGAGGTGTTGTCCAGACCAGAAGGGGCCTCTGAAAGTGTTGCATAGAAACAGTGAGCGGACACACACACATATACACACACCGCAGGACATTAACACAGACACACGCTTGAGGGGTGGGTGGGGGTTGATGGGGTCAACGCAGCAAACACACACACGTAGACACACAACATGCACACGGATGCACACACACGAAAAACATGCTGCTCGAATAGACCAAAAAACACCAAAAAAGACACTTTCAAGCTACATGCAGAATCATAACAGTCTGCTGTGCATGCACACTGACATGATTTCTCACACTCTCTGTATGTTTCACACACACACACGTAGAGCGAGGCAGTCTGGAAACACTCGGTCAGGTGCAGTAAAGCGTGGCCTACTATTGCAAAGGGCAAGAATGAGTTTCCAGTCATCACAGAGGGACAGTTGATGCATCATACTGTACACACACTGTATATGACAAGGGGGGTCAATAAGTGCACAAACTCAGATCTGTGTGGAGCAACGAGGAGGCTGTAACCTTCCTCAAATTAAAGGACCAGTGTGTAGGATTCAGTGGCATTTAGTGGTGAGCTTGCAGATTGCAAACACTTTGTTTTTCCCTTCCCTTCCAAGTATGTAGGAGGAACTACGGTGACAGCGAAACTTGCAAAAACATGAAAGGCCATATCTAGAGCCAGTGCTTGGTTCGTCCATTCTGGGCTACTGTAGAGACATGACAGTGCAAAATGGCGGCCTCCGTGGAAGAGGGCTCATGCCTTTTGCATATATATAAAAGATATAAAAGGCTCATTATCAGGTAACAGAAAGACAACAATTCTAATTTTCCAAGGTGATGTTTTTAAATGTCTTGCTTTATCAGTCCAAAAACCAAAGATAAGAAAAGTTGGATATGTCCATATTTGAGACGCTGAAAACAGTTTTTTGCCATTTTTGCATGAAAAATTACTTAAACGATTAATCAAAAATCAAAATAGTTTGTTTAATTGTTTTTTACCACAAGTGAGTCGCTAGATTTACTGGCCTGACGTGGCATTTTACTTGCTTTTTCAAAGTGGGCAATCTTTATCATTTAGCTCTGCCTACATTTTTACCCAAATATCTGTACTTTCTATGTGCATTTTCAAAACAGCCTCGTCACTTTAGTTTTAATGTATTTGACGAAAACGAGATAAAAGACAGAACAAGACGAAAGAGATGAGACAGGGAGACTGGACCGTAGACGTGAGGTTAGGTTACATAGAAACAGCCAATAGAAATGCCCTTTAGATTAGGGGTTACTTTTTACTTTTATATTTTGAGAATATTTCAGAACCTGTACTTTACCTTTACTTGAGTAAAGAAGTTCAGTCAGTACTTTTACTAGTCTTCTACATGAGTACAGAATGTGTGTACTTTTGTCACCTCTGATGGCACCTGACCAACCACGTCCTGCTCATCGTAAATCCTGATATTCACACAATAGTAGTGGATTGATAATAGATTGGCATTTTTCTGTTGAAGATTTTATGAAAATTTGGTGAGATTTTCTTTTTTTTTTTTACATTTGGGTGGAAACGTGACTACAGACACACACAAACAAAGAAAGGGAGTGAAGGAACAGGGAAAAGGAAGAAAGCGCTTTTGAGTCTGGGTGTGAGATTAGGAGACCCTCAGTCACAGACATACACTCATGGTGTGGTTAGAAAATAATTAGTGGTGGGCCTTGTATGCGCACACTCGCACACTCATACACATATACACACAGAGTTGCCAGTCCGGTGGTGGGCCTACACAGACAAACAAACACCCTCCAAATGATGAGGGCCCGGTGGCAGTGAGTGGGTGGCGGAGTTGTTGTGGTTTAAAAGGGTCATACTCTGTTTTCTCGGGTCAACAGTAGAGAAGAAAAGCAGGCGAAGGAGGAGCTCAGGAGAAGAAGGGGAGGAAATAGATGAGTGCGGTTGGACGTAGGGAGATATTGACACACTCGCTCTTTTTAATTTCCCACATCAAAGGGCCGTTTGAAGACACAGCTGGGGAGAGAAGAAAAGAAAAAGTGAAGTTAGTCACTCTCCCTCGTTGCCTCTCTGGGCTGCCTCTCATGATGGGGGTCTCCTGGGTGGTTCTGAGGCACACAGTCTTCTGTTAGGCCATCCGCCAGCGCTGATCACTCACACATCATGACACCGGATGAGTGCCCTTTAAGTGTGTGCGTCTCCAGGAGTGTGTGCGCACGTGCATAGATGTCAGTGCATGGAATAAAAAGAGTTATGTATCTTTGTTTAGACTTTTGTTTTTGTGTGTGAGAACGAACACACACTGGCGCATGCCTGTTGGAAAAGGGGGAATCCAGGGTTTGTGTAAATGGGTGTGCGTACTGTATATGTGTGTAATTATGGGTATGTGGTGGTATAAGTGCGGTGTCTGTATATCGTGCATGAGCATCAGTGTTTGTGTGTGCGTCTGTGTGTGTGTGTGTTTGTGTGTGGCCTTCATATGCTACCCATTACATCACCAATCTGTGTAAACCACCATAGGAGGAGAAACAGAGTGAGACACTCAGACTACGACCTCAAAGACATCAGAGAGGAAGGGGAACCTGTGACAGGGCCTGCCAGGCCTCGCTGCCAGACAAACTTTACTCACACAAGCTTCACTCAAGTCGCTCATGCTTTACACTAGGTTTCCTGTGCGCCATGGCATGTATTCACACATTATTACGCAGGCTTCAAATCATCTAAATGCCTCACACTCTTTGCTCACCTTTTGCCGGGCTGTTAATCCAAACAGTCGCGTGATTCATTCAGCTAAAAGCCACAGTAAAAACTTTGATTCAAGCAAATTCAGAATGAGTATCAGTGCAGTATTATTCACACCGTAAAAAATCAGTCAGGAATTTAGAGTAATCAACTTTTCACATCAACTTAACGTACCTATGCAGGTTTTATTTATTCAAGTTAACTAATTAATCAATCAAGTTACATTGACAGACAAGTGACATTTATAAACAGCTGATCAATTTACAGGACTCCATCACTTGCATCGTCATCACAACTTCATCACTTCTCATTGTCAAAGTATAATGCAGGCTACCTGCCTGAGTCTTGGGGTGGGGTGGGGGGGTGGCTTCAACCATAGATCATATATTAATAGTGACTCAACCTGTTTGATGTATTGTGTATGGCTCAAACTTGATATTTGGACTGCAGTACTCATTTTGGAACACTAGGGTCTTACATATTGCTCCTTTAAGTACTTTTGTTTGTTTTGAGAACATGGGTGATTTTATCTTTAAGTCTTTTGACTTAAAATGAGTTCAGTCAATCATTAAATTAAGTTTCTAAAGAAATGTGATCGATACATCAGCAAATTTCCCAGAGTTAAAACTCTCCCAAGACTCTTTTGAGTCTTTTAAGTCTGCCCAGGCACCAACTTAAAATAAAATAAAAAATAAACATGTTTTACAGTGCAGAGGTTATTTATCTGTTAAGGAAGAGCTTGTGCAGGTACAGTTTTTCATTATGTTTGGGATTTTTTTTTTTCATTTACTTTAGTGAGATTAGGGTTGTTGTTTGATTATGAGAACAAATAATAAATCGGCTTGTTCTTGTTCACGTGGGTTTTCCCATAAATGTTTGTTGCAGTGGGTTAATTTCCATGTCCAGGTGGATGATAAAGTAGTCTTGTGGGTTTTAGTGTTAAGTCTCATGTTCTGCTTACCTCAGTGTTATATGTAAACAGTGCAAATGTTGGCCGTGACGCAACGCTGCTCCGATGGTAAAAGGGATTATGAGAGAAGCAGTAGTAATAAATTCATCATTTTTATGTTGCACCCTCATTTCCTCCAGGGAATTCCAGCAGGCCTTGAGTAAACAAATGGGACGATTACGTTCAAAGGGAAAACCAAAGGTCCGACCTATTACTGTTAATATTTACTCTCCTATAACAAGATACTTTCAAGTTTCCCCATGACCTCCTCCACCTCCTCTCTTCTTCCTCTCTCCTCCGTCATTCTGTCCCTCATTCATTCTCTCCAGCTCACTGCCAAGTGCGTGATTCCGGTAGGGTATCCTATCAGGGGAATTGTCATGGTAACCCTACCCCAACTCTCTACCCAACATTACCATCATTCCCCCCCTTTTCCCCTCCGCTTGCCCCCTAACTTCAACCTACGTCAGAGAGCAAGTGAGTGTGTTAATAGTTCAGGGGGGGCTGGAGGGAGAAATAGTGACACACAGGAGGGGGCTGCAGTCATTGGGCAATAAAGTGACGTCTCTCACTCTCTCTTTCTCACAGTCAGTGATCAGTGGTAAAGTGCTGTTGTCTTCTTTCAAATGGATATATGACAAGAGACCCCTCCCCTCCACTGTCGAGTCTTTAGTTGAGAAAACTCCTGATGGACGCGTTTTACTAATTATCCGTGTCAATTGCCCTCTTCCTTTTTCATGTGAGCTGCCCACTTGAGGCAGATATGGCTGTTGCGCATCTGTTGCTTTGCCTTTTTATTAGACCATTAAGGGGGGACATTAACCAGCATCATTATTGCAGGTTTCCTCCACTGGCTCAGCTCTCAGAGCTGAGCAAAGGGCAGGATGCAGGGATGAAAGGCAGAGCATGAGGCAAACGTCTCTCCCAGCAGAAACTGGGGGAGTAAAATGTTTAAATCCGCTCTCTATTAAACGCACATTTACGAGGCTCATTTTGTTTGGAGACCAAACTCTATGCCACACAGTGTATGTGTGCATCAGGGCTCAAAATGAACGTTTCCCCTCAGTGTCCTGCAACTGTCCTGAATTCTATGTTCAGTTCTTAAGGAAACGGGGAGCAAGGTGATTTATTTATCATTTACAACATGGTTATAAAATGAGATTTACTAAGGTGAAGATGTGTGATGTCAGGTTCATTACAGGTTCTCTGTAATGTTGATTCCCAGGAATGTACAAGTGTTTACCTGCTCCACCTCAGCTCTGCTGATGTAGACAGGGGTCTGTATCTTTTGCTCATTTCTCCAAAAATCAACAATCAACTCCTTGGCTTCGCTGATGTTGAGCAGTAGGTTGTTTTCTGTGCACCACTCTGCAGGACTGCTGGTTTCTTCCTGACATGGAGTCTCATTGTTATTTAAATCTGGCCAATGTAGTCACGGATGTACCACATGAACAGAAGGGGACTATGCACACGGCCCTGGGGGGCTCCAGTGTCCCAGACTTAAACAACCATTCTGCCTGATTAAAGTTTTATTCTACATAATAAATATAGCTGAATAACTTTATTTCAGATGCATCATTCCGTTGATTTAACTCTGGAAGTCTGCCAGTTGCTCTCAGCACCTTAATAAATGAAATCACCCTAGATGTTTGGCCACAGTCAGTTTTCTTCTTCTTTTAGCTATTGGTTTTATTTACTTATAACCGTTCAATCAATAAATGCATCACTGCAAACCACAGTGCAAATGCAAACCTGTTTCTGATTTGCCTTTAGTGCTATTTATCCATCTCAATAGTTTTGGTGTGAGTTGCCAAGTTTTGGAGATATTGGCCATAGAGATTGTGGTGCCCAAAGTGCCAAAAACATACATTTTAAAAACTCCTCAGCAGTGTGTCTTTACAGAAATCATGACCCAATTACTCAAGATAATCCACAGACCTTGTTGAACCATGTAGAATCTACCAGAACTACTTCCTTTCTGCAGTAGAATCTACTCAAATTACTTTTTTTCTACTAGAACGAAAATACTTTTGTCATGAATGTGCCCACAACAAGGTCTGTGGATTATTTAGTAACCAGATCATGATTTCTGGAAAGGCACTTTGGAGCACAACAAGCCAAATACCTCTTAGTTCCATCATACTGGAGGGAAGGCTGACATCTCTACAACCGATGTCTCTAAAGATCAGCAATTCACGCCAAAACAATCTAGATGGATAATTGGAACAACAAGCCAGAGGAAAAATATGTATTTTTGTTTTAAGAGCGAACTGTCCCTTTAATTTCGAGCTCTGGTGTACATGTGTGTGCGTGCGTAACAGCAAGAGTCAGCCGAAACCGTCTCCCTCTCTGACTCGGCGTTGCTCACCTGCTCACGTTCCCCTCTGACTGCGTCCAAGCAGTTTTGCGTCTGCCAGAGTGAGGAAATCTCTCAATGAACTGTTTGAAGCAATAGGTCACAGACAGAGTGTGAGAGGGAGAAGAGGAAGGAGAGGGGGAGGAGGTGAGGTGGGGGTACAGCGGGAAGCAAGCAACCCACGCAAAAAGGAACTTTTTACTGTGCAAACACTCTTTCCATCTCCCCTGCTTTCTCCCTCCATCTCAGACTAGTGTTAATACACTGGAGAGCCCAAGGCCTGTCTCAGAGCTCCCGCTTTCTCCTCCGCTTCTCCCTCCCGCTCCTCTCACTGCCATTCTCAGTCGCCCTAAACATTCTTTCCTCCCCTGTCATTGCGTGTCCTGTCTGCATCCCTCCATCTCTTCCTCCTCTCAAAGTGCTTCCCCCTTCAGCTCCCTTCTTACTTTCTCTTTCACACACTCGCTCGTTTCCACTTCACATCCCTCTCTCCTCTCCGTGCAGTCTGGTGCACAGCGGGATCAATGAAATATAAACAGTACAAGCTTTAAACAATCAAAGCACGTGTAATCAGGCATGTGCATGTAAACAGTTAATCTTTTTTATCACCTAGCTGTGATGAAACTGCATGAAACTTTTAGTAAAAGAAAAAAGAGAGAAAAAAAAGAGGAGATTGAATGTGAAACTGCTATTTGTGGTGCATTCCTCAGTGTGCAGAATAGTTATCCGGGAGACATTACTTGTGCATTCTCTGTCCCTTTGTCAGTCTTGCACCGTTTCTGTGGTGAGTTATTACATCTGTGCGTGTGTGTCTGTGTGTGAGTGATGTACACTGTATCAGAGCTGACCACTACTTGCCGGCGCGCCGTGCGTCTGCGTCAGCCACACACTGAGTCTGTTGTCGTGTTATTCTACGGAAGCTAAGAGCTGCTGACAAACTCTCAGGGGAAAGGGGGAGGGCTGTGTTTGTGTGTGTAAGGGGGCAGCGGGGTCTGGAGAGACGACGGGGAAAGAGTGAGGGGAGCGGGAAGACAAAAGGAAGACGACTCGTGTGACGTCGCAGTTTGCCCTCCCGAGTGACTTTGTCAACGTGACGTGACCTCAATCACATGCAAGAGGGGTCGGGGGTGGGAGGATGGCCTTTTGCAGACAGATGGACACACACACACACACAAACTCACAGAAATACACATATGCTTACGTCTGTTGGACAGTTCACTCCAGCATTTAAAACAATTTATAACCCACTACCCACTTCAACCTGACATGGCCTGGCTGTTTCTGTGAATGCTGACGCACATCAGGCCCCTCCATCACGGGCCATTCATTAAATTAACGCTCGTTACGCGATGACAATCATAAATCAACCTCCCACAACAATGATAGCAGATAACACAACATATAACACAGCACATGGGCAGCTGTATTGATTCTACTGACCGCTTCCTGTGCGTCAGCCATGCGTAGTGTGTAAATTTCATCATAACATAGCAAACACAGGAAAGGAAATTTCATATCCGTCAGTGTTTATGTTTTGAACTAAGGTACGGACATGTGTCGGGGAGCTTAGCACAACAGTTTTGGAAGCAGAGTGCATTTGCAAATGTTTGTAAATCAAAAAGACTTCTCTCCACATTCAGTAGGCTGTGCTTTGACCGCACAGGGAGGGGAGGCGGACCTCAAGTTCACTGAAATGTCAGCTTTGGTTTGAAGTGACTTTGACTTAAAGCGGTGAAAACACGGCACAGAAGATACACTGTCTTCCCTTTTTAGATTGAAATTTCTGCAGCTCTTGTCGTATCGCAGTTTGTTTTTTGTTTCATTCTCTTGTGAAAAGAAAACATTTACTGTAAATGTTTATATAAACCATGAACTGTCCCTCATACTTCTTGGACATGCTATCTTATCTCTGGAATAGCGAGTGAAAGATATGGAAGTAATGTGTTTGCGTGCATTCTTCGTAACCACCATTATCATTATCTCAAGCTGACAAGTCTGAGTCTGACGGCCATCTTTTGCTCATACATCTGCACAACTTGTCACAATCCCACTGTCTCTCCAGTTTTATTTTCTTGACCTTTGTTCATTGTGGAAACTCACAAAAGCTTTGTTTAGTGTGCAGTTAGAGAACCACCTTTGTCCTTGGAGGGCTGTGACTAAGCGGATTGACATGAAAGTTATTCTAATCTCTCTATTCTTGTTCCCAATGTTTGGCTGCACTTTGACCCCCTGCTGTTCCCAATTAGCCACAAACTGCTCTGCCGGGAGATATTTAAGTTCCTTACATGTCTTCTTTTATCAATAACAGTCTGTGAGTCAAGGACTCAGAAATGAAAGCTATCCAGAATTTTCTATTTTTGGCACGGAGTTCACACGCATTACCATTACGCCCCAGCCGCCACTGTCTCCTTATGTCTCCCCCTCCCTGTTCTCCCTGGCTTCTCATCCCCTTTCTCTTCATCAGTCAAACTGCCCATTCTCATCAGAAGGTCGCCATGGATGTATGAATGGAATCAGTTGGCCTCTGCGTCTGCCTTGTATTACAGACACCCTCGCATCTGGCTAGACCCCCGGTAGTGCCAGGAAGCATGCCAGGAATGCAAGGAATGAACGATAAGAAGGAAATTCCCCGCAGCAGAGTGGACTAAAAGCCCAGAAACAACAGGCGCATGGACAATCGCTGAGGAGAAATAAAAAGGATGACGACAAAGAGTGGGACGGGAGGGGATGGAACAGGATGCCGGGACAGACATAAGTCTTAGGTTTGACACTAAGACAATAAACACAGTGACAGTGGCTATCCTTGGAAGCTGAGAGTGATGACGAGGATGGGATGGTGACACATGAAAAGAGAGAAGAGAAGGAATGGGATGGGTCAGGATGAATGGAGAGAGATAAGTGAACAGTCATGGAGAAAAGAGTCAATGACCAGCGATAGAGCTGAGGTTAGAATAAACTAGGGATGCGCCTTAGCGATACTCGGTATTGGTATGGGTCAGATAATGGCCAAAATCATTGAGTCGGATATCAGGGTGAAAAAAAAAGTTAAAAAACCCACAAATCACAAATGATCCAATATTCAATATGATGCATTAGCCTGAGCCAGTGGTTTCCAAACAGTTTGCCATGAGGCAAGTCCAGGTGTCCCATGGGATTTTATGACAACCATTCATTATTACTGCAAAATACAAGTATACAAAAGTTAGAAAATAATATTTAATTTACTATATCAATACTCATTTTCAACACAGGCAAATTCTGTCGCGTCAAAAAAAGTGTGACTCATCAAAGGCCCTGATTGATTGATGCCCTGCGGCTAGTATTTATTCCCTCATTGTTGGTTAGGTTGGTGACTGAGGCTTTGAAAACTACTTTCCTAAACTAGCAAGAAACTAAACTTTGAACAACATGCCATAAAGAGAGATGTGTTACAAGTGACAGACACAAGCAGAATGCATCAGGTGAGCAGCTGTTATAAAGTGGTGTTGACCAATTAAAAATGTTGCTATAAGTTCTCTGTGTGAACAAGTTTAAACAAACAGAAGCAGCAGTGTTGTATAACTGAGTTACATTGTGGCCTATGTATTTCTTTCAAGTAGAATATTTGTTTCACAGTTTGAGCATGTTTTTTAATTAGCTAGGTTAAGTAAAATGCATCCATACACAGTTTGTCACACCACAGGGACATGTTATTAACCACCTAGCCAAATCTGAATGATTAAAAAAAGTATTTGAACTTAGGTTTCAAAATCATGAGCAGTTTTCTCTGTTCTGGAGGTGTGTCCGCCCCACTGTCTCCGTGTCAAACACCACTACGACCTGAATGCGACCTCAAACACAGAG
The DNA here is from genome assembly GCF_056507025.1 of Lutjanus erythropterus. Lineage (NCBI taxonomy): Eukaryota > Metazoa > Chordata > Actinopteri > Lutjaniformes > Lutjanidae > Lutjanus > Lutjanus erythropterus. Next base: position 22,304,475 of record NC_139325.1, on the reverse strand, counting down.
CCTCCGTCTAGCAGCTTTATTGGACATGTCCAAACATGTTTGAGCCACCAGAGATCAAGGACAGAGAAAGAATGGTATTTCTTTGCCTTCTGTGTTGTTGGTTTTTGGAGCTGGAGGGAGCTGAAGTGAACTGCTGGGCTAATTTGGCTGTTAGTAACTGACCGTCAAGGAGATGTGTTGTTCATGTAGTGGTTCATAGGTCTTATATAGCGTTGGGGGAACAAAGGCTCTAGCATGTCATTGAGCCATGTTTCAGGTCTGCCCAATCCTAAACACAGAAATTGTGTAACTCTAGTAAAGAAACTCTAGAATTCATTACTATATAGTTTTCAGTGTTTTAACATGTTTTCAGCATTTATGTTCTAATATATATAATGTGTTTAGAAGACAAACTCCCTTTTTCCTTTACACGGCCTTTCAGGCTTATTTATGACCCCTTTATGTACAAAAATAGATCAAACAACGTAACCTTCACTGCCCATGACGTGGATGTTAAGCATTACATCCATTAGAGGGCGCTGCTCAGGGTCAAACGTGAACCCAGAGAATCAGAAGAAGCAACAAAAATGACAATGTTGGGATGTTGCAGGAGTTTGTAATAATGTACCTCTTGAGAAAGAACATAGCATTGTAGACGGTGGTTGTCTGCGCAGCCATTGAATACATTGTGACATGTGGACAGACATTTCTTTTGTTCTCTGGTTGTTTGACCATTAAACTGTTTTTGCGTTCAAGAATTTTGGGGCGGACCTGAAATATGGCTTGATTATGTCAGTCGCAAATGTGCCTTCAATCCCTCAGTGAAAATCAACCCAGGAGTTACAGCTCACTTGAGTTCCAACAACCCAACAATGAAGAAAAAAAAATACTATGCTGTTGCAGACTGACAGAAACAGCTGGTCACTGTGCTCTGGCACTGGTGGCTCAGACATGTCTGCACAAGTCCAAAAAAGCTGCTCCATGTTTCAGATTGTAGTGATGTTTGACAGTGAGACAGCAGAATGGACATGCACCAAGTAATTCAGAGCAGAGACAACTGCTAATTTTTCCACTGTTTTGAGACCTAATTGGCAATCTTTTTAATCATTCACTCATTCATTGGCTGAGTGGTTAATAACACACGTTTCTGTGGTGTGACAAACACAGAATACATATTTATTATTGCTTTACACAGACTTTAAGAGAGGAAAACACAGTAGACAGTATCAGATTGGAACTGGCAGATACTGGAGGTTTCAGTATCGGACGTGAAAAAGTGGTATTGAGCCCTCCGTAGAAACAACAAAGTGATACCATGGAATAGGATGACAGAACAAAAATAGCGAAGGCTAAGACGTAAAACAGACTATCACCCATGTAAAGGGTGTTGGGTAAGAGCACAGGACAACTGTGGGACAGGAAAAGGGCGTCAAGATAGAGGCATGTCACAGGAAAGGCAATCCCCTTTAATCAGCCCCTGATTGGGTGACAGTGAGTGGGAAGAGGAGGACACACACACCTCACAGGCAGATTTCCGACTCGTGAATCCTTGGATTTGACTGACAGTACCTCTTTATGAGTCAGTGACCCGGATTTCTACTGTCTCCCACACTGTGCCATCTGCAGAGGCTTTCAAGCTCAGTTTGAACAGTGAACACACGACATTGCCAAACCCTGATCCAGATTAGCTTCCCTTCTGTAGTGGCCTACTAAATCTGACTTTACATCAGTGTCTACTAACAAGCCAAGTCTACATCCCCTTTGTCTGGCTGCTGGTGCTGATTTTGAGGGCAGCCAGTTGGTAATTGTTTTGAGCTGCTAAATTGCACTAGGAGGGATTGGATTACTTACCACCAGGGTAGCCCCCCCCACACGCACTTCTCGTTTCCCTGTTTCCCCTGGATTACATCAGAGTTCAGGCTCCTTCATCTGTGAGTAAGCACATACCTCACAGTCACACGGGAGGCCAAAAACATGCCTAATGTGTTAGAACAGAAAGGTGGATAATGGGTTATAGTATGTAGGGGGGCAGGAAGTGTATACAGTCCCTCCTGTGCACGGTTTTCTGTTCATCTCCAGTGGAAAGATAAGAGGTCATTGATCTAGTTTCTGTTTATGCCTGCTGGTGTGTGTGCGTGTATGTGTGCTTATTGTTCCTATCTGGGCAAAACCCAGTCTTTTCTGTATCCAGATCATAAATAATGAACAACCAAGAAGGAAATGAAACATTATCCATATAAAACTCCCCGGGGTATCTTATCTTGTGTGACAATGATTCATTCCTGTAATATCATGATCACAGCATAGACTGTGGCCAATTACAATAACAAAAATCGAGATAGATAAGCAATACTTCAGCCACAATCTGGGCTCCTTTTCTCAAAAGCTACATACTAATTAATCTTCAAAGTAAAAAGCATTCTTGCATGACAAAGCGAGTCCTGTTAGTCGCCACTTTCCCAGGTCAGATCAACATAGTAAAGCTCAAACACAGAGAAGAGCAGAACATTGCGATGAGCAGCAATACATGAGACTTTATTTGTACTTTACGGTGCGGTTGTACAGAACAAATTAGGGTCAGAATTCGATCCAGAGTGCGTGGACAGTTCTGCAACTCTTGTATAATGACTCTGTGCGGTTCCCTGGCTTTTCGACCCATCTGAAACAGCTGACACAAGGCAGATAGGTGGGTGTGTGAGTTTTGAGGTGAGGCAGTGAAAGGCGCAGGCAGACAAGGAGAGGTAACTCTGTTTTTTTGGTAACTCCATTAAAACGCACCCCTGGGAGGGTTTGGACGACTGACAGCTGAGGTCCAGGGCAGCCAAGCAGGAGGGAGAGTGTTTTCATGTGTTTATGTGTGTGTTTTCCTTCACTACTGGGACTTATATATATGGCTGCAGGGCCGTTTCTCAGAGTGTGATGGGGGTTCACTCAGGGGTATAGGAACAAGCCCCCGGGACGACCTGTGGAACACCCCCCGTTATCCTCCAGGGAGCGATGCTTTTGAGGTGCGGTCCCCCACCACCCTTCACCTCCAATGTGCCGAATCAGTGGAAGGCAGAAACCCAGAGAGTATCCCTGACACTAATATGGAAAAAAGCCTGTTTGGAGCGAATATAAGGGCAAATATTATTCTTCCTGAGCGTAACCACGGCGAGCACCTCTGACCTGGCAGTGAAAGTGCTGAAACAAAAAGCCCAAAGACTTTTTCTGCTCCATCAAAGGAGAGCTGCATAAAATAAACATGGCCATCAGATTACCACGCTGAACACGGGGCCGCGTTAGCCCGCGCCGGCCGCCCTGCCGCCCAACCCCATAGCTCTATGGGAGTTAAGTGTGGGGTCCGCTCAGTCAACACCATGACGCAAAATGGAACAAGCCTCTGACAGAAGCCCCAGGCTGATGGAATAAGGCCCCTACCCACAGGCCCACAGGCCCCCCGGCCCGAGAGAAACATACTGAGTGAGAACGAGGCAGGAAAACAGGAGGAAAGAAGAGGAAAAAGGTAGATGAGGACATTTTTTAAAAAAGAAAAAGACCACCAGTCCCGAATTGGTGGCGCTGGCCTGGTCCCAAATTGAGCAGACACACGTAAACACTGCTGCTACTGCTGCCCCAGAGAACCAGCAGCAGCAGGACAGACAGCCGCCAGTGGAGAGAAGGCCGGGGCAGGGCAGGGCCGGGCAAGGCAGGGTCCAGTGGTTGGTGGTGGTGGTTGTAGCAGCCAGTGAGACTGTGAGGCTTAGCCGGCTACCGACTAACAGTGGACAGCCTCAGCCTGGTGGATCTGACCTCACAGGGGTTCTTTTATATCCCTGCGTGTGCCTGTGTGCATTTGTGTGTAGGGGCATGCATTTGTGCACCAAAAAAATTTGTGTTTATGTGTGCATTTCACGTTCGGGTGACGTAATCAGGAGAAAACAGATCGGCCCCTTGAGGAAGACCAAGGCTTTTCTCTCGGCCTTTTAGTCATCTCACTGGGGCCCCACTGTCCATTTCATCCACCTAACGTTGGCAGCCACAGTCGGTCGACTGTCTGCATCTGACTGATTTCCCTCCCGGCACCTCTGACCTTCTTACCACTCGTCTCAAACCTCACACAGATTCCTACTCCCCCAGTCTGTCTTTTTGTCTGTCTGTGACCTAACAGAGATTCCCTTGCTCCCTTGTTTCCTTCCTGGCTTTAACACAGGACTTAGCCAGGAGCTATGTACAATATTCCACTCTGTCTTTGTTTCAGACAAGAGCTGATTCTCTGGTGTCTGTCTTGTACAGCCAGTATCTGGCTGCATAAACCACCTTAAGTTTCAAAATTAAGTTTGTTCCTTAAGCAAAATATTTCCCTAAATTAAGGGATTCACTTTTGAGTGTTGCATAAAGTCTTTGGTTGTCTCCATGTCCAAGTGTTTAGACTAAGGCTTTCACAGCAGTTACTGTCATAATACAGCACATGTGCACTTCAGTTACCATGGTTATGCTTCACTCATACTATTCTTTAATGTTAATAGTTAACAGATTATTGTCAGAGACAGGTAGCTTAGCTAACTTAGTTAGCCTGTGTTTGCTAGCTTCTCAAAAATACAACAAACAGAGGGAACAGAAAAAGAAAAATATGATAAGAATTTTGTTCATCCTCAAAGAATATGGAAAGAACTGGCGAGTTTCAATTAAGCCATATGGTTAATATTAATATACATTATGAAACATAGTTATGTTATGATTTGGCAAGTTAGTTGCAAAGTTGCTTGTGTTAATGTCAAATCTATACTCTCTAACAAGTTGCTAACATCACTCACAATGTCCAGTGGGTTTTCACTTTCCAGAAAAATATGTCTTGGTATCTCCTCTTTGTCTTCAATCACCATAAAGTCAGTCACTGTCTCAATATTTCACAAATCATTTCACTTTTAGGAGACTGGTATACATCAGACCAGCAATACATTATCTTGCCCCGGTCCCCAAGGCTACGCCCTGTCTTGGGAGAAAGATCACGGTTTCAAATGCCGAAAAAAAAGCTGCTGTGTAGCACATATTCATCATGAGGTCTCTTATACGTCTTGTACGCGGTGTTAATTACTTGTTGGCGACCAAATATATGAATTAGCTTCTTCTGTCATTTGAAGTATGCTGAATAAGACTCTGCTTGTAGAACTTGTGTTAATAACCAACACCTTTACATTATGATTTGAGGCACATAAGATAGTAACTTAGAGTAAAGTCATAATGTTACAGTTGTGACAGCAGTGTCAGACTGGTGTTCCTAACTAAATCTCAACCTGGTTTTTGACCAAACAGTTGTCTTTAACAGGTTTTGTTATTTAAAGGCAACACTTAGTCTAACTATAGGCCGACCCGCTAATTCAATACAATTAGTCACTGATCCACTCGGATGAGGGAAGACTGAAGAAGCATGACCGCTTTATTAAGGTATTGTGCACAGTCATTTACATCATAATTATAAGACATATCTATAAATAAATGTTTGTTTAACTTGAAATAATACGTAAATCTGTGTGAAAATTGTCATCAAAAACACGTCAAATTGCATTAATATCTATAGGATCATCTGTTTTTGTTATCCTCCAAAAAGGGGGTGTGGCCATGATGTTTTGGCAAAATGCCTGTATGTGTCAGTCTGATGTATGCATCCCTTAAAATTCTCAATTCACCTTTTCCCAAGGCATCCTTAGATGAAAATTTAAGGGAAACCTTAGCCTCAGTGGTTTTATGTGACTGGGCACAGGTCCTTAAATATTTTTAGCCTGAGAAACAAATTAAGAAATTTAGCTTTATTTCTTGGGAGCCACACTCATAAAAGTAATATTGCCCCCGTTTCCATGTGAGACCAGGATCTTTAAAAAAAAAAAACAGTATTTAGGTTCCCACTGGTACAAAGAACCAGATCCTGTAGTATTTGGCAATGATGACTATGTTGGGCATGAAATCCTCACACTTTCCCCTCCGATTTCCCGATGAAACATGTCTCACAGCCTCCATCAGTAGCCCTACAGTGATCATATTCTGCCCTTCCCCTGACGTATGACTTGAAAAACCTCCTTATACTGCCGGCTTCAGATGACGCAGGGCTCAGGTAAAGTGTTACCAGATCACAAATAGATACCGAGGCCGTGCCAGGTTGTAGCTGTTAAGTGTGAGAGCCATGGGCCTTTTCTCTGGTTCCTGAAAATGACTCCTGTGTGTAACAACAATGAACACAATCACTGTGGTCCACTGGGCCTCACACCAGCAGCGTTGCATTACCGCGCTCGCCTCCCTACTGTTCTCCTTTTCTTTTCATCCTTCTCCCTTTTCTCCTCTGACTCAGCTGTTTTGTAGGAAACTCCGTCTCTTTGAAGAAGGGAAGAATCTTTCATTACTCGACAGCAGGGAGAGAGAAGGAGATGATAGGGAGAGAATAACTGCCCCATTGTCTTCACACACACCGCCCTCCATCCACCAATGATAATTGTGTTGAGCTAATTACAGAGAGCTGCTACAACAGGTGTGGGTCTCTGCACCTGGGTTAAGAAGTCTACTTAGTGCGTGTGTGAGACAAGAGGATTACAGTGTGTGTATGACTACTAAATTCTGAGTGAAAGTGCGTAGTCTGTGTCAGTAATTGAGATCACAGAAAACCGTGTGTGTGTCACATGCTTACTAAACCTTACATGTTACTTAATAGTGCTCAGACATTGGTCACCGTATTGTATCACAGCCTGCTGTACTATCGCACAATCAGACCTATACCAGTCTGAACCCCCATCTGTGTTTAATTATAAAGCTACAGACTACATCTGTTTGACATTACTGGAAAGTTGAAATTAGCACACAAACAGTCTCACTCTCACTCATACACCACATTGAATTTCAAATGAGAGTGATTACAATCACTTAATTGATAAATGTGACCACAGGGAGCCTCTTCTCATGATTCATAATCTATAACCAGTCTTTCTCAATGCCATGTTTTCTCATGTCAGCGCAGTAAGAAATGGGGAGACAGAACCGGAGGCAACAGTGATGATGTAAGCAGGGGTCTCTCACGAGACTGATTGTTGTTTTTTGTTGAGCTTTTTACCGTAAGAGAAGCTGACCGGAAGAAAGGAAGCCAGTTGGTCGGGCGCCAAAAGGAGGAGCATGATAACTTTTTCGTGGAGACGTCATAGAGCTTCATTCTCAAAACAAAGAAAGTGGTTTCTAAAGATGTCTGGCTGGCTAGACGGTGAAATTGACTGGATATTACAGATTTGTGACAGGTCAAGTTCAAGCTAAGCTGTTACTCACTGCTGATGATGATGTCACCTGTCTGCTGTCTGTTTTGACAGCCACTTGCTAACTTATCCTTAATGAGCTGGACTTTTTTATAGGGCCACAATAATGAATATGGAAAAGATATATAGATACATTTTACTGCATGTTTATGTGTTTAATCTGAATATTGTAAGAAATGCATATGGCAGTCAAACCATATATAAGATCTTTAATATATTTGAGTAACTTTGTGTGACAGTTATATAATTCAGAAATTTTAATCACTATATATGAGGGGATCAGGAGGTTCTCAAACAAGAACTCAACAAGAACTGAATAAATGCACATTAGACAAAGGACCCTAAATTCAAGAGGATTCCGTCTCAAGGAAAGTCTTCATTGTTAATCAATGTGCAATCTAGAATTACTATAAATTGCAATAAAAAAAAGGCCAAACATATTTCCTACGTTGTTCCAACTTCCAAAAATGTGATAAAAGTTAAAACATTGTATTCCTCCTTTTGCTGGGGACCCCCTACAACACCCAGAAGGACCCTTATTGGTCCTCAGACCCAGTTTAAAAACCACTGTCGCTGTACAAGATCCTTAATGGATATGAGAAATATCAAACTTACGTAACTTGGGAACCATTAGCGAAACTGAAATCTTGCAAGTAAAAACAATACACAACATGTAAGATGTCACATAAAATGAGACAAACAAAAAAACGTGTATTAGGGCTCAACAATAAGAATTACCCGCTTACCCAGGGTAAGTAAAATACCATGTCAGACCAGTAAATCACGTAACTCACTTACCCTTGGCAAGGCTTAAAAAAGAATTAAACTATTAAAATACTCTATAATAACTGATTAATGGTTAAAATAGTGATTTTCTCAATTTATTATCATATTAAACTGACTAACTTTGGGTTTTTGGCAAAACAAGACGTTTAAAGATACCACCATGGACTTCTATAAACTGAGATAGACATTTTTCACTCTTTTCTGACAATTTATAGATGTTGCAGCCCTAGATTAAACATGACAATTAACTTTAGTCTATGTTGTTTGATAACTAATAAATAAAACAGTTTGTACGGGGGCAAGTGAAGGGTGAGTTTAGGCAGGAAGTTTTCTGTTCCACTTGCCCTGGTAGCTCATCTGGTGCACAAACCCCCCTGTCTCTCCCCAGATGTCATTATCATCATGATAAAGCAAAAATGGAAACAACAAACATAATGTCTTTTTAATTCATACTTAATGTTGTATAAGAAAAATGTAAAAGTGGCAACTTTCATGAGTAAATCATAGTATGAGACAAATAAGACATACAATACATATACAACATTAACATTTAATATTGGAGGCAATGGAAAATTCCTATATATTCTATTGCTCTTTATCGGATCACTTGAGTGTGTCACATAAACCAAAGGGAAATTAAACCCCCCTCCTGCTCTTAAGTCACCAGCTTTTACCTTTAGAGCAGCTCACCTTTGTAAAGGTCACCTCTGAGTGTGGTCGTCACAGTCTCATTTGTTCGCCTGAGTCATGACCCCTGGTAAAAAAGCTACCATTATTACAGGAAATGAGAATGAGCCTTTGGAGCAGACGATAATGTAGCTTTATGATCGCCTCCTTAGTCAAGCAATTCTACCTGCAGACTCATCATTTAACGTCAGAGGGGAATGAGTCCTGCATTGCCACCTTGTGGAATATTCCTTTGGTGTTTGAAAGTTGAGGCGAGTGCCAAGCCCAAGGGGCCCAGCTGTGGGAAACCAGCTTGTCAAAGATCAAGCGGAAACTGTAGGTCTTTGAGACTAGAATTCTGTGTTTTATTAAAAACAAGTAGTTTAAAAACATACATGAAAGCCAAGTAAAACAGTCATGCAAAGCACAACACTGCAGACATGGTGTTTTACTCTCTGCTTTAAAATAAAATCTATAAAGACATACCAAAGCCAATACATTTCTCTTACTTGAAAAGTATCTAAATGAATAAATGAACTGATATGGAAATGTCAGGAACAAAAACAACAAACACCAGGCAAAAAAAATGCAGAAAACATGTCCAGTTTGCATTTTTTGTGGTTTGTATTTTTTGGTTTGTTGTTTCCTGTGATATCTCCTACTCCCTTGAGATATCCATAGAGAGACAAATATGGGCTTCCTCAAAGCCGAGTCCTCTGATTGGCAGGGAGCTCGTCCTGGTCAAGTCCCCACAAGAAGGTGCGGAGACGTGTTACTTCTTTCTGAAGCTCAGGGCTTGGGATTGGCTGAGAGAGGTCAAGGCGTGGAGTCTCGTTTGGCAGGATCAGAGGAGGGTGGTCCAGGAAGCTCTCAAAGATGTCTATAGGATCAGAAAAGGAGAGGAAACGATTTACTCAACAGATAATTTCACTGTCTTGATTACATGGTTGAATTGTTTATATATTACCTCCACTCAGCTCTGTGCCTGGCGGAGGGGCCCAGGATGCCGGTGGGGCTCTGGTTGGACCCAGCTTGTAATGGGTGAGCAGGTGGTGCAACTGGGAAGGGCTTAACAAGACATGGTCCTCCTGCAGGTTGGCCCAGGATGACTGAAAGATGATAAAAATTACTGTTAATATTCTTGGGCTAGAGCTGAGAAGTATGGAAACCCTGAGTGACAAGTGAGAAAATAAATTCTGGTGATCCATTTTGTAAGTCCAGTCACACTTTTTCATACTAAAATGTATTCTCACAGGTGACGAACAGTACATGTAACTTACAAAAATGATCCTGGCAAAAAAAACAACCTGAAAACAGTTTTCCCCCACCTGTTTTACAGATGAAAAAAATAAGGAACTTAAAATGATTATTGTGGACATTTTTTGTTCACATGCTGTTAAGTCATAAACACAGGAGAAGAAACAATCTAGAGCAGACTTAGAAAATGGACCAACAATTTTCTTTTCCTTACTTGCCTCGTAGAGAAGACACACTGCACATAAAGCTGTATTACCTGGATAAGTCGAGTCTTGGGAATACACAGGAAGTTGACGGTGACTGACAATTTCTTCATAAACTCGGAGGCTATGTCTCCTAATCCCGCCCCCTGTAGCCAGTCCAGAACCAGATCCAAGTTTGTACGGATCTGGACCGCTCTGGACCATGAAAACAGCCCATCTAAAAAAAAAAAAGGTGGTGGACATGAGAGAGTGGAGAAATATATAAGAAATATGAATAGAATGACTTGTTTTTAAAAATAAGATGGGGGGTTATTATGTTATCGTATAGAGAGCGGTTAAAACTTCAGCGCACAACGTGTGACTCAGAGAAACTCTGATCTTCAAACCAATACTATCTAAATTTTGAAGGAGGAAATATTCTTCCTTTTACAATTGAAAAGTTGACTCCACTGGCAAAATCAGTCATTTTACCTCGCAGAACATGGGAGTTCATGGTCTACCACTGCCTCAAGCTGTTAGTTTATTTGCATATTGAGTGACTTTGGTCTTTTAACAAGTTAGTTCAGAGTCACACAATAACAGTAGTAGACCAGCAACTCCTGTATTTGCAAGATAAAATCACTGGTTTTTCCTGGTTGGTGTGGAGAGAATGATATTTGGCTTATATTATGGAAGTTCCCAATAGGAAAAGGTAAAGCAGTGAAAATATCCTTTTTGAAGTGGCTGTGTTTTGCTGCTGACCCTGTCATAGCAGGTCATTGGTACCAGCATCGGTCAATCAGCATCTCCTGTAGCTAATACACCGACTATCAATCATTCAACCCCACTTCAAATAATCCAATCTATCACTTTAATGTCACTTAATGTATGACACAGGAAGCACTGTTCCAAAAAAGTGCTGATAAAAATTAGAGAGGCTCCCTTTAACCTGTGTCCTCTCACCTCTCTCCAGCAGAGTATTGAGCAGGGAGGTGTTGGTGAAGAAGAAGAGGTAGCCGAAGGTTTGGGAGGTGAGTGGTGGAGACAGACACGCCTCCCGCGACAGCATCAGGGAGCAGCGATACACTTCCACCAGCCCGGCAACTTTGGGAGGTAAGGTTGACACATCATCCACTTCTTCTTCACCTTCTGTCTTGTCTTCTCCCTCCGCACCCCGAGCTGCATCCTTCTCCTTCTCCTTCTCCTCGCTGGAGAATGGGTTGGTGTCCAGGAGAGCTGGAAGGAGGGAGTACAGGGTCTATGTGGGCAAAGAGGGAAGAGACATGAGTTCATTCGTTTAAATAAATTTAAAAAATCTCAAGTTGGCGCTGGAATGACGGATGGAGTGGCTGTAGGGATAGCAATGTCTGTCTGTGTTGGTCAGTCCATCATTTTTGTCCACAGTGATATATTTCAATTAACGAGCCAAAAGTAAGCACATATTGTAATATATATTTAGGATGTAAAACAGTAGGAGGATTGAACATTTGGAATCCTACATATTTTTAGCATTTTACTTCAGAAATAAAACAGGCCCCACTTTGGAAAGCCATTGTTTAGCATCTTTGTGGGTTTTTTTTTTTTTATTGTATTTAATTATTTCATTTATTTCTATATCTATACATGTTTTATATATTCCTATGTTATGCAAGTATACAAAGCTGTAATTGATGATATGATTTCACTGAAAATAAAAATAAAGTTCTAAAAAGGTTTTTAGAACATAGTGTTTTCACACTGGAAAAAAAAAACCCAAAAGGAAATATAGTAAAATTAGACTGCATGCATACAAAATACAGACCATTTTTAAATGTGCTGTTGGTACACACTGTTCTCCCAGAATGCAAAGCAAAAAGCAAATTGAGGAGCTGCTCACAGCTGGGAAAAATTAAAATAAATTGTGGGTGGTGGTGAGACATCTCCAGAAACATCTTGGGAAACAAAAAAATGTATTTAGTCTTAAGAAAGACATTTAGCTGTCTCTTTGTACAGTTTAATTGGCAGTGGCTTCACAAAGTTGCAGTTTGACATCTGGCGCCACACATTTAAAATGACTAAGTATGTGGATTTGTAAACTAACTGCTAAAACGTTATACTAAACAGCGACAATTAGAAAAGTAGCATTCTGTATAGGATTAGTAGGTTATGTAGTGTGGATTTGGAACACAGCAGGCTGTTGTCTTGTTTTGATACTGTACCTTGGTGAGGTGATACACACACTGCTGGAAGGTGTGCATGATGACATCATCCAGCTGTGCCAGAGCTTCTGAGCAGGTGTCCATGTCAGCTGTCAGGATTGGGTCACCCGGGGCTTCAAAGAAATGATCATGAAGATGAATTAAAGCTTTAATTTTTATGTCCAGCATTACCAAAGTTATGTGGTATTTCATTAAACTGATATTGTTTTCAAATCAGTCTCTTTTTTTAAATATTGCGCAATGAAGTGATTACAGAACAAGTGGAGACAAGTACAGGAACACATAAACAGGCGAAAGAGACTACGCTCAGACAAAAACAAATCACTCTCACCTTCAAACTCCCACTCCTTCTCCATGGCTTCAACTTTGACCTGGAAAAAGTTAAGGAGCTCTGTGGCATTTGACATCCAGAACATCAGGGGTCGAAGGTCAGATGACAGTTTCAGGACATTCGGTGTGCTTATCTCACCTTCCTGCTCTGTGGAACTGGACACATTTATGTAACGTCAAAGTTATGTGAGCTGTAAAATGATTGTGAACATTCTCCTGTCACTGTTTGGTTTGTGTTGTAGAAGAGAAACTCATCATATTGTGAGTAAAAATAGAGTGAGTTATTATTATTCAGCTATATTTTAGCTATTTTCCAACATCACTGTGTTACAATGCTTTCATCACACGACAAAAATTTACCAAAGACATAACAGCACAGGCACAAATGTATCATGAATCACTCAGCTGGAGATCTCTAAACAGAGGAAACATGACGTCGACAAAAATGTTCTTACTTTTGCGTGGGATGCTTATCCCCAAATTCCTTAATGTTATCCTGTAAAGAAAGTTGGAGACAGAAGAGAGGAGAAACATCTTGGCTTAGTGTGGGGGTGGAGGTGGAGGAGGGGGGAGCAGCGTCTCGCCCTGCAGCCAGGACAATTACAGCACATTTTCCAGCAGAAGGGCAGTGACATCAGCTCATCCTCGCTCCTGTCCGCAACGTAGCAGGCCACAATGAAAGACATACATCTGTCTGTCTGTCTGCTGGTTTGTCTGCCTACCTGATTTTTTTCTGCCAAACTGTGATCATAGTCATACTGTCATGCAACGCTGTCTCAAAAAGGTCAATAGTTCACTTGTGTTGAGCTCCACCACTGCTAAACCTGTGATAAATTTTATTATTTTACTGAACATACCAGAACATGTAGCACATTTTATATGGTGAGGTGTTGTTTTTAGCCAGTCTAGCAGCATGACTCTATGAATAGCAATGTTTCTCAGTCAACTACTTTTGTCCAGACTGAAACTATTTCAACTATTTCATCCCAGAGGATAAAATCTGTCTTCGGTTTGGTGATCCCCTGATGTTTCCTCCAAATATGAGTTGGTCATTTGTGGTTTTGAGTGAAATGTCCCGACAGCTATTGGATGGAGTGCCACAAAATTTATTTCTCCCTGATGTTGAATCATAAGCCTGTCACTTCCCGTAGTTGGATGATATATTGTCATTTTAAAACCATTTCATGCCACTGACGTAGTGATAATATAATGGCATGGTGATGCAAGCAGTGGTTGAAAGAGTACTGAAAATCTCTACTCGAGTAGAAGCACTGAGGCATCGCTGAAATATTACTTGACTACAAGTAAGCTGGTGTTCAAAATACTTAAATAAAAATACAAAGTATTAGTTGCTTTTCAACTTGATATTTAATGCACTATCAATAGCAGGCAGTCAGTTGAAAAGGGTTTTTGTTCAGTCTAAATTACTCCAAACTCTTAGGCTGTTCTTTTCATTGGCCTGTTAGTGATCAGATAGCCCTACTGGCTACAAAAATGCTGATGAAAGGTTTGATTATTAATTCAAATTGTTGACCTAATCAGTAGTGGATTATGATTTTAAAAGTAACTAAGTAGATAAGTATAATGCATACTGAAGTACAAGTAAAATTGCAGACTTGAAAAAAGAATCATAAAAGTACAAGTACCAAAAAAAGGAGAGTAGTTTGAGTAGCTGCAATTTATTACTTCCACCCCGACGGAAAGTTCACCCTTTCAAAAAACGATGAACTTTTAATTCTTAAGAATGTCGACTGGAATTAGAATGTGGAAGAAAAAATAGCATCAAAATGTATTTCAGCATAATTTTTTTCTGTTTATTCCTCTTATCATTGTTGAGAAAACCTGCTGTTTATTCTGGCATCATGTTGGCTTAAATGTTGGTGACATTCTCATGTAAAAAAATCAATAATGAGGTCAGCAAAATTATGAGGCCATGACCATATATCTTACAATAAGTAATTAGTAATGGAACATAGTATTTAGATAAATGTTTACAGTTGTGTGTAATCACCTGAAAATAAGAATTGTTGGGTTTTTCTTACCTTAGAATGAGCCATTTATATCTAGACAGGCTATGGGTCTTCCATGTTGCATCACCATGTTTCTACAGTTGCCCAGAATGGATGCAAAACAAAAAATGGTTCTACATACGACCTTTCACGTTTAGTGCAAGTTTCACGGCCACCATAGTTTCTCCTACAGGCATGGCAGGCGAGTTCGTTGTTGACCTAATCTGCTATTTCATTGCCAGATGCCACTAATTCCTACACACTGGTCCGTCAACATCAGCATGTTAGCATTGTTATTTTGAGACTATTGGCATGTCAATGTTAGCATTTAGCTTAAAACACTGCTGTGCTTAAATAAGGTGCTTCTTAGAATTTGCTGGACATTTTATTGCTTTTATTACAGCGCTACCAGTAGAAAAATGACAGGAAATCAGAGGAGATAGAGTTTGGAAATGATGAATGCTGGACACAAAGATCCACTGTTCATTGCGGTTCACGATTGCTGCCATAACTCTTAGGCTGCCAAAGCATCCCCCATATCCTTTTTCATTCATTTTATATATACAGCTGTTGGTTTATTTGTTTTTTTTTTTTTACTTACCCAGACAATTTCTTTTATTAGATTGGCTGACTTGAGTAATATCTGTGGTGTGAGAGCAGGGTCCAGGTGTTTGGAGGCATGATCAATCATGATTGATAGGAGATAAGCAGGAGCTAAAGGCCCGCCCCCAGAGTCTGGAGAGGAATTTTTGGAGATTATCTCCTAAGAAAAAAGTGAGGGATAAACATGATGTGTGTTATCCAGGGAATTTTGACTAAAGATTTTATCTATGCATACAAAGAGTTTATTGCTCTCACATTGTGTTCACAAATTGTTCACAAAAACAAAATGTTGCATTTATATATTTGTTGAATGTAGTTTCCGTTTCCTGTCTCACCTGTAACAAGGAATCTGCGTGGCGTGGGTGAAACTTCAGAACTGCCTCTGTGGATCCCAGGTACTGCCTCAGTGCTTCCTGCCTGTCCACCAACCCTGAGGGGCAACAGGTGGTGGAAGCGTCTGCCTGCCATGGCAGGGTCAGTGCCAGCGGTGGAGCTGGAGTCACGCGGGGGTCACGGTACAGGAAAAGGAAGTGGCTCCCCAGACCAATCACATCCCCAGGCTTTAGGACCGCCTCTCTGTAAAGGGCAACTCCATTGTGTGTGACATCAGCTCCTCTGAAGGGCCGCATCAGAGCTACAATAAATCAAAATTAGATTAGGGTGGACTTAAATGCAACAACTGCACCGTGGATGTATGACAATATGAGTCAGTGGGTGTTTTAAAAAACCTTGTCCGGTGGGCGTCTCGGGAACAGCAGAGTCTCTCCTGACCAATAAGTGTCTGGCCAAGAGGTCAGGAGCTGAAAGGAACGTCTCCACCTTCAGAGGCCTTTTCCCCTTCCTCTCCCTCTCTCTGTCCTTCTCCCTCTCCCTCATCGTGGGCTTTCTTCCAAACACATGCGTATGTCCAACCATGATGTACAAAACAAAATCCTACACAAAACACACACAGAGGAGAGCAGAAGAACATCAGGGAGGTCTGTTATCTTTTAAGTGCCACGGTTTATATCAACCTTCCATCTCGGAGATGTTAAGTTGAAGGCGCTTGATAAGGTATGAAGTGTGTCACAGTTTGCTACAATGCAGACCTGTGTGAGGTCATTGTGTGTGAATGATGCACACAGAGGGGTTTTGTGCTTTCCCTGGATAAATAAATTGTTGAGGCATTGTGCTGCTCTGAGGCTGTTTTGTGCAGGATGCTGAATGGGAGAGGCTTGTAGAGCGTTGGAAACCCTGATGGTATGTGGCGATTACAGACATGCAGGTATGATGTCATGTACAGGGTGTGTGCACGCGTATACATCTGCACAGATCCTCCACAGCGTGCCTGTTAGTTTGCATATGTGCACATCAGTGTTTGCTCACCTTGTTACCAAGTATATCATGTAAACTTCCGAGTGCATCAGTGTGTGTCTGTGTTTACACGGTGTACGTGCATGTGGGTGTTGTTTGTGAGTATTTGTGTGTGCGATATAATCTGTCAGCATGTCTTGCCTTGCTCTGATCGTAACCCTGCAGCAACAGAAAATAGGGCCGGTCTGTGGGCGGAAGGATCAAACTTTGTGACATCACTTCCAGGTCACAGCTCGTGTAATCCTTCTCATCCTCTGTCTGCTGATTCGTCCACCCAACCTTTGCTTCAGCTTTTGAGGCCCTAATCTGAAAAAGAGGTCAACACATGATGATTAGCAGAACAAATGGACAATTGAGGCTTCTTAAATCCCGCCCCTTTTCACTCTGTGCACCAGTAGCTTCTTCAAAAGGTCGTGTCTAGAAGGGAACCCTAAATTTGAGAAACTCTCGCACATTTCTATGCTTCAATGGTTGCTGTATCAAAATATCTTTTATATCAAATATCTTTTAAGTACTTTATAGATATACTCTAAACACTTTACATCTTCTTAGAGTATACATAAGGACAAACATAAGCAAAAGTGGGCTGTATGGCTACAAAACAAAAAAAGGAGAATATTTATGATAACAGAAATGAGAGCACCCCACCGTTAGCCGCGGTATTTGTCACTTTATGTCCTAAAGTGACAAATACCGTTGTAGGCTGCTTGGCTGTTTTATAAGGTACAAGGTTCATTTATTTATCATTTTACAACACAGGGTTGTACAACAACAAGATGCTAGTTATAACCCCTTTATGCTGCTCAGGAAACAAAAATGATATAAATTAATGAATAAATGTCATAGGTTTGTTTAGTTATCATTTTATAACACAGGGGTGTATCACAAGATCCTACAAGTTCCAGTATGCTGCTCATAAAAGAAAAAATATAAAAATAGATGCATAAATAAGCCATAAAAACGCTTTTTATGGTGGACTGCAATAACAGACTTGGCATAAACTTACAGCCTGAGGAAAGATGCGCACAGTGAAGAAACAGCAAATACAAATCTTGCAAGAGTTATGCAAAATTCACTAATCAAGGCTTCCCGTAAACACATGGCCCGTTCTCTTTTCCTGTTTCCTGTACACATAATATGTGCTCAGCACAACTATGATGAAAAGAAAACCAAATTTTGAGGATGGGTAGAAGATGTTGCTGGGAGAAAAGACGACATATAGTTAAGTTAGCTAAAGTTAGCAGAATGCTAGCAAACTGGCAAGCTAATCTATATCAATTGTTAATGGTTAGCTAATGGTTGGTGCAGATTAGTTATCTAGTTAGCTAGCATTGTGCTAACATTAGCTAACTTAATATGTGAACATTTGTTGCTTTCAAAGGGCCCTCAGTGAGATCTCAGTGAGACCATTGTCAAAGTTTTCCTTTCAACATAGATGAGCCTCAAACATAGTGTATCTAAACACAGGAAACAGGACAGGAGAAAGTGGCCGAGGTACCAAGCTTGCTCAACTGTTATTGGAACACAGAGCAAAACTTCAGTAATTTTTTTTTCTTTTTCTCACTACGTTGTCTTTTCTTTACCTCTCCTGGCTGTGGGTTGATCATGCTCACAATGTTCTTCCTGTCCTGCACCCCGCCGTTGTTGTTAGGCCGGTTGCCAGGGCCACGCTGGTCTTTGCTCATGTGGTTGCCTTGGCGACGCCGCAGACTCAGGTTCATATCACTGATGCTCCTCCTGAGCTCTGTGTTCCTTCCACGGTGACCACGTTCGCATTCCTCTGGCCCGCCCCCTGACGACATCCTGCTCCGCCGCCAGCGCACACCTGCAGCCCAGACAATCAGCGGATTGGTCAGTCTGTTGCTGTGACGAGTATTAGAGTCCCTTTGTGTGCTGACATACCTGCCTGTCGAATCTCAAAGGCATACTATGCAGCATTTTCTTAAAAATGTATAGACTCAAATAACATAATCCCTGATGATCCAGTAGAAGTGTGGTGGTGGTGGCAGCTGTATCTGCAGAGACTCTGCCCTCTGTCTGTGTTTCCTGTGACTTAGGTAGAGGAAATCAGGGAATATTTTTATTATTTTTGGAAAACATTGCTCTCTAATATCTTTGTATTGTTTACACTGAGTCAGGAAGTGCAACTCTGTCTCTAATGTACAATACTCACAGTAGAAATATAACCTCTCCTTTCTGGGCAGCCAGGTCTGTCTGTGTCATTGCCTACTGTCTGTGCCTACCTCCACTGCCAGGTTGTGTTCACTCAGTCTGTATTTAGTCAGGGTTTTTCTCAGTTTTTTGTCAGACACTGTGGTCAAGTAGGTTGCCAGAGGGCATCCTCTGTCTCTTTCCTCTGCTCTCGGTCTGTGAGAGCTGCAAAAAGAGTTTAACACACACACAAAGGCAGAGCAGACTGGGGATTGCTTCTGCTGTATTCACACAAAATGCGACATTGTAAGGAGGTGTGGGCGTGTTTATTTGTACTTTAGTACCAATCAGAAAGTAATGTTTTATATCTATATATCTTCATTGTTCTGACTGCATAAAAAAGGTTGAAAAAAACTCAGATTTGATGCATAATATGACAGTTTTCATAAAATTAAACTGGAAAATTAGAAATATATCATCTTCCTTTCCAAGCCTGGAATTTCAACATTTTAGGAGTGATGTCAATTTCTTGAGGGCACGAAGGCCAAATGCCAGGGCAGCAAGGCCATAATATATACAACAGTGGTAATAATTCCATGGAAATAATGGATTAAACTTAATGGTTAAGAGTGATTTTGTTTGGAATGGATGAATGAAATGGATTTTTAATGAAATTACCAATATTTATACAAACGCCTGAGTCAGAGGTTTATAGACCCTTAACACTGGACTAATCAATCACTGAACTAAATGAAGATAGGTTGTCACACTTCTTAGGTCACTGGGAACAGTTAAGTCAACCTAACAATATACAAACAATGTGTAACATTATATGTTGAGTTTCTTGTCTTATTCATTCACTAATTTATCAAACTGTGGTCATAAATAACCTGGTTTTCCAGCAGTTCAAAACAGGCTAGAAATCTTTGGACAGTGTTTCAGTTGACGTTGCCCAGTAAGAATTCAGAATCTCAACAAAAGACACTGGTGTCTAAAAAATGTATTGACAGGAGAGAGACAGGAGAAAAGGGCAAAATCAGCTTGGGCAGTGAGAGCAGGGCATCAAGGCCACTGTGGCCTCAGCAGATCTTTTTTTTTTGAAGGGCACAAGACTAAATTGAGGCGGCACAGTGGCCATAGCCTTCATGGGATCCAAAATAATTCCTGCCCTGTTGCTTACAGTGTTACAGTATATCATGATACATTGAATTGTATCGTGATATGTCATGTTTCAGATTCTTGTTAATACACAGCTCTACCAGGGAGGAGGGGCCAAATTTACACTTATAAACAATCCCACATATTTGACCTTTAAACATACCTTGATAGCTCTCTCCCTCCCTCTCACGTTCCTTCTCCCTCTCCCTCTCTTCTCTCTCATAGTCTTCCTTTCTTTGGATTTCAAAGCGCCGCTCAAATCCTTCTTTAGGCCGCCACATGTCCACTAACAACAAGGGACATTCCCATGGGGCAACGCTTCTCCGGCACTCTGTCTCCCATTTGATAGCTCCATCTGGCTGCTGGATGGGCTTTCCAATGACATCACACAACAGGAAGTCCTCTGGGCTGTGTTTCTGGAGAACTAGAAGGTAATGGAGGAAAAAAGGAGGAAGGGGGGGGGTGTAATTATTTTTCCATAACACTGTGGTTTATGTTTGTATTAAGTCATTCCCAATTGGTAAAAAATTTTTGAGCAAACAATTCCCAGTAATGGGTCGCAGCAGAGGTCCAAATGAGAGAAAATTTCCCTCTCTCATACCTGCGTCATCTGTCTCTTCCCGCTCCCTCTCAGTGTACCGAGTGATGACCTGGGCGATGAGCTGCTGGGCTGTAGAGTGGATGTTGGCCAGCAGGGAGCGATAGTTGGCACCACTGGAGAGGGCATCCCCGTAGATCTTGATCAGGCCTGGGGCAGAGGAAGAGGCAGGGGGCAAGTAGTGGTGGGAGGAAGGAGCAGCTGAATGGGCCCAAACCTCTCTCTCCTTCTCCCCCACTGCCCGGTCCCGGTCGCTGTTTGAGCGCCCTCGCAGGAAGAGGTGGGAAAGGCGCTTCGTGCGGGACTGGGGCCCAGCAGGCCGCGGCCTGAGGAAGGCCGGGGACGGAGACGGGGATGGGGTAGGGGAAGCCAGCGAGGGAGTGGAGTTAGAAAGGGAAGAGGAAGGAGCAGAGGGGGCCTCGTGCAGAGAGGCTGCGTCAGAGCTGGTGGTCGACCTGTGAACAACAGAGGAGGGGAAGACAGATGGAGGAGAGAGGAAGGAGAAAGGAAGGGACCAGTCAGCTGTGAATTATGACTGACTAAACACAGACAAACAACAAGGACTAAAATAAAACAGGCAAAAGGTTACAGGGTTGGAAGAATACTAATGACAGTGGAAGTCAGATAAGATGGTATCAATGCTTAAACTGTTCATTCAACAATACTATCAGGCACTGAATTCTTAGTAAACAACAATGGCATGAAAAGCACATAATCTGAGCAAACTTATTATAGTTAAGGCTTTCATAATGTCCCATAGAGGCATTAGTATTAAACTGGGACTGTTTCATAAACAGTGTAAAAACTCCTTGTAGTAGCTTTAACTAAAACTAAAAACTAGGTGTTACTTTAAGTTCAGTCTTTGTCAATTTGGTCAAAACTGTCAACACAACAAGCCAAGCATTAGTGCATGTGTATACTGAGACTTGGATGTCCACACGACTGTGAATGAATTGCCTTCGCAAAGTGTTGTGTTTGTATTGCGATACCTAATCTGATCATCTTAAATCTCCCCCTGACATATATTCCCCATGTTATGATTTTAAAAAACTAGATTGAATACTGAAAGTAATTAAAAAAAATAAACTAAAACTAAATATGTTTAAATAAAAACTGAATCGAAATGAGGAATCCCACTCCGTAAAATAACTGAAAAGTAATAGAAACTGAAAGCAAATATTAAAAATGAAATAAAGAACTGTGTGAACCTGAGAACAAATATAAATGACATACACTGGATTGCAAGATTAATTTTATCTAAGATTGGTTCTAATCAGTGTTTAGCAAAACCAGGTTTAAAATGAGTAAATCTAGATTAAGCAGAGCTCTGCTGCACATGATGATTTGATTTTAAAAGATTTACAAATGAATCCTTATTGCTGTAATGGAGTCATAGAAGCAGAATAGGAGCTAAAAATAGAGTTTGAGAGAACTTTGGACTGACTTGACAGAAATAGCACTTGGCCAGCGGCTCCCCAGTTTGGCAAAGTGTTTCCTGGGCGAGTTGATCCACAGACCCACTGGGAAATGGAGCTTTCTGAAGCGAGGACTTCCAGACCCCTCCATCTGACAGAGAGAGAGAGAAATTATACATACTAGAAATAAATGTAGCTTTTCAAGTCAATAATCTGCAGGGTGTCAGGATTCTGTAAATGTCAAATTTCTCTAATCTGTGTAATCTGCCTCCACACTGGAGTGAGGTAAGTGTGTCAGTAATGCCAGGACTGAAACAATAAAACAATGGCATGATGTCACCGTCAGAAAATAATCAACAGGATACCTGCAGCAGGTTGTCAACATGGTGAAAACAAACAGAAAGAAATTAACTGAAAACACCCCTGAAAGTCGTAGCGTGAATTTCCCATTCTCAAACAGGAAGCATCTTTTGTAGGACCCATGTCCAGCTGTTAGGCTGTCAGGGAAATACCCACTCCAAAGGTCACTGCCTGCCCATTTCTCAGTGTTACTTCTATGTAAATTACCATCAAAATTAAGGAACACGCTTGCTTTTTTCCTCCTGTTTTTTCTTACAAAACTACAAATCTTATCTTGACATGTTTGTCTGCACCTAAAATCTGCTGTTGTTATTCTAAAAGAGGTGGAAAAAGTACACACATTCTGTACTCAAGTAGAAGTTCAGATACTTTTGTACAAGTAGAAGTACTAATGTAACTTCTTTATTAAAGTAAAAGTGAAAAAGTACAGGCTCTGAAATGTACTCAAGTATAAAAATAAAAAGTAGCCTTCTGAAGAACATTTCTACTGGCTTATTCTGTGCAAAGCTAACTGGACATCACCTTTTCTCCAGTTGAGTCTCCTTCTCGTCTGTTTAGTTACCTCTTTAATGACGTATTTGTCTTGTTAGGTCTGTCATGCATGATATGCAGTAATGGATGAAACAAGGAATTATCTTTTTCATGTGTTATTGTCCCATCCATTTAGGTTTAAATCAGTCTTGTAGATGTTGGGAAGGTGGCGCACAAAGATGCAAAATAAATAAATAAATAAATAATTCCCCTCAATAGTAGAAAGTCCAGACATTTGTTTTAAAATGTAGGGCGTGATGAAGTATTTGTACTTAGTTACTCCCTACCTCTGCATTCTAGACAGAAAAGTTTGCATTTTTTCCTACATGTTGAGGTGGAATGTTTTGTAAATCGTAGGAATGGTACATGAAAGAAGTTCAAACGCTTTTCAGGTATTAGATTTTGAAAGCACTTACCCACAGTTACTTCTGATCCTTCTAAAGTGTGTTATGATGATTCTTAGCCACTGAAATGCGAGTACGCAGCTCAAGCTAATCTAATAACCTTTTCCCTCCAACCAAATTCCATTTTCAAAAGGCCTAAACTTGTTATACATCTATATACACAACTCTAATTCTTCATATCCATCGGTTCAATCTTCTTTTAACTGAAATGCGTGGACAAGATCTGCTCCGTCTCTCCCTCCGGCTCTCAGTCTCTCTGTGTCTATAGATAGAGAAACAGGCCCATTGTTCTAAGTGACAGAATTTCCTTCCTTTGCAGTGGACAACACCTATATCCTGACTGAGTGAGTGAGAGAGAGGGAGAGATTGGTAGAAAGCAAGAGAAGGGTGAATTTACACGCACATATGAGTCTTTGAGACCTTGTTGGGTGTGTTTCATACTGCATTGTACACCACAAAACAATCTGGAGCTCTATCTCTTGCGCTGTCTGGATCAAACAGAAATCTGGTGTCATTGTTTCGTCCTAATAAAGTCAACCAGGGTCTCAAAGCCTCAAGTGATTCTCAAGAATGTGGTCATTTTAATCCGGTACTGTGCTGTGATTTTATAATTAAAACAGATATAGTAGAGCATCACAAAACACACACACACAGAGCCTCAGTTTGAAGTTTTGCTGGAAAGAGGATGAAGGAAACACATACACACTCATTGAGACAGGAAGCTCGAGGCAGCGACAGAGACACCTGTGATCTTTGACCTTGTCTTCGACAGGAAGACAGCGATGGAAAGAGAAAGGGGACTGTCACTGTGTCCCAGTTTAGGGACTAGATCCTCCGAAATCTGCAGTCTACAATGAATACGCCGGTAACCTTTGTCCTATTTCAGAGGCCACTGTTTTAAAGTGTCTATTCACTGAGGGAGAAAACAATAGATTACTTCAATTCAAATGTGGACAAATGTGTACTTAATCATTAGTCATCACTGTCTGCATAATATTGAAAAATAAAATAGACTAATTGTAATTAGTCTAATTTTTTAACAATAAATCACACAGTACCAATAAACTGATGTGTGATAGCGTCAGTTACATGTGTAACAGGCTCACTGAGTAACGTTGTCTAACATTAACAAAGAAACATTACAAGAAAGGAATTTAAAAGGAACAGTGGTTACATCATAAAAGTTTATTTTCTTGTCATCAATCATATGAGGCAGACTTGAGTCAAGAATGTGATGACTTTCAATGGCAGTTGAGAAAATCAAAAAGGACATCTGACTTCTCCAGGATTTTATTTATTTTGACTGAAATACCTGGTAAGATGATTAGTTATGACAAATCCTGCACCGTATTCCTTTATGCTTAGTACACAATTTTGTCGAGACAAAGACCCTTTTAAACCCAGCAACAATATCATGGTATCATGGTGTTTAACTGTGGACATCGTCATATGCCAGTTTGGTGGACATTGCCCAACCCTACTAGCCTATTTGATATTAAAAGGATTAGAGTCGCATCTGACGATTACCTCCATTATCAATTCATCTGCTGATTGTTTTCAAGATTAATCATTTAGTCTACAAAATATCAAATAATTGTTAAAATGCTCACCACAGTTTCCCAGAGCCCGAGGTGACATCTTCAGATTGCTTCTTTTTTTCCAGCAAACAGTTCAAAACCCAAAGACTCTTCTTTTACTATCACAAAGGACAAGGACAAAGACAAACAACCATCCTTACATTTAAGGAGTTGGAACCAGCAAATGTTTGATATTTTTGTTTGAAAAGGACTTAAGCACTTTATTGATTATCAAAATAGTTAGCAACTAATTTTCTTTTGATTGACTAATCGATTAATTGACTGATTGTTGAAGCTCTAAAAGGGAGTATTGCTTTAAGGTAATCTTAATCTCATGAAACCACCAACATAATATAGTCTGAAGTAGATCTATCTATCTATCATTAAAACAGTATTATATATTTCACTTAAACTGGCCTGTTTTGTCTCTCAACATAGAAGGAACTCATCTTCATTCAGGTGGAGCTCTTATTTATATTTCTTGCAAGATATTTGGTGTTATTGTGATTATTTCACTGCTGCAAAAACAATTATCATTTTTACACAAATTCATAATTAGAACACAGACCAGGATTGTGGTCATTATTATGGTCGTTATAGCTCAATAAAAACACAAAAAAAGACTTTAAAGACCTGAAAACTTAAGTTGAGTAACGAGTTGGATATGACATTAGGTCTGGTGTTTCCGGCATACCCACCACCAGATATCCCAGCATACTTTGCGCGTCGACGGGGAAGGACATCTTTCCAGAGCGGAACACTGAGGACACATCAAGAAACGTCCCAAGGTTAGCTGTCGGTAACTACTAAATCTGGTGTTATTTGTGCAAACTTTAAATTTGTCTTTCTCACCTTCTGATGTTTTGATCTACAAGCACTCTTGGAACAAAGAGCCCTCTAAAATATGTTGCCTAACAATCAGATTCAGATATGTTAACGTGTTAGCAAACAGCTAACTAGCACTAGTTTGCTAACTGTGAGTACGAGCGCCGTGCCAAGCAATGCGAACTATGCTAACATGTATTCAAAGCTGTGTGGTCGTTTCATTGCTCTAATATTTGTTCTTGTTAAGAGTAAGATAGCTAGCTTTCTTATATTTAGGCTTTGTTCTGATAACAAACGAGCGTCGAGTAGCGATAAAAGTGTAAACAAAGCTAACCCTAATTCAACTCTGATCACATTGCTATTTTTAGCTTAGCTAGCTAACATTAAGCATTATGTTGAGGCTACACTGTGATAGCTGTATTAGTGTCAACTGTCAACTGATATATTTTAAAAAATATGTCACAGTCATAAATTAATATACACTGCACCTTTTTTTGTATCGTTTAGACATTTGTTTGAAACTCAAAGATGGCTGAGAATATCGAGGAGAAGATCAAGAGCTACAGGACTGCTCCCTTTGACGCCCGGTTCCCCAACACCAACCAGACTCGCAACTGTTTCCAGAACTACCTGGGTGAGCAGGACATGGATCAATATGTTCTGATTATCTGTTCACAATACTCTTTGCCAAAGATCTGTGCAGACATAGTATAGTAGGATAAACACTGCAGATGAAAACAGAGAGATGCCTGAATTTGTCATTATGGTTATAGCTATATACTTCTGCAACATCTGTAATGTTAGTTTGACAAGCTGCATGAAGGTGGACAGTTAAATGTGCTTATATCAGTATGTTTATCTAAAATCTTTGTCACATATTGTGCAGATGCAACCATCGTATTTAAGTGTTGCACCATGGAAGCTATGAAATCATGGAAGCTACAAATCAGTTGTTAGTCAATTATTAAAAACACTGTAACCTGAGAAAGTGTTGAAATATGACTTCCACATGACATTTGTAATATTAAAGGACCAGCGTGTAGGATTTAGTGGTGTACTTGCAGATTGCAAACTCCTTGCCTCACCATCCCTTTCCAAGTACGTAATTGTGAAAAATGCGAAAGATTGAATCTAGAGCCAGTGTTTGGTTTGTCCATTCTGGGCTACTGTAGAACATGGCACAGCAACATGGTGGCCTTGATGAAAGTGGGCCTGTGCCCTCAGTAGATATAAGCAGCTCATTCTAAGGTAACAAAGACACAGCAATTCTTATTTTTTAGATGATACACAAATAAAACCATAATTATAAATATTCCACTTCCACAACATTCTGCCAATAGGTTCTCATAAATCTTACAAGAAAAACAGCAAGGAGACTGAACATTTTCTAATTCATTTTAACAAATTATAACCTGTTTAAAATACTTCCAACTTTACAAATACTTATCAACATGTGTACTCACAAATTAAGTCACTCCTGTCCCTTCCTGAACCTGCTGTGTCTTCATCATTCCCAGAGTCACAGTCCTTGTTGGAACCACTGTAAAACACCTCTGTGTTGCATTGAATGTTGTCAAACTGGCCTCTGTCAGTCTCAGCGATTGTATCACAGTTGTAATAGAACCACTAACTAGCCAGTGGCAGCTACAGTACAGTTAGCAGTGACTTCAGTGTTAAAAGTGAAAAGGTCAGTTTAGCAATAATGCCCTGGACCTAACGGTGAGGAGCGACTCCCAAATGTGTGCGCGCATGGTGTGTGTGTGAGAGAGTGAGTGTGAGAGACTGACAAATAAATGGAAAGGTGGTCACTTAAGACTGTTCTCACCAACTAATGATTTAGTCAACTATTAAGGGGCTGTCCTAAGAATCAGTTTGTTTCTGATAGGACAAAATTTAACCTGTGCCTTATTTCATAACTTTGTCAGGTTATAAAGGAGAAGTAGTATGTTGAAAAACAACAACTTCATCATAGTGATGTGATTATTACTTTCTGCTTCACATGAACACTTGAACATATTGTTAACAACGAATGTACAAAGTATCGAGCCAAGATAAGCTCTGCTTGTACACTTGTGCTATTGAGATTAGAGGTTGTCATACTGATACTTACTGTCCTCAGGCCTCTGTGGCCTTTTACAGTGTGTTTATTATGAACATGGTGTCAGAAAGGTAACCTTGAAGTCTTTTGTTATTTTTTGCTCCAGACTACCACAGGTGCAACAAGGCCCTGTCAGCCAGAGACCAGGATGTGGCTCCCTGTGATTGGTACCAAAGGGTTTACAAGAGCCTCTGTCCCATGAGCTGGGTGAGTTATACAATAACACTTCTGTTAGTGAGCCGGTACGTTCAGGTGTCTTATTGAGGAATGTGTTACAATGTGTTACAAAACATTTTTCATATAGTTTAATATCTTTTCAATATACTGTGAATGAATTTTGTCAGTGAAGGATAGCCGTAGCTTGCTAATGTAGCCCAGACAGGCTAGTTGTTTTCCTGCGTCTTGATATGGTATAATATATGTTCTGTGACACATACAGTTCATTAAATTGCATGTGATAAACAGACTATAAGATGAATATAATTTACCTCTTTTTCTGCTTTTTGTTTTGTTGTTTCATCATATATTTTGTGTTTTGACAAAATAGTGTCACATATGTTACATTGAAAGCTCTAAAAAGTTATTAATCCAACCTTTATTTGAGCTGAGCTTTTTGACTTATTTACACATGACATTTAGACACACCTGTTGGCAGGTCAAGAATGAACTTCAGTTTTCAAATCTTTGTCTGTGTTGTGTTTCAGGTATTGACATGAAACTACTGTGGCTGTCAAGCAACGCTTCCCTTGATACTTCAGCACTATGTTGTAGTCAGACTGGGCTAATCATTTTTCTTTAATATCTCCCAACAGGTTGCCAAATGGGATGAGCAGATAGAGAATGGAAGTTTCCCAGGAAAGATTTGAAATCACCAGACCGTTATTGATCAGGACACTCTGTTACTTACACCTACCTGTACCTCTGTAGTGTGCCTACATACATCTTCAAGCAGCTTTCACATTGTCATCATCTTTGATGTTGCTGTTCTTAACTTAAACACGCACAACTTTTTACCCTGCATGTCAGTGTCTAAAGTTTGGTTCCTGTAAACACTCTTTGATTAATTGATTAATCAGTAAATAAAGTGCAGCTTTAATAAAAGGATGTTGCACATTACACTTTGTTGTTGGTCAAACTTTTTTCTTAAATCTGTAACTGAATTACATAAAACACGCCTGATTGGCTGTAACTGAAGTTAATATAAAGCCTCTGTACTGTTCAGGCAGGTACAGATATCTCTGTTATCTGTCACTGAGTAGGTATCATGTCAGTGACAGCTGATCATATCCATATTGAAGACAGGTATTGTGGGGGAAATCTTTCAGAAGGGCAAGCTTTATGGGTGTATTTAGGGTGTCTGTATCATGTCCTAAAATTTCCTTATGATTTATTATTTTACTAAAATTGTCTTTGTATGTATGACTATTCCTTTAGTCAGGGTTTCTGCAGGTCCTTTAAAAGTCTAAAATCTGAATTTTAGGCCTTAAAATGTCTGAGAAATTGATTGAATTATGAAGTTAAGATTACTTTCATTAAGATGGATTTAACTTAAGTCTCACTTTCAAATGTCTTTTTTGCAGAAAAAAAAATGTGTTGATCATGTTGTAACAACTAAAAACAAAACCTATATTGACCCAATACTCAGTAATGAAAGCTGTGTTGTCAGTATAGATGTGAAACAGGTTTTGAATTACATTTATAATGGTATTAAAAGAGCTAAAGAAAAGTCTTGCTCCTTCAACTTGCTGAAACCTGCCAAAACCCTGTTCCGTGACTTTGGTTGTTTTGGAGTAAAACTGGTTCAAAATTTAATATTTAAATATTTTTTTGCTATTAAGATTTTCAGGTTAACTTGCTAAGACCTGTAGTTTCTGCGTCACCCAACAGAGCCTTCAGGTGTCCTGATTATTCAAAGATAGAACCAGTTTACATCAGAGATGTATACACAGTAATATGCAAGAGTCCCTGTAGTCCTCTATAAACACCCCTCAAGTCTGTTTGTGAGTCATGGCGTAACAAAGTTTGTCCAGCAGGTGGCAGCAGTGATAAAACTAGTTTTGTATTGGTGTAATACTGAACTTTGACCACACGATGGCGCAGTTGATCTGTATCCATGATGAAGCTTGCGACGTTGATGAACTAAGTAATTCTTTGGAAACGCTATCTGACACACTTCTAGTATTTTAATGCTCTGAGTCACATTTTCAACCACAAGAAGCTGATTGATTGGCTGGATAAGTTGTGTTGACAGATTTGGTGCTGCACTTTCCAACAGATCTGCACTGTTCTGCTAAACTTACTCAAGTGTAAATCAAAGCATCAGTGTGTTTCATCAAAAGTGGTTATGATGTATGCACATGGTTAACCTGACATCCTCTTTGGTCTCTTTAACAGAAGTAAAGTATGTCAGTGATGTAATGGAGAGTATAAACTGTCTGAAGATTTCAGCCAAATACAGATAGTGCACAAGAGGCTACACAGATGAATAAAGGACTACACAAACATACAGAAATATACACAGGACTACAAATAAGTGCACATGTACAACCATGTAAGCTTTTTGTAATGTAAGCTTTTTGATGGTCCCCTGGGTCTGGATCACACACTGGGCCTAAATATGTTGACAGGCAGCACAAGACTGTGCAAAATCATGAGAATAAAAAGTTAAAACACTGTTAAAAATGTTTAAAAACTGCTTAAATAGTTGAAGTGCTGTGAATGTAAATATATGCTGCAGTCAGTGTAAACACTGTTGCTGTACAAAGGAGGCAATACCCTGCAAATAGTGTGAAAATGTAGAAGATTTACTGTATGAACATGTTTCATAGATAAAAATACAATAACAGATGATATATGTGCTGTCTTAGTGCATCAGTGTTGACAGTTTGGTTCTTGTCTTACAGTTACACTTAAATTAATGATATGATGGGGGATCTAACTGATGTGATGATGCAACACCTTCTCTACAGGGTTTGTTCAGGTGCTGGAAATCCTTGAAAACACTTGAATTTTAATGTAGTGTGTTCAAGCTTTGAGAAGTGCTTGGATTTTGGATACAGTGCTTGAAACTACTTTAAACTGTAATTGCATTACTTTCATAATAAATTGCTGCCTGATAGAATAGTTTGTTTTTTGGATGAAGAAATAAAATAAGTCAGATGTTAACTCAGCCAGGTTGTGAGCTAACATCTTACTTACGTGACACATTTTGAAACATGAAACGTTGTTGTTTTCACCTTTTAATTTGTCGTCTTTTCTGTAGAATGCCCAAAAAACATAATTTTGGTTGTTTATAACACAGTAACATCTGATTTAATGTGACAAAGATGTGAAGGACGTTACTGGAAAAGCTTTAAAATGCACCGTGAAAATTCTTGACAAGTGTTTGAATTTGACTTTGATAGTTCATAGTATGTCTATTCAAAAAGATACAGATTACATCGACTTCCTAAAACAATAGTACGAATTTAGGCTTTTCTGACCAAAAAGGATGTTCAATTAATTTAATAATTCATTTGAAATAATAATATGCCAAGTTCATGAAGGTGAAGGCAGTAAACTCACACTCCGTTGCATTTCCTCCATTGCTATCTAACACGTCCCATCAAAAACTGAATGATTGTAACAGTCAGACAAAATCATGTGAACTCCTGAATCTTCACTAGGATCTTCTTTTGATTATCTTCAGCTGGCAGCCATTCACCTCAGCTATGCTACGACATGTCCTGACACGCAAGAGTGGGTGTGTTTCCCTCCTCTGTAATGATTTGCAGACCAAATAAACTCCCCTTCACAATTTGAATGTTACTGATAGGAACGTCACAGTTGCGGGGGTGAAAATTTATGTTACAAAAAACCAGAACATCAAGTGGGTGAAACATTGCAAGAGACACTGTCAGAGAACTGAATGTCATTGTGAGAGTTTGTCTGGTCAGACTCAGTGTGTCTGCATAAGCCAACAGCAAACCACACACATATGGTGGCACTGTTGCACCAAAACTTAAATGAGTAAAACCTACAGGATAAACTGTCCTCACAACACTCCATGAATCTACTGACCCTGAACCACCAGTTTCATAATAAATATATATATTCATATCATGTAATATATATGCACAAGAGCCCAAACTTACCAAGTATACCTAAAATACCACACTGACTTGAAGGAAAATATGTATAGAATAATGCAAACATTTAGAATATTTTTATATGATGTAATGATGCATGACTTGCCTTTCATTCAATAACTGCTATTTTAACATAGATATATTTCAGAAGAAGAAGAATTGAATGATTGAAACTTCTATTTAGTTGATGTCCTACGGTGTTTAAATTACAGGGGAAAATAATGTTGAAACCATTTCGCCTGAAAATATCCTTGGCATTCAAATAGTTCCTGTTCCTATTTAAATCTGCACAGTTTTTGATGCTAAGCTTCCGAATTCTTTCCAATGAGTGCTAATTTCTTATATACTTATGTGTGGAGTTTTTAACTGGTATGAATCCGTCTTGATTTAGTACTTTGCCTTGATGTGGCTTACATAAGCAACAAGAAGACCAAAATTTTTCTGTATCGCTATTCTTACTGTCAGATTCTCCTTAAATCAGATGAAATGAGCCTGTGTTGACATTATCCCAGACAAAGTTACAGTGAGTAGTATCTTAGCCAGGTCAAAAGAGGTAGGGGGAGATTTTTATTTTGATTATTTTATTCTTGATTTTATATGTTGGTGGTTACGACAGTGGAAATGCTGCCGCTTTTGTCCACAGGTGCCGAACGGTTCCTCATTGTACCTACCATCTTTGTGTCTTCCTGACCTTTCAGTTGTCAGTCTGGTTGAACCATTGTACAGTGCTTTGTTCTCTATGTTCAAAACTTACTTTTTTTTTGCTAACTCTTCATAAATAATAACATCTATTTGTACAGACTTTCTACAACCTAAAAGCTTGAAAGACCAGTCAAAATACAGAGAGGGCCTCTCAGCCATCTGACTGTACTGAGTTAAGCTTTTGTGGCAAGTAATTCCAAACTTTTGATAGATTCAGTGATGTGTTGAAATATTCAAAATATGTATATTATGAAACATGGGAAAAGAAGTGTTTTCTTCCCTCAACTTTTAAGCTGCCTAACAAGAAGCTTTAGGGGCAAATTGCTGGCTTGAGAGGTTCATTACTTGTGCTGCTTGCTTTTTTGTTGTTCCTTGGTCAAACATTGTGAAAAGTGAAAGTCTAATATATTTTTTTGGAAGTAAAAACGTAAAATAATAAAAAGAGTGTAGTATTATGATCAGAATAAGCCAAACAAATGAAGGAACAGGCTCTACTTGTTGACTTGATCATATTAAGTGCATAACATATTTTTAAATTGTTTGCACGAATCCACTGCACATGGACATATATGGTCTCAGGCTCCAGGATGTGGTTTTTAATGGGCTGTGTTTGTGTGTGTGTGTGTGTGTGTGTGTGTGTGTGTGTGTGTGCGCGATAGCGAGGGAGATAGGGTGAGTGCCTCTAACTTTCTTCATTTCCTTCCCCCTCTCTCTGTCCCCCTCTCTGTGGATCTGTGTTTGCTCTCTGCTGCAGATGTCTTGTAATTTGATTTGCCCACTCAGACCAGGTCACTGGAGGAGATGCTGCAGGTCTGGTTTCCTTGGCAACAGCTCACAGGATCCAGATGGGATGCTGATGGGACCGAGAGTAGTTTCTGAAGAATGATGAGAAATGTTGCAACCACTCTGGATACTGAAGGCTCTGAACCTGTACTGGTGCGTGCCCCTCTCTTAGTTCCTTTTTTAGTTGACTATTTCAAGATTGAATAAAATCATTGCGATTCCAGAGAATTACACACAAAAGGGGAAGGGCAGCTCCCATCGTTAAATTTGATGTTTTTGATGCAATGTCACTGTTACAACATTTTTCCGGTCACTTTTTTTCTCCGCTTGGCTCTGGCTATAAGCTGCAGACCGGAAATGTGATTGGATCTGTCCAAAAAGAAGATATGGAGATTTGAGGTATTCTAAACTACATTCATCTGCACAGTAACCTATATATGACCTATGTTGTCATAAAGTCATATTGAAGGTCATAAGTCTAGAGTCATGGTTTGGTTAAGGCTCTGAATATCTCCTAGAAACACTTGTTATTTCTTCCTGTTTTCACCACAGTGACTCTGTTCCTGCCATGTAGTGAACAGTCACAGATCTGATGCAATGTGTGAAGTTTCATAATGAGCCACAGAGATGAGTTAATGAAGGTTCAGACAGGTCTGACCTGGGTGTATTGTTTAAATAATCTCCTGTCATGAGGTCAGATGCTGTTTTAAAACTCATACCTGAATCACCTCATTTTGTTGATCATCAAAACAGGAGTTTAAATACATAAGTACATGAATAATCTGTCTGTATTTAGTGTTTATGTAGTTTTGATGGTAAAATGACCCAGTTTCTACTCATTCAGCTCAGGAAAAAAAAACTTTACGTGAGCAAATGATGATTACATGTCAGATTAAGCTGTAAAATGACTCAAAGTGCTGGCCTTGACTGTCAGCAGTAACTGATTTTGATCTCTGATTTTGATTGGTGAAAACCAACACTAACAATTACTCAGTACATAATTTATCCACCTACCAAGCACCAGTGACATCAGGAAGACGAGCTGCTTGCACAGAGCCAAAGGATATGAACAGACAACACTGACCCCAGCCACAGCCTGTTCACCCTGCAGCTGTCTGGTAAGAGATACAGAAGTATCTGAGACTGATTCATTCATCCTCAGCGCTCTATCATTTAAAATAATTTGTTTTATTTTTCAGTTTTGTTTTTTTATTCTATTTTTTTCTATGACTTATTATTTAGACGTACTATTTATTCAACCCGTCTACTGTATATACAGTATGTATGAATAATATTTGTTTTTCTGAGTAACAAAAAGGAAACTACAACTTATCTCACTGTAAAACCAATTTGTAAAAGGACCAAACAGATAAACTTTGCACTTTTTATTTCTTATATATTCAAGTAGATCTGTAATACTGACCAGAGTACCAGGGTACTGCCACTGAGAACACAGTCACAGGTCATGTCCTTAGTATTTTCAGGCTTTAGCTATCAGAGCTTCTCAGCAGGGACTCAGCAGCCAATATTTCAATTGAGTCTTTATATTACAATGAATGGGTTCAGGATTTTCCAACTTTCAGGTTTTTTTTTTTACCTTCCTGGCAGCATGTAGAGGCTTTAAACTACTTTGGATCTTCATGTTGGTAAATAAGATTTACAGACAGTTGAACTGATCATGGAACTTAACTGCTTTTACATGAAAAAAAAAAAATCAACTTCTTAATGCTTTGATTTACATTGACTTATGTTTGGCGTATGGTCAAGCTCTTTTGGGATGAGGGCAGGAGTAGTA
Source organism: Lutjanus erythropterus (assembly GCF_056507025.1). Classification (NCBI taxonomy): domain Eukaryota; kingdom Metazoa; phylum Chordata; class Actinopteri; order Lutjaniformes; family Lutjanidae; genus Lutjanus; species Lutjanus erythropterus. Next base: position 22,269,317 of record NC_139325.1, on the reverse strand, counting down.
CATGCATTTCAGAACCGGTGAGGCTGTAGATGACCAGAGGAAAAACATGGAGTGACGTTGAATTAGTATGATTTATGCAGGGAAAGTAAACAAACAGGAGTTAACTGGTGCTTCATTTCACTAAAATTTAAATTGGATCCTTTTTAATTAGTTTCATCCCCTATCATTGTTAATGACTGATAAAAAATGAATGAATAAAATTGTGGGGTGTGGAGCATGAACCTTTTTTGAGCTTCTGAAGGGGGGTTTGTCAGAAAAAGTTGGGGTTAGACTGGGTTAGAAAATGAAATAAATGCCACCCAAATCCAAGTTCAAACTCCAGTTGCTAATAAAAGTCAAAACATTACAATCTGTGGACCCAACAACCCGCTCACCCAGTGGATTTAAAAATGGCCCTCCAGTCCTCACTCACACACATTTTTCTGGAGAACTTGTCAGATTCCAGACTGGGATTTAGGTGGGCTCTGCAGATTAGACATAGCTGATGAATAATTAGGAGGGCTCCCCGTTTGTTTGCCACCCACTGAGCCGGTCTCATGATTTCTGCATGACCGGGCTTTACATCTTGAACTCCGTGCACATTCGTGCCTTTTGTTCTCCGCCCCCGGTGGGCAGCCGACGGGCCAGCAGCAGCACAGAGCCTCCTTTCACCGGCACCGTTTGTTCTCCGTCTCTGGACTGCTCCGTACTGCACGCCCGGCCGAGCACGTCCCTTTCTCCAGCTGAGCGGAAATTCATGTGCGCTGCTGCTACCAACATTACGACGCGGGCCGAGAATATCCGAAGTGAGTCGACGGAATGGGAAATTCTTCAGAAGTCTTTACGCAAGTATGAGTGAGTAATGTTGAAGCAGTGAAACGTGCTGCCCAGCGTGTATCACTCTATATAAAAAGACACAGATACGGAGGGAGGATAGAACATTTGTCTGAGCAAACAGGTCTGGACACGATCTCTTTACAGGATAGGATACACAGGCTGGCACAGGTCCCACATAACGGTAAACAAACATTTATTTTTATTCATCATGATTCATTCTCAGTTGTCACTCTCAAAAAATGTGCTCGCATCTTAACGTGAGGTGCGTCTGTATTGTTGTCACATTAGAATTAAAGTAGTCTGCTGGTCACAATGAAACCTTTTCTAGTAAAATACACTGTAAAAATAAAGGTTGAGTTTAATTTGAAGGCAACTGTCTAAATTAAATGGCTGAGTTTTTAATCAAACTCAATCTCTTTGTTTTGAAATATATTTTAAAAAGTTTTGCTATAGTCTTTTGTTGGGATACTTTTCTTCTTTAGAAGAATTTGCACCTGGAAGTGTACAAAGAGTTTTTTTTTTTTTTAACTTATTATGAAACAGTCTCAGTTTTGAGTTACATGAGAAGGTTGGTTATTTCTATATTTATTTGTATAGTGGTTTCTAGTTACAGTTATTCTTAATGGCTGCCAACTGGTCGGGTTCTCCTTGAAATCAGATGAAACAAGCTATGTTTGCATTTTTCCAGCCCAGATTTACAGTGGGTAGTGCGTGGGCCTCCAAATGAACAAAATCTGAAAGTTTCCTGTGGTAGCTTTAAAGTGAAATGAATAATGGTTAATAATTTAATGTTTTCAATTGCAAACATTTAATTTGAAGCATCCAAATAATGACAAATCAGTGAAGTACAAAAAAGGTTCAGAAACGTTTTTTTTCATTGACTATTTGAAGACGATGATTGAATGTTTACATTTAGAGCAAATTTGCAAGTGTGACATTTTTCAGCCTCTACAGTGTGTAAATAATAGTTTATTGACACTTTAAAGCATCACGTAGAAATTACATCAAAATTTATCAGTTAAAGCCATGTATGCAAGACTCATAACCCAGTCACCTGGGTGTACGCTCTGTATTGAAGCCACTCAACCATCACATCTTCTTACTAAAGTTGATGACTTTGTCACTCTTTATATTTATGTCTTGGTGCATATACCAACAGTAAAGACAAAGTGCCTACACATTAGGCTACAGCATGAAGCAGAGTTTTGTCATTTTACATTAAGAACTTCTCCTCTGTCTTGGAAGCTTCCTGTTGGCACACAGCATATATGGTTTGTACATAGGACATTTTATATTACACATTAAATGCATTGAAATTATGTTTTTGTGTAGACCAGATTTCACCTACCAATGACATACTCACTAATCAATATCATCTGTTTTTCAACCCACAACTGAACGGATTATCAAAAATGATTAAATAAATGTGTGTTTTGTGAAATGTTGATGTTGTAACTGTATTTTATCCAGTTCAAAAGAGGGTGAAAGTAGATCTTAGATGTTCAGACCAAATATCAACCCATTTTCAACTAGAAATCAAAGTGGAAATTATGATTTTTTCAAACTTTTTATTTTTTTTACAGTGTACACTTGTTCAGTTCAGCATCACATGCAGCTCCCTCGCAACAACGTGGGTTATTACAGTCCCTGCAGCCCACTGGGACTGTACTTTATACTTTCTAATTATTAAAATAAGCAAAGCGATAGTAATTTAATTTGAAGAGAGGGAGTTACATCACTTTTATCTTTTGATTTCCTAATTAGAGAGCAAGGCAGAGGAGGGTGAATACGGAAGCAGAGGGAGGGGTTTACTGTCATTTTGGGCACTGACTCTTGTTGAATTCACTGAGTGCAGAAAAGTGCTTCAGCTGCTGCACAGTGCTCTAGAGCTCATTAGGTATGTAGTTTATAGTCTTTTCTGGTATGAGCTATAGGATAAGGTGAAAGGTTCTATTATAATACAAAATATGTTCAGCTTCTTTATATATTTATTCAAGAAAAACTGTAATTTATGTTTGTTTAAAGGTCTCACTTGTTGCTCTGTTTGTGTATCGTCAGGTTTTCCTGGTGGCTGTTTACACAGAGGTGTGCGTTCATAAAGAGTAAGAGACAGCTTCCCTCTGTCATCTGAAGAGTCCCTGCAGTTAACATCCTCTATCAAAGCAGAAAAGATGGAGCGAATGGAAGATGATAAGGTAAATATAACTGTTTTTGTAACTCCTGTTGATGCTGCATGGCTTGTTGCAAATTTTTTTCTCAAAAATGTCAAACATTTGCAGGTTCCAGCTTCTTGAATGTGAAAATTTGCTGTTTGACATAATAGTAAATGAACAGTTGGTTGGACAAAAGAAGCAATTTGAAGTTGTGACTTTGGGATCTGGGGATTGTAATGAATTTTAGAAGAGACAGATAATCGTCAGCCTGATTGATAATGAAAATAATCATTAGTTGCAGCCCTGCTGCTGTAGTGTCTACATGACTGTCCTCTTAATTCAAGCGGTCTGTTATTATTCTCAGTGTTTCCTGAGGAAGAGTGTCAGCCTGGCTTTACCTATTGTTAGTTTTATTCTGAGCCTGTTCTTGAGACAACACCTCCTTATGAATGAGTGTGTGGTATTTACGAGTCACAGGCTGGCAATTCTGTATTTTTCCTTTCTGGCAAAAGCAGGAGCTGGGGATAAGAGTCGAGCATTTCAGGACATGACTAAGAGAGCTAGTGGGACCAGCGGGGCTGGTGGGAAGCAAGTTTGAACTTGAGTCTGTTTTAGTTTCTTGCTTTTATTTGTAGCTGTGCAGAGAGGTGGGATGAGGGAGTAGTAACACAACAAAGAGAGAGCTGGAAAAGGACAACTACAGCACAGAGGTTTAGTGATAACAGACAGAAGGCCTAATGGTGAATTTTAAATTTGAATACACTGAGAGTCTTTGACAATATAAAACTTATCTAACGTGAGAGAGAATTTGCCTGCTGCCTTCTGCTTTCGCAAACCCTCCCTGTGGTTTGTCTTTTGAAACATGTCGCATGCAATTACTCCATTTTCATGCCTGTTACTTAAGATTTTCACATAATCTGTATTGAAGTAACCGCCTGCTGAGTCACAGTGAATTCTACAATGAGCAGAATCAAATGTCTTTCTGTAGTCACATATTTTGTTCTTTTAAATATACTGCATTGAAGAGAAAAAGGATTGCTGCAGTCATATCACATGATCTTCATTTTTGCGTGTAAATTTTGAGTGTCAAATCATTAATTTCCTGCATTCTTGTGAGCTTTTACACACAACTTTGTCCCTTAGCTTGCTAAACTAATCTAAATTAAGCATTCATTAGGGGCAGGCAACATTACCTTAAGATTAGTCAGCAAACTGACAAACAAAAAAACTAAACTCAAAAAACTAAACATGTTACGGCAGATTTTAACCATTGCTTCTGAGTTTGCATAGTGTTACCATGTATTTCACTGGAGGCATTGTTGCACCTATGAGTCACACTTTAGCGGTTTGTCAAAATAAAAGTCCTCTACTACTTTCATGTTTTTAGTGGGAGGACAAATGCATGTATTCTAAATATTTAAGGAAAAGTGTCCCCTGCTTTCCCCCTGGTGCCTGTATTACTACATACTTGTCCAGGTAATTAGATACTGTTATGTATTAATCATAACCTGTTTCAGCAGAATGTCATACAGTATGTTCAATAGACCTATTTTCATGGCAGCTATGTTGATATGAAATAACAAGGTAAATACAGGTGTTACCATTGATACTAATTAAGGTCCCGTTCCATTTAATGTTGCATTTCCAGTGAGCCAGCACGCACAATAGAAGCACCCTGACTCTGTCTGACCTGAATGGAACAGAACCTTAATTAGTATCATCACTAACATCACATTTGGAGTAGTATGTATTCCCCTATAGAGTACAGTATATTGTAGAGTACAGCTGCAGATATTGAGCAACATTTCTTGCTTGGCTGCTGATTTGACAAGTTGCCTTACCTAACACAAATGAATTAAACACACACACATTCATAAGGATGCATACATGCCTGTGCGACCTCATAATACTCCTTACTCACTCGGCCACTCCCTAAATAGAGACGCTTTTATAGCAAGAGAGTCAGTTATCGAAACAGTCATCTTTATGAAATATTGCTCAACATCAGCATGATGCTGCAGATACACGTGTCTATTTCACATTCGCACATGTATATGCAACCACAACTATAATACAGGCTGACATACAGGTTTCATAATGTGGGTATGTAGCGTAATTTCCTCATCTAATCTCCTCTAGTCCAGTTCAGCTGCACCCCAGACAATCCCTGCATGTCTCTAATCCACCCGTCAGGTCATCTGAGGTGATGCTGTGACAAAAATCAAACATGGCGTTATGTAATCTTATTTTAAAATGACACATTTAACATCTGACTCATGTGACTATTCTTAAATGTTATTATTTTAATATCTTTTTCTCACTTCATCCTTATCATGCATTTGTCCTGTTACCAGAACTCTGTATTTGTTTTTCAGTATCATTTTATCACGTATGCAGCATTTCCTATGTCACTGTGTCTATCACACATAGCTCACATTCTGCTCGTCCCCTTTATAAAAACAATTTGATCTAATAACAACTGATTATCACAACCTCAGAGTGACAAAATATTCTGTTATCGTAATTTCAAGTCATTTATCACTTCCTCTTCTGTGCTGTTTCATTGGTCTACACAGTGGTTTATGGTCATTTAAAGGGATAGTTCAGAATTTTGAAATGGGGTTGTATGAGGTAGTTATCCATAGTCAGTGTATTACTTTCTGTAGATGGTTGAAGCCACCTAAAAAACAGCTGACCTAAAAAACTCCATAGGCAATAACACTAACTTTACTTCAAAGAACATGGGAGTTGCTGTTCTTCCACTGCCTCGTTAAATTGTTTCTGTTATTGTGTGACTTCAGTGAATCCGAACTATCCTTTTAAAACACAAAAGTCACACAGTAACACAAACAAACTGACCGATCGGGGCAGCAGTAAACCAGCAACCCCCAACTTAAAATGTGCGACTTCTCCTATGGAGATAGGATGGTATGGAGAGAGCGATGTTTGGCTCACATAACAGTGGTTTCCAGTCAGAAAACAGGGTAAAGCGGTGAAAATTTTCCAAATATAGTGTACATTTAAAAGTGATAATGATTCTCCAGACTGGGAGCGTAGGTATCTTCTGTAGGTAATACACTGACTATTGATTAATAACTCACTTCAAAAAAGTCTGCGATATCCCTTTGATGAACAGGAGCAGCCACAAATACCATGAAATTAAAGCGCATTTTTTTAAGATGATAAGGAACCTTGATGTCTCTTTAAAATGGCAAATAATCAGAAACAGAAAGCGACTGATCAGATGAAGGAACAGTTTGTTTCAGGAGACTCTTTGAACTGCCCTGAACTGGCTTCAAAATACTGTTCATACTGCGGCAGTTCACTCCCACAGAACATGCCGTTTCATGATGTTTGAGGAATTTGTTAATTTATCTGTGCAGATAGTGATATCATGCACAGCGAAACAAAGCGGCATGTCTCTGTACATGTTTGTCACTAGAATGGCTTGTTTTTGACTAGAGTGTGATTACAAAGTGTGCAAAACAATGTATTAATTAGCATCACCGATGTTGCATAGTAGAGTTAGTGTTGAAACAGGAGCAGATTTTGGAAAATAGACGGATTACACCGGATGATTGAACTGGATTTCCTTTCATTAATGAGCCTATTTGGACACCAGCCCTTGATCATTAGAGTCTGGATGCAAAAAAATAAGCTTTGCAAAGGTTCATAGGCAGTTGATGTTTTACAGAAATGTACAGAATGTAGTCACTGGGTTAGCTATCAAACTGAAACTTTGATTGGGGGTTTCCATTTCTGGCTAGACGCCTCCACGTAGTATACTTGGAACCACAGCTTCATTTAAATCAATTACTCTTTTCAGTTCTGCTTGGTTGGGTGCTTTTACATATTGCAAATTTCTCGCCCCAGCAGGGAGTACCGTCGTGGAAGAGATTAATGTCAGGTGTATTAGCTCGTTATTATGAGCAAAACCCACTTTAATTCTGAAACCAGCAGGGAAAAAAACACTCACAATAGGATTCAGTCTCATTCTCTCGGGGTGTCTTTAGCTCCTTAGCTGAGAAATACCTCAAATCGCAGAGCCCGTGCAGTGTTGTAACACCTAGCTTTCACAGCCGCGCTGCAGAAAGCTGAAAACAAGGAGGGAGGGCAGATGTAGAAAGGCTCATTGTGTGTAGTTACCAGTGTCACTATAAACAACAAGAGCTTTGTGGAGCCAGAAACAGGCTGTGTCCTCCACACACACAGCTGAGGGGATAATTGCACATAAACTCCATCTGCTTGTTGGTTTAATCTCTCATATTTTCTGTCTGTCTGTTTTCTTCTCTCTTGACAGCCGAAGAAGAAGGTGACGATGTACCTTCTCTTCTGTGTCTCAACCGCAGTCATCGGTTCACTACAGTTTGGCTACAACACTGGGGTCATCAATGCACCAGAGAAGGTGATTTATTGATTCCAAACTGGGAAATTTTTGTGTTACAGCAGCAGGTTATCCAGGTTTTGGACAGAAACAGTAAATACACAGTAATTAATGTAAATATAAGAAGAAACAAATACATATTCATATATCATAATATAAAGGATATAGTATAATACACTACAGATACACTAAAAAGTAGCTGCATGAATTCTTATATTAGACAAGTAGTGTTTTTAATGTTTTATGACAGCATGAGCAACCATTAAGGGAGTGGGCATAATTCCTGGATTAATAATAGATGCAATGCCACATCTTCAAGATTCAAGAACTTTATTGAAATCATGTAGTACAGAATATGAGTAAAATACAAGTAACAATGGTGCAAAAGCACTCAACCACAAAATACAGCATAAGGTGCAGTGTGTCGGATGTGGTGCATTGGAGGTGTTGAATGTCTTTTCTCATTTTTATTGTAATGACACTTTTTTTTTTTTTTTGACAGTCGGCCTAAATTAGAGATAAGGTGTCAGACATGATTTCAGTGTGTCTGGTCTCACTTGAGAACACAGCACTGAAAAGAAGCAATGCTCAAAGCCATAGTGCCCCCATGTGGATGTGTCAAAATCTTCCAAATGCACATCAGCCACATGCTCTGTCACATCTGCTTGATCAGCACTGTTCAACTTCAGTGGCAAATCCAGGCAGGCAGGTCCATATCCACAAATGTAAAAAGAATATATATTTATAGTAGTAGTATATAGTAAAACAGGGCCCATCAGTCTAACAGTAAGTAGGTCTGTCCATATTATCTTCAACAACACTTCAAATCAGACACAAGTCCATATCCATGTTTGTCAAAGGGGAAAACAGTAAAGCAACTGACAGTCAATCATAGCACATAGGTGCTTTACATAACCAGTATTGGTTTGGATGATACAGTCTATGATTCAGATGTCTCAAAGTAGCTCAGAGATATGTACTTTAGTTTAAATTTCATGTCAGATCACACAGATGCCAACCAGATTTGCAGCAGCCTCTTGCCAGCCAAAGAAAATTTCAAAAGGGCTGTATTATGGCTTGTGGGCTGCCAGCTGAATACACCTGTGCTGGACCTTAAATATTTTTAAAAAAAAATCATGAATCACATAAGACAGTCAGTTTCTTAAAAGTGACCACTACTAATCCTGTCACCCTGTCCTGTGGTTTGACAGAAACTGCGAAGTTTTTTCCAGAATGTGTCTTCGGACCGATACGGGGTGCCTTTCAGCGAAGAAACCAACACCATGGTCTGGAGTTTTGCTGTGGCCATCTTCAGTGTGGGAGGCATGATCGGATCATTCTCTGTTGGCGCCATGGTCAACAAATTTGGCAGGTCAGAACATCAGGAATAAACTAGTGTGGTGCAGTAAATGCTGTAAACGCAAGATGATGGACAGTAAATCAAGTACTGTCCAAGGTTATCAGTGAACCTTTACTGAATGTGACTAACATCAGCAGAAAAAAACAACTGTTGTGCTTTATTTGTATCCTTTACAACTGAATTTATTAGTCAATTAGTCTATTGGCAGAAAATTATACTGCAACTTAACTTAGCAAATTAATCGTTTCAAAAGGCAAACATTTGCTAGTTTCAGTCTCTCAAATGTGATGATTTGCTGCTTTGCTTCATCAAATCTGATAGCACATTAAATGTCTTTGGTTTTGGACAGTTGGTGGGGTGAAACGAGACATATGAAGACATTACTTTGGAATCTGGAAATCTGGGTTAATTGAAAAAATAGTCTGCAGATTAATTGATAGTAAAGATAATAATTAGTTGCAGCTCTGCTTTCCCTATTCATGCTATTTAGACATGTCTGCTATAGTTGCTTATTCAACTGTCTTGACTCTCACTATGTCCTTCTTCCTTGTCTCTCATGACCAGGCGTAAGTCCATGCTACTCTCTAACATCCTGGCTCTTCTTGGTGGGGGTTTGATGGGACTGTCGGTTATTGCTCAGTCTTTTGAGGTCGTCATCATTGGACGGTTAATCATCGGTGTGTTCTGCGGTCTGTGCACGGGACTGACACCCATGTACGTGGGCGAGATCACTCCCACCGCTGTCCGTGGAGCCTTTGGCACGCTGCACCAGCTGGGTGTAGTTATTGGCATCCTGGTGGCACAGGTATGATGCTGCGATATGGCGATTATATTATTATTGATGCTTTTTGCGTTTAAAGGCTTTACTTTTGAGGTCTGAGAGGTTGGAACCTCAGGGAATGGCTAGGTTAGGCCTTCATTAAAGTGGTGTCTGATGCTGTTTTCAGTTTTTCTCAATTGATCAGTCATGTGATCTATACATCACCATAAATACTAGGTATACAAAACAACATAATCATTTTTATAACCTATTTTTTAAAGCATAGTATACTCAGATCTTTATATCTTAATATTATTGGATAAAGGTCACATGATCATTGGACTGTAGATAAAGAAAGAGCCTCATTACTCTGATGAAGCTGACATAAACAGAAGTGTTTGGTTAGGTGAATGAAGCATATTATAAACACATCATCTTCTATTTTCTGTGTGTTTCAGATCTTCGGTCTGGAGTCTCTGCTTGGCTCAGAAACTCTGTGGCCTCTGCTGCTGGCTCTGACCATCCTGCCCGCCATACTGCAGAGCATCATGCTGCCCTTCTGTCCAGAGAGCCCCCGCTACCTGCTCATTGTCCTCAACCAGGAGGAGGAGGCAAGAAAAGGTCAGTTTTGAGACAGTTTACACTGTGCTAACAAGATGGCAACATTAGGCTTTAATGAGACTGAATTTAGAATTACCTGAATTGAATTTTTGATGATCTGTGGATTGAAGCATGCCCTGTAGATGAGGGGGTCCTGTGATTTATTAAACTTTTACCACGTTACATGTTCCAAGACCCTTCCAGGCTTTCTTTACACTATATTTGCATAAATAATGTACTTACTTCCTCTTTTCTCTGTAGCGCTGGTGCGTCTGCGTGGCTGTGAAGATGTGAGCGATGACATTCAGGAGATGAAGGAAGAAGGGATGAAGATGGCCATGGAAAAGAAAGTGACCATCCTTGAACTCTTCCGCTCCCCAATCTACCGTCAACCAATCATCATCGCCATCATCCTGCAGCTGTCTCAGCAGCTGTCCGGCATCAATGCTGTGAGTAAACATCCCATAATGAAGTGTAAGAGATATTATTATCAAGTGTCAGTCTGATGCGAGAGGGCAATCTTCAAAGCTGTCATCCCACACACGAGTCTTTAAAGTTATACGAAATGTTTCTGACAAGCCCACACAACAAGAGATGCCTCTTGGCTCCGGGCAAAGTTAGATTGAGTGGAATAAATTAAGCCTCTGAGGGTCAATGGAAAGAGACAACACAGTGGTATTTAATAGGTATTCTGTTAATGAGGTCATGTAACAAGGCTGACTGGTGTGTGTTCACGGTGTCTGCGTCACAGTAAAGCTGCTGCAGCCTGCAGCTAAAGGCTGCAACATCGATTGAACTCTGACAGACACATTAACACTCATGACCTGTGTCACTAACCAGTACTGCAGCTAGTTATACATTATATGACTTTGTCTGTGTTAAAGCTGCACTAATCAATATTTTTTTATGTTATAGAGCATTTTAGCATTTTTTAGCTCCTTGTTTTGATTTTGTGGCCAGCAACTTAAAATGAAAACAATGAACTGTTTTGGTCCACTCTACCCTCTTTCATCAGCATTATTTCATGAACACAGTCGGGCATTTAGCTGCCAGATAACCAGATCTTTCTGTCAGGAGTTTGGGGAGGCCAAATCAGACCTAAAAAATAAACAAATCATTCACTAGAAGGACATAAACACAACTCTAAGTAAATGATAATGTTGCTCTGTGTCTACTGGATGGATGAATTAGCAACTTTTTTGGCACACATTAGCCTTACCAACTTTAAAGGGGACACTCTAGGTCTCTGTTGCTCTGAAACTTTGTGACAAAGGAAGAAGAAGAAGACTGATTAAAGAGCACACAATATGATTGGTTGAAATTGGTTAGGTAAAACTTTTGTAAGCACACGTTATATTTTGTTTTACATGAGGAAAATGTGATTTTGATAGAGGAATACAAGGAAATTAGGATTTTTTTATAAACTGTTAAATAGATGCACAATCTGATCAGTGATGTGATCTAAAAGGGTTAAAACATAATTTTTCATTCCATCTTGACTTTAAAAAGTGATAATATGTCAGTGTTTTGTGGCTCGTAGCTTGTTGTTCTGCTGCCAAGTGGCCAAACAATCAATTAATGCAGGTTTAGCATAATGTAATTTTAATGACTACACTAATTGTGTCAGCTGAAAAAATATAGTAACTCTTCCTCTTTCTGCCCTTTCAGGTCTTTTATTACTCTACAGGCATATTCACCACAGCCGGTGTTACTCAACCCATCTACGCCACCATAGGAGCTGGAGTTGTCAACACTGTGTTTACTGTTGTCTCTGTAAGTGTGTTACTACACATTTTGGTTTTCGAAACAAGGCATGTTTTATACTTATTGGTTTATTGATTAGTCTTTTTCTGGTTTTGACTCCAGCTCTTCCTGGTTGAACGGGCGGGGCGAAGGACGTTGCACCTGATTGGTCTCGCTGGAATGGCTGTCTGTGCCCTCATTATGACGATTTCCCTCTCTTTGGTGGTAAGTGATTTTTTGTGAGCTTTTTGCTTACAAAAATGAAAAGTGTCCCCATTGCTCTCTTGTTACATCTCCTCATTGTCTTTTTTTTCTCTTTCTGAGCAGAGAGACCACCCAGAGACCAAACAGTCTCTAAGCTACCTGGCCATAGTGGCTGTGTTTGGCTTTGTTGCCAGTTTTGAGATGGGCCCAGGTCCCATCCCCTGGTTCATCGTGGCAGAGCTCTTTTCCCAGGGGCCCCGCCCTGCTGCCATGGCTGTCTCTGGTTTCTCCAACTGGACTGCCAACTTCCTGGTGGGGCTGAGTTTCCTTAAACTGGAGGTATGAACACATCTAATTAATAAGTGAATGAATGAATAACTGGGGGCGGGTGGGGGTGTTGGGGGTGGGACCCAGCTAGTTATTCCTCAACAAAAAATTGCATTGTTTGCTAGCTAGCTGAAAAGTTAACAAAACATTACGTTGTTCTCTAGCTAGCTTAAAGAGTGTTTTAAAAGGTCAAATCGTTTGTTAGCTAAAAAGTAAAACACAGCAAAACAAAGAAGCAATGTTTGCTGGCTAGCTAAAACGTTAACAAAATGTTACATTACTTGCTAGCTAGCTAAAAGGTATTTTTAAAAGTTACATTTTTTTCTAGCTAAAAAGTAAAACACAAAACAAAACAAAATTTTGTGAGATTAAAAGTTAGCATAACATTGTTTACTAGCTAGCTAAAAAGTTAACTAAACGCTATATTGTTTGCTAGCTAATTAAAAAAATTAATTAGCCTAGTTAGCCTATTCATGACGAGACGCTCCATTTTCTCTTAAATAAAAACTTAACTGGTTTAAAGAGAGGTTTAAATTTAATATTAAAATTTTCAATTATCAATCATGAATTAATCGGGATTAAAAATAAATCCTTGTTGGTGCAACCCAGCCTAAAATCCTCAGATGTACAAGCAGCTTGTCCTGCAGTTCCAAACATTTCTCTTCTCTTCTTCTCACAGAACCTTTGTGGTCCTTACGTCTTCATCATCTTTATGGTTCTCCTCATCCTGTTCTTCATCTTCACCTTCCTGCGGGTGCCAGAGACCAGAGGAAGAACCTTTGACGACATTGCTCAGGGATTCGCTGCCAGTGCAGGGAAGCCTCCCCAGTCCCCGGGACCTGAGGCGGTGGTCAGCCTGCCAGACAGCAAAGACGGTGCACCCATGTCCCCGACAGAAAAGGTTCCCATGGTGAATCTGCCATGAGCATCCTTAGAGGAACAGGGTACAAGACAGACAGCAAGTTCCAAGCGTCTAGATATTAAAAGGAGTTATATTTCATAACTCATAAATGATGAAAGAGCAGCGGTGGGGGGGGGGGTGTTTAGAAAAAAGCCAACTCATTGTATTAATGCAGAAATAAGATTTTAGTTTTTTAATATATGTTTTAGCGTGCCTTTTTTAAATTAAATCCAGTGTTTTTTTAAGGTTCAGCTGTTACAAATGCTAAAGTAATTGTCAGAATTCCATGTAATCCTACTTGAAACATGGGCCAAACTTAACTGAATTACCAGTACTTAATATTTGTTGACATTCCCAGTGCCAGCTCCATGCATATTGCCATATAAGAGGATCAACATATGTTCAGTATTAAGTCCCAGGTCCTCAGCTACCCCCAGTGTTAAAAGGTTGCAGGATTTAGGGGGTTTATGTATTGAGGTCAAGCTTGAAAAGCTGGTTTTGGAGCCTGGTAGTTTGACCCAAAAAAAAGACTGACTTGCCGCCCTGCGTGCCTGCCTGATGTGCCTTGCTGCGGGGGGGAGGGAGCCATGCTGCCTTGAATCAACAGAATAAACATGGAGGAGGTGCTGCAGACTTAAAATAAATATATTTAAGCATGTAGAAGATGATATTTCTTCTCATCCTGTAGCACAGCGTCCCCTGAGAGTAGAGGATGTTTGTTTTGTTTGATGTCGTGTTTGTGTTGATAAATAAGTAAAAACAAAGACAGTTCTGTAAATTAGGACTGTCTGCCTCAAGTATATTGTTTGTATGAAAATAATGTGTAGTTTAGCACTGCCAAGTGTTAAAGGGATAGTTTGGATTTTTTTTGAAGTGTTGTTTGAAGCACTTATCCATAGTCAGGGTATTACCTACATTAGGTGGCTAAGCAAAGTATAACTGTGGGCAGCGTGGACAGCAAAACAAAACATATATTAGCCAGTTTAAAAAAGGCATACCTTAACAAAATCAATATCAGGTTAAGCTTACAAAATATTTAGAATATTTTCACAGCTTTACCTTGTGGTCAGTCAGCCTTTTCAGACAGGACACTAACATTATTTAAGCCAAACCGACCAGACTCCATCGGCAGTAACAGTAATTTTACCTCACAGAACACAGGAGATGCTGGTCTCCTGCTGTCTCAAGCAGGTAGTTTGCTTGTGTTATTGTGTGACTTCAGTGAATGTGAACTAAGTTTTGAAAACACAGAGGTCACAAAATAACACAAACAAACTTAAAGATCGAGGCAGTGGTAGTCCAGCAACTCCTGCGCTCTGCGAGGTAAAATGACTGATTTTGCCAATGGAGTCTAGTTGCTTTGGAAAGAGCGATAGTTGGCTTGTTTCCTGTTGGAGGATCTCGGCTGACAGCAAGGTAAAGTGTTGAAAATATTCTAAATACAGTGTACACTTAAATTTATATTGATTTTTTTTAGGTGGGTCTATTTTCAAGTGTCTAAAATGTGTTTTGTTGTTGATCCTGTCCACAACTGTTTATGGCTTAGGCTCCTGCACTGCACTGTTGCTCTCCAAACAGGAGTATCTCATACAATCCCATTTCAAAGAATCTGAACTATCCCTTTAACAAAGAGTCCTTCTGCTCTTAAAAACAGCCTTGCCACTTTTATGAATTCATTGCACAGCCAGCGTGAAAATTGTTGTCATGCAGTTGTTTATATGATGCAGAGCAGCAGTTGGATACAAAAAACTCAGGTGGCTTCTTGTTGTAAGGCTTCTAACTGTTATGGCATAGAGATTGCCTTTATTCATTCATCACTGTATTTGAAACCCTTATTACATCTCTATGAAGCAGTAACTTCTGAGTCATAGGTCATGAAATAAAATGTCTTACAATCTCTAAAATATTATATCTCTAATACATTGAATCAAAAGTGCTTGTCAGTTGTTGGAGGGACACTGATAACTTAATGACAACATGTATCTCAGTAGAAATGAGATATTAGCCATAGTGATAATGATGGTGCATAAAAACACTAGATGAATTGTATTTATTTTGATGTTTAACGCGCAGAAAAATGTCTTATTATCATATGAATTGTTCTAATTGTCTGAAATCATGTGTATATATTGTAGAATTTCCATTTCCTACATCATGATCAACTATTACAACACAGTATACATGCTTATAAACGTGGTGTCAGTATTTGTGCAGCTACATCTTCTTCTGGATGTGCGAACTCTCATTGAAGGGACAGTTCACCCCAAAATCAAAACTACATATTTTGCTCTTAAATATAGTATTAGTACTAGTAGTATTGTACTATTTTATTGATTATTTCAGTTATTTTTGAGCAAAAATGAAAAAAAAAAGCTGCTTTTCTTTGTCATTTATGATAGTAAATGAAGAGTCTTTGGGTTTTGGACTGTTGGTTGGACACAAAAAGCAATGTAATTTTGGGCTGTGGGAAAATGTGATGGACAGTTTTCACAATTTTTAGACATTTTATAGTAGTGTTTAGTAGTGATGGGGTGAACGGTCCCTTTAAGGAAGCACTTTTCAATGTTTGAGCTTAGTAGTGTTTTCATTTGCACTTTGGCAGTCGGGCTACTTTCTAATGATTGCTTATGCTATGTGTGGCTCTCTGTTACATGTAAATATACTGTATAGGCTCGGGTGTGTGTGGTTATGGTTATTTGTTCTTCATAATCCTGTTTCATCTACTGGTTTGTGTTGCACTCTGCAAATACTTTTACTGCAGTAAAAGTCACTTTGTTGCTAAACAGCAGTAAGAGGTGAGAAGTAAGTTGAGTGTTTGTGAGATGAGAGGTGACCTTTACTGCTTTCTGTTATAATGACCTCTGTTCTCCTGCTGTAACAATATGAGTGACACTTGCTTTGAGAGACTAAAAAGGAAATAAAGTTCTCCATCTTTTAAGGGAATGTGTGACATGAATTTTGAGCATAAACAGTCTTTTTCCAGTGTGTCAAAGCAAGTTTCTCGTCATGAATGTTTTATGTAACTGCAGTCTGTGCTAAAGTGAAAGTGTGAGAGGTTTGTCTGGTATTTAGCCTGGTATGCACTTCTCCACTGTGGTAACTCCATTTCCTTTTCTGCACTGTGACAAAACCTCAGTTAGCTGTGCCGTTATTCGTTGTAGAGCTAACCAACACTTCAGACACTGAAATAAAGCCATGAATTGAAAACCAGAGTGCAGTTTTTCTCTGCGGCTGCTGCTGCCGAACAGTTGGGTTTAAAAAGATATATTCATAATCATGTTGACGTTTTTAGGAGTGTGTGTGAGAGGAAGAGTTATGATGTCACATTTCCTCTTGGGTCACACAGCTTCAGAAGCCAAACCAGGACACGTGTAGAGATGCAAAAGAATATTTAACTCAAAGGGGATTTCCTCTGAAAACAATCTTTTAACATTACAGATCTTTTCTGTTCTTCTAGGAGTGTTATTGAAAAATCAAATCCCATGTGAATCGTTATATTCTTTAGAAAGGAATTTTTATTATTGCTAAATTTACAGATTACAGATCTCTCTTAAATTATTTACAACAAGGGTTTTCAAAGTTGGATACTGCCCCCCAATGCTAACAAGTGGTTGTGAAGTAGGGGTATAGTTACTATCGAATTTTTTGTCACTGCTATCAAGCTAATCTTCATCTTACTCCCATTTTGGGGATAATCATACTTCATCTTCCCATAATTATTTAGGGGTGTAAACAGGAAGTATGTAGCCATGGAGTTAATTAACATTTGTTAGTAAGCTGCAAGTTACAAGAGCTCCAGTTTTGACTATTTGGCTCCAAACTGACATCATTAAAAGTATGCAAATGATCTATTAGCATTTAATTATCCAGCTAAGAGTGGATGTACAGACAACTATCAATGTATTACTTTGAACTGAAGAAAACTTAAAAACCTGATGATTCTTAGGCATTTTCTGAAGTTATAAGAAACATGTTTTTTTCTTTTTGTAAGCATTATGGATGTTTATTCACGACGGACAATGGAAAGTGTAAGTACCACTGAATCTATAAACATGTCTATCATGTCTGTGTGTTCAGATTTGACTGAGTAATGACTCTGAAGAGTATGAATCTGGTTTTAAAGAAAGTTACCTCCCTCCATTGTGGACCGACTGTCACCACATAGAAAAAATGTTCACGATGAGTACAGTGACTTGTTAATATCTTCTTTTCTGTCTGAAAGCAAAAACTGTTCGGTTTACTATGACAGACAATTAAGAAAGGCAAAAATATTCACATTTGAGAGGCTTGAATTTGTGGCCATTTGTGCTTAAAATCTTACTTAATTAACATTCTGACAACTGACTAACCAATTAATCAGTTTCATCTCTAAAAGAACATACAAAACACTAGAGCTTATATATATATATTTCCCAACTGATAAAGACAGACTTGAGTCTAGCTGTGATTGGCCAGTATCAGACTAGCTGATATATTGGTCTAGCTCTACTAAACACAGACATGTTATACAAGCTGGCACATGGAAGAAGATCTTGATGTCCAAATTGAAAATTAAGAAGTTTTAATTTCCCCCTTTAATAACTTGAGGGCTATGATCTGTTTCCCTCCCCACTTAACCTTCAGTACCTCTGCCCCTCAGAGCAGAGAGCCCTGGGTAAAGGGCCCCCGGCTGGCTGGGAATGGGGCCATCTAACTGTGTCAAGCCAATGGGCAACATCTCCCTGCAAGAGTCTACTGAAGTCTTACTCACTGCAGTGAACTGGGGCATGAAAACCCATCAACAAGCTGCAGTACCACACTCTGACCAGCGAGTGGCGTGCACGGGCCAGAGGGGTGTTCAGCTGTGTGTGTGTGTGTGTGTGTGTGTGTGTGTGTGTTGAGATACTGTCTGGATGAGCAATCCTGCAAAGCCAGGAGTAGTGTGTCTGAGGAGGAGGAGGAGGAGGAGGGGGGTGTTAGGAAGAGGGAGCCACATGAAGGATGGAGAGCATCCAAAAATGTGTCTAAATTATACTCATTTTCCATAAAAGGTAGAAGTCAGAGAGATCAAGATAGAAAAAAAAGGGGGGAAAAGAAGTTGGGCACTCTCACATGCCACAGCTTGAAAAATGCAAGTTAGCACAGTGTCCAGACATGCGAGGGATGCCACAGTTTGAGGCACAGTCTGCCAGGCAGGCCGGCCTCGCCGAAATGTGTTGGAGGGGAGCTGGAACCAGCGCTTGTTAGACATGTCTAGACAGTTGTTTTAGAGACCAGGCAAACTTGTTTATTAATTTTTCCACCTCCCTCTCCCTCTGTCACTCTTGCTTGTTGACTCTCCACTCAGTCTTTGTCTCTCTCAAATTAAAAAAAAAACTCTCCCACTCTCACTCTTTCTCATCTCCCCCTCGTCTCTCTGACAACACTGTTTTGTTTACTTCCTCCGTTGGCAGTGTACTTATTGTATGTGCTGCTCTGTAAATATTTTTCTCCTTCCCTCATCCATTCATCCATCCACCCCCCCTTCCCTCCTCCATCCTCTCCCTCTCTCTCTCTCTTCTCTCAGATAAAGGGAGCAAACAGACTCCACCCCCTCTGTCTCACCCCCCTCTCCCTCCCTCTTTCACACACACTCACTCTATCTCCCTCTTTCCCTCCCTCCTTCTCTGTCAGTGTCATTCTGTAGTGGAGATGTGGAGTGTCTTTCTGTCTCTCTGTTTGTTTCTCCAGCCTAATTCAGCTGAGGAAGGTAAGACCTAAACTTTTGCTTTAATTTATTTACACATTATATCTGTGGTTGCATGCGTGAGTGAGTGAGTGAGTGTGTGTGTGTGTGTGTGTGTGTGTGTGTGTGTGTGTGTGTGTGTGTGTGTGTGTGTGTGTGTGTGTGTGTGTGTTTCTACTGGTATGGAGAGTTTGCACGGCGCTCAGTCCCATCATGTGCTCAGAATGAGTCAGAATGAGTCCACAAGTGCAGGATGGACACTTGGTATGCTTCTGTAGTAGCTCTCTAAGAAGAATGTGACTCTCTGGGAACGCTGGACACTTTGACAACGTATGAAACTGTGGCCACAGCAGCACCTCGAAAAAGTCTGATTCAATCTCAGTTTTTCAGGGGGGGCTCCACCTACAGCTTGGGACCCCCTGAATAATTACCACCTTTCCCTCCTGCTGATGTCTGCGTTAGTATTGTGTGTTCTATATCAGAGCTGCAATGATAAGTTGGTTAATTGTTTTGTAGTCCACTTTTCAGCCAACTATTCTGTTAATTGAAACCATTTTTAAGAAAAAATGTCATTTTTTTTTTAAAAATGTTTTAGGGCTGCAATTAATGAGTATTTTCATAATCAATTAATCTAGTAATGATCTTCTCAAATATTCAATTAGTTGTTTATTCCATAAAATGTCAAAATGTAAAATGTTGATCAGACCTCAAGATGATGTACTCAAATGTTTTGTTTTTTTTGCACAGCCCCAAAGATGCTCAGTTTACTGTCAAAGAGGTTTAAAGAAACTAGAAAATATTCACATTTGAAAATTTTTTAATGACTCAAAATGATTAATTGATCAACAAAATAGTTGCTGGTTGATTTAATAGTTGATTAATCAATTAATCATTGCAATTCTAGAATATTTTTTGGTTTCTTTAACCCTCTGTGACAGTATACTGAATATCTTCGGGTTGTGGGAAAAAAAGACATCTGAGGACCTCATCTTGGGCTTTTGGAAACAGTGATTGCCATTTTTTTGCCATTTTTTTCAATTTTTTAAAAAATGTATGGACCAAACAACTAATTGATTAATTGAGCAAATCTCTGAAAGCGTAATGGACAATGATAATAATCATTAGTTGAAGCCCTGCTTGGTATGATTCTGTAACAGCTGTCTATGAATGTGGCTTGGTCTGGAAAATTCCTCAGGTACTGCCTCAAATCCTGGTATCTGCATCAAGCAAATCCAAGCATCAATCCAATACTATGTAATTTATTAATCCCAAAATAGGACGCTGATACATCCCAGCAGCAACCCAGGATGACAAAGTCATGTTCTCTCTGGTATTGGATCGGTAATTGGTATCAGTCGATACACAAAGTTCAGGTATCAGAATCTGTATCAGGAAGGAAAAAACTGTACTGAAACATCTCTGTGAAACCTTGAGCAAGCCTGATTCATTCTCAATTTTTGGCGCTCCTCCTCAGGCTTGGGACCCCCTGAATAATTACCACCTTTCCCGCTTGCTCACGCCCTGTTTGCATTATTTTGTGTCCTCTGTATTGTTTCTGGGTGCATCTGATGCTTGTGTGCGCCCCTGTGGCAGCACATCATACAGGACTTTGTTGGCATGGAAGTGCCAGGTGCGTGCCGGGGCCTATCAAGCTCCCGCAACAAAAGAATATGGAAATCAGGCAGACAAATGAATAATAAGTTGCATAACCCATTTCTCTCTGCCTGTATGTATCTGGCGACCCCCTGCCCCCCCTTTTGCCCCAGTGTCACTCATGATCTCACGGACGTGACAGAAAGAGACCCCTGCCCCCTCTCTAGTGTCGTTATCAGCACCCCTTGTCTCCTCAATTAAAGGGCCAGCTGGAAATTCTGGAAGTGGGATTGTATGATGTAGTTATCAGTGGTCAGTAGGGGTACCACAATTTCAATATCAGATCAAAAATTGATTGAAAGGAGTGAAATCACATCAAAATATAAGGTAGAATCAATGATTCTCCTGGTATTTTTTTTCTCCACCCCAGACTACTTACATGCAGCTTGTTTTTGAGGAAAAAAAACATGGCACAGTGTAGCTTACCAACTGTTCATGCTTGTTACCATATAGGCTTTTAATCTTAATCATTTTAATGAAGAATTTGAAAATGTAAATGACAGTTGTCAGGGCACAAAACCAATGATCTGTTGATCTTTACAAATCAAGATTCAATAGCAGCAATGGCAGCATCAGTGCTCAAAAACATGTCTAAACTGAAAAACTGAATCGTATCGTAGCCTTAAAATTGAAAGTCAAATTGAATCGTGGATCTGGAGAATTGTGATACCTCTAATACTCAGCGACTTACCTTTAGTAGATGGCAGTCGAGGCGCTACCTGCTTGAAGAAGCAGCAGGAGTCCTGGAGTAGGAAGCTAAGCAATATGCTCTCTACTCCATATTACAATATTTTCTCCACTTCACCTTGCCGTCTGACAGCCTTTTCCGATGGGAAATCTCCATTATATAAAAAAAAGCTTTCTCAAATGCAACCAGACTCCTTTTGAAAGAACAGTAATTCTATCTTGCAGAACACAGGAGTTGCTGGTCTACTTCTGCCTTGTTTGGTTAGTGTGTGACTTCTGTGTTTTTAAAAATTAGTTTGGATTTTGCTATTGATCCTGTCCACAGCAGTACATTGCTCAGCTTCCTACGCCGGTACTCCTGCTGCTCCTCCAAACCGGGGACGTGCTGACCGAGTACCTTATACCTGCAACTTTAAATAATCCAGACTATCTCTTTTTCTGCTGTGCTCTTAACTCTCCACACTTTCTCCGTATTAATGGAAATATTAAATGTCTTTAAAAGTGCCAGAGTGAGTGAGCGACTCAGTAATAAAGAGACAGACTGTCTGAGAGGCTGTTAGTTAAGTGAGACTCCATCTATGAAGTGTTCTGTCACATCAGAGTGGGCCGACTCAAGAAACCTGACGATGATTTGATGACTCAAACTCCCTTTATGTGTGTGTGTGTGAGTGTGTTTTCTTATAGGTGCGTGCATGCTCTGGCATCTGCCTATACATAGCTCCAGCTCCTGCATCCTGTCCCCCCAAGACATGAGAGGGTTTCAGCCGTCAGCACGCAATTACTTTCAAAGGATCTGGAAAGAGCTGCACCTGTTCACGCTCATCTCCCCACGGCCTTAGTTTACTGCGAGGTGTGTGTCAGTAATAGTCTGTAACAGAGGTAACTTATATGTCAGCCTCATGCCACATTATGTGAGCTGTGTCCGTAACAGATGGCCTGGACTAAGATGAGACAGAATGACAGAGAGGGACAGAGAGAGGCTGCATAGTGTTACTGGCCTACTGACTCTGTTTGTGTAATTGAAATAGAGCTCTTCGTAATACAGTATTAACCCAATAGCATGGACGTCCATATAAATCCACATAAATTGAAACATTTAGTTATGTCACGGAGAGAGGATTTGGCGTCTGCCTTGGCTTTGATCGCAGTAGATGACGTGTCTGTCTGGACCGACTGGCTAACTGATATGTTTACTGTCTGTCTGTTTCTTTTGTTTATTGTCTGTCTCCTGCTTTTGAAGTATATCTAACAATCCTTTCTCTTGTTTGTTTTCACTCCATAAACCAAAAAGAAGATAGATGTGTCATTTTTAGCCTTAATTTCTCGCTGTGAATAGTATAAAAGCGAGTTTGCTGCCTCTTTGCATGCAGACAAACTCCAGAGCGTGTGAGTGACAGGGCTTTTGATTTGTCACTCTCACATGCTCCCGTTGTAAGTGTTGATGCGGCGTTCGCCCACATGCATTGTTGATGTGAGGCGGTACTGATGTGAAGCCACATGGCGGGCCTCTAAATTGTTGGATCTGTGTCGAGGATTGCGTGTTCGCATTGGATTAACCCGCCACAGTGAAGGAGAGGCCTGCGCAGGAGGCACACCTGATGCCCCTCCAGCTCTTTCCGTCATGGATGAGTGGAACTGCAGTGATGCTCACTGAGCCGTGCACATCCAGAAATTAACCTTCTATCATTAGTGAAACTTATGTCATAACCTGAAAAGGCAAGCTAACCTGATTTTGGTCAAAAGGCAACAGGCTGCACAAACTGCAGACTAAAGTGTTTACCAGTAACAAAACTGATTAAGATGTAAAATTAGTTTTCCTGTATAAAAATCCTGTCACGTGAAAAGGCAGATATTGTAGTTCTTCTTCTGTTTCTCTTTCACAATACTTTATAGGTTTTCAGAGGGGAATATTACACATTTTACTCCTCTACCTAGATTTAAAAAGTGATATTTACCCATCAGATTAAGATTGACTTTAAAAAAACACATACACACAGTGAGGTTATAAAATATAAGGCTGCACAGTTAATTTAAATATTATTGAAATTGCAATTAGGCCAAGTGCAGTATTCAGATCACAGAAGCTGCAATTTTTTGATAAAGGGAAAATGCATGACAGTATTATAATAAATAAAGCTAGAAAGTACTGTAGTGCTGCAGAGATGCCATGGCCTCCAGATGTAAGAACGCATATTTGCTAATTGTGAATCATATTGCAATATCTATTAAAATAATACTCTTTTTTCAAGCTACCTGAAAAGTTAAATTCATTCATTTTTAATTGTTTAAATTCTTAACAGTGATTAAGTGCTAAATAATTAATCATTGGCATATACTGCTGATATTATGCATCCCTAATAAATGTATAATATATCAGTCACAGGGACCATTTTTCAGAATACTGAGTGCTTTTACTTTGATTCACTATGTTCATCTTGCTGCCAAAACCTCTGTACTTTTACATAAATTAGCTTTTGAATGCAGGACTTGCTGATAACACTCTGTAATACTGGAACTTAAAATTAATGAAAGGATTAAAATTTGTTACCCGCTTCTGGTTATCTTTACATAACAAAGAAACGTACCAGACCATGTTTACATTCTCACGTAAAGGTCATCGGGGCGCCTTCCCCGCTGTCTCTTGCCGCCAGGCTTTAACTGAGTATTAATTAGACTGATTACTATCCTTATCCTGGGTGTAATAATCTGCCTTTTGAGGACATGATAAATTAGAGAAAGTGTGATAAGAAAATAAATGGCGTGCTCGTCACAGTGGGAGTGCAGCAGGACGGATGCCTCCATCAGCCCCGAAAAGCTTCCTGTCCTCGTCCCTCCCGCCCGCATGAGCGCCGAGCTGCAAAAAAGAGAGACATCACATGCTGGTGGGAAGTGGAGGACGCAGCATCCCCATCATTGACACAGCAACACTTAACTGTGACCAGGCGTTATTTTTAGCTGTGTTTTTGCATCCCTTTTTCAAAAGCAACATAATTTTCTGTGGCTGTTGAGAGCTCTGTAATGACATTAGGCCACTTTTCCTCAAATGAATCACATATCTGCCATTTGTGATATGAGGGGTTGAGGGCCTTGGGCGGCTGCGAGCCAAGACTCTCTGCTTCGAGTCACTCAGTGTCATTGCAGATAGAGTCACAGATAATACGCCTGTGCAGACAGCCAGTGAGTTAGAGCCAAAATGTAAGTGAAAGATGAACGCATGGTATGGACCGCTGTGACACGCTGGAATGTAGTTTGCAGTTTTGAATTTCACATTAAAGCTGCACTTGGCAGTTTGCGTGTTGGCATCGAGTGAAGAGGGCGAGAGCAAAGTTTGATTGTTGAAGGCTTCACTGTTCATAAATGACACAATGAGATTACAGTAAACCGATCGCTCCTCAGATTTACATTCCTTCTTAGTGGCTGTTGAGGGTGGAGACGGTGATGAAAATATGTTTGTAGCAGGTTCTGTCTCTCATGGTTAAGTCTTGATTTCTTCTGATGGATGAACATTTTAGCAGAGGGAGGGACCAACTGTTCTGCTGTAGCACCATTGAGAGTATTTTTCCACAAGATTTTTGGCCAACAACGTTTATTGGGTCTCATTAAATTCTGTCCTGACTGCTTCTTTCATGACTAATCCAAGCCTTTCTGGCTTAAAATACACACCCAAAATGTGTTCAAACTATTTTGAAATCCTCTGATTGAAGAAGAGGAGAGTGAAGCGTAGGAGTACCTGAATGAACTGTTCAATACTTTGGGAAATACTCGTATTCACATTCTTGCAGATGCAGTTTCCAGCATAAACAGCTGGAAACAGAACAAAACAGCTGGCTTGGCTCTGTAACAAAATCCACCTACCGGCACCTCTAAAACTCACTAATTAAAGGTCCAGTGTGTAAGATTTATAGGGATGCATTTGCAAAATATGGCAGAAATTAAATATAACATTCATAAGTATGTCATTAGTGTTTAATCACCTGAAAATAGGAATTATTGTGTTTTTGCTTCCTTAGAATGAGCTGTTTATATCTACAGAGGCTGTGGGCTGTTGTTCACAGATGCCTCCATGTTGCACTGCCAAGCAATATGTAGCCCATTAATTTGTGAGCTTAGAGGTGATAGTAGGCAGCTTTACTTACTTTTGGACAGAGCAAGGCTGACAAAGCTGTTTCCCCCCCATTTTCTCCCTTTATGCTAAGCTAAGCTGACCGACAGCTGGCTGTTGCTTTCTTTTCAACTAACAGATATGAGAGTGGCATCGATCTCCTCCTCCTCCGACCTCCTCTGAACTGCTTGTTGCGTCATTGTCATGATAGTAGAATTTTACTTACAATATTAGTATTAAAAACAATGAACAATACCTATTCTGATACGACAGCAAAAATCCTAGGCACACGTAATAGGGTAATTTCTTTTTCTTTTTTCATTTTTAAAAGCTGGAATGTGGCCCAGTTCAAATCCCGGTTCAGACACAGCCTTTCTGTCTGGAGTTTGCCATGCGCCTGCATATGTGCTCCAGTTTCCCCACTATCAAAAGCATTTATGCTAGGTCAGATCTCCAGTTAGTACCCCTGACCAAGTTGCTGGCGTAGACCTAGAACTGGTCACTGGTCTCTGCACAATAGCTGCTCCTAATACTTGGATAGGTTAAATGCAGAGACTGAATCTGACTGTTTATTTTTGCTTTGTATGGTTATACATGCCACAATAAATTTGACCTTAAAAAAATAACCCACTGAACACAGTCTGGATTTGTTGTGCTGCAGGGTAAATGTCAGATCAGGACTGAACTGACCTGAGGTCTTGAATGCTCACTTAGATAATTTCTTTGACAGCTTTTGATACTATTGAATGTACAATTAGTTTGTTATGTACTTTTCCAACAATTCTTATGTCTTTGCCATGCCTTTTGGCATCTCAAACTTATGCGTGAGGTACCCTCTAGCAGCTGTATGAGACGCTGCCAGAAAGCCTGTTTACCATGTGATTAACGATCACGTTTCGGGTAGGCTTAGGCACCAAAACTACATGGGTAGGCTTAGGAAAACAACATGTTTTGGTTAAAATAATGCCATAATGTTACGTAAGTCACATGACATCAATGAAGAAAGTCACAACCTGAAAGTCAGAATCAGAATCAGGATTACTTTATTGATCCCAAGTGGGAAATTGGTCACCTTACAGGGGCTCCCATTCAAGAATAGAAAAATATCAAGCATGGAGAAATTATAAGAATAGAAAACAGACAATAAGAAGCATGTAAAAATATATACACTATACTACAATATACAAAAATTATAATAAGACAATAATTACAAAGTATATACAACACAATAATATATACATCCCTTATTCTTACATTAATATAAGAACAACAATAAATGGAAAGTGTAAGATTAAATAGAAATAACAAACATGAAATGTAAGAATTATGTACAAAAATGTGCATCATAGTGTAGACAACAATTGTGTATGTATTGCACTGGTAAATTATTGTAATTTGAAGTCAGTATTGCACTGGTGAATTATTGCACAGAATTATTGTAATAACAGCCAGTAGTGCACAGTTGAATATAAATAAAAAATAAATTATGAGGTTATAGTTGTTGCGGGCGGCAGTGGTTAGCACTGCCGCCTCACAGCAAGAAGGTCCTGAGTTCGATCCCCCGGCTTGCTGGGTCAGGGCCTTTCTGTGCGGAGTTTGCATGTTCTCCCCGTGTCTGCGTGGGTTCTCTCCGGGTTCTCTGGCTTCCTCCCACTGTCCAAAGACATGCATGCTAGGTTAACTGGTGACTCTAAATTGCCCGTAGGTGTGAATGTGAGTGTGAGTGGTTGTCTGTCTCTGTGTCAGCCCTGCGATGAACTGCCGACTTGTCCAGGGTGAACCCCGCCTCTCGCCCAATGTCAGCTGGGATAGACTCCAGCAACCCGCGACCCTTCCGGAATAAGCGGTTAAAGGAAAAAGGATGGATGGATGGATGGATAGTTGTTGCACATAATGCACGTCATGATGACACCAATCTCTGGGGTAAAAGTCGCGTGATAGTTTGGCCCATCCAACCACACCACCTCCTTCAGTCACAGACTTTCTGGCTCTTTATTCTACGTCGAAAGCCAGTGGTTCTCTTTCAGTCGCTAACAGCACCTTTTGTATCTGTACCAGTCACTGAGGGGCATGACAAAGCGTTGGTATTTGACGAGTTGGGAGTGAAAGTGGACCGACCTTGCCAAAAAAAACAATCTGATATTCACACCCACTTCATGCCATGATTTGTCAGGCATGTGGAGGTTGAGAGTGAGCTGGGTTTCAACTTTTTTGGCTCTTTTCATATTTACAACTGGAATGCCTTCCACAAGTGACTGTCTGAGAATGTCTGTCTGTTGTACCCTATGTTTCATCCCCATATTTTTTTTTACTTTAGTTTAACTCCACCTTTGAGTGTAGCTGATCAGAAAAAAAGAGGTATGGCAGCAGGCCACACAAACCAGTTCTTTTCTAGCATAACTAGTATATTTCCCAAAATGTCGAACCACTCCTTGAAGATGTAGTTACCAAGAACCGTCCTCCAGATGATAATCTAGCCACTCTTATCTTTGCAAAGGTCTTGTAATCAAGGATAAGAGTCAGTTCTTGTGAAGTGTCCTCCTACCTGTGCTTGTTGCTGCCTGTTCAGCAGCTCGCTGCAGACATTGCTCTGTCATCTAACGCGGCTTTAAGTGCTGTTTGTTGCAGCTGCACTTTCATTCAGCTTAACCGCCGCAGAAGTTTTGATAACTCCCTTTGACATGTGCATGCTTATTTCTGGAATCGCGTTAATCCCCCTCCTTCCTCACTCCTCCTCTCTGTCTTGGCGTATCACTCTCTCGCTGTGGTTGTTTGTAATGACGGTTTGGTGGAGGACTTGTCCTTGACTGACTGTCTGTGGGTGGGAGCATCTGGAGCGTATAAAGAATGGGTGTAGGAGATGGATGGGTGGATGAGTGGACAAAAGACAAAACACAACCTGACCACTGCCGAGAGGCTCACAGGCAGGCGCTGTGAGATTTTTTTGTGAGAATGTGTGAAACTTACTCTTACCTGCAAGTTCTGTTTGACTCTGCATGCTCTTTGCAGGTGGTGTTAAAGCCACATTACACACTCACACACTCACACCCTTCCAGCCTGCGTTAATATTAACACCAGAATTCTTTGCTGGGTGTCGGGGGGGCTCTATTGCCTGGAAAATGCGCAGC
Source organism: Lutjanus erythropterus (assembly GCF_056507025.1). Lineage (NCBI taxonomy): Eukaryota > Metazoa > Chordata > Actinopteri > Lutjaniformes > Lutjanidae > Lutjanus > Lutjanus erythropterus. Next base: position 22,240,795 of record NC_139325.1, on the reverse strand, counting down.
AAAGTAGCATACATATGCCTTCAAAGAGGCGTAACGTGAACAACAGCACTACACTTAGCGCTGGAGAGTGTCGGTGCACGCATGGCCACACAGACAGGCAAAGTGTTGGGCAAAGAGGAATGGATGGAGAGAGTGGAGAGAGGGTCACTCAGCTGAAGTGAAACACTCGAGTGGCAGAGGGGACAGTCATGAGCTAATGCAGGTCACCTCTGCACAACAGGAAAGTGCGTTTACACCCACGCCACAGACAAAAAGAGGAGGGGGAAGAGAGTGAAAGAAGTACATTCATATGCACGAACACAATCCTATCATCCTGCCTCATAATCCTGCCTTTTTCATTCTATTGTCTCCCTCCTTTCTCTATCAAAGCTCTTCCCAAACAAACAGCAGATCTGGCATCAATAATGGAGCGCAGCGTATCTCCTTATTTAACGTACAGAGAGGCCCACCCTGCTGTCACTTTTTAGATGAATAATACACACATGCAGCAAGAGATGAAAGGGACAAGGGACAGGATGGAGGTAGAAAAAGAGGGAAAAGGTATCGAGCAGAGTGAGTAAAAGCAGGAAGACGTGAGAGACGGCGTGCATTAAGCAGCACTCAGGTCTCAGATTGCAGACTCAGCGCTTCTCCAAACTGTCAGGGACAAACTTTGAGTGTCTTGGCCTGCAGATGGACCAATAACAGAGATGCTGTGAGAGTTAAATAAAGGGGCTTTTACTGCCAAGTGGACCTGCCAGCAAACGTCCCTCTCCTTTGTTCAACTTTGTCACACACATACACACACACACACACACACACACACACACACACACACACACACTTAAGATCTAGTCTCATCTTGAGCTAATCCTTGGTCTAAGGTGTGTGTGACACGGCACTCTACATTTATCTGAGGATGCCGCGGTGAATTATTCAACATGCTAATGTCACGCAATGAGACATGCATGAAGCTCTTTGAACGCCCCTCCATGTAATCCTCATGTACAGGTTTGTCGTGGAAAGAGCGGGGGCAACGTCAGGACCTGAGGTCCCCAAAGGCCCCATGACAAGAAGCTAAATAGTAGAGGCATAAATATTCATGTCAAAATAGTTGGCTATATATTATTTATGCATGACTCTGCCCTAGAGCAGAGGGTTAATTGAATTTGTGATGACACATTTGCAGCATTTGTGTGCATGTGTGTGTGTTGTTCTTATCTGATATAAATAGGATGCTGCTTAATGAGGTCAGAATACATATGTGAGTGCATGCATTTCATGCATGACATGTTTATACATGTAATGATGTTGACAATAAGACATACAGATTTATGTTGACAAAAGAAGGACGATTCTTGGCAAGACATACAGAACTTGGAAAACTAATCAATGGTCAAAAGTCATAATCATCCCCCACAATGACAGCTGCTTCTATTATTGTGTCCACCCCATTTTTTTTTAAACAGGGTATGCTAAATAATAGAAATACCTCTGTAAGGCAATATAGTTCACTAAACTATACCCTCAAACATGATCATAAAGTTACATGAACACCTTTTCTAAAACAGTTTCAATAAAAATGGAAGATTATAGCCGTCCTTAAAGAAACAGTTCACCCCCAAGTCTGTATTGTTGTTTTTCCATCTCAATAGTTTGTTGTGAGTTTAGGAGATATCAGCCGTAGAGATGTCTGCCCTCTCACAAATATAATAGAACTAAATGGCACTTGTTGTGTGGTGCTTCAAAACAGAAAAAAAAAGAAAAAGAAAAAACCCTCAACGTCAATGTCTTTTTTTCTTTTTCTTTTTTTTTTTACAGAAATCATGATCTGGTTACACATGATAATCAGCAGACTTCATTGCGAGCAGTTTAACAAAGGAACTATTTTATTTCTTTTTTTGGGGGAAGAAATGGGAAGGAAGCATCTACTCATGGAAGAGAGGCTCATGCTTGTGACACCACAGGTTGTAAACATTAATGGTGTCTACAAGAGATGCAATTGTAATTTTCTCAGTTTTTTCAGAAGTTAGTACCTGAATCTCCTGGCCGTTGGATATCTGACCATTGTCAGATATCCCATTCTGTGCCGGTCAGATTTGCACCAGATGATGGCTCACATCATGCGCACAGCTACACAAACAGTGACAGGCAACAGCACTGGACACAGCTGCACACACACATGTAGCATGTGTAAGATAAGTGATAGACTCCAAGAACAGGATCAAGAGAAGAAAGACAAGTCCGCAGCTCAGCAGCTGTTACTAAACAACGTTTAGTCTTTCAGGACTAACGTTAGCTCGCAAACTTCTCTCCCTGTGAAGACTAAAGTACCCAGGTTAACCACATCTCCCCAAACATTTTCTCATCCAGACTGGTTAAGCCTCCTCCTTTTGTTTTTGCTCACTGCAAAGCATTACTGCATCAAGTTGCACCACATTCGTCTCCATTTTGATTACATCTGCTTCCCCATGAGATTACATGAGATCATTCCACAATCTTATTAATATCCTGTAGTTATGGTGCAACATTATTTTGAACTCTTGTAGTCAATAATTTATTATGGATGTTTATTTGCAAAAATGTTTGTGCTGTTAATTAAAGGTCTTAGAAAGAAAGAAAAATGGAATTGGCCATAGTCAGTGCATCTCTAGAGGACGCCATTAATGTTTCCATCCTGTGCTGTCACAAGCCTCTCATCCTTGAGTAGATGCACGCTTCCTCTTGTGCGGTGATACAATTGGTTGGTGTAGTTGTAGTTTGGTAGAAAGAAAATAGCTCCTGGAACTGCTCACAACAAAGTCTGTGGATTATCTTGAGTGACCTGGTCATGATCTCTGCAAAAGACGTTACTGCTCACATTTTTCAAATGTGTTGGGGGTTTTTTTTCACTTTGAGCTCCACACCCCAAGTGACAACTCTACAGCCAAAATCTCCAAAACTTGACAACTCACACACAAAAAAAACATTATTTTAGATGTTTAGGCCCTTCAAGGTCATCAAACAAAGCATGAAAGGTGTGGCACTGCTGGAAATCAGAATTCTTCTGAAAGGCTTTAGACATCCTGGCTTGGAGGATTTAGTCTTCTCCCTGTAGCTGATTTTATCCTGATCAGCTCTGCAATTCCAGCCGCCAAGCTGTCCAGACATACGCCGCACCAAAAACTATTTATCCTGATGCCTGTGGCTGCGTGTAAGCCTCTGCTGTCACAGTCCATTTGTATTCTTTTCTTGATACAATTCATATCACTCCAAATCCTGGAGGACTTCCATGAAAAACGTGTGAATTTACTGAGATTGACATAAAGACAAGCCAGTGGGTAAAAACAGAGAGACAGACTCGAGGGTTGGGGAGGGGGGCTTGTAAACGAAGAAAAAAGACGAGGGAAATGAAGGATTGGCGGACAGATTTGCAGGGTCTCCATCTGTGAGTATAATCCTAAAAAAATCTGTTTACAGCACAGTCACCGAACGGAGATGAGCGGGTGAATTTATGTCATAAGCCACAAATGATATCAGTTTCTTATTTGATTTATGAAGAAGCAGACAGGCAGAGAGATGTGTGCACAAGCCAGTACACCTGAGAAATAAAAAATTGAGCTATCTCAGTGGGTCACTGGTGTTTTGGCGAGACAGAATACCTTTTCAAATCCCATCCTGTGTGTGCGATGATTATGTAGATAATGTATCTCTGTTGCTCTTTGTCTGGCTGTCAGGGACGGGAAAACGAGAAAGCCTCTTTTTCTCTGGTGAGCGGTTGTGTGACACGAAATGGAAACGAAAGCATAAAATTTGTATGACAACAATGAGAAGAATTATTTATTTGTAAACAGAAGCGGATGGCTGCTTCCCTCCACAATGCTGTGTGTGTGTGAGTGTGTGTGTGTCTGCAGCCCTTTAGGTGATTAGTGTAGTGCTAGATGAAATCAGGCACTGTGCGTTTTCCTCCATTAAGTCCATCTGTGCGAGCATCCCAAACCTAAAGTCTGATGTTTTTGCCACCTCTGTGTGCATGACAATCTCTGGCCGGCGTTCAATCGGCGTCTCCTCAGCAGAAACGAGTGCAGACTGTGCCAGACTGAAGAAACGGCAGCCACCACGGTTTTGGAATACTAATGGAAAATTCAAGGGCTTCAGTTTTGTGTGGGAAGCTGCCATGTGTCAGCACGCAGCACTCACCATTAAAGTCACTTTCTGTGTGTGTGCGTGCATCTGTGTGTGTGATTTCTTTGCCAGCTTGCTTTTTAAAGCACTTAAACCTAAAAGCAAATTATGGCAACACTCCAACAATAAAGTGACACGATATTCACTGTACATCAAAACTAGCAAATGCCTATTAAAACTTGAAACAAAACAATGAACATATAGTACCCCCACAACAAAATGATGGGTCTCTTCGGGCCAAACTACGAGATGCATCAGCCTGCTGAGTTCGAATAACATGTGACAGTAACTGTTATGGCCTTTTAAAGTTGGAAAATTTGACCTTTAATCACAGCGCCCCATCAGGTCAATCAGTTTAATTTTTTAAACACTAGAACTTTGTGCCAAAATGCATCATCACTCAGAATCACTTATGAGGTTCGACAGATGCACACAGCTGGAGCCCGCCCTGATTTTATTGCATGGGGGAGAAAATCAAAGAAAAATGTGGACAAAACCTGGACCTGTTCCACCGACAGTAGACCGCAACCACTTGTGGTATCTAACAAAGGGATAAAAGCCTGCTTGATTTTAACAACTCCTCCTTCACAAAGTTCAGTTCAACTTCAGCATCACTGCGGCAGCAGATCCATGTTTTAGCTCCTGACGGCAACACAGAATCACACGGACTGTGATTCAAGCCTTGAGACTCTCATCATTAAAAATTCTGTTTCATAGTCAGAGGCGGCTGTGGCTGAGAGGTAGAGTGGAGTGTCCGTTAGGGCTGAGTACTGCTGCTCAATACCTTTAAGGTATCGACAGAAAAAAAAAACAGTACTATGTAGTATTGAAACTTCTCCAGTCAAATGAAACCTGAATTCACCACACTACTGCAGCATCTACCATACAACCCATACAATCTGTAGTGTATCTGACACTTGAAAAATATGTATTCTATTTCGGATTGTGATTCTTTTTTTCCTATTTTTGAGTTGATTTTTTTTGATTGCTGAATATGTTTTTAAATATATAAATATATAATAGAGCTTATTCTGTTAGCTCGAATAGGAATGGGAATTACCATTTTCATGATAATGGAAATTATCCATTTTACTTCACATGTTTAACATAAAACGACATGCTCATGTTTTTTCATTCATATGTTTTCTAAGCTTCTGACATCTCATTGCTGACTCAATCTGTTTTTCTGGCTTCAGCACTCCACACTGAAGCGCTATGGCAACCTCAAAGGGTCAGAACTCAAACTCAGATTTCTCAGTGGGTCTAAAAGTACCTCCACTACTTGGTGGAGACATCGTGTGCCAGGAGAGGATGGAACATGCATATATCTCTGTTTATATTTTCTATTATTATTATTATTATTATTATTATCATTATTATCATTATTATCATTATTATCATTATTATCATTATTATTATTATTATAGCACCAGCATGATGAGCAGGAACATCTAAATGTAACAGAAGTATTTTAGTTACTACTTTTATATGCAGTTTCTAAAGTTAATGACTCAACCTTTCTTCATGGTCAGATGTTAAAGAAAGAAGCAAAAATTGAAATAAATCGCAATATCAAATTAATTGCAGTACTTGTAGAATCGCAATGCTAAAGAATCTCAATACATATTGAATCAGTGCTTAAGTATCGTGACATTATCAAATGGCAAGATAAGCGTATCTTCCCAGCCCTTTGGCCAAGATGTCTCACTATCCTGCACGCCTTTGGTGTTTAATAAAAATAAACACATAAAATGGAATGCTTCCATCCACATGATGGGTATTAAATGAAGTAGAAAAGGGTATCTAATGACATATACTCTACTGGTATCAGTATTACTTCAAGGATACTAGTACTGGTATCATATTTTTTTAAAGGATTGCCTCAGCCTCATTCACAAATCATGAGATCGTCAGTTCCTCCAGTGTGCATGTGGAGGTCATTGAGCAAGATACTGAACCCCAGAGTGCTCCTGGAGGCTGTGTCATCAGTGTGTCAGTGAGTGTGTGTACGTGTGTGTGTGTGTGTGTGTGCGTGTGTGTGAATGAGTACACACACAGTTGTTCCCTCTGATGAGCATTTGGCACCTTGCATGGCAGCCTCTGCCATCACTGTATCAGTGAATGTTGACGCGTGTGAAACACTTTGAGGGGTTGGAAGAAGAAAAGTATTATATAAATGAATACCATTTACAATTTACCATTTTTCTTTTTTTCTTTTCATTAGCATCAGGGGGAAGGGAAGGAAAGGCTGCACATTTTGTTTGTCTGTGTTTTCATACCTTGCCTTTGTCTCTGCTTCCTCTCCCATCAGTGATGCTGCTGGACACAACAGAGTCTACCTCAGAGCTGGGCTGGACCACCTATCCAGACACAGGGGTAAGCAGGCAGCTCACTGTTAATGTGCTTTCCAGCTGTTGCAGCATTAAAGCTGTCATATTGGGAGGCCTATCAAATGTGTTGCACACATGTTACACATGGTAACGTTTACAGTGTAATGTTATAATCACATTGTTTGTTGGGGTTTTTGGTTTAACTCTAATGAGGGATTAAACACAAGAACCCATGACACATTTTTGTACAGAAACTGATTGAAGCATTAAGTTACTAATGGTTTTATGAGGTAATGGTCGCCACATTTTTTCTTGGAGCCCCCACTACTTGCATCTAAGAAAAACTGAGTCTCCACACACACACACACACACACACACACACACACACACACACACACACACACACACACACACACACACACACACCAAAAGAATAAGTGATTAATTCTAAAACTTTACTACTACCTTTACTTATAATAAGTGTCTCTTTTCTACTATAAGCGTAATATTTTTTCTTTGAACAACCAGAGTCGGCTTATACACACTCATCCTCACCAAAAGAATAATAATGATTCATTATCACAGAGCTGTCACTGGTGTGTGGATGACTAAGCAGCCTACTATTTTTGAGTGAGGACAAAAAAATATATCTTTTTAAATAGTTTTGTATACAGACTTTTGTGTACGTTGTGATTTTAGTTTAGTTATTTAGTTATTTTAGTTATGTACAAATACAATTTTCACAACCTCAAAGCAGATGAACCCTGAGGGTCCCCTTGTGAATGAACGAATGTTTCAAACTGTTTCAGAGGAGGCTCACTGAATGGAAATAAAAAAAAACAATAAAATAGTTCTTGCATTTGTTATCATATTGAATAGAAATATGTGTGATTTGGTGAAAGTAATCGTTCAGATATACAGTATTGGGGAATTTTCTCACTTTCCCAGAGTCAGAAACTAATAAATGCCTTAGAACAGTGTTTCTCAACCCTGGTCCTCAGGTACCTCTGCCCTGCATGTTTTAGATGTTTCTCTGCTCCAACACACCTCATTCAAATGATCAGGTTGTTGTCAGGCCTCTGCAGAGGCTTGATGATGAGCTGAGGTTTTTCAAGTTTTGTCTGAGGTGAGGACCACTGGCTCAGATTTTGAAAAACCCCAGTCTATGTGCATCGTTGTTTCAAATAGCTTTTTTTTTGTCTGATCAGCAGTCATAAACGTGCAGATAATCTGCTTACTATAATGTCACTCAAGACAAAGCAGTTAAGTGTCACATTTAGGAAGATGGACATCTAATGTTGGACATTTTTTCTTGAAAATAATTTAATCTATTGTCAAAATAATTGCCAACTACTAACGTAACATTAAAAGGGTTTTCGAGATGTTTCAATAGAGATTTAATAAGATTAAAAATGATTATGTTTGTGTATTATGTTAGTCATGGTTGAAGGTCCTGTATGCAATTATTGTGACAACTTAATTACAGTGTGTAGATCCAGGGAAAAAAAAGGCAAAGGACAAAGCTTTAAAGGATGAATAATTATATTTTCTTCTCAACCAATAACAATTAACACTAATGATGGAACATGACATAACCTAAACACAATGAATATATTTCTGCCTAGCTTGTCAGAAAACAGACAAACACATTCACTGTGCCTATAGATGTCTGTACTCTGCTCTGTACTGTAGATATGTTAATTCAACTCACACATGTCCAAGCTCTTATAGTCAAAGAACCAGTAAGATTAATGCAGTACATTTCTCACCATGTTTACACATTTCTAACACATAAAAATCAAGCACGAGCCCTGTGGTATACATTGTGGTAGCTGGCACATTTCCCAAGGCTGTATTGATTTCAATGCTTCAGATAAACACCAGGATTTCAGAGAACCCTCTCCTCTCCATTTCTGCTGTGGACATCTCATCGCTGCACAGACAGAAAGTTAGAGCTCTCAGCTTCAAGCTTAGGAATAAGGTTTTAAATGGTTCTGTTCAGTTTTGGGTTGAGGTCAGCATTATAATCTTGCAGAATGTCTGGTATCTGACGTTGACTGGTGGCGCTTTTGGCAGGTAGCACATACCCTGAGAATGAGCACGGTCTCACCTTGCCTGTGAGACAACCTTGAGGGCTAAAATGCTTTTTTTTTTACTGTTGGTCTCGCCTGTGTGTCTTCATCTGTGAGGAGATCGCAGTGATTGAACCATAGATCTACCATTCTTAAGCTGCTTTTTATTTAAGTTGTTGCATCGCCTTGAGCAGTGTATATATGTGTGTGTGTGTGTGTGTGTGGCGGCGTGGGGGGTTACATGTGTGTGTACTTGCGTGACTGTGCTAGGGTCAACTCCCGGGTCAGTTAAATTCATTCATCTGTGAGTGATTGAAGCTCAGTTCTAATATGGCTCATAATTACGCACATACATCGTCTTCATTGTCCTCACCGCTGAGATGATAATCAGTCAAACTATGTGAGAAACTGTAGGAGAGCACTGTACTTGTTACTGTGGAGCTCAGGACGGGACTATTCTATAGACTCTACTCATAAACATGTGCAAAAACATTTAATACGTACATTTAGAGCATCATATGGTGCATCTTTTAAAATAATATAACACCTTTCAAGAGCAGACCTAACAAAACAAAAAAGAGCAGATAAGAGGCAGCAGATGTAAAGCATTAAAAACAAACCAAAATGAACAGAACAAGTTAAATAAAACTAGTATAAACAAATGGGTCTTGAGCTGATTTTGTCAGCAGTGTCCCACAGGTCATTAGTCCAACTGGAGAACCAAAGTGTAGGAGCCAAGAACAACCGACAAACCCTGATCAGAGGACCTTAGATTCTTGCTGGTATTATATGGCTGCTGTAGGCCTTTAAAGTGATAGTTCAGATTTTTGGTCAAATTCACCAAAGTCACATCACACAAATCACAGAAATCATGCTCACAGGCCGAACCCTTAAAATCAGACTTTCAATGATCACAGAGGTATTTTCCGCTTTCAGCAGACAGCATTAGGAGGATTACTTCCTATTCGTGCCTTGAAATGAAATTTGTAACATAATCCATTAGTTGCTCGAGTTAAGTACCATATTCTAAATAATCTGGAATACTTTTATAATACCTCAAAATCATTTTGCTGAGCCATTTGTGTGTTGTGTCAACACTTACCTTTGAGAATCACCTCATTACTGAGATCCCTTTACTATTATGTCACATAGAATACTAATGTTACTAAATAAAAGCAGGTATTGCCTGTTTTGGCCACAAACAGTAGCTTTAGAAGAGCTTATGCACACCACACACATCCATTGAACGTGAATCATGTGTTGACTAAATGGATCAGATTTGTGGCTAGTTAGTGATTGGAAATTTAGCTGAACTAATTAGCTAGCCTGCAAGTCAAGTCAAATTTATAGGTAGGCTCTGTAGGCTATCACACACGTTAACAAAATATTTTTAAAAAATCATTTGTTGTACAGGCTACACATTTGGATTTGGATAATGTAAAAATCACTTTAGGCCCAAAGAAATGATAAGTGAAAATTAAAATGTTAAAAAAGAACTGCCATTTATTTCTATTTAATTTTTTGTCAAAGCCACAGGGAGCCACTGCAGAGGGGCAAAATAGCTGCTCTGAAGCCACAGGATGAATCATGACAGAGCGTTTGCATGACAAAAAAAATTACTAAAAGTTAAAGGAAAGTTACCTCAAGGTGCTTCTTCAAATTAGACGTGGTGTCTTTTGATGCTGAAAGCAGCTCGGCTGATGCACTGCATCTCCCTGGCCACGTGTGTAGGTAATTTTTTCATGTCTTTTCTTGGCAAAAACACATTCCTGACAGTGTCCTGGCTGTGTCTTTTGTAGTGTGGTGTGTGGCAGGTGCATTGCTTGCATACAAATTGTTGCACATCTTTTAAATCTGTTGTCTGGAAAATGACTGCCCCTGTGCTTCATATGATTTTAAGAGCAAATTAAACAAAAACAAATGAAGTAACTCCCCCCACTAAATTATTTTTAAAGACAATTACTCATTATTTGTATTTCAACTACGTAACGCTGTTACTTGTATTCTGTTACTCCCAGCCCTGTCAGGAGATAAATGTGAGAACAGCCTTCTAGTGTCAAACTCTGCACATACATCATTCTGTCCAGTGAAGCTCAGACACCCAACTGTAGGAACAAGAAGAAAAACATATTTTTGAGTGGAGGGGGACTTAAACTAAATGAGCTTAACGCTACATTTATACATGCTAGTTTTGGCAAGTGAGCCAACACAGTACCATATAAAAATACAGTAGTCTCCAACCAACATCTGGCGAGCATACACACTCACACAGAGCCTTTTATCTCACCTTACAGTACACTTTAGCATTACGCGCCGTCATTATCACCCAGTCTGGCCTCCAGTGTCGGGCCATAATTGTACATGATGTTTGATTAATTAGGGCCTCATGTGTTTGGAATTTGTGAACCATGACGGCTGCTGCTAATAGGAGGCCATCCATTTTTGTGTGTGTGTGGTTGTGTGTATATATGTGTATGTGTGTGTGTGTGAGCAAGTCAAGCATTTGCATGAGTTTTTTCTTTTTTTCTTTATGGTCCCTGGATGAGAAGTGCTTCTGAGATGGAGATATGGTTATTTGACCCGGGGCATCAAGCTGAGAAAAGTAGAAAGACAGACCAAGAGAGGGGGAGAGAAAAGGGGAGGTTGTGTGTGTGTGTGTGTGTGTGTGTGTGTGTGTGTGTGTGTTTGAGTGTGTTCTTTTTTTAACCCTTTCCTCTCTTTTCCCTTCACATCCCATCTTTTCTTTAGCTGGAGGGGTCTGTGGATATTCTTTGCCGCGCTCTCCTCCTGCTTCTCCTCGCTTCTCTTTCCATTCTTTTAATGTACTGACGAGCAGCCCCTCTGCTTCTTTGTCTCTGCCTCTCTCCTTCTCTTTTAATCTTTCCTCCCTTCGCCCTTCACAGTCCCGGAGCCACTGGGTCTCTGCTTCATATTCTTCCTTTTATCCCCCAACTCAATCTCCACTCTGCCCCCTATTTCCCTTCAGTGTCAAACCAGCAGACTCTCCACTTCCTACTGTAGTCTTTGCTTTCTTCCTTCCCCTTGTTTCCACCACACTGTTCTTCCATTGTGTTTGCTTTGTGTGTGTGCACATGCATATGTCTTGGGGTATCTGTGCGTGCCTTTCTCTGCTTCTGTGTGTGTGTCTGTGGTGTATGCGTGTGTGTGTGTGTGTGTGTTATGTCCAAGGCCCTGCCCCTCCCTGCCCTCTGTCACTGGAGAGATTGCTCTCTGGCTCTCTGGCATTTCGGTTCAAATTAAATCACGAAGATGAGTCGTCCCTATTTCTTTCTTTCGTTCCAACGCTTCATCCACCCCTCCTCCCCAATCTGCCCCGTTTTTTTTTTCTTCTTCTTCTTCTTCATAAGGGAGGGAGAAAACGAGACAGGGAGGAATAGGGAAAGGAGCAGGAGGGGAGAGCAGAGGGGAGGTGGGGGATTTGAGTTTGGGGTCAGAAAACAAATGAAAGCCACGTTTTTTTCACGAAGGTACAGAAGCGAACCGCACGCAATGCAACACGCGGACACCAGCAGCTACTTTCTGTACCTGAAAGTCCACATGTCCAGGCTTTTACTGCACCCACCTCACTGTCACACTGAAACATCAGGGTTGGTTAGTAATAGATTATATGTAAGCTGCATTATGTAATCAAAATAGAAAAAATAAGTTACGGTAAGATAACTTGATTATATTTATGATTATATCTTTAAAGGAGAAACCTGTAATATATTTACTGTAATAAATCCTAAAATGACCAACATACGTCGTCAGAGATCAAGGAAACATGTTAAATTGTTGTTACTTCTCTGACAACAGTTCTGCAGCCAAGGTGTCGTCCTTTGAAATATCTGTTCTGGGTTAGAACAGCTGTTTTTGTTTGCCCATTTCCCATTAATTATAGTTAAAATTAATGCTGAATGTTAGTTGACTAAGTGATTGTCAGTTTAAGAGTCATACGAAATCCTTAATGAAAGGAGTAGATTGAGAAATATGTTAATGGAGTCTGGCAGGCAGTGACACAGGGAGTCACTGAACTCAAAGTCCAGAGTGTGTATTTTCAGAGCAGTTGGCTTTTGTTTTCAGGATAACAGGCTGAACTTAACATTGATGGACAACTGGCAGTCATAAACAGCTGATCAACTCACAGTGAAGGACTCGTTGGTGCTTGTTACTGTCAATTTACTGACATTTCCTGCAGAGCTTTCTCGAGTCTGAAGAGGAGGCAGAGGGAAACAACTGGCTTCAACCATAGATTGTATCTTAAATAAGATTTCAACCTATTTAACATATGATCTCTGTCTCCAGTTCCCTATTTGGACTACTTTACATTCACAATTGCTGCATATTGCTCCTTTAAAAAAAGGCAATGTTAAAACTGTTAAACTTCCTCTTTATGATAACTAATGCACTATTAACTCAAGAAAAAAGTACATCTGACAGAGGTTACTTCTCTCAGGTTGTCAGTTTTGTTAATAGTTACTTAACTAATATTTGTTTTTAATGATGATTTTTGATTAATGGAGTTTGTATTTCTTTTTATTTACATTAAAAATGTTATTCCTCTGGTCCTCCACGGGGCCTTTGATTAAAAAACTGCAGCAAGAAACGAAACAGCCGCCTACATATTGTAGAACACACACAGTACACCTGCAGTTTGTTTTTGTAAGGCTAATTTGATTTGGCTACACATGGCTATACATTTTCTTGCATTGAAAATGTTTTAAAATGTTTAAAGAAAAAAAAAGAATATTTGTGGAACTCTGCACTGAGCTGCATTCATTTTCTAAATATAAGATGAATTATTTTTGATGTTTGATTTTGAAGTGATCCAAAAGTAGTCAGGGTACATTATTTTTTGTGGGGTATTTTTTCATTATCAATTAATCTGTCGGTTATTTTCTTGATTAATTAGTTGTTTGGTTTTTAAAATGCCATAAAATGTTTAAAATGTTGATCAGTGTTTCTCAAAGCCTAAGATTACATCCTCAAATATATATATATAATATTCAGTTCACTATCATAGAGGAGTGAAGAAACCAGAAAATATTCTCATTTGAGAAGCTGAAATCAGAATTTGTATTTTTTTTATTGAAAAATTACTTTAAAAAATGTCAGAATAGTTAGCAATTAATTTAATAGTTGATTAATAATCAGTTCCAGTTTTAATTTGTATTCAGTACGTGACTACATTTCAAAGCAATATGACCCAGCCTTGAAAAGTACAGAACCACACACAGACACACACATACACATACACTCTCTGTTTACTATTTCCTCACTTTTCTCTGGCCCTGTTCCCCAGCTGCATCCCCCCATCTCGCCATGTGCTCTCTGTTGTCCCCTCCATCCGATTCCCCTCATTCTCATGTCTGACAGAGAGCGAATCACAGGCTGGGAGAGAGAAAAAGTGTCCTTTCACTCCATTAGACTGACAGCGCCTCAGACTCTTTCTATCTCCTCACTGATCTTATCATTATTCCAATTTGACCAAATATGAATGCACTCCCTCATGTGTGGTGTTACAAAGATTTTTGTTCACACTGGCTGTCAGAGCCACACAGAGAAAGAGACATGAGCATGCAGAGATATACACAAACACAGAGACACGCACACACACGCCAAATGCACCCTGATAGGGTGTCAGGACCTTTTGTCCTCTTGCCATTGTCGCAGGGAGAATAATGATGATGAGGCCTAATACATAATTCCTCTGTGTTACAACAGAAAAGGCCCTGCTTGTCACTCAGGGCTACACAGGCTTAAAGCAGAGCCTTTTCATCCTTGGAGGCACCGTACTGTATAATTGGTGAAACTAAGCCCTGCGCCTACATTTACATTTTGACTCATGTGACAGAGTCTCATTCAGAGCCGTGTCTCTGCACAGCTCGTTTTTCCCCATGAAGGTACAACTCCCTGTCCAAATTCATTTGGGCATCTACAAGTATTCAGATTCCCTGAAATATGACAAAATCTGCTTGTGTTTTTTACACAACAGCTGCCACAAGTCTGACGCAGAAGTGTCCACCACCCGTCACATGAGAACAATGATACACATGCAAATGACAAACCAGTGCAAGAGAAAAACTAACCACATGTCACATAAAACTGAATTCTTGTTATTATATTACACTATTATACTACTGTATCATATTAAAGGTCCAATTTGTAAGATTTATAGGGATGCATTAACAGAATATGGAATATAATATTTAGAAATATGTTTTTTTGGGGGGCATAATGACCTGAAAATGAGAATAGCTATATTTTCATGTCCTTACACAGCCTCCTAACATACAGAAAGCAGGCAAACTCAAGCAGACGGAGGGTGAAAAACTGTCCATATATAATACAAGTGAAGTTGCAGCAGCACTGCTTGTAATATCTCCCTCTGCAGATGACTAAGTCAAGTGTCTAAATTATTTATTCTCACATAATTTAAGTCAGCCTTGTTATCTTTATAGTTGGGGGACAGTAACTTACTTGTAACCCACAGCATCTCCCTGTTTTCTTTCCAAATCTCATCCTTTTTGAGGCTATAAAAAGGCTGCTGCTGATCATACAGTATATGAAGTGCAGCTTCACAACCTCGCTAATGAGTCTCATCGTCCCCATTGACTGCTTTGATGAAGGGAATCAGAAACATCAAGGATATCAGCGTTGGTTTTGACTTAAGTGAATAGGATGGAGTTGAAACAAATGTGCAAAACTTTGTAAAAATGCAACCAGGGTGAGATGTTTTTCAAAACAAGCCACACGTCACGTAATCTGTTTGCTAACACGCAGAGCAGATTAGGACATCTTCACTGGGCAACACTGAAGCAATCTGATGTTTGCTAGCTCGCTCGCTCGCATCGCTTCCAGTTAAGAAGTAATGTAAGACTGAGAAGAGTGATCTTCCACCAACATGATTCTACAGTGGCCCTGAACAAACAAACCAAACACTGGCTTGAGATACAGTCTTTTGCATTCTTTGTTAGATTTGCAGCCACCATAGTTTGTTCTACACACTTTGAAGGGGAGGGTGAGGCGAGTGGTACTCAGTTGCCATATTCAGTATTGCCATTCAGCCACTTGCGGTATTGGAAGTGAAAAATTTTGCTTCAGCCCAAAAAGCATTTTCCCACACAGGAAAAAAAAAAAAAAAAAATTAGGAAAAATGGTTGGTAAAACTGTTGACAGGACACCTTGAGGTTAATTACTACTCTTTCTATTACGA
Source organism: Lutjanus erythropterus (assembly GCF_056507025.1). NCBI lineage: Eukaryota > Metazoa > Chordata > Actinopteri > Lutjaniformes > Lutjanidae > Lutjanus > Lutjanus erythropterus. Next base: position 22,225,034 of record NC_139325.1, on the reverse strand, counting down.
ATATTTGATCCATGGAGGCTTTATATTTAGATATATACAGAGGGGAAACACTTCTGTACATATTTAGTAGACCCAGAAGTTAACAGATGAGCAAAATTCTTATTGGACCGAAGGGACACCATCTTTGCTTCTGGTATTGAGGTTTTAACAATACATCAATGGTTGCAATAAATCAACAACCTCACTGCTGGATGCCACAAAATCCTACAACGTCATCTTTTAGTTTGTCTGTTTTGGTGTCTGAACCTACATCCTTTCTTACTTCTTGTAAGAAGTAAGGAAACAAAAAAAAAAAGCGAAAGCTTGCAAACATAGTTGATTTGTTTGCTGAGAGTTTGAAATATTTGTCAGACATGTCCGCCTCCATCCAACCATCTGTATGAATGGACAAAAATAAATGTCAACATGTCTTTTCAGAAGTGTCCTTGTTGCTCTGGATACTGGATACTTTGTACAAAAGAAATAGTTCCTTTGCAAACCAGCTACATTGTGTTCTGTCTATTATCCTGAGGAATCAAAAAGAATTATCTGAAAAACCTTGGTGCTGATTTTTATTTTTATTTTTTTCAGCTCGGAGGGTGGCAGTACCAATATGTTCATCGCTCAGTCTGCCACTTTGGTCCAGGCAGAAGTCTGGATAGATTGCTATTGAATGTTCATGGTCCTCAGAGGATGAATCCTGATCATTTTGGTGATCCTCAGACTTTTCCTCCACCAACAACACAAAAAAGTTTTCACTTATCTATTGAAACATCTCAGCATCTACTTAATCGATTGTGGTATTGTTGTGGAAATTTCTGTTAAATCAAAAAGCGGTTCTTTCAGGGTTTTATCACAGCTTTTTGTATACATAACAAAAGACCAAAAAATACCCAAGTTACACTCCAATCTTTTTCACAGATGACCTTTACAGCAATGAAAAAAAAGTGAAATCTGCTATAACAGAGATTCTCTCAACATGTCTTAAACAATGAAAGCATTCATAACAAAGTTACACCTGGATCTTTTATCTTTTCTTCTTTCTAACAGAGAGTTTTCTAATTTATGTGTGAGAGAGCAAAAAGATCAAGGCTTCTCGAAGGAGGGAGGATACTTTGATTTAATTGCTGCTTCAACACAGTATAAAAACTAAGCATGGGGATAATATATTCAGTAAATATGAGTTTCCACCGCAGTTATTTGTTACAGAAATCCTAAACGATGTATCCCAGTGACTCTGGCAATCCTATGACTTTTCCTCTAAAATGAAGAAATGTATTTTTTTCTAATACTTTTGTCTATAACAATAGAACCTACCTAAAAATGTTAATTAGCAAACATAAGCATACTAACACACTAAACTAAGACTGTGAACGTGGTAAACCTTTGGACAAACATCAGCATGTTATCAGTGTTTATTCATTCATTCAACCTTTATTTTTTAACTCGGAAATATATTGAAGTAGAGACATAATTTACAATGTATCTGAGTAAAACAATAACATATGAGCTCCTAAACACATAAAACACCAAAGAGAAACTCACATAAAGTGGCAACAGGAAGTAAAAAACAATAAAAGCTACAACCAAATTTTAAGAATAAATAAAATCATCAATAAATGAAAAAAAAATGTGGTCTTGCAGCACAGTCTCACAAACCTGGGAGCAAACCTGATACCACAAACAAAATTCCTTTCAAATCTATTGTAGTGTGGTGGGACACATACAATACCAGTATCTTTTTCTTTTAATATAAGAAATGGTTCAGATTATATCAACAGTGTGCAAAGCAAACGAGTGGCTACTTTGAAGAATCTAAAATATCAAAGAGCAAAAAACTTTTACATACTTGTAGGTTGGCAGGTGTGTGGGAGAAAACCATGTGCTCTGTCTTCTGCACTTGCAATCAGAGATTTAATAACAGTGTTACTGTTAAAACATATTTTTGCCTTATTTTCACATTTCTTGCTTACTCCATAATTCCATATTTCAGTTTGATATCTCCCGTATTAATCTACAATGTACAAAAATAATAGAATTAAAGAAAAAAGAAAGAAAACTTTTGACTGGTACTGTATATACTGCAGACTAGAAATATACAAAGATTTGCATCTGTATCTGTTCAGACACCAGAATTATCTGTCTCTGTATCTGTCTGCGGATAGAGGACCAGATGTGGGCATAGTTTACACCGGACGTCATGTTAAATAGGATAAATCTTTATTTTCTAACCTGTTATTCATTGGCAATACATCTTTTGTGCCTGAACAGCATCACAACTAGTTAATATTGGCACATAGTTCATCATGAAGTATTTCTTCACACTCTCATTCTGTGCATATACTACACTTTTCATCTAGCTCTCTTTTTTTTATTTTTTAGCTCAACTAAATTTTAAGAACTGTCCTAAGCCAACCACCCCTCTACTTCAACAGGGGGATAGTGAAAAATCAAAAAGTGAAAAAAAAGTTTAATAAATCAAAAGATTCTGTTTTGTCTTGGAAACAGAAACTCCACAATAAAAATGTACAAGTATATAAAAATATCTTTCAGTCAAAGGAAATAATCTGATCTGGAGATGCCACCTTTCCAACTATTTCCAAATAATAATAAGCAACTTAGAATAGAAGAAAAATCTGTTTTCATCACATTATTTGTGCTTTCCATAGTACATCTGAGTGCATCCCTAAAGCAAACCTTCCTAAACAAATATATGTTGGTGTGTGTGTGTGTGTGTGTGTGTGTGTGTATGTATATATACATATATATATATATATATACATATAATGTCTTGAGCATTACAGCTTTGTCTGCAACACGTGTTATGCTCTACATGAAAGGCTCAAGTGGTTTAATTAAGTACTGATTTTATAATCATTGATTACCTAATTAGACAGTGGAAAGTCTATTGTGGATAACAAGGACAGAGAGCTGACCTACATCACCGAGGACAGTAAAGAACAGATTTTCAATTGTGGATTCAATACCAGAGTGTGTAAGTGACTTATACTGGGACAAAACAAATACTCTGTTATACTTATCTCACTAAGGATGAAGATGTCAAACAGCAGTGTGTGATGTTATCAAAGGACATGACCCACATGTCAGCAGCACCTGCAATATGCTCAATATTTACCTTGCATCAAGTAAACCAGGGGAAGATAAGGAAGATTCATAAGCACAAACCATAAACACAGCAGGGTTTTCACAGTTTATACCGGCTGACTGTAGAGCTCTCTGCTTCAGATCATGTTTCTCCTCTACAGAGTTGAGTTTACATAAGTTCATAATATTGTTTCTGTCTCTGTCAGTGGGACGAGGTCAGTGTCCTGGACGACCGGGGGAAGCTCATACGAACCTTTGAGGTCTGCAATGTCAACCAAAATCCCCGGCAGCAAGACAACTGGTTAGCTACGCCCTTCCTGTACCGACACTCTGCTCCACGGGTGTTTGTCACGTTGCGTTTCTCGGTGCGTGACTGCGCCAGCCTGCGATCACCATCACCCACCTGCCGAGAGACGCTCACGCTGTTCTACAAACAGGCCGACAGCCAGAGAGAGCTGGAGAAGACCTGGGTAGCTGAGGTGAGACACAGCACTGGGTGCAATTACCATATTTTTGTATTTACATAGCAAATATCCTTTCAGATTGATAGGATGAGCGAGTTGCACTCCACACAAGAGCTTGTTTACTTAATCTCTTCTCTGACAAGCACAGATAAGCCAATTTCCAGCTTTTTGCAAAACACCCACCTCAGTTTGAATCCTCGGTACTTCAACACAACAGACCATCATGTCCAACTATTTATTTCACCTGTCAAATGTTTTCCACATCAGATAGAGAGACTAAAAACACAGCAACACAGCTGAAGAGGGAAATTAACACCTAGATTTAAATGGTATCTATTGGTGAACACAGGTTGTCCAACAGTCCAGCAGTCCATCAGCTGTTGCCTCATCTTCACCAAACCTCACCTAGATATACAGTAACATAAGTGTTCATGTTACAGTGAGATTTATGTATCACTAAATTAAAAAGCATAGCACCACCATAGTTGGTAAGAGATTTAGGTGTTCGTATCAACATTTTAAACTAATCTTACCATAAGACAATTTTGGGATTTGGTTCAAACATTCATTCAAAAGCAGTTTTTATAACAACAGACCCATGTAAAGCAAACCTTTTACTGCATTTGAAATGACGACAGTACTTATTATATTTATTTTTAGCTTGCGTGACAGTGAAAATGCCATCTCATGTCAACAACCCAGATTTTTACACCCAGTGCTGACAGGTGTTTCTAACAGCTGCATAGCTGACTGAAGCAGCTAACAGAACAAATAACATTAGCTTGCCCTTTAGATTAAAGAGTAAGAGAGGTACATGGCCAACTAATCTGACTTTACACCTGGGAAACTAATTATTTTAAATTTCATTTCTTGAAAATAGCACAATATAATTCACTTAAAATTACAATACATTATACTAATTATGTTAGACTAAATAACTAAAAAAGTGCTGGTTAGTTGAGCATAATCATATATTTCCCATTCTCTAAACTGGATGAATACCAGTTACTCTGACATGTTTCTCCATGTAGTTATACATATATAAATAAACCTCAAACATTTCCCAAATAATTTACTAAATAAGTTCCTTTGGTTACCTAAAACTATTGTTTTTTTTTTTAAATAACCTTATGTTATGTTAAAGCCGAGAGAGGCACCAGCATGGAAGCTAAGCAATGTACTGCTGTGGACAGGGTCAGCAACAAAAGGTATTTTAAGGTATTTTAAAAAGGGTGCATCTATAAGGCTGTCTGATAGCAAAATAAGTGGTAAAAATAAAATAAATGTACTATTCACTGAAACTGATAGTGATTCTTTTAAGTGGACCTTTTTTTTGAATGGCTAAAATGCCTTTTGTTTTCTGACCCTGTCCACAGCAGTATATTGCTTAGCTTCTGTGCCGGTGCTCCCCTCTGCTTCTTCAAAAAGATGGTGTGTTGACCAGAATCTACTGTACCGTAGTGCCTCATACAACCCCACTTAAAATTATCCAAACTATCCCTTTAAGGTGCATCTGATCACAGCTGTGTTTAATAAGGACTAATTCCTCTTATTTTTGTCATTATTCTGTTTTTTTCATGAGTGCTTGAGGCAGCAACCCTCAGAAAGAATCATTAAGCACGGTGAAATCCAATTTTCATTGATGTTACGCCCATGTTACACCAAAACGGCAAAACCTCTCATCATCTCATGACAAGGAGTAATTGTATAATCATGCTGATTATTGTTGTGCTTGCCAAGAACAACAGTTGAGATTGACGGCCTCCTTTGGCCACACTGGTGTGAAGTACACACTTGTTGAAGATTGTGGTTTACAAGATGCATAAATGTGCCACTGTGGTCTCCAGAAATGTCACCTCTGTCCCACTAATTACATCTTTAAGGCGTAAAATATATACGAGTGTCCGTTTTACGCTCATGTCAGTGAAGCAGTTAACTTCTGTGATTGTCCAAAGATGTTTTATTTATTTATGCATTTAGTTTAAATGTTCTTTTTTTCAGAGACAGATTGAGCCACTGCGTCTGAATTGCCTGAGCTACATGTGCAGTCGCAGTCACAGTGGGAGGGATGCAGTATTTGTATAGATGAATGCATTTCTCCTTAGGGAAGTGAGATGCTTTTTAAAAATGCAAATCAAAGCCTGATGAGGAATCAGAGGAGAGTCACAGAAGAGCAGGAAGCACTGCAGCGCTGAAAGTCTTTGCAGGGACTTGAGCACGAACCCCCCACTGGGACCTGCATACATCTGAGTCAACGTTTACTCCTCTCACTAAACTACTTCATATTATACATGTGCCTGGGGAAAATACAGCCAAACTCTGTGCTCGTCTTTTATCTTCTCTCTTATTTCGTTTTTTTTCTTTTGATTTAATGCCCTGTATTCCCAGTCCTTATTCATGTATCAACCAGCTAATTTTAACATCCATAATTTTCCTCTTGTTTACTTCTTTCCTTCCTGTCAACCACACGTTCTCTCCATGTTATTTTCTCTTGACCACTCATTATCTTTCCCTCCTCTGCTGTCCACTCTGCTCGCTCCTCACCGCAGCCGTCCTCCGGAGAGAAGGAAACCAGGGAGGGCTGGGTCAAAATCGACACCATCGCGGCTGATAAGAGTTTCTCCAAGGTGGAGCCCAGTTCGCCTCACCAGTATCAACCAAACAGATATAGCCGAATCAACATCAAGACACGCAGCTTTGCGCCGCTCACACGCAATGGGTAATCATCACTGTGCTACACTTTGCTGCTCATGTTTTACTAACATCGTTACTCCCAGGGGTCTGTGCCGGGGTTGCATAAAGCCACTTCGGCAAAGGTTGGCCTAAAATTTTCATCTAGGGATGCCTCAGGAAAAATGAGTTGCATAAAATCACCATAAGGATTTCCTTTGTATGTTGGAAAACCCTTTAATTTATGTTTGCCCTTAGCTATTGAGAGTGTAATTCACCCTCAGGTCTGAGCCCGACTCCACCCACTGCATAATTTTGAAAAATGACAAAAAGTGGCAGGTGGTTGAGGAGGGGGTCGGGGTAGGGATTGTGTTGAAAACAAAATAATATTTAAAATTATTTTGAATGAAATGTCTCCTACAAAGCCTACAAAACTTCTAAAACTTAAAGGGATAGTTCACCCAAAAATGAAAATTATCTATTCACCCTCATGCTGATTGAAGATCAGGTTTAGTTTTTTTAATCCACAGAACACTGCATGAGTTTCACAGAAAAACAGTGTTGCAGAATCTCCCAAACAGTTTAAGTGAATGGGTTATGTATGGTTAACTTAAAAAATCAAACAAACAAACAAAAAGCTTCCATACTGCTCGTCTGATGTAATTCAAGTCTGCCAGACGTCATTTAGAGAACGACACTTCCTGGTGTCTGTGTGTGTCTGTTGGGTGGTGACCGGACGGAGACGAGGCCATCACAGTGAGAGTGAGTTCCGTCTGCCAAATATCTCACTTAAATTTAACTTCACTGCAGTGCTATAGCCCAGCTGTTTATCATTGGATCATCAATCAAGGGAAAGAATGCAATCTGGTGGAGCTTCTGAAGCATCAAAGCATCAAAATGTAAAAAATACTACGTAGAGGGATAGCAATAAACTCTAGACTCCTGTGAATGGTCAGCATCGATCAGCATATATCTCAAAATGAGTGCTGTTTCACAGACACCCACAGTTTGGGTTAGTGGAGCTGGGCCACCCAACTGAAGAGGACAGAGTCAGGAGAAGTTGTTTGTTATTGATTTTTTATAACCGTTGGGCAGCCAAGAAGGGGGGATTGGTTAATGCCACCATGTACATCACCTGCCTCCAGATCAACCAACAAAAAAATTAAATTGCAATAGCCAGATCTCCACCAGTAGAGGGCAGTTGGTATGCAATTCATAGCACAATATGTACAATTCAAATACTTAACACTAAAATGTCAAGTTTTATACCTGAATCAATCACCAACACTACTAAGAGCCCATATACATTAGTCTTCAGCTGTGATCTGGTGGTTTAGTTATTCTTGAAATATTCCCATATGTGTTGCTAGACGGCTCTTTGCGACCATTTTCTCCGAAAATTTTAACAGTCCCTTAAAAGCGAAATAAAAGTAGAACATGTGACAATAGCTGAGGAGGAGATACTGAGACACATTTTTGTGACAGAGTAAGCCCAGCGATCCTAGCCACTTGTTACAGAGCTTGGATTTGACTTAAGCACTAGCAACTGCAGCTAGCTAGCCAAACGTTAACAAAACTCTTGTCTTAATTATCTTTAGCTATATTGTTTTAGTGACAGTCACCAGTTTTTGTTGACTCCTGTTGATTTTTCTTCCTTGCTGTCACAGTAATATTCTCACATTTCTTAATTACTTCACATAAGGTTTGTTTCACAGCAAGATTTCATCACTGATTTTGTTTGCTACTTCTTGTTGCATCGTCTGCTTGTACGTATTTGTTATGGCTGCTTAGCTAAATTTGCTTTGGATTATGTGCTTGCACTTTTGTCCAGTTTGGCTTTCTTTATCTTTTCTAATCTCTCTGTCCATTTTGGAGAAGTCAGCTAACATTGACAATCATGTTGTTCAGTAGCATTAAAAAATGATGTAAGTGAAGTGTAACCATGGTAACAAAAGGGCAAATGTGCTATACTTATACTTACTACCATGAAAACATCTGAACACTTAGGTAAGGACTCAACCTTAGAAGCAACATTCCTAAGTGAAGCTTATAGAAATATTTTGCTTAAGGGACAAACTCTAGTTTGACACTTAAGGTGGTTTATTCAGATGAATGTTTTCAATCTTAACACCTGACCCTTGTTTCAGATTTGTTTTGGCCATCGTCGACAGCGGAGCTTGTGTTTCCCTTATGGGAGTGTCTATCTTCTACCGGCGCTGTCCAGCCACCAGCCTCTACTTGGCATCTTACCCAGCGACTCCTTCAGGGGCAGAGCCGACTGCCTTAGTCCCCATAAGCGGGTCATGTGTCCCTCACAGTAAATCGCAGGGAGGCACGCCCCCTCGTATGCACTGCAACGCTGAAGGGGAGTGGATGGTTCCTGTCGGAGGATGTGTCTGTGATGAAGGCTATGAGCAGAATCTCAATGGATCGGCCTGCTTGGGTAAGTCTGAGACAAGCTGATCAGATTGATTCCAACTGTCAGCTTCATGTCCCTTCTATTTCCCATATGTGGAGCCTACAATATATCTGCTTTGTGATAAATTTGGGTGAATTTTAAAAGACATATTAGCTAACCAATAGTCAAAATTGATGCATCCATAGTCTGTATAAAACATGGAGGTAGTCTCTGTCACCCATAGGTTTCTGAAGAGCCATTTTGAAGCTCTCAGTGTGGTGGCTCTGGCAGTCGCCATCTTGGCAGTACCTGACTCAGCTAACTACCAGCTAATCCAAAAATGGGCAAAGAGTGGAGCGTGGGTGGAGTTGAGGCAGCCTGAATGAAGCGGCTACCCAGTGGCTCGCAATCTGTGGCAGTACCCACCTTTCAGTCAAAGCAGACACACCCTTAATTATGTATAACTTAATATATTAAAAAAAAAAATCTGCAGAAAATTACATCTGGTGCAGTTGTTATGGACGAATAAATCAGGCTACCTAAACTGACCAGGCTGTATACACGTTTATTTCTGCTATAAAGTTTGGTATTTTAGTATGGGGGTGAGTGGGGATTGACTCAATTTTGGAGCCAGCCTCAAGTGGCCATTAGAGGAACTGCAGTTTTTGGCACTTAAATGGCACATGGCTTCATTTTTCAGCCCTGGATGGTGTCGTTTCTAAGGCAGTTGTTGAGTGGCCTCACAACGGTTTAAAACAGGAACTTCAAGTAGCACAAAACAAACGGGTTAGAGTAATGCTCGGCTAGATGATAGGAGTCATGTGGGCAGGTTCTTACAGCCCCAATGGCTACCAGTTGAGGACAGAGCATGATAGATACAACCTAATATTGGCCATAGGGTCTTAGATGGCAGTGCCCCTGGTTAAATCCATAATCACAATACCAGAGTTCGGGTAGCTAACCTGTACCTTTATAAATTTAATTTACACTGGAGCTGCTGAAACTAACAAACTGCCTCTTGCAATCAAGGAGGTGCAGAACCCACAAGCCTTTAAGAAAAGGTCAAACAGAGGCTGTCAGGTAACATCCCCAAATAAGTGGATGTTATCTGACATCAATAATTGATGACGTTATTGGACATTTTAATACATTGTAAGTGGGACCACCTGGACTTTATTGTGTTATCTCTGACAATGTCACAGACACTGGTATGTCTGTTTGCTATTGTATTTGACCCTTTGTCAGTAAATTAAACTAAACTAAAGCTTGAATGCAACAGAGTCCAAAATATGCCAACCTGAGATACCCCTGATGACATCACTAGGGTTATTTTCTTGACTTGAAGTTACAAGACAACTAAACATAAACATAAACATAACTAAACATACAACTAAACTATGTTGTAGAATTTACGTTCTGTTCATATGTGCTGCCTTAATAATATTACTAGTTGCATTGAACAAAGTGAGTCAACACCAATTCAACACAATTTTTCCATCTATGGTTTCAAATCATAACTTCCACACTTTACTTCTTAGATGGTTTGGTGGCATGATTATCTGTTCTGAGCACAGAGTTAGTTTTATTTACTTTGCAACAATAGCTAGTTTATTGGCAGGGCAACATGATTTATGAATGACCTGTGTTCGAGTTCAAGACATGGCTCGTTGTGCGGAAGCCACTAGGAATTGTGCTGGGGTTTGACGTAATGACAGCATCACGTGATGCACAGCACCATATGTGGAAATTCAAGGTAATTTTATACCCAGAAGTCAGTTTCATGAGCCACTGAGCAGCTTTCATAGGAATGAATAGAAGTCCGCCTCCAACACTGTATCCAGTTCTCCTTGATGGATCCATGGTTGCATGCATAAGCTGTGACTTTTAACAGACAGATAAAATATTTAACCTTTTTCCATGTTTAAATGGTAGTTGAAATTCTTAATTAAAAAGTGATACCCACCATCACCCGTTAACTGACTTTGATCAGTGATTTTCCCCTTAAAATGCACAAAGTGGGGACTTTGCTCAGGAGAACTCATTTCAGCTGAAATGTCCATAAAAATACTTGCAATCAGTCAACTTTTTGGGCCAATCTTGACTTCCTGTCAGTTCTCTTCTTGGTATTTCTTGAGATGCGAAGCGTCTGGATCAATACTGAAAGGAGCAGCTGTCACTCTGATACACAACTGTGTTTGATGTAGAGAGCAGAGGGAAACGAGGGCAGGCAGGTCGGGTCAGGATGAGATGAGAAGGGCAGAAGCAGTATCCATGCAGAGCATTTGTACTGATGTAACATTTGCACATTTTGTCCATCATCAGTTTGATGGAGAGTTTTACAGATGGACCTACAGGAATAAAGCTCCTATATTGATCATCTACAGCTAACATAATTGATAAGAGGAGCAAAAGGGGGCTGCGTCTTTAGAAGAGCAAAAACTGTCAGCAAAAAATGGTCAAAAGTGTTTCCATTTTCTCAAAGTGATTGGAAGTAGAGGAAAAAAGAAGTAGAAAAAAATTGAGAGATGTCCAGACGGACAGGAAGGGATATCGGGAGAGAGCAGGAGGAGGGAGAGAGGAAGAGAGGGAGAGAGCCACAGTGAGAGGGATGTGACACATTTAGGTCATGGCGATGTAATGGCCACTCGTCTGTGAACAAGTGACAGAAACCGCAGGGGGAGCGAGGGGGGGAGAGGAGGGAAAACAGGGAGAGGTGGAGGGAGAGTGAAAGATAGGAGGATGCAAGTTAATGACTTTAAAGAACTGAGCAGGCAAAAAACTTGGAGGGCGCAGAGGGAAACGAGTGGATGCGTGTCTTTTTGTGTGAATGTGTGTAAATGCACAAGTGTATCTTGCTGTGTGAAGCTGATATGTGCTGTCCATTCTATCTACATATGTCTGAGGACTGTAAATGCCGGGATTACAGTAAAAAACTGGAGTCTACAAGGAATTTCAACAGCCATAATTGCTCCCTTGCATGGGGGCCCTCAATGTCTAACTAACTCCAGCACAATTAATCCTCCAATCCTGCCAAGTCAGCTGTGAAATGTGTTCGTGCTCTTTTTCTTTACATCCGCACTCGGCACGCCACTTGTGTTTGTCTGCATTTGATTGATATTTACTGACAAATCACCCTTCGAAATTGTTCAGCTGCCGGAGCACTGACTGTCTATGAATGATCTAACACGTCGCTGCCCACGCTGCTCCGGCTTTTTGTTCCAACTCTCATATGATTATGTTTTGTTGATCACTTCACTGACTAATGATGTGGACTGGCATCATTACATTGTTGTCCTCTCTGGCTCCCCGGGAATGTTGAGAAAAGAGGCAGATGGTCGACTGGCGATGCAGTCGGTGAGAATTATTAACAGCAGCCGATCCACCAGAAAGTGGAGCACCGAACTTTCTTAACTAGTAGAACTTGTACATTTTGTTCTTGTTTGAATTAAGCACCAAGGACATTTAATAATAGCAGCAAATTATAGGCTGCTGTACTGCACTCAACCTATGTGTTCAGTGCAATGTTCATTGTTTTTCTGCCACCAGCACTTTGAACACTTCTGAGAAAAAAATAAAGTATTTCATCATGAACGCAACTGACATTTATTACCATTTGCTGAAACTGTGTCATCTCAACCCACATGAATTTTATGAAACACATCATTTAGCACATTAACCACTTCCCTTTGAGGATGAATTTCAATGTGTTTTCCTCCAGTTTTCACTGTTTTATTGAGCTGTATTTGGATACTCAGTGCAGTGTAAATTAATGCTGTTTAATATCCATGTGAGAGGACTACACCCAGCGCAGCTTTGCCCCCTCAAGCAAGACATAATTTTTAGGGACAAATAAGGTACTCTAGAGACGGACTCTCCTCCTCTCAGTATCATGCGAAAATTAATGTCAGTGTTAAATGATCGCCTTTAACTACACACAGCGCTAATTGCTTTCTATTTTAAGATTCAAGTGGTCGTCTGTAATGTATTTCTTTATTTGTGAAACTGGATTATTATAGCAAGGATTTAAGACTGAAAAAACAGAAAGAATAAGATACACAGTAAGTGCAGGAGTGAACTAGAACTTTTATTTTACAAATATATAACCTTAAAATTTAATGCATTAATCCAAGAGATAAGCACTTTTTAGTGGTTGGTGGTGTGGCTTTATGAATGGCGATTCAGTTAGTTTCAGTCGGTCGTTCAGTCGACCCACCACTTTGGTCCAGAAGGAAAAGTCTCAACAACTTTTGCATGGATTGAAATTTTATACAAACATTCATGGTACCCAGAGGATGAAGCCTGATGACTTTGTCTGACTGACTTTTCTTCTAGTGCTATCAGCAGATCAAAAGTTTTCACCTGGGCTGTGAAATATCTCTTATTCTGCTCAAAATTTTGTGCAGGTGACTTGGTGACCCCCTGGCTTTTCCTCTAGCTCCACTATGAAGTTGATTTTTTTTTTATCTGTGTCTTCCTCCGGATGAATTGTAGTAACTTTGGTGATGCCTAACTTGTGATCTAGCACCATCGTCATGTCAAAGTTCTGGTTTAAGACTAAAAACCTGCAAAACTAATGAGATACCCATCAGCCTCAGCTGTACGCAGTGTTTAGAGCCAATTTGTAAATGTTACCATGCTTTGACCGCTAGCAAGGCCCTACACTCCTAGGCCTCTGCGTACAGTTTGACATGCTCTGTACACAGGAGAGAGGAGCCAGGGATTGAACCACAAACCATAATACTGATTACAACTGCACAATATCACTTAAGCTAACTCTGTATATATTATTTATTCACAATTTAACCTCAAAATCTCAACTAATCTGCAGTGTTACCAACTCTTTCACAATGAACGTAGGTAGTACTAGCTCCAAAACCTGCCATACATGCAACACTGACTGCCTATATGCACGGCATGAGAGAAGAAAAGGGAGATACCCTGGCACTGGTGAGAGAATAAGTCCCAAAATTTGCTGTTAGTTTCTTTTTAGAAATAAACTCAGTAAATCTACTGACAAAGTCTCCCAATTGGCAACACAGCTTATCTGTTTAATCAGTGACAGCATCCTGGCAACAAGCAAAACAAACCCTTAACTCTCATCATATGTCAATTCAAATTTAGCCAAATCCTGATTGGTTTATGCAAATGCGTGACATCATGTTATTTCAGTGGAGTCTCAGCCACTTAAACCAGTGAAAGGAGCACAGAAAAAAATAATAACGAAATCTCTTGTGTTAGATAAACAGGATCCCAAAGCTCATAGTAAGCTGATTGAAAAAGTAGATTTTCAGGTCCTTTAAAAAATGTAAGAAGAACTTTATTGGATATTATGCATAAAGTTTTTTCTCCCACTGTAAGATCAGATGATCCTATTTGTTTGAAATGAAAATGAATCACTACAAATGACAACAGTACTTGAGAAAAAGTAGTGTGAAAACTTTACAGTCGCCTGTTAATCTACTACACGTGTGACGCCTGATTATTCTGATCATGCAGACTCACCAAAACAACACTCCACCATTTGGACTGATGATAAATGAAGAAGCTAAACTGTAACATCAAACACTTACAAAAACACAGCCGGCATTTTGGCAGACAGACATTAAATGATCATTCCTCCATTATTTATAAAGCTGTTTATCTCATGCAAGTCTAACAGAACATCCAGCTCCTACATGATCACTGTGACATTCAAAGCTCCGTTTGGGATAAAAAACACATCTTCAGTCTTATGAAAAATGATCAGGACAGAGGCAGACGACAAGCTGCAGCTGTCTGCTGTTATTTTACATTCCTCCTAAACAACAGACGGATGTTTTTCTCCTTTGACATTTGCATCCCACAAGGGAGATGGAGAGAGCACAGGCGGAAACACAACTGAGCATGAGACACAATTACACCTGTTCAGCCAGACATGAAACATTCCTTTAGTTTTGGGCTCCCCGAGTCGGTCGAAGCTGGCAGTACGGCCTCAAACATGCTACTTTCTCTGATTCCTCCTAAATATTAAGCCACTGTCGAGGATTTGGGATAAGGATTAGTGCCAAGTACTCAAATGGGCTTTGAGTTAATTTGGAACTGTTGGTATTTTCTGTGGCGTGTGACTGACAGTGAAATATTCAACACGTCAGATTGTCCTGATCTGTCACCCCAAACACTCACTCTAAGCACAGACACGTCCACCACCTATCCTGAGGCGCGTTATGGTGGTCGTTACCCACAGGAAAATTTGGCCAGGGGAGGACATGAATGTGTAAGTGTGATATTGTTTTGAGCGTGTCGGGTGACTCTGCTCTGGTCCCCAAAAGGACACTTTTCACCAAACAGCAGGAATATCCTCCTCAGAGCAGACAGTGGGATGGGATTTGTTTAATTTTTCATTCCAGTTTTGTTTTTTTCTTCGTAACTGTTTCCTAACATGGTACGTCAAGTGGACATTTATTGGCTCTTGTTGACATTTGGTTTCTTTTCCAGTCTATTAATAAAAGTCGAGCTTTGAGCAAAACTCAGTTGACCGAGATAATCAATGCAATATAGTATTGACTGTTGCATGGACATCACTGTGCAGGAGCGGCCGGGTGATGATGACAAATGAAGCTGAACGCTGCACAACTACATCACATCAGTCGTCTGTGTCATCAGATTTATCGAGCATGTGGGATCATCAGAGCAAGTAGTGTAATGATAAGATTATTGACTGTTTTAAATCAAGATTGTCTTAGCTTTGGCTGACCTATAGCTCAGTTGGTAGAGCGTCCGCCCCACTGAGGCTGTTAGTCCTCTGCAGTGGCCGCTGGTGGCCCTTTGCTGCGTGTCTTCCCCCCCTCTTCACCCTGTTTCCTGTCTGCTCTTCAGCTGTACTATCAAATAAAGGCGAAAAAGCCCAAAAACATATCCTTAAAAGAAAAAAAAAAAAAAAAAAAAAGATTGTCTTAGCTGAGATGATCGTAATCCAGGGCTGGAACCAGGAAATTAGAAATACTTTAGTCATGACTAATAATTCCTGTAGTGGCTCAGGCTCAACTATAACAAAAAAGGAAACACTAAAAGTTTATGTATTCACATTATCTTTATAATTAGTGTATTTTTTTCTTAAAAAAATAATACAATCAATATCTTTATAATAACAGTGGATCAAATTATTGTCCAGCCCACAGCTTTACTGTTTTGGTTCACTCTCATAGCATTGTTTTCAGCAGCTGCTGAAGGCAGCAGGCAGCTGTTTTCAGTGAAAAAGCTCTAAAAACTTTCTGAACTTCTCAGATTCTTGGAGCTGGATCTGGTGAACCAGCCCACATTTCCAACAATTTTGAGTCAAACCACTCAAGGCTCTTTTCAATAAAATTAACTCTGGCTCTTGAGACAGTTCCATTCAGGATCCTTGGAGCACTGATGCTATCTAGTCAACCAGCCTGTGTTCCCGCCAGTTTTAAGTGGAACTATTGTAATCAAGGGTCATCATCAACAGGGCGCTGCACAGTGCACAACAACCTATAGTATATAAGACACCCACTTTGGTTCCCAAGGAAAACCTGCTTTTTTTTTGGTTCCACCACACCCATGCAGCCAAAAAAATTATTTATTGCAGATTTAAAAATACTGACTCACAAATATCAGACTATCCTTTTTAGAAAGCTGTGTAATTTGTTTGAAATTTAGACTTACATTTCATCTTTATTGTCCCCGAGGGGAAATTCATTTCCACTGCACTGTACACATTGGTCGACACACAAATAACATTGACAGCTTGACAACCAATGTAGACCACAGAATACATTCAACAAGGCCTCTTGCTGAACTAAAAATCTCCCACACATTCTTACAATCCACAGATTTCATAGAAACTCATACTTTTTTTTTTATTATTTACAAAGTGTGCAATGTGCATATCAAACTCCAGCTGATTAGTAGCAGGACAAAAACAGTATAGAAAGGAAAAAGAAAATAGTAATCTTCCAAAGGTTCAATGAGGTGTAGTCAGGCAAACATTCATGTTAAAGAAAAAGAGCCTACACATATACATGCACATATAAAATTAGTGCTTCTCCTACAGTTATTCTAATTTGCATCACATAATCTCCTAATTGTAAGTGGAGATGTCATTTTTAGTCCACATATGGAAGTTTTTCTTTCACATGGATGTTTGCCTTATGTTGGCTTTGATGGCCAAGAAGAAACCTCATTAAACTTTTTGGAGCTTGCAGGGTTTTGTCAGTGTGCAGGCTACACTATGTCTCTTTTTTCTTAGTTGTGTAAACATTTAAAATGAGCAGTAGCAATAAATCCCACCTTCCATTTTTGCCACAGTGAAGTTCTTGGGCTATGAAAAGCTGCTTGTTTATGTGAGAAAATCCAACAAATAATTATTTGCTTTTACTGTGTGTTGTTGTAGAATATATGTAAATAGCTGGTATCAGATATGATTCAGTGTCTGTTTCTAGGCTGCACAGAACGACAGAACAGAGAGAAAATGAGGCCTGAAGAGACGGAGAGGAAGGCATTTACAGTTAGAACCATGTGTACCCATCTCTCCTGTTGTGTGGTCGCATCTGTGACTGAGCTTATGTGTGTGTGTGTGTGTATGTGTGTGTGTGTGTGTGTGTGTGTGTGTGTGTGTGTGTGTGTGTGTCTGAGAGAGACGGAGAGAGAGAGAGAGAGAGAGGGAGAGAGATTATGCTGGGAGCCAAAAGAGGGAATGAGTGCATGAAACAGGGAGAGGAAGAGAAAAAGAGAGAAACTGGGTCAGCGATCTACATACCAACATATTATGTTAACATCAAATTACTCACCTCATTGCCATCTTTTTTTCTATTTCTGTATATCTCTCCAGATATCTATCTATCTATCTATCTATCTATCTATCTATCTATCTATCTATCTATCTATCAGTCCATAAGATGTTTTTTTAATAGTTCTTTTTTTCTCATTCCTTTGCTCTTACATTGCCAACTTTGCAACTTTTTATCATATAAATATTTTTTTTCATATTATTATTACCTAGGATGTAATGATACCAAACCTTGAGTGCAATAATGCCACAATAAAAAGCACATGTTGTATGTTGTGATATTAAAAAACAAAGAAAATTAACTGTCCTTTATGAAATAAAAAAATATGATGTGTACAGCAATTTGTTTGTATGAAAATAATTTTTCCTTTTAACTTAAATTGCTTCTTCTTCCCTTCTTTAATAAAACAAAGTAAAAGTAGTAAGCCATGACCTAAACATGTGCACCGAATGTTTGCATTATATATGTACACTTGCAAAACAAAAACAATGCAGCAGTAGGGCTGTTGATTCAACAATTTTATGATTGACCGTCTCCACATATTAGTGACTCAAACGTGCCAAAGGGTATTTTCAAGATGTCGATATAGATCGATACTTTCACTTTGTGTTGACCACAGTGGATCATTGAACACTGAATCGATATATCGATCCAGATTGATGTATTGTTACACCCCTAGTTAGTAGTAATCCTTTTATGTAATAAAAAAAAAAAATCTAATTATTAACCATGTAATATCACAGTTGATATCATAACAGTTTAATACAGTATTAAAATATTTCTAAATTAAGATATTCAATATATTGTTATGTCCCTATTATGAACTAATTTATCATTTCATCATTTAGTATAAATTAAATCAAATCAAGTCAAATACTACTACTACTACTACTACTAATAATAATAATAATAATAATAATCATAATAATAATCATAATAATAATAATAATAATAATGCTAAACTTTATTTGTATAGAACCGTTCGTTAAAGAATAAATAAATGCAGTCCAAAATGCTTTACAACAAAGAAATTACATACACTAAGTGCTTCACATAAGACAGAATGAACAAACAAATAAGGATAGAAAGCCATATTTAAAGTAAAATAAGATGAAAATAAAACCATGTCTGCTCTTCAGATGGGTAAAACATGCTTGATAATACTGGTAAAGGGTGGAAATAGAATGTACAGAATGCAGAATATGGAAAATAAAACCCAATGAATAAAAATAAAATTAAATTAGAAATTAATTTAACTTAAGAGTAGAGTGTATAAAACATAGAATCAAGAAAAATACATTTTAAAGGATGTGCAGCAGTGCATAAGTGGGAAACAAAATAAAACAGGGAAAAGCAGAAATCCTTCCAATATGAGCAGCCGAAAACAAATATTTTTTAGTATTTTTGCTGGATTTATGTAGCCTACATGTAGATACATGCAAATTCATTTTGTGTCTCTTAATCGAGGAATAACTTCAAGTCTTATTTTCTTGTCCTTCATGTCTCCTCTCCGCCCCGAGTGTCCTAATGTCAAGGCATGTGTGTCTCTCTTCAGAACGCTCATGAACTGTCTACTTTATAGCTGCGAGATAGACTGAAAGATGGTGGATGGATGTCGCCGGGGGGAGGTGGCGGGGGGGTTGCAGATCAAGCGAAAGGGCAGAGGGCCTGCATCCTCATTGGCTGCTGTAATCAGGTGGATGAGGATAGAAGGAGGAGGAGGGAGGAGGAGGAGGAGGAGGAGGAGGAGGAAGGGGGGGTGAGTTGTTGCCAGAGCTCATAATGGCGATGAGAGGCTTTGCAGCAAAGTCATGTTTCGTGTCAGAGCTGTAAGAGAACACGTCTGGTAATGTGCAGCCGGGACATAAAAGATGGAGGAAGGAGGATATTTCCCTCTCCTCCTCCTCCTCTGTTGTCGCTCTCCTCTTTCCTCTTCTCTGTTTCCTCGTTTTTCACCCATCATCTGGCGCTCATATACATAATCCTGCTGTTCATCCTACAACTGTCTGGGGCCATCCATCTCCATGTTCACTTCTTTCCCTTTTTCTAGTTTATTCTCCCTCTGTGATCTCTCGACATCCTTTTACTTCTCTCTTATCTCCATTTTTTTCCCTCTTCACACCTGTTTGAAAGCAAAGTCAGCTCTCTGAGACAAGTGAGAACACAGAAAGCCTTTTATCTGTTTATTCTTCCCCGCTTTCACGTCTTACCTTCTTCTTATCCTCTGCTCCCACGCTGCCCCAACAACATCTACCACACTCTTAGAAATAAGGTTCTACCAAGAACCATTTGCTTCTGAAGAATCAAAGGTTCTTTGTAAGACTAAAGGTTCCATTAGGAACTCTTTTCATCAGAAGAATTCTTTTTAGAAGAAAGAGTTTTTCAAAGATTGTTAAAAGCATGGATGTTAAAAGAGCCTCAACCTCAAATATTCAAATATTTATCCACATTTGTAATTGTACTTTTAAATGTAGATCAGGAATCACCTTCATCACCTCACTGTACTTGTGTTCTGCCATAGTTGAGATCTTTAAAATAATTATTTTAGTCATTATAAATTCTTAGAATTTTTCTTAATTTAAACATTGGTACATGTTGCATAGATTATTATTATTACTATTATTACGATGGATGAACACTATATGCAATATACAGGATTCAACAGATGTTTCCTCATCTGTATATAGATATGGTTCTTTGTAGAACCCTCACGAGACAAGAGGGTTATAGGTGAAATGCTTATAAAAGGGTTCTCAGTAGAACCCTCAGGGTGGTCCAGATGAAACTCTTTAAAAAACAAAAGGGGTTCTTCATAGAACTCCCTCAGTATGTTCTGGATGAAACCCTTGGTATATAGATGGCTATTTTCCAAACTCCTGGAAAATAAATAGGTTCTCTGTAGCACCCTATGGGTGAGGTCTTAAAGAAACCCTTAGAACATAAAAGGGTTCTCTGTAGAACCCCATGGGTGAGTTCTAGTCAGCAATCTTAGAAGGTGGAAAGTTTCAGGATAAAACCCCCAGAGAGGGTTCTGGGTGGAACCAAGACACTATAGAAGGGTTCGCAGTAGAGCCTCTTTTAAGGGGTTCTGGGTGGAATCTTGCACAGAGAGTTCTGGGTATAATTCCTAATGTTCTATCTAGGAAGAACACTTTAAAATGGGTACATGCAGAGCTTTTATAAAAGGTTCTACCAGGAACCAAAAATGGTTCTCCTATGGGGACTAGGAGTGTAAACACACATGCCTCCACAGACTCATGTCACATTTAAGACACGGTACATGTTCCTGACAAGGTTATATGAATAAAGTGAGGGGTTCCCTCCCACTGACCATGAAGAACACACACACACACACACACACACACACGCACACACACGCACACACACACGCACGCACACACACGCGCACACACACTCTCTCTCTCATCGTCTCAGCGTCTACTTTGTTGAAAAAACATATGAGAGGATCCTTCTTTTGGTTCAGGTGTTATCAGGTGTGCCATTTACACACTCTGTATGAGAACACACACACACACACACACACACTCTACATTTGGCCTACACACAGAGACCTCCTTTTGAACGATGCAACCTTTAGTTGACACTAGTTTAGGTGTTCACACACACACACAGTGTGAAAATGGCAGCAGACCAACCTGGAGGCGGTACTCTCAGTGTTCTCATAGTCGTGCTCAGGATGAGCACTCAAGGCTCTGGCAGGCAGCAGCATGAAGTGAAGTGTGTGTTACCTTGACCTCAGTGCTCAGCTGTCCTGCTGTTGACATTAACAATTGGCACATTTCACAGATTTTCCACTGTAAAACAGGATAACAGCCTGCAGGTTCAAATGGTATTTTCAATTTGTGTGAGTGTGTGTGAGCGTGCTAAAAAAGACAGAAAGAGAGAAAATATATGCATATACTTTCATTTTTACTTACTCAGGATAATCTCACATTTATTATCAATGTATTATTAACATGATCCCTATTGCATTTCTGCTCCACTCCCTGTGTCATTTAGGAGTAATTACATATTTTCGTAAACTGACTTCAGTTTCAATAATGGGTTGAGACTATAATTCTCCCACTTCTTACTGGAATAGCTTCACTTTTTTTGTTCTCTGGTGGAGAATTAGATGAGAAGAATGATATTACTCCCATGTCTGTCCATTAAACGTAAAGTTAAAGCCAGCAGCCAGTTAACTTAGCTTAGCATAAAGACTGGAAGCAGGGGGAAACAGCTAGCCTGGCTCTAACTCTCTGAACACGTTTCCCATAATATCAAACTTTCAGAGTCAGGGTTAGGGTTAGCTTAATAAATAAAGTTACAGGAGGTACTGCTCTGTTTTGTATCTGTAAGCTTTGAGGAAAACAGACAAAACAACGCAGTATTTTGTATCCATATGTGTATCTAATGTTTAGCATCAATGAGCCTTAAAGATCACCACAACAAGTTTATAACTCGTTTGTTTAGTGCGTACAAAAAGTGAGGCTAGTCTAGCTGTTTTTCCTTCTTTCCATTTTTGTGCTAAACTCATCAGCTGCTGGCTGTAGTTGGAATGCTCACTCATCTGAGTGCCCATTATTCTGAAAACCCAGTAGTCCAAAAAATGTCCCATTTGACCGGAAGCCCCTTTGTCCAGCTGCCTGTTATCCTGAAAACAAACACCCATTGCTCCAAAGGCCTATAGCTCCAAAAATACACAATCTCCCATAAGTTTTCAGATCAGTGACTGCCAGCCCTGTCCATGGTGCTGAATCAGCAGGGGGTTTGCCCTTAAAAGGTCATCTTTCTGGCTTCACACCAAACAGCATTGTCACAGGCAGATATTCAGTGTTGGAATTAAATCATGAGCGCTTAAGACCTCTGTAAAGCCAAATCCACTATGGTCTTCTAACCATGAAGTTTAGGCATGTTAACAGTATTAGAAGTCAGATTTAATCCAAAATTGAAATGTGGTCATTTAAATGTTTATACACTTTCCTGTATCAGGTTTGAACTGGGTGTGTTTGTGTTGAGATTTATTATGAAAAACCAATCATAAAAAATCCATCTCATTTTCTATGTGGGTGCAACAAAACTGCTCTCTGAGTCTGAGCCAACGCAACAATGGGGAGCTGAAGCCATTATATTACTCCTTTAACACAAACAGTGATTTAACCTGGCTGATACCAATCAATCAGTTTAAGTGTACGCTACATTTAAAGCATTTTACCCGCTTTACTTTTGTTATTAGACAGTCTTTACTGATGGCAAACTGAAGCCACTGCCTGTGCAAAACTCCACTGAAAAACACTGTTGTTTTCCCTCGTAGGACCCTGTAGTTGCTGGTCTACTGCTGCCATGATCCGCAGCAAGTAATGTTAGTAACAAACACAAACTTCTACAACTCACATGTCCAACAAGATAAAAAGATGGTTTCTGTCCATGTGGTTGTGTAGAGAGCAGAGACGGATGCTTCAGTGTCGCATTGGAAAACGCTGTCACATGTTCTAAACATAGCATACACTTAAACCAATATTGATTTTTTGGTTGGTCCTTTGTTTAGGTGCTAAAATCCGTTTTACTGCTGCCCGCGTCTACTGCGGTTAACAGCAGGACATTACTTAGCTTCCATGTTGGGACTCAGAGGCAGCTGTCAATTAAACGTGAGCTAACGTGCCCACACACTCTTGAAAAATGCTCTAAACAGCAAAATGAACCAGGTTTCCTAATAGCTACCAACGGTGCGTAATGAAAAACTTTCCACTGATATCTCCATTGATACATTTTTACTATTTCAAGCCAAGTGTCCAGAGGCTTTAATGTCGATTGGTGCATGTTCCCATTTGTTGTTAGATGGATTAGGGTTAATGGAAAGCGTGTATTTTGTTTTCAGAATAATGGGCTGCCTGACATATTGGCTTTTGGTCCCACTGAGCATTTTTTAGACTATTGGGGTTTAGCAGTAATGGGCTGCCAGAAGAATGGTATGACAAAGGCTGTAGCTTCAAATTTACAGCACCAACTCCAACAGTTGGATCTTCTTATTTCACTTTTGCATGAAGGAAAATAACTCTATTTCCCAAAATGTCAAACTATTCCTCTGAAACACTGATAAAGGGTGTGTGTGTGTGTGTGTGTGTGTGTGTGTGTGTGTGTGTGTGTGTGTGTGTGTGTGTGTGTGTGTGTGTGTGTGCGTGTGTGTGCGTGTGTGTGTGTGAGACTGATGGCTTTGCTGCTCACTGGTCATGCAGGCCACTTCCTCTGCAAACACAAGAAAATGACTGTGCTGGACAAAGCCAACAACAAACAACAGACCGCCATGTCTGAGATGAACTTTTGACTCAAGGGGAACCACAAGCCAAGCTGAAATTGATGCTTTACCCAAAAATAGTTTCTGGTGTTTGACTTTCAGACAGAACGCACCAAAACAATAAAACAGGACAAATTGGAAGTACACAAACTTCGTATTTCACAAAATACTGCCAGTTCATAGAGGCTCATGCATGGTCCTATGATTAAATTGTAAAGATTTATTTGGTTCTTTAGAGATCAGAACAGTCATTTTATGTAGAATGGTACTTTAAATTAAAGACATGGAAAGTATTGTGTTTATTTAACTACTTTGCTTTTTTAAGGATACCCCTTAAATACTTCCTCTACTGTATCTTTCCTTCTTTACACACCATTTATTTATACATTCCCTTAATGAATCTGGTAAACCAAACTTAATACTAATAGTTGAGAAAACAATCTTATCTGAAAGTCCACTTACTGTCTTGTTCTCGAGATTTACAGCAAGATGTCATGGGGCTGTAGATCCTGAAACTTTCCATTATCTACATCTGCAGCTCCATGACAACAGAGCAAACTCCCTCTGCTAATGAAGACCGTATGATATGATTTCAGAATGAGTAAGTAGACTTTGAGGTAAGATTGTTGCGTCAGCTCCTGTTTCCAAGGGACAAAAATGAACTGTCACCCTCTCATACTGATACTAAATACTTTTTAATGCTGCAAATAAAAGCACTGGCAGCTTCAGTTTAGTTTGAACTTTACTTTTATGACACTTTCTAATTGTTTCAGAATAAAAAGAAATCCATAACTTTAGGTAAATGTAATGCCAAAATCTGCATATTTGTTTTTCAGAATTCCCTCTCAGTCTAATTTCAGTCTGGTTTCTTTTCTGAGGAAGACAGTGTTACTAAATCTTGAAACCAGGCAGACTGTTACGTGGCACAGGACTGGACATGTCTGACTCAGAGGGAACACTGATCACTTTATTTATCTGATTCTAAACTGAGAATGAAGCTCAGCCCTCCTTGTGTCTTTTCATGTGTCTCTACAGCTTGTCCGGTGGGTTACTTCAAGTCCGTCTCGGGCGCTGTTCCCTGCTCGGTGTGTCCCTCCAACAGCAGAACCAGCCAGGAGGGGTCGAGTGTGTGTGAATGTCGCAGCGGCTTTTACCGGGCAGCCAATGATGCCAACTCTTCTGCCTGCACAAGTGAGCTTTGTTGGCTTGTTTGTTTACGCCTGGCTCTTTGGGTGGTGTTCAAAGGGCCTCACTGGTCATTTGTCATTTACTCAGACTGTGAGAACCAAGATGTACAGTCAACCTGGGGCCGCATTACAGAATCGTCCTAAGATAGATTTTTCCTAGTGTGGTATTACAGAAACAAATCCTAACTAACTTTAGGAATCCTTTGGCTATCTTACTTTATCCTATCTTATCTGAGGTAAGGAAACCCTGAACACTCAATCCACCATCGCTTATCAATTTATTTTATTTCTATTACCTAGCAACGAACACTACTTTTCTCATATTGTCGAACTAAACAACTTTGTAACTATTGGTTTTTATCATTGAAAAATACTGCAACATACAAAAAATGGAACAAAAACAACAATAGGCACTTAACTAATATCCACTGAGAAATCCAAAGACGTTACTTTGGGGATATTCAGTATCCGTTAGCCAGTGTTAGCTAACACTACTGTTAAGTACTGTTAGAGAACTCTTCAATTAACGTCTGCTAGCTAATACTACCATTAGCTACTATTAGCTAACAGCGCTGTTAGCTAGTATTAAAGAAGACTATCATTAGCCACTGTTTACTAACACTACATCTAGCTACTGTTGGTGAACACTACTATCAGCTGCTGGTATCCAGCCCTACCATTAGGCACTATTAGCTAACACTACCATTATCTCCTGTTTTTACCAGACACTACCATTAGCTACTGTTAGCAAATACTACCATTGGCCACTGTTTACTAACGCTACCATGAGCTACCATTGGCAAATACTGCTGCACTATAATATTGTACTTTCTATTTCTATAGTTGTTTTTTAATACTTAAGTGCTTTCTAGATTGTACAGCACTTTGGCAAAACTAGGTTGTCCTTGACCTTGACCTTGATAGCTACTGAAATGCTAAGTTAGCTACCACAACAGGTGGAAAAGTGTAAATTAGGACACTTATCCTTTGTCTTTAGTTCTGATTTGGGGAGGTTAGGATGCTTGCATTACACACATTTCCTATCTTAAGTTAGGATTGGAACATTGATGTAGGATCTGTTGATCTGTAATGGCTTTTTTCCTAAATCGAGTCCTAACCATAATTACCAACGTTACTGCCCCAGAGTCCATCCTCTTATAGTACAATATAATGCAATTTTCTTCCACTAGCAGAAAAAAAAACTACTAAGTGTCTAGTTTCTCTGCTCACTTAACTTGAATTTCTGTCACTGCCAAACTTTGTTTTATAAACTTCTTTCCATTACTTTACAGGGATAAATGTCTTTACCAGCATGCAGCTTCTTTCATATCTTAAACTTTTTAACAGATGCTTCCAACTAAGTGTCCGCCACTTACATTATGTATGTCAAACCCCTCCTGTCTTCTCCATCTTTCTCCACAGCTCCTCCATCTGCTCCAGTCTCTCTGTCCTGGGAGTATGAGAGCGGTGACGGTGGGGTGTCCCTGAGGTGGCGGCCTCCGGTGGACATGGGAGGCCGCAGCGAAGTGTGGTACGGCGTGGTGTGTCGCATATGCCCCTCACCCACCTTCACCAATCCAGCGTCGTGCTCCTGGTGCGGGGAGGGCGTCACCTTCAGCCCCTCCCAGACCAACCTGAAACAAACCAAGGTCACCCTCAACAACCTGCTGACAAGAGTCACTTATCTCATACAGGTACTGTGGAAACCTGCTTGGAAAAGGCACAAAACACTCTGTAGATAGTTTCAAATCATCTATGAGAGTTGTTTTTATAGTAATAACTGTTTTACACTGCTCAGTTTAATGTTTGGACTAAGTTAAAAGTTGTTTTTAAGAAATATCTGTGAATGATGAAACATTTCCCAGTCCTCTACTCTGAATTATTCCATAAGGTCCACATCAGCGAATACACGGTAACATTTATTATTTAGCTTGCAGTAGCTCAACTAAATCATGGCTTATTTCTTATTCATAATGGGCAGATATTTCCCATTTACTAGTGTTTGTTGACTGGCCAACACAGCTGCATGTGTTCCTCAAACACTGAAGCATGTGTGTCATGAAAGTTAATAGAAAAAAAGCTTCAAATGTCACATCTGTGTGTTCTTCTTATTGACAGGTGCAGGCCATGAATGAGGTGTCAGCTTTGAGTCCTTTTCCAGCTCGATACACAAGCATCAATTTCACTACGAGCCAGTCAGGTGAGCACGGGACAGAGAGGATGAAAAGGGAGGGGATGAAAGAGAAGAGGTGCTCTGATGATGTTTGTGTAGATACTGTGTGTTTGTGTCTGGGGTTTCTCTCCCCCTCTTTCCATCTCTGTCTCCCTCTGCTCCATCTTTTCTGCTCCTGCTCCCTGGACAGGAGGTTGCTCGAGGTTACAATACCCTGTCAGGTCCCATTATAGTCACCGTGGAGGAAGAAAAGGACAAATGAGAGATGGGAAGACAAAAAGACAGGGAGAACGAGAGATGAAAGTAGACGACGAGTGGGGAGAGGAGAGGAGAATGGGGCATTGTGCAGAGTAAAGTACACCATTATACAATTTTCCAAGAAACTGATCAAGATTGATTAGAACTCTCTCCATGAACCCAAATAATCTAAAACCCTCTTGTGTCTGCTCTCAGAGTTTATTGATTAAATGAGAGGAATGCTGGAAAGTTCCCTTTAACGGGTCTGTCCAGGCAGTACAGTGACTGTAACTAGATCCTGCCTGGTGCTCTATAAAAACGCCTATTCCACTTTCATGCTCTACTAAATATTCTATAACACTGCCCCCTTGTGGTCACCATCACTTCAACACAACATTACTGTTTAATTGTTGTGGGACCGAGAGGTTTTTAGAGGGAGATTAAAGGATCGATCATCACCTCTCTCAGGGGACTCTTCAGTTCAGCTCATACAACTGTTGTCTCCAGCAGTGCAGTGCAGCTAAGTACATTTACAAGTACAAATATGAGGCACGTGTACTTTACTAGAGTGTTGCTGTTTTGTGCAGCTTTACACTTCTTCTTCTTCTTTCATAAGATAGGCAGCCACTTAATCTCCAGAGTGTGTATTTTCAGAGCAGTGGGCTTTTGTTTTTCAGGATAACAGGCTCAACTTTGCATTGACAGACAACTGGCAGTTATAAACAGCTGATGAACTCGCAGTGGAGGACTTGTCGTCGCTTGTTATTATCAACAACAACAACAACTCGCTTCAACCATGTGTTGCATATTAAATAGGATTTCAACCTATTTAATATATAGTCTATGGCTCTAACTCACTATTTGGAATGCAGTTTTCATTTATGCCCATGCAAGTGCCACATATTGCTCCTTTAAGTAAATTTTGCTGATGATATAATACGAATTTTACATAAATAAAGGATCTGAATACTTATTCAACCACTGGTTATCTCCCACAGTTCCCAGTACAGTTCCCATGATGCACCAACTGAGCCGAGCCCCAGACTCCATCACTCTCTCATGGCCTCAGCCAGACAGGCCGAACGGAGACATCCTGGAGTACCAGCTTAGATACTATGACAAGGTACACTCAGTGAATACTCACACACACGCACGCACATGCACACACATCCCAAACATGCTGCACAACCAACCAAATATGACTCATAACAACTGTCACCACAAAATGTCCTTCCTCTGCGTCTCTCAGGGTTCAGATGTGGACAGTGCTGCCAGTGTGTACAGTGAGACCAACACGGTGACCGTCAACTCTCTGATCCCCGGCTCCATCTACGCCTTCCAGATCAGAGCTCGAAATGAACGAGGCTACGGCCCCTACAGCAACACCATCTACTTCACCACACTGCCTCTGGGTACGGCACTCATTTACTGTAATACCACTGAAATCCACTGCAGTCAGAGTGCAGCACTGCTATTAACATTTTCCTTACAGTCAAAGCTTCTGTTGAGGTTTTCAAATGCAGCTTTGAATGTCTGTCGTCATATTTTATGACGACACCGTCCTAAAAATAAAAAATCCTCAAGCAAAACCCTCAATTTGAATAAAGTGACTCACCGGATTAGTCTTTTTTTATTCAAGCCAAAATAGATTTTTCGTCATTGTGGTTATATAAATGTAATTTATGGTGCTTTTAGATTGCTGCTGCACCACCCTGTTAATACAAGTGCCTGATTCCCTTTGTGTGCAGCAAGCGGGAGAGCAAACAGTTTTTCAGCTGCAGTGAAAATGTTGTTTTTGGAAGCCTTAAAGGGAGAGTTCACACAAAAATGAAAATTCAGTCATTATCTACTCACCCTCATGCTGATTGAAGGTCAGGTTTAGTTTTTTAGCCCACAAAACACTGCTGGAGTTTCACAGTAAAAGCAGTGCTGCAGAATCTCCCGAACAATTTAAGTGAACGGTGACCAGTTTTCAAACAGAAAAAAGCGACCAAAAAGAAAAGCCTCCGTAATGCTCGCCTGTTGTAATCAAAATCTCCTAAAGCCCTGACATGCAGTTCACTTGCGCACACACACTGTCACACCACACACACCCAGATCAGATGGTGTGCACGCACACTTGAACGTGGCTCCAAGCTAAGGATCTACAGTAAAGATTTTGACTAAAAATATGTAAATTATGTCTTTCAAGTCCACTCGGCTTGACGGGGCTTTAGGAGACTTACACCAGACGAGCAGTATGAACAGGCAAACTCTTTCTTCTCCAGCGATGCTCTATAAAATGGTTTGACCATAGAAAGTTTCCTGACTTCAGTCCAATTTAATCTACTTCAGTTCACCAGGATAATCTACTCAGTATCAGTACTGCTTTTGGAGTCCTCAGACATCTTAGAAGGTTCAAAGTTAAGTTTTGTAGAACTTTTTCACAGCAGACATATTGAAATAGCAGAGTAAACACTGGTGTTGCTAATCATCCTAATTGACTTTCTAGTAAGTCAACATGCATAATAGCAGCACCCTGACTCTGTTTGACCTAAATGGAACTGAACCTTAATTAGTATCATTGGTAACACTGGTGTTTACGCCACTATTTCATGTCAGAATGGCTGCTTTCTATTTCAAATTATGGACTGTTCTGTAACTGAGTGCAATATTCAGTCCAGATTCTACTGTAAGTGAAAATAAATTTAAAAGTGTACTGTATAAAAATGCATGAGAAAACTACTTATTTATAGTAACAACAGTATTGTAATTAGTTTTAACAGCTGATGTTCCCTCACTGTCTCTCCACAGAGGAACATTCACAGCAGATCCAGAATCGACTTCCTCTGCTGGTTGGATCAGTGATGGGTGGAGCGGCGTTTCTCCTGGTGGTGGCGGCGATTGTGGTTGTGGTGGTATTTCGCAGGTACTGTAAGCCGTTGATCTGTTCACACCATCAGACATGTGAGCTTTTTTATCACGTGCACATTCACATATTTTTGTTTGCTTCTACTTTGCAGTAAGAGGAGGGAGAGTCCGTACAGCGACAGACTGCAGAGGTACATCAGTAACCGAGGTGAGCATCAGTATGTTTAATTTAATGTAATTTAATTAAGTTTAAATTCAATTTAGTCACATTAATGATTTCTTTTAAAGTGAGTATTTGCTTTGCACAAAAAGGGCAACCGATTGTAACAACATTTTAAATGATTTGGAGGCATACTGCATAATTAAGTTCTGTGACTAACAAAGTTTGGTTTTCATTTGTTTCATTTAATTTCATTTGTTTAATCACAGGGTTGCAGCAAGGTTTTTGTGTATTTTTCTTGACCAATGTTGAACACATTATGAATCAATAATTAACTGATTGATAAAATACAAAACATACATATTTTTATTGTTTTATTTAAACAGTTCTACTGGTGCATTTGTAGAAATATTTATTTATGAAGCACAAACAATTTAAACAAACGAACAAAGGCGTTCGCTCAAAATGGATGCTGTTGTCTGCCCGTCCTTATTTAACAAAAGGCTCCAAACAGCAGCGAATTGGGCGCAATTATCGCCATTTCTAGACTGACAAGGCAGACCAAATCAAATTGTGAGAACACAAAACATGCATTGTCAGTTAATACATTTTCAATCAGCTCAAATCTTAACTGCAATTGATAATTAATCATTAACATCACTAATTGCAGCAGTATCATGGTATGAAAGATGACAGTTATTATACTATCTATATTTGCTTATCTACAGTATTGTTATCTATCATATTAATGTTATTAAAAAATTAAAAATATATATTTCAAGTTTTTATAAAGTTTCATGTCTGTCAGGACATAGTAGTTTGTAAAATTATAATAAAAAATCCTTTGATTTAATTCCTTTATGGGATATTGCAAATGATAATAGTAATAATAATAACTCTGTAATACTATATAGTCTACCATGAAACCAAGACATTTTCTGAAATAGTTATCGTACCATGGATTTCTCATACTGTTGCAACACAACAAATATTTTAACCAGTAGGTGTTTTATTAATGTAAAATTCAAATTGCTAAATGTCTGTTTGAATAAATGGGACGGATATTATTTTGAAATTGAATTCAACTTTCCATGTCTTATAAACTAATATTTTTTCTTGGAAATTCAGTTCTCCATCTGTGTATCTTTTATGGTGTATAGTAATTTCTCTCTGCTGTTCAACATCACCTCAGCCTTGTGTTGTAATAATAAATATGCTTCAGTGTTGAAAATAAAGTAGTTCTTAATATTGCCCTTAAACTTCCAGGTGGGGTTAAGTATTATGTGGACCCGTCAACTTACGAGGACCCCAGTGAGGCTGTCAAAGAGTTTGCCCGCGAGATAGATCCCACTCATCTGAAGATTGAGGAGGTGATTGGTGCAGGTAGGCCTGTGGCTCTTTTCTCTTTTAAGTCGTTTGCATTATTATGTGGTAACTATCAACACAGTGTAATCTGTGCCACCTCCTCTCTACTCCAGCCCAGTTTGGGGAGGTCTCCCGGGGCCGCTACCGTCCACTGGGTCGCAGAGAGGTGCTGGTCGCAGTGAAGACTCTACGCTGGGGGGCGTCTGACAGAGAGAAGGGGATGTTTCTCAGTGAAGCAGGGGTCCTGGGACAGTTTGACCACCCCAACGTGCTGAAGCTGGAGGGCGTGATCACTCGCTCCCCCCCAGAGAGGATCGTCACCGAGTTCATGGAGAACGGGCCCCTGGATGCCTTCCTCAGGGTGAGACATCAACACCCTGATAGCAGCTTTCATCTCAGGCATGTTGTTAGTAACTTCACACACATGATCGCCTCCTCTCCTCTCACATCCTCCTGTGCACTGCCCTCCCCACTCTCTTAGGAGAACGAGGGCCAGTTCAGCGTCCTCCAGCTTGTTGGGATGCTCAGAGGAATCGGTGCAGGGATGCGTTACCTCGCTGAGAGAAACTTTGTCCACCGAGACCTGGCGGCGCGGAACGTGTTGGTCAATTCGAACCTGGTGTGTAAAGTGTCTGACTTTGGCCTGTCCCGACTCATGAGAGGCCTGGACCACAACATACCTACGTACACTGCCTCACTGGTACGTACTGGCAAACTGTGCCTCTCGGGCCAGTTTCACAAAACACCTGAAGTTTTGTCCTTAATATGACACTTAAGGCTTCAGTTCTCCTTAGCTGAGAGATTTATAAAGCATTGCACACAATCCCTTCAAACATTTTCTTGTTTAAGTAAACACCTTAAGGTATTTACTGTGTTGAAAGACATTTTACAATAGTAACATTTCCATGGAGACCATTTGTTTGCTTGTGATACAACTTGACAACTTATCTGACAAACAAAAAAATATATATTCAATGTTATAATATGTAACATTTCCACATTAAAATGTCTTAAAATACTAAACATATGTATGTATTTGTTGAGTTGTCCGCTTGCATAATCCCAAATACTTCCAACCATGTTCAAACCCAAAGAAACCCATAATTTATTCAAGGTAATAGTGTGTTTCCTGCTTAAGGTTGCCAGCTAGTTATTATAACTTCTGGCAAAACACGGGATTCATCAGATATGACAGACTGCGAGGAAGGAAGGAAATCATGTCAGATAGATTTTCATCAGCTTTGGTAGTTGTTTAAAAGTGGAAATAACAATTCCCATGATGCCACACTTCTTCACAGCATCATTAAATTACATCTTCTCTAATTGTTTTACTGTAAGAGACCCCTAGCGGCAGAATTTAGAAGTTTTTTCCTTACTTTTGTTACTCTTCTATGCAACAGTTTAACTGACTTTCAGGGATTCCTGAAGTATAACATCAAGACACTGAGAACCCATTAAAAATTTCAGTTAACAACTTAAGGAAACCTTAAGGAGAAGACTCAAGATTATTTTGTACTAAGAATTTTATTTTAAGGAAATCTTAACTGACTGTAAGGCAAATCTGAACTCAAGTGTTTTGTGCAACCGGTCCCTAATTTGTGGTTTCAGTGTAACATAATTCACTGATTCGCCATCTGTCTTCCTCCATCAGGGCAGCAAGATTCCTGTGAGGTGGACGGCACCCGAAGCCTTTCAGCATCGCAAGTTCAGCTCAGCCAGTGATGTCTGGAGCTTCGGCATACTTATGTGGGAGGTGATGTCATATGGAGAGCGTCCATACTGGGACATGAGCAATCAGGAGGTGGGTATATAGGAGAGTGTTGCCTCAGCACAGGAAGTCTGAATCAATTAGTAATGAAAATGCACTCAAATCCTCTGCTTAAGTATGAGTTTTACTGCCCCAGTGTAATAATATCCCATTAAAAGAAAAGGTCCTGGGTTGTTATGGTGCCCCGGGGGTTAAGGCACTGACCATGTTGTTTCCTTTCTTTCTCTCTTCTTATTTTCTTTCAACTATTTTTTAGAATTGTATTTAAATAAAATATTTAATAAAAAAAAGAAAAAAAAAGATAAAAACAGAGATTGTGCAGGAGAGGTAAGAAACCTGACTGTGTGTTTCATAAAACCTATAATGTGTCCTGATATTATGGATATGTATTTTTCCTTTACATGATGAGACAAAATATACAGAAAAACAAAACAATTCATAATAATAGTCATAAAAGAAAATAGGCGTAAATACATAAACAGATAATACAGTACATGAACACACATACTGAACACCTTAACTATGGCGGAAGAGTTTTGGGGAGTGGGGACTGGTGTTACAGAGTAATGGTCCTCATAATGGGCATCATTTAAAAGAAGTTATGAAATACATTTGGTAAGCTGGGCTTTTAATACAGATATTGATATATAAAGATACATATTTGATAGATACTGTTGATGTAAATGGACAACAGATTTCATTTCTAAAAAAGAACCGCCAGTGATTCACAATGATTTGATGCAGTTGCCAGCTGAAGAAATTTCTGTTGGATTAAAGTTTTTTAAAGTGTTTTTTAAAACAGAAGGGAAGAAGGATATCTACAGGCCCAGGCAATGTTACAATATGATATATATGGATTCATTAAAGTCTTTTTTATCCACAAGGCCCTAAGATTTTTTTTCTCAGAAAATAATTAAATTGATTTTTTTTTACATTTAGTTAAAGTTTGTTCATTCTGAATCACTTTTCATTACATGATAGAATATCTCTCTGATCATGTAACCAATGTTTGCTTTTCACATGGCAATATTAATATCACCAGTGAAAAGAATGGGCAATGTAGTATCAGACATCCAAGCAAAGTCATTCATGTAGATGGGAAACAGAAGAAGCGTGAGAATAGATCCTTGAGGTACTCCACAATATAAATTGATTCTGTCTGAGATGCAACCATTCATAGGTACATGTTAATATCTATTTCTATGGTCATTAAGACAATTGAACAACAACAGCCTAAAAGATGTAATGATGGAGCCTTCAAAAGCTAAAACTATTAATACTACTGATAACATAGATATTATAATCATCTTTGTTAGAAAATAGTTTTCTATCAGAATATTGTTCCTTGTCACCTCCATCAGATGTTTACAAAATCATGATTTAATCAGACGTGACAAGGACCCTGTCTCACTTCCTGTTTTATAAAAGGCGGGAATACTGCTCAAGCAGATTTTCCTTCTGACAGAGTTGACGTCTACATTTGATAAAAAATTTAATGATTAGGAGGTTTGTCAATAACAAGATTTAATAACCAAGAGTTTAATCTTTTAAATATATATTTTACCAGCATAATTAAAAAGTAAAAATCGAAAACCCCGATTCTCAAGAATAAGTTACAGACAAGCTTTGGAGAAGCAAGGTAAATCAGAAACTGGCCAGTAATTGGTGAAAAAAGGCTAGGATTCCTTTCCTTAAATAGTGGTATGACCTTTGAGATTTTCAGGTCTTTTGGAACAGCTATTGAATTAAAAAAATTTAGAAAATTGCTTAAATAAATAAATGTAAGCTCACCAGCTTCTCTTTATTTTACAGACACATTTAAATAGTGAGTAAATGTCAGGCAGCTGGAATTTGCATTATTTTTCCTGAGTCATTCTTACAAGCCTTCAGTGTTCTGTGACCTTTTACGTAGGCAGTTACACAAGATTCCTCGCCATCTGTCCTACTTTTTACTGTACGTCTAACATCTTCGTCGCTCTCTCTGCAGGTGATGAAGGCAGTAGCAGACCAGTATCGTCTCCCTGCCCCCCACAACTGCCCCCCTGCCCTCCACTCTCTGATGCTCCAGTGCTGGCAGGCTGATCGAGGAGACCGGCCAGGCTTCGACTCGCTCCTCTCCTCCTTGGATCGGCTCATCAGGCACCCTGCCTCGCTCAAGGCGGAGCCAACTCGGTGAGACAGCACATTCTGGCAAAACATATCAAGAGGCAGCAGGTGATGGACAATCTGTTTTATTTATGGATTTTCATGCTCTCATTTTTGACATTTCCACCATTACAGAAGCTGCTCTCAGCCGCTGCTCAGCCCCACTCCCACAGACTTATCAGCAGTGGCGACAGTCAGTGATTGGCTGAGGGCGCTGAGGATGGAGAGATATCAGGATGAGTTTGATCGGGCACACCTGGACACATTAGACAGAGTCAGCATGCTCACCATGGAGTGAGTAGAGATGGATATTTCTATGACATTTGGGTTAAAGTGGAAGGCTGGTGACTCAGTGTCTTTTTATCCGTTACTGTAGTTTTCCAAATCACATAAAACATTTTACATTTCCTGCCCCTCAGGCAGCCTTTTGTTTTCATCTAGATTTGTTTTTTACGTAACTTATGAATGAAAAACATAAAACTTGGATGTCAGAGTTTCCTGGAACATGCAACCAAGGAAGAGTTTGTCACCACTGTTTGTGTTCTGTATTACCATGCCAAGACAACAGTGACTACAATTTAAAACAGATTGCATGTTGTCTGTGATGATACCTCCTGTAAACAAGTTGCAGGTTTATATGAAAACATGTTTCCAGAATGTACTGGTACGAACTGTCTCAAAGCATGTTACCTTACAAAATGGACAACAAAAGAAAAGCTCAAGCTTTTAGCCTTTTCTGAACATTTGTCATGACAGCTAAACAAACTCCATCACCTTCCAAAGTCAAGAAGGCACTTTGATGCCCAACAGTTTCTATATTTTTAACATGTTTGCCATGAAATGACTGATTTCACCAATGGAGTCTGGTTAAGTGATATTTAACTTATATAAAAGCAGTTTCCCATCAAGACAGATATATGGTAGCAAGGTAAAGGGGATGAAAAGATTCTAAATATCGCATATATTTAAACTGTTTTTGGCCTTTTTTACATGGCCGAAATACCTTTTATTGCTTTTATTACGGACCCTGTCCACAGCAGTACATTGTTTAGCTTCGTACTGGTACTCCTCTCTGTTTCTCCAAACTGGGAGCACATCGACCACCACCTACTGTAGCCAATACACTGACTATCAATAAGTACCTCATACAACCCCACTTCAAATAATAAAAACTATCCCTTTAAAGTACTTTGGGTAAGTAAGTAAAACTTTATGTATATGCCACTTTTCAAAGGCTAAGGCTAAAAATGTCTCAAGTCAAAGTAGATGATTATGAAAATATTCTTTTAATAGAAATAAACAAAGATAAGCAAAATCAGGACAGATGCAGTGTGAGCATAAAAAAATCCTGAGCTCCTACAGGCTTTTACGAACTAACACATGCAAACTCACCAGTATTATCCCTCAGATTATCAGTTAGGACACAAAAGTGTTGAACTAAACTCCACGTTTGATCTGCTCTCTCCTTCAGAGACGTCCAGAATCTCGGGGTGAGCCTGCTGGGACACCAGAGGAAGATCTTCAATGCAGCCCAGCAGCTCCGGGCCCATCTGAGGCAGGGCCAGGTGGAGGTGTGAAATCCATCTACAGCACAGCCTGTGCCATGGATCTCTGTGGTTTCACAGCCCTCTGCTTGTCGTGTCTGGTTTCTGTAACATTCATTTCGATGGAGCACATTTTTAAACCAAAACAGAAAGAGAATCAGCTCTCGAGTGCACCCCTCTGTGTATCCTGACAAACCCAACACTGCAACCAGGAGGGGAGGAAAAAAAAAGGAGGATCGGACTTCCTTCCAGTCTCTCAAGACAAATAACAGAGGAGAGATGCACTATGGGAGCTGCAGTCCAGGTCAAAATGAGGTTCGGGAGTTGCTGAGGAGAAGGAGGACTTTAATTAAAGATTCCTCGATGTTTTTCACAAAATTTCACTCTATTGTTGTCTGCCTTCTTCGCTCCTCACCTGCAATCCTACCTCTCACCCCCTCGTCCACTACTGTCCCTCCTCCCTGAAACTTTTCAATTTCCTACCCTCATTGAGTACAAAAAATGTTTTTTCTTCAAATACTCATGGAGATCTCTCCACACAAAGAATTGCGTGAAGACAATCAAAGCCTTTTTCTAATATTTTTTGAGTTGTTTGTAAAGTTATATCACTTCCTCTGTACTTAAAAACACCAAATGCTAAAACCTGTTAGCAAAAAAGAAAACAGAGTACTACCTAGCAGCCTGTGGTTCGCCTAATGAGGTATTACCATTAGCTTTCAGAAATGTGTATAGTTTGTTCAGTGTTCCAACAAATTTCAAAGATATTAAGAAGTCCAAAATCAGCACTGCAAACCCTGAGGTCAGACATGAATCACTGCCATGAAATTAGGAAAGCAAACACAAAGCTAAAAGATGCTTTAGCCATGTTTTTCCCTCTTTAAAAGACATATCCAGGGTTTGAGAGCAGCCCTGTCTGTACAGCTCACTCTCACTCTCTCAGCGATGACAGAGCTCATGTACTGTGATACTACACTTCAACTTCACCTCAGCTGCAAACACAAATATCCATCTGTGACGAGGGCAGAACTGAACAGCACCCACCTTTATGTGTACATTTCACACTTCACCTCTTTTTGTTTGATTGCAAGAGTAAAGACACTGAGTTGTTGACGCGTTGTGAATGTGTGAAATGGGAAAGACGGACAAAATCTGATCTGATTTACACTTGAAGGAAGGAGGTAAAATGCTTTGTAAGTATGTACCTGTGTGACTGTAACATGTGTGTGTGTGTGTGTGCTGTAAATGAGGCTGTGTTAACGTGTACATCAGGTGTACGCTGTACATGACGCTGTGTGTGTGCGTGAGTGTCTGTGTGTGCGAAGTGTGTGTGTGTGTGTGTGTGTGTGTGTGTGTGTGTGTGTGTGTGTGTGAGTGTGTGTGTGTGTGTGTGTGTGTGTGTGAGTGTGAGTGTCTGTGTGTGTGTGTGTGAGTGTGTTTGAGATGAGTGTGTCAGGCTACACACATTATTAGCTGTTTACTTGTATGAGTGTTCACCACTACTCCATAATTGTGCAAATTTGTAAAATAAATGATATGATTTTATTTAAAAATTTTGCATTTGTTTTTTTATTTTAGAAAGTGTTATCTACCCTGCTGAAATAATTTACCTGCCAGCTTTAAAAAAAAAAAAAATCATCACATAATTATTTCTCTGTACTTTTTTAGTACTTTTTTGTCAGCCAAAGCTATCAATTTATCTCTCAATGTTAATGTTAGCATATTTACATAAAAAAACATTAAAAATATATTGTAAATGTAAGTCTGGTCAACTGATGAAAACCTAAGCTGCAGTTTGTCTGCACTAAAATGTCCAAATATGTTTGCATTATCTGTAAATTTCAAAGTTTGGTTCATGAGAAGTCTTCATTAACTCTTGATTATAGCTAAATTTACTCTGACCTCATATATATTGCAATATCATTTGGGGAGCTACTTATCCCACTGACT
Source organism: Lutjanus erythropterus (assembly GCF_056507025.1). NCBI lineage: Eukaryota > Metazoa > Chordata > Actinopteri > Lutjaniformes > Lutjanidae > Lutjanus > Lutjanus erythropterus. Next base: position 22,185,958 of record NC_139325.1, on the reverse strand, counting down.
TTCGTATGTTTTATATTTTGCAAAAAAAAAAAAAAGGTTTGTAGAATTACCAGACCAAAATTACCAACCTTAAAGCCATGCAGCTCTCAGATGCAAAAAGGATCCTTCTTTCCCCAAAAATTGACAAAATGTGGAAAATATGAGAGAAAAGTGAATGTTTTTTGGATTATATTCGACACAGCTTGCAGGCATATTTTCAATATTTAATGAAAGACAACTTAGAGTTGAAGCATTTGTACATTAGCATATATCTTGTGGTCTGATGTGCTGGTGTAAACACACAAACGTAATGGCATCCATCAGAGAAATCATACTGCTATGTTTAATAAAAAGGTTCATGTGGTTCTAACTTAAAGCCATCAGCTACTATAAATGACAACATGTTCACCTTGATGAACTAATATCACCTTCACAATGTTAAAGAGTGAACAGATCAGCAGGTTTGAGTAGAATCTCAGTTTGGGATCTGCTGGGATCAGCAGCAGTAAGAACAGACACTGGTTTCCCACATGTCCCACTGATGCTGATATCACAGCAGATCTGGACTGATAGTAAGATGCTTACATAAACGCCCCACATTATTCTGCCAGTCTGACACGGATGGTACTGTGCTGTATTTTACTGGATCAGACTGCAGCATTGTTGGCTAACTGGTCTTCACATTGTCCCAATGTCAATTTTACAATCGCAAGTTGAGTGGCCAAACATTGTTCAAAGCTTCAGAAATGTATTTTAGATTATAGTACAGAGCATTTGCATTTCCAGACAGAAAATATCCAGCAGTTGAAAGTAACTGAGTGCATCTCTTCGAGTAATTTACATAAGTACAATGTTCAGGTATTTTATAGGTATTTTTAATTTTATGACACTTCTACTCCACTACATTTCATAATAAAATACTGTTTCTTTAATCCTCTGAATTTATTTGACAGCTATTTATTGTGCAGTACATTGTATATACAATTACTTAAATGGGCTTCACCTTAAAGAGCTGCATTAAAATTCTTCTTTCTCAAACTTTACATTACGTTACTTAAGTAAAGATTCTGAATATTTCTCTCACCACTGAGAAAATTACATATGGAGAAATATGTTAATCATTCATAAAATCAAATATAATTTTCTATTTGATGTTATTGTGAGGTCAGAAATATGGCATTTTATAATGTTACTTATCTAATTCTATTTAGCCTCACTTTAAAGAAAGCAATGAAACTTTGAACTTCATGTTAAAGTTTGTGTATTATATCTCTAAAAAGCTAAAGTTATGTGATGACTCCATGTTGAACCTCATGAAATTATGGTTTTCTACTTTTTTTAATATGATACATTTGTTTTAATAATGATCATTGAGCTTCATTGTGTTAAGTCACTCTGAATAAGAGCGTCTGTCAGCTGTCATAAGTGTAGCAGAGATGTCTGTAATAATTGTTTGCTGTGGTGTCACAGCTCTAATTAACATGGTGTTGTGAAAGAGGTGTTGGAAACAACAGACATATGAACCACAAAATCATGTTTTTATGGTGTTATTGTTTCTTTATAAAGACATTAACAGAGTGGAAACCACTGGTCTTTATGACACTGCTTAAAGATGGTGTTCTCCGTCTGGTAAACAGCTATTATCTCCACAGCACTCAATGACCGCCACATCTGCAGCCATCATCAGGGCCTCCTATAGAGTCGTCCTAAACCCTTTTTATCCTGTGGCTCACCAGCCTGATAGTCATGACCTATAAATGTTGCAGCAAAACACCTGTAACGCTACATCTGAGCTGACCAGGGTTGTTGTATAAGACGACTGATTCAGCAGTTTACAGACGCGGAAATTAAATCAGTGACTCAGCGATTTGCCAAACGAACTCTCTTGAAAAGAAAAAAAAAAGAATTAAACTCTCAGTAAACAAAACAAAATGTTGTTTTGTTTTCCCTCATCAGAGGAAAGTGACATGACGTTACCAGCCTCCAAATGATCATTATGGTCTTTGTAATGTGGCAATTACCGTATTTGTAGATCATTCCTGTTGACACATCAATGGTGCTCAACACGTTAAATCATTGTGAATGAAGCTAGCTCACTGTGCATGTGTGTACACGATGCAACATGTAGGAAGATCATGCATCATGCCCATATTTACTATGACAAATAATCCCAGTTTCACCTGGAAAAATGTGTAATAGAGCAACAGAAATCAAATGCAACTTGGACCATCATGCTTTAATATCAGGTTTAAATTACAAACCCAGGTTTAAACTTGCATGCATTGCAATTTACAAACTGGTTTTCTTAACGGTTCACTAGAAACAATGAGTGCAATGTGATGACTGTCATGATGCTGCAGAATTTTCATACTGGTCATGAAGGTTTTGGTGGTTACTGGAATGCAGACAGGCCTGGTGATAATAGGGAGATGTACTGGGATTAGGGACGGGACCATCACCTTTTAAGTGACATAATCTTGAAAATAATTTCGGATCAGCATGATAAAGGAGTTCCTGCTCCAACAGTGTGTTGGATCTTAAAGCACAACTTTCCTTTGTTGTATCGCTGAGCTGCGGTGAAAGTCTACCTGCTCATTAAAGCTTCACTCTCTCTGTCTTACCTGTCCGCTGTTAACTCATCCTCCCACCTCCACCCAATTCATTCTCAACTCCTCCACATGTCTCCTCCCTCGTGGCTGGGTCATATATAATGGTGATGCCACAGGGATTTCACTTCTCCTCAGGAACAGTTCATAGGTGTTGTGTCCAATTTTGACCAAGTGTTATGACTGAGCGTCACCAGAAGTTCAGGAGCGGCGCTTTTATTGTTTAAGGGTAAGATTGAGACACTTTCTTCTTTCTTTTTTCTTTTTTTTTTTTTGTTTATTAGCTTTATTATATTTTATTTTGGAAAAAAAAACAATTGAATGAAATAATAAAATAATCCATGTTCAAGGCCTAAATGATAATGACTTTAAATCAAAATAAACTATTTCTTCTAACTTAAAAAGGGTGCTTGTTTAAAAATTTTTAAGCAGAGTTTTTTGTTTGTTTGTTTTTATTTATTGATTTTTATTTTTTTTATTTTATTTTTTTTTTTCAGAATCAGAAATACCTTATTGATCCATGGATATTGGTCATATATGTTCCCATTCAAGAATAGAAAAATATTTAAGTGTAGAAAAATTATAAGAAAATAGAAAATAAGAAAAAGTAAATGCAAAATATGTACATTCTACTCATATCTGATATAATATAACAATAATAAAACAAAGTGTATACAGAAAGAAATTAATGTTTAAAAAATCCAAACAATACAAATTAGTATTCATTCAAAACAAAAAACTCAAATAAACTTGATAAGAATTGAACACTTAACATTAAAAGTAAGTTTTTATCATATATGTTTTCTTTAAACTATAAAAAAGGAGGGTCTCAGGTGAGTTTTTATACTCAAACAATGCATACTGGGAAGTCTGCCAAAAGGCTGATCATGTTTCCTTTCTTAATTAAGTTAACTGAACTCTGTACAGTGCATTTATTCAACTCATCATCTCAAGTCAAAAGACTTAAAGTTAGAACTTGTGTTTATAAGTTCTGAAGTGTTCTAAAAATAAATACCAGAAATTTTAAGTTTAATAATCTGAATAAATCATATATTTTTACGTTAAATTAATGAGGAAAGATTAGATGATTCCCCTAAATTCCTGTATGATTTTATACAGCACTGCTTTTCTGTCTCTATGTCCCTTTTCTGTCTTCCTATGCCTTATGTCTCTCTGTGTCCCTCTATGTGGACCTAACTTTTCATTTGTTTCTTCCAGTCAAATATCAGGTGTCAATGTCTCCGTCTCTGGCCAGATCCGCTCCAAGTGAGCTCAATCATTGGTGGAGCCAGCTGAGGTTTCGCCTTCAAAACAAGAAAGGATGGAACGAGATGCTGGATGAGACGTTTCTGCTGCACACCAAAAAGTAAGAAACTCATATAAGATACAATTTCTCGCTGTTTTCAACAATAAATTAGATTATACCTAACTACTTATATGCAGCTGTAAAGCAGTTTAATTATATTTCATGTGTTGTTTTTCTTTTGTGCTTCCTTTCTCAGCATAAATGACATCCCTCTCTTCTATGCGGCTAAAAACAACAGTGTTGGTTGTATCAAGAAGCTGTTAAGTTGTGCATCCACTAATATCTTTGAGAGAGGTAAGGCTGAATTGTGAAATCTTTTTTGTATGTACACATTTATTGGAAATATATAACGGATAATGTACAGTAAGCGGCTCATTATTATGAAATAAACCTTGACAGGATGGTGCAGGTAAATACCCAGTAGGGGTTTATCTTGCAATAATGACCTGCTCACTGTACATTATCCCCTTTATTACTTGGCTACTTACCAAAAATTAAAAAAATTGACACAAAATATTCATTTAAAAATTATTATATTGCTACAATGATCAAAATAGCATCCAGTACTGGTCTGTTCTTCAAAGCAACGGTCTGCTGTTGAGAAATAACAGACCTTAAAATGCCATAACTGATCAATCAGAATCAAGTATTTAACAAAGCCATGTAATAAACAAAGTATAACATATGCAAATGCACCAGACGTATAAATACATTTCCTTTTTCCATCGTAACAGTTAACAAAAACATAACACATGCCAGCCCATCCTGTTCTATATCGTGCATTAGTTACATGATTCAAAATGATATGATATAAATACAGGTAGAAATACAACAATATATGATAAATAATAAATAAAAACATGAAGTCCAAATGTGTAAATACGTAAGTAAGTTAATTAGGGTAAGATGTCAAAAAAGGGTGTCAGATACAGTAAAATTTTGTGAGGTTTTTCCTGACAGAGTACAATAGCTGTGAATCTGATCTTTATTATGATGTTATAACAGGCTCATGCAGTGTCGGTTAATCTGTGAAGTTGTAATCCTCTCCCTCAGGTGCTCTTGGTGAAACAGCCCTTCACGTTGCAGTAATGAATGATAACCTCGAGGCCGCCGTGGCTCTGATGGACGGAGCTCCTGAACTCATTAACGAGCCCATGACCTCCGAGCTCTTCCAAGGTTTACACACACAAACGCACAGACAAAAAAACAAGCACAAACACACATCACATCAGTTTAAACTTTATTGTGCAGGCTCACAGGTTAAGTAAACAGCTTCATGAAGAATTTAAGAGACTGGGAGAAAATATTAGATGTGAAGACATCAAAGATAGATGTCTGGTGCATTTTCTTTTCTCAGAATTACAAGGTCTATTTTAAAATGAATAAATATTTAATGTGCATAGTTGCATTTAAGATTTATGATGGGTTATGCACATGTTAAGTTTAGGTTTACAAAATGCATTAACAATTGTGAGGTTTCAAATACAGTAGCATATTACAGGACAGTAATTCAACTAATTAACCAAATCTGTGAGGGTTTGGTGTAACTGGCAGCAAATATGTAAGGAAAGATGTACAATGAGTGAGCTATTATAACCAAATAAACCATGACAGGGCCATCATGGCCAACAAATAATATAGAAAAAACTGCAACATCAAACTTTCACAAAAAGTCATGTTGCTTGTCATGTTTCTATATTAGCCCAGAATTGACAAACCAAACACTGGCTCCAGATACAACCTTTCGCAATTTTTGTGAGTTTTGTGGCCACCATGGTTTCTCCTACACACTTGAAAAGAGACAGTTCTTTCCATTTTTTGCCTCCTCAGATTAAGCTGTATGTATGAAGTTATGAGCTCCACCTCTTAGTATTTTGTGGTAACTTACTTTCACACCAACTACAACAAAGAAGCTTACTACTTTTGTCACCAACACTCCTGTACTTTTACTTAAGTAATTTTTTCACTGTAAGACTTACTTGTAATGGTGCACTTTCACAGTGTGATTTTGCTACTTTTACCTGAGTAAATGATTGGAATAGTTTTTCCACCACTGGTTGCAGCTAAGCTCATCAGGGACATGACTATTAACAGCAAAATACATAATGGTTTAATGTAAATCTGACTTATACAAAACAGGTGAAACTTGACAGTGGACTGATGTACTCCCTACCCTGTCTCAGGTGTAACTCCTCTCCACATCGCTGTGGTGAATCAGAACATCAATCTGGTTCAACATCTGATTAGTCGTGGTGGTGATGTGGCCACGCCGAGAGTCACCGGTCTGTACTTCAGGAAGAGGATAGGAGGACTCATTTACTACGGTAAGTCAGCACGTTTACTGTCAGCAAGATCACAGTAAGATGGATGGGCCGGTTGAAGCCACAATAAACCCAAATTGTTTGTAATGAGTGTGTGTACATAGAAATGTAAGTTTTGGACAAAATAATTTTCTAAATAAATAGAAGGTCTTATGCTGAGGGAAACAAAAGAAGTTTTTTTTATGTTAATTTGTTGAACAGGTGAGCACATCCTGTCTTTCGCTGCGTGTGCTGGGAATGAGGACATTATCACCATGGTGATCGATGCAGGCGCCAGCACCAGGGTCCAGGATTACCGTGGTATGAAATACTTCACTTCCTCTTGTAGGAGAAGAGCACAGCATTATTATTTAATTGTTTTATCTGTGTATCAGTCTGATATTTTTATCACTAATGACCCTCTGTCTTCCCCTCTTGTTCCTCTTGTCTCTACACACTCTTTTCCCCCTCATTGTGCTCCCTTGTTTGGTTCTAGGTAATACAGTGCTTCACATTTTGGTTCTGCAGCCCAACAAGACAATTGCGTGCCAGGCCATTGACCTGATTATGGCACGCGATGCAGAGCTGGACCAGTCACTGCAACTCGACATGGTGCCCAACTACCGAGGCCTTACACCTTTTAAACTGGCTGCCAAAGAGGGCAACATTGTGGTGAGTGAAGCCCGGGGGGAGGTCGGGCGCACGGGACGAAAACCCAACATGAAAGGTGGAGCAGATTATGTCACTAATCCCATTCTCGCCCTACGATTCCCTCTGTCTCTCTCAGGCTTTTCAGCATTTGGTAAATAAAAGGCGTGTAGTCCAGTGGAGTCTGGGCCCGTTGACCTCTAACCTGTACGACCTGACGGAGATCGACTCGTGGGCCGATGACATGTCAGTGCTGGAGCTCATAGTGGCCAGTCACCAGAGAGAGGTACAGCATATACAGTGCTTTGGTCAGAGGTGGGAAGTAACTAAGTACAATACTTTGTTACTATACTTAAGTGGATTTTTCAGGTATCTGACGACTTTTTATTTTCAGTCTCTACATTTTAACAGAAGTATCTATACATTCTACTCCTTATATTTTCACACCAGCCTCGTTACTTTAGTTTTAATGCATTTGAGGAAAATTACTCATTATTTCTATTTTTCGCCATTGTGCGCTGCCATCCCAACATCAAGACCAATTTCAACATGAATGAATGGAAGAATAATACATGGGTGAGACAAATTCTTAGCATATCAATCCGTGCATATCAAAATGACAGAGGCAAAAAGACCAAAACAACATAACATGACGGGGAAAAAAAGATGTAAGACGACATAAAAGATGCACAAGACTAAAAAGACGTATCAAGACTAAATTCAACATACAAGATGTAACAAGACAAAAAAAAGATGTAACAAGACTAAAAAACTAAATGAAGATGCAACAAAACAAAAAGCAATATAACATGAAATGAAAAACATTTTAAGGAGACACAAAAAGATGTAACAAGATGAAAATCTAGCAAAATGAAAAAAATGTAACAACACTGACAACTACAGAAAAGACGTAACATGATGAAAAACAAGGAACAAGGACAAATAGACCATATAGAAAGGGTGAGGTTCAGTTAGCTTTCCACAGAAACAGCCAGGAGAAATGTCCTTAAGAAGGCTTTTTGCTTTTATACTTTGAGTGCATTTCACTTTTTCACTTCTACTTAAGTTCAGAAGTTGAATCAGTGCTTCTACTATTTTTTTACACAGGTGTCTGTACTTCTCTTGAGTACAGAATATCTGTACTTTTGCCACCTTTGATTTTGGCTAGAAATCATTACATGTGATGCTGAAAAGAAACTAAATAAAATGTTGTTTTTGTCCTCCAGGCCAGAGGGATACTGGAGGTGACGCCTGTGAGGCAGCTGGTCAGTCTGAAGTGGAACCTGTACGGAAAACATTACTTCAGGTAAAGATGATGTCAGTGTGTGAAGTAAAATATCCAAACTGTTCACACGTCCACTCTTGTTTGACTGTTTTTTTTCTCTCTCTCTCTTGTGTCAGGCTGCTGCTGTTTCTGTACCTCCTGTACATCGGGACCTTCACACTGTGTTGTGCATATCGCCCTCTAAAGGATGCTCCAGAGAACTACACAAAGTCAGACATGGACAAAACCATCCGAGTCCAGAAAACACTCCATGTGTGTGAGCGTTATAAATACATGCATGTGATATTTCAACTATAATATGTTGTAATATATATGCAGGATCATAACCAGTGGTAGAAAATAACTAATAGTATATTCAGTCAATCAGCCAATAACATTATTTGTCTCTAGTGGGGCAATTCATTATGCAGCAATGGTGTGCATACATTTAACACACATAAAACACAAGGCACATAAATATAACACTAAGAGCAAAAAACTCAGATACACCATTAAAATACTCAGTGAGTTTAAAAAAACAATAAGTTGGTGTATGTGTGTGCATGTGTACAAATAACTCAATTTAAAAAAAAAAAAAAAAAAAGTTAAACCGCCTTTTAGGAGTTTAGGAGGGAGATGGCAGATGGAGCTTATATACTGTACTTTTTAACTTTTTAGTCCACTATATATTATATGGTAATGGTTCCCAACATGGGGGTCGTGACTCCCACTAGGTGTCGCCAAAGCGGAAGGTTGCTCAGCCTTCTCAATTTTAAGGCGAGTAAGAAAATGTTTTTGTTTTGTTTTTTTAGATATACGGAAGAACAGTATCTCAGAATTTAATTCATTTTTACGAAAATAGTCAAAACTAAACTCAAAAGGATAAAAGTATGGTGAAGACCTGAACATGAGTCTTCACTCCCTGCCAAACAGTGTAGATCATCCTGCATTAGACAACAGAACTGCGCCCAAATATCAGGGACATGAAAACCCTGAATTTGTCAAAAAAAAAAGAGAAGCCTGAAATATCTCTAAATATCTCTATATATCATATTTGATGCAACATTCACAGGAAACAATCTCTCCAAAATTCATCCATGTTTTGCAGGTATTATTAATACATTTTGAATACTTATATACATTGTCTTAAGCAAAAATGAGAATACAGGACTTTTACCTGTAATGGAGTATTTTAATACTGTCAAACTTAAATACTTTCTACTGTCTACTGTGGTGGCAAATGAGAGTCGATGCAGAGAAGAGACAGAGACAGAAGCTCAGTGCATAAGAGGTGCACTTTATCTGTAATAGCAAAGCTGCAAGACCTCCTTTTATAAAGTCTCGTCTGTGTATGTGTGTGTGTCCTTGACTGAACCCATATGTTTCCCTGAGAGGTCATTTCTGAGAACCCCATCCACAAATTCTTCATTGTTTTAGTGTTCCTAAGAATATGTTGCATCACAGCACGGCTGAAATCAACAACCTCTTGAGGTCACAGAACGTTCATGGCATACACAGAAAGAATTCCTCCGTTAAACGTGGTAGAATATGACAGCTTTACACACTATATTTATATGACATATGTAGGCTGCACCATATATTTTATATCAAATTATTTTGGCTGCAGAGAAATCCTGTTTATGCAGAGTGCTTATTTAAATCAGTGTTTCTCAAATAGTGGTACTAGTAGCCCTTGAGGGACTACAGCAGGGGGTACATGGCATAAAATAAAATAAAATAAAATAAAAAGTTAATTAAAAAAAATCCATTATGCATAATTCCTAAAATAATTATGCTATAGTAATTTTAATAAATATGTAAATGTAAGTTTGATAAGCCTCATTTTATATTCAGTATTTCTGCACTCAGTGCAATGTGTCATAAAACCCAGTTTCCATATTCATTCAAGAAAATTAATTTGTAGTTGAAATCAGCAGTAATACAGCTGAAAACAGGAAGAAATTTATGAAAGCAAAAAAGAGTTGTTTAACAAAGCCGTTCAATAAATCAGACCTTGATAGCACAATTCTGTGTTGTACCTCCTTATATTGTTTTTTTTTTTCTACCAAAAATATTTTGCATTGGTCAGAAGGTACTTGGCTAAAAAAGTATTTCAAAGCAGGTACGTTACTGAAAAAAGTTTGAGAATTATCCCATCCTACTGATAAAGTAAAAACAAAATCTTCAAAAGCTTTAGCTCATAGCTGTGTAAAGTTCAGACTGTGCACCTGCATATGACACAGTTTAATAATGATATAGTTATATAGTTATATATATTAATCCATCCATATTTCCTCCCTCTGTGCCTCAGGAGAGTTATGTGACATATGAGGACAACCTGCGGCTGGCAGGCGAGATCATCAGTGTCCTGGGAGCTTTAATCATCCTGTTGCTGGAGGTGATTTTATGAAACATGTTTCATCTTCCTACATACTGTACGCACAGTGTATTTCACTGCTACATCCTCCTGTGTCCGCTTTCCAACAGATCCCTGATATATTGAGAGTCGGGGTGAAGCGCTATTTCGGCCAGACAGCACTTGGAGGCCCCTTCCATGTCATCCTGTGAGTAGAAGCACTTCTAAACAGTCAAATAATTTACACTGTTGTCAAATATGTGGGAACACTTTATTGAAGGGGGTGCATGAGGCTCTCAGGTCATTACACTGTCATAGTCATGTTGTTATTAGGTCAATTATGACATTTTTAATTGCAAGTTGGCATTGTTTTAGATGTCTTTGTTATGACAACTTGATGTTAATCAAGAAAACATAACTTGTCAATGTGTTTTTTCATGACAAATTGACATTATCAAACTTACAGAAACTCTTTAGCTTCATCTTATAATATTAGCCAACATTAAACCGTCATATGTGGTTGTTTTTTGACACTGGCCATCAAGTGCCTCATTAATTTTCTCCTTGACCTCAAGTACAGCAGTACATTTTGTACTTGTCATAAAGATGTCATCAAATTTTATTACACGGTCAATTACTTTTGTGACCATGTCATGAATTATTTCCTGGACTTCAAGAAAAGCGGTACATTTTATACTTGTCAAAAAGATGTCATGAAATGTTATGAGGCCAGTTTGGCAACAATACATTCAATACCAGGGTTATTTAGATTACAGAATTACCTGATAGACAGCAGTTATCTGTTGCTGCCATTAGCTAGTTAGCTCAGTTAGCTCAGTTAGCTGTGGTACTGTATTCCCTGTCAAACTGGCCACCATTGGTTTTGGAGGCTGTTGGACAACAGAGAATACGGTACTGATGTGGTTTTGTTGCTGGATTTGGCTCCTGGCACGTCAGGGCTGAGTGCGGAGTCAGCTAATTAGGCGGCTAGCTCCATGCTAGCTAACGCCAGATACAGATAACAGCAAACAGAAGTTAGCCTACTTTAGCAACAATAAACTAGCTAACTGCAGTCAGTCCAACATTTACTCTGTAAAAAACACCTTGGTACTGTACTCTGTTGTCAAACTGGCCTTATAACATTTCATGACATCTTTATGACTAGTCCAAATGATACAACTTTAGTTGACATTCAAGAAATGAATCTTGACACTGTTACAAAAGCTGTGTAATAAGCTGCTGACTATGTAATAAGACTCAATGACAAAATGTATAATTTCACTTGACATAAAAGAAAATATTCATGTCACCCTTATAATGGTCTCTTGTCAAAACCAGCAAAATTTGACAGTATATGTAGTGCTAACATAAAGTTAAATGGTTTCTTTATTTTTGATAGTTGTCGTAACAAAGGCATTTTTGACATGATTAATGTCAAGCTGTCATAACTTTGCATTAAAGATTACATAACTGACCGAATGGCATTTAATGTCAACAGTCATAAACATTCATGAAGACTCCTTGATGTTCATGACATGGTTATGAAAGTGTAATGACAGTCTTATGCACTTATGCTCTTTTAAATACAGCATTAATGAATATCTTCTAACCTTTATGTGTTTGTCTTGTCCAGTATTAGCTACGCCTGTCTGGTGGTGCTGCTGTGTGTGTTCAGAGCCTGCGAGGTGCAGGGAGAGGATGTGGTGATGGCAGTGAGTTTAGTTCTTGGCTGGTGCAACGTCATGTTCTTTGCCAGAGGTTTTGAAATGCTCGGCCCTTATGTCATCATGATACAGAAGGTAGGAGTCAGTGCGGCCTGGACTCAGACATCGAGCTGCATGCTATGTAACAGGAGCTCTTGAGTCACATAGAAATAGTTTGTTCGATACACACACACACACACCTGTACCAACGTGTTTTTTAAGCAGATGTATTCAGTTGTTGTTTTGGTTTTTGTGGTTTACCTATTTGTGTTTGCAGACTGACCTAACATGTGTCTCATTTCCCCCTAGATTATATTTGGAGACCTGACAAAGTTTATGTGGCTGAGTTTCATTGTGCTCATTGGTTTTTCCACCTGTGAGTATATTCTTGGTGACATGTACAAACAAACCTTTGACTCTAATAAAGCCTGTAAGATAAGAAATCAGACAATTGCACCAACAAAGATTAATCTAAGAGTAGGTCAGGCCAGAGTTTGGCAAAACGAGGTTCAAAGTGATTAAATCTACATGTGACATGAAGCAGAGCTCTGTTGCACAATTACGAACAGTCCTCAGTTTAGTAAATTCAAGTTTAGTAGTGTAACCCGAAATTAGACTTAAAACAATGTGGAGATGATCGCTTACCCAAATTGAAATAATTAAATAGTGTTAAATTAAAAAAAAAGAAAAATGGGTACTGTCTGGATCTAACTCATAAGTATAAAAAGAGGAGAGAAAACTGTTAATTTTCTGCTGCTCTGTATTCCTTAAAAAAAAATCATTACATTGTTTGCTAGCTAGCAAAACATTTTTATAAAAGATGTTGTTTGTTAACTAGCTAAAAGGCTAACTAAAACTAAACAACATGTGATATTGTTTTTGCTTACCACTTATTACTTAAGAAGTTAGCTAAAAATTACATTGTTGGCACACTAGCAATGACTTTTTTTTAACTTTATATCGGTTGCTAGATTGCGAAAAACTTAGCAAAACATTGCATTTTTTGCTTGCTAGCTTGAAAGGGTTGTAAAAAGTCGTGTATTGTTGTCTAGGTAGCTAAAAAAGCTGACAAAATGTTACATTATTTCCATAAAAGTAAAAGACAAGAACAAAATAAGTTATATTGTTCACTAGATCGCTAAAAGGTTAGTTAGCATAGTTAGCCTATTCATGGTGGCTCTGTAGAGAAGCTCTAATTTCTTAACTTGTTGGACGAATTATCAACTGGAGTGAAAGAAAGAAGAGACACATAATAAAAATCATTTGGGTTGAGTCTGTTCCTTAACTTTCTTTGATTACTTGATTATTTCTCTCAATCCATCTCAAAAATTAAGCCATTTTAAACCTTAAACTTCTTCAATTGTCAGTTAAAAAAAAAAAAAAGGTTTGAATTTATTCTTTCTTCATTTTAAGCTAGTTTGAAAGTTTGGTGCAGCATAGTTTAAACTTAAACTATGATTTATCCAGGTTTAACATTGATCCTTGTTGGTGCAACTTTGCCTTAGATGTTTTAGTTAAATCATATGCATTTTTTAACCTTTTCTTCTCAGCCCTGTGGATGGTTTATATGACCCAGGAGCCGGAGTCCATTCCTTCATATCGCTCCTTCCCCATCACCCTCTTCTCCCAGTTTGAGCTCAGCGTGGGCCTCATAGATCTGCCTGTGGACCACACCATCGCTACCCCACCGATCGTCCACGTGCTGCACTGCACCTTCTCTGTGGTCTCCTACATCCTTCTGCTAAATCTGCTCATAGCCATGATGAGTGACACACACTGGAGGGTGGCCCAGGAGAGAGACGAGCTCTGGAGAACTCAGGTAACTTTCAAAAGTAAAGGCAGATAAATGCACAAACACACCTCATCATCATGTCCCAGAACAATATACTGTGTCAAGGTTACAGCTACGATGATGTTGTACAGGTGGTTGCTACGACTCTGATGCTGGAGAGGAGGCTGCCCCGCTGCCTGTGGCCTCGACTCGGGGTGTGTGGAATCAACTATGGTCTGAGGGAGCGCTGGTATCTCAGGTAAGACAATACTGCAGGACCAGACCATAGAAGAGGCATTGAAGTCTCTGAAAATGTGGTTTCAAATCAAAAAACAGGTTTTTGGTAATGTCAATGTAATATATTAGTATTATCATTTAGGAGGTTTTATAACAAGTTACTAATGAGATTTCAGTAATATTATTACATTTGCAATGTCAAGTACTGCGTCATAAGGGTACCAGGGGCAATAAGTGTGTTAAACTGCAGTGAAATAGAGCTGGAACCAATGGTTAAAACTATAAACCAGCACAAAAAAACGAATAAATAAATAAATAACAAAAATAACTATTATAGATCACCATGTCCTGAACAGACACAACAGCAATCTTAACAAACTACTAACAAAACTATTTAAACATACATCACAAACCAGAGCAAAGAGCCAGACAGTAGCAATACTTCTCTGCTAGAGGCAAAAATAAACATGAGACTCAGCAGAGATGCAAGCCTGGAACTGACAATGATTAAAATAAATTTTTACCGAAATGTTGCAATATGCATTTGCAGGAATAACACTATGAAATCACATCACTCATGACTTCCTTTTTATAATGAGTCATACACAGTGTGTAAGCAGTATACTGTAAAGCAACTCTTTCTTTACTTTAAAATGCAAGTAACTCGTAAAATGTAATATCTTACATTTTGACTGTAACAGTTCTGAATGCAAGCAAGCACATGTTGACTGTCACAACATTTTGATTCAAATGTTGCAAGATCCTGACTGATGCACAGAAAATTCATGACCTCACCTTTTTCCAAACCGCCCACTTCAAACTGTCATGAGGAGCACAGACAGAAATCTCTTATGTGAAATAACCAGAACTGTTGAAACTTTGGTGGAAAATACTGTGTCCATGTAAGAGCCTGTCAGCAATAATTGTGAGAAGCTGAGTTTAAAAAAGATTTTCAGGATCTTTAAAGAATTAACACACCAAAAACACCCTAAAACCTACTACAAGGAGTCTTTAACTGATTATGAAATTGTCAGTTTGTTAGTGACACCTCTGTATAACCTACATAAGCAAACAAGAGCATCAGTGAGAAGATCGACTATTGTATATACTTATTCTAAATGCCGGCCTCCTCCTCCTCGAAATTAGATGAAAGGATCCTGTGTTTACATTTTCACAGGCAAAGTTATAGTGAGTAGGTTATTGTGGAGCCTCCAAAATCAATAAAATATGAAAGTTCTTTATAGTAGCTTTAAATAGCACAATAACAGAGAGAGTGTCTGGACATTTTAAGTGCAGTGACATCAGCAGTCACAACTTTTTTTAGGCTTACTATTTATGCCTAAAATAATCATAGAGAGATAAGTTTGTCTCCTGACCACAAAGTCTTTAATGCATTTCAGCCACAAGCCATGTTGTGCTGTGACTAAGAAGCACAACTCTCACTCTCACAGGTCTTGCACTGTTATTATCACACCGACTACATGCTTTACACATGCTTTTTATCATGTGGGTTAGAAAAAGGCATATTAAAGTGGCAGTTCTCATGTAATACTTAACCGGTGAGAACAGTCGTATAAAGTTTTATGTGGCTCTTATCAGAAGTTATATTGGCTTTTGCTTCCTTATTTACAAACAGAGGGTTTGGAATTTGAAAGATAAGAACACTGACGAGGCATCAAAGATCCGACAAAAGATCCTATCAAGCTGCATTTCGGGAAATGTAGATGTCTCTGGAGGTTGACTCACTCTAGTGACCAAAAATCAGGTTATCTTGGCTTCAGTTTTGATTGTTCACTCTAACCTCAGGAGAGTGAAATATTAAAGGATAGTATTAGTCATTTATTATAAGATTGGTAAACACCTACAGTAGCACTAGCACCTACAGATGGTGGTCAGCACACCCCAAGTTAGGAGAAACAAAGATGAGAACCAGTGCAGAAGCTAAGCAATAAACTGCTGTGGACACGATCAGCAACAAAAGGTACTTTTGCCACTTGCAAAAAAATCCCACACTATATTTAGAATGTTTTAACGGTTTGACTTTGCTGACCAACAGCCTTTTCTGATGGGAAACCACTGTTATGTAAACCAAACATCACCTTCCACAAACCATACGAACTTCATGGGCAAAATGAGTAATTTTACACAGCAGCTGCCGGTCAGTTACTTCCTCAATCTGTTTGTTTGTCTGTGTTACCGTGTGACTTTGGCGGATCCAGACTGACTTTTTAAAACACAGAAGTCACACAATGACACAACCAAACTACAAGATCGAGGCAGCAACACCTGTGTTCTGTGTAGTGGAAATTCTGAAGAATGGTGGTTCACTCAGACACTGAAGAAGAGTTCGGGAGTCCCAGATGACTTACACAGGAGTATTTAATGAAGCTCGATCGAGGAGAATTCAGATTAGCAATACACTGAGAATATTGTGACTGCCAACCCAATTCTGAAGGTTACTTCTCGAGTGAAGGTATTTAACTGTCCCCTGACATTCGCTGGAATTTGACACGCCACCATGTATGGGCCTGATGTGTCTATCTATGTGTACACAAATTCTATTGGGCATAAGTGCAAAACAAGAAGCTATGCATACCTCTTTGCTCTAAATCACTGTATCTGTCGGCCTCGCTCATGTATTGTGCCCTGCTAGAGAATGTGGAGACAGTCTGTCTGCCCGATAAGCCATAACCTTGGGACCTCAGGAGAAAGTATCTGGGGGATGCACTACTCTCCTAATTGTGCAGCTGTGGACTGTAGTTGTGCAGAGTGACCAACTACTAGTGTGCCTGTTCAGGTTAGATGACCTATGACTGGACCCTTCACGACTGCATTGTCACCCATATAAAGAGAGACTCAGGGAACATTTTAAGAGCAAGTGAGGCAAGTGAGGCAAATTCCACAACATTCTGCGAGGTAAAGTAACTGATTTCACCTATTGAGTTTGGTTGGTTTGGAGAGAGTGATATTTGGCTTATATAACAATGGTTTCCTGTTTCCTGTCTGACAGCAAAGTAAAGCTATGAAAATATTCTGAATATGGTGTACACTTAAACTGGCATAGATTATTGTTGGTGGCCCTTTGTTCGTTTTTTTGTTGACCCTGTCCATAGCAGTTCATTGCTTAGCTTACTTGTTTGCTCTCGATAAAAACCTCATACAACCCCACTTCAAATAATCTGAACTACCTCTTTAAATTACTGTAGGGCCCCATTAAGCATCCTAACGATAGTTTACATGGTGAGAGACTTTTCCCTTTAAGTACTAATGACTATTTCTTTCACTCTATCATCTTTGCAGGGTTGAGGACAGAAACGACCCGATGTTTCAGAAGATGCGGCGTTACATCAAAGCTTTCTCCAAAGAGGATGAAAAAGACGAGAAGACCAACACAGTAAAGGGGTCGATGTCGGGAACCCCCAAGCTCAGACCTAAAAACAGAGGAGGCTTTAACAACAGGAGGTCTCTGACAGGCTGGCAGATGATTCGCCACAGCGCTTTGGGTTTGGAGTTTGGACAAGAAGAAGCAGAGGAGGACCAGGATATTAAATATGTCTAAGAGGAGAAGCTACCTGAGCCTGAAGTGAAGTCCTGCAGGCCTTTCATCATCTGAAGCAGATGTAAAGTGTTCTCAACTGCCTCAGTCAGTGTGTATAGTCAACGGTGCAATTACTCCTGCAGTATTATGCTATAGAGAAGAGTGCCTTATTTTTATAGCAATATAGAAAGTATGTAGCAGTGATATAAGATAAAACAAAGTGTAACATAAACATTCAACTTATTGTGTAATGGCATGGACATTTTTTTATATGAGAATAAAACTGATGAAACAAACTTACTGGCCTTTATTTGTCAGACAGCAGTAGAAGGAATCATACAGCATGTAAGAGTGAAGCACCCTGATTAGTGCTTATAGTCATAACTTACATGTTAGAATACAGATTAGGTGACACAACACTACAAGAAAATAATTTACAAAAATCTAAATCTCACTTAACAGCTGGTGCAAGTGTGTAATATAAAACTATTATCTAAGAAGCTACTTATCTTTCTGTGCTGGGTGCGACTGCTTTAAGTGTGAAATGGAAAGAGAAATGATTTGAAACTTTACTGAAGAGTTGATATTTGTTGACAGAATCTTGATTTGCTCATTATTCTGTTGAAAAAAAGACAGATGTCTTCTGTCACAGCTGGAGCTGGCAGATGAAATAGGTGTAGGCCTGGCAGGTAGCTGTTACCCAGTTCTTCTCAGGCGGGTTTTTGCCTCTGAGGATCCCACAATCTCCTGCCAATGCATCATCTGCCCAGTAGCTGCACACAAAAGAAAAGAATATTGGTTATGACATTGTAATCAGAGGTTTTTAGTAAAGCATAGACAGAATAAATGTGGGTGTTATGTTGTTGTTGTTGTTTTGTTTTTGCAATTTATACACTGAAGAGAGACATTTCATTTGGTACCCACAATCTAACACAACCCAATACATGTTCATGTTTTAATAACATTGTCAGAAAAGATTACATTCAATAACATGTTTAAAACTTGGAGATTATAGTAAGTGTTGTTCAGAGGTGTTTGAAAATGGGAAGGACAAAACAGACCTCAATAATAAACATATGTTTGAACTTGAATTTACACATTTCCAACAATGTCACCAGAAACTAAACATTATAAACGTGGTAAACATAGCATTAATGCTAGGACTGAATTGAATTTCATGAAATTGTACAGGTGTATCTAATAAAGTTGCAAATTAGTGTATATTTTTATTAAAAGAGTGTTAAATACATAAAGAGCAATTCCAGAAAGATAAATGGTTTTCTCATTTTCCTCCTTCTCACCCAGAACACTTTCAGACAAAACATAATGTAATTCCTACACCTCCATATCACAATGTTGTAGGAATAGTAGTACATGATAAATGCACAGCAGAGATGATGATCATTCAGTGAGGCACACCAGCACACTGACATGTTCGTAAAAGATTTGGAAACATAACCAGACGTATATATTGGTTGCACTTTCAGATTTGCATTAAATAATGGACTGCGGGCCTTGGCAGAGGTCTGCGCTCTTCAAGCGCCTTTCTAGTTTTTCTTGCTTGATTGTTTTGGCATATTGAACTTTACTAGAATTTACTGGATTTTAAGATGTTTGACATTTATTCTATAAAGGCCAAATGCTCTATCTTGCAATGTTAACTAAATGTAATTGGTTCTTCCCTTGTTACACCCTTTCACCCTTTAGTCACTTCATCAATTAGTCACACAGAAAATCAATAAGGTACTATTCTGTTTATCAATCAACCGCTTAAGTCATTCTCCAAGAATCACCTCTGCTGCAGTGCCGTGTTGTTGACCCAGGTCCATCTGTTACTGTTCTGCCTCAGCCCGATCCAGTAGTTCATCTTCCCCGCTTTGGCCAGGAAATGCTACAAGACAGAGCACCATTGACATTTACAAAAAAAAACTGCATGGTTACACATCTGGCCTGGGAAGGAAATGACGTCAGATCTACCTGAATTCCCGGGCTGCTAATGACAGCCAGCGATCCTCCTCTCATGCTGCAGTTCCTCTGGCTCTCATCCCAGCTCAGCCTGAATGTGGACAGGAAGAAACACGATTCTCCAAGAGGCAGCCAGCCGTCAGCGCACTGCATGCAGCTGCGCTCTGCAAGCAGAGACAGACCAGTGCAGAAATATCTCAAACAAGGAAAACAAAAGATACAAGATCACTCAGTAAACATGGGCTAAAAATTGCTGTTCGGCTGCATCAGTAGATGCCCTTTAACATTCAGATAACTCCAGAGCAGACCTGACGAGTTTTGTTTTTTCTGCATCTTCAGTTCACTTCGTTTGTATCATTTTTGTCCCATTTGTGTAGACATGCATGTGATTCTCATAGGTATGTGTCTGTGAACTCTTAGAAAAACGGTGCATAAAAGGTTCTTTCAAGAACCCTTTCTTCAAAAACAGATTCTAAAAAAGTAAATGGTTCTGGGTGGAAGCTTCAGAAAGAATGCTGAGGTGCTAACTAGAACCATAAAAGGTTATTCGACTTGTCTGCATAGGAGAACCCTTTTCTTTGTTCCTGGTACAATTGTTTAAAAATGCTCTGCTTGGATCCTTTTCAGAGGGTTCTGCCAAAAACCCAACATAAAGAGAACCAAATGTGAAAAGCTTCACCTAGAACCCCCTATGAGGGGTTCTACAGAGAACCCTTTTATGGAGTAATGATTCTAGCCAGATCCCTCTCTGTGAGCTCTATCCAGAATTTTTCTACCTTCTAAGGGTGCTAACAAGAAGCCACCAAGGGGCTTCTGCTGAGAACCTTATCATATTCCAAGGGTTTCAACTAGAGCCCAACAGGGGGTTCTACCATGAGCCATTTTATATCCCAAGGGTTATATATAGAACCCATCCAGGGGGGTCTGCTGACAACCTTTTCATATTATGTTACAAAGAACCCTTGATGCAAGAGTATTTGAATCCTTGGAGAACTCTTTCTTCCAAAAATTGTTCTTTGATTAAAAAGGGTTCTTTATGGAACCCTTAGTCTTACAAAGAGCCCTTAACAAAAACTTTTTCAAAAAGGGGTTCTTCAGATGCAGATGGTTCTGGGTATAACCTCTGCCCTTCAGGAAGAACCCTTTGGAACCCTTCTTTCTAGAGTGTATGTGATTACACAACCATCACAAGTAAAGAGGAAACAATAAAGCTGATTGAACTCAGCTAAATCTTGGTTTAAATTAAGAAAACGTTCTCGGTTCTCTAAAAAAAAAAAAAGCACATGAACTCACTTCCTCTGGCGCCTGGCAAACTGTGAAAGCAGAACTATCACTAAAAACACAATGATTGAGAGAATATTATTTGTTTTTCTTTGATATAGATGTTTCTCTGTCTGCACAAAGTTCTCTGCAGTACATTTCCACATGGAATCACACTCACTGTGGGGTTGAGAGACTGGGATGAAAGTCTGACACTGAGTGTAGCTGCAGTTTGGAGCAAAAGAAGTTCTTCTGCCTTCTGCTTCTGGAATTACCACTCTCTCCGGGCAGGCTGTGGATCCAGCTTGGACTAGAAAACAGAACAGTGGGAGGAGTCAGGGAAAAGAACAATGCCTGCAGGCTGCAGAAAAGCAATCGGACATGTTTTGTATTCCTGAATCAGAGTTGTTATGACTAAAGACAGAATAATGTGATTCAGACATATATTTCCTCAGATTTCCGCACTGCTGGTGAAAAACTACAATCCTTTCGTGCTCTACTTTGCTGTTACGAACATAATCCAGCCTGCAGTGTTTTGTTTTTCATTGTAATCAGATCCATGGCTGCAGATACTCAC
This sequence comes from Lutjanus erythropterus, assembly GCF_056507025.1. NCBI lineage: Eukaryota > Metazoa > Chordata > Actinopteri > Lutjaniformes > Lutjanidae > Lutjanus > Lutjanus erythropterus. The sequence goes on along the minus strand of NC_139325.1, from coordinate 22,164,448 downwards.
TTTTCACACAGAGGACGATGATGACCAACAGCAGGACCAGGCAGATTATTGTGAGGAAAACACACAAAGCACGGTACAGACGAGTGTTTCCCTCAATCAGTTTGCCTGCTGAGAAAAACATTAGCCGGATGTTAGTGAGATATTTTAAAGAGCACAACACAAACCACCAGCAGCTGCTCCGGCCTACCTTTTTCTTCTTCCAGTTCAACAGATAACTTGGATTTGACTGCCAAGTCCTTTTTATCCTCGCCATAACTGCGACAAAATTTGATATACATGGAGAAATCTGTCCTGGGATTTTGCTATGACGCTTGTTTTTCCTGTCCTGCTCTGTCTGCCTGTTCTGCTGGCTCACGTCTGCCTGCCAGAATGCAGTTTTAAGACACCCCCCCCGTCTTATCACCATGGCAACATGACATTTACTGATTTCTAAATTATTCTCAGAGCACAGTGCTTGATTTGTCCTTCAATTTATTTTTAACTTCTGACTGTGTCTCTCTTTGTTCTCTTGAAGAACATGGGTGTGTGTGTGTGTGTGTGCATGAAAGAGAGACAGGCAGAGAGCGTAGGTCTGCAGATGCAGACGAGGTCATTTCAGATGAGTGTCTGAGTCAAACTCAGGTCAGAGACAGAACATAAAATCAGCACTAATACAGGTTTGGAACATTAAATATGTGATAAAAGTGCAAGGCTTTGTGCTCTGAGGGGGAATAAAACCAGGGGAGAGTCCCAACCTCCTATTGGTTCTGTGTGGACTGCGCAGGATAGGCAGCCATGTTTGGTACGATTCCAAACCGTAGGGAGCAAAACAGGCTCAGTGATCAGTGAACTTTTCAGGGAAGAAGTGAACAAAGGGTCTTCACTTTGCAGGATGTTGACAAGCAAGATTACCCATAAGTCACAGCGCAAAAATTAAACAATGGATCTGTTTTATATCTAATAAATATTTGTATATTTTCTTCTCACTTTTAATCTAAAATTAATAATTTAAGTGACTAAATTCTGATTCCATAATATACAATATGTAACAATGTTTAATTTAATTAAATTATTCATTTAATAACTTTATATTTATATTTCATATTTTTATATAGTTTACATATGTCTGTAAGTATTGTCATTGTTACTAACGTTACCAGCAGGGTTAGAGAGTAACAGATTGCATGTAATGGGATTATGTAATCTGGATACAAAAAAACTTAATCCATTATAGTTGCAGATTTAAAAAAAAGACAATCAGACTACAGATACATTTAGTAAAAATGGGGATAATTAGTAGAATTGCAGTTTTAAAATAAAAAAACAAAATTCTTTCATGCACAGTGTGCACACAGTTGCCAATTCATTGTCAAGGCCTCTGGTGAAAAATGCTTCCCTGGGTGGAAATTTTGTCATTTTTGTTCTTTAAATCAATCAATCAATCAATCAATCAATCAATCAATCAATCAATCAAACAACAAAAATAAATGATTGACAATGATTAACCTAGTATATGATATGATAAATGATTGACAATGATTAACCTAGTATTAATCGACTATTAAATTAAACAGCATCTATTTTGATAATCAATCAATCATTTTGAGTCATTTTTAAGAAAAAATGTCCAAATTCTCTGTTTTCAGCTTCTTAAATCTGAATATTTTCTGGTTTCTTTACTTCTCTCTGACAGTAAACTGACAATTTTTTGGGTTTTGAACAAAACAAGTTATTTGAGGACATCTTCTTGGACTTTGGGAAACACTTCCCAAAGTCCACCTTTTTTTTTTTATATGGCAGTATCGCAATTCTAGATACAGTACCGTGTGACAATATCGACAGTGATATTAAATGGCTAATCATTATTAATAATTTTTTTAATCTTACTTAAGCATTGTTGTTGTTTTACAATTTTACTTAGATAATTCAAACATTCATTGGCAAATACAATTCATGCCAATTTTTATCTTATCTTTATGGAGGAAATCAGGCGATTGGTTGCATGTGTGAGTGTGTGTGTGTGTATGTGTGTGTGTGTGTGTGTATGTTCATCACTTGCTTCATGGGAACTAGATATCTCAGGAACGCCTACAAAGGTCAAAGATCAACAATCAAGGTTACTGTGACCTCATGTCTGTCACATTGTCATGAACACAATGTCTTTTTCCCTCTTTGGAGGTCAAAGGTCACTGTGACCCAACAAAACACATTTTTGGCCATTACTGAAGATATCATACGTTAATTATGACAACATTTCACACAAATGTCTAATAGAATACAAGCAGTGCCGGAGAGTGACAAGTTACAATTACAAAATAAATGTAATTGTAATCAATTATAGTTACTGAGAAAGAAAATGTAATTAGATTACAGTTGCTAATCAAAATGCTGGTGATTACAAAGAGGTTGCATCAAAATATTCTTTCTTGGTTGCCTGGCGGAGATCTGCGCTCTACTGTGTGACCCCTTGTAGTTTTCACATGTTCAGGTCATGGCTGGCTACAGAAACACTTTAATTTAAAAAGAAAATGCATTTTATATGAACAAAAAAATGCTGTAAACCTCAGAATTATTATTTAATAAAGGACATTTTTCCAAGCTGTCATTATTCTTTGATTTTTAATATTGTGATAAACACTTTATCATGAACTTTTTATCATCATATTATTGTACCTTGGGTTTTTTGTTTCAGTACATCCCTAAGAATCAGTGCACTTTATTTACTTCATTTTGTGTGTTAATATTTATTCCTTTGCACTATTAGTTTACAACTTGCAGGAGCATGTTGTTGCATATTATATAAACACCTGTTCAGCTTTCTCCTTGTTTTTAGTTATATGCCTATTTATATCTTCCTGTAAATTGTTCTTGGAACTCTGTGTAACATTGAGAGAAACTTCATGTATGTGTACACACGCTTTATTTATTTCCAAAAAACTGATTTTCATTAGAGACCTGTCTGTCAGAACAGACACTGCTGTGCTATTTTGGCATTTGTCTCTGTTTTCTTTTTTATTTAAGAAATTGGTGCTTTATAACAAAACAGACTAAATGAACAGTGCATGTGTCAAAACACACAGACATTAAGACACACACACACTGTAGACATTAAGACAATTTTTTAGAAAATGTCTATATTAAGGCAAATAGTGGGAAAAAAGTTAAGTGCAATTGTGGCTGCAATAAGCTGAATGTAAATATAAATATCTTTAACATTTCCATCCTGTTCACCTTTGAATCAGGATGAACAATGAAGGTAAACACAAAGTTTGTGTGTCAAACACTTATAAGAACTTCTGGACTGAGACAAATTGCCATCATGCATATGAATGATTACTGCAATGATTAATATATTATATGATTACTTACTATTACAGCTGAAAGAATTAGTAGATTAATCAATTTCTTCCACTGACAGAACAACAAACGTCATTATTTCAATCACAAACAACAGAAATATCTTAATTTCAGATCCTCAAAAGTGTTTTTGACTTTCTTAGTCTTCTTTGCAAATGTAGGCTGTATAATTACATTTTTCTCAGTTACATCAGCGAATGCAAAACCTTCTATTAAAATTATCAAAATTGTGGAAAAAATATACTGAATATCTTGAGTATTTTTTTGTTTTTCTAAATAAAACAAAAAAAGAGACATTGTGGAGATGGTTTCCAGAGCCTTAATTGGAGATCACTGGTATGAACACGTCATTTACAGTTGAGGAATACTCATTTTTCTGTGGTTTAAAACTGATGCAACTTTGCTTCTGCTTTCTTCTTTTCTTTTATCCGAATTTGTTTCTGAACACCCAAGACATGAATTTGTATATACTGCAGGTATTTATCTATTATTTATCTACAGAACCACGGCAACATTAATAAAGAAAAATCAGTAGTGATTACTCAGCAATGTAGTGAAGTTAATGGGAAGCCCCTGTAATTTTTTATTTCAAATTAAAAAATATTTAGTGTAAGGTAGACATGTTGACGCAGTTTAACAGTGTCCAAATAAAATTCTGCGTTATGGTATCTATTATTGTCATAGATATTGTCATAGAGACAGGCAGACATGCTTGAAGGCGTGCTGAAACATGATGTCTCTGGGCGTTTCAGTCTGGTAAATACTCAAATTATATAAAAGTGTACCTGCTTTGTTTTTCTCTGGAGCTTCACCATAATAAGCTTCTGAATAGATGTCCTCAGCCGGATTTTGTAGTTTAGAATAGTCGTCTGGTTCTGCTTCCTCTAAAGCCAGACAAAAATACAGACAGACACATTTTAACAAAGACATAGGAATCTTGAACTGGCTTTCAAATATTAAATACAACAAAATAGTTGAAAAAAATCTATTAATATTAGCACAATCTTAGCTTTTCATTAAACTTGTTTATCATAAGAAAACATTTCTGTAAAACAAACACTCCAAAATGGTGCTTGAATAATTTTCACTTCTACAATTATCAGCATGCGTTATTAACAAGTGTTTTGTAATTTAATTTAATAATTCATTGTACCTTCACTTTTGGTGCCAAGGATCGGTACACTTGATCGAGCATCTTCTTCGGGTCTCTCCCCGTCTATGGTGATCTCCTGCATCTCCATGGCTCTTCACTTCTGTTTCTCTAACTTTCGTTTTGCCTGGGAAGTCTTTCAGATCTGGCTAGCCACTGGCAGAGTTATGTAACCTCTTGTCATGCAGACACAAATGTAAATGTAACACTGGTTGGATAAACAATCGGTCAAATATTAAAACTGCCCACTAAGTATATGACTCATCTAATAAAACCAAAAAACAAGGACACTTCCTCATAAAGATTTGTCCTCTGTCTTTGTCTGTTCCTGTAAGGTACAAGGTACAAGTGGAACTGCACTTGTGTGTAAACTAACAGTTTTTTTAGTTTCATATTTTTCATTAGTTTTTCTTTTTCTTCTGTTTTCGAGTTTTGTTTTTAGTTCAGTTTTGTCTAAGTTTTTGTTTGTTTCAGTTACTTTTTTATTCTTTAAAAATGTTTAGTTTTAATTTAGTTTTTATTGATTTTTTTTTAATTATTATTATTATATGGGGGGTATATAAATTCAGATTAGGTATTACAATATAAGCAAACCTTTGTGAAGGCAGTTAACTCACAGTCACGTAGGTTTCCCAGTCTCAAGTAAACTTCTCTGCACCAGTGCCTCCTCATGCTTGTTGTGTTGACCATATGGTCAAACTGACAATGACTAAAACTTAAGACATTTCCTGTATATTTTTATCTTATTTTAATTAGTTTTATTAGTACACAACAGGGGTGTAAATACAGAAAGTGCAGGCAGTGAGGCTGCGGCAGGGGCAGAGAATGGACTTTGAGGAAGGATTCAGATACATTTTAAAACGGTGCCATTTTTTGGATAATAGTCATCAGCAATCTATAACAAATAAAATGCTGAGTCTACATGAGCTATGAAAATTAGAAATAGAATAAAAAATATTCAGTTAAATGAATCATTTCTTGTTTTTACATGTATTTTTGTTTACATACACAGATACCTATACAGTGATGACTGCTGGGTAAAATGCAGACTGATTTTGTCAAATTTTAAGTCTATTTGATCATTTGAGACAATACATGCAGGAGCTACTTTGGGTGCAAAACCTGTCAGTACTAACACTACCACAACCCACTGGTACACAAAATTGTTTCAGCTACTTTTTTCCCCTGAAGTGTAGTTTAATAAATGTTTTTACACAACAAGTTTAGTTTTTAGTTTAGCTTTATATATAATGAACTTGATTTGTATTATTTCTACACTGTTTGCAAATTATACTGTGTGGTGACCAGGTTTTGATTCAAAGGCGCAACCAGCAATAAAAAGGTTTTGATTCATATTTTCATTTATGTCTTTTTTATTGACATCTAAAACCACAGGTGTGGCAGGTGGATACATACAGATATAATCATATAAAAAGAATGAATCAGAAAAGTATGCATTTTCGTCTTTATTTTCCACAAAAAGTTTATGATATTAATTTACAAAAACAAATACTATTTGCATTAAATACAATGACTGAGAAAGGTAACGAGAGCTCCCTCAACATCATTTTAATAGCCTTCTTTCACAATGCATTTTTTTTTCATCTTTACACCCTTCTTCTTTCTTCTTTCACCATGTAAGGAATAAACACAACTTGAAATTCACTAAAGATGCATTACACTCACCCCGAAATACTGACAAACGTACCCGCCCCCTTGTGTTCGGTGTGAAGTCTTTGTTCCACCATGTATTGTAGTTACTTATCAGAACTAGTAGAAAGAATAATAGTGTACATGTGTGAAGCATTACAAACAGCCTTAACTCTTTATTCCTCAGACAGTCTCACTTTGCCTCCTCTCATTCTCTCTCTGTGTCTTTCTCCAGTCTTTTGTCCTCCCTCAGGCACCATACACGCTCTCGTTACTGTAGGTCATGTAGAGAAACAGGTCCTCTTCATGGTGCTCCTGGAAAACAACAGAGCAGAGAGTACTGTATAATCAAGCATGACAAGCGTACTGAACAATGTGCACATGGGAATGACACACCCACACTAACTAAGTCCTGTTTGAACATAAACTATCAGCAGCATTTGATTACTTGGGGAATACAAAGCTTTTATTTATATCAAAAAAGACTAAACAAATGTTGCCAAACACTTTCCTTTTTTTCAGTTGCTAATAAGCATCAGCCAGTACTGAAGCCACTTTATACAGCTTATATTACCAGCATGCATCTTGATGAAACAGCTAATGTTACCTCCAAAACTCACTCAAACCACCAAAACACTTCATGCATGCACTTCTTAATATAAGCTTGTTCAACCATTGCATTAGAAGCAGTTCTCATTTAGAAAGCATAAATCATCACTCATAACACTCTGACCTAGATAACACTCACAACAGGTAGCATCACATATATGATTAACTTTTATCTTTGAATGATTTTTCAGATGCAGCAACTG